>NC_053517.1:88101192-89583692 GCF_016920715.1 Anopheles arabiensis | reverse complement strand
CATACCACTGACCTTACCACCACACATCCAATACGGAATTTCGTTCACGAAATAACATACACACACACACAGCACGAAATGAAGCGGAAGGCCAGACGGAAATTAAACCCCACAGTTGCAACTCGTGCATTTTTGTGCGTGAACGAGCTCCACAGGGAACAACTGACCTGACAGGGGTGTACATAAAAAAAATAACACACAGTCTGGGGCACTGTTTTCATTTCATTGCCTTTTCATTTTTCTCTCGTTTTGTGCTCACGGGGTCGACAGAGAGAGAGAGAAAGAGAGAGAGAGAGAGAAATGCCGATGACACGCATGCAACGAAACAAAACCATGTGATTACATAATTGCTGATTCATTGTCCAATTGTCCAACAACCATTCGAAGCGCCATCCCGGCAAGCAAAATGGGGAAAGGAAACGACGCCGCGGAGAATTAAATGCACGCATCAATTGTCGCTGTGAATGAATGCTTGGTAGGCAATTTTTACCAAACAACAAGATAGCCAGCAGCAGCAATGGGAAGAAAGAAAAAAAAGCAAAACATATTAATTGACTATTGCGTGTGGTACAGATAATTTTTGCCATTTTTACAGACCATAGAAGCGTTCAAATTTCATCAAAAGCTATACTTTAATGCTACTTGCAATGTGCGACAGCTTGTTGTTTGTTACTGTTACGATAGTACGACCAACACGACCAACTGCTTTCGGGCTAGCTGCAGGCAACCGGTAGAAGAACACTTCCCACGCAAGCAAACACAAACGCACGCCCGACCGTGCCCTTTGCCTATTGAGTGCAATCAGTGACAAGTACGTACGGGTCGGATCAATGGGTTTCAAAGCCGCTTCAAAAGAGTTAGGACAGGCGAAACCGGCAGAGGGTGGCAGTGGTGTTTGTTCCATTCAATGAGTTACTGGCTTGAGGAGACGAGATTCCAGCGAGATGGCCTGCACTACACCCGACAGAGGTAATGTGGTACAATACCGTTCTGATGTCACACTGAGCTACCAATACTACTGCTACACTGGCTCTGAATAGTGCATATGGCGCATTATTTATGAATGAACTGTGGATGGGATGAACGGCTCATGTAATATCATGGAAAATCTCATCTCAAAATAAAATAAAACTCTCTTTCGTTTGTACTATTTACAGTCTTGATTAAACAAAGAAAAAAGAACTGTAAAACAAGCAAAAGTCAAACCACAATTAACAAACCATTTTGAATGCACCAAAACGAGATACTTTTTTACTACATTCTCGTCTGTTCCAACATAGCCCAAGCAAAACCAACGGACGAAGGTTGAACATGTGAAGAATGCGGACAGTGTCCGCCCAGCTTCAATCAATTTGTCCAACGGGTGTTGAGATTACGCTTAAACTCTTGATTTGACCGGTGTTGGGGCAAGAGTACGAAAGTGAAACCAAAAAAAAACAACGCTATGTGTGGTTTGTTAGAAAAGCCCCAAAGGCAACCCTGCCTAATGAGGGTTAGGCCACGGCCAGAGACTAATCTTTTATTTTCCAGGAACAACAACGGGGACAGCTAGCAACACAAAAAAAAACGGGCGTCACTAGAATCAACTCGATGGTTTGCTACCTTTTTGCCGGATGGGGCGATGGGCCCAGTAGAACAGGTCATTAAAATTCATTCTAATAATTCGCCCTCGGTAGGCAGCTGGTGTGCTTGGAATTTTTTTTTCTTACATGTTCACGAAGCTCTGGGCGTTTGTGCTCACCGCATGCTTAATTAATATTCAGAAGTAAGATTGAAAAGTATGTTAAAACGGTCAGAAAGTATAATTTGAAAGTGTGATTTGAGGTTGTGTTGAATTCATTAATAAAGTTAAGCGTCAGAAAGAAGCGCAGCAAACCCGTATAATGATAACAGTGTGTCACTTTTGATCTTCACATGTCAACATTAGAGACAAGCATTGAAGTGATGCTATCCATGCTATTAATGAGCGCTTTCTCACCTTCACCTTTAAGATCGTTAGCGCGTTAAACACCATGCGCCTCCATGTCAACGGTGAGCTGAGTTGTACCAACGCCAAACCGGGCTTAGCAATGCCAACCGATCGATTTCACTCGGGATTTGACGGGCAGGCAAGATGAAAGGGGTGCCTGAAAAATTACGCTCAAGGCGACTCCAGTTAGCGTCGGTAAAAGAAATCATACCCGAGCAACGTGAGCGCTGGGAGAAGGTAAGCAACGAAAACCCTTCGCGCAACTATAAATACCACACAGATCGTACGTACGTAACGATCGACGGATACGGCGGAGCCTCTTTAAACCCCAAGCCAAGAACAACCCACCTCCGTGCTCATGATGCGCTCCGTAAATGATTGATTTATGTTGGATCATTAAAATGTGATGGAAAGTTCATTCTGTGCGAGTCATTTTTTGCTGCTAGTTGCCCAAGGGTGTGAAAGAGAAGGAAAGATTCTTTGTGAGATTGTGTGGAAGAAAATGTATTTTCTCGCCTCATAAAAATAGCGAAAGTTAATTAACAAAAGGATTAACGGTGGCTGTGTGCTCTGATGGTTTTAAAGCATCGGTTTGCTTGTTAGTTTTACGATGAGCACATTGAGTCAATCATCGATTTCAGTGGAATACCTCCAATGCATGCTGTTTTATAGAGGATAAATTAAAGAAATTATACGTTTTAACCTGTATTTTCTGTTTCATTTCGCTTTGGAGCGAGTGTTTCAATAAGCTAGGTAGCAAACGTTGCTTACAATTGCCACGACAAACTTATCTCTCTGCCACCCAGAACCGCTCCCAAATAACCAATTTCGGCCAATCCCGATTCATCAATCCTTTATTCCATTAATTTCCTAAACATCCCGATTCATCCTGCATCCCTCACCGTGATTCCACATCACGGAACAATATTCGGGGGAAATTGATTTCCCTACCAACGGAAGGACGACCCGCTGACCGGCTGCTCCAAAAGCTGCAAACGATCCATCGTGCAGGAAATGACAGAAATTGTCGGTTTGAAAACACAATAGTTGATAATTCACTTCCCACGAAATGTCACGGGATGGGATAGCGCGTGTTGCACCTGGTGCGGGAAGGTTGTCCACAGCCTAAACCAAACTTCACATACAGACAGCTGGGACATTCGATAGCGAACCAAATAAAAACTCCTTTTCAATCTTCAGTCTTGGGTTGAGAAAAAAAAAACGGTTGCACACCAAACAAAAATTGGTTCTCTGTGCCTCCACCAAAGAGGCACCATCACTTCATCTCCATATTCAAATCACTTCCACACTCAACAAACACACAGACACACGATACCACTCGCGCCGAACCAATCAGCTCCCTTCCCGTGATTGCATTATGTGGCGCTGCTACACGCCCAGCACCAAACGGCAGCAATCGCCCAACGATGCAAGGTGTCGGCGGCACACACCTTGCTGAACACTTCCGGAGGCGTTGGTTTTATCGGTGCGTGTGCATACACACCTAGATAAGGCAGGTTGCTGCCGCACAGCCACGCGGGACGGTTGCCGCGAGGCGCCCAGTATTCATAAGGCGTAAAGGCGTGAATTACTTGCACGCTTTGCTCTGTTTGCTTGTGTTTTGGCGTGCGAGCGTACGTGTGTGTTTGTGTATGTGCACGTCTGTATTATATAATTATGCTAATGCAGTTGTGCTTTATGTTTCGCAATATGCTCCGTTTGCGTGAGCGGATTGCTTCCGACGACACGGCGGAGGTGTCGCTTTGTTACGACCGGGTTGGCTGAAGACGCATCCCGTTACGCGATCCAAAATTATGATTTCACCCTGCCAAACGCGTTCCCGATAAGTGATAGCAATGTGGAGGTGCTCCGGGCCGGCGTTTGAAGGAAGGAAGTCACTCGTGACCCATTAAAGGAAAGTAATTTTCTGATCTCCGATGTCAAAACAAAACCCGTACCAACGACACTGGCCAAGGCGTCGGGTAGAGCGCGCGTTAGTAAACGTTGTGTGAAATGGTTGACGGTGCTTTTTCTTCTCTTTTCAAGCTCCCGCTTCGTCGGATGGAAAAAATGCAGCAGAAAAGCTTTGGCGGAAGGGGAAAAACACACTTTTGCGTACACTTTCTCTGCCTACCGAGAGTGGCTGTGCTCTGTGCTGGTGCACTCGGGGCCGATGAATGGTTTCCACAAGCGCTTCCATCACAGACCGTAGGCATTTAAACCTTCTCGCACTTGATCCGGAGCGCACTTTTGCACGGCAATCTACATCAATGGGAGCGCCAACATCAAAGTGAAGTCTGGTAGACCGGCTAAGTGAACGAACGACCTAAAGGAAAGCAGCGCACAGCCGGTACACACACACACACACACCGACAGGCTGGTGTCGGTGTGACGGTTCTATCTACACACATGCAGCAACGCAGCAGCCGATGGCGCTTATCAAAGATCAAACACACACTCACGCACATACACGTACTGCAGAATCGGGTTGGGAGGGTGGTGTATTTTTTTAAACTTTTTTGCTTCACAACGTGCTTGGTTTTATCGTCACACATCCTGGCAATGATGGCGCAATGGTATGCTCCCGGGTGGAAAAGCGCTTTTTCGACGTTTTTAGTTTTTTTTTTTCGACGATGAAGCAAAAATGGAATGGAAAAACTCAAACTCATGTCGAGTTTCTTGCTCACTACCACTGGTTAGGAGAGTCCAAATCCGGCTAGCATTGATTTGCCATTCGGTAGCAGTTTTTTTATACACTCGTTAGTGATTTAGTAAGTTTGCAGTTGGTTAACTCTACCGGGGAAAGCGTTTCGAAGTTGATTAAATACGCACTACGGAAAGTAAAAACAAAAAATAGCAAAATTGCTAACATAAAAACACCACTTTCCGCATGTTTCCTTTCCACTCTGCAATGCTTTGCATTGGAGCATATAATATTCAATAAAATAAAATAAAAATGCGAACATTGAATGAAGAAACAAACACAACAAAAAAAACAGTATACAGAACAACTGAAACAATTAAAATTGAAAACGACTGAAGGAAAAAATATAAACAATATCATCGATGACAATATAGTTATAGAAACAAGCGTTATCCAGTAAAAAAGAATTTTAAAATTAGAAAAAAATAGTGAAATTTGAAAAGACAAGAAGAACTGAAATAGACAAACAAAGAGTACCATAGCAACAAATGAGACAAAAAGAAAGAAAAGAACTAAAAAAAACTGCATTTACCGAAGAACCTAAAGATGGAATGAGAAAACAAAACACTCAACAATGACACAAAACAGGACATAACACAGTTTAATCAATTTAAACTATGAATGTTCTCTTAAACAAGCCAAATGCCAAATTTCCGATGAAAATCTAGTCATAATCTTTACTTTTTTTATTATTCAAATTGAACATTGATTCGTGCGAGTACGAAAACAGTTTAATCCTCACGTAGCCTTAGCTTACAGAAGTCATGATGCTATCAAACCACACACAAAACATACTAAACAATAGCTACATGCTCGATAAAAACTGTGAGCGTCGTAATAAGCTTCAACGCCACTATCCTGTTCGTCCTGCTCGAGCACACAATACCTGATACGATCGAGATCACCCTCTAGGATCACCCAACCAACCTGCATCGGAGCGGTGCGGTTCATCGGTGTTTGAGAGGGTATAATTTGAATATTTTGATTAATATTCTCCCATCGTTCGGAAAGCTGGCCGGCCCAAAAACCACCAGCTCTCTCGCACGCTCAACAGCATCTCGGTTGCAAGAAGTCTCACAGACCGGCGAAAAAGGCCGTCCGTGCCGTGATTCATGTGATACCGTGTCTAACGAACAGCCTGTTGGTCGCTGCTGTTGTTGTTGTTGATCCCGCCCTTACCCTCCACACCGGAACACCTCTGGTCAATGATAAAATTCCAAAACACTGATGAAACGGCCAGCAACTAGGGCACCATCAAAACGAGACGCGCTCTCAAACCCTCCCCAGCTCAGGAAAGGGTGGCTGGTGTGAATTTTAATTTATCACTCAACCAACCGTCAGTTGGTTTTGACAAACGTCTCCCCCCCCCCCCCCCCATCCCCAGCACAACCCATGTGAGCGCATGCCCTTGCTTGTTTCCCATACGTCGCCCTGCTATCTCTATTCGGCTAACCCCCGGCCAAAAAAAGGGCCCATGCTGTTGCTGCTACTACTGCTGCTGGTGGTGGTGCTGCTGCTGCGGTTGAGGGTTTTATGTGAAGGAAGAATAATGATACTTTTCCCTCTGCCGGAGCTGGACGGTCGCCGCACTAAAAACGGGTGTTGATCCGAGCATCCTCCCTCAGAGCCCCAATCGCATGCTGCACCGGTTTAGTCGTGCAAACATTCCCTCTCTGTCTCTTTCTCTGCACCGTAACAAGTGTGAGCACACTCGCGTAAACCCAAACTTTGTTGCACATTCTGATGGGACGGCGTTGGGTTTGTTTCCAGTTGCTCGCTAGCGCTGTAGCTTTTTCGCTAGTTCGCTAGACTTTGCTGCCGCGACAAACACACACACACCATTTAAATATACATACTATCGTCTGCGCTCTGGTACATAGATATGCTTCACCGACTGATGAAGGGTGAAGTGTCTTCGCTGTGCATCCTCTATTTACCAGTCATTCAGCTAGCGGCCCAATACAAAGTCATCGAAAGAAGAAACGATCCCCAACACCGAAAATAAAAAGAACCACCACCAACGACACTTTAAAACGATTCATAATGAAGCACACGGCATTCAGCGGTGCTTTTTTGTGTGTGTATGTGCAGCAATACACTTCCCAAAATGCAGGCGGATGTTCATTAAGAGTTAAATAGAGCAGCGCACAGCTGCAGCGTCCGGCGATCGATCGACTATGTTGGAAGAGCGGAAGGAGCGCCACCAACACTACCGCCAGCAATGCAAAACTTTAATCTAGCCCCAAAAGCGGACAAACCTTTTGCACAGATTCATCGCAAACCTAATGTGCATTTAATGTTCCGTTTTAAGAGATCCGCGTTGCAGCGAAGGAGAAGGAAGTGGAAGAAGGTGCTTCCATCTTCAGCTGGGGAAGAGTTTAGACAACGTCATTAATTATTTTTGAAGTTATTATTAATAGCACGGAATTGTCACTTCTGCGCCCATAACGGCCGCCGCACCGGGCAAGACTTTGTGTGTTCCTCTTTTTGATGCTAATGACTGCTTAATGAAAGCATTCTTGAAGAAGGACGCTTAGAAGCAGAGTTCCATTGATTTCGAATAATGAAATAGTTTTAAATGATAGAAGCTTGTTAGTATTTGCAAAGAGAAGATTAAGTGTTCCTAAATGAGGGTTGAACAATGTCGTATCTTCGCTAACATTTCATGTCAAAAACAACCTCTAAATCGAAAACAAACGAAACCCAGCCCATTATTGAATCACTTAAGAAACAACATCTCAACTAAAACAAAGGCCATTTCTGCTTTATGATGATGATAGTCTATAAAAAAGGCTCCCTATTTTTTCGCTTCAAAGAAACCCATGCTCTGGAGCAACCAGGAATGCAACAGGAACAACAGTTTACGACGACGTTTGCCGTTCGCGTATCTCACGGATCCAGGCTGCGGATGGATACAGGCACAGATGATGCTTCTGCTGCTGCTTGTGCTACTGCTTGCGATGTTGATGATGATGATTGCGATAATGTTCATGATTTTGGCCTAGGCGAACTTCTGGGCGCTCTGTATATGCCGAGACATTATCTTCCCTTTAACGAGATAATAGTTTCCTTCTGCCGCTGCTGTTGCCCCGTCAAGGCTGATGGTCGATGATGTGATCTTCCAAGCCTTCCCCCGACCGACCGATTTCTGTTTCGTTTGCTATTTTTTGTAAGCTTCCCCAAAATACAACCACAACGAGTGAGATAGTAACGATACTTCGTTAGGCATGTGGAACGTCCCGTGGAAGTTGCAACAACAAAACAGACAAACTCGTAGATAATTCGTCCTTATTTTTCTCTCACACTCACTGTGGAGACCTCTGCAAAGGTTGCCATTTTTGCAGTCCATTTCGCAAATAGGATCCGGTGAGTGAGCGAGACAATTTTTTTGATTTTTCCTCGTCCACCAAAGTTTTCAAATCGTGCCTGGTTGTCGGTCTGTTTATTATAGTTTGTTGCCTTTTGTCATTTTGTGCGTAGAGAGGTACGACTGTTGTGTGATCTAGCCAATGTCATACACACACACACACACACTCATATCCATGATAATCCGGAAGCATTCTTTCCGTACCCTTGATCCCACACCGTGTAAGCACGTGTGACAAAATGACACCATGACAAACCGGAACGGATATCTTTTTAAAAAAGCGACGGCTCGAGCTCCACTACTACGTGGAGCATCGACGCCGGCTCTTTCGGAACGATAAAAAGTAATCCACCGGAAAGTGGACGGCAATAAATGGTTAGCGAACGAAGCTAAGCCAGTTCTGTCGCTTCTATCCCTTGCTATCTCCCATTCTGTCACTCGGAATGCTGTGACCGAGTTTGACTTTTCCGTTCCTTTTCCCGCGGTGCAATGCCCGGGAGATCGGTACGATCAAAGCCTCTCGCAACGGTACTGGAATGTCACGCGGCTCAGACATCCAAGGGGCAAATGTGTCTTGAAAATAATATTATCCCATTTAAAACTATTTTGCAGTGTCAGTATATAATCGGGCTCGGGCTTTTGCCGTTTTCGCTCGAGCGATAAGTTTGGAGCTTTTGAGGCAGGACGGTGACGGGAAAAAGAGCACAGAAAGTGACACCACCCGTACCTACTTTTGCCCATCCGGTTGAATTCTGAGCTCTTTACCCATCTCAAAATCAAACTCTCGTCCCAACAACGACACCAACAAAAAGATTCAACGACTCACGACATCACGACTCGAAAAACTTGCCCGAACAGAGAGAGACAGCGGCCGAAAAAAACAGTACCCGACATTCCGGACATCCCGGAAATGCGATTTTTGGGACTAAAGCGTGAAAAGCTCACTCACACACTGACCTTAAACTGTGCCTTTTCGTGTGGGCACAAGTTTTCCAAGCCAATGGGGGAGTACACGGGGCACAAATCTCAACAACAACAAAAAGATGAAAATGAAAAAAAAACACGTCCTCCATTGAGGCTCCATGGAGATGAACGAAAAAGTTTTACGTACCAATGCTTGCGCCTACCAAATAAACTCACGGCCCACGGCCTCCGACTAACCCTTCGCTCTGACTTAAATGAGTGAAATAAAAGTTTTCTTTTTGCCTGCCTGAATCCCCCACTCCCACGTCGTATCACGAAACGCTTGAGCAACGCGCTTGGCTGTCGACTTTATCAACTTCACCGACGTACGGATGGAGGCGATACACTGGTACTGCTTCTTCTTAGGTCTCCTCGCACGAGGTGTTCTTAGGGACCTTGTTTCTTCGTCGCCTTTCCCACCGTCAGAGGCTTGTTGTTTTCTTCGGCGTTTTTTTTTTGTGCCAACTTCTCCACTTCGTGTGCAAGCGATACAAATAACGATGTTATCATCGGAAGTCCTTCAACACGGGAGAAAAGAAGTTCTGTTGGGTCAGTCTATACAACCCACCCGCTCTAGCCACCCTTGTTGCTCTTTATATTTCCAGCCCGTGGACCAACATTCTTTGACCTTAGCTGATTCTTGAAGGGAAAGGACGGATGGGCTCTGCACCCCCCCACGAAAGAAGCCAAAAGTTCTGGAGCACTGGTGAACTTGCTTTCAGGGCCGCTCATAAAAGTTACCCGCCAAAAGACGAAATAAATCATACCAATCACCGTTCAATCTGTTCCTGTCTGTCTGGCTGGTTTATCTCCGTCTTTGGGGAAGGAAGAAGCGGAAGGAAAAAGACAAGAACATAGCTAATACTCCAACACACCATTTAAGGTACTAGGTCTTTGTAGAACGAAGGCTCAGTGGCGGCCCAAACGATGTACTTTGCAACACCAGAACGAAGGAAACGGAGTTGAAGAGGAAGAAAATCACACAAACACAACCAATCGTTTTGAAAACACGAGCGCCGTACAGTGCACAGGCAAGCGAACTAGTAAACAGGAATTTATGCTTTTGATGCATGCATGGCAGAGGGACAGAGGATAGAGAAGAGCCAGCCAGCCTCGCGCGGGCAACGTGAAATGCCAACTCATCGCCTACTACAGCAATACACCATACACAACACACAGGAATACGTAGCAAAAAAAGAAAGGCACCTACTTTGGCACCGACTACTGCCGCACGAACTATGGTCACAAATCAAAAGAAAAACATTCGCCAACGCACACTGCCAACGCGGGCTGCATTCCGACTGCATCGGACATCGGTGGTGTACCCAATAATGTTGCCGCGCTCCGGCCAACAAACCCTCCAATAAACAAGATCTTTAAAATCCAATAAAACTTTTATATATTATCTGCATTCGGTATGCTCGCTCCCGGGTACGTACCGGCCGAGCGGAAGCGGGTTGTTTGCAGTTAGATAGAGCAGGAGCGGCCTATCTGTGTTCCTCCTACTGCTGATTTGGCAGATGAGTTGCACACTATGCTGGACCACTACTGTGCTGGGAGTAGATGTGCGTCGTGCGCATAAATAGCTTCGGCGACGAAGGGCTACGGGAGCAGGGCACGGGTGAAGTGTGCCAAAAACGTGCCACGTTTCTTTCTCCTCCCGGCTACTCACACATATATTCCTACAAACACACACTCACTGCACTGGAAAAGTAGAATAAACTGGTAACTGGGTAGATTCTAGGCACGGTACTGCCTAGACTAGGCCATAAATAATGGATGGCATTAGAAGTGAAATACGCGCGTCTTCTCGTCCACCCCCAACATGCAGTGAGAATGCTCCACTAGCAATAGGGAGCCGCACAAATGGTAGTTAAAAACAATCCTCCTGCCTGCGCCGAAACCTCTCCGTTCAGAGCCCGTCCTAGGCCCGGGGAGGAAGGTATGGTCCTTGGTGTCTATTGCTATGGCTTACGGTGCGCCTATTTGTTTCTGTCGATTACCACCGTTTCTGTCTATCCCGGTGTCCCGGAACAATCGAAACCGGAACGACCCTACCCCGATCGCATTAGGCAGCTGTCTCAAAGTGCACGCGTTGCTGCAGTAAGCGCTGACGCCACGCCATTTCGGTGCAAAGAGGCTTCGAATGCAGAGATTTGCCGCTGCCTGCAGTGTAGATATCTTTCTGAAAGGCACACACTACCCGGAGTCGCATGGACGAATGCTGATAGCTGATGAGGGGTGTGGCTGAGTGAGTGCGTTCCTTCCACGATCGTGTTTATTCTGAGAGTTGTAGGGTTTG
Organism: Anopheles arabiensis; assembly: GCF_016920715.1. Classification (NCBI taxonomy): domain Eukaryota; kingdom Metazoa; phylum Arthropoda; class Insecta; order Diptera; family Culicidae; genus Anopheles; species Anopheles arabiensis. The sequence continues at coordinate 89,572,387 of NC_053517.1, read as the reverse complement.
GGCAAGATTTACATAACCTACACACATAGGAACGATGTTACAGCGTAGTTTGTCATTTTGGAAAATTGATCCCAACATTTACGAACTTGGCATTCGATGAAGTAGCTCCAACATTGGATTACATCAAACTGTAGGACAGCTGACTGCTATATATGGAAAACAGATGTAAGCAAACATACCTGTAGATGGAAGAAGAAAGGAAAATATTAGTTAAAATGATTGGCTTTTTTATATTTTCCTATCTTTATTCTACAAATTCAAAATCTACAATAGTTTGGTTATAAATCACCATCGGCTATCTGAGACATACCCAGTCACTTGATGCAACGGAATGCAATTTACATCACATTGACATTCTTGACCCCTAACCGAACTAAAAGATTTCCCAAACTCTCATAGCTCATCACCGCTATGCTATTCAGCAAAAATACCTATCTTCTTCGTGCCACATCATCCACCATCAAGTTCACATCCCGAGCTGTATAAAAATACCATAACAACCATATTTTTATATATCTCGCTCGCAGACAACGACACAACAATCCCAATCCATTGATTTCTTACTTCCGTGAGCGTTTCAAAGCTTCAGAACCCTCCAAGGGAGAAAGGAAGTAACATCAGATGGTTCGTTAGCATTTTGCATTCCATTGCATACGATTGTATGCATACCACTGTCCTCACCATCCCCCATTTTCCATTTTTGTCACAAATTTGTAGAACCCTTTCTCTCACTCACTGTGTATGTGTGCAGACGCGTGCCAGAACACGATCAATTGATGCAGCGCGCGCTGCCCAAAGGCTGTCCGCTGCCCTTGACACTCGATTGCCGTCCATGTGTGTGTGGGTGTGTGCGGGAAGTAATCTCTTAGCTATCGGCGTGGTGGTGGGAAAACACGGTTGCCGGTATTTGTTCACCACTAACAATCCATTACAAATCTTTTGCCCGCCCACCCCTTGCAACGTTAAACAAACGCGCGGCGACGTACCAGTCGCTCCGGGTTGCTCTTTTCAGCTCGCCACTCTGTCGCAATGGACGGCTGCATTGGGCGGAAACGAGACCGTGAGTGCAAGTGCAATCAAACGATTAAGCCGGCATGTTGGTGTGATGCGATCTTCATCGCTAAATAAAGATGATATCGGCACGGAAATGATGGTCTAGAGTTTGTGGGTACTTGTGGGATTAGCATGCAATTGTGTGGTTATACATTCATTCATTAAAAAACGTGTATAGTAAAGAGAAGATGGACTTGACAACACGATGCCTTTTAAATAGTTTGTTGTTTAAACATATTGATTTTAAATTAAATTTGTTGGAAGCTAACATTCATACACAAACAATTAAAAAAATTTTCACAAGCTGTCTAATTTTATCCTTTTTCTCAATATTTCCATGATTGTTTTAATGGAATTATCGCGGAATGACGATTAAAGCGATTTAGAGAATGTGGTTTGTGTAATTTTAGAGCAGATAAAATAATAGGAACAGAATGTATATAATTTTAACTAATTCATGATACCTATAGTTGTATCTTAAGGTGTGTTTATTTAATTTATTATTTTTTAAATTATTTTTCAAAGGATCTTTAGGGAAAGAGAACCAAATTTCATGTTTTTACTATAAACAATTGTATATAGACTTGCAGTATTTAATTTTCCATGTCTAGCAACTGCTTAAATATTACTAAAGAACTACTTAAAGATTACAAGTCTTTTAACGAGTTACTAACCCCTTTCCAGGATAAATCATTCTCCGTCAGACTAAACAAGAAAGCGTTTAAATCTTGTTGACATCTTACATAAAGCCATCATTTTAAAGTCAATTACACGTAAAGAAAAGTAACACTACTTCCCTTCTTCCATGTGACCTCATAACAATGAGATGCTTTGTTCCGTGACAAGGAAAAAAATCTGTCACACAAATCCACAAACACGTCTGCGTACACACATCAGTGCAAACATTTGCCGCCTGCCTCTTCCAACTCACCCCTGTCCCGTTGGTGCGTTTATTTTGGTGAGAAAACATTCAATAAATCAAATCAAACATGAGCCCATGAGCAGTGTACAACAAACCCATCTCGATCTTTTGCCGCACCACACGAAGATCCCTGCCCGCGTGTGACAAACCCGTCGAATCGGTTCCAGCACCGACAACACACGTGCTATGCACCCTCAGAAAAACCATGCGCTCGCACGGTTGCGATTAGAAAGAGGAAGTGAAAGAACACACACCTCCCCCGGCCAGCCAGCCGGCCGAAAAATGTTTGTCAGACCGAGGAGAAATTTGATACGGAGCGCTGGCACTGACTGCCGCCACACCGGGTCGGATAGGTTCATCCTGTACAGCGCGTATACCGCTAGGTCGTAAAATCGCGTCCCCGCACGGTCGCCGGGTCTTTAGCCGGCGCGAACAAATGAGTGATGTTTCTGGCGAGTGAATCTTCATACCCAGCCAGACGACCGTGGCTTTACCACACCACACCATTATCACACCAGAAGACCGATGGAAGACAACACCGACAAAACCTCTCCGTACCGAACTACTTTGGTGCAGCATTTTGTTTGAGGATTTGTGTCATCGAAGTGGCATCACATTAGCATCTTTCCTCTCCCGACTGCTGGTCCGCTTTGACCGTGGCGGTTAAACTCTCGTACTTTTCTTCTTGTTTTCTTGCTGTCAAAACTATCCCCAGGAGGTAACTAAATAATGACCAAAAACCCAGAAGAAGATGCTACCCGACCCGAGAACAAAGCAAAAACTGTCTCATTTCCCCCTCCCCGCCGCCGCTCGGCGAGAGTACGATAACGCACGGGGAGGCCAAGTGGCCGGCCACGGGAGTAACGTCACCGCAAGGGAGCGAATGTGTTTGAACGTGTGATTGAAAGACTTTTGATTGATGGGTTCTTGATGACATGCCGTCCCTGTGCATTTTTTTTTTTTGTTTTGTTTCGGTGGCAAGTTCTTGTGCGAGTGGCAGTGTAAGCTAGAAGCTGTAGCTAGTCGACCGAAAACAAATGCCGGGCACCTAATACGGGTGCGCTTCCCGGGGTCGTCTGCGTGTCAGTCCCTTTTCTTGGTGAATGGTAAGAGACAAAGCTAGCGAACAACATCAAAAAGCAGAAGAAAACTTTTGTCGCACATTGTCGGGAAGCAGAAGGCCAAGCGGTTTGAAGCAGGGTGACCAGCGCATGACGATGGCGTCAAAATCGTAACGCAACGATTTGCTCTCGTTGGTGTGGTGGAAAAAAAACTAGGAACAAGATCAACAAATTTGCCAGCAGTCATACACGTCTTAACGTATCATCGGAGTACTAGGGAAGATAAGACATATGGAAGTATATTTTGTCAAGAGAAAAGAAGAAAAAACTGCACATCATCCACGCCCTCCTGTCAGAAAACTATTCGTACGATGAGAATCTGCGCTTAGTGTAGTACTTAGCACCGAGACTACTTTTGCAGACAGACGATTTACTTCCAAGATGGAGATGGTCATAGAATTAAGAAGAACTTCCTGCACAGAATTCCCACCAGATATACCTCTTCACCATTTGCTCATCACTGCTCCCAGCTGACCCCGAGTGGTGGTATGCTGAAGTAGGCAGATTGACAAAAAAAAATGAAACACCGTTCGTTATCTTACTACAAACAGCGCTGCACAACAGCGCGATATCGAAGGAGAAAGCAAAAACGCACTACCCACAGCCCCTCATACTACTACACCGCGTGTGAGTCAGTTCCCCTGGACGAGTCGACGGTGTTTCGCGCCCCGTGCGAACAAACAGAAACCCCGAACAAGATAAACACTGAACCACCGGTGACAACAGCAGAAGCAGCAGCAGCACCAGTGCCGGCACCAGCAGCAATGACATCGTTGTTCAACACACCGGCGACATCACCACCGTCGTCGGCCTAGGCCACGAACGGGGAGAGAGCACATGCGCGCCCGTCCACCAACGAGGTAGCAAAAGTCAACGATATGTGAGGTTATTCGGCGTGGCGCATGGGTTTGCGGTTACGATCGTGGCGTGAAGATGCGCCTAAAGGCATTACGTTATCACATCACGTGGTCGGGTGATTGTAATCTCGGGCCGTCTGGGTGAGCTGTGGGTGTGGTTACGATGTTTAGGAGTTTGAACGATTTGGCTGCAAGTGTAAGTGGTTTAGTTTGCGTGCGGCGTAGATAAAATGTATTTCTTAACTAAAGTGATGTATTGGAAAGGGTTTCCTCGCCATGCTTGAATTACCCGGAAGCATCCAAAACCGGGGGCACTTTCTAAACTATTGATGTTTTTGGATATCTTGTCATATTTACAATGTTTTACGTCCGTTTTCTTCACCATTAAATATCAAAATATTATTACAACCCATCACAACATCATAACAACATAGCCCGACCCTTTTCTCATGTTTGGACATCAGTAATGATATTAATTACTCCTCAAAAGCATCCGGTTTGTTTACAAAAGCGTGTAAAGAATTAACATTCATCAAATAGAACGATCCAATGTTTCATTCTAAGTAGAGCAGGTCATCTCTGCTTCATTCAGCTGTTGAGCTATGGAAAACAACCCTACTTCTTCCAGATGTTTATCCCAGTCTAAAGCCATTTCAACTTTGTAAATGGGGTTTAAATTAGCTCAGTGATTAGGTTACCGATTATTATAAATGTTCCAGATACAAACACTTCGGGGTATATCTGTTAGAGCTCGTCATGGTTAGTAAACGCAAGTGTGTAAACAGTTTCTTAGCGTAGTTTTCTTCGAAATTTAGAATTTTACACCTTATTTACAGGAAATTTCACTTTATACAAGCAAAGATTTTGATTGAAGTTGCAATGTTCGTAGAATTCCACGGCACCGCTTAGCTACGCCGTAACAAAGCGTAGCAAACACGGTAAGCGCAACAAAAATGTACCGAAGGCTCTCACCGCTGAACCATTCTAAGCACCGAAATGAACCGTTTAAATATTTACTTTCCGGCTCCGGCAACACGAACTGTCCATGTTTGTGGGCAACAGAGGCCTTCCCCCTTCCCAGAAATGCGACGTGGTGGAAGAGACCAGGTGAGCCAGTGGATAAGGAACGCCATTTTTATCACCACTATCATTTTCATCAGCAGTGCTAACCAGGGGAAGGTGTACAATTACCGCGTGCGTGCGATGCTTCCCAGCACAGAAACAATCTTCCATACCCAGGAGGGAGTCTATTCGAGACAACTGGTTTGTCAACTGCAAGCGCGTGGTCCGTATGGCGTAGCTTCATGCGTACCCACCGGGTAGGTAGGTTGGTATCATCCCCGCCGAACAGTGTTACCCATTTCTTATCAGTGATGGAATGAACACTAACAGGGGGGGTTAGGGTATGCCGTGGACAACAGCTGCACGCAACCTTGGACTAGGGGCAGTTTGTTTCATAGAGTGTTTGTTGCTTATAGACCACACAAACAAGGGAAACAAAACTGGGGAACATTCAAATGATCCAGCTCCCAATTATTATACAAAGCTGATCGAATGCGTTTGTGCGCGCGATCGAATGCGTTATATTTGGAGATTTTGTTTGAATTCTTCGATCCTATATCGGAACTCCGCTTCGTAAAATTTAAAACGAAGTCATCCCTAGCTACTATGTGCCGAACCACACTCAAGCCTCTTAATTGAATTCCATGTATCGCGGTCTCCGGCAGCAGCTGAAATCCAAAATTCCAATTTGCAAACGCCCGGGCTCGAAATCCCGCCCGCTCAGCTATTTATGGTCCAGCCAATTGCACCGTACTCGCACCGTAGACAATAAATTTCACCAGCAACTTCATTATCAGCCGGTTATCGAAATTGCTATTAAAAACCAGACGCTCCCAGCCAGCAAGCGGCCATGCCCGAGCCCCGAGACAACGAAGTGCAACCGTTCAATAATAGTCATCACTGTCCGGTGTGAGCGGCCTGCCGTAACGCTTCCACCGAGCGTTAGCACGTAAAAATAGCATCCTGGCCAGCATACAATGATGTTCAATATAATAATAATGAAGCCTTGCTGCTACCACTGCTTCACTGCACGCTGTTCCGAAAATCCGTTCAACCGCAACATGAAGCCGCTTGCATTAGTACGACCGAATGCCTGCTGGTGCCTACTACTACTGCTGTCCGTGCCGTACTAATCGAGTACCGAAAATTTTGCACAATAATTGCAGCTAAAAACTAACTGCCGCACCGAGTCGAACCGATACAGCCGATGCACCAGGCCGCCAGCGAACAGCTGCAGTGTTTGTCCCCTGCATCCCATCCCTTCTGAACCTTCTTTTGGTACATCCTTTCAGCACCATTGCTAGCTTGTGAGCTTTTTCTTGCCCGCATCACTACCCGCGTCGGTGTACAATGGTTTGGTATCTGCGGCGGTGCCGGACAACGAACGAACCAAACGAGGGCGAGATAACCTCCAATCTGATTAAAGTACATAATACTGCGCTATAAAATAGAAATTAATCCGATTCAATTCCGTGTTCGGTTGCGATGCAATCGACAAACCGACGAGCCGAATGTGGAAGACAAGGCAAGACACATTGTGGGTGGGTTCGGTTTTGTGCTGATAAAATTAGAATAAAATGTGCCGGCCTGTTCATACCATGCTTGGGCGATGCAAGGAGTTGATATTGTCCTTGAGATGTGGAAAGAAGCACAGTCAGTATATAGTTAGTAATAGTAATGAGCCACTACGCGTAGAGTTTAAAACTTCTCGCATTTTTTCTACAGTAAATCCATTTTAATACTTTCAGAATTCACAGATAAAGCATCAACACAAATAAGCCTTTAAGCCTTCAATTATGTTCACGACTAGGTCCAAATTCCAAGAAGTACATCCAGAAAATCCAGAATATTTGAATGTCTTTCTAGAACACTACACATATCTTTGGCCGCTTTATTGACGTCTAATTTCAGAGGTTCCAAGTAATCAACTTCAAACCTTGGGATTTCTATATGCCAGAACTAACAATTCCCATAACAATCAATCCCAACACTCTCTGCCAATGTCCTCTGAGTCCTTTCATCTGATTTACAATTTAATTTAGATTATGAGTTAACATCCTTTTTATGAACTCTTTCCAAATGTGCAAATGAATCATAAAAAACAATTACCTTTTTGTGCTACTCCCTAGGCTCCTGCCAAACACTCACACAAGCGCACCACGAACCACCGATACAACGTATCAAATGGTGATATTTTCTAAATGATGTTAATAAGTCTCCCGGGAGATCAGAAAATTGACTCCGTGTAGTTTTACACCCACCCAAGTACGCTCTTGTACGCTCCACAAAGCGCAAATCTGAAAGGGATTGAGATGCATGGGATTTGGGCCGTTTTTAAAGCTATTGCGGGAGCTCGCAGAGAGATGAAAACGATGTCCACTGGAACGGGGAGACGAGCCCACGTACTACCACGGACCTCCCGGGCGAAAATCCCGATATGGCAAAACCCCGGGCACGGTACGTGCTCGGTAACAATTACGTGCTTGCTTCCTCTTCACACCCTCAGATAGCCAGTAGGGTGGTGCTACAAAATGGTGTACGCGAAATCGTTTAACCCTTCGAGTGTGATGAAGATGAATGAGTATTACTGCGGAAGAACATCGCATTCCGACCTATGGCGAGGGTTTAATGTAACTGCACCGACTCGCTTGTTTTGTGGAAAGATAGAAAAGTTATTAGAAAATAATCAATATTTCAATCGTAATCTAATGCAAAGCCCACTTTACTGAAACACCCAAAGGATAATCTGCCACACAGGTTGCTACATTGTTAACTACTCTAAATGCCCGGCAGCTAAACGCGAACGCGATGCAGACGTGACGACATTTTCTTCCGCTCTGCGTGCGTGAGTGGCACCCTTTGAACCCCCTCCCATTCCTCGGACTACAAAACAATCAATGGCCGTTGCCGTTAGGCCGTGCAGTGCGATTATTACGCAAAACGTCCGCTTCCGCTTCCGTACAGAAACACACACACGACCCCCTTGAACAGTCCTTTTTTGGGGTGGAAGTTTGAAACTGGCCCGCTCTAAAGGAAGGGAGCACCGTGGGAAATGGGATATGAACTCCCCTGACATCAGTGGCATCACCTCCTGCCCATGGTGCTACATCGTTCGTAGTACACAACAACAAATAGCCCAATAAACGGTAACGATCCGATAATGTTTTCCATACCTTCCGTGCGGCTGTTTTCCGCCGCCCACCGTGCAGACAGCATAACCGTTCGCCAATTTTGCTCTATTTTCTCACCACTTGTGCATCATCATCATCATCATCATCTTCCGCAGCATCCGAGAAGGATACAGCGCAAACACCACCACCACCACCAGTAGCGCCAGCTGATTTGTTCCCATTTATTCAACCATCAACCGATTCCAAACCGCAAGCCGTTAATACACACGATGCTTCCCGACCACGTGCACGGTGTACTGGGGTTTATGTGTGTGTGTGTGTGTGTGTGTGTGTGTATGTGTTTTCTTACATTCTTACAGCCGTGCTCGGATGCACGGCAAAATCTCCGTTCTCCACAAGCTTCTCATAGGCAACAAGAAGGTGTTGATAGCCATTCCTTACGGCGGAAGGTTTTATTCATACTTTTCGTCAGCAGTGGCGATGGTACGCGATTCTGGGTTCGTTGGGTTGGGATTTTTCAAGTACGAGCAGAATTGTTTTTCCTCTTTTATGTTCCCCTCAGTTCACAGGAGCAAGAACAGGCGCCAGCAGAGGTAACCAGCGTCGAAGCGAAGAGATTATTAAAATTTCCCGCTCATCGTGAAATCGACTTTTATGGAAGTTTTATTAATTTCTCATTCCTTCCTGTATTGAGAACACACTTCAGGTGGATGGGATCTCTTATCGCCGCTTCTCGTAGTGCAGCGTTCATTGCACCTCATCCTCGTCTACTCGTCGACGGCTCGAGACGTTCGTACGGCACGTGACTTTTTGGGGGGGAGGCGGGTTGTACGCAAAACACGCGCTCTACACTCGTACCTCCTCCACGTGGTGAGATACTTCATTTCGTGGCGCTCGAAACAAACAACAAATCATCCACGAATAGGTTTTCTCTACGGCGGCATCATGCCAGCTCACGTACTTCACATTTCACGAGTTCGTTAACCGGCGTAGGCGGAAACCGCGTCCATGGACGTGTGTGTATGTTTGTGGGATGATGAAATCTTCCCTTTCCCGCGTGGCGATGTGTGAAAATAAATGCTACAAGACTCGTGCAGGTTTTGCACCCGCTCGCTATTTTTTGCCCTTCTGCTTCATTTATTATCATCCAAAGCACCCGCAGTGCTGATAAGGTTTACCACACCGGGCTGCGGACGCTTTCGCACAGTTTTTGAGCTTACACACACACGTCTGGCACAGGCGGCACTGCTAGCGCCATCTCCCGCGCATACCATGGCCCGTACCGAAACCGGCCTAATCGATATGCAATGGGTGAATAAAATTGTTAATTAATTGCACTGTCAGCCAAATTTGCCCAACATAAATCATGCACACGCACACACCGGTGTTGCGCTGAGGGGATGCGCGCATCTTCAAAAATGCATCAAACAGCATCTGTAACTGAAGCAGCCGGAGTCTAATGGTCAGCTGGTTTGGGCTAGTAGGCATTGATTACCGGTGTGGCCTAGCCGAACACATTCATTCGTTTTATCACACCACGCATTGCATGCTTCCGCCATCGGGTACCGAGTGGTGGTGCGCAGCACATGGCGCAGCTGACAATCGCAACGCGTCGCGTTCATAAATCATTCCTTCCACCAGCAAGGGCCATCATCATTTGGGTGTGTGTGTGTGAAGTAAGTTGGTTCGTTTCATTCATCATTCCATCATTGGGCGTTACAAAATGTCCAGCGTTTTGTTTTTACACAAAACCCTCCGATAGGAAAGATTCCAGCTCAAGGGTGTGATGTTCATAGCCGATCGGTTCTAATTTCGCAACCATTTTTTTGTATCCACCGCATGGCAATTCACACATTCGGTAACGCGGCGTGTTTATCTTTTTTTTTTTCGTCTCCACTCTAGTGATAAGTCGTCTCGTCAGTTTGGGTACGTTACGTAATTTTAAACTCTAATGATAAGAATAATGTTTTCTTTTCATGCCGCATTTTGCTGGGCGTATTTTCTAAGTGATTTATTTTTATACTTAGAAAAAAAAGTTTAGAAGATTGTAAGATTCAACCAACAACATAAAGAAATAACGAATAAGACTTAATATTCTACTGACATCGAAAAGAAGACAAAACAACTTGTATAGCTTTTATCAAATTAAAGAAAAAATCCATACATTAGACAATTCTATATTCTAGATAATTCATTCTAACTGTATTGCTACTGTATGTAGTGCTGTACTAGTGCTCGAAAGGCAGGATACTGTTACAATATTTTATATGGAAATCAATAAACACTACATTAAAGCTAATGTAAACCATAACATGATGAAGATGCGGCTGGAACACTCGTAATTGGCACCTACCGCCGGTTGCTGCATTGTATTGAACTGATAAGAGCAACAACACACGACTAATCTTTATTAGCTTCACATACACACTGGGAAATGGGTGGCAGCGGTGGCAGCATAAGGGGGGAGAGAGGGAGAGAAAAAATCACAGCAACCCTCGATTGCTGGCTCTTCCCTCAGCTCCTAAACGCTCATGTTTATTTGCATTGTCAGTTAGGTACGATGTTAGTACAAGTTAACTACCCTCCCGTCCACTTCCTTTCACCCGTCCGCATTGCCATGCCGTCCTTGATGGAGGGAGTTTGTTTGCTCCCCGTAATGCGTCAGTCAATAATTGTACGTCGATGGAGGCGACAGTGCAATCACCGTGCTCCGGTTTGACCGTGCGTGCGTGTGGATGTGGAGCAGCGGGTCGCCCATGTCGCCCGTTAAGCGAACAAGGAAGTTGGGTAATGTTTGAAGACTAAATTTCAATTTAGCAATCCGTGGCCGACCACTGCTCGGATGCCGTTACACAGTGGTGTCAGTGTGTGCTTGTGCTTAATGGATTTTTACATGAGAGACTTTTGTCCGAATGATGATGGGTGCTTGTTTGTCAGTAACATCTTATTTTGTAGGTCATTGTGATTGATAATAATGTTAGTTGATTGGATTACAGTGAGCAGTTATATTTTTGGGAGCATAAAATGCCTTTATTGGATTTACGGTACGCTGATCAGACGTTCCATATTTAACGGGACAGTCTTATTTTGCAAAATGCTTGGTCGCAAACTCCTTGGTCGATAACTCTTTAGTCATCTAGGTTGCATATGTCTTGAACACAAAATCCTTAGTCCCAAAATGCCTAGTCGCTAACTTCTTAGTCAAAAAATTGTTGGTCGTAAAAGTCTTGGTCTCAAAATGTTTCATCACAAAATTGTTTGTCGCCTAATGCTTGATCGCAAACTTCGTGGTCGCAAACTCCTTGTTCGCAAAATGCTTGGTCGTTAAATAATTGCTCACAAAAGTCTTGGTCACAAATGTCTTGGACCCAAAATCTTTGATCGCAAACTTCTTGGTTGCAAAAGTCTTGGTCGTAAAATGCCTGATCGCAAGGTTCTTGGTATAAAATTTCTTAGTCGCAAAAATGTTGGTCGCAAAAGTCTTGATCGCATAATCCTAGATCGCAAAATGATTGGCAGATATTCTATAAAATATTCTATGAGAAATTTTCAAAAATCGATCTGTACTGCATGACATTTTACGTTTAGTTTAACACGCGTTAAGCCTAGGAAATAAACATTCAGTGTCAAAGTTAGATTGTATTGTTTTTAAAGTAAAGGAAAATGTTAACTAAACCCTTGTCTGCTTGGAAAATCCGAAGTCCCGTTTTGTTTAACAATGGGTGCATCAGCTCTGTCTGGTCAGCCTAATTTACGTCAGTATAATAAAACTAAAATTACAACATAACTCTGTTATACCACAAAACATTTCAAATATAAATAATGAAATTACCAAAATTTGAAGTTGACACACTTCTACGTTTGACGCTGAAGGAACTTAAACACTGATGAAATGCTTCAACCATAGTCCCAGGATAGTTAGTAACATCTCCAGAGCTTATTCCGGCTTACTTTCTCAAAATGGACATGGAAATGGACATTACCAAACACAGTAAGTATTTTTGATTCGATACTGAAGGTACTGAACAACACCTGAAAAGGACTTCGATGACTTTCATTAATAAAATAAATACTATTCAAGGAAGCTACTCCTAAAAAGCAACATCCTGATACAAAAATGTTCCGTTCCACCCACAACCACCATAACCTAGATTTATCCCTTTGTAGATCTATGATTAAACACAACACATCATTCCAATGCACACCATTAATCTCCTTGTAATGCACCTCATCACTGACATCGCCTAATTACGCCAGCATATAACCACAACCTTATCTGCAACTGCAGCTTGACCCTATCTCACACCGTCAAAACTCCACTTTTTTCTCGCTTTTACGTTTCCACCCGCCAACTAAGATCGTGCTTAAAACTGTGGTTTCCACTCACACCGCCCGCACATCATTTTGCAAGCCATAGCCCGCGGTCGCAGCACGAACGCTACAGATTGCAATCGATTGAAGGTGGTAAAATTTTCCCTCCCGGTGTGAACCATTAATTTTATCGCGTTCGCTTTAATCGAAAATTTGGCTTTTTTCCCCTACCACAACCACCATCACCATTTCATGTCCGCTCTCCCCCCACCCAATGCTCACTGGCTACTGTTATAGTTACGCTTCAGAAGGGGTTTGAGTTATTTTTTTCTTTTTACGACAACATCAAAACAAATTAATCCATTTTAAATCGTCCGAGCCAAGCGGCCACAGCGAACCGGCAGGGATCCTCGTTTGATTTTCTTCATTCGCTCCATCATCATCTCCCAGCATCTCCCACTCTCGCTCGCTTACCCTCACTCTCTCTCTCTCTTTTTCTTTCTCTCTGTCTGCCTCGTACACTGGCTTTTGCACTTCTCCAGTCCACTCGTAAAAACGGGTCTGTTTTTCTTTCACCCTGGCAGCATACCAAACCGCATACATTTTTCATCCCTTTTCCCAGCCCAGCGGAAGCGCGCATTTTCTCTGCGGCCGATGATGAACGTGAGCAGCGCGCGGATGGATTCGTCAAAAAGGCTGATTTAATTTTGCTTGTTTTGGTTTCCCGTTCAGCGCGCATTTGGGTTTGGATGTACCGGAGGGGGTTGGTTTTTGCAACATTTTTTTTTTTGCTTCGCCCTTCCTCCTCCCTTTTCATTATTGTACGACCAACCCGCTCCTTACCATCGGTTTGGTTACCTTACAATCGAAAGACTAACAGGAGAGAAGAAGAAAAAATGAAACCAAGTCAGGCAATGTCCGCTCCGCAGTCCTCCCTAACCCGTCCGTCAAACGCTGACGGAGTGGGTCGTACATCGGCGAACCGAAATAAAATTGTTTCCTTTCGACTGAGTTATCGATTATCACGGAAGCGCAGCACACGCTGATGAATGAAAGTGGTCGATACAGATGAACGAAGCTGCTTTCATCCATCCCAGCTCGTCAGCTTTTCCATCTTTTTGTTGTTTTCTTTCCCGTGTATGTGTGTGTCTGTGTGTGCTCTTACAGCAGCTTTAAACACTGCCCCGTTTCAAATGGCAACACGAATTGCAAGCTGGCATGTTGGCCTACCTTTAAATATTAACGCTCTGCTCCTTTGAACGGGGAAAGCTCATTAAGCCAACGAACCGTGAGCACCTCAAAGGTAAAGAGTGCTGTGGCTGTGGTTGTACCCACTTCCGCTCCAGATGTTTTTGTCAGCGCTGAAACCTCCTTAGCCTCAGTTGCAGAAGGAAAAGCGACAAAAAAAACCGCTCCCAAACTGGGTTGCCAGCCGGAGAGGGCTTGTTTTTTCTTTCGAAAAGGTTGCTCGAAGAAAAATCCTGACCAAACACAAAAACAAATCAATTTCGCTTGGTTCCGTGCTGATTTCATTGCGATGAAAAGCACGACAAAGCGTTAAATGCTTCTGTCCTTCCCCGACACCGGATAAGCACACAACCACTTCGGTACACTTCTTTTTGTTCGTCTTTGTCCCATTTTTCCCAAATTTTGCTATACCTTTAACATATTTCCTTAAACTGCTACCCATCGTGAATTAAATTAAGGCCCACTGCCAGCGCCAAAATTCCTTTAAACAGCTTCAAATAACGATGTCATCAAATACACTGCACGCTTCCCAGGAGGATCTACCTCCCTTCTACATCCCTCCGCCGGCTTCTGCTTGCGCGCAGCAGCGCTCAAGCGCATCGAACCGTGCACATGGCAAGGAAAGCAAATGATTCTCGTAAGCCACCATACCGCACCGTGCCCGCGGAGAGTTGGAAAAATCGGAGCAACTGTTTTGATAACACAACGCCGCTTGCACAGAAGCGATTTAGTCTCGTTCGAGGAGTTTATTTTGATGTTTTTATAAATCATTATGAATTCGTGAAAGTTACACACCACGCTTCAGTTTGTGGAGTACTATGCAGTGATTTTTTAAAAGACTTTTACCGCGGTTTGCAATTTCAAATGGTGTTCTTTCTATCTATATTCATTTCAATTAGAGTGTATGTTTTGCTTTTTCATTTTTCACACTTTACATTTGTTTTAATCTATGTTTTATGATCTCTTTCATATCATTTCACTCATTTCATCATTCTTTTGTAATGCTTTTATCATTTTTTTTTGTTTGTTATGCCTAGTTTCTAAGTTTTTGAATAGCTATACTATGATTTTATATCCTTTTCTTTTCTTTTGTATCATATCTAAATCCATGTTTTGTGAGTGTGTGTTTTTTCATTGTTTTGACAACAAACATCATACTCGATTTATCATATTGTTTGATTAAACTGAGATTATTTTCGTTTTCTTTACTATATTTTCCATGATTGTGGCTAGTTTGGATGGCAGTTGTTGGTTTTCTCAACAATAAACCACCATTATATGAGACAAGGCCGTGTACAGTCTCGTGTTACAGTCGTCAACTTGCATTGCTTAACAACATACCCGGCATGGGTTCAAGCTCCGAATGGACCGTTGTCCCATACTGTGCTATGATCATAAATAAGTCACTGAAAACCAATCCCGCTAATGGTACAGGCAGGCCTTGACCGACAACGGTTGTTGTGCCAGAGAAGAGAAGAGATTTAAGACAATCTGTATATTTACTATTGTTAAAAAAAATGTCGCTTAAACAAAAAGCTACATTGTTTTAGCTTTAAAATATCTTCCAAGCCGCTGAAAAGCAGCCATCGTGGTTTCACCGTGGCAAACTTGTATTCCCCAGAGCCCTGAAGGACGAAATATGATTTAACTGCCATTTCTTCGAAAAAGTGCTCCAATTAAATCGTACCTTTAAGCCTGTTTCCCACCATGGCTGTACGCCGCATCACCAGCAAAGCATACCAGCCAACAGTTATGAGCTGCAAATTGGATTGCACTGTGTCCTTTGCATACCAAAACTCCACCGTCCAATGGTTCGATCGTAAATAAAACTCATCTGATCATCAATTTCATCTCGAAACAAATGCCCAACTCCCATCCATTAAGGGCAATCAAAACCCATCACAAACTCGTAACCGTAATCGTTTCATTACGCAACAAAACCAGAACAGCGGGCTGGCGCGCTCGCTCGCTCGATTGGTGTGACGTGATAATATTCATTGAAATTCATGATCCCAGTGGAATGCAGGCTTACAATTCCATCACGCCCGTATGCAATCGGTCCCGGATCCGCAGGATGTTTTCCTCCTGCCCTGTGCGGCAATCCTTCCACCGCTTCTTCTCTGCCTCACGCACTCTTTGCCGTGGTTTTGTTCGGATGATGTATCGAGTTTCTCCCTTCCTGTAGTGCAGGGAAGGCCTTCCCTGCATCCTGGGTGGTGTTTTGAATTTGTTTTTTTTTTTTGTGGTGTTGTTGTTGCTGTTTGTTTGCACGATTTTTTCACCACCTCCCCCCCCCCCGCATACAATGAACTGATAGCGAGACGGATTGCTCGTGAGAAGCAGCAGCAGCAGCACGGTTCGACGATAAATATTGACCGATTTTATTTGAGCGCAAAACAGCGGGTAACGGCTGCGCAGGCTACGAGATCGGAATTTGGGATGGCTCATTCAACCGGTTCCGACGGGCCACCGTTTGCGTTCGAGGCAAATACAAATTGTTTTATAAATTGTACTGTTTTTGTTCCTGTTTTGTTCGTGATTGAAAATATTTGCCCGCTTTGCCCTTTGTGCTTTTCAATTGTAACAGTGATTTATTTATTTCTATTCTGCTACATTGAGCATATTACAACCAGCTTAGCCAGCAAACAGTTTTCTTTAATGTCCAACCCATTACAATCATCGTTGCCATCATCGCACTTGCGAACTGATTCGCATTAACAAGAGCATCCTCGCCCCGTTTGGAACTGGAAACGGCCACGCCACGGGCTGCAAATTGAAATGTGAAAGCGAAAATTAATTACCGACGTGATATGCATCACCACCACCATCAAGCGCACCAGCAGCATCGCCAACATTACCTTCATTATCACCGTTAACCATTATCATCATCTTCCCCCCCCCCCTCCCACAACGACGGCTGCCTCCATACACCCTCTCGACCGCTCCTTTTCTCACCCTCCGCTGGCAGGGGCCCGTTTCCTTAGGCGCTTGAGCCTTGTCAGTGCTCTCGTGTGCTCACGGCCTCAACCACCATGACGCACACTCGGATATGACGAAGGATATTATGAGGCTGTAATTACATTGTTTTTGACGCAGAGTGCAGAGAAATTGAAATTTGGTACCATGCGGCGTCAAATGGTCTCGAGTGGGAGCACACCATACGTCCGGTTGGCACTGGTTGGCGAGAACAGGCAACAATATGGGGCAAACGTTTACCGAGAAACGAAAGACTCGCACTGCGTATCCTTTGCGACGCAGCGTGTAGCGAAGTAAGTGAATTGCTTAGGAGGAGCTGCTTGTAGGTTTGGTTGATGTGTCAAAAGACGAGGCATAGTACAGAGCCGCATTACGAAGCTTCATCTAAGGACCGTTTTATAAGGACGAGCAAATGGCAGATTAATCCTTGATTTTTTTTTTTTTTTTGATGGCACATTCATTTTAATTGTCATTAAATACTGCTATCATTACTGTATATTATGTAGAATTTCATACAAAATTTTGCCTAAATTTGTAATATAATTTAGAATATTTATATGAAAAAGATGTGTTAGTTGCAGGGTTTCCAGGCCACTTTCGAATGTAAACATTAGTTTTCACCGCGTGCAAATAACGTGAATTTTTATTCATTAATATTTATAATCGAAAGTAACTCGGAAAACCCTGTATCTCTTTCCTATGTTTAGGTTCTAATCATGAAAATTAAAAAAAAAATACCAGAACGTTATTATTGATGGAGTTACTGTGGCAAATTTTAAATTTCTTCGTTATGATTCTCAACACTTCAACGGTCTGTTGTCATCGTTTTTTCATCGGAGTTTGAAGCCGGATTTCATCATCTGTTGACCGTTAAAGTGTTGAAAATCATGCTGAATAAATTACAAATTATAAGCATAAAAATTAAACATAAAAATAATGTGGCATAACTTGTGCCACGCAGTGAGAAATAGTGTTTATATTCGAAAGTAACTTGGAAAACCCTGTATCTCTTTCCTATGTTTAAGTTCTAAAAATGAAAAAAATGCCTGACCGGCTATGAGTTTTGGAGTTACACGTGGGATTAGAGGGACAAACATTTTTCAGTTCTTTCGCATGATTTTCAACAAATCATAAACTGGACTGAGTTTGACAGTTGTGTTGAAAATCATGTGGAAAATTAGAAAATTTATTGTGATGCTAGTGCAACATTTGACAGCTGTTGAAAAACATCTTGGAGGTGGTGAACAATGATGTGCACATTGGAGATTGGCTTTGAATACCCTGAATTCATAATATTATCATTATCCAAATTTTACTATTTACAATGTTTTTATCCAAACAAATACAAAATATATAAAGACCACCAGCCCTTTTATTGACCCTTATCCCTTCTTCCGCACAAATTATACACAGTGAGCAGCTCGTAAAATCCTAATTACATTAACTAACGTGTTCACACACAGCACGCCAAAAACCACTGATGAGCTTTAACATCAACACCTATAAAATGCGTCTGATCTCGTGCACAATTACCACGACAAGCCACGGCGCACGGTACCGACGGGCCGAACAAGGACAGGGAAAGGACGAAAAGTTCTATTTAATTCGATAAATAAATATCCTGAACAAAACCGGAAAACCAAACTCACATTCACAGCCACATCCCAAACAGAAGCGGGAGAGGGAAAGAAACGGAGTGACAGGAGTGAAAGTGACGAAAAGTCCTCGGGCGTTGAATGAAACGTGTGACAACATCCATCAAGGACAATCGCAGCGACCGACACACACACAATCCTCGGAACAGAGCCTAATTTTTCATTCAAATATACACAATCGAACACTTCCTTCACAGCAACGACCAACCTTCCCTCTAGCCCCGGCCGAGGTTTCCTTCCTTCCGCCCAAACACATACCCCTACGGCGGTGTTGGTGCCGGCTATGGCAGCGGTTTTTCCAACAATTTATCATACAAATTGGGTGGGCGACCGGTTTTAACACGAGTTTTTCGAAGCAGTAAAATCTCACACCCATCCCCCCCATCGTACCACACCGTTGCACGTCGAACTGAAGTAAATGAAGTAGAAAAATTCCAGATTTTGTAACCGGATTAAACGCACACACACACACACACAGCTCGGGCCTGTGCCGAGGGTTCCCATTCGTCGTCACGGCACCAAAAAAGGGAGAGAAATTTTCATAATTTCTCTTTTATTTGCGTAAAAACTTGCTCCTTTTGTGGCGTGTGTTTGTGTGTGAGTGTGTCTGGTTTTAATCGAACCTGCAAAGAGTCGATTCTCGTTGAGGCGTGTTCATCAACTCAAACGCTCCCAGCGTTTAAGTCTTACGAGCCCAAGTGGCCCAAGTTTACATCGACTGCGGGACACACCACTTCGGTTCCCATTTTGCATCGCCACTCCGAGGCGGTCGGCAATGGTCGAGGCAATGGCGCTGTGAGCCAAAACAATCTAACCCCGACCCAAAACCCGCACCTCGCACCTCGCAGGAATGGGAAGAAGGGAAAACAAAAACATCGGTAGCCTTAATCCAACTACGCTGTCTCCCTCCCCGCTGGCCACTTCGAGCCTTAGCAGAGGCTAATGAAATTGTTTCATTAACCAAGGGGAACTGGGCAAAAGATTTGAATTTATTGCTAATAATATTAAACTGGCAGCTCGAAAGCGCCCTGAAATTAATGGCACTTTCGAGTAGAGTGAAACTTAATGAAGTAATCGACTGTGCCTCGAGTGTGCCAAGTGGACGGGCCGAGCAAGACCACGCGCGGACAAGTCCTCAGTCGCCCTGTGCCTAATGCGTTCCCCCCTATCCCCCAATCCCCAATCAACAACGTTCCGGCTCCGGTCTTGGCGAAGCGTTTTTGGTTTGTTTTTACCTTCTTTTTTTCTGTCTCTTTGTCTCGTACAAAGCACCGAGCAAGAAACACGACCGCACGACCGCACTGCAGGAAAGGACATAGACGGACAACCTCTCTGCGCCTCTGCCGATCCTGTCCGCACGGATGGCTAAATTACGTTGCAACGGTTAATTAAGCCCGCCATTTTTCTTACGTGAAGTCAACGGAAAGGACGACCTCTTCGCTGGTGAAGCGATACTGGCAGTGAGGAGGGAGTTAGTTTGTGGTTGGGCAGTGCATTTGTTACACGTTTTTGTCATCGTTCCACAGCGACGGTGGGGAAGCATAAAACACACGCCCGCCCAAAGAACTCGATACGCATGGCAATCATATTCGATAATCGGTCGTTCATTCGTTCGTTCGACTTCAGCATTGGCTGTTTGCCATTGGTGACTTTGCTCTGCGTGGGGGGGAAGGGGAGAGAGGGAGAGAGTTTCGCAGCTTTTGGCAGCTTGTTTCGCCGTTCTGGCCAATCCTGGTTTTGGCAGGTCATAATTTTCATGCTTTATTCTTACGTCGATTATTCTTACTGCGCCCCATCTGCGCCAGGGCAGCTGCGGGAAAGGTTGCTTCTTATCAGTCGTGTTTTACAGCCATTACTTTTATCCATAACAATGTTTAATGCTTGCAAAATCGCTCACCATTTAATTGGGGCTGATTTTAGTACGATGCTCATTAGTTAAAATTGATGACAGTATTTTTGAGTAGTCTCAATCATTAATTCAATCATGTCTATTAATTACAACAACAAAAACATTAAATTTGTTATTTATTTATTTGTTTAATTATTACGGCCCGGCCGTAAAAATTTATAATATAAAATTTAACAACAATTAGACGATTCTAACAAAGAAATTTATTCCACACTTCCACATGTTTGTTAAAACTATTTAAATACTTCTTTTCAACACATCATTTGATGTCATATTTATGTAAGAGAAAGAGAGAGATGATGATGGGGCGAGCTGTCAGTTTTGTTCTGTTCCAAAACGATGTTGCCTTATTGCGATCTGATCAACGACTGACGATCAATTCAAGTTCTCCCTTTATAATAGGTCACTTGCTAGCATTAGGCAATACTATCCTGCCACAATTCTTACATTTATGACAGATTTTAGGACAACCAGCTGTAAATTCAGCACAGCATCAGGCACAGCACGTCAGGGCAAGTGTATGCCGCAGTCATACATTCAATTTTGACATTCCTGGGTATCTTGAATGTTTTCAAGCATCGTATTTTATCGTGCCACTGTCATGGAATTGAATCACGACGAATCTTTAAAGTGCCTTGCAGCCTTGAATCTTGTATTATCTTCATACTTCTGAGCATCTTCCTTTCGAACGTGGTTAATAGGGTTTCGTCTGATTTGAAGAGTGTCCATGTATCAGTGGAAATCTTTGAAGAGTTGGTACGTGTTATGTTTCTATCCTGTCATCTTCTCCAAAATCTGCCTTGTGATATAATTTCAATTCATTTTTAAATGATATTCATTAATTTCAATATTAAAAGTGAATGAGCCTGATATATTAACTTCAACCTTTTGTACGATTAAACATGGTTAAAAAATCGGGTTGCCCGTCATGGGTTCAATTCCCAAATAGACCGCGCCGCCATACGTAGGACTGACTATCCTGCTATGGGGGGGAATCAATTAGTCACTGAAAGCCAAGCCCACAAGTGGGTACAGGCAGGCCTTGACCGACATCGGTTGTTGAGCCAAAGAAGAAGAATAAGAAGAAAAAATCGGTTTGATGTTGTACAAAGTTCTAACCATGTTACTGTATTATTATCACAATCTGAAGAAGTATCATATCAAATTACCCAACCTACATTATCACCATCCACTTGTCACGTTCCAACCATCCCAAACCATCCTCTCTAGCAAATGGTCAAATACAGAAATCACTGACACTCATTACGCTCAAGCTTGAGCCATTACTCGTTACAAAAGCTCCACATCCTAATACCCTATTACAAGAAGCAGTGATTTTTACCCGCCCATTTCTGTAAACTTCAACCATTAACCCATCAATGCGCTTGAAATACTCGTCAAAGTACGGTCACAGCATTTAGCGCTTGGCTTTCAAAACGAAAACGTATACCCCCATTGCCCGTAAAGATCAGCTCACCGACCAACCCACAGCTGCGTTTAAAGTGCGCCCAAGTGCGTACTCGGAAGTGTCAGTAAAGCCAACTCGTGCCCAAAGCCGGAAGAAAAACCCGGCCAAATCTGTCTCTAAAAACCTGGAGAGCCTGTTTTATGGCCCTCGCCCTAACGGGCACAAGTTAACGCTGCTGTACGTATTCCCAGAGTAATTGGAGCAACTAGAAGGGACATCTTGGGCCAGTGAGCTGAAGATGCTAGGACGCAGACCTAAGACAAACACTAGACAAACTGGGGGTTTGAGACGGGTTCGACCCAAAACCTCACTTCCTTTGCCGGTGACATACGGTGTTAACGGGCATGGGGAGCTAAGGCTCGCAGATCTGCACCAACAATCTGCCCTTCACTGAACCGACTCAAATCCGAGCGACTTCCGCCCCGGGGGCGCGTGCTGTTCCGGCAGTGGGCAATGGCAAAACATCCCACCCAACTGCCAACCCGGAAGAGGCTCCGCTCTCAAGCTGGAGCTCTCAAGGTTTGGATTCACATTCGGGGCTTCACTCTCAACTCGGAAAGCATAAAAGCGGAAAGCATAACAGCTGGAGCAATACTCGGTTGGTAGCTTCTTGTTTGTTGTAAATCTTTACTCTATCCTTTTTGCAATCTCTTTCGCCCTTCTAGCGTAGTGGTTGTCCTGCAGGCACCAAGGTACCATCCTACCATTACAGGGCATACTGCTACTACACCACTATTCTCGCCGTATTACAACACCCTTTTTTGCCACGACACACAGCCCACCAGGTCGGTTCTGCTTCCTGGAATCACTGCACACGCGGCGAAGCGAAGGAATAAATAAAACATACGGCCGTAGTGCAAGCAGCAACCGCAGGGCACGGCCGGAAGAAGAAGTGATGCCCCAAGCCAGACAAAATGGTGCAAAGACAACGGGCACCAAAACTAACCCCATTCGATGGTGTTGCTGCTCGCAACAACCAGCAGCAACAGTAGCAACAGTAGCAGCAGCAGTGTCAGCAGTGTTAGCAGATGCCGTTGCAGATGCCCTTTAACGAGTGGGCTTCTTCCGAGGGCTTCTAACCCGCACCCGTTCTGGACCGTCTTCACTGTGACCCAAATAAAATCACCCACTTCTGAGCTGATACGGGGCGAAATAGGCGATTGAAAAAAACAAAAAAAAAGGACACCGATGTCCCCCAGGTCAATCTCCCTTTTGTTCCTGGCCAGCGGGATATCCAGATGATCCCCAAAAGGTTACCCATGCCTCAAGAAAAATCTCTGAACAACCTGGTTTTACGCTGCCTCGATGGGTGTCCCGATGGCCCTGGTAAGGAGCTAGGATGGAGTTTCCCCGTGAGGGATGGTCTCTTTTGGGATGGTGGGGGAAAAGAGACAAAACAAATCGGTATCTTGGGCAGGTGTCTTGGAGTTCGAGGGCAAAATGTGCTACCAGCTCACCGGCGTGTCATCAGCGATACCGGCATCTTGTTGGAGGTCATCGTGTTATACTTTTTCGACCTCTCTCTCTCTCTCTCTCTCTCTCTCTCTCTTTCTCTCTCTTGCTACTCTTAACTAGACAACGTCTGAGGTATCGTTAGTGTCGTCTGTACCTTTACTCACAAAAACAAAACAAAAAAAAAGACAAAAACAAGAACACCACCTAGAATGTGTTCTGCCGCTGGTTTGGGTTTTGGTTTTTCCGATGCCACTCCACCGTAGCGATGATGATACGCTCACTTCCGACCGTGCTTATGCGCTCCCGGTGGGACTTATCCCTTCCATTCGTTCCATTGGCTGTACCTCGGACCACACCAAGCTGCGGCCGACGCACACGCGCTGCCTCGGTTTCTATTTCCGATACATCGATAGACAATAAAAACAAAACAAACCTCCTGACACACGCATGCACACACACACACACACCAAAAAGTAACAACGACCTGAACCGTACCGGTAGCAGCAGCAGCCGGGTCCCAAAGCCCCCTAACGTAGGGCCACCACCAGAGTTTCTCCATCCGCACGGTGCAAAGGTTTGAGCAACCGTGCGCTAAAGGGAGATTTCTTCCATCCGTTTGCGTTGATGGTGTGTGTGTGTGTGACGATTTATTTTGCAAAAAAAAATAAATAAAACTTTATCGCTCTCTGCACGACACCGCTACCGGAAGAAGGGTTCGAGGGGTTTGGGTCCTGTTCGAGGCCGAATGTTCGATATTTAAATTTAGGTTCGTACGAAATCAAAATGAAGGTAATTTGGCAACCATTACGCCCTACCCAAAGTGAAACTCCCACCAGTGTCAGTGACGGGTACGTGAGTATAATAGGTTTTTGGTGCAATGTTTGCTGAAAATTAGGAAGGTTTAAGGTGTTGAAATTGTACTTCAAGAAAACTTTATGGTTACAGTAATTAATTTAAATAACGTTGCTTCCATTCCTTGTCATTTTTTGTCGATTTCATGGTATTTCATGGAACTCCCTCTTCACAGAACTTGCATTCGTTGAAGCGGAACCGATCTGTCCCCTGTTTGATGTATATCTTATCCAATGCATTCAGCCTACAACCAGCATGCTACGTCATCACACTGCCCAGCACAGTCGGGTTGACGATCTAACGCTCCATGTGACACCCGCATCGCGATCCATTATGCCATACATCCCCGATAGTATCAATTTCATCGCTCAATAGCAATAGCAACGGGGCTGTTCGGCGTACGAGGGGCAGGTTTAAAAAAGCATAAACTGTTCCCACCACTTAACAACAAATGCATGACAAATCAATTAGCACGTGGCTTGCGTTGTACAGCACGATGCCAACACACCACAAGCTGCCAAGCACTTCGTGCGCCACACAGCTTCGCCACAGCGGGCGTCTTCCTCTAGGCACGTCTTATACATCGATTTGGTTCGGTAGTTGCTTGTTTGAAGAAAGAAATGAAAAAAACACACAAACACAAACGTAATTTAAAACAAAACCCTCACCCAACTCGTTACGATGTTGCGTTGGCAGCATTCCCGTGCATTCATTGGTAGGGTCAAATGGTTGACATAATTTAGTCATCTCCTCGCGATCGCGCTTAGCGTGCTGAGGATAGGGCGGCTTTAGCTTTAGGCTTTTAAATTTATTTAGTGTTTTATTGCACTAAACAACCGTTCTTAAAACCTTTCTTTTTGTTCTAACATATGGATTGTTTTTGAACCATAGATTTGAACCCACTGCCGACATACGCTGGAATACGATTCGTACTGCAGCACGACCACACGATCACATCCGTGTGGATCAAGTTTCACCCATCACCATAAACTTCAATCGACTACGTACTGCCGATTGAGAACGTGCAGCATTGATCTTTTCATGGGTAAATTTCCTGCCTTTCCTTCCTGCCCATCAGTCCCCATCCCTTCCTTCCAATACCTATCGAAT
The DNA here is from genome assembly GCF_016920715.1 of Anopheles arabiensis. Lineage (NCBI taxonomy): Eukaryota > Metazoa > Arthropoda > Insecta > Diptera > Culicidae > Anopheles > Anopheles arabiensis. Next base: position 89,547,257 of record NC_053517.1, on the reverse strand, counting down.
GGCTCTCCATGCTGTAGATGTATTTCCGATCATTCAACGCGTCGCCCGGCGTGGTCGAAAATAACCGAACTCGCTGTGCCAAAACTGGCCGCCGCGCGCCGAATTCAAACGCGTACGAGTCACAGCGCCGAACGCCGTCGCGAGTCACTTCACTCAATCACTCAATCGCGGGACACGACAGACAGTTGATGCTTCAGTGGAACGGGGTGGGGAAAAACCATACACGTACGCAGATACCGGAGCTGCTAAAAAGTCGAGTACGAGCTGGTCCTAAAATAGCTCCCGAACCTAAAACCTATCGCCGAAGAACTACCTCCTGAACTCCTGAACCGATCGGCTGGTATGGCGGGCGGGTTGGTTTTGGCCCGTGTGCGTGCTACACCGTCAGCAACAACGTTTGCCAGTTGTCAGACCAAAATGTTGCACATTTTAGGCGAAACATCCTTATTATAGGTTTATTTGGCTTATTAAAGCCTTACTATACTTGCCGGTGGATATTTATTTCAAGGCGCCGCTGATAGCAATTTCTTCAGTTGGGAAGTCGTTACGTTCAGAACACCAGTCTGCAGGAATTTTTGAGGGCTATTTTGACGTTACCTTCTCGAATTATAAAGAAAAAAATTACTTCCAGACGTCAAATTTCGGAAATTGAAGTATAAGTTTCGTCTTGAAATCTTAACGTTCTTGAAATCTTAATAACAAAAACGTTAAATATGATTAACACCCGTCCAACAACAATTTCTGTGATTGTACCGAATAACGCCATCTATTGACAAATGACATCAACTTGCCAATAAGTCTACTTAACGACTCTTGACAAAGCTGGCTTTAAAATCCTTCCCTATTAACAATCAATTAAACTAAAACCCTCTTGTTGCTGATCTTTTCAAACAAAATTGTCCAATCTAAAGCTGTCTCGCAACAACAAAAACACCCGAACGATCAACAATACACACTCACAGTCCCTTCCAGTCTGTCGACTCCGACCAGCGTTACTACCACCACTAACTCGACTGTTTGATGGATAAACACAATCAGCCTTTTGCGTCGTCCTCTCGCTGTGCCAAAATCCAAACAACAACCTGCACCCACCAACCTGAGGCGCAATGCGCCACAAGTCGAATCGTTGATTAGGCGCAAATCCGTCAATCCTTACCCTTCCCATCCCCCCTCCCATCTAGCTTACATTGCCACTCCACGGCATTGTCGCTCCGGCGTTTGCAAAGGAAAGTAATTATTGCGATTGTAATCAACCGCAGCATCAACATCGCCCACTGCCTCGCCACCAGCACCATCGAAAGAGGAGGTCTCTTCTGCCGATAATAATTGAAAACCCACCAAGAGCAAACAAGGCTTGACGGTGGCAGTTAGGGACAGAGGGGAGAGAAGGGTCTTTGGTCACACGAAACCAGAAAAGGGTGTTTCCGGCAGTGAGAGGGAGGAAGCTGGTCGGAAACATCGGCGACGACGGTTGTAACACGCAACCGAAAACACGACACGCTGTGCGAAGCGGAATGAAGCGGTCGTGGCAACAGCTCGAGGGTACTACTCCTGCTCTATCGTCCACTCCCTCTGCCCTGTACTGTTTTTGCCGTCCAACGTCCCGGTTGGGATTCCATTGGAGGTACGGCGCTGGGCGGCGCAGGGTGTTGCACCGATTTGTCACTCCGATTTGATTGATAAGTCGTGCCGCGGCTTAGGTTCTATTTAGCAGGCCAGGTCCGTTCTCGCACGGAATGGTTTCACTGGTGTTCGAGCGCAAATCATCGGCAAGTGTGATTTGAACAAATTCCAAGAAGCAAAAAAAACTCGCGCATCCTTGAGTAGATGAGGAAGACGAACATGTTCGAAGGGGGAGAGGATAACATTTTTGTCTACTAATTAGCCCTGTTTTGAGGATGGCTTAGAACACGCAACGAGAAAATGTTTAGCTCGTGGAGATGGGAGAGTTTAGGTGCTAAATTAAATTTGCTAAAGGTGTTAAGTGATGATCTATCTAGAATTTAGAACCGCCAAGTCACGAAGATCATACAGGCACGGTCAATTAATAAACAAATTCAGGCAGTAGTATGGACCATATACGTTTGATTCTAAATTGGAGGTTTTAACTGAATGACGTCCTCAATATCTAGACAACAACCAATTGAATTATTTATAGTTTTTCTTAGTATTCGAGGTACTAAAAGTTGTAATATTTACACATTTCAAAATACTGAAAATAAGTACTGCTACGTCCTCCGCTAATCCTGCGCTAATCCATCCAAAACACTTAGAGCACACGCATAGTTTTGGATGTTTCTACCAGATGGCGCAGTATAAATTATACACACATTTAGAACATGGATTACTGTCCATTGCTGCCCAATTATTTGAAAGTAGAGGATAAACTTCCTCCCAAGTAAAACAACAATTCAGAATTTTGGTACCTATAGTGAAGTCGGTTGAACTTAATCTCCTACAGGGACCTACACGTAGCTTGGAGAGACAAATATCTTCAAAATATTAGGTAGATGAGTTGCAATAGACCATCCAAAAGTGTAAAAGTATGAACTCTTTTGATTGTACAATAGAATATTTCTACGTACTGGTGTTCAATTATTTAGTTTACCACATCTGTACGTTCATGTTTGAGAGGCAAACCATGTTTGTGAGATGACGGGACCGTCAACATCTTCGCACCAGAGATACAGTTCATCTTGGAGAGTTTGCCTGTCACTTACGACTGTGCCGCCCAAGATACTAAGAACACAACATATTTGTTAGCTTCTACGCGCTACTTGCAACATTGTCATCAGTGCTCTTAATGAAAGTTACACAAAATCTAATCAACCTCACCAAATGTTGCAGTCCTAATGCAATGCCTGCTGACAGCAGGCAGCGGACAGCATCAATGGATCATAGCGAGCAATGGCGCAGCATCAAACACTGTCACCAACTGCCCCGCCCCGTGGGGAGCAGGTGCAGCTGTGCAACGGTGTGCCAACCGATATGGTTAATTTATGAAAGATACTAATTTGATCAGCTGTATGGTTTTGCTCACTGCCCGCCGAGCGACGGCGATCATTCGCACGCATTTTGTGTTGCAATTGCAATAATTCATCAACGTACGATGTACGTTGGCTGAGCTCAAGTGAACATCAATCGACCTCTTGGACATTGTTCCCGGCTTTGCTTATAGTCCCTGGCCAGTCTATTGCTCTCTTCAACACTGACACACACTCTTCCCAATTAAACTTGAAACCGTTCGATGGAACCAGCAATGGAAGAGATTCACCTTCACGCTCACAGTCGTGCCACAGTTTAATGTAGTATTAATAATAGCTACATTTAAGCTACCGTAATTGCAGTGTGCAGAAGTGCATCACAGGTGCAATCGTTCGTGTAGAAAATACAACCCCCCGACGCAATGGGTGCCATTTGCTGCACGGCACGCCGCTGTCACTGCCATTGCCAGTGTGCGCTGCGGACGCGTACAGTCTGCGTTAACGATTGATTAAACGTGCGAATTTCACGAACAAGGTGTTGAGATAAATGCGCCACCACAGTCGCGTCGCGTTGTTTTTGTGGGCTTTGCATTTGCATTTTCCCGGGCTACGACGGGCAGGGGGGGGGGGTTGTAATGAGAAAGAAACACCGCCTCGATCAACATGTTACACTACCGATGCGGAAAGTGTACCGCGAGCATGTCATTTGACACCAATTGGCAGTGAGCGAGAGAAAAAGAGAGAGAGAGAGTGAGAGAGAGAGAGAAAGAGAGAGAGAGGGAAAGAGAGTAGAAAAAGTATTTAAAAAATACAACACCACAACCACTAGCACAGGAAAATGCAACCGTGCGAACGGTTTGTGGTTTGGTGCCGCAAATGACAATGCAAATTGAACGAGCGTTACGTTGTTTGGGCAACATCTCGCCTGAGACACTTCCTTGTGTCGAGCTAGTCGAGTTAGTGGCCACCGAACCAGCCTCGCGCACACAGTCTTAAGAAGCACAGTGCGTTAAGACAAGCACCAGCTTCTGCAAGTTTTCCATACGATTTTTGGCAACCAGCGCAGCATTGCAGCAGGCGATACGAGAAGCCCGCGGAAAGATCCCGCATACGGTTTGGTTTTGCGGTGAGCGGTGTTGAGCGTATGCATGCGGATGATGGAGCGATCCCGATGCCCCCACCGTTTTGCAGCCGTTCCCACTGTCAAAGTAATAACGATAATCGTCGGATAATGATTATGGGTGGTAAGCGAGGCGGCAGAGAAACAATTTTCCGGTGCGCGACATGCTTTTGGACAGAGCGGGCGGCAGCGCTGACTGTTTTGAAGTGTTGAAGTTATTTGCATGCACGGACACGGGACTGCCACCGTTGAGCTGCGGTCAAATTTGTTGCTGCTACTGTAGATCGGTAGCTCAAGATGGGCGACCATTAGTGGGGTTGTTTGGCTAGTTTGCGGTTGGAAGAAAATTAGGGTATTGTAATGTCCCCGCACGTAATGCTTGGACGTTTTTCCTTCTCTGGTTTACATGTGTACCTCCAGCTGAGAAAGTATTTTAAAGACTAATGCTTTGTTGTTTTATTTTATCAAATGTTCCAATGAAATGTTAAAAGTTTAATACAGAAAATAAACCGAAATCTCCCAGAGGCAGGTATATCTGCTAATTTCACCTACAAATCAAAACACTTCAAACTCTACACCAAGGCTTTGTCGTCCAAGAAATATCCACTCCAACTAATGTTCCAATGACCTATGATTTCAAGATTGTTTCCTGAAGTTTCACAGACAATACACAGAAGATCCTAGTATAATCCTAAATAAATACTTAGATAATGGGCTTATTCCATAGTGCAGTCATCCCATCTGATAACATACAGGTCATATATTAGATTCAACGCTCGAATAGACCGAACCTACCATATGCAGAACGTATAAAATTTGAAATCAATAAATCGCAGATACTTAAGTAGATTAATGGTTAAAGACATGCCAGGCCTCAAATTCTATGCCTTTTTCAGTCGGTATTTGTTGCAATGCTCTATGACGTATTTCTGGAAATGAATACAATTGAACCCAACACAAAACTTAACATGATTTTTAGGTCTTAGTAAAGTTAAACAGGAAGTTACCGAGGTATAGACTTAACTAGTACTATTTCATGTCAAATTAGAAAATCAAACTACAATTGTAACAAAGCGCAGAAGTGGACTTTTACATGCAAAAACATGATTTATACCTTAAAGTTGCAATAAATATATTAAAGACAATTATTACACTATTAATTGCTCAATTAAGTATACAAAACGTACCCTTCGGCGGTTGAGATCGTTGACATCATAGCTCATTACTCGAGCAAATTGGAATAATGTTATTTACTTCAGATTTGTTTCTGTTTTTTTCTTCATGTGGAACAAGAGACTCATTTAAAACATCAAATCCACTTAAAAATCAACATAAATTGCATTAAACCCGCGTCCAACACATTCAACAACAAACTATCCAAATCGCTTAAACTGTGATTAATCATATTAACCCACATTCGTTTGGACGATGCACACATCAACATCATCGCACAGCCTAATGAGCCCAATTTACCGATCCTTCATTCAGCACCTTCCCATTCCCACTGTCCCCAACTACCAGAAAACCCAATTAACCTGTCATCGATTGCAAATCTCACGTGAACAAGCCCGGCAGCCCGGCTCTCCCCGTCCACTAAACTCTAATGCAATAAACAGATATTCGGGAAATTTGATTTCCAGCTGCGATTAAAGCATATTATTTGCGTGCACAAAACGCATATCGCGCGCCATTTATGCAAAAGGTCGCGGCGGTGTGTCAATGGGCTAGATTGGTTCCGTCGCTCGTGTCACCAAGGTTACCCTCAACTGCGCGCTCGTTACATGGCATGCAATGATCTATGATCACTGTTGCGCCCGGACCAAGGTCTAGAGTTGCGACCGGTTGCAGTGAGGCACGAATAGAATTATCTGAACCCGAACATGTGGAAAAAACGCCGGAACGGAAGTGTGGCCGGGAAGCGCTGGAACGGTTCGGATGAAGCATTGCACGGGAAATTGCTGTAATGCGAGTGTTGGGTGCAAATTGAACCCACGAGCCAATTTGCCGTATACCATGTGCCTGTGGCTGTATGTGTGTCGCTCTATGAAGATGCGATTGACACGAGAACTACTCACCAGTTGAATGACGCCCTGTTGCCTAGTAACCGTGATCGCGCGGCTCTCATTTTCAGACGATCTCACCGAAACTTGCTCTGCTCATTCCTCATACGAACTCCTAGCCGTACCATGAGTTACGCCACTGACGCATGCGCATGCCATTTTCCAAACGGCGACCACCTCCAATCGGCTCTCCGTCCCGTGCGCCGCAAAGAGCAAAACGGCCGAAAATGCCAACGGCCAGCCCGCGATCATGCCGCGCGTTCTGTGAAGCGCGTTTAACGATCGGCTCTTCTTTTTCCCTAATCACCGACAACACAACAACAACCACAACGACGACGACGACGACGTGTTCGGCGCTCGCACGAGGCACGTTTGTTGCGGCGTGTTACGTAAAACATGAAAACATGACGCGAAAAACGCGCTAAGAAAGGTCACGCGCTGACGGCGGCTGCTGCTGCTGCTGCTACTTCTCTCGGGGCATCAACACAGGCGAATGAAGCTATTATAAAAGACCCATGGTTCACATGCTTTTTCGCCTACTTCGAGAGAATCTTTGTCTTGGGGGAGGGGAGAGTAGACAACCTGGCCCTCGTCAATGCGTCAATCGCTGGAAGCTGAAGACTCCCGGAGCAAAAAGCCCCGTTTGCCTGTCAGACGATCGGGCGTGCCAACTTTTCTCTGCCAATACCTTCCGCCAAATCTCGACCGATCGACCGCCAACAGATTGTATTCCCCTAAAAATAGCGACTACTTTCTAATGAGCTAGTTGCCAGGTTGGAGTCGTTTTGGTGCTTCGTGCGTTCCACTACACACACACACAGACCGCACGGTACGTAATGCCGTTCTACCACGCCCCGACCCGGACCCCCCCCGATTCCATCTGGTGGCTTTAAAAATATCTAATTAGAGAGCGCATTTGCCGGACTGGCGTGCAATGGTGGATTTTCGTGGCCTTTTTGCTGTTGTTTGTGCTGAACCAATACCAGTACCGAGGCGGTGATGGAAGGATTCACCAGGTAACGACCATACTGCTCGGGTGATGGAGGCGAGTAGAGTGCGAGTGCCACTTCCGTTTCTGTCCCGGATGACGTTTGCGGGCATGCAAGGGATGTCTGACGTGGTGCGTGACGTATCTCGCGCGCATGTGAGAACCAACCGGCAGAAAATCGGAATCTAACCCCACTAGCACACTAACACACACGGGGAGGGATTGCGTTTTAAATCTTCCACAGTAGATTTACAGCTGCCCAAGGCAGCCGGTTTCAATGTGCCGATTGCCGACCACATTGCTACCGTGAAAACCTGGGCCCCTTGGCAAACAGCGATGAGTCGTCGCATCGATCGAACTTGTTGATGGAACAAATTAACATCCCGGTGGCAATGCATGCTCCCGTAGATGGTCTGGATGGTACGGATGGAATCTAGAGCAGCATCTTCGTTGCCGAAGCAAACCGAGGCAAAGGCGCAAAATGAAAATGAGAAGTTTAATCAATGAATTAGCTCCAAGACACAAAGAGTAACTACAGCCTGTGGTAGAATTTATAAAATTTCACAACTTCCTCGGATGGGGATTTTTTGGAGCGAAACGTCACGACCAGACTAGAGGCTTGAAGTTCTCTTCGTTGGCACTGGGTGACCTCCTTAAAAGATACTCCCAATGCATGAAGTGCAACTGAGCATGGTACAGCGCTTGGTACAGCGTACTTTACACACCATTTAATCCAAGTCCCTGAAAGTGTTCTGAAGCTCACGACTGAGGTCCCCGTTAGGTCGTGCCGAATGATTGTTTCCCAAGATGTCATTCACAATTCATCCCTATATTTTCATTTTAAATTTCTATCCCAAAATGTCTACCAATTACGTCCAATGATTGCAAACACTCACCCTGGATCGTTCGGCACCTCCGCCTGATTGTTGCCCGGGTGCACACCGAGATCCTGATTCTGGTGCTCCATCTCGTTTGCGCGCGCGAAAATGTGGTTGTTTTGCTACGGTGCTGTAATTTACGACTGCTCGGCAGAAGAAAACACGGTCTCGACGCGGGCGGCTGAAGCTTGAAGGATATCTAGCACGGGGAATTAATTCGCGCGACGACCTGCACAACCGTACCGAACAGAGCTTGAAACTTTTTCCTTGCCTTTTGTGAACTTTTGCTCACAACTCAGGCTTTTAACTCGACGGAAGAAAATGTGGCACACACGGTTGCTTTTAATTATTTGCTTTGCTTTTTGGGTATTATTATATATGCGACGATATTATTTTAATTTTTCCGCCTAACTCTACTCACTACACCACACAAAAAAACGCAACGCACGCAATAGCACTGTCGCACAGACACCGGGAAGGATGTGATGAAACAACAATGAATCAATCGCACACGAGCAGAAACACTTCACACGATCGGTTGATGGGTCGAGAAACGATCGACAACTTGGGATTGATTTGCTTTAATTTTTGCTCTCTTTCGCTACTGGTGTAAACACTTCTTTTCAAACACACTTTTCAGCACGCCGTCGAACGATTGAACGAACGATTGCAAACACACTTTCAGCACAAACGGGAAAATTGCTACCGCTACCGTTAACACTCTACCAAACGCAACGGACTATTATTGTGGCTAAATAATGTCCTGGGCGACCTGGGAGAGTAACAAATATGCACACCAAAAATATGAAGAAAAAAATAATTAAAAACGCGTTAATTAATGCGCACAATGGCACCAAAGGGCCTGATTTTAATGTTTGGGGTGGTTTGGAACGGTTGGACACTCAAAAGCTGCGCTCTAACACTTTCTATCGAGCTGAATATATTACAATTTTTGAAGAAAACGTGCAGCTCAATTTCATTAAAATGTGTAACGATTGTGCTATTAGATGAACTTTTATCTCTAGTTCTAAGTGCTTTGAGTACCTTTGAGTACCTGTATTTCTTAGTGTGTCATTTCTTTTTCGTTATTTCGGTATTACCAACAAAAATGAGTACACAATACCCCCAACCTGGGAAAACGATACATATTTCGTACCGAATGTATCTTAACATGTTTTAAAAAAACTTCCAACTTTCACCCTTGTGTCCTTAATAAACCCAGACTACACGTGGAATAATACGAACGTCAAATTGGAAAAGCCCCTCCACCTAACAATAATTCCAACTGCTATCAAAATAATCGGAAAATTTTGATTTCCATTGGAAAAACAAACGCCCTCCCCAAAACACTTTGCAATAAACGAAAACTCATTTAGGTATGCCGGTTAATCGATTAAAGCCCCCGGACTGAAGGCCACGTGCTCTCAGCTGCCCGATTTTATTTTTTGTTTGTTTCTGTGCTAGTATCCTGCCACGCTTTGGTACGTCTCAACGCCGCGCTACACGGTGTGTTCCCTCATCCTAGGCTCACTCGCTTGTTCGCTCCGATTCGCTCTCTTTCTCTTGGCGTGTGAACCTTGTACACTTTTTAAAGTGCGATAACTTTCGAGATTTCGAACACTCAACACGGTCGGCACAACCATTCAGCCCACTCGGGTACGGAGACGCTGTGCTTTTCGTTAAAGCTCTAGGATACCGGACGTTACTATTAGTAGTGATGATGCTAGTCTAGGGGCCATTTACCGGCTTTGGCCGGTGGCACGATTTCTTCACGATCGCTACCCCGGTTGTACAACACACGCAATTCATAAGCGGCAGGACCGTACTGGCCTCCAACTTTCAGTCGCCCAAACCAAACACTCCCACACTCTCACACACGGACACAAACTTCGGTTTACTTGGTTGCATGCTTTCCTTTCTCCGGTTCGAAGGACCACCCCGACCAATACGGTACGCGGCATCCTTGACAGCGGTGCTCCAATGCGATGCGGCATTTTTATTTAACTTAAACTCCATCACACCCGCAACGCACTGGTAGTAGTAGCACAGCCGTGGTTGAAGGTGTTCGTAGTCCTTTTCTGTACGGGCTCAAGCACAATGCCCTAAACCGACCGGGTAGTAAACGATCACGAGAATGATACACAACACACACACACACGTTTGTCGAGCGCAAAGTCGAAACCAGTTTTGAAGTTGCGTTAAAATTTCGAATAACACTCGCAAGCTTTAAGTGTGCATGCAGCGAGCGGTTCTACACTTATGCTTTACCCGCACACACAGAAGCACCAGCTAATATAACAAACCAGCCGCGGTAGCCGTGTACCGTACCGTATACTATACCGCAGCCTAGCCGTGTAGCCTTGCAAGGGGTAAAAACACACTACGAAACAGTGCTCGAAACGTCGAACAATTGTTTGCTTAGATGTTATTTACTTTTTTTTTCGGAAATCGGTAAAAAACACGGACTTGGCTTTTGCAGCGAAAAACGGACTTCGTCGTGACGGAAAAGCGGACCCGACCTAAGTACACACTCGACAACTACCAAAGCGATGAATGAACTGAAACGGTTTGCTGCGTGAGTCCTCCACCCTGCTTGCTGGCGCACGCGGCAAGCTGAGCGACCCCGGTCGGGAACCCACACACTTGCACGGTGCGGGTACAGTGCGGGCCGTTGCTGTAGGTGCTACACGGTGCGGCGGGCGTTTTGAGAGCGAGCGGCACTCATCGGGTCGGGAGGGGAAAAAGAGACAGTTGGTGTATTTGCATTTTGGGAATGGAGTAAAAAAATATTTCGGATTTGGTGTACTCTCAATGTGACATGCTGATTTGGTTAGGTGTGTACGATACTTAAAATTGTCGATTTTCGAAAAATGTAACATAAACGGTCCATCAATAGAGAACTAAAGTCAAATCATCCAAATTTTGTAAGGTCTCTACGAATCTTCCACACTTGATTTTAATATAAAAAAGGCTTTCCATCGCAAGAGGACTAAAGTGACAAAAAAGACCAGTTTTAATCGTTAGACTAAAAAAATAGGAACGATTAAGTTACTATGTAATTACATATTAAACCATTTTCACAATAAAAAAAACACAAGATACAGGGTTTCACACTTTCTCAAGACCGCGGGACCCCTTCCCGAATCTGTCTTAGCCAAAGCCAAGACTGCGGTATGATGCTTGAAAACGTTGATGATACCTGTAAACGTTGATGATACCTGAATTCATCTGATGCAATGCTGAATCTGCGGCACATTTCTCGAACACTCTGTTCCGCGCCGAGGACATGCGGTCGAATATTTTTAACACGGGTAACCTTTGTGTACATGTAGACCGGTCTCGTAGTACAGTCGTCAAATCCTACGACTTAACAACATGCCCGTCATGGGTTCAAGCCCCAAATAGACCGTGCCACCATACGTAGGATACATATCTATCTGCTATGGGGGGAAATCAATTAGTCACTGAAAGCCAAACCCACAAGAGGTAAAGGCAGGCCTTGACCGACAACGGTTGTTGAGCCAAAGAAGAAGAAGAAGAAGTATAACATGTTTCGATTGATTTCCATAATAAATACTTATGTTTACCAATCTCCTTCAATTCGATGATCAGTTCAATTGCACATTGCACATAATGCCACATAAAAAACTCTCAAGGAGAGCATGCAGGAGACCCCTGTCTTAGGCGAATAGACGAAAATCTGAATATTCGTTTTTTATGAAAAAAAAAAACATTTAACAAAAAAATAAAAATCATTCACATCAGTTCATCAGCTCCATCCAATGTGCATTTGGCTAATTTTGTTTAAAAAAAAAATCAGTACAATAATTTCAACATTTCCTACCGGCACTGTACCGTAATCAAGACCACTGCCGCGATAAGTGCGCATCTGCCCCGGTGTGGTGGTATATTGGTGGCGTTTCAAACATGCACCATCTCGCTCGCCCGTTCGGGGCAACCCGGCGCGAACCACTCACGTGTGCATCGCATGAACCGAACAGAATGCCGGCTACTGGTGTGTATGTGTGTGTGTATATATATATACGGATCGGGGCAGCCCGGCTGTGGTGGCATACCGATGCACACAGCACAACAAACCTTCGCTCACTGCCAGCCACTCACCAGTACGCATTTGCGCACGCCGGCCAACTCGCAGCCGATCACGTGTGTGTATTGGCGCTGGTGCCATGCTTCTCCATGCGGGCCGCCGTCCCGCATCGTAGCTGGCCGGGATTTTCACCGGAACCGATGCGTGGTTCTCCGTATTTCGAGCAGCCAGATTTGCCGGCCACGAGAACCCCGTGTCCCGAAACACACACACACACACACACACACACACACACACACACACACACACACACACACACACACACACACACACACACACACACACACACACACGCCCACACCCAAAAAGGATGAGTTGTTTTGATTCGGAGCCCTCGATGAGCCTTCTGGATCAGAGTGTGTGCTCATTCAGCAATTGCTGACAATGCCCGTACCGTAGGGGAAGTTAACAGGCACAGTGTGCCAGTGGCCACAGGAACGTCGCTGTTTGGTCGTTGCTTTTGTTTCACCTTATCGCTAGAATTGCATACGAACAAGCGCATGCAACTGGAGCGAGCAAATCTGGGTAAACGCGACCCGGGTTATGATTACGGTTACGCTTCTAACCCAAGCGCGGTGGTTGTTTGCGAAGAGTTCGTTTGCTCGCGAAAGATCAAGAACAGAAATAACAACAAAATATTCTAGGAACATTATTGAAACACTCTTCAAAAACTGTATATTAACATGTTGAAAAGTTAAAAATGGTTATAAATATGTTAAATATAAAAATAAAGTAACAATATGCTAAAACTAATATTTAAAAAACCAAAAAGCATTGGTAAATGGTAAAAAACTAAGAAAAAGTAGATAATAAGAGCAACAAAAAAACACAATCTATAAAATGGTTCAAAATCATAAGCAAAATAATTAGAAATAAAAAGTAACTTAAATCATTTAAAATGTTGAATCCTGTATTTGTTCCAAAACCGCTCTTTTCAGCAAATGGCAACAGAGATACACATGATTCCTTTCATTTCCCTCTCCGTACATCACAGCCCGCCACGGAACTCATTTTCCCCGGTATGCACTTGCGTGCGCACCCACTCACCGTCGCTCACCAAAAGTGCATCATTTTCCCATTTCCCCTCCCCCCTTCCTCCTCATCTTTGGGCACGATTTGCCGTCTCGCTCTTTGCTTCCCACGCACACGGTTTCCCCTTCATTTGCTCGTGAGTTACCCGCGCACGATCGGAACACACGCGTTTGTTGTTGCAAATATCAGAGCCGAGAGCAGCCGTCCTAACGCGCGTTTTGTTTGCCCACCCTCTTCAGGTGATTGTGCATTACCTCTAATCCCTTCCTTGTTACTCTGTTTCGAATCTAGGGGACAAAGGGTAAGGGTAAGCGTTGAGGACAATCTAAAAAAAACACACACCTAAAATCGCTTCCGCATGCTGGGAAGCTTTCGGCTTCCGAGCGTATCCCGATTAGAGGGATGTACTCGAGGTAGCTTCATATACGGCTGTCTAGAATTGCCACACCATTTTGTGTGACGACAATTAAATAGTGAAAGCTACTTAAACGGGTTTCTTTTTTTGGATCATCGATTTGCAAGGGACCGATGCCAATAAATCGAGGGAATGATATTCATTTGCCATGTATCTCCATTTTCGTTTCCCTTGTCCAGGTATAAAATTGCAAACTTAAGTTAGCATTATATGAAATAATAAATTTAGTGAAACCCATCACTTCAAGCAAAATAACACGAAAATTAGTTACATTTTGGCTGTAAACTATTAAATTCTACTTACGTGGAGATTCCAGATAAGCGAATCCTTCTCGTTCAGAATTCATAAAGTATCGCGGAGACAATCTGTATATAGGAAGGTTAAAATAATGCCAGTTTTTAAATAAGCAAGTAAATAAGTAAAAAATAATATAAAAGGTAAAGAAGTGAAAAAGTATGAAAGTAGGAAAATACAAAGAAAAAATAAAAAAAAAGGAAAAAGAAACTAAAAAAGCAAGGAAATAAGAAAATAAAACAGTAATAACGAAGAATGAAAGAAAATAAATAAATAAAAACGAAAGAACAAAATTAATGGATGAATAAAGAATAACATAAGAAAGCGAGAAATTAGATGAGTAAGTATGTAAATAAATTAGTTAGAAGGTAAGCAACTAGTCAAATAAATAGTTGAGTAAGTAAGTGAATATGTAAGTACATATAATACACAATTAAGAAAAGAAGTAATCAGTGAAAAAGTAATTATTTGGTTACATAATAACATAATAAGATAGTTAGTATGTAAATAAGTATGTTAGCAATTAAGTAAGTAAATAAAAAATAATCTCTAAATGCAGTAAAACCTCTGAACTACTTGCCTAATGTCATCAACCAACCTCCACCTTAGCTAAACCCACCATTAACACCATTTGTACATAGATTTATTTCGTGAAAAACTCACCGCAAAAATACACCGAAAGCGCACACAGTTCGATCAAGTAGACGTAAAGAAACCTACGCAGCCAACACCGTGGCAAATAGACACAGCTTCGCACACCTTTATACACCGTACTGACTCACCCGTAGATCCTTTCTCTCGCGTTGATATGTACAGAGGAACTAGAATCAGACTTAGCTACGCTTGAGCTCGCCCCCACTCTCGAGCGCGGCCATCGCCGACGAGGAGCTGCTAACGGACTCACTGGCCGACGCCGCCGCGGCCGCCGTATGCGCATGGGGCGTGGACAGCAGTGCCGTCAGCGTTGCGTGTGAGGAACTGAGTGAGGACATCCGGGGCCGACCGGTGGACGCGACTGCCGGCAGCACCTTCGGCGATTCGAAACCATCTGTTGCCCGCTGCCGTTCGGTGAGCTCCCTGAGCAGCTTCTGTATTTTGGCGTAAATCATCTCCGTCACCTTAAAGCCCTGCAGTTCCCCGGAGCGCCCACTGCTTACCGTGTGATCGAACGCGTTCCGCTCGATCAGCTTCTTCACGTCGTCCAGCGCCAGCAGGAAGAAGCGCCCATTTTTGTTCAACGGTGTCACCTGCCGCTGCTGCAGCAGCCAGTCGCGGTCCTGCGTGTCGGGACAGTAGCGCAGCACCTCGGGATGCCTGTTGGCCAGCCGGTCCCGGAAGTCGGCAATGCCCAGCACGCGGGCCGCCTTAAAATCCAGTATGAACAGGCTCTCGGGCGTGATGACGGTAGTGGGCAGCGCGCACACGGGGCGCGTGCTAGCCGCAGCAGCCAGATTCGAACCACCGACCAGTGACTGCCCCGTCGTCGGCAGGCTTTGATATGGGACGTGCGGAAAGATCGGTCCGTGCAGGAAGTACTGCCGCTTGAACAGGTCCGGTTGGTTCGGTTCGGGCAGCTTGCGCTTTAGCGCCTGGTGCAGCAGGCTGGTGGCGGCACCCGCTGCCGGCGCATTGTCCGTGCTGGAGTCGGAATCGCTCAGCTCCATGCCGGGCGTGTTGGCGCGGGACAGCGAATTGCCCGCCGGCGAGGACAGCTGGCTGCCGTACTGGGCCTTCGTGTTTTCCAGCAGCGAGCAGAACACGCTCTTGAGCGCCTCGTCCGAGATGGCCCCGTCGCCCAGGTTTTCCTTAATGTTGCGTATCGCCGGCACGAAGTACGTCTGGTGAAACTTTTTCACTACCGCGTCCACCTCCTTGTCGAAGTAGCACTGGACGTTGGCCCGCAGCAGCTCGAGCGATTTGATCGCCGCATCGTTCGCCGTCTGGCTCACGAACGAGCGGCCCGTGCCGTAACGCTGCTTGAGCGCTTCCAGCGTTGCCTCGCCGGAAAGAGCATTTCTCAGTTTCTGAAGCGAAGGGAAAAACGAAGGTTAATACATTATCAACAGGCACAAGGAAGAAAAGGCCTTCCGAACCTGTCGAATCCCAGTTTGCACAGCACTGCCTGCGTCCGGTTCGGCAGCGTTTGTTGTTGTCGTCGTCGTGCTGCCACCACTGCTGTTGTTTGTTGATGTTGCTTCTGAGGCACTTGTTGCAACTGTTGCCACTACCACCGCCGTTCCCGCCGAGCCGGGAGCGGAAGTGGCCACCGTGGTGGCGGACGAGGAGGATGATGATGATGCTGGCGGAGGAGGAGGTGGTGGGGGTTGTGGTGCACTGAGCGATGAGGAAGCAGCAGCGCTACGCCAAACACGCTGTATTACCATTTCGTTACGGTGCAGACTCGATTCTGACGTGCGTCACTACGGGAAGGGCTGCTAACGTGATTGCAGGAACGTTTAAATGCTCACTAATTAGGGATTGGCGGGGGGAAATTGTAGGGAAAGTGTGTGAAAATTTGCTGGAAAGGAGATGGTGCTACTTGGTGCCTAGCCTAACTAAGGGCGTACAACAATGCCCCTACATCTATGCAATTGGCACGACAACAAACGGTGCGTTTACAGGGCCGAGTTGAAAGAACGTTGCTGTTTCGCTCCGTGTTTTGTTCGGACACTAGGAACAAAGTGTGTTGAAAGCTGGACAAAATATATAAAAACAGTGAAAATTTTGGATTTTAGTTTTTAGTTAATTATTTAACGACGTGACTCACATTTCTATTGTGAGGATCTCTTTTTTATATATTGAAATCCCTTTGTTTGCTCTGTTATTTGCTTAGAATTAATTATTTTGACCATCGAAATTAACACCCAATCTCACCTTGCATCCTCCCAAAGGCAAAACATCAACAGTGCAATAAAAACAACCCGTAAGTTTGTGCGTGTTTTTTTCGTGTCGTGAATTTCGTTCCTCCACCCGCCACCCGCAGTCCCCGCCAAAAATGTCCGACACTGAGGAACCGGCCTCCCGCTTCATTGACCAGTACAAAAACCAGGGCCGAACGGATGCCATCCTACAGGCGGAACGGAGGCAGCGGCTGCTCGAAAAGCAGAAGCGTTCCCGCGACCTGGAGCTGGATGCCGGTCGGCCCGGTTTACTCGAAGAGCTTGCCGCGGAACCGGAACCACCATCCGGCGACGATTCGATGGAATGCCAATCGGCCCCGACACGCGCCAAGAAACGGGTGCGCATCATCACCTCCAAACTGTTCGCCAACAAGGTGCAGCTGTCCGAGTGGATGCACGAACGGCCGGACGATCTCGACAGCTGGCTGGTTCGGCCGTGCCCGGTAGGGCAGCGCTGCCTGCTAGTCTTTCGGCAGCGGATCGCGATCGCGTTCAACAAGCGCGGTCGCTCGATTGCGTCCGTCCGCACCAAGCTGAACCTGCGCGATGCGATCGTGCTCGACTGCATCCTTGCCAAGGATCGCACCTTTTACATACTTGACGCACTGGTGCTGGCCCAGGTAGAGCTGGTCAGCTGCGAGTGTCAGTTCCGGTTCGCCTGGATCGAGTCGAAGTACCACGAGAACGGGCTGGCGGAACTGCTCGACAAGAAGACGGCGAACGGGAAGGAAGGGTTCCGGTTAGCCATACTGCCATCGTTCGATCTGGCCGATCCGGCGGCGATGGAGCGCTGCTGGTCACACTATCCCGCCTTCCCGGACGATAGTCCCCGGCTCGACGGCTACCTGTTCTACCACAAACAGTCCCAGTACGTGTACGGCAAGACACCGCTCGTTGTGTGGCTGTTTGCGTTCATGCTGCAGGATGTACTGCGGCTACCTCCGGGCGTGGTAAACGGACGGCACCTGGCGGACAAACCGGCCCGTTACACCGGAAACTATGCGGCTTACATTGAAGAGTTCGACCGGATGCAGGCTAACCGGCGACGAAAGCCGCGCAACAAGGGGAAGAAACCACAGCAGATGGACACGAAGGGCGAATCGGGTGGCCAGGATGGTGTGACGCCGGACGCAACGCTGTGGGAGGCGATGGAAGCGGCACCGCTCGATTCGGATGATGACGATTTGTGCCCCACCCGGGAGGAGGATGCAATGCGGGCACTCGAAATGGAGTAGAGGACGTAGAGTGGCCTAATTTAATAACACAATCCAATTGGATGATCTTTTGTGTATGATTGTAAATATAGTAACACGTGACAAAAAAAACTTAACGGCAAAATAATATTTATTTCAACTGAAATATTCGTCTCTTTTTTCTTTTCTTTTTTTGTTGTTGCACTATTTAGACTTCAAACAAGTTCGTACCGAAAACAACGGTAAGCCTTCCCTCTGTACACGTTGTACTGTTGAATGAAAATGTTAATAGTAATAATTAATAATTGTGCTTTCCCGAAACAATCATTCAGCAGGGGGAAGTGATTTAAGCGAACAAACAAGTTGTTTTAAAAATGTAATTAAAACGCAAACAAAATCTCACCGCTTACCACAGGCGTCACTAATGCTTATCCCTATTAGATAACGTAAAAGTAGTACGTTCACAATGTCTATCCTACGTTGCTAATGTGTCGTCAGTTTTTGTGTGAAAATTCTGTGTGAGTCTACATTTAACTTTCGATCGATGGTACCGAGCGTCCGACCGACGAACCCGTAGCCCGTTGCTGTCCTGTATACTTGTTGCTCCCGGTGGTCCCACCTTCACCCCACTAGAGCTTACACCGTTCCCCGGCGGGCCGGTTCTCCTCCGCAGCCGTTTCGCTCCTGCTGGCCGGCTGCTGGTTTGCCTTTTCCTTCGCCTTGGCCAGCATCACCATAAAGTAGCCGCGCAAGCACTTGCGAATGTGCACCAGAAAGCAGGTGTCGATGAACAGCCGGAACGGCCCATTCTTCGGCTGATCGTTCGGGATGCGCAGCTCGATCGCACCGTCGACGGCGACCATCTCCGCCCGCGTACTAAACTGCAGCGCGTGGTTCTTCTCCCACCGCTGTTTGGAGATTTCGATTTCCCGCTGCAGGTCCGCCTCGTTCGAGATGGTGATGCGCTTGCGGGCAATGAACACCTGCCGCTCGCAGGTCAGCTGGTACGTTCGCACCGGGTTCGGCTGGTGTGGTTCTGCCGGTGTGGGTTCCTTTTCTTCCGCCGTGCCGATTGGTTCCACCTTTACCATGTACAGCTTGCGCAGAATGTCCACGATAAAGTCCAGCATACATTCGGCCCACAGGTGCCGGACGCGCTCGTCCGTGATGATGGTTTTGCGCTCCCGGTCCCGGGCCTGCAGGATCTGCTTCACCAGGTACAGCTCGTGCTCGATCGGCGGCAGGGTACACTTATACCAGCATCCGTTCTTGCCCACCCCGGCAGGCGGACCGGCAGTAGAGCTACCGCTAGCGGTACCATTGCTGTTGCTGGTACTGCTACTGCCGCTACTACTGTTGGTGGATGACGATGGTCCCGGTTGCTGCTGCTTTTCAACCACCGTCCCGTTAGCAACGGCACCACCACCACCAGCTGGCTGCACACCGGCAGTGGGCGTGGGTTTTTTGGCAGCTGCTTTCGATTCCTTGGTCGGTTTTGGGCACTTCTGCACGTCGGTAAATAGCGCCACGAGCAGTTTCGCAAACTCGCCGCCCTGAAACCGCTGGCACAGCTCGTACGCATGCTTCAGGCTGTGCTTCATCTGCTCCGCCAGCACGTTCATGCGCAACACCTTGCCCACGTTCACGTTCAGCTCGAACGGGTCCTGTATCGTGATGAACGGGCCGAGCGACAGCTCCGGATAGTTTTCCCTCTCCACCGCCCGATAGTACGGGGCCAGCTCGCGGATCGACTTCTTCTCCAGCTCGACCGTCGAGCAGAGCCGGCCCACGTACGGCGAGATGATGTTGCCCGCAAAGTCAAACTCGGAGTAGTACTTGAAGAAGCCGACCAGCAGCTCGCGCACCGTGCTGACGTTCCACGTTTTGTACTGTATCTGCTGCGGGTAGCCCAGGTTCCAGGGCCCGAACGTGATGCGCGCGATGCCCTGCTGCAGGTCCTCCACGGACGGTATGACGGGCAGCTTGCGCGTCTGCAGGTAAAAGATCACCATCATGATCAGGCAGTAGGAGTTCATCTGATGGTGGGACGTGAGTATGTGGGCACACTGCGCCCAAAACTTCACCATCACCGTCAGCTGGTGGATGCGCTCGTCAAACTTCATGATCGCGTGGATGAACTTGCTGTTGTAGCAGCCGCGCGCATTGCTAAAGTTGATGTCGCACTGGAGATTGGTGCGCACGTGGACCGCCCGCAGCAACGGTACCTTCGCGCCGAGTATCTTCACCTTGCCGGTGAAGCTGGTGTCCCGGTCCATGCGGCTGCAGACCACGTGTATCAGCTTGATCTGCTCCTCGCGCTCCGTCTTTTCGCGCGCGTAGTGGATGTAGAAGTCGAGATCGCTGTCCTTCAGCAGCAGGCCCGACTTGATCGAGCCGAACTCGTAGATGGTGGCCTGATTGTTGGGCAGATTGAGCACCCGGTTCAGATCGTCCTTCACCATGTTCAGCACCATCTCCACGTCGGCGGGTGCGGGCTGCAGGGCCGCGATCAGTGCGCTCATTTCGCTGCCCGGGGCGCACGTGCTCAAGCTTTGGACGAGTGGCTGGAGCAGCATGCTGGTCGGTTCGCCCGCTTCCTCCAGCTGCTTGCGGGCACCCTTCTTGTTGCCCTTTTTCCGATTCATGGAAAGTCTCCGTTTGCGGCCGTTGCGACTTTCTTCCTGTTGCTGTTTCTGCTGCTGCTGCTGCTGCTGCGTCGCCTGCTGGGAAGTGCTTGGTCGTTGGTCAGCCATTTTGATCACTGAAAGGAAAAGATGATTTGTGTTAAGCTTACTATTGTTTGAAAAGATTGTTCCGTCTGCCCTAAGGTCACACATACCCCCTCTCCTGGCAGTGCTTTACCATGTAGCTCTAGCGCTGGCTGTACTTTCGCACACGTTGCAAGCAATAGTTGTACCAGAAACCGTGCAGGATTGTGCCAGGATGTTTTCCAAACTTACTTACTACAGCCTATAGTAGAGCATTTGCGGTGGGAGGTGTGTTTTATTGCGTTATAATGTTTGTGGCTCTAAAATCGCGCAGAACAACACATTGGCTAAACAAAAGAGATGCTTTTTTGTTGCTCCTTCTCGCTTTGACAGCTGTCTTCACAACAATTCACTATAGGAGACCTTGCGGACAGGTAAAAATGACATTTGGAACGAAAATTGTATTTCTTTTTTAATTTTCCGTTTGAAACCTTTGAAACAAAGGTTTGAGTTCGATTTGAGGCAATAAATGTATTTAGCGCAAGAATAAAATATACAAAGACTGGCTAGATTGTAGCTTGTTCTATTAAAACACATTGCTCATCTTTCAATTCACGTACTTACTTATCCGCCGCTACAACCGCTTTGCGGTCTTGGCCTACCTCATGAGTGTCCGAAACCGCTCACGGTCTCGCACCGTCGTCGGCGAATTCGTTATCCCGGCCGTAATGGCGGACTCCTCCACGCCATCTTGCCGTGTCATTTTTGGCCTACCACGCCTCCCCTCTCCTTGTGGTCGGCCTAAAAAGACTTTACGGGCTGGGTCGTCCGTTTCCATGCGTACACTATGGCCAGCCCACCGGAGCCTGGCGAGCTTGATACGCTGCACGACAGTGAGGCCGCCGTACATCTCGTATAGCTTGTCGTAATAACGGCTCCTCCATTGTTCTTCCACACATACGGGGCCAGCATTCTTCTGAGCATCTTCCTCTCGAACGCGGCTAAGAGGGTTTCGTCAGTTTTGGACAGTATCCATGTCTCAGAGGCGTATGTGACTACCGGTACTATATTGGTAATATATACCCAGCTTCGTCCGTCGCGACAGGTTCTTTGAGGTGAACTGGTTTTTCAGGTTGTAGAATGACCAGTTGGTCGCCAGCCTCCTTGCGCGTAACTCAGCTTCCAAGCTATTGTCGTTACTGACCTTTGACACAAGATAGGTGAATTCTGGGACGACTTCAAAAGTGCTTTCACCTATCTGTACGTCACACCTACGTAGGCTCTGATTACTTATTGGTAGGTCCACTGATGTTGCCACCATCAGTTTGGCCTTTGCCTTGTTTATCTGCAGTCCGAGGTTTTCTGCCATCTGCTCATTCCCTTGTTCACGAATCGCCCTCTCTAGCGCCAACTTGAATAGGATATAGGTAAGCCCGTTCCACTGGTGCAGACCTTCTGCCACATAGGAGAACCGCAGACCAATGATATAGATATCATCAACGTACGCCAGGACCTGGGTTGACTTATAGAAGATGGTTCCCGTAGTCTCCACCCTCGAGTCACGGATGGCCTTCTCTAGCGTCAAGTTGGATAGGAGACAGGCAAGCCCGCCCCTGTGACGCAGATCTTTGATGGTAGCAAAAGGCCCTGAGAATTTTTCATCCACCTTCACCTGGCAAGTGACGTTGGTCATAGTCATTCTAACTAGCACTTACCGGGATTCCAAAAGAGATCACAGAGTCGTACAGTTTTACCCTGGCTTTGCTATCATATGGGGCTTTGAAGTCGACGAAGAGGTAGTACGTGTCGTGTATGTATTCAGCCATCTTCTCCAAGATCTGCCGCATGAGTGGTTGATTTTCCGTTTCGGAATCCTCTTTGATAGTTTCCGACTATCTCTTCGACGTGCGGGACAAGGCGATCCTGAAGAATCAGGGAGAATATTTTATAGGCGGTATTCAACACCGTAATACCCCTGTAGTTGTTGCAGTCCAACCTATCTCCCTTCTTGTATATGGGGTAGATGATACCGAGATTCCAATCACAAGGCATCGAATCGCTACCCCGCATCTCAGTACCAATTTGACGAATTTCGACATCAATTCTTGACCCGTTTAAGAGCTGCGATTCCGTCGGTTTCGGGTACCTTGTTATTTTTCAGTGGCAATAGCATGACACTATCTACTAGTGGAGCCAACTGGTCGTTGAGTAGTTCATCAAAGTACTGAGCCCACCGCGAGAGGACCTCTGGCTGGTTACTAACCAGATCTTCATCCAGATTGTCCGAACAATCTTAAGCCTTAGGTTTAACGTTGTTTCGGTGACCTGCTGTCGGGTTTCAATTCAAGGATTTCTTTCAACTTGATCCGAGTGAAAAAAAAAACCACTAACACACTTCAAACATTTCTCAACAGTAATCGCTGTCAATACTAATATACTACAACAATACACTAGCAGTACGTTTCTTATAAATGCCCCAAAAATGGTTTATTTATCTCTCATACCAGTGAAAATCACCTCTCCAATGCTTAACCACGAATACAAATTAATAAGACGACAGGATGTGAATGAATGCACCAAAAAACGCTGCGCTTTGTTGTGTGTGTGTGTGTGTGTTGAAAAGGTAAATGCTAAGTAAGGGCTAGTGGCGAGGGCTTTTGTCCACACACAGCCTCCCACCCAACCAGGACATAAAAAAAAGGTTGCACACTTCCCTCCCTTTAAAGCCGGCTCTGCGTCAACGCGGCCTGCAGATTTTCGCCCAGCTTGTTCATGAACTCGAACGTCTCCATGTAGTCGGTGCGCTTCACGTTCGCCATACCCTTGATGCAGATGGCCAAATCTTTGGTCATGAAGCCCGACTCGATCGTGTCGATGCACACCTTCTCGAGCGTTTCGGCGAACCGCTTCAGCTCGGCATTATCGTCCAGCTTGGCCCGGTGCAGCAGCCCGCGGGTCCACGCGAAGATCGACGCGATCGGATTGGTGGACGTTTCCTTGCCCTGCTGATGCTGGCGGTAGTGCCGCGTCACGGTACCGTGGGCCGCCTCCGACTCGACCGTGCGCCCGTCCGGGCACACCAGCACCGAGGTCATCAGACCGAGCGACCCGAAACCCTGCGCCACCGTGTCCGACTGCACGTCCCCGTCGTAGTTCTTGCACGCCCACACGAACCCACCCTCCGCCTTCATGCAGTACGCGACCATGTCGTCGATCAGCCGGTGCTCGTACCAGATGCCGAGCGCCTCGAACTGCTTCTTGTAGTCTTTGTCGTAAATCTCCTGGAAGATGTCCTTGAACCGGCCGTCGTACTTCTTCAGGATCGTGTTCTTGGTGCTGAGGTACAGCGGGAACTTCCGGTCCAGCGCCACCTTGAACGACGAGTGCGCAAAGTCGCGGATCGAATCGTCCAGATTGTACATGCCCATCGCGACACCGGCACTCTTGTACTCGTTCACCACGTACGTGGTCGGTTCGCTACCGTCGGCCGGCGTGAACTTCATCTCCAGCTTGCCCGGCACCGGCACCACAAAGTCGGTCGCCTTGTACTGGTCGCCGTGCGCGTGGCGCCCGATAATGATCGGCTTCTCCCAGCCCGGCACCAGCCGCGGCACGTTCTTGCAGATGATCGCCTCGCGGAACACCGTACCGCCCAGGATGTTGCGGATCGTGCCGTTCGGCGAGCGCCACATCTGCTTCAGCTTGAACTCCTCGACGCGCGCCTCGTCCGGCGTGATGGTGGCACACTTGATGCCGACGTTGTACCGCTTCACCGCTTCCGCACAGTCGATCGTGACCTGATCGTTCGTCGCGTCGCGATGCTCGATGCCGAGATCGTACGTGTGCAGCTCAATGTCCAGGAACGGGAGGATCAGCTTCTCCTTGATCGAGTCCCAGATGATGCGCGTCATCTCATCGCCCAGGATGTCCACCACGGGTCCGGCCTTGATTTTCGACGCCATTTCGATGCGCTGCGGGAGATGCGGAAGAGTCGGAAGAGAAAGCGAAAGTTACACATTATGTCATTATGACGGCGATATGGAGCCCCTTCCACGCATGATTACGGAACCGACCAAGCAGGTGGAGGAGGGGACGGTTGGATTGGGAGGAAATTTGAATGGATTTAAATGTATGAGCCAAGTAAAAACGGAAACATCACGATATTTGTAGGCAAAAAAAAAAAACAAAGTTATTCGAAGGTTGCCTAAGCCATCCTTCTACTTAACCTACCCATGTGAACATACAAAAAAAAGCTATCTTTAAACTGATGCGCAAATATACAGGCATGAAAACGCACCGAGAATGCTTTTTTGTCCAATTAGACGATGAGTATTTACTTTTTCAACTCAAGTTCTTCATACATGTCTCTACAGTCAAGAGGCAAGAGAGCCTGCGTGCTGTCCAACTGAAGGCCGCGCAAATGTTTCATTGCCAGCAGGCTTTTGCTTCTTCCACGCCACAACCTCGACCTCCCTCTGGGCGATTTGCGCGCATTTCATTATCTCCCGCTCATAACAAGCCCCGTTCCCGCAAGTCAGTCATGGTCATCGAGCGACCATCGTTAATCGAATCCAATCAACAGTCCCAAGAGCTGCTAAATGTGTTGCAGTGTGATGCGTGCATTAGGCTACTTCTGATTAGAGAGACGACTAGCTAACTGTCTTGGTTCGTCCGTAACTACGCATCTGTGCCTTCTTTTGTTGCCACAGAAGCTTGGATGTGCTCGAAACGACATTGTTCAGGTTTATCGCTGGACGACCACGATCCAAACCGTTGTCTCCGGTGGCCCAGAATTGCTGATAAGACCCGATTAGCACAGATGGCATACGCAAACAGGGGTTTGATGTACGCTCCGACCCCTTGTGGATTGCGGGTTTTTGTACACTGGTGGTAATTTCAATGATAACGTTTTAAACTATTAATAGGAACGCCAAAATGAAGTCCGTTGCAGCAATAGAAACAAAAAACATTCAAATTCATTTAAACTAATCGTTTAACGCTCCTCACACTGCTCCAAAGATCGTACCACGTCAGACCACGTAATCACTCCCATGCCAAGGCAAAGGTTCCCGCGCGGGTGCAACAGGTTGTTTGGTGGTGGGTGAGAGAGGAAAAAACCAGTTGGACCGTTCCGACAACACTCCCGGGGAAGGGAGAAAGGGTCGATTATCGCTCAACGATCGGCTTGAGTACACACCCCTCACGGAACGAACGGAAAAAGGGGCTCGAGGGATTATTTAACAGGCCTCCCGTATAGTTTCAATACCACACATCATCCCACTTTCCACCAACCGGCAGCTTCCGCGAGATTTCGAAGTGAAACTCAAAACCTGCGAACAGTTATGTCCGGGACAGTTTGAAAATCTCTTTGCTGGCTTCACGTCCGACTTTCTAGGGGTTTTTTTTTTTGTACCTTTCTCGATAGTTAGAAATCATGCCACCAGCCGCCAGCACCTAGCGAGCACGCACACTCTTGATCTTGGACCTTGACACGTCACTGCAAAAGCCCCATTACTTCCACTTACCACTAATGTATGCTGGCTCTGTACGAACGGAAATCAGAATCACAGCGCTGGCAACAGGAATGCTATGGAAATAAGCTTGCCACGATCAAGCGACACCGAACGATACAACAGAGAGCTACCACACGACACCCGACGACGACGTGACCGCCACTGACCGGATCCGAACGAAGAATGGAGGCACTGTGCCGGCCAAGTCTCGCAGTAGTCTCGCGCGAACGCACTGGTCTCTCTGTCTCTCGCTCGCTCGCGCGGGCCCACCGCATTCCACCCAACGAAAGGTTCGGTACCTTAGGTTAATGCACACACTAACCCTTTCTGCAAACTCTCCTCAACATTTCTGGCTGGTTCCTTGATTTTTGGAGAAGTTATTTTTAAATAACCGGATTCCATAGGCCAGTTGCTACATTGTGATAGGGCAGTTTTTAACCCTCAGTCGCCGAAGACGCTAACATTCTTGCAGATTTGATTCTCTTTTCAGTGAAAAATACACTGGTACTGTGCATTTAACGCTACTATGTATCTATTTTTATGCACAATTGTTTTGCAGTTCATTGTAAAATCAATTGTAGTGTCCAAAACTAGCAAACTTTCCACTCATTACCTCCGACGCCATTATGTAATTGGTACGTGGGGTTTTGTCGACCCTCGAACCCCATTCCCGGCAGCAAATATTGATTAACCTATCAGACCGAAATGGCTTTAAAAAAAACTATTCGTCATGATGATAAACTTTTTTTGTTCTTCTGTCACGCCACAACCGAAAGATAAGACAATTTTCAGCACAGTTACAAGGGTATGGGAACTATGTATGTTTAAGCTTACCAGGGCTATTTGGGTTGGTGCTGAAGACTATTATCCAAATGAATGATTGTTTGTTTTAAGTATTATAAAGTACAGCAGTGTGAACAATTACATACGGCACTGGACGGCACACTGGAGGCGAAAATTCACGGCCCTTACCGGTCTCTTGGTTGTTGGCAAATTACACGACTTTTTTTTGTATTGCTCACTGCAGCTGTGTGTGTGGGCTCGGATTGCATCGGATTGACAGCTTGGGCACAGTGGGAGTTCTCTATCACGGTAGCAAAAAAGGAGAACCTGGCTATTGCCTAAGAATCTTTTAGATGAGCAGCAATAAAATTCATATATTTTAATTAGTTGTTTAAAACTAAATAAAATACTATGTTGGGCATTTTTCAATTGATTTTACAGCATTAAAAATAACATTATTAAATAAACATATTGTTGACAAACATCAACGGTCCGTTCATCGTGATGCTAGTTTGAGCAACTAAACATAGAGGGCGCTGACTTCGTAGAGAGGATGCCATCGATGCCACGATCGTAGGGCGAAATATTTCAACATGACTCAGCCATATTTGCAACTGTTAGCACGAAGACTAACCGAAGAACCACCGAAGGGAAAGGGCATCGACCGTAGCGCCGAGCGGGAACGAGCGAAAGGGTACTTAAGGAACGACGGCTGAAGAAGCGCCCTTTTCTCGCGTACTAAAGTCCCGGAAGAAAGAGTATTTTTTTAACCCTTCGTGTAAATAAAGTGTTAAAAGAACTTTTTTGCGTTTAATATTCGCGGACTTTCAAGTTGAGAAAATTCTGTTGCTCGAGGCAACATTTTAAAAAAATACTCGAGTGCAAGTGCCATTTCAGTGCTTCGTTAGCGTGCCGGAAAGTTCTTGAGGCAAGTCAGAACATTAAGAACCGTGCAAGTGAAGTTTTGTGAAATGGCGCCCAACGATATTCTATGCGTAATCTGCGCCGCGCAAGGCGAAGAAGATTGCGTACTTTGTGACGAGTGTCGTGAAGCCTATCATCCCAAGTGTGTTGGTGCGGACGATTCGGTTAGAAGTCGCGAGTGGTTCTGTCCGAAATGTGCCGCAAGATCCAGCCAGAAGGAGACAGGCTTGCCAACGACGTCATTCCCCAGCGGTGATAACCCGGGGAGCTCCACGCCCACGCATCAGAGGGATATGATGCAGGAAATCAGCCTGCTTTTCGACCAAATGAAGGCACGTATGGAGAAAAGCAGTGAGTCTCCTCAGACCCCGCAGGTCAGAACGCGTTGCTACGCTTGTGAGAAGACGGACGCAGGAAACAAGATACTGTGCAATCCTTGTGGTAGATGGTGCCACATCTCCTGTCTCTCCGAGGACGAGGCGGCATCGATCGCATCCTGGAAATGCGCCCTTTGCACCGTCGCTAGGATGAGGGCATCCACCAACGTTATGGATCGTCTAGTGGATCGGTTGGAAAGACTGGAGCAGAAAATGGTGGTTTCAGCCATGGACCCGCGTCCCTCTTATGGCATTCCGCCACCAAGTTCAACCGTCTTTGGACGTTCCGCTGAGACCAGCCAAGAGCTGTCCCAAAGCCAAGCCTCGGCGAGGCATACAGGTGCGTCCAAGTTGCCACCCTTTTCTGGCAATCCGGAGGAATGGGACATGTTCATCTCAGCGTATGAGGAAACCACCCGCCTTTGTGGATTCACAGACGGCGAGAACATCATTCGCCTCCAGCAGGCGTTGAAGGGTCAGGCGCTGAAGGCTGTGCAACTACGCCTTCGTAAGGCCGAAAACCTGGAGGAAGTTCTAGACACCTTACGCAGCAGTTACGGACGACCGGAACTGATCGTCAATACTCTGCTGGATCAAATAAAAAATGCACCGGTGCCGCGGATGGAAAAGTTGGACACCCTTGTGAGCTATGCCCTGATGGTAGAGGAGATCAGTGCGGCAGTGCGGACCGGAGGCTTAGAAAACCGATACGATGGTCCATTGCTAGAGGAACTTGTCGGACGGCTGCCTCCCATTATCGCATTCTTATGGGGAATGCAGCGTTTGGGAAAACCTCTAGCCAGCTTATCCGATTTTGGAACCTGGATGAAAAGTGCTAAAGAAGCTGCGCTTATAGCTTCTCCAGCAGCGGCGAAAACGGACGATAGACGGAGGGCGAGAAACATCAACGTGCATATCCCGGCTGAGCGGACTGCTCAACATGAACCAGATAAATGTGCATGTGATCATCGATGCAATCAATTGGAGTATTGCGAGGCCTTCCTGCAGCTGACTCCCAACGACCGATGGAAGCTTGTAAAGGGTGAACATCTGTGCAGCATATGCTTGAGGCGCCACCGGACCACCTGCCGAATCACGAGGTCTTGCAACAAGAACGGCTGCACGAAGAGACATCATCCTCTGTTACACTCACCACCCTCACCGGAAGGGCAAAACGGTACCAGGTATGAGTCTAATCTTTCCCATTCTACAGGAAGTGCTGACGAAGTGTTGTTGCGCTATATTCCTGTTGTACTACACGGGCCGAAACGAACGTTGAATACGGTAGCTCTACTCGATGAGGGGTCGTCCGTCACCTTGATGGAACACCGCTTACTAAAGGAGCTCGGACTAGAAGGAGAATCGAAACCCCTTTGCCTAAGCTGGACTGGGGGTCAAAACCGCGAAGAGAGCGATTCCGTAGAGACATCGATCATGATTTCCGGTACGCGTAAGGGAGACCGTCGCTTCGATATGCACGCCGTGCGGACGGTTCGCACCCTGGGTCTTCCACCACAGTCTGCTGATGGATGCGACATATCAGCACGTTATAAACACCTGCAGTCTCTGCCCCTACCATCATACGTATCTGCCGTCCCAAGACTACTCATCGGCATCGATAATTATAGCTTGTCTCGACCCCTGAAAACCGTTGAAGGAGAGGTAAACGAGCCAACGGCAACAAAAACTCGATTAGGCTGGGTAGTGTCCGGTTGTTTCGGCAAAGCAACTCATTCTGCGAAACAACAAGTTGTATCGATGCATAGACTTCATCCGTGTGATTGTCGGGACCTGGAAGCTAGGGTAGAAGCTGCAATCAAGGGAAGCTTTGCGTTAGAAGATGTTCACTCCAGCAACGCTTCGGCATTTATGTCCAAAGAAGATGAACGAGCCTTACTCCTACTACGCACGTATACAAAGCAGGTAGAGGGACGATACGAAACAGGGTTGTTATGGCGCTTCGATATGGTGAAGATGCCTAATAATAGAGGAATGGCTTTAAAAAGGCTGGATTGTCTAGAACGACGCATGACGCGTGAAGTCCAACTACGAACGACCTTAAACGAAAAGATCAAAGAGTATTTAGATAAAGGTTATGCGCGAAAACTGTCACTGGAAGAGAAACAAGCGATCGGTCCCAAAACGTGGTATCTTCCTATCTTTCCCGTGGTAAACCCTAACAAGCCGGGAAAGGTGAGGTTGGTTTGGGACGCTGCCGCCAAATTTCATGGGGTCTCTTTGAATTCGATGCTGCTATCAGGTCCAGATCTACTGTCCTCCCTTACATCAGTACTTCAAAGATTCCGAGAATATCGAGTGGCAGTGGCCGCTGATATACGAGAGATGTTCCACCAGGTCTTAGTAAAGGAAGACGACCAAAATAGCCAGAGATTCCTATGGCGTTGGAATAGAGAACAAACTGAACCTGATGAATATGTCATGCAAAGAATGACGTTTGGAGCGGCCTGCTCTCCCACCAGTGCGCAGTTTGTGAAAAACCTTAACGCAGACAAATATGCCACATCGCATCCTCGTGCAGTCGAATGTATAAAGAGAGACCACTACGTAGACGATATGCTCATTAGTACAGAGACGGTAATGGAAGCGAAAACCTTAGCATATGAAGTAACCAAAATACATGGCGAAGGTGGCTTCCTTCTCCATAACTGGCTGTCTAACTCTCCAGAGGTTTTCAATTATGCCACAGGAAGCACATCTACTCAAAAGGAGCTCAACATCAACGAACTATCTGCGACACAGAAAATATTAGGTATGTGGTGGGACATACAAACCGACTCATTCTGCTTCCGATCGCCTATGCTAAACTCCGAGCTTCTGCAAGGGAATATAGTCCCGACGAAACGTCAAGTCCTTCAGGTGTTAATGAGGATTTTTGATCCCTTAGGCCTCATTGCAGGACTATTACTATACTTGAAGGTTCTGCTCCAGGAGGTCTGGAGAAGTGGTACTGGATGGGATGAGCCAATCCCGTATGAGCTTAAAGAAAGATGGAATGAATGGCTAGCATGTCTCCCGCATCTAGAAACAATAACCATTCCTCGATGCTACCGTAAGTCTTTATCACTAGAGACCTCTAAACTTCAGCTTCACGTATTTGTAGACGCTGGAAAAGATGGTTTTGCCGCTGTGGCCTACTTTCGATTTTCAAGCAAGGATGATGTCGAGATAGCACTCATCGGCGGGAAAACCCGTGTAGCACCTTTGAAGTACTTGTCAGTCCCACGACTCGAGCTCCAAGCAGCCGTCTTAGGTACCAGACTGGCTAAGAGTATAACCAATGCACACCGAGAAAAAGTCATACAGCGTTTCTTGTGGTGCGACTCTAAAGATGTAATTTTATGGATTAATTCCGATCATCGAAGGTACAGTACATTCGTAGCACACAGGATTGGCGAAATATTAGAAAATACAGAGGCAAATGAATGGCATTGGATTTCTACCAAAAGCAACGTCGCCGACGAGGGTACCAAATGGTCGAAGCTGAGCCGACATCTCACGGCCAGCGAGTGGTTCAGTGGACCCCAATTCCTAAGTCGACCAGAATCAGAATGGCCAAAAGAAACTGTAGACGGTCTAGTGACAAATGAAGAGCTGCGAAAAACGATATGCGCTCATATAGTACGAGAACCTGTTTTTAAATTAGACCGTTTTTCAAGGTGGTTAAGGTTACAACGCTCGATTGGTTACGTTTGGCGCTTCATCAACAACTGCAGAATATCGAAGGCAGATAAAGCAAGACGAGAAGTGGGAGCACTAACAATGGGAGAGCTGCAACTGTCCGAGTTAAGCATAATACGCGAAGTACAGCAACAAGCTTTCCACGACGAATATAAAATGCTTCTACACTGCAGAGACCACCCCGATATTAAGCCTCGTTTACCTCCCTCCAGTAAATTATACAAAAGAAGCCCTTACATGGATCAAAATGGAATTTTGAGAGTGAGAGGTAGAATCGACGCTTGTGCCTTTATCAGCGAGGAGACGAAACGCCCTATCATCCTTCCTAAAAGCAACTACATTACCGATTTGATCGTCGATCGATACCATAGGAAGTACCGCCATATGAACCACCTCACTATAATGAATGAAGTACGTCAAATCTACGATATACCCGCTTTGAGAGCAGCGTGTCACCGAGTAAGAAATGGGTGTCAGTTTTGCCGTATAAAAGATGCTAGACCCAGAGAACCGATGATGGGAAATCTACCCGAATGTCGCCTCACACCATTTGCCCGTCCGTTTACGCATACCGGAATTGACTATTTTGGCCCATTCACCGTGGTAAATGGACGTAAAAGCGAAAAAAGATGGGGAGTGTTATTTACCTGTTTAACGATACGCGCAGTGCATATTGAAGTGGCCCACACATTATCAACAAGCTCTTGTATATTAGCACTGCGAAATTTTATAGCTCGCCGGGGCGTACCCAACGAAATCATATCCGATAGAGGAACCAATTTTGTAGGCGCGAGCCGCGAACTTCAGGAAGCCCTAAAAGAAATAGACGTTGATAAGATCGTCGATGGAATTAGCCTTACCAGCACCAAGTGGACGTTTAACCCTCCAGCGGCTCCGCATTTCGGAGGAGCATGGGAGCGGCTCGTTCGGTCGATAAAAAGAACGTTAACGAACATTCAGTTCACTAAGTATCCGACCGATGCCGTATTCAACAGTTGGTTGATCGAAGTTGAGTTTATCATAAATTCACGCCCATTGACTGATGTTCCGGTTGATCGCGAAGAAGACGCCCCTTTGACACCAAATCACTTTCTTGTGGGCTCATCATCCGGTGCCAAACCGATCACCACAGTGGACCCCTCGCCCGAAATGTTAAAAAACACTTGGAAAACATCACAAATATACGCTGACGTATTCTGGCGAAAGTGGTTGGCCAGCTACCTGCCCACTTTAACACGGCGCACAAAGTGGCACGCACCGGTGAAACCGATCGCAGAGGGTGACATCGCACTAATAATCGACGAGACTCTTCCCCGTGGATGCTGGCCGAAAGGACGCATTGTAAAGGTGATCGAATCAAATGACGGTCAAGTACGGCGGGTGCACGTGCAGACAGCATCCGGTAAAGTGCTCGAGCGCCCAGCTGTCAAAATAGCAGTTATCGACGTATCGGACAAATGAAGTGTTGTTTACAAACACTGGGGGGACTGTTGACAAACATCAACGGTCCGTTCATCGTGATGCTAGTTTGAGCAACTAAACATAGAGGGCGCTGACTTCGTAGAGAGGATGCCATCGATGCCACGATCGTAGGGCGAAATATTTCAACATGACTCAGCCATATTTGCAACTGTTAGCACGAAGACTAACCGAAGAACCACCGAAGGGAAAGGGCATCGACCGTAGCGCCGAGCGGGAACGAGCGAAAGGGTACTTAAGGAACGACGGCTGAAGAAGCGCCCTTTTCTCGCGTACTAAAGTCCCGGAAGAAAGAGTATTTTTTTAACCCTTCGTGTAAATAAAGTGTTAAAAGAACTTTTTTGCGTTTAATATTCGCGGACTTTCAAGTTGAGAAAATTCTGTTGCTCGAGGCAACACATATACTTTTTTCACTGGGATTTATTTACAACCGATTGACAGCAAAAATTTTGACAGTTAGGCCGAATTCAAAACGCTTTGAAAGAAAACGTAAACAATTTTATCATCAATCGACGCCAGGACGCTTTCTTTTAATTTTACCATTTTTTCGTCTTTTCCCTGCCGAAATTATAGCATCATGTCGTCCACAAAACGCATTACTATGCCACGGCGCACGCAGGAGTTTGAAATATCGGCTCCACAATCATCGGTCAAAAAGTCCCAAGCGTGAGTTAACGGAACGGTTGGTGGAGCAATTCAGAGGCAATTGATGAACTAACCCCGTTTTTTTTTATTCTTTCCTATTGCTGTCCCTCAGTCGCGTCAGCCGAATCGCGCAACCAGTCCGCAAATCGAGCAAACAGTCTGGGATTGGCCAGTTTGGCGAAAATGGGCGATCGCGCTCGGTAGAGCGCGGACTAAACGCACTGGCCGGGCTGCCCTCCACAGCTGTGAAAAAATCCCTTAACCCACCCAGAAGCAGCAGCGCGACACCGCAGCTACGCACACCGCACCGAAGCGTGTTCCATCACGGCGGACTAAATGCCGAAAACATTCCCTCCTTCTCCATCCCCTCGACCGTCGAGCGGGAACGGTGCACCGTGGAAGCGCGCCCCATATTCGACTACCTCGCGCAAGCGAACGTGCCGGACCTGCCGAAGGAATTTATCGAGCGGGGCAACATCAAGACGATGTCGATGAAGCAGTTTCTCATCATAGTGGCGCACCTGCTGCGCCAGATCGGTGGCCACCGGTACAAGATTGGCACCAACTTCATCGAGGACATTATCAAAGCCATCACCGAGCTGCAGTGCCCGTTCACCGTGAGCAAATCGATGCTGAAAACGCCGAGCGCCCCGCACTCGATACAGCAGGTCGTGACGATGCTGACGTGGCTGATACAGCTGGCGCCCGTGCCCGTCACCGACTGGGCGCCCAACTATCAGCACGTGGCCGAGTTTCCCACCCCCGAGTACACCCAGTTTTTCTTCCAATCGGCCACGGAAAGCTTCCACCTGTGGAATTTGAAGCGCGAGGAAGAGTTCGAGGCGCAGGTTGAGCGGATGGTGGACCGGCTGGTGGCGGCCAAAACGGGCGGCCTGTCGCAGGAGCAGGTGCGCCAGCGGACGGAGCAGATACGCCAGCAGCTGGAAGCGATCAGCGTCGACCGGTCGAACGGACAGATGCGCGAACAAAGCTTTGACGAGGTGCAGCGCGAGGTGGTGGAAAAGCAGCGCATTGTGAAGCAGCTGACGGAAGAGACGAAGCAGCTGGATCGGCAGTTCGAGCGCCAGCAGCAGGAGTACTATCTGAGGCAGGACCAGTACTACGATTGGGAAAGCGCCATCCAGCGGGTGAAGGAGCAGCTGGCCCGCCAGCAGATGACGGCCAAGGAAAGGGACGAGCTGCAGGCGGAGATTGCACACGACCGGAACGTTGTCGCGGCGAAGCGCAACGCCATCGCCTGCCTCGACGGTGAGTCGTCCGATTATCAGATCACGCTATCGCGCCTCATCAAGCAAAAGATTAACCTTATCTCCGAGCTGAACACGAAGCTGTACAACTTCTCCAACGCCATTAAGCCGGACATTGAGTTTACGCCGATCGAGCTAAGCCTAACGTGCAGCAACTATCCCGAGCTGGAGCGGACGCTTCGCGCGCTCGAGCAGCAGCTGACGGCGGTGTTCGCGGAGTACCAAGCGTTGCAGCAGCGGCTTAGCCAGCAGAAAATGCGCCTCGAGCAACAGGTGTCCGATGAGCAGCTGACAATCGAGCCACTTGAAACGAAAATTGCCAAACAAACGGAACGACTACAGCAGCTGCAGCAGCGGCGAGAAACGGTCGTCCGTGAGCTGGTCGCACTGGGGGAACGTGCCAACGAGCGCGGAACGTTGGAGCAGCGCACGAAAGAGCTCGACCAGCGCATCGAGCAGGCTATGGAACAGATGGCAAGCAATCGAAAAGCGATCGTTAAGCTAACGTACGACAAGCAGCAGCTAATGGAGGACGGGCTGGAACGATGCCGACAGGCACTGGAGGAACGGCACCAAAAGTTGGCCGATTTGCGCGAGCAAGTTGATGGCTGCGAGGCGATCATGAAGCAGATTGTGAACGTCTGTGCGAAGAGCAACGAGGAGGAACCACCGTGCTAGAAGGAGTTGGATCGATTGTTGCACAATTTATTTTATTTATCTCGATTTTGTTCTCTCTCCCACAGTCTCCAAAAAGTATAGACTATTAGAAATAATAAAAAAATATATCTTTACACACGTTGATTTAAATTTTCACATAAAATTGGAATCGCATTTGCAACGGCGAGTTGAGCCGAAAGAGTCCCGCTTAAAATTTGCTCTTCACCTCTTCGTACGGCACACAGTTTGCTTCGGCGTACCGGACAAACCGGGCCGAATGCACGATAGCGCAGTCCATCAGCGCCAGTACGTCCGCTTCCGCACAGTGCGCTTTGAGCAGCTCCTTGCCCACGGTGCGCCTGTACAGCTCGGACAGATTGAACCGCTTCTTCGGACCATTCCAGACTGCTGGAGCTGCCAACGGCTTTACACCCTCATCCTCCTCTTTGTCCGTTCCATTCGTAAGCGCATCATCGAACAATCGTTTCCGCGACTTGGTCGGCCTTTGTGGCGCTTTCGCCGACTCATCACTATCGTCGGATGGCTCCGGCGGAGAGGCCGACTGTCTTTCGTTCGGCGAGACGGCCAAATAGTCCCGCAGCACTTGCTTGTACTTCTGCTCCACCCGGCCGCTCTGGGGCGTGGTTTCGTTCTGCTTCTGCCGCTCCTTCAGCCAATCCTTGGACCGCTCGAGCTCCTCCATCACGCGCAGTGCCTGATACTCCAGCTCCGGGATTTCGCTGTCCAGGCCCTCGTTGTTTTCGAAGTACGAGCGATCCACATCGGCCTCAATCTCGCGGAAGGCGGGCAGTGAATCGACGCAGTACAGATCGCCCGGCAGACACACATCGATGCGGAGCAGATGCTGCTTGAGCAGGATAAAGTCAAACCGCTGGCCATTGTGCGCCACCAGACAGACGGGCTTCTGGAGGCGCTCGAGGAACAGCTTCACCATCTCGCCCGCGTTCGCGTCGAACTTGGCCTCCTTCTCGAGCAGATCATTGTACAGTCCTGTAGGGACGGTGCATAGCGACACACACTCATGAATTATCATTAGTAAAACCCCGTCCCGTCCGCCACTCCCTTACCTGTTGCCTGGGACGAACCGAGCGTTATCATGCGGTGCGGATTGAAGCAGAGCGACAGTTTGTGCGTGACGCGCGGCGGTTCGGTGCTTGCCTCCAGCAAATGTTCCCGAGCACAGGCCACCATCGAAAGTT
The DNA here is from genome assembly GCF_016920715.1 of Anopheles arabiensis. Lineage (NCBI taxonomy): Eukaryota > Metazoa > Arthropoda > Insecta > Diptera > Culicidae > Anopheles > Anopheles arabiensis. Next base: position 89,510,012 of record NC_053517.1, on the reverse strand, counting down.
CCGTAATTTTGGTGCGAAAGTGCTCATACTCCGGCAGGCCCGTCGTCTCCAGGTCGAAGAACACGAACGATTTCAGCTCGACCATTCTGTGTGTCGCGAGGGTTTTGCTCCTTCCTGCATGCCGTCCGACGGGAGGGGTACAGTCCGTGGCAGGTTGAACGAGCCTAGCGGCACCTGAAGAGACCGTTACGTGAAGAGACCTGTATTTAAATTGTGAATTAAGTGGTTCTCTCCCCCACCACGAACTGATTTGTTTACGTTTTACGGTACGTGGACGCCGCAAATGCGTTTGACAGTTCGATTGATCCCGCTTCGATCGCCAACTATAAACAGGAAGAGTCGGTCAAAAATCGGCTTTCCCGAGCTCGCCAACACCGAAAATTTGTGCGATTTTCCCTGGTTGGCGACGTTTTTTGTAAGTAATTGTGACGATTTTTGATGATTCGAGCGAGGGTTTGTGAGGGTTCAAGATGACCACCAAAAAGCTCGCGCTGGTGTGCGATTGTTTTGGTGGCCAGATTCAAACTCAACGGATTTAACGGTTTTAGTTTGAATGTTTATGTCCTTTTTAACGATCTCTTCCTCATAACTCTTTTTTCACCCAGAATTTATCCCCAAATATCTCCTCGTGGAGCACAGATTGTGTCTGGGGATGTGTCGATTTAAAGAAAAGAGTTAAGATTAGATAAAGGTAAGTAAGGGATATGTGAAATTGAGTCGGATGGGGAGAAGTTTAAAATTTATGCAATTTTAAACAGTTTATTTACATCAAATAAAGACGTATCAAGACAATTGGTTCTCTCTCAGCTCTCAGCTTCCGTGGTTGAACTTACAGTCCATCTCTGCCAACGGGCAACCATCCGGATGGTTGACGAAAAACCAACAAACACGTTGCTTAAAGTTAATCGGTTTAAAGCTCTTCACCTTCTTCATTTTCCTCGCAAGGGCCGCATCGAGCGTGTCCGATATTCGAGTCGGTATGCGCAGCTGCACTGTTCCCTTTTCGACGCGGAAAATTTGATGATTGTTGCGCAACAGCGTTTGCAGCCCACCACACTCTGCCTTAAGCGCAACGAGCAGCTCCTGCGGGATCGCTTTCACTAGTTCCTCTAGTGCTAGCGTCCCTCCAGCGTTCCAGCTGCGTTCGGCAAACTCTGCCGGAATGCGTCGCTTTGCCAGCAGCTCTCCGAACACAATCGCCACAATCTTATCCACCACGGATCGATCGATTTTCGTACAATTGCGTACCTTTTCCGTGCTTTCCCTTGGTTTAAATCCTGCCGACCAGCTGCCGGAACTAGGCACATTCTCCTCTGGCGTACCATGTTGAGCCGATTTTTCTTCCGTTTCAGCCCCACTTGATCGTTCATTGATGAATGCTGTTACCCTTCCGTCCTGCTGTTCGTACTCCATCTCCGGGTACGTTCTGGTGCTTCCCACCAGACACGTGCGCTTCGTACTGGGTATACGCAAGCGATCCGTCTCCACCGCGAACCCACAGACGCGTGCAATTTCTGCTGCATAATTCAGAAAATCCCCGTACTGGCTGAGGGCACAGTTTTGCCGCTGATATTTACGCCCATCGAACTCGTACGCACAGCAGGGCAGCAGGAAAAAGCGGCACCGGTACGAGCTTCGTGCCGCAATGACCGGAATCCAGGGCGAAAGTTCGTCCGAATGGTTGCCAATGATCCAGTCGATGTCGGGGAACAGCGACGAGCTGGACGGTACGATCGTTTCGACACGCAAGTCAACCTTCGGCTCGGCCGGATACATATCCCACAGCTTCCGTTTCCTTAAATCGATCCCGTAACCTCGATGGCCTTCCGATGCTAGAATGTATACCAGCAGCCCATTGCCGCAGCCAATGTCCACAAAAGACTGAAGTGACTCGAGCCCCTTGGTCGTTCGCTCCTTTCTCCAAAGCATCAACAGGTACGCCGCTATCGCGATGTCTTCGAAAACGAACTTCTGCGGATCGGTACACTCCGGCCAGATGGATACCATCGATTGGCCATACTTTTGTTTCAGCTCGTTGAAAAGACAATTGTACTGCTCCAGATTGTCCACGAGCGCAAGGGATCGAATGGAGGCGGTGCTCGTGCCCGTCGCATTGGTGGGAATGTTTGATTCCATCCATTTCTGCATTCGTTCCAGCAGTACTTCCCGTAGCCAATAGATCGACCGTTCGTCGATGTTGTCGGTGGACTGGCAGCGAATGGAAAGTGTTCCATGAGTCACTTCCAGCAAGAAGGGAAATGCTGGGAACAAGGTTGTAACTTTATCCTTTTGAAGACACTGCAGCCGCACCCGGAGGAATCTAAAATCTATGAGAACAATACATTAGTTAGTTACAAACTAAATGTAGATAAATAAACCAAGAACTCTTTTCATACCTATCCAACAAGCAACGTCGATTGGCTGGAAAACGTTGATGTTTTTCGGCAGGAGACGGTTTAAAACGATCGCTCCATCGTACTCCTGTTGCGACACTTCATGGAGCGAAATGTTATCCACCTTTTCCTTTCGCACCTCACAGCCAAGGCATAAAAGCCGCTTCCGAGTTTCGTGTTCAAAGCTGTCCAGTTCGGTTTCCACTATTTGGTCCAGCAAATGCTCCGTCGCTTGGGAGGTCTCTTCCGCCGACGGTGGTGCAGTTTTGTACGGTAATATGAGCACATTTTTCACACCAAACAGTTTCTTATTCACCACGTGTGTTTTGAATAGATAGATATCAACCGCTTGCCAAAAGTTCGATATGCAGTCTGGTTTTATTACCGCCTCTGCAATTGTGCGATCAAACATTATTGGAACAAGTTGCGCTGCACAGGAAAAAATGTAAACAAGTGCGATGGAAAACGTAAACACCGCATGCTTCGGCACGGGTGAGCTGTCAAAAACAGCTGGCATTTGCTTTTTCCCATAATTTCTTTATTTTTCTTTTTTTGTTTATTATGCTACATTTCAACAAAAAGATGAAAAAGTGTTGAACTTAGAAAAGCGAATATATATTAAATTAGAAATAATTTTCCATTTAAGCGACTAAACACAGCCAATCTGAATTGCTTTATACCACTACAGCGCAATGATTGCGTGAAAGTAGCCCGCATCACCATCATCAACGTTAGCCCGTTTGCAGTTGTTTGCAGTCCCAACGGCATTTCCATGCTGCCAATCGTTCTCCGATCCGTGGCTACTTTGTTCTCTGCCTTTGATTTCCCTTAGAACTGGGAACAAAAGTATGTAGGGGCCGATTGTACAAATCGAGCCACTTATTGAAGACACCTTCCAGGGCAAACTTTGCGTCCAAAAGAGCCAAATTCTACAAAAATGATCGTATAGCTTCACGTAAAGAGCCAAATTCTTAAATCAAGAGCCAAAATGTGTGAAAGTTCTATGAAATATATGAACTGTTTAGAGCTAACATCTCGATAGCATGCGGCTCGCGACCCGTATTATGCCGAGCGGTGTTCCAGGGTGTTGTTGAAAAGGATAGTCCCGCATCTTCCTTGCTTCCTCCATCGCTCATTACGAGTCATAGTAATTTAGGCCTCCATGAGCTCAATGTACAGATACTTCAGGGGGGTATTTTAAGCCAACATCCACTAATAACGTATTTTTTCCTGTTTCTAGTACTTTTTAACCAGCTTTTTAACATAATTTTGGTAAACCTCACAACACCCTGAAAACCGAAAAGCTCTGAAGATAGTCATACGATGTAAATCAAATTTTGGCTGTTCAGATGCATGAGGAGATCTCTAATCGCCTCCAGAAATTAGAGATGAGACGGGTATTTTGTCGTCTACTCCACTGTTACTGTGCTCATCTGATCTGCTTTGCCACTTACGCCACCGGTTAAATCTATTGTTTACGCCAGGGGTCTCCAAACTTTTCACTTCGCGGGCCGCATAGCTTTACAAATGTCGGTTTTGAGGGCCATTTTGGTGTCACCTTTAGCTAATATTCGAACATTTAACCTTCTTTTTAATGAGAAAATCCCAACTGAATGTATCAATGTAGAAAATAATCAAACTAATAAAATGTGTGTTTAAGTCTTTATAAAGTTATCACGGGCCGCATTATAGGCTCTCGAGGGCCGTATGCGGCCCGCGGGCCGTAATTTGGAGACCCCTGGTTTACGCTTCGCGTTGATTGAGGTCCCTTTAAGCGTCCTTTAAAACCAGCAAGAATAATGTCTGCATACGGCTGAATAGGCTAGGATTGGTATGGTCTTGCTTATTGTAGTAGGAAGCGTTTCTTCGGAAGATGTCGCAGTTGCCTGCCACAGGTCGACATTTCATTAGGTTATCTGCCATGTGATCGCTTAGGAGCTCAACTAGCCTTTGTCTGCCACTGGCTAAGAATGTTTTACTAGCCCATAATCTCCTTTGATATGCATGTTGTTCAACTGTTAGACCCAGTATTTCAGCTAGCAAAGAATCCTCTAAAAACGACTGCCAGATTAAGCGGAAATCGGTGCAAGGTTAACTGCAAATTCAATTTACTTTAACCGTAAACCAATAAATTTCGTTTCTAAAGTAACCTTCCAATCTTTGCAAGATGGCCCAGTCAATATGCGTCATAAAAAAAAAAACAAAATCCAATGTATCTCCATGAAGTCAATCCATCAATCATCATTACACTGGACAGTGACGACATTGAAGCGAATCTGTACCTCCGATAACAACGGGTCGTTTGATCCAAGCCAACGATCTGGTACTAGAAAGATAACCAGGATTTCTACTATCTTACTAGGAGGGATGGTGGGAAGCGGAAAAATGTCATTTTTAATTAAAAATAAAACCCTTAGCGCGCAGAAGACGAGCGCTGAGTGTTGTGATGAGTGTAATCGCCTTTGGCAATGCGAAAAGCTGCGATTTGATATCAGCCCCAATTACGTGGCTGAGGCGCGTAACACTAACACACAACGGTAAGGCAATCCGGCCCTGACGGGGAGGGCCATTCGCACCGGATGATAAACGTGTTAATTTAATCTACAGCCGATAGTCTCGATTGTTGTCTCAAGTGCTACGCTCCCGCTGATAGGTTATCATCGTTCATCGTCTTCGTAGTTTGGAACGACCGTGTCCAACCGTGGAAGTGCCGTCTCGCAGTGTTCGGGCAGCGTGTCAACAGTTTACACAAGCCAGCCCAATCATGGCTTTTGGAGACGGCGATTCCGTGCCATCGAGCAAACTGCTTGCTGTGGTAGAGCCCTCCGACCAGGACATTGCTATCCAGCACGTGCCATCGGCTGGCTCATCGGTGGGAATCGACTTCCTGCTGCTTGTTTGCTTCCTGGTGATGATCTTGCTGGTCGGGTTCGTGTTGCGACTGTTTCTTCAAATGTGGCGTGCCCGCATCGAGTGCCAATGGACGGAGGATGCGGCCGTAGTACGGCGATTAGTTTAGCGAGATAGTGCAAATTGTTAAACGCATCGGGCGCTGCCGGAAGGGAGCGAGTGGCGGGAACAGGGCCGAAAGTGGGAGGTTGATCTGTGATATTTGGTGCACTTGCGTCATGGGCGATCATAAACATGTGTGGTGTGATTTTATTGAAGGGAGGGACATTATTTTACTGCCCCGTTTATTTCACTGCAGCGACGTATGACGACACACACGCACACACTGTACTGTGATAGATGATGGAAGGGGGTTCGAAAGTAACGATGGATTGGAGTGCTCGAACCAGAAAATCAGCTGATGGTGATCAGCTGAGGAGAACTGAAATTAATAAAAAGTCAGTGAAGTAGCTTACAGTCTCTGCGGTCTTATTTTTCAATTTTGCTTTGGAGCTACACGTTATTGATGGGTAGTATTTCAATACATTTACAAATTAGACCCTACAGATGTCTACTGGTCACATTTCCTCCCTTCATATTTATACGTAAGTTTCTTATTTTCATTTCAAAACGAACAACAACAAAATTTAGATAGAAAAACTAAAGTAAATCGACCGTAAAAGGAAACGAGGTGTTTTAAAATAACGGTGACTTATTCAAAATCATTACTAGCGCCATCTATTGGATTTCTCCCAGACACGAACCAAATGCAATAATTAGACAAAAGAGAAAAAATCACGATCAAAAGCATGTGATTTAAGTTAATTGTGCAAAACGTTTAATAAATATTTATAATTATGCAAACTTTTCAAATTGTTGTGCAGATAAAACATAAATTTTCAAACAACTTTTCTTTTGCACATTCATTCCCCTTTCCGCACTGCATCACAAACTGATCGATTATGTGTCAAAATGTCACGCAACGCGTTTTTACGCAATCGGTTCAGGCTGGACCGTGCAACATTGTCATCCACCATGGTGGTTTTTTGTAAAATTTGATTTTTGTGGCATTTCCTGTAACATACTTTCGACAAGCTTGTGAGCTTTTTTATCCAGTTTTCTGAAGCTAAATATGATAAAAATAATTTTTTCTACAGTCATTCGACTTTTTGTATATATTTTGCGCGTGAAAAATCAAAACCTGTGCGAGCATTAGCAACGCACTGTCCCCGGAGTTCCCAGGTCCCCCGTACGTCAAACGGTAACGCACTGTCAAACGGGCACCCGGATGGCCGAACCTGCCGATCGTTCTGGTACGTGGTGGCTGTACGACAAGCGAGCAGCAGAGAGAGCGAGCACAAGAAATGTGAATTCGTGAAGGCAAATTTCGCACAGTGAACGCAGCGTAGCCCCCGGAGGAAAAAGCACACACGCACACACCGTAGCCGCAGCCGCGTGGATTCGTCGACCGTCGTTCGTGCCGCAACGACACTACGCAACGGCCGCAAACGTTTGCCGTGCTCTTCCGCTGCTGTGCTGCGAAAAGTTGGTGTTGCAAGGCGCGCCGCAGCAAAGCCAAGGCTGAGAGGTTGGATATATCTGTAGCTCTTTTTTTTTCTTCTCCTTTTCATCTGTTCTGTGTGTGCGCTGCTGTGTGTCGTCTCCTAAGCCCCGCTACAACAGTGGGGCTCTTTTTTTTGTGCGCGTTGTGTGTAGCCAGTCAGCCAGCCTGCCTGCCTGCTTCTTCGTCGTTGTCGCCGTCGTTGTCGCGTCGTTCGACATCGTTTTGCGCCCGTGTGTGCTGCTGTGTGCTGCTCCCATTCCGCGTTCTCGCGTGTGTGCGTACTTAAATAGAAATCAGAGGAGGACGGTTTTTTCCTCTTCTTCTCAGCACCCTGCTTCTTTTTCTGCTGCTGCTGCTTCTTCTTCCTGCTCTTTGCTGCGTGTGGCTCACGGTAAAAGGGCGGGGGTGAAAACGGGACATCCATCTCTGTGTGTGCGCGCGCCCCCCTAACAAGTGTGGAATCTTTCACTGGCCTGACTGCGATGCGTGCAGTGTGTGTGTGTGTGTGTGTGTGTCTGTGCTTTAGCATTTGGTGTGTGGTGTAGCGAATGTGGCGGAATCCGCCACAATTTCCAACCCGATGCGCAAGGCTAGTGAGCGTGAACGAGCAAGAGCGAGCGGGCGACCGAGCGAGTGTGTGAGTGAGCGAGAAGCGAGGCTGTTGGTGAAGTGCATCTGCCCCCTTCTGGAGAAGGAATCGCTGTTTTTTGCTTTTTGTTGACGCAGAAAAAGGGCATTTTGACCATGGCCGGGCTGTTCCGTCGTGATCGGATCAAGGGATTTCGGTTGCAATTTGCACGTCACTCACTGTTTGGTGGGGTGCCGCTCGGGGGAGGGGGAGGAGGATTGTGTTTGTCGCGGAACCCTCGGAATCATATGCATACTCGATTGGTGATCTTCTCTCCCCCTGTGTGTGTGTGTGTACGCGCGCGTGTGTGTGTGTTGATGTGCGTTCGCGAACAGTTGCCCATACCTGTGTGCGCCTGTGTATCCATGTGTGTATGTGTGTGATACGTACGCACTGTATGTGTGTACCGCTCCGCCACACGGTTCTCTGTGGCCCGATCGTAGCGGGGCCCTTGAGAGATGGCGTTTTGAACGCGAGATGTGAAAAATTATTTTTATTTCAGTCATCACACACACACACACACACACATGGGCGAGACACCACCAGTGCTAGAAGGGGTGGCGGAGAAACGGGGCGATGGGGATGGTGGAAAAAAACAGAGAGAACACTTGGTCACTTGGATTTATGTAACGCGCGCGCTGGTGGTGCGCCGTGGGGCAAGATAAAATAAAATAAAATACCTCGCACACACACACACACACACACACACACATACAAACTCGCAAATACGCGCGGTCGCGGTCCGCAACGGCAAAAACTTATCGTCTGCTACATCCCTGTCCCTTTGTGCCTGAGGCAACACAGGGGCGAAAAAGGGTTTGAAATTGACACACAAACTCTAACAGACGAAAATGCAAAGTTTCGGATTTTTTTATTTATTTATTTTTTTTTTGCTGCATCCCAATTGTGTCCTGCGAGTGCATGTGAAGGTAATATAGGCACAATTGCACGACCAGTAAACACATACACAATTGAGTGGATCAGCATTAAACGGCACCGTCCTTCACCGAAAAGTGACGTTTTGTTTTCGGATGGAGAGGAGGACAATGCTGTGCAGGGGAAGGAAGATGCATTTCTCCGCTATCAGGTGTGGCGCCTACTGCGATGGGCCAGACGGCAGAAAAAGGGACTGTTTCGTCTAAGCGCTCAAGGGCTCCGAGCCCACAGCACACAGCAGCACTGGAGAGAGATTACCGTTTTTAACACCAATTTATTGTTTTTCTTTGCATTTCACTTTCCATTTCGCAGCGTTTTTTTAAAACACTCTCCTTTTCTCTCTAATTTTAGCAAACCCACGTCGTGAACCGTTAAAAAACACCCGAAAAAAAAGAAACAACCTCAAACCTCTGGAAGAAGGTACTCCCGTGCGCGCGCGTCTTTCGCTCATCGCGGCAGCATCCAGCCATCCGGGCAGGCCTGTATAGTAATTGACCTTTTGGGGGAACACAGAACACAGCAGCGCCCGTGTGCGTGTGCAAACCTGTGTGCTGCTGTGGCACCACTGGGCGGTGGTGGTGGTGGTGGGTCGGTCGTTGTATGCCCCGAGCGCAAAGGCCGGAAGGTGATGTGTGCGTTTATGGTTTCGGATGTGTCGCTGTTGGTAGTCGCTAGACGACGGGCAGCAGCAGCCTCCCTTGACAACGAGCGCCACCGGCGGTAGTGTTTCGGAGTGTTGGTTGGTGCGCCGCTCTATCCCCGAACCAAAAGGAAACGGTTCTTTTAAGCCGCGTTTCGGAAACTACTGAAATCGCCTGCACGCATTCGAGCCGCGACAAAAAAAGGTGATCCCCGTAAGCGTGCCGTGTGTCTCTACTTGTGTGAATGTTTTGTGTGTGTGTGTTTGAATTTGTGAATTTAAGAATTTGTGCAAAAAAGAAGCTCTCTTTGAGATATTGTGGTTTGTGAGATAAATTAGAGAAAAGAAGAAAATAGCTCCACAGTGCGCGCTTAAAATTTTCCACTTTTTGCGTGCGTAAGCAATTGGTAGCGTGTGTGTGTGTGTGTTTGTGTGCGCGCGCGCCAGTGAAAAGGATTCAACATGTCGCTGGATAACCGGAACACCTCGGCCCAGTACAAGCGGGCCGAGCAGCTGAAGCGCTGGGAGGAGTCGGAGATGAACAAAAAGCTGAGCGGCGCGCCGAAGAGCCCCTCGTCGCGGCGCATCAAATTCTCGTCCGGCTGCATCTTTCTGGCGGCCTGCGTCGCCGGCGACAAGGAGGAGGTGGAGTGGCTGCTCAAGAACGGGGCCGACATCGATACGGCCAACGTGGACGGGCTGACCGCGCTGCATCAGGTGAGTGGGGGCCGCATTGGTGGCCCGAAGGAGGTGGATTACAAAATTGTTTCCTTTTTTCTTGTAGAACGTTATATATGTGTGTGATTACACATTTCATTAGAGAGACACAATTGGCACAGTAGCAACGGATGGTTTCGATGGCTGCTAGTTGAAACGCTTTCATCCAGCAAGAGCCAATTTATTTCTCATTGTGCATTGTGGATGGTGGAACGCGATTTTACATGCTCAAACATTGCGTTAAGGGCATGCCAAGAGTTGATGCAAAGCGTTCAGAGAGCCATAAGCACTCCTGTTAGTGCAACTAAGTGTGTCCCTTCACCTTGGAGACGAATGTTTGGGTTTTGCTTATCGATGATAAGCTTGTCTACATTCCCGAACTGCGCTGATTGCATAGAGGAAATGGGAGGAAAACAATGGTTATCAGCGCTGTACAACGATCCCATTGATACGATACGATACGATGAGTCAGGCACTCCTTCATGCGATCTTACAGACAGACTGCGAAGGATCAATGTCCAAGGCAACTAAATAGTACATATTTAACATAATTTTTCTATCATTTATCTGTTTTAATAAGCAAACGCGAAAAAATGGTTTGAAATTGTGTCCGTTCGCCACCCCACATATTGCTACTGTGCAACCTATGTGTCACGCACGACGAGAAAATTGCAGCGAAAAAAGGCGCACGACGTTCACTGCAAGCAAAATCATGAAATGTTTGAGTTCAACGACCCAGCATGACCTATTGCGCCCTTTTGCCAATGTGTCCTGCAGTATGCTGTGTTGTGAGGCGCACTGCTTTAAATGTTTCAATGCAATTGTGGACATAATTTAAACTCTAGAATCGAGGTAGAATGTAGCAGCACTACACTGACAGTGAAAAGTCTTCCCCCCGTACCTTACGAACATGCTTATGGTAATGATAAGGCCAGCAAAAGGGTTTCCTTTGTTTACAATGCATTTTAGCGCGTTGGTCGCGCAATTTTGCGTGTGTGTGTGTGTTTGTGAGGTAAACATAGGCACTCACGCCTTAGTGGATGCCGCCAACGCGTAGCTCACCGATTTGTTGTTGTTTTGCCTGTGATTTGCTGTGCTGGCGGGGTGGGCTGGTGGGCTTTTTTTTTGAACCTACTACTACTACCCGCCACCGTCCCACCGGCTAATAAGAGCGTGAGCGCTTGCGCTGCCTTTCCGCCACGTACAGCTGGTTTGCTTTCATTCACGTGCCGCGTTTTACGCCGCCGCCTGTAGGCAGTTGTGCAGAAGAAGTTGCATGGCAAATAGGAGGGCTCGAAAGGACATCGCGGAACTCCCGGTCCCGGTTACTCACCACTACCACTGTGTTGCGAGTGACCGTTCCAGGTTTTCACTCTGTGCGGGCATGCGCATTTTTTGTGTTTTGTAAGTTCAAGTTTCTTTGTTTTGTATGTACTCTGACTCCCTTCAAACAGAAGGAGATCCTTTGTTTACATTTGACGTTAGTGGGATTTTTTTTGCGGTATGCAGAAAAATCTAATAATTAATTTCTGTTTTGTAGGTCAAATATTTTAAATTATTTTTCCAACTTTTCCCATGATTGCTCTCACGAGAATTAAAAAAAAAGAAGAAAAATTTCATTACCCTACGCTCGTTGTGTGAGTATGTATGTGTTGTTTGGTAGAGGGTTTTTTAAAAAAAAGGACAACGTTCTGCTCTCGCGCAGCAAGCCGATCGAATTCAGAGTGCTTGCGATTTTCGTTTGCTAATTTTAGCGCTGTCTCACAAAACAAGAATAGCACGCATTTTCCGCAAAGTCGCAACGATCTCGGTGCGTGTTGTTCGGTGTGCTGTTGTTGCCTTGCCCTCGGCCTCGGCGGTTCAGGATGAACCAACCCCCTCGTGGTTTGGTGGTGTGCGGCGACTTTCACGAAGATGGTGGCCCGCTGGCCATGATCTCGTCTCCCTGCTGCCGCGGTTAATTTCGTCCGACCGGCACGCGCGAAAAACCTTTTTTGACTCATCCTCCTCCGTTCTCGAAAGGCAGCGGGTTTGAGGAAGCTAAAAGCAGGCCGTATTGAAATGTGCAAATGTGCTGGGGGCGAAAGATTGGCTAGCCACAACGCCGCAACGCAACAAAGTAAATTGTTTATGGAGCTGCTGGTGTTTTCCTTGGACGCTGGATGTGTGTGTGTGGTCTATCGGCTGCGAGCCAACGGAAATGGATGGACCGCCGAGATCTGCTAGAAGTTTGCGCCGTGGTGTGTGCGAACATCAGGCGGAAGTACCGATCTCGTTCGATTGTGCGTTTGATGGTTACATTGGGTTATTATGAATTTTGGAGCAAGCAGCATCGTTTGATCGTCGTTATTCTTTATTTGCAATTTTTTATTATAAATATTTGTGTGATGCCGCCTATAGGCGCTATAGGCGCCCAATGACAATAAATATATCCTTGAAAATAAATCATAACGTTATAGCGTAGCGTAACGTATAACAGGAGTAGCGCCAGCAATTAGATAATTAAAAATGTTTAAACAGCAGTAAGTTTGACGCAGATAGAAACAAGATCTGATAGTATTAATAGTCTAGTATTACGGTACTTTGTGAGCATATTAGTTTTTGAGGCTTAAGTGATTTCTTTTTATGATTTTGAATCACCAATTTTAAGAGCCAATGAGATCCTCAGATTTGCTTCAGTTTTCAAACATCTTTATTTTGCTTATGTATTTGCTTGTTTTTTTTTTCAGTATTGGAGCGTTTTACGATGCTAGCCAGCTTTTTTTGGAGTTTGACAGTTGGCGGCTGTAATCATGTCAACACTCCATACAAAACCACTCACAAAACTAGACTGCGATTTTCAGCCTTAAAGCTCCCAATTGACAGTTTCGAGCAAGAATAACCTGGAATTTGAGCAAAGTCCCTTAAAGTAGAGCCTTAAACTGCATTAGATTAAGGAAATTTAGAAAAAAGCCTTTAAAAGCAATTGTGATTCGGCTTTTTCGATACTTTCTTCTAGATTCGCTAGGAAAAAATGATGGAAATAACAAACACACCAAATCTTGGCGCTTTTAACAAACTTAATCACACACAAATCCACTTTTTCAGGCGTATCGAGTACTAATTGAGCAGATATGGAAGAACAATTTCGAGCAAATGTCACTTGGGCTAGAATTCGATTCGAGTTCCTGCTGGAAAAAAATGTCAAAACAGGGTCGTGTTTTCATTTATCCCAAGGTGCATCAAAGAGATCATGTGATGGAATCTAGAATCAAAGTGTATATAGACCAAGTGGTCTTAAAGCTTATTTTTTATAACCAAATTTGAATATCACTTTTTGACATGATGGGTGAAAATTTCTTTCTGGAAGCTTGACGAATACACAAAACACTCTTAAAATCTTCATTCAGAAACAGAAGCGATAAAAAATCAGCCTTCTAAATTCATACACCTTGGGATAAACCCATCTGTATATTATACCCACTTTGATAGCTGCTCGAAAACTGCTATACAATGCAAACAGCTGTCGGGCTGAAATTTCAGCCAACGATCTTAAAAGGGAAAGATGCCCATTACCTTTGCGGATACCCATACACCAGAATATCTTTGTAATAATATGGTGGAATCAGTGGCGTATTTAACGGTAAGCAAAGTAAGCAATTGCGGGGGGCCCCGTCAATGAGGGGCCCCGGAATCTTTAGTCCATTATCCATAACAGTTGATAGAATATGGCACTGTATTAGCAAGGAGGGCCCCGTGGGTGATGGACTTTGGGGCCCCGCGCTAGACGAACCCTAAGCACCCCCCCCCCCCCCCCCCCGGCAGCAAGCAAATTTAAGTTGAAATGTTACATAATCAAAGACAGATGCCGAGTACCCCCCAGTAATCATGTAAGGGGCCTCAACACTTCTTACTGCTTAGGGCCCCCGACACTGTAAACCCGCTGCTGGGTGGAATGTATATTAATGTCTCAGATGTTATTGAAACAATACTACTCTTGTGTATCGACCCCATTAGTCAGATTTTGAACATTTTGGAACTTTGGCCCTTATAATACATGAAAATACATCTTTTTTGCCAACTAATCTACCGCACAAAATTGCTGCCTTTTACAATTGTTACCTTAGAGTCGGTCCAATATTAGAGGTAAACCTCTGCCCCATCTCTTGAAGTGCACGATCGAGTATTTTGCCACCGCCCTCAGTCGGGCATTATGTCTAGTAAAGTAGCTAATTAAGCGATTATATTTTTTTACGATCACGCTTCGTCAAACGCTGCACATCAACATCGAGCTGCCTGCCTGCCTTTTTGCCATCAGCAGCAGCCGCACCATCTCCATCCACACCCCGTATCTGCTTGCGGCGTCGATAAAGCTGCGTGACGGATCCGGGGCTACTTGAATCGACAGTAAAACAAATAATCGTCGTTGCAGGAAAGCGCACACAACGGCACGAGAGAGAGAGAGAGAAGGTAGCGCAGCATTATAATGCACCCGAGGTGGGGTGGGACCCACCGCTCGGTGCCATTCAATACCTGCCGGATTCGGTTTTGTGTGTCCGAAGATCGGTCGCTTGGCCCGAGACAGTGGGGCCCCGGGGTTGCAAAAGGTCAGCTGCGATGAATGAATGAATTGAGCCATTGAATAAAGCATAAATTTCTTTAAAGACCAATCGCGACAAGCGGGCGGAACGATTGTAAGTGTGTGTGTGTTTGTTTGTGTGGCAGTAAAAGCTTTCAATGATGTGCACAGACACTGTGCTGGTGAACGGGCGAAAGGAGGCCCCCCCCTTTTTACAGCGTGCCGTTTTAAGCCAAAAAACGAGCCGATATTTTCGATACAATTTCGTCTCCGACAGTTGGTGGGTGCTCCTTTGTCGCCCGCCCCTGGGAGGCAGCAGCAACGCACAAAACCAGTGCGAACAAGAAGTCGTTTTCGGTCATCCCCGGGACGACGGCCAGCGTCTTCGTCTCGAGGGGTAGGGTGCACCGTAAATTAACCATAGCACACATATCAAAATTCGCATTAAAATCCGGTCTCCGTCTTGCCTCTGCTGTTGCACCTCATGTACCGCAAAAGAACACGACCAGACGACGACCAAGGAGAAGTTGGTGATTCGCGGCGGGTTGTGTTGTTGGGCTGACGATCGCGCCACACATCTTGCTCTCTCCTCCCTTTCACTCACTGCTTTTTATGCGTCGCGCCGTCGCTGCCGAATCATCGTCGACGACTCGACCGTGATCGTGATGTGTGTTTGTTGGTCCGTGTCGTGCAAGAAAACCCTTTTTTGACGCGAGAGTCGATGAAATAAAATAAAAATTAATTCGATGCTTGCGAGCGCGAGCGGACGGGCACTGAGAGATGATCATCTGATGCATATGGCCGTCCGAGGCTGGCGAGAGGGAAGGCTCATTCGTTGCATTTCGGTCGAGATTTTGCATGCACATCAGGTTTTGCCATTTTGCACGGGCAGAAAGACACACACACACACACACACGGGCAACCTAGACACTGGCGTGCCAGATGCACACTCGAGATGGCGCGCTCTCGTGCGCTGATAAGGTAATTAGTTTCGTGGAGATGTTATGAAAAACAGTAAGTCCCACTGCTTCACCGTTGGCTGGCCGGTTTTTATTTTATTTTTGCAAATCCTGCACAAAACCGATGGTGGCTGGTGTGTCTGGTGGTGGGATCCAAAATCGATTTGAAAATTTATTTATATCCATTACCCCGCCAACGATGGCCGGTTATGAGGCAGCAGTAGAGCGATGTGTTTATCGTACAGACAGTTTCGCTCGCTTGTCCGTGTGTGTTAATGTTGCTGAGTAAGGGAACGCGTTCGATCGATGGATCGGAACCGCCACAAACCTGCCAGAGAAAGTGTTGTTGAGTAAGCATGTGTTGTAAAATGATTTTCGGTAGAAGCTTAATCGACCATGAAGCGGTGGTGGGTAATATTTGCAATCATTAGGGGAGTTTTACGATTCCAAGTAGTGTTTTTTTTTTGTGCAGTCTGACATTTGTCAACGATCGTTTATCGCACAAACCATGAAACAAACTCAGGCCTTGGTTTTCAGCCGAGATGTATTTCGAATTGAAAACAAGAATTGAAATTTCCGTAAGCATTTTCGTGTGCTCGAATAACGTTACTTTAATTCAAATATTGTATTGTTTGTTTGTTTGTTATTTTTTTTACGGCCTGGCCGTGTTAACCCCTTTCGAGGAAGTGTATTTTATTGAAATATTGTAATTGGAAGTGTTAAAATTGTTTTTTTACAATTAAAAAAACGTGATATAGCTGTTTCCAGCCCGAAAACCAATCGATTCCTAGATCGTTTGTAAAAAATTGTCGAAATCCGGAATGCAATTGTCATACAAACATGGAAAATACATACATCCTATTTACTAACCTTATTTTTTGATTATTTTAGATTAATTCTAGAAAGTATAACGGAGAGCTTGAAGCATCTTTCATAAAGCCTGACTTAATTCATTTCGTTTGCTACAGGAAGGAAGCGTTATACGTAGCAAAACGTAACTCCGAAAATTTGGTCCTTCGTACCGGATTAGGTGTTACTGTCGCATTACGTCATTCTTTGTAGCGTCCTACGCAAGTAGCGTTGTTATTATTGCGTGGAGTGCTGCAACAGCTGCTCTCACTTACATTGAAATCATCAGGACAATATTTATTGAAAAAAAGATGCGATCGTCACCGATAAAACAAACCACTTAACGATTATGGCGCGCTTAATACGCGTTATTGAAACAAACAACACATGGCGTAAAACTTGAATATTTGCAGACCCATCGTACGTCATGCAATGAGAATAGGATGTGTGATGCACACGCCAAAAATCGCCAACCATGGCTCTACTCTACAGAATAATCCACGAGGGTGGAGGGTGGCTGATGGTGATGATCGTGATCGCACTGTGATAGTGATGGTTCGCTTACTTCGCCTCGGTCTACTTCCCGTTCCATCTAGCGATCTGCGCGAATGGCAAAGCGCAAACACACAAATGCGCTTCTGTGAACTCTCCCCAAACCGTTTGAGCGACTGTTGCAGTAGTCTAGCATCCGAATCGATTCCAGGAGATCTGCACCGGTCAACTGCACCGGGCCGGGGCCACATCTGGATTCGTTTATAACGATCGACGCACGCCGCGCACCGGTTTTGATGAACGAATTCCAGAAAACCTCTGCGCCAGCGTGCCGCTTTCACTTGCCCATTGCGCCGCGGTCGGTAATGGTTGGTCGTCGTCGGAAAATTGCAAACTCCGCGGTCCCTCTTTTGGTGGTTGCGATCGATCGATCAGCGGTCCGGTGATTCACGATCCACAAGCCTGGACCGCTCCGCACTCACTACACCACCGCGCTCTACATCTTCATGGCTTTCTAGCTGCACCATTAAAGAGGGGGATTGCACCCGGCAAAGGCAGACACAGGGCAGTGCAGTACGCGCTTCTGGTGCTGTGCCTGCCTGCACTACATTGCCACACCACGCGTTCGCTGCGGCCGGGCGCAAGTGTCCGCGCAGTAGGGTAGAACCGTGCTGCAGTAACAACAGCATAATTATTGTTTTATGCTCGGGCACGGGGGCAGGCTTTTGTTGTTGCTGCTGCTCTTCTACGTACGGTGGTTTTGTACACTCCTCCACCACATCGCTGCTGCTGCTGCGCTACCGTTATAAGTGCATGTTTGTTATTGCAGCCGCCTTCGCGAGGCGAACCGTGGCACAACACAACACAGTGGTTTATGCGGTTCCCGCTCTTGCGTCTGCGAGAGCCAGTGTTTTCCTCGTTTTTCCCACTTTCCATGCAGCCAGCCACTATGATTATGGTGCTACGGTGGTGGGTGTTGTTGCCGTGTTCTCTGCCCCTTTGCCGTGCCCGTATTCAAACAATACACCCAACACCCTCACGGTGCCAATGGGTAATGGGTTTAGGTTGGAACTCGGCCTTTCCTTGCTCACTCTTCTCGCATGTTTTTTGCCCACCTCACACCAATATCGTATCATGGTAATCCGCCGGAAAATCCTTACGGATCCCCGCGGAGGGTAGGAAGTTGGTTGTGTTTTCCGCGATTGAATCTGGTTACGGTCCGGTGGTAGTAGAGGATGGTTGTGGTGCTTAAAACCCACATGCCCTGTATACTTCCCTGGAGGTTTCTGTTCGCGTGTGTGTGGCTCTATTGGATTTGTTTTATGTTTTGTGTCGCTCTTTTGCTCCTCTGTTGTTGTTAGTGATCGCACGCAATCTTTTTTTCTTTCTGTTGGACTATCGAATTGAATGTGGAACGAAAATTGCGTTCAGTTGAGTAATACGTGTTCTGTTTTATGAGTTTATGTTTTAATGAGTCGTTTATACTATCACTAAATAGGCTTATTGTAGCCAGAATTTAATTCCACTTGAGTCTGCGAAATGCACTCCAAGCTCGAACCTGCCCGTACAAAATAAACTGGAAAACTATCTTTTGGACATCAAGAAGACTCGATTGCAAGAACAGAATACGCCTGCATGTCTTGTAGATAACATTGATATGCTTGCTAGAAGTTCGTTTCATCACTTTGCTGAGGCTTAGTGCTTCCCGCATCAAAACTCAACTAACTCTGATGCTCGATCGAAGTATCCCTCATCCCAAAATAAGCCAAATTCGCATCGCTTTCTTGGGAATATATTTAGCTTGTCCCGGGCGGGCGCGTGATTTGCGTCGAAGGTTAACATTTCGATGGCGATGAATTGCGCGTGTGCGCATGCTCGCATCATGCTCCGGAAGCAGTTAAGCGATTGTGCTCCAGATGATGAAGATCACGCGCAGCCCCGATCGGCAATGCGCCGTCTATGGGAGTTAATGGTACTTAACCTCACCCCAGCGCTCGCTCTCGGTCTGCAATTTTATGGACCAGCAAAACAGTACTTCGCTGTGGCACATATCTCTGGTGGTATCTCTTAGAATCATGGCCAATTATTTCCTCAAGGTGGAAGTACCGTCGATGGCGCATGCTGCGCCTTAAGGCAGGAGAGCTTGATTACAGGCCCATAATCCTCATAGCTATCATGATCTTTATGGTTTAAGAGGAGACGAGAGAGAGAGAGAAAGACTAAGCTTCCCCGAAGAAGCTGTTTATCTTGCAGAGGGTGTACGAGATGTACTGCTTTTTGACGCCTGAACCACCTTAACCGAGCTCATTTTTCCACCACCATTACCATCCACATCAGGCCCGCTGCCGCTCCCTTCTCCAACCAGGCTGCTCCACCCGGTAGTGCGGAGATCTGCTGTGTGCGGTGGCGTAATTAGCTAATAAAACTCTCATTTTGCATCATTTCAACACTCGTCGTGCCCTTGCCCACACGCGCGCACTGGTTGCCCTCTTCCCCATCCTAAAGATCAGCCAACCGTTCCGTCTTCTCTCTGTCTCGGTTGGCTGTGGTAACACGCAATGCCGGTAAGCGTGGAGTTGGGGTGCGGTTTTCGCCTCTGCCATTTAATGCGATACGTGCGTGTGTGTGTGTGTGTACGTATGATGAATACGTTGCTGTCCTCCCTATGGTTGGTTGAGCGTTGGATATTGGAGAGGAGAATGCATCAGTAACGCCCTAAAGAGACATCTTGACAGAAATGTGGTGATCAGAATTTGATTCGTATCGAAGATATCCTACCCATCAATCGGTTCTAGATACATCCCCAACCAGAACTTCCGGTACACCGACACAAACATTACCTTGTCGTCTGTTTGCAAGAAACGGATCAATCTCCTGCAGTATCAGCAATACAGTTCAATTCGCCTTTTTCCTCTCTTTTCTTTGTGCTCCGGTGCTCGAACCGCACATCTCTCGAACCCCGCCATTCATAGGGCGAACGGGCACCAGAAAATGGGTCAGAATAACTCGAGGCCGTCGACAATGATACACCACCGTGGCACACCACTGGGCCCCGCGTTGTGTCGACGAGGTGTGGGAAACGACGAACCCTCAAAAGCCTTCATTGCACCACACGCGAGAACTCACCGCGCGGTTGCGCCGATTGCAACAAGGGAGTCGCTCCAAAGGCTTAACCCCCCACCCCCCGCCCCCTTCGAAACAGGATGGGTGAAAAGCGTGAAGAAGAAAGAAGAAACTCCTTTTAGCAGCAGCAGCCAGCCAGCCCTCCCGTATATATCCATTAAGGTGTCAGGGTTGTTGGTGGCGCGCGCGTAGTTAGGAAGGTGATTTATTCGCCATTTTTGCAATGCTGCACACACACACACACACACACACATGCGGACAACACTTGGAAGAAGTAGGAAGTGAAGAAGCAGGGCCGGGGGAGTATAAAGGGGGAATGCAAGTTTGGGCTACAATGGGCCTCCTTCGCCTGTTCTCGCTTGTGCCGCCATGCGGTTTTGCGCAATCCGCCGCCATCGGGAGTGTATGTGCGACGACATTATTGCGTACGTGTTTCGGTTTTGCGCGCCCCCTTCGGAGTCCTCGTCGGATGGCTTGTCGTTTGCGCCGTGTGTACCATGCTCTGCTGGATGGTGGTGGTAACAGTTGTAGCAGAGGGATAGCAGGCTTCCCTCCTTCTCGAGGGCGCATTATTGGGGTTGGAGAGTTGGTGCTTTCGCATATAAATCAGACAGGTAGCCTCTCTCAGTCCGTACAGGACCCAGGGGTGCACTCTCGGGTCTCCGATATCCATAGGGCTACAAACACACACACATGGCACTTAACCACGCGTACGCTTTGGGGGCCGACGATCGTTTGATCATCGGAAACCGCGACCCCGCCGCTTGGTGATCGTAGCCGCCGTGGTGTTGGTGTGGCGGGAAACAGGCCGTTGTACCCTTTATCTAATTAAGTATGACAATTATTGTCAAAATAATGTGAAGTATTGCCTGGTTTTGCTGGCTTTGGTTTGGTACGCTAAAGGAGGAGGAGGTTAATAAGGCACAGAGGCCCCCTTGTTTGCAGTGGGTCACCGGGGTTCGTCGTCTGTTCGTACCGCAGGGGTTTTTTTTTTTTGCAAATCGTACGAGGAAACGGTTCAAAGGATCGCACTAAATCACGCTCGTTTTAACATGATCACCAGTGTGATCAGCAGTATGTTGGCCTATTCTGCTCCAGCGCGCTTTACTTCTCAGAGTTCCGCTGCAAGCTTATCGCATTCTCCCCCCCCCCCCCCCCCTCTTGGGAGGCTGTGGTGGAATTGCTGTGGCGATTCACTTCACGCGAGGCATTTCGGTGAATGGCGCTGGGCTGGCATACAGCGCACGCTCCCCATCATCATAACCTTGCGTGTTCGCGGTTCGCGGATAGTTGCGGTTCGGCTCCGGCAACGCGGCTACTATTCCACGCGAGGCCCGGCGGCAGCGCTTATCCCATTCTTTCGCACCGCGGCCGCGGGGAGGTTCTAGAAAAGGTGGACGTGTGTAGCGGGTTGGCGGTGGTGTATCGTGTTTTGCCGCGGGCCTGCCGGCGGCGGTGCGTCGCACATCGAAAGACGTCATCAGCAGCCGGGTGTACTTGAAAAGGTTTTGATCCACTCACGGGCGACCGGAGGCACTCGTAAACTCTTCCCCCGCCCTCTCGCAACAGCATCTTGTTCACTGTTTCAATCCCTCCGTTCTACGTGATTTTTTTGTTGCTGTCGTTGCTCTGTTGCGCTCCTCTCGTTTATTTCGCACCAGTTACACTGAGTTTGTCGATCCTCACCTGTCATTTGATACACTTCGAACCGGTACCGTGAGCGACACAGCACAGCCAAATGTCGAGCACAGGGAGCCGAACCGAGAGAGGACGTCACCGAGCGTGTGTCAAGTGTGCGGCTGCACACTACATGCCACGGTCTCTCGGTGGCACTGGTTGCAGTTATTATTATTTACCTTTGGCATACATTTTTGTGGTTTTGTGACGATGTTGTTGGTGTTTTTTTTTTTTTAAATATTTCGCTTGTTTGCATCAGACCTAAAGGGATGATGAGTGATTGGGGTTTTTATTTTATTTTGGGAAGCCGCTTACACTATCGATCACGCTTGGACAGGTTGTTTGTTGTTGTCCTTATTGCGACAGTTTTGCAGAATCCTTTCTTGTGTTTCTGCAAATTACAGTGGCTCACTAAAATGGTGGTACACTGTTGTAGTGTTGGGTAAATTTGATTCAGATTCATGAAATTGAAAGAATCAATCTAATGGTTCAATGAATCTAAACCTCCAAACACTCGTGAATCTCGAAAGATTAATGAATTTCAAAAGATTCATATATCTGGAAAGATTCACGACTCTCTAGGGGACTCATCTAGGGAATCATCAGTACAGGCTTTCCCGATTTGTTGGCAAATACCACGCAGCTGGATAATTTGTTGTGCTACGGGGAGACAGTCCATGCGAAGATTGATCCTTTGAGACTCACGATTCTTTGAAGTATCGATTCCAGCTTTGAATCTCTCATCACTGAATTTTCATATAAATGAATCACAACGAAAGATTGGTGAAACCCAACACTAGTACACTCAACAATTTCGCAGATTTGTTGGCACATTTTTTGGCCAGTTCTCAAGACTTAATATCTGTTCTACCATTCCAAAGCTAAATTCTGAGTATTGATTTTGTTTTGAAAAGTAAGTCATACTAGCCAATAATTAGTCTACTATATTTTATACAAATTTTACAAAAATACCTTAATTTTAAGTCAAACAATTGATGATTACATTGGCGAATGTGTCACCTCCAAGGACATCAGGAAAATGAGAAACTACCCACCACCGCAGGCTACATGTAATGAATGACAAATGTCTTATTCTTCTTCTTCTATTTGGCGTAACGTCCTACGCGGACAAGCCCGGCCTATACAGGCTTTCGAGACTTATTCATTACCACACAGCCGGATAGTTAATCCTTGCTACGTGGGGACGGTCCATTCTAGGCTTGAACCCATAACGGGCGTGTTATTGAGTCGTTCGAGTTGACGACTGTACCACGAGACCACCCCCACTTGTCTTATTAGAGGCTCTTATTAGGCAATTAGAGTTCTGTAAATGTCATACGAATAAGAGTGAAAGGGAACTAATATGGTGATTGTTCTAATTCCTACACTTGGACCATTCTTTTGCGATCAATCTCAACTTAAATACAATTTCACTATCTTAGCTAAATGTGTTATAAAATTTCCCAACTTGTGTTTATACATCTACTTTCAAATGAGACAATGACAACCAAACTGTCACTAAAAACAACAAGGGTGTTCAAACAAATGTAATGCTACGGGCAGTTATCATAATGCTAATTCGCTTGATATACAAATTCTGTGCTACTGTACCATCCATTTAGAGAGTCACTGTACATTGCCGTTTCAGCTTCTCGCAACGCGGGCGGATCAAGTAGCACACGATGACGGCTGGATGAACTTTTCTTGTGGGGCAGTGCAATGATGCCTAAAAAACCCGTCAAATCAATGAAAATTGATCGTTACGCAGCCGCTGCTACCCGTGCTACTGACCAGGGGATGCTGTTGTGGATGCTGTGAGAAGCCCGACCGCGGGAAGCCCTAGAACGGCGTAACGACAGTGGTGGTGCAGAAGCTTTTGAAAGCCTCATGACCTCCCGCAGGTCAACGTTTTCGGCACTGACACGACCACTACGCGCTCTCGAGTGTGTGTTTTAATCGACAATCCGGTTGCCATCACTCACTGCACTGAGTATGTGTGTGTATGGGTAACGTGATGACATTACGTCACTTGCTTTTGTTCTACCGCTTGTCTCATTTGTAAGGGTTCTTCTCTCTCTCTCTCGGCGCTGTACAGTAGTAGTAGATGTGGTGTGTGCTCTCGGGGCACCGCCGTTACAGCAGAACGCATTTATTACATACTGTTCTGTTTCCTGACTTTTTTAATCTCTCGATCATTAAACTACACACAGCCACGCACACCAGGATCGGGAAGCGCTGCTGTAGTACGCCCGGTGCGTGCGGCTGATAATTTAATAAGCTTTAATTAGCGTCAACAATTATTAAGCCAATTGATTGACAACCGCGCGGTGCTGTGCTGGAAGAGGCGAGAGAGAAAGAGAAAAAAAACAAAAAAAGCGAAAGCAAATACATCAATACGCTGGCTCGAACAGAGGCTGCGGGTTCTCATTATGCACTCTCGCACACGGCGGCAGTAGCAGCAGTACGAAAGGGCCACTGCAGGATTTGCTTTCGATCGCGTGCGCCCACGGAGGCGTAGTGCCGTACCTGTTGGACCTCACGTCATTGGCCAACGTGGGTACCAGTCTCTATGCTTGCCGCTGCCAGTTTTGTTCTAAATTATCGTCCCGAGATTTGTGAACCATTTCCGGCCCTATGTTCGATTTCCGAGCAGCAGGGCACCGGCACACGCAGCAAGACGGACCAGAGACCCATAATTACGCTTCCCCGTCATGCGCTACTCTAGCGGCACAAAATCTTTCATCACAACCTCGGTGAGGGTGGATGAGGGAGTGGTTTGGAGGGGGGAGATGTGTGTCTGCGGTTTACAATAAGCACGAGCGCGATCGATATCTCCCTATTTCCCGATATTGCGCGCGTACCTTTTGGGACGTCAGAGAACAACGTGTCCGCCCGGGCTGTGCTCGTCCCCTTCTCGACTCGCTCGATCTCTCGGTCTTTCTGGGAGGTTTGTAGCTGTAGTATACACCACCTTTTTCTACCCCGTTGTGTTGCAGTACTACTACTATCACAAACTCACAGAGGGAGAGGAAGGGCCAGTTTTCGCTATTACAACCACCAATTTATGGGGTGGTGGGATGTTGGAGTCGCATCTCCACTGCCGCGGGGGGAGTGTGTGTGTGTGTGTTGTGTGTTTGGAAGGGAGCGAGAGCGTCTCTAGGTGTGGGGTTTTGCTAAGAGCATCTAAAAATAACTCGAGCGGAAAGCAGCAGCACGACGATCTTGTGCGTTGGTTGCGTGTGTGTGTTCCCGGTTCCGCCTTACCATCCCGACCGCCTGTTGTCGGTCGTCAGTGGCCTTCCTCTGGTGTCTTTGCTTCGCCAACCTCATCCGTCACGCACACACACACACATAGCCTCATACGCCGGTTTTTGTGTCTTCTTGACAGTTCCGATAGAATCGGGCAATTTGCACTTCTGGCCTGGGTTGTGTGTGTGTATGTGGTGTGGAAAAGCGTTAAGAAAATCTCGGACATGACCAAATGAAAAGTGAAATTATGTGACCCAACGGCAGTTGTGTGTGCACGTGGGACGCATGGGGTAGTGAGAAATTGTCTTTGCCAAAAGATGTTCAATTGCAAGACCAAAAGGAACCTCAGATTTTGTTCCTCAATTCAAGGGGACAGATGCGAATGGGAGATGATATCAATTATTTGGAACATAAGTTCTGTTGAGGTTATGTTTTTTATTCTTTCTTTAACATCGCCAACCACACGCAACATATCCCCGATTGACGTACTGAGGCTTAGTCTTTGATGAGGTTTTTGCCTTTTCCACCATTAATGCCCCGAACCCCGCTAATGGTGCCCTTGAGAAACGAGCGATCAGGGTGGAAAAACGTTTTACCCCGTGCAGACAATTCGCTGCTGCGTCTCGATCACAACCACCAACCCAGCGTTCCGTGTTGGGAAATTACCACCGAGGTGGTGGTCATAGTCGGGTCTCGCTCCAGATTTTGCCCTGATGACGCACGCGGCGTTGAGCCGGTTTCGACATTGGCGAAGAAAATTCGATTGAAATAGACTCTCTCTCGAGAGAGAGAGAGGGAGAGAGAGAGAGGAAACACGGTGGTCCGGCTTGGAGATGTGCTCCCCTTCTACCTGAAGCTCACAAAACACGCAAATGGATGTTGATGTGTTTTTCACACACAATTTTCCACCAAAATTTCGGCTCAATTTTTCGACCACTGATCGTTGTTGGTTTAAGCGATCATCGGGATGAGCTGTATTTTTTTTTTTGGTTTTTCCTTCATTTTTCGGATAAACGACTTTATTTCGCTGGTGTCTTTGCGGTGTGCGATGTACTCCGATTTGTTTGCTCCCTTCCAACCCCTGCTCGGCCCAGTCAATCTGGGAGATGCGGCCGCGGTATGCAAATGTATACAGAGCGCATTCCTAGAATTTTTCCCATCCTTTATTTCGGCTGCGTGGCTGCGAAATGGTTCGAAATTTTTTCCTCCGTTTGAACCGTGTTTAAAGCTTGAGTTGCGATCTAATTTCGAAGTATGACACACATGTATCTAGACACAAGGTCTTTCCGAGCAGGTTTGGTTGAAATTTGGTGTTAAGAGGACAGCTAAAAAGAAAAAAGAACCCGTACGGTGTCTCTCTACGTTGTCTGTCCAACAGGGGCCCTTCTCCACCTGGGGTCCGTTCAACCCACGGTTGGGGAATTCCGACCCCCCAACATTCTTGAGGTTGTCGATCGGTAGGTAAATATATCAAACATTCATCCCTGTGGGCCGTGTGGGCGCAAAGCGAAACACGTGCAAACCTTCCCCCCCAGCACATTTCGTAGGACGGGGAAGGGTGGTGAGTAAGGCATTTTTTTTTTGTGATTTATCATCATTTATCATGTATATATGATCTAGCGGAATGATTAAGCTTTGCTAGATACGCACAACATTGAAAAGATCTCGAACAAGCAGAAAGCGGCGAATTGACAATTGCCTTTTTTTACTACCCAAGTGCCAATCGGGTCCTTAATTTTGATTACATTTTAATGACAGTTTTTGTCGCGTACGTACGCGTCTCGATGCTGTAGCGTATTTTGTTGCGTATGTGAGGGCTGCGTTGACTGAAAGAGGATCGCGCACTTGTCGCACTTGCGTGACAATGTTGCGGTTTAGAACATTTCCTTCATGATCATGTAGTACGTATAGGAGGTTTTAATAAGCTGTAATTAGAGCGTCGTAGAAACGATCAGAGCACGAGGAGAACGGCCTGTGGAGCAACTAGTGAGCGCGCGGTACTTACTTGCGCAAACGTCACAATGTTAACGTTGTAAAACTTGCCGGCCGTTATCGTCGCCTTGCGGTGGGCCTGCAGGATGATGCGCAGAAAGTACTTCCGTATCACGATCGGCTCGTCGTACCAGCGGCAGTTGAAGGCGGAATGGCTGATGTTGGCATTCTAGGGGAAGGAAAGAGTGCGTACACAATGATACTGCTGTCTAACTTTTAAAGCATTGCGAACGTGATCACCTCTTCCGTAAGCTGGTTTCCCAGGTAGGAGAAGCACAACATCTCGATGAAGATGGACATCAGCAGCACTGCAATGTTGATCACGTTCAAGCTGTGGTTGCGCGTGATGTAGAACAGCATCAGGCAGAGTATCAGCAAACAGCCGATACACTGGATCAGCAGTATCAGGCTCAGGATGCTGTCCAGCAGCTTGGTACACTCGATCGCACGGTAGTGCAGCTGGACAATTTGCTGCAGCCGGCGGTGCTTCTGCGCCAAAAGTCCACCGGCCGACTCACGATCGTACTGCTGCAGCAGCCGGTTGACGAGCTGATAGAGCAGTGTGTTGTAGCGGATCAGCATAAACAGTGCACCCTTGAACCAGAGGATAAGCGCGAAGAACACACAGAACGGGGTGATGGCCACCCAAGAGATGGTGTAGTGCACGATGTTGTGATGTACATCCAACCCGTACAGATCCTGCATGAGGGGCAGCATGAACTCGACCGTCCGGTTGCCCTCCGGCATGCGCCACTGGAGGAAGTAGCGCGGATAGTTGTAGATCGGTGGAATTACATTGAACAGCAGTACGTACAGCAGGTTCAGCTTGGCGTAGCCGAGGCTAAACCGATGAATGTTAGCGTTCACCTCGATGATCAGCTGACTGCACTGGTCCTGCTTGTCGCGAACTGCAGAGGGGAAAGATTGTAGTTTGAGTTGTTTTTTTTTGTGTGTTGTTGCGGGAATCGGGGTCCAACAACAGCAACGAGCACACGCGCACGTACACAGCTCCAGTGCCTGCTCCAGCTTGCGAATCACCGCCCGGAACGGTTCCGACTTGATGGCCAGGATGATGATTGTCAGGTAGCAGAGCGCGGCAAAGATCAGCTCGGACACGCTTCGCACAATCGACTCGAACGGGTGCCGGTCGGTGATGCGCACCGGCTTCGGGAAGATGATGGCCACGTACGCAAGCAGCAGCAGCACGTACAGCCGGTACAGCTTGCGCCGGTCGCCCCACAGGCCGAGCATCGCGAACAGGCGCAGATTGTACGGCATCACGCGGAAGTTGTCGGCCGGCGTCCGGGCGAAAAGGTTTACCATCGTCGTGCGCTTTCCAACACCTGCTCCCTAAGGGCACTGCGTGGCACTGGTTCAAGGACTGACTGATTGACTGACTGACTTGCACCTAAAATGGCTCTATTAGAACGTACTCTCGTTTTGAAGGTGACAAGCCTGTGTTAAGTATTGGAGATGGGAGGCGCAGTGTCCTGTTCTTGGTGTATAATTCTACAAAATTGTTATGCCAAAAGCCCTATGTTTATAGAGTGGGTGGATATGTTGACAATCGGTCTACAACATCTACGCTAGGCCGCGATTAATTATGCACGCGGCCGATGGGTTATGATTAGTGGTTTCTGTTTGACAACACCTAACAGTTACGATTATACCAATTGTTTAACGGAGGATGTAAGGATAAGTGGACAATTACAGTATTTGATGCTTTCAATACCTAGAACAGCTCTTTTAAAATGAGATAGTATGAGAATATGGCTTTTAGCAGCTAAAAATGAAAGAAGAAATTGTTAAATGAGGACCGAGGAAGCTAATTGGGACCGCTAGCTCACTTGTCCAAATGAGGCCATGTCGACGAAATGAAACTTTCCCACCGTAATACCACGCGGTATGTAGGCGTGACGGATCATCTGTTGGAACTGTTTTTGCAAAACGGGCGGATAGTTGTACCAATCCGTGCTGTAAACCGCTCTAGCAACGGAAGTATTCTGCAAATCAATTCGGAAATGAAATTTATGCAAAACTGTAGACTAAAGTTCGATTTACCTCCGTCGACAGCCTATTGCCGAAGTAGGAGAAACATAGATTCTCCACCGTAAGGGCTAGAAACAGCAGCAGCACGTTGACTGCGCCCGAGTTGAAATTCTGAGAATGAAGGTGATGTAATTAGATTGTACGTATGCCAGAAGCCCTTGAGCACGAATCAACCTGCCCTACCTTTGATATGTAGAACAGGAACAGGCAGCACATCAGTACGGTGTTGGTGAACTGTACCAGTAGCATCAGATTGAGCACACTGTCCAGCAGCTTCGTGCACCTGGTGGCCGCTCCGTGCTGGTCAATGATTTCCGTTAACCGGTGACGAAACTGGGTCGTGGTTGGGTCAAGCGATGTAAGCTCCCGGACGCCTCGCGACACGAGCTGATACTGGAGCGTGTTGTAAACGATGATGCCGATAAAGACTAATCCCTTGACCACCGTCAGGTACGCGGTAAAGAGAAACGCTGGACAGGCCAGCAGGGAGAAGACGGTATAGTGCACGATACTGTGCCGTATGTCCAGAAAGAAGAACCGGGACTCGACGGGCAGCAGAAACTCGGCCGGCTCGCCGTCGCCGCTCGATGCGAAGTACGCACTGTACGTCACAATGGCGGGCAGTAGATTGAAAATGAGGAAGTACACGCCCTGCACGATGATGTACAGCCGGCTGTAGCGCATTATTTGTCGATTGACGTACACCACGTACCGGCTGGAGTCGGTCGTCTGGAACTTTCGTTCTGTGCGATCGCGACCGTTTGAGAAGCAACAGCGGAAGTTGAGAGAGTTTGCAATAATTCAGTGTACGTGTTGGGAGCATCCAGTCAGTCTGTCACACTTACGCTTATCGAACAGCAGCTGGACGGTGCCGATCAGCTGCTCGAACGGTTGCCGCCGGATGGCGAAGATCGCCATCATGAGGTAGTTGTTGTAGCAGAAGATGAACTCGGCCGTACTGCGGGCGATCGAGTCGAAGCTATCGCTCCCGGTGCCGAGCACAATCTTCGGTACGATCAGCAGCAGAACCGTGCCGAGCAGCATTAGGGCGAAGGAACGCTTACGCCGGGGATCACCCCACAGGCCAGAGTGCTCGAGCAACCACAGGCCGTGCGGCATCACGGTGAAGTCACACGCGCGGTCACGATGGTTTTGCTGCTTCGGGGAGGTCGGGTGCGTTAAGCGTCGGAACATGTTTGCTTTACGATAGCGATGGTTTGATACTGGCGGGACAGCTCAGCATTGTCGCGGTTTGGCCGGGCGTTATGTCACACCCCGCTGGTGGATGAAGTTATTATTTCTGGAGCAAATGTGTATGTGACACGCAATGTGCCTGTGATTAGTTTGATTATTGACAACTTTTTTTGTACCTTGTAATTTGACTCAGTTTGATTGTTAAAATATGCATTCTAAGCGTAAATATTTGGATCAGCCCAGTGGTTGTATAGCTAGTAGCGCTAGCTCTTTACAAAGCTGCCTCATTTCTAGTCGAGACATTCTCCAAAATACGAAAACTCCTGGTGATAATAATAATAAGTCGCATATAAAAATCCACCAAGGTCTCTAGTTAATGTCTAGTTATGTGTAGACGTAAAATGTATTGTAGTTCCTAAGAAAAATAATAAGAAATTGATTCCACTAGCACAAT
This sequence comes from Anopheles arabiensis, assembly GCF_016920715.1. Lineage (NCBI taxonomy): Eukaryota > Metazoa > Arthropoda > Insecta > Diptera > Culicidae > Anopheles > Anopheles arabiensis. The sequence continues at coordinate 89,479,649 of NC_053517.1, read as the reverse complement.
GCTTTCAATCCCATTATAAACCCTCAAATCTTGGTTTGTGGTAAGAATATTCTGAAATGCCCAGCCGAGCAAAACGGGGCACGTCCGCAGCAGAACCGCGGCAGCAACAGCACCAGCAGCTGTGTGTGTTTATCGCCCTGATGTAATCGATGCTTCTTCACACGGGTGTGCGGTGGTCGTTGCCGTCGTCGTCCCGGACGTTGTTGGAGATGCGAGTGTGAAACAGAGTGCGTGCATTGGTTGGGTGGTTGGTTTGGCAGCTTGGCGATTCCTTAATGCTGCTGGTGTCTTTGGTTGTGCAATATGTCTGGCTGTGTTTGCAGAGCCCCACCATGGCTTGGCTGGCAGCTAATAATAGCTTAATTATTCATTCTGATTTGAAGAGTGTGAACGATCGGGGGGGACCTTCATAAAACTGCAGAAACAACGACCCCCAGTCATACGCTGGTGTTGTTGGTGTACGTTTTGAGCAATAAACATTAACGCTATTGCTGCGACCATGCTTAAAGGGGTTAAAAGATTCCTCATGCTTTAGGGGGTTTCTGAAAAAAAAAAAAATGAGGACCAAACTGAGAATGGCAATTAAAAGCACATTCTCTCGCATCTTGTTGGTGTACATGCATTATTCTTCTGACTGCAAATGGGGGAATGAATTGCGCGTCTTAGACTTCGCTGTTGCTGAATTTCAATCATACTGCAGCCGGCGGGACTGCGATGAGTTCTCGCCATTCGCTCCGCTTCCCAGGTGGGCGGAAGACGACGACAAGCTTCCGCGGGTGTGTGCTGCTGCTGCTGCTGGTGTCTTCACGTCTTGGTAGGTGCGGACATGCGGGACCAACACCGACGCGGTAAAAGGGTGCCTCGCAGGGTAAAACTACAGCTACAGCAAAACCAACGGCAAAAAAGGAGGTTAACCCAAGTGTGGTGGAATTGGCAGTGTTGTGTTGTGTGCAAAATCATGGAACAAGGGAAGTGTATTCGCAAACGACGTCATTAGCTGGGAAATGGCAAACGTCTAGCGCGGGGTACCTTAGCTAGGTCTCCGAGCAAGGTGTGACTAAGCGGATTGATTTTGCTTCTACCGTACGATTCGCTCCGCGGGACGAACCACGCTCACTAAATGTCCCAAATACCCGGGAAGGAGGTATTACGGCCAAAGTCGCACGCGGGGTGTCCCGATCGCAATCACCTTCGTCATCATCACCCAGCAGCGCCTGCTCGTTGTCTTGTTGTACGGTTGAGCATGACCGTAGTGGAACCAATTCGCGTGCGCCTCCTCTCTTTCCCCTTCACCCTTGTTTGTTATTTGCACGCACACACACACACACACATGCCCGAACGACAATAACGCCTGCGGGCAGGTTTATGATCTAAGATGCAATACAACAACTACTCAGCCCGTGCTTTTGGAAGACCAAGGCGATGTGTGGTGGTGGTCCCGCTGACAGGTCAGGATCAACGTGAGAGCGGTTTCTGTTTGCGTGTGTGGATTGTATTTTTTTTTTTCGACGAGTTTCGGACGATTGGGAAGGGATGACTGAAAAGCGTGACAACGGGTGGGTGTTGTAATATCATAATAAATTACTCTCCAATGTTTGAGAATTAGTTTAGCCCATTGTGAGTAAGAAGTTTGGAGAGAGCGTGTACACAGCGGCACCACCTGGCGCTGTTGCTGGACTTGCTGGTGGTGTATTACCTTCCTCAAGAATTCCGAGCTGCAGCATCATCCCACAGGTGGTACGATGGAGTCCTACAGTTAGTGTAGGTGGAACGGTAAATACTGTCCATTCCCATGGTGGAGTGGATTAATTAAATGTCCATATTTATTGTACCCTGCCCGTATGGAATAAGGTTCAAATTTATGTCCTAAATCCGTTCGTTCTACTTCACACTTATAACGCAGACCATGTGCTGCGTACAATATGCGTAACTTCAAGTGAATGTTCATGCGCACAGGCACGAATTGGCAGATCAGCATATAGTCAATGGCAATTCCTTCGCCACGCAGAATGGCAGCAGCGTATAAATGATCCATTCAAGTAGCCATTCGGATTATCTTTATCCCGCGGTGTAAAGTGTCCCATAAAAAAATAAGAAGCGCCCTTCCACCCTTCTCCATGCGTCTCCGTATGCGACCACCAGCCACGTTCAGTGAGGGGGGAGTAATTTGAATAAAATAAGTTTCGACACTGTCATCGTCCGCTTATATGGGCAGGCGCGTAGATCAAAGCCGTAGCTTTGTATTTCGGTCCCTGATTTGTCCACGCTTGAACTGCTGCTGGGGGTGGTGATCCCGAACCTTTCGGGAGCTCATTTCCATGTGTGAGCGTATGGTTTGCATTTTTCATCACGTGCCATTTTATCAGATGGTAGTGGAGGCCTTGGATATCCTCTCCAGCTAGGCGTGGCGCGCGCACCCGAGATCGTAAAAGCGTGAAGAATTGGTCGCTTTGTATTTGGTCGTGGACGACGCGGAAACTGAGCGGTGTTGTGTATATATGATGTTAAAACCTTTATTGGTCGTAGCATTGAAACAACTCTCTTTTGCACGCACGCGCGTGTGTGTGTGTTTTTTTTGTTTCGTCCAGCACGCACCAAAAGATAGGATCAATAAATTAATAAATGTTGTAAATAAAATTCTGCAGCGCTTTGAGCAGCGCGCTCTGTGTAGCATGTTGTTGACACCACCGTGAACCAGAAACATCTAAAACAGCAGGATATTATAAACATACGCATGTTACCGAAACCTATTACTCGGCCGATCGCTTTGTGGTGTGTAGGCGCGTTTGCTTTCATTTGAAAATATTAGTTTTCAGAACGCGGCGCAGTGAGTTGCAAAAAAAAAAACACGCAGTTTGAAAAAAAAATTGCTAGAATCTGTTGGGTATGGTACGTGTGTGGCCACTCTCCGCGTGGTGACGCGGCCGGATATTCGTTCCAGGTCCGAAATTAAAATCGTGGGCGATAATAAAGTACAAACGTTTGACGAGCCAGGAAGTAATCTCTTGTGAGTGTCGCGTCATTCGCGCGACTGCCACCACTCATCTGTGGCTTATCGAAGCGTGACCACTTGTTCGGTTCGGTTTTCTTGGCCATGAAGTGCGCGCAAACGAAAATGAATTAGTGCAAATTGTGAGCAGCACGAAATTAATTTGTCCCGGTCGTTGTTGGGAGGGGCGCAACCAGAGAGTGAGTCTTTCTTCGTACCGATGGTATATGGGGGGAAGCGGCTTGTTTAAAAAGGCCAAGGGGTCTCTTTTCACCGGTAAATTGCTGGACAAATAATTTTGATTTGGAAGCAAAGAGAGGAGGGGAAAATACGTTTGACAGAAAACGACACGATTCACTTTCAAACACGCAACTTTGAATTTCTTCGGCACGAATTGCTGGTCTCTAAAATGTGAGAAAACCTTACTGTCGATGTTTATGAGTCGTTGAAAATTTTTGAGTATCTTTTTGTGCGAGAACCGATCTCACGACCTGCGTATTATAAGGTCACGCGCTTTTTGATGAGTCCATTGCGTCGGCTCTTTGATGGTGGGTTAGAACTAGACAAGTATCGTACCAAATGAAAATTGATATATAAATTTGCGGAATTATTTTAATGGATTCTGCTTAGTATTTCATAACAAAACTGCAATAAATTTATTTAGATAATTATTTTATTCAGTTAAACCGAATTTTTGACGTATAGGATATTCAGGAAATAAGTAAAAATTTATTTGAAATAAATGCTAACAGAAATAGAAAAAAAATACCCTATGTTATAATGACACTAGTTCCATTGGCCCACCATTAAATTACCGGAACGTACAGAAATAACAACCCGCTGGAATGCGAATGCGTTTTTCCTTAGGAGACTGTGTGCGCACGCCTAAGCATGCGATTTTGGCAACTTGCGTCAGCTCAAAGGGTTTCTGTGTGTGTGTGGTATTGTTTTCCGTTTTATTCCATCGTTTGGTTTTTTTTTGTTGCACCAGCTAGTTAACAACAGTTTACAAGCGGCAACCGCCCGTTTCCACAATGAATGTTGGGTCTAAAAAGCAACATTGAAAATCGCCGAGAAAGAAAGAGAAAGGACACAAACACAAACACACACATACTCCGGCAGCAAAGTGTGATACTTTAGGCGAGATATACTTTCACCAGCGCCATTGAAGACGACGGTGATTAGACGCGGTCGTGTGCTTATATGTGCTTTTGTGTAGTTTGGCAGGGGGTTTAATTTTTTCTTTGCTTGTTCCTAGAAATGTCGCACAACCCTTTTTTTTCGTTACTATTAGTCCGTTTTTTCCTCTCTTGATTTCTCTGTGGCTGATGTGGCTTTGGTTGCGCTAGTACAGCTAGGTAGTAGACACCCGGTGCCTTATTATTGCCCAGTTTCCTGTAGTCATTTTCGCAGCAACGTGCTTTTTTGTGATAGGGAGAAAGATAGAAAATAAGTGTACCTTTGCTTGCGGTTGGCTGAAGTTGGCTTTAATTTTGGCTTGTTGTTTAGTGGCGCGCGTGCTTCTGTCGGTATGCGGGGTTGTCTTTTTGCCGTTGGAAAACACCATTATTTGGGCGCATGGGAGCGAAAAATTGGCACGCCATTTTCATTGATGGCATTTTCCGTTTTTTTTTTTGTTCACTCACAGAGAAGTCGAAATTGACAAGTTTCTGTCACAAATAGGCGAAACAGTTTGCAAGAGGCGTTCGAATGTATTGTTTTTTCGTCGCACCAACATTTCTTCGGAGTGTCACTAACACTCCAACGGTCTGAGTCAGCTTGACGGCAACCCCACGACAGCAGGGCGAAATGCAACATGACTAACTAGTGTTTTAACGGCTTACATTCTCGCACACACTGTCGCGAGCGGGGGAAAGTGCACTTGCGCGCACCCGTTGGCCAGTATCGTACAAACTTCCCAGTCCACCCGGCAGCGATGGCGTCACTTGTTTGCTTTCCCTCAGTTTGTGCGCGCTCTATCAATTAAAACCATAGACACATTAATCACATTCGTTGTAGTTACGGCCTACCGAGGGCGCACTGCTAGAGGGCGCACATGCATACCAAGAACTACCAGTGGCCTTTCCTCTCAAGGCTGATGACATTAGCCCGGTGGCGTGGAAGACTTTCTTTCGTTCGAGTTACATCCCATTAGAATGGAGAGACACGAAACACGTTCTCCAGTAGCGAAGAACTCAACAACGGACCTATTGCTACATCAATGTTTGCAATGATGATCGTTTGTTGTAGCCGACAATAGCTTCCCCCCTGTGGAAGCGGCGATGGCATTAGGTTAGTTTAATTCTCGCATTAAACGGTCGTTCTGCGGGGCGTTCGGGGCCGCGCAAGAGTTTGTTGAAAGCGAAACTGTTTACATTCCCTAGATGCGTTTGAACCATCCGGCCCTGGCCTGCGAGGCTCTCTATGGCGGAGCGTGTAGACAAGAACAAGACATTTTATTGCTGCAATTGATTGGTTTTATTGAACTACGCGATGGCTTCATCAAACCACTCGGTCCCAAGTCGGATGCCGTTTATTGATATGAGCCTTCGCCTTCGCCTTGTGACTGTGTTGTCTCGGATTTGTGTGTTGCAGCAAAGGTGGGCACGGTTGAAGGTGATCTATACTGGGGTGAGGTGTAACCGGGTGAAAGAAAAGTACATTGAACCGTACTGTTGGGACCGTTGTTTTGAGGCTTTCTTTCGCAGTAACATTGCGCGCGACGACCGTTCTCCTTTGTTGACGGAAGAATGTTTATCGCGTCGGGTTAAAATAGAAGCTGATAGAAATAGGCGACGACGAAGGAAGTACATGTCTGTGCTACAGAGCTGGTCGATGCTCCGTGTCTTATCAGACAGTAGCATCAGTTATTGCCGGTTATCTTTTGCAGACTTAGAATTCCCAAAGGTTGTGATTCATTTCCTATCAACGTTAGGCTCTAAGCGGATTTACGGCTAGATTTCGACGTCAAGTATTTATTGGAATTATTCCAAATATAAGTAGTTTCTTCAACATCTCAATTATTATACCCACAAACGGTTGACAATAGATACTTAAAAAGAAATATAAATAATAAAGAAATTATTTAATTTATGTATAGATAACAGAAAAACTATTCCATGCAGAACCACAATTTGTTTAAAATTCATTAAAATATTTGTTCATTTTTGACAACCCTTCCTCCACCCTGATTGGTAGTGTTGTCACGTACATTGAGCGCCGACTAAGCACGCGCGATCACATGGCGTTTTGGTTTTGTGGGGCAATGGTATCAGTTTCTGCCGGGTGATGATGGAATTTGGCCCGAAACATGGCGCCAGTCGTTAGCGCTTAGCGGGTGCTGATTGATGAAACGAAACCGAAGCACAACGGGAGCACAATAACAGAATGTTAGCACTGTCGGGGAGGGGGAGAGGGAGGTAACATAAGAAAGAAAGCTAACCCCCGGGCATGTGTGAGGAAGTAGTCATCTTGAAGGCGTTAGAAAACAGATGAGCAATTGGCTGGCGAACGTTCTGAGCGTTATGGTTGAAGTGTTTTGAAATAGAACGAGGGTTGCTAATGAGTGAAAGAAGTTAATTTTAGCGTACTGCTTTAATGTTGTGGAAGTGAAAAGTCGTGTCTTGGAACCGACCCCTTTCAAGCGAAACTCAAATTCAATCAGTGTCCGGAATGGCAATAAAAATGTAATGCTGTTTAAACAGCGTGACGAAAATGGCCATTTTACAAGGAATTTGTTCTTCACATTCAATGCCATTGTCCATGTGTTTCTTTTCGCTTACATCATGCCACTAGCAACTATTTTTATCATCAAAGGGGGGAAGGTTTCTTTAGCAACGTCTTTGGCAGCGTGTGTTCGCGTGCGTTTGCGGCGGAAGGATAAACGCTCGGCCCGAAACGGCGCAATCATCATTCGTTCGTTCGGTGCTTTGATGCTTGATGACAGGAGCGCTACGACAAAGCGGGAAGTATCCGATCACTCACCCTCACTGGTGGTGGTTCAGCAACAGCAGCAGCAGCAGCAGCAGCTCACGTTCATTAATCACGGTGAATTGTCCTGCTGCAGCTGCTGCCGCGGTTCTCGGTGCGCTGTTTGATCGCAAGATAAGGTATCAAATTACACTCAACGAGTGTCACCGGTCAAGCCGACGTGCGGGGTTCCATCTCTTACCTGGTTTTCTCACGCCTCCCTACCTGCAACGAACATGTTGAGCCTCTGAGGTCCATTATCCTTCCCGACAAATTGCACCAACCTCGATGGATCATGATCCTGCACGCACCGCAATACAATGTAGCGAGAAATGGGCAACCACACACTCTACCGACACTGCCACACAAGGCTGATAAACATCACCTCCCGCAATGTGCGTCGTCGGCCGCCGTATTGATTAATGATTCCACCGGCGCAAACAATCGACATATAATTTGCCCAACCCGGCCGTCTCGGAATGAAAACGGGCGAACGCTCGCGAAATATTTGCGCGTAACGCGCTCTGCTGGCTGTGCCGTCTGTCTTATCATAAACCACGCGCGAAAGCAATGGTGCAAATGAAAACGTGAAACTGCGGTCTGTAGTTTTGTGTGTGTGTGTGTGTGTGTGTGTGTGTGTGTGTGTGTGTGTGTGTGTGTGTGTGTGTGTGTGTGTGTGTGTGTGTGTGTGTGTGTGTGTGTGTGTGTGTGTGTGTGTGTGTGTGTGTGTGTGTGTGTGTGTGTGTGTGTGTGTGTGTGTGTGTGCGCATCAACGCGGGACACGCGGAAATGCGCGTCAAGCATGTGTTGTGTTGTTGTTTGCCCGTCTGACAACTTTCCCCTTTTTCGGGGGTTCGAACCCCTCGCTGCTTATGGTTCGGTGGCTTTTTTGCGTTATTAATTTGCTGACCGATAAACGCCAAACGTGCGTGTCCATGTGTGTGTGTGTGGCTGAGTAAGAGTGAAACAGACGGGAGCAGCTACCCTTCGATGTGTGATATATGATGTAAAAGGCATAAAGCATAAAGACAGCCAGTGTGGTTGGTGGCAAAAAGAAACTGTACCTTTGGAAGACGCATTTGATCACGCGCGCGCGTACACACACACACAAACGTACGCACACGCCTGTCAATCGTTTGACAAAGTCTGTAAATGGGGTAAAAGCAAAAAAAAGAGTTAAATAAATTAACTGTATCAATAATTCATAGCACCACGCACTCTGCCAGGCACGGCAATGTGAACGATATTCCTTCGGTAGCCAAACCGTGTTACTTTTTGTTACAGGGGTTTTTAGATCATTTAAAACACTTACAATCAAAAAAGCAAATTATTATATTTTTAAATTATATCCTTTGCTTTCAACTGTCACTCAAAACACAGTTATAAGGACTTATCAATTTATTCAATTTATCAATTTATTAATGCTTTATAATTAACAACCATAATTACAAACGTAGACAGCGGCATAAATGCTTGAAATGGCTTATCAGGTGTCTGTCCGATAGCTTAAGCTACCGTATTCGACTACTCGCTCGAGAGGTACAGGCGACTCTCGAGATACGGTCCCCTCGAGTTACTACGATTCGCAGATACGACGATTTTGATTTTGACAGTTAAAAGCTGTCATTTAGAAGAAATTAATAAATTTGTTTTTATTTATTTGCGGTTAAGACCTTTTTTTTCGTTTGGCATAACAACCGGTGTCGGCCAAGGCCTGCGCCTGTACCCACAAGTGAAGTGAGCTTGGCTTTCAGTGACTTATTGTTATCATAGCAGGATAGTCAAGTCCTACGTATGGGGGCATGGTCAATTCGAGGCTTGAACCCATGACGGGCATGTTGTTACGTCGTAAGAGTTGACGACTGTACCTCCAGACCGGCCCAAGATGGTTATGATAAGCACAAAGCCCAAGATGGTTACAAGCAGCTAGACAAAGGGTTCCAAGTAGATACTGTTTATACTGATTTTCACTCTGCTTTCGATAGCGTCAATATCCATACTTTGACTAGCAAACTTTTAAAGCTTGGTTTTCATATCAGTATAGTTAAGTGGCTGAATTCCTACCTATCGTGTCGTTCAGTACGTGTTAAGATTGGGGATTGCATCTCTAGTGAATTAAGCAGGGTATCTGGTGTTCCTCAAGGCAGCATTTTAGGGCCTCTATTATTTAATCTCTTTATTAACGACATTGTCTACGCTATACCTGACTGCCCGGTTCTACTATACGCAGATGACCTTAAAATGTACTTTCCTGTGCGTAGTTCTAATGACTGTCTCCGATTGCAAGGCTTTCTTTCTATTTTTAATAATTAAGTAATTAATTTTTAATAATAAAGTGTTCCTTAAACTGTTTGTCACTCAACGTCAGTAAGTGCTCGGTTATTTCGTTTACTCGTGCGAGAGCTCCTTTATGTTTTAATTATGTTCTTTCTGACACTTCATTGCCTCGATCTGAAACTGTTATGGACTTAGGCATTATATTAGACACGAAACTTTATTTAGACAAACAATTTGACGACGTAATTGCTAGGGACTCTTGGACAAATAATTAGAAGTAGCAAAATGTTTCACGACCCTCTCTGTTTAAAATCACTTTACTGTTGCCTTGTTCGTCCTGTGATTGAGTACGCTTCAGTTGCTTGGTTTCCGGAGCAAGTTACTAGAATTGAGAGACTTGAGAGGATCCAGCGAAAATTTACCCGGGTAGCTATTAAGCGGCTTCCGTGGAGACATAACGACGTACTACCAGCTTATCATACGAGGTGTCAGTTGTTAGGGCTTGAAACTTTGGAAAAGAGAAGAATGGTTGCCCAAGGTATTTTTATTTTTAAACTATTAACTGGAAGAATCGATGCACCTCTATTGCTAAGTCATGTAAATTTTTATGTCCCTACTAGGCCTTTAAGAACTCGACAATTTTTAATAACTGATGTTCGTTATCGTCTTTTCTGTGCTAGGGATCCGTTGCTATTGATGTCCAAGAATTTTAATTTATTTTCAAATTTTGTAGACCTGTCCTTTAGTGTACCGAAATGTACTAGCGTCATTCGAGATTGCATTACGTCTAATTTTAGGAACACATAGTTTATAAGACATTAGTTTTAATTGTGTATGTAGGCCATGGAGGCTCGATACTTTATAATAATAAATAAAATCACGATAAGATTAAGACCTTATTAAACATATTTATAAAGATTCCTCAACTTCCAAATCTTGAATATTTATATCGTGTAAACGACTTTTGGAGTGAAGTTAACACATTATCGAACATTGTTTTTAATAAAATGCACGATATCATAGATTTCGACTCTTCAACTTCGGCTATAAACTTTATGTTGTAATATTCGACATTTGACATTTTCGACGTACGCCTTGCTTTGCGACATTTCTTCGGTTCTCGGCATCTCGGGGAGTCACCGGTATATGATAACAAATTGCATCAACTCGAATCTGCTGACGATTAATCTAACGGGAAAGCCATCTGTCATACCAAAGCGAACAAAATGAACGTTCGAGTGAATCCTCTCGAATGTCCAAATGAAATATTTGTTGGAATCGTAAAACACGTTAATATTCAACATTACTCTCAAACTAACAAGCGAACAACCCTGCATTTAAGATAAAAAAAGGATGAATGCGAGAGCCCAAACTCTGACGCGACGGCGGAATCGGCACAATCGGAAACGATCTTTAAACATCCTTTCCAGGCCATTCTCGCCATCATTACCGAACGCTTTCTGCTTCCCTCATCCCTCCCCCAATACCGTCAAACCCGAAACGCCTCTCAACACGCGTAATGTGCGTTAGCAGATCAACACCAGCAGCAGCAGCTTGCCTCTGTAGCATCACATTTCACTTCGTTAAGGTTCACTTTTTTTGAACGCGTGCACCCGCGTACTGCGCTCGGTTTGTCCCCGCAAAATAAACAGCTCATCTCATTGCAAATGCAACGATCGCAAGCGGCAGCAAGCGACGAACCGCGAGCGAGATGACGGGAGACAACCAACGTTTTTGGGTAACCCGCCTGCCTGCACGCCGTCCGCTCCTTCTCGTCTCTGCTACGATCGTAACGTTCCTTCTTCCTCCTGCTCTTCCGGGTGTGTGTGTGTGTGTGTGTGTGTGTGTGTGTGTGTGTGTATGTGTGTGTAATGCCTCTGCCACGCCACCCCCTATTCCACAGCCCAAAGCGTCTCTCGTTCACCCAATTCCGTTTCACTTTGCGCAACAACGCGCGCGCGGCACGCACCAACTCTGTGCTCTGTGCCTGCCTGCCCGCTTGGCTTTCACTTGACTTAGTTTCATTAATAATGAATGGTAGTCGAAATAAATAAGTAATGAAGAAATTAGCTTCATCAACGGCGGTCAGTGCCCTCACTCGTCGTCGTCGTCGTCGCCGCCTCCGCCGCCGCCAGCGCGCCTCGTAATGGTGGTTGACGGCCGGACGCAATACATTGCGAATGCATTTATGCATACACGCATCACGGCATGTGTGTGTGTGTGTGTGTGTGTGCGCATTGGGCAGAGTGACATCGAGCATAGTTAATTCACCCCCGTTAACTGTGAGGTGAGGTTCGCCGAGGGTGACGACAGCTGGGCCAAACCCATTGCTTCCTTCTTCCCCCCATGCTGTGACATACTCACGCAAAAGCCAACAGTGCTCGCAATTATTTGGAGGTTAATTTTCATGCTCTGATTTGCGGGATCGTTTTCCCATTGCGCTGACGGTTTTGCCGCTTGCCTAACGGTCACGGTAATTTTCCTCCCAACTTTACATATTCCGAAAGTTTGCTTCCTTCGGACGGCTAATTAAGCGGAGCTGCGGTGAAGGTATAATTTATTGCCATTGAATATCTGCTTAATGTTTGGGCCTTAAATTGGAATATCGCTTTTCACTAAAACCAAGTGCTCATTGTACTCGATTTCGATATTTGTGCATGACTTTTTGCAACCTTCCGGTGATTTGTTTGGCCTGTGTGTTGGTACATCAGTCCGTCGTTTACACCTTCTACCGCGCCTCAAGAACTGGTCACGGATTTGCGGCCCATAATAGAGCTGTCTAATGATATATGAGGCGAGCCCGTAAGATTTACTTGCCACTCGCGAGCACTTTTGCTGTCTGAACAAACATATAAACTAAATAAATTAAAAAAAAAAAAAACGGCGCACAACTTATCCCGGCGGTTTAGCGCGATAGTTAATCTAATTATTGATACTGTCAAAGTGCGCCGTCGGGCTTTGACGCCCTGACAGTCAGCTGACAGTTGCGGTTTTTGCTGTGCCTCCCCTTCTAACCGCTTCTCGGGGCCCCATTCTATATACACCATGCACCACGCCGAATTCGATGCAGCAGCAGCAGCAGCACCGAGATCTTGCAAGATCTTTCGATGTACAGTGCTGGGTGAAGGGGGATGAAACGCGATAGCGAGGGAGCCTCTAGCTCTTTGCTGTTCAGCCCTTCGGCTGCTACTATTTGCAGCACACACTCACTCACACGTACCAGCGCTTAAATTGATACGCAAGAATTCCAAACAAATCCATCCATCATTTATGGTGTAGCGAGGAGGAGGAGTAGGGAGTTCGTTGCGGCAAATTCGCTAAGAAGCAGTTGGTCTGGCAGCAGTTTCTCCTTGCCAAATGTGGACTTGTCCGTCGACTCCGTTGGGCTACGCTTCTAACTCCCCACCTCCCCCCCCCCCCTTTCTGGACGCTCCATTCCGGGGGTTTAGGCAAGGTGTCGTCGTACCCACCATGGCAACACCGATCCGAAGTGAGTCTCAGGTGTGTTCCGTTCGTCTACGCCGCCAAAGCTCGGTGCAATTTCGTTGCAGTTGCAAAGTAAAAGAAAAAATGTTGCCGATGATTCGAATCGGACCTCTGTGTGTGCGGTGAGAGGTGCCGGGCGATACCATCGGAGGTCGATGTCAAGCTGTCAAAAGTGTTTATCATCTCGATAAAAGTCGGTGAACTGCTCGGTGACCACATATAGAGACAGTGTGAGAGAGAGCGAGCGAGAAGCCCCGGCGCATTCGGCTTTAGCTGGCACCGGGGCACATGTGGATGACTTTTAAGCCAGAGCACAGCACAGCACCGTGGCACCATGGCTGTAATCGGTGTAAACGATACAAACATTTTTCGTTGCCTCATGTTAAACGTGCGGCTCTATTACCACCCGTGTGTTGACGGTTAAGCTTCTTCGCTAGTAATAACTGTACAAAATCTGATTGCGCGAAAAGTGGTACCCTTTGTTGTAAGATGCAGATTTGCCCAAAATTGAATGCGTTGCATTCCAAAGAATTAACCAGTGAAGAAAAAACCCACCTAGAAAGATTAGAACGGAATGTTCCGAATGCTCCAATAATATCCCATAGGAACACTGACGCTTACAAAACAACGACAGACAGATACCAAAGACATAGCAGCGGCAACGAGAGGATTTTGAAGTCTCTGGGAAACAAATAATTATTGAAACGACATAGTCGACATTCCACAAGCACAAGGGGGGGTCTGGTTTATCGGCTAAATGGCCACTCGTGACTGCGGGACTTGTCAATTTCGGCACGCCAGCATATCTGTCAATTTGCAGTTTAGCGCAAATACGCACGGGGCAATAAGTTCGACAGCCGCGGAACAAGCGGCTTACAACACCACGTATGGTGCAGCTCCACGTACCCGGTGTGCCCAATGGTGGTGCTGCCACCGGTTGGAGCTACTGTGCAAAACAATCCGTTGTGACAGGGCGCGATCAAGAACGCGCCTGCCCCATGCCACACTGTGCATGTGTCCGCTCTGTGTGTCGTTCGTGCAAAACGTACAGCGCAGCATTGGTTAAATAAATCTTCTAATGCCCTTACGCGGGGGCTACCGGGGATCGAGGTAAAAATATTGATGTTAATATATCTGGCTGACAATAAATATAAATGAATGTGTATCGAGCTGTCCAATTCTTAGGGGTACGGTGGTAAGAAAGAAAAAAAAACCATGTCTTTCCCCAAATGTATAGACAAATCGATTTCGCTACGTCGATCAAACACACACACACATACGTGCCTGTCTGCTGCGTGTGTAGGTTGAACAGCGCTGGTAAGCTGAGTTACGGATTAAAATATTTGCTGTTTTTTTTTTTTATCGGCACCCTCCACCCCGAGTCAAATTGATATGAAGGCTAATGCTTCCTGGAGAGGGTTCGTCGCTACCGCCTCGGCAAACAGTTGGCAAAACAAATTGCTCCATTTGCCAAGGTTTCCCCCCCCCCCCCCCAGGTGTGCATTATTGTGGCTGCGTAGGAGTGTGGCGAGAATTTAGACGCTGCACAAACGCTTCACAATGCACGGGAAAGCCACGTTCCGGTGGTACGGGTCGTGATGCATTTGTTTATGATTTTCTTAACATTGTTTTGCTCTTTTCGCGCATAATCAAAGGCAAGGATCACCGATGCGGACGTGATTGAAATATAGCGCATAAAGCCTTGTCCGATCGTGCTGCTTCGAACGATCGATCAAGCGATCGCAAGTGGTCAAATTCGCCCATAAATATGGCCGTTTTATTGCGCCGCTACTCCGCTGAGGACGAGGAGAAGGCGTACATTTATGGCTCGAAAGAACCGCACCGATTGGTATTTTATTCGTATCCTGCCGAAATGAGTTTGCGCGTTTTACGACGAAACCGTCCGATATTAATCGTCGATTAAAGTGCAGTCCGTTGGTGTGTGTGTGTGTCGTGTACTTTTGACATGCAAAATAATGTGTAAATAAAGAAATTTAAAATAAAACCGCTTGCCCATCACATCCCGCCAGCCCGCCCCGGCCGTCTGCCTGGCTGACCCAGATATTTGCAGCTCTCTATGCACCCAAACTGTGGCGGTTGTGTGCGTGTGTGGTTGCAGCAGCACTACACACGGTCATCGACCTTTTATTGCCGTTGCTCCCTGGCGCGCTTTGCATCATAAGCCGTGGAAATCGGTTGTAAATGGATTCTATTTAGAACGCGACAGCATCGCTGCAAACTACACACTGCCCGGCTCGACCACATGCCATGGGGATGGCAAAGTTTGTGTGTGTGTGTGTGCATTAAAGAGAAAGTGATTGCAATTAGAAAGAAAACGGCAGCGAAAGAGAGGGTGCAGAATGTGCAATTGTTGGGTATTAACTACAGTAAGATTTATTGCGAACTTAACCTTACTGAATCGAATCGTTTGAGACTGGTTGTGTTAATCTTGTACAAAGAAACATTTACCAACTGAATTATTACGCTTTCATGCAAGTTTGTGCCTTTTATTTGTAATTTTATTTCATCCCTTTCCCCTTTGACTTTGACATTTGGGTTCAGAGGAAAATCTTTCCATTTCTTGGCCTATTATTTCACTATTCAAACCCCTAAAAATTGTAAGCTCCTTTGCGTCCCTCGGTTTTGCGGCTAATCATTTGCCAGCGAGCGAATGCGAACGTATATTTCATCTCACTACTATGTGTCGCCTGCACATGTTGCCATTATTGTGCTGTTTTACGGTGTTTGAGATTGCGCCACTACAACAGTGATCGTAAACCACACCACCGCTTGATTTGCTCCCTTTAGATCCCCATGTGTGTGTCCCGCTGCACGTTGACTCCGAGCGCGTAATGTTTCCCGCTCTCGGAATGGTGTTCATATTTTAGTATTTTGTCATTCCTTCGACGACGACGACGACGACGACGACGGAGGCAGCTGCTGATCCGTTGTTGGACGACAATACCGCCGCGCCTAAGATTTTATGTATATTTATTGTCCACTGGACTCTCCTAGATCCTCGTGTTTCTGCGGCCGCAAGTGCCTGCTCCCCGTGTTGCTGTGTGGTGGGCGCACAGTAATGATCGAGTTTATTTTTATTGTTATAGCTATTTGATTGTTTTTTTTTTTTCTTTCGCCCCGGGGGACCGGTGGGACTATTTAGACTTCCGTGTCGTGTCCAGGATGCCGTCTAGTGGCGGTGGGAATGAACTTTAGATCGATGTGTGCAGTAGGATTAAAGCAATTTGGACGCGCTCCCCCTCCCGGAGCGCTTGCAATGCAGAGGCAATATTTTAATCGAAAGTTGTAACAGTTACGCGACGGCTAAAGGGCGATGATGAGAAAATATTAGTTTTTTTTTTATTGCAAAAACCAGTGGGGGAAGGGAGTGTATGGCAATGTGATATTTGCATTGCGCTGAAGCAAACTCGTGGCGAGCAAATCTCTGTGGAGCTAAGCAAGCTATTTAAAGCTTATCGGGTTGACCTACTAACTGGGGCCAATGAAGGATGTAGTCAGATTAATTCGACAAGATATATATTTCTCTAGCAACTGCCCCGTGTGTGTGTATGTGTGGCAAGGTAGTAGTGTAGGCCCTGTGCACACTATTTTGGCTCATTGCCTTCCGTCTAAGCAAGTAGCAAAGACCCCGATACACCGCGCTACGCAAGCAGATGCATCCAAAATTATTCGAATGTTCGATTTACCATTAATCTAACGTCAGGATGATGTGCAATAAACTATCTCCTCCTCCCCCCCCATACCCATCTGTATCCAAATTTAGCTCAGCTCCAGCAAATCTTGCCAAAAGAGTAACGATTATAAGCTCACCTTTATTTGCCGTTGGCTGCCCTTCTTGGGCATATCAAATTGTAATTTATCATTAGCCATCTGGTGTTTGCTTTCTAAAAAAAAACATACATTGTTCCCCAATTATTGAAGATGCTTTACGGTGTCGATTGGGGAAGACTCGGCGAGGCGTTCCAATGACTCGTTTTTTTTTGCGGAGCGAAGACGCGAGAACAGCAAAAAGCAGAGCAATAATTTGTCGATTAATCAATTGGCTACCGTTTAACTTTTTACGGCAAGCTGCGCGATCACATTTTTCGGTTCACTTTACCGACCAAAAAAAAAAAAAAAAAGAGACCTCTCACCTCCATCCATGTGTCGCATAAATCGTGCCCCACATCGTCCTATCTCGCCGCTGGTCTGTCGAATGCGCGTATATGCGCGTCTGCCTGTCATCTCGACTTCACTTCACGAAAAGGTGAACAGCAGCAGTCCCGCTCGCACGCACCGCGCTCTACCACCCCTACCTCAGTGCTGTTTGGCGGAAACTACGAACGCAGCGAATTATCCCACAGCGCAAAGTCGATCTCTCCACCCCGGCCCAATTGAAGCAGTAGCAGTGCCCAGGCACGAAACGCCAGCAAAAGAGCTTCTGGTACTTTGTGTCAGATTTAAGCCTACCAAACTGTCGCTAATCGATAATAAATCCCCTCCTTTACCGGGGTGCAGGAGGCAGCGGCTGCGCTCGGTGGTTGGCGTTGAATTGGGTGCAATCTCATATAATATGGCTCGGTCGGCCGGCCGGCCGGGGTAGGGAAACGATCCGCGAAACGATCGTGTTGCGGAACGATCGTCCCCCACAGTAAGCCCCCGGAGAAGCGTCGCTAATCTGTTTTATACCTTCGTTGGCGTTGTGGATCTGGAGTTTGCCCGTTTGCCACTGGGGAGCTTTGTTGGGTGCTTGTTGAGTCATTCAAAATAGCGGGGAAATGGTGCATTTGTTTGTTGCTCTCTTGCGTTTGTTGCTCCTACGCTGCTTCGTGTCACGGTTTCACGACACCAAAATGACATTCAAGAGAGGAATGTACAGTGTTTTTCACAACATGAAACGTCACTTGAAGCTTGACCGCCAAGCAGACACTGTTAAGTACTTTTGGCAACCTTAAGAAACGGGCCGAAAACAGTCCGGCCACTTGAAACACAACCCTCAGCACCTGGAGACGGACCGAGGGGGGGACAGCGTGTGACAGCGCCAAAGCCTACAATTTATGGACAGGCGATCCACAGACAACGATGATTGGGAGACAAGCGAGAAAGAAAGGAAGAAAGAAGAAACAAAACGCTCACATCGGCGCAAGTGTTTTTATGTTTCTCCTTTATGACACACGCATGAAAGACGCATTCGCGCCTGCTTGTTATGATGTTATACGCGCGGCTGGCCAGCAGCCCAGCCTCATGGCAACCTGTTCCTCTGTTTCTGGGCTCTCTTCTCCTCGTATCATCGCCCTCCGGTGGGGTGGAGTTTTACCCTGATCGATAGTTTATTGGTTCAGATCGTTGGCCGTGTTTCTCTTTCAGTTTGTTTAATCTTGTCTTTATCTTTCCTTTGCGTTGAGCCGATCTTACTTTGAATGGCATCATGATCAGTGTTGGATTAATTATGATTCAGATTCATGAATCTGAATGGATCTTTGAAATGAGTCTCTGTTGGAAAGATTCATGAATCTCAAATATTCGCGAATCTCTAAAAATTCATGAATCTCAATAGATTTTTGAATCTCAAACGAATCATGAATCTCATAAGAATCCTATATCTCAAAAGATAAACGAATGTCTAGGGATTCAGAAATCTAAAAAAAAACAATACTTGAGCTTCTTATTATTCTACTTCTTGACGTAACATCCTACGTGGCCATGCCAGCCTACAGAGGCTTTCGAGACTTCTTGGCATGTACAACACATCCGTTTATTTTGTTTTGCTACGAGGAGACGGGTCCGTGCAAGGCTTGAACCCATGGCGGGCATGTTGTTAAGTCGTGCGAGTTAGCCACTGTACCACTGTATGGGATCGAGCAAATTCAATACTTTCAAAATCATACATGTCTAAAGATTCACGGATCTTGGAAGATCCATGTATCTTACGAGATTCATGAATCCTAGGAGATCCTAGAAGAATTCAATCTTAAGAGATCCATGACTCTGTAGAGAATCTCTATCTCTATCACATAACGTACAACTTTGTTTTCTTCCTGCCACGGATGAGAGCATCAACATTGGATTTGAACTACGCCCGGCCTGTACAGGAACCGAAACGTCTACCACTAGGCCACCCAGCCATGGATTATGACAGAGCATCAAACAGCTATAAAAAAGAATTTTTGGAGATTAGATACGAGATTTGAATCACTCGTCCCTGAAACTTCATATGAGTGAATCGCGACAAAAGATGCATAAACCCCAACACTAAGCATGATGCTTCATTGTACGCGACCACACACACGCACCATCGAACGAACTCACCGATTCCATCCCATGTGGCTGCTACTGTGGCACGGTTGTCGTTGGTTCTTGATGTCATTTGCGCTGGGTTATGATGTGATATAGTCGGCTCGTTGTAAATCCATCCATCGCAAGGTATTGCGGCAAATGTCACACACACACACACACACAGTCAGGTGTGCCTTGTAACGAGCACGATGCTTCGATGTCGATCTTACTCTACCACCCCGTGTGTAGTCAGCAAAGACGTGAGAAAATTTTGACGCGCTACAACAACTGGTGCGCGCGAAACTGGTATCAAATAAGTGCTCAGTGCACACACCGTTACGCGGGAGGCCCTATTCAAGAACACTCCAGCATCCTTTCCCCTTTACCACCTCTATGTCTGTCGCTTGTATCAATTCAGCTAACCTCTCCCCCCTGCATTGCATTGAACTCGCACTGATTTTCAAACACACACACACGGTTGACACGGGGCTTAGATTAATTGTATTTTCTTTGTACAGTACGGATCGATCTCCCTTTTTCTTCCCGCCCCTTGCTTTTGCTCTCCGAACGAGTCGTTTCTGATCTCTCGCACCCAGGCGAGACAGGCCCCTCTGGGGAGCACGATAAAAAAAAATGTCCATCATCTCACCCAACCCCAACGTGTCTCTTGAAGCGTTGGCCTTCGCTCCGAAGCGAAATATCCAACCCAAAGAGTGCCCTTGCACCACCATCACCACCGGTGGGGCAAATTAAATCTTTAAGCAACACCTGCTCCAGTTGGCACGAGATGATGACTTGTGGGTTTGTGTGTGGCGCATAAACGCTAGAATTGCACACACCAACTCGACTGATTGCGTACGATGGTGGTGAAGCCCTCCCGAATTCCCACCACAGAGAGAGAGAGAGAGAGGCACGCGGGTTTTGCTCTCGGGAAGGGGGGGCGACATGTATCCGTTTGGCAGCATGGCGCTTTCCCCGTGGGAATTGAACGTGCCGTATTCATTCAGCAAACGACCGTGCATCGTTTGTGAGACCACTGAAACGTGCTGCACATTGCAATCGGCGTTTAATCGGCATGTGTGGACTGACGAAAGAGGTGCAACAAGTGTAGGAGTGTTTTTTTGCAATTTTGTTTTTAATTCGATTCTTCTCCGCATTTTTGTATGGCGATTGGAACGAGTTCTGCGTACTAAATACATATATTTATAGAAGTAATATCACTCTTGATTGGCACTTTACTTCCACAGCTTTTGAATGATCGCAACCTTTCTCAACATAAACATTTATATTTATCGTAACAATAATAACAACCTGTCGCAAGCGGTATCTATCTCCCATGCCGTACGTCAAAACGTGTTATGCGCCGAAAGTAGCAACCTTCTCGTGCAGTTTCTGTGTGAGTGTGTGTGTATGTGTGCGTATTTTTTTGCATCCATCTCTTCGCTCCCTGCCTCTCGCGCACAGCTTGAGGGAGCATTCTCCGGTTGTCCTTGCCAGCACCTTATGGGGCAATTAAAACGTGTCCGAAAAAGCGTCGTTAACAACTGCGATCAAATGAGCATTTTTATTGAACGCGTGCTGGCTGGCTGCTATGTTTTTCGAAAGAGAAGAGAGACAGCAGTTATAGACCGCGATCACCGCTGCAAGTGCGTGTTTTGATTTGTTCTTTTCCCATTTTTTACATCGCTGCACAGATCAGATCCGAGACTCCCGCGGGAGCTGGATTGATGAAAATCCGCTTTAAAATTTAACGATCGGATACAACACTATAATACGCTTGATCTCTCGCCAGGGCTGTATTTATTTTTCGGCGCGCCAAGAATATAAAGTGTTAGTTATAATTGTATTAAAAAATGGAAACTATACGAACGTGGTTTCGGTTGAAAAGCTACTTCCGCTAGAGTAGCAAACCCTTTTTCTAGATAAGCTTCCTTCTGGGACGCGTTTTTTTAATGCCCAAGAATTGTGTCTCCCCTATGTAGTTTGCCAGCGAAATACTCCGCACGGTGCAAAAGGCCATCCATACGGTCCACCGCAACACAGTCGCAATAATAATGGTGTTTCCCGTGGCCGTGTGTCTGGCGACCACTGTCGCGCACCGGCCGCGCACCGACCGATTGACGTCAGAGAGAGAATTTCCAAGGTTTTCTGTTGAGTTTGGGGAGGAAAAAATAAAAGGAATAAAAGCAACGTCGGTCGTTCCGCCGGTGGCGCGTGCGCATGGTGCTGGCTTCAACGGCTTCGATCCTGTCTATTTTAGCCCTCGTCTCTCTCTCTCGTTTCGTGGAGTCGTCGGCCCTGCCGCCACAACAGCAACTCTTACAGCAGCATCTACTCTCCCCCCCCCCCTCGCATGCAGGGCTTGATTTTCGCTTCCCGATAGTGAATTTAAGCACGAACCATTTTGCGCCCGTTTATGCGATTAGAGAACAGCGGGGCAAACATCACACGCGTGTGTGTGTGTTCAAGATCATTTTGTACTGATCGACAGCAGCTGCCGGCAAATCTCCACCCAGGTGGGTGGGTGGTGATGCGGTTGAATGTGAGGGCAGTAAAAAGTTTGTATATTTCGACAGTAGGCACCTCTTTCCTCTCCCTTTCCACTTTAATCTGCGTCACGCTTAGGTCCTAGGGGATACGGTTTTAGACGACATGGAAATTTCATAATTTCTCCACACGAAATTACAATTAACCTTGACGGCGCGCCCTGGTTCGCCGTAACCGGTTGGAAAACGTCCATCAACATCCTGTGTATAACAGTTGGGCAACAAAGTGGCTGCAGGCGTCTAGGGAGAGAGGTAGAGGACCATTCGATTGGTACATTTTGTCTGTTGCCAGAAGCTTTGAGTGTTCAATGTAATGCACCAAACTAGTGATGTGCTCTTCAGAGCATACCCACGACTCCGATCCGGCTTGGGCTATTGTTAGTCCGATACCGACTCCGGTAAAAACCCAAACCACTAGTTCCGCCCGGAGTCGGAGCCGTTCGGAGTCATTCGGAAACGTCCGGAAACGTCCGTAGTCGCATGGAGTCACCTGGAGTCGTTCGGAAACGGAGTCGTTGGGAATCGGAGTCGTCCGGAATTGGAGTCGATCGGAATCAACAGGAGCCGTCCAGTGCAATGTGCTTGTAGTCAGGCACTTCATTTCGTTCAAAGGCAGACTCCGGATAACTCTAACTCAAACCGATTCCGGACGACTCCAACCGACTCCGAACGACTCCAGACGACTCCAACTCCGAACACCTCCGGACTACTCCGCGAAATTCTGGACAATTGCAAACGACTCCGGATAATGCTGGCCGGAACTACCTTCCGGATTCGGTTCCAAAATTATCGGAGTCGGATCGGAGTTGACTCCGGATTTTTGCCAACTTTACCCATCACTGCACCAAATATAATTAATGTTCGCAGTGTAAATGGGAATCGTTGGGATGCTGGAAATTGGTGGATACAGTCGGAACAGCACTTCTATTCTTAGCAGCGATTTTTAAGACCTGGTAGACACTTGTGTGTTTCTTTTTACACTGGGTAGAGAGTAGACAAAACAAATCATCAACAATGAATGCCAATAAACACGCATAACTAATATAATTTCTCCCATTTTTCTCCCACCTTCCTGGTTTCCTGGTTTCAGGCGTGCATCGATGACAATCTGGACATGGTGGAGTTTCTCGTACAGAAAGGTGCCGACGTCAACCGGAAGGACAACGAAGGCTGGACACCATTGCATGCCACAGCATCATGCGGGTAAACGAAGACCGATCGAACTAGTCGTTCGGTTCCACAGACACAAATCCAAAAAAATCCAATTCTAACGCTACGTTTGCTTACTTTCTTGCAGCTTTCTAAGTATAGCACGCTATCTGATAGAGAACGGTGCCGACCTGGCGTCGATCAACAGCGATGGCGAGCTGGCGGTCGATCTCGCCAACTCGGACGCGATGGAGGACCTGATCCAGCACCACCTGGACGAGCAGGGCATCGACTGCGAGGAGGCGCGCCAGGCGGAGGAGCGCATCATGCTGAGCGACGCGACCAAGTGGCTCCGCACGGACAGCCCGGACTGTGATAAGGCGCACCCGAAGACGGGCGCCACCGCGATACATGTCGCCGCCGCCAAGGGCTACATCGGCGTGCTGAAGCTGCTGCTCGAGGGCCGGGGCGACATCGACCGGCAGGACGTGGACGGCTGGACGCCGCTGCACGCGGCCGCCTACTGGGGCCAGAAGGAAGCCACACAGATGCTGCTGAACGCAAGCGCCGACATCGACGTGCAGAACTACAGCGGCCAGCTGGCGATCGACATTGCCCAGGACGATATCGTGCCTTTGCTGAAGGATGCCCGCAAGAACGGGAAGCGCACGAAGCGCAGACCACCTAGTCACGGAAATAGGTACGGTGGGGTTCTCGGATAAGCGTGCGTTTGCGAACGCGTACCTCGTTTTGCGCCTGTGGCCTAATGTTTGCCTTTCTGTTTCTTTTCCGGTACATTGCACCCGCGTGATGGTGGCAGGATTACGGACAACTTCGAAAATAGTACGGAAACGCCGACCAAGGTGATTCGGGTCGAGGTGAAACCGATTGACAGCAATAAGGAGAAGGAAGGTAGGTGTATAGGGCGATCAGATCAGCCGCGCCGTGTAACCACACATCCCGCGTGCCCCTCGGTGGCGCAACCCCCTTCCCTTGCACACATGATTTCGTGCGCGTCCCATCCCGCATTCCCGTTCATTTCCCCCCCGTGTCCAAGCGGTCATTCGTTTTTGTCCACTGTCGATGGGGGTCAATTGAGTTGGCAAAGGCGATTGACTAATTGGATATCTGGAACGGACAGGCTATTCGAGACACGAAAGAAAACACTGCTGGCTTTTATCATACCGGCCCGGTGCCCCGTTGGATCACCCGCTCCCTTTGTTTGCGCTATGTGTCGCTTCGTGTTTTGGTTTTTGGACCAACGAAATCCAAATTAGAGTCACATGAGTTGGCAGTTGGGGGACCGTATTGGGGGGGGGGGTTCTTTTTCTTTCGCCTTTCGTTTTCGCACATCCATATCTCGCCGGTATCACGATTGAGTTTCCGCTATGTAAAAGTGTATCTTGTTAAGTCAATATGATTCCCTTCAATACAACCTCCCACAATCACGCGCCCGCTGGACCCTTGGGTGTGGATGCTACCCAGCTGGTGGATCCGTCGCCGTCGACTACGGCGACGACGACGATGGCGGGGAAACTGTTGCCGAAGCGCTTCCGGAATCCCCGCAAGTTGCAGGAGACCAAGAAGAAGAAGAAGCAGCAGATGAAAAAGATGAAGAGGAGGATGAGGAGACGATGGATGATACGGTAGACGAGGCGCTGGAAGAGGAAGAGGAGGCAGAGGAGGAGGAAGTGGAAGAGGAAGAGGAAGAAGAGGAGGAAGACGCAGAGGAAGAAGAGGAGCAGCAAGAGCACGTTAGTGCGCAAGCGAGCCGTCCAGGCGAGGACGTAACCGATTCGTCCATCGGTAGCGTGCCGTACCAGCAAGTTCTTCCTTCACCCGCACAAATCAACCAAACAAAGGATGCCGAAAGCGAGGAAGAGGAGGAGGAGGAGGAAGAAGAGGAAAATGGCAGCGTATCGTCGGAACCGTACTCCTCCTCGAATCCGTCCGCCGATAGTAGTATGACCGAGTCCGAAACAGGTACAGCCAGCCAAACTGCGGACCATCCACTCCGCTGGTGGAATACAACCTTCGCCCCCTGCCCTTATTGTGGCTGCGCGGGTGTGTGTGTGTGTTGGATTCCACCAACCGGATGTGTTTGTGTGTGTGTGTGTGCGTGAAAGAGAAAAATGTTCGCTCGCCGTTCTGTAACGGTCGTGCAGCATACTCCCTACAGAACACGCTACTGGCGTTGGAGGGAGTTTGTTTGACCTCTGGCCTGTGTTTTTTTTTCTATGCAAGTGCTCGCTCTGTTTGATTACCTTTAATTTGAGGCGTTTGATTTGAGTTGGTTAATTGACGACGTATGGTTTGGTTCGCTCGGTTTCCGTCGTTTTGTTTACTTGTGACTTTCGTATGTTACAATGCGTTACATATGCGTTACAATTCCGCACACGATTCACAGATCCGAAAAGATGTTTGCGAAAAGGATTGTTTAGTGGGAATAACGATTTGGAGCGACTGTACGACATATCGGTACAATAAGAAACTATATTACGCAGTAAAATTAAAAAAAAAACATAAGCTTTTAAGTGCTCATCAAAGCTCTCAAAAGGGATAAGATTGCACCGTGCGACGTGTGTCACTATTCCCAGATCATACGCTTTTCTGGTCTGTGATGAATGTGAGGTGTGTTTGGCTGCTAGGCATGTTGAAAATGCACGTGCTATTTTGTGTAGAATTAACGCTTTATTTTCATTTTACTAGTTTTGCTTGAAATAGTAATCATCTTGACCGTGAAGTCCGCCGAACTACTTGAAGCATTCCTTGCGCTTGGATTGATCCTTATTTGTATAATTGTTATTAGTTGATTTAAAAAAAAAAATCATTCCACTTCATCGCAATTGGCAATCTTTTGGAACCATCAAAAGACAGACTTTTATGAATCGATCCACATAGGATGCTTTCGAACCGTTTTACCGCGTGCTGTATGATTGTTGTTAATGCTATTCAACTAACCAACGTTACTGCAACGTGTGCTGTTTTGGGCCTGCAACGCACTATTCTGCTGCCGTTCCACAATGTTCTTACACGTGTCGTCTTCTAACCGACTTGTGCTCACACTGCTGCCTGTGTATCGTGATATCTTGAACACCAACGTGATCGTTCGTTGCGATGTGCTTCTCACAACATGGTGGCATGTCTGTGGTATTGGCTGTGCTTTAACCATCGACGAACAGACGAACTGTTGCCACGGCCCGTTCCAATCATCTCGCGACCGACGCCGGTTCCACTGACCACACAAATTGTAGCGCCGAAGCCACGTGTGACGGAGCCGCCGGTACCGTCGAACAATGCTGCACCAGCGATCGCTAACAATCCAGCGGCCCCACCAACGGCACCGTGGCGCCGTGCGCGTGCCGTACCGACGCCTGTGCCGCGCCAGTTCTACGAGGAAGCACAGCAACCGCCGGCCGATGATGTCGTCGACTACGCTAACCTCGTTTTTACGTCCAAGCGCAACCGTAATGTTCTGTTCTTCTGTTCTGTTGTTTCTTACTGTTCTGTTCATGTGCTGCTTTTTGTTTGCTATTTCGTTTCGTTTCTTGTTCAGTGCTGTATTGTTTGCTCACGTTCAATATCTCATAATCGCTCATATAATCGCTTCGTCGCAAGCTCCTTCATGTCGCTCACGGTGTGCTCCTGTGACGAAGCACCTCTACCTCATCGACCTTCCTGTACTTATGCGCCTATTTTCACACTGTACGATCAATCGCCTCGTTCTGTTACTGCTGATGCTGCCGTTTTTGTCGCCATTTGTGTATCATTGTCCTAAGCATTCGCAAGCATATTTCAAACCTTCATTTGCAACAAGCAAAAGTAGATGGTGCAATGTATCCTTCATGAAAGATGCATTGGCCACCCCCGTATGCTTCCCATTGCTCTCATCTTCACGCTAACAGTATGGAAAATTCGAAAAATAAGGTTCAAATATTCGCGACTGCGTTGCGCCAGTACTGCCATCTTTCGGTATCTTTGTTCGCACAGTTGAAAAATCTACCAAATGAAAAAAAACTGCTAGTTGATTTGGTTCATCTTTATAAAAAGCCCACTACACACAACAAAAAAAAAAAAAGAACATCCATTAGCTTTAATTTCGAGCCTTTGAAGTGTTTTGTTTTTGTTATTGAGCAATTTTCTAAATAAGCATATGTGTTTACTCTCTTTCTTTCTTGTTGTAATTTTCATTCCTTCCTGCCTTCCCTGGCCGCCTCATCGCGCTACGAAACCAGTAGTTTCGGAAAAGGAAAATAAACCAACCGAACCGGATGTGATACTGAGGAGAACGCAGAGCTTCGAGAGTGACGAAAAGTGAGTATTGCGCGCCGTTCTGTGGAACCGTTTCGGGGTTTCTCTTCTATTGCTGTGTGTATGTGTTTGTGTACCGTGTGCGTGTGTTTTTCTTTATTTTTTTCTTTTATTTTGTTTAAATATTGGTTGCTGATATGGTTTTTTCCTCGCGTGTAATTGGACCGTACAGATTTATTTGCGTTAAAGATTGTTATATTGATATTCGCATTTTACGTTTAAAGTTTAAAAACTCATTAACGGCTTTGCATGTTTCATTGCCCCAATAATGTATAAAACAAGATTAAAACTGAAATTAAACGCAATCGAATCATGCACACAGGACAAGGATGTGTTTCTTCGTAATTGTTGTACGTTGTTAAAAAATCCGTTTAATTCTTCTTATTAATGGCTTGTGTTTTCTAATTGTTTATTAACTCCCACTACCTTATCTCGGCACACCACTACTACCTGTGTGTATCATGGACATATACTTCTTCAACGGCACCTTTCCTGATGTTGAATACTTACAAACTACAACACAAAACCCCTAAAATACTACCGCATATATGGCCGGTTACTGTTTTTTGCACAACATCATCCAACATTTGCACTACACGACGCGGCCTACATACTACATACTACGTCATTACACTTGCAACATGTAACCACACACTATCCTTCCCTTTCCGCGTACACGTACTCGTGACCAACACATTTGCTAAACATGGCCGCAAACGATGCGCGCTCGTGTGTGTGTGTGTGTGTGTGTGCAATGGCCCTATGCAGGTTCTACCAGCGGTATGCCGAGCTGCGAGCACGAATACAGGCTAACTCATGCCCCCACACGATCCTACCATCGACGCCTATTAACACTAAAACCAGTACCGCCTCGAACAACAACAACAACAACAGCAGCAACAACAACAACAATAACAATAGTACTACCACTACTACTACGGCGACGACGCCTGCATCGAACATTTCGTCGTACCTGGTGCAGCGGTCCGCCTCACTAAAGGATCATCGGACACTAAGGTAACACAAGAGCAATTATTCTGTACTCCATTTTGCCTTTTTTTGTTCCTTTTACCAAAAAAAGAAGCAAGAAAACTCCTCTCTCTCTCTCTCTCTCTCTCTCTTTCACTATCTCCCTTCATGTCTGTTAGCACCTGTATCTATACCACGCCATTATTCATTGCTTTGTAAGATTTGCTCCAGCCTGGTTATGCTGTTTTCTTCTCGGTTTTGTGGAATGATACTGATGTTTTACTTACCTACACTTACCGCTTACCCGTATTGTTCAACACATGCTTTCCGTGCCGTGGCATACCGCAATTGAGATGAACTAATGATTCTCCGTTTCACCCGTTTTTGTTTTGTAGGAAAACAACAAGCAATTTGGTCCTGGGAAGCACGACCACATCACCGTCATCGGCGACCGGACCGGCGTCCGGCGCAACCACCAACCTCGTGCCTCCAGCAGCAACCGGTACGGGTGCAGCGAACAACACAACGGGCAGCACCACGGGAAGCTCCGGTGCCGTCTCGCCACCGACCAGTCCGTCCGGAACGCCGACGACAACGCCCACTGCCGGACAGATCAGGAGGTAAGGAAGAGAGCTGGTTGGGAATGTTAGTTTTGACCGTCGTGTCAGGTGTTGTGGGTTTTGGGCTCTTTCAATCAGGTAGTCGTCTCGGTGAGCTGAAGAAGCTCAATGGTATCTTCATTAAATCGCGCGAACGCTCCCATCTTGTAATGTTTTATTTCACAAATATTTTCATGATCCTCTTCACTCGTATCGACTCGCGCGTGTGTGTGTGTGTATGTTGCCATTTCAAAACTCGTCCCCCATACCACACCGTGTACGGGCGCGTATCGACACCATGGTCACCAATCTTGCAGCTCCATACCCACACCAATCACCCTCAACAGCCACAAGAATACGACCATGAACAACAACACTGATAACAGTAGCAGCACCACCACCACACCGTTCGGTGATCGCTACCGGAAGCGGTACGAGGATCAACCGGAGACGGTGCGCAAACCCTCGGCAACGAATAGCACGGTTGCGAATGATCATACCTCATCCACCACATCCGCACCCGAGGCGGCCGATCACACGGCGCACGAGACCACGCTAACACCGGCCACCGGGCCCGAAACGAACAAAAACCACAGCCTGTTCGAACTCAACCGCAAATACATTGAGCAGGCGCAGAAGACGAAGATCAATAATGAGCGCAATAAATTTCTCTCCTCACTCAACGAGAAGAGACAACAGCAGCTCCAGGAGCAGCAGCAGCAGCAGGAGCAACGGCGTCAGCAACCAGCCGAACAGCCGAGGGGTGGTGGACGGTACGATGGCAGACCGGGCAAGCCGGAAGCGTCCCAAGAGGAGGCGTCGTTCGAGGAACCGGCGGCAGTGAAGTTAATCATGCCATCGTACACCGCAGCACCGGCTCCAGCAGCGGTGCTGGAACAGCAGCCACCCGCGGGAACAACGCCGGTGACGACGACCAGCCCCTCGTCGAACAAGCTGTCGCCGGGAAATATTTTCAAAAACTTTTTCAAGTAATGTCCACAAAGCGAGCGAATGGTGGCTCCGTTGTTTTTTGCAAGTGTTGTCCTAATCCGCATTATTGTGTGCATTACGCGTGTGTTTGATGATAGTGACTTCAAGAGAGTCTTCGATGAGGGGTGTTCAATCAAATGTTTATTTGTCTCTTGTTTAACTCTGCTGTTGTTTTTCACTGATTTGCCTAGAATGTTGTCGAATTTTCAGAACGATGACGGTTCTGTGTCCCCGCATGTGCTGTACCGAATGTACGAATAACACCCCCCGTTTGCCAGCGTGAAGATTTGCTCCACTTGTAGTTCGCGATCCTGAAATAACACCTTTCCTAACACCGTACAGAAACAGTCATACATATTGTCATTCCACACGATCTGGAAAACCAACACACCCCGTCCATCATTTTCTTCGCCTGAGCTTTTTCATTAAAACCTTAGTCATTTTTTTTTTTTTTGTCGAGATTGATGTAAATAACTAATGTCGTTTTCGCGTGTATGTTCAAAACCTTCCATATAATTTAACATCTGTGTTTGCATTTTAAACCGTTATTGCAGATCATTTGTACCACCGACGCGGGACGAAGAGAGCGAAACGCAACGCAAGGCCCATGCCAAGCGCGTCCGGGAGACGCGCCGCTCGACCCAGGGCGTCACGCTGGACGAGATCAAGAGTGCCGAGCAGCTGGTCAAGAAGAAGAACGCTACCGGAACGGGCAACGAAGTAAGTGTAATGCGTAAGCGCCGTGCGTTGCGCATCGAGCAACAGGAGCACCATCTGGGGGGTGGAAATAGAAAACGGGTGTGCATTAAGTGCCACCCGGACGTGTACCGTTAGGCTTATTGGAATGAAAAACACGCAACCACCGGGAGGGTTGTCAGTTGTTTAGGGGCTTATGCTTGAGATTGTTTGCATTTGGGTTTGAATTGAAAATGAATTAACTTAAAACCGATTGTGCTGTGGGTAAGTAATATTTTGTAACAAAAGCATCAATAGTTGTATTGTTTTTTATTATTATTATTATTATTGTGTGACAAATTGTTTGGCGAAGGCTTTTGTTCGAATTTTTAAATTTTGTTCGCTTCTGTTTGTTGTTTTCTTTTTTTGTTTTGTTATTAATGATATTGGTTACGGTGATTAATTGGTAAAAAACAATCATTCCAGAATCATGGTGTTTTATATTTAAACAAAAGGGATCTATAACAAAAAAGGCTATGTTAGGTTTTTATTATAATATTTTACATTTCGCTAGAAGAGTGTTTGGCGAATATTTCGAAACGTTTGGGGGTACATGCAAGCAAGATTGAAGATTGCGAAAAATATGAAGCACAGAGGGGCATACTGAACACGCTTTGGAACGCTTTTCGAATGGCACGCATAGAAACATTGAGACGATCGTCCCACCTGCACATTCATGATAAAGCATCTTGCTGTGGTGTTTCTCGTTTAGGTTGAAACCCAAAATTGAGTACAGAACACATTTCGATCGAAAGGCAAGCAATTTTAGGCAGTATTTAGTGCGTTGGATTCATGATCATGAATGTACATATCTTTAAACCGATCCTATATTAACCTCTGACATTAACAGAACGACACAATGGCACCCGCGACTG
The DNA here is from genome assembly GCF_016920715.1 of Anopheles arabiensis. NCBI lineage: Eukaryota > Metazoa > Arthropoda > Insecta > Diptera > Culicidae > Anopheles > Anopheles arabiensis. The sequence goes on along the minus strand of NC_053517.1, from coordinate 89,448,478 downwards.
CGACAGCAACGACAACAACCACGACAACGCCATCATCACCATCCTCATTATCATCCACTGCATCACCCTCATTTACCAACGATCGTGTGCCGGCGGTCGGCAGCACTGGCGACCAGCAGCAGCAAGGCAGCAATCACGTAACGGAAGGGTCCGTAGCACATGATGCGACCGGCGGCAGCGGTGGTGGTGGGTCGACGAAGGTGGAAGAAATTGCCGTCTCGGCTAGTTTCACACTAGCCGCACCGGGATCGTCACTCGACGACGGTGGCGACGGTGGCGGAGGTGGTGGAGGAGGAGGAGGCCACCGAAGGCACCGCCGCAGTGTGGCCGGCATGGACGACGAGGAGGAGGATGACAGCAAGGTGACGGTATCGTATACCATCAGTGCCCCGGTACGGCAGAGCTCGCCCAGCCCGAGGGCGGTGGCGTCGGCGGCGGCAGTGAGCAACTCCAAAGAAAGTGCCGATCCACTGGATGGAACCGGCGCTGGCGATGTTCCTGCCGTAACGGCAACGTTCCACGTGCCAGCAGCCGCGAGCGAGCCGATGGTGGCGACCTCGGCCACCATCCGAACGTCGTCCGGCGCAGCGGGTGGTGTCGTGAGTAATAGTGATAGTAATACCACCACCACCACCACCACCAACAACACCTCCAACAGCAACAACAACAACACCAGTGCATCCTCTAATACCAACCACAACACAGCCGCCACCACCACCACCACCACCTACACTAAACGTTCACTGTTCGATATCGATAACGCGAACTCACTAACACTGGCCGAGAAGCTGCGCCACGAGGCAAACAAGTACGCGATCGCGGCCGTGGCGGACGGCGACCTGGACAGCCACCTGGTGGCCCGGGTCCCCGCCAGCAACAGTGGCACTACTAACAGTGGTGGCGGCGGCGGCGAAAGCAACAGCACCAGCACGAACGCACCTGCGGACAATAGTGCAGCGAGTGCTGGTGCCGCCGTGCCGCCATCGCCAACACTGCGGAAGGCGGATCCGGCCACAACGACCACCACCGGTGTCACGGCCGAACGAAGGCCCTCGTGGCGGTTGAAGGTGGACGGTGGCAGCAAGGTAAGGACCGTTGTGTGTAACTTGGGGCTTGCCGTTTGCAACCAGAATGCAACAATAGTCTTGCACACTTGCAAATGTGGGGCGGTTGGGGTTCATGATGCTTTGTACTACTACACGGCCGCATGGGTATTGCTATGGAATGGAGGGGAGGGGACACTCGCTCATTGGGAGTTAGTAACGTGTGTGCGTGATGTGTTTTGTTTTTTTTTTCTTGCGCGGGTATCTAAAAAGTGTTTTTATTTGTTTATGAAATTGGAGGCATGCAACTAAATATATAATGTTTTGCTTTTGGTTTTGATAGCGTTAATAGTTAATAGTGATCACTGTTTGTTATTAAAATATTCGCGGATAATTGTTATCAACATATATCTATTTAATACAGACGTTTCATTGCGTCCTGAGTTAACTATCGTCAAGCTCAATGTTCTGTACCCATTACCAATGTGATACACCTGTTGTGTGCGATAGTATTTTAGCTAGTTACTACTTTAAGATAATTTCAATGTCTTTCTTAAATAATGTTGTACGTGTTACAAACAAACCAAGACCCACTCACACACACACAGACAACAACTCACCAAACTGGAGAACGGTTACGAGAGAAAGTACTAAGCGAAAAAACACCTTCCACGAACGCACACCAGTTGCGCACACAATTTAACACCCTTTCTGCTGCCCGTTCTGTGCTTGCAGTTCAAACTGGAAGATGCGTCCACACCGAATGCCGCCACACAGTCATCGTCGGTAGCGAGCGGCGGTTCCGTGTACGAACCGTCCGGCCCGGCTAATCAGGCACCAGAGCACGGTTTGACTACTACTAAGCTCACCTCCTCGTCGGCCCTGGCCCAACGAAGGGCGCAGCAGCAGAATGGTGACAGCAGCAGTACCGCCACCACCGGGACGACCTCCTCCAGTGTTGCCAGCTCGCGGCCCCTATCGGCACCGGCGTCCGGGCTTGCCGCCGGCGAGCAGTACAACCGTGTGCCGGGCAGCGCCGCCAGTGCGGCCGGTGAGCAGCAGCAGACCGGTGCTGCCGCCACGGACCCCAACAGTCCGCTGCACCATCTCCGGCGGCCACCGAAGTCGGCGGGCGAAGAGAACAAGGAGAACGACAAGGAGAACGATAGCCGCAGCACGGCCCAGGCCACGCAGGCGGTCATACAGCGGCGCCGGCGTCAGAAGCGTCGTTCGACCGGCGTCGTTTCCGTCGGCATGGAGGTAAGTGGGTCGCTGCATCGCGTGTAGCTGCGTTTGGTGTGGAACATTAATTGTTTTAACAACGTTTTGTTTTCTGTGCTTTTTTTTTTGGCAGGATCTTGATCCCGATCGGCAAGATTCTCCGGTCGACGGTGATGAAAAAGAGGTAAGTAGTAAAAATCAAGGTTTCTATTTTAACTTATGCTGAGGAAATAGAGCAAACTCATTAGAAAATGTTGTTTCTATGATTATTATTAAACAGTTTCTTTTAATATAACGTATTTCGTTAATTATAGGCGATCAAGAGACAGCTAAAGAATTTACACTTTTCGTCTCTAGTAAATTTTAGTTGTTTTTTTTTTTGCAATAAAAACTCACCGACAAACGTGTGAACGAAGACAGACAGACGCCAATATTTTCATAACATATGTAACGCGCTCGGCTGCCCGTCTGTCTTCTTTTTTTGTTGCGCCGCGACATGACAATTCTGTACGACGTCAGCGTGTCTCTCGTGAAGCACCATGCGTCTCCATCAAGACAGTGAAAAGACATCGTGAGCGCTAAAAGCGTGATCACTCGTAGGACTTAGGAACGAAATGCGATTACGCTTTTTGTGCACACCCAATGACTCACGAAAGGAGAGAACGAGAGAGCGAGAGAGAGAGATATAGAGAGAGAGTTGCTGGTACAGGGTGATGATGATAAATTTGCTATAAAAATAGCGCGACATGCTAAATTTCCACTACACACGGACAACCCCGGGTGCGGGCGGGCGATGTACAGCGGCGTGGTATTGCGGCTGGCTGAGTGCTTTGTCCTTTTCAGATGCGACAGCTTTAATTTGCCACCTGCCTCTTGGATTTGTGTGATGATGAAATGCATAGACGAGGAGCGAAACAGTTGCCGGCGGTGATCGTCTGTGGTTTTAATTGGTTGCTTTACTTCGAATGACGATAGCGATGCGCATTCTAAGAAGCTATTTGCGTGCTTGTGAAATCGATCGGGTTAATAGTTTTTTGCCCGCGGGCTTATTCAAATTCAGGTTATTGCGCCCCCTCCTTCCCCTTTCTGCGCTTTGATTCGTTCCAGATGAGCGGTAATGAACGAGCGGGGCACGGGTTGGGGAGCTTGCCGAAAAGCCGACAGAGGTTCTTGACCTATGGGTGGACATTTGACGAGACATTTGCAACTCTCGGTGCATGTGTCGTAATTATACATGAACGCCGGGCGCGCGTACGAGGAACGTTCGCGCCCTAGCATCGGTTGCGGCTGATACCACCGACACGACACGGCGAGACAAGTCGACGGTAGAATAGTGCAATGAACTACGTTTGCTCATCTTTAGCAGACAGCCGCCAGAGCACAGAACACTTTCGCTTGTTTTAGTTTGCGCTTTGGAGGCGCAGTTCTAAATTTGTCTTCCGCTGTGTTTGCTGCGCGACCAGCGGAGGACGCGCGCTCACTGTGCCATTCTATCGTGCCTGGGTGTGTTTGTATGTGGGAGAGCATGGACGGATTTGCAACGGACACACGGACGCGGACGCGCAATAATGTGACCAGCGATCAGTGGCAGCTCTCATGAACACAATGGCAGACAAGACTCCTCTTTTTTCGAATGGAGCGAATAATTAGTCACCGCATTAGTCAGCAGGCAAGGGGGAAATTAGCGGTGCGAGTTATTCAATGTTCTATTTTCAGGTGAAATTGATTCTTATTTTAGCCCAAATCAGCCCAATCGATAGTTGGTTCTGTTCGGCCTCGAACCCCTCCTCCCATGCCTGCCCGATCGTTTACACAGCGTGGCATCGTTTGCCGATGATTCATACGCGAGATTGCACACGAAAGCAGATTGCCACTTAGTAGTGACTGCGTTTAAGCTGCTGGTGGTGATGGTGGCTTGACGTCAAATGCTCATGCTTCTTTTGGCCTTTGCATTGCATCGTCGTTGGGAGACATTCGCCTTTCATCAGTGTGCTGACAGTGTTGAAAGACGAGCAGCTTCCGTAGCAACTGGATCTCACTCTCTTTCTCTCCTGCCGGTACCGTTGCGAATCTTTTCCACATCTTCCCAACAATGACATATTGGGACACGCTGTGCAAACACCAGTTGTTGGGTGACATTACACTGTCGGCGTAGGATGCTTCGAAGCAGCGGTAGGATAATTGATTGATGAGCTGAAACGATCGCTGACATTTTTTTTTCTTTTTAGCAATGCGGTGGGTCCTACATGCGTGTGAAAAATGATCGACATTCACGCAATGCAGCACTAGATCTTATGGGGGCTGAATGACAAATGCATCCATTTTTTGACCAAGTTTGAGTGTTTAAAGTGCCCTTTAAAAATGACGTTCAATTTTGACAAAGAAAACAAGATATCAATTAGTTAGTTTGGAATTTAATTATTGAATTAATGGTTCGACCGTTAGGATCAAAATTGGTTTTAATTTATAGTCGACAACGGGCTGGAAGAACCATGAGTGTGTTGTTTTAGGTAGACGTAAAACATGGTATGAAAATATTTTGCTTTCAAATTCAGCTGACCTTAGGGAACCATGCCATGTCACAATCTCGAATACCGCCGTCATGTGATACACTTTACGATGGAATCAACCTTGCAAGCTAGAAAAAGAGAGAGCATGCCTTCCCTTGCTCGCTTCTCTCTCTCTCCTTTTCCATGGCAAATGGAGACGCATGGTGGGGTTTGGTTGAAAACCGTTCCCTCCTCAACCAAATTAATTGGCTTACGGAAAGCAAAAGGATAGTTTGTGTTCCTTACACACTGCCCGTGTCTCCCTGTCCCTGTTGCGTCCTGCATCCCATCCCAACCGCCCAGCCCAAAGCGCTCGGCCAAACTATTATTAATTGTGCAGCAATATATAGGCAACGCGTTGTTTGCTGCAGTTTCAGCACGTTGGATGAAAGACACTGGGGGCGCTAAAAATAGGACGGACGAAATGCGTAGTGGTTTGCCTCATAAATACCATGGCACGCGGTGGCACAGGCTGGGCTGGGGGTTTCGGGGAAAATCGACCATGTAAGTCGATCGGATTCGAAGGTCTTCTCCGTGTGTGTGTGTGTGTGTGTGTGTGTGTGCAGCAGTGGTGGGCGTGTGCGTTACATGAGATTAGCCAGACCACCACTTGTTGTTTTGCTGGCGGTTTCGGATTTAAAACGCTTCGTTGGGAAGCAATTGGTTGCGGAAGCAAGCAAACCTCAAGCCCCATGTGAGTCTTCCTTTTGGGTCGTTTCACAGCGGGTTTTTTTGTTGATCGTCTAGAAGTAGACACTTCTCGCTATCGTACGACTTTGGCACTTATCCAGGAAGCTACTCATGTCTGGTGGCGGCGGTGGCGGTGGAATCCACTTAAAAATAAAACAGAAATAAAATAATTGAGATAAACAAGACACAATTAATTCAATCGTGTTGGCATCCGCTCTCGGTTTTGAGCCTTTTTGACGCGTACCACCACCGTACCCAGCAAAAGAATTGATTTGAATTAGGGTTTAAAACGTCAAACAACCTAAACGTAAATGTTTCCCCAGACGGGGCGAGGAGACGGCTTCCCCATGATTGATGTGAGTGATTTCAATCAACGTGTGCACTATTTGGCTTCGTTTGCTCCGTTCCCGAACCAGGAAGCCTTGGACAAAAGCGCAACACACAGCTGCAACTGCATGCGTTCGCACCACCACATCAACAACAGGCGTGACGACGCATCTAGCTCTCCCTGCAACAGCTATCTTTGCGTGTTCATTCCGCATTGCACGGGTACGGGACGGTTCCTGCCGCCGGTGCATCATTTCTAATTTTAATCCTAGAACGACCTACACGAGACCGACGGCCTGCCTGCTTGGTTCGTCGTTGCTTCGTTGGAAAGCAGAAGTACGGAAGAAAGGTAACTGTGCTGACTTACCCGTTCAGTTTGAAGGGTAAGGAAAGGGAAAAGAGAGACGAAAGGTGATTCCTACGTCACGTTCGCGGGATGAGGTGCGATGTAGAATGAAGCCAGGTTCTTGCAGTCCCGCTGGCGCTCGCTGACCGCCCCGTCTCGGTGTGTTGATCGTAATGCCACACCGGAGTTCGGAGTTGTGTGTGAAAAGATTTGTTGCGTTGTATCGTTTAGTTTGAAAGATGCTGCTTTTTTTTCAACCTCACAAAAAGGTTTGGATCTTCCTCACACACACACACTCTCTCTTTTTTTCCTTTCCGAACGTTGATGTTTATTTGTTCGGTATTGAAATGGTATCACCTGATCGGTTCGGTGCAAAGATGTGCCTACGCATTGCCTTAAGCCATTCGGTATGAGTTTTCGGAATTGTGTGTGAGGGTAGCAACACACCCAACAACCCCGCCGCAATGGCAATGTCCTTGTACGGTTTGACGTAACCGTAGAATTTAAGTCGAACACACATCACTCAGCCCGAATCTACTCAGCTCCCCCAACAACACGTCCATCATATATCTTCGAGCGAAGATCATCCGCCGGTGGTTTACCTTAGCGAGCGTGACGGCGGCAGCACGGGGAAAGATGCTACCGCTGCTGTCGATAATCCTGTCCCAGCTTGTTTGCTTTGCGCGTCACCTCCCGGCGTACGGTGACAGGAGCAGCAGCGTGGAAAGGAAGCAGAAGCTGAAAAGTCGTTTGTGACACACAAAACACTTCCACGGACGGATGGGTCCGCGTGCGCGCGAGCGTTCAAAGTGCAGCCACTATTTAGACAGGCCGCAAGCAGCAAACTTAGGTCCCAACCGCTTTGCCGTTTTTCTATCGCACCGCTCTAACCTTGACTTCGTTTCGGTTGTCCGTGGTGTGCTGTAGGGGTACGTGTTTAATGTTTTGTAAAACAAGACATCTCTGTTCACGACACACACCTAAACCGTCTCCTTCGATACGAAACGTTTCAGGACAGAGGGATCTTGTCGGAAGCGCATGAACGAACCTCCTCCTGCACCACCTAGAAGTCTCGTTGGATTGGGTTTTTACGAATTTAAAACCATTAATGGTACACAGTGACCGTGAAGTGTGTGTGTGTGTGTGTGTGTGTATGTGTTTGTGTGGAGAGGGTGCCGGAGGACACTTCTGGAGACACATGAGACGCGAGAGAAAGGTGCCGTGCCCGGCGGGATCAGCTGGCATTGATGAGCGGTGCAGATGAGAAGAGACACACGACGCCAAGGTTAATGCTGTGTTGTGTCCGGTGCGAACGCTTCTTTTACGGTCGAGGCCGGCACGCAGGTGTTAATGAGGAGGCATCATGACCGTGTGAATAATTGGGTGCGTCTTTCTTCCCAGGCGATTCCCACATCCTGGATCCGGTTGTGGCACATCCTTCAATGCACTAAAAATAGCATCAGTAGCTCAGCGATATGATGGAGAACGTCGCAGCTGATTGAAGACTTGTACGATCAGATCGCTAAACCTATTGATTGGCGTTATCTTCATCTCAGACGTACCGGAGACGAAGTACTCGGATGTGGTAGACTCAAAATATCCGCCCTCCGATCCGAGAGTGCCCGAGCAGATGCTAATACGATCTACTTACAGTAGCTCACCCGCGATCGATATCTCACTCTCTCTCTCTCTGTCGAAATGAGTGGTCTTGTGGCTCTCTTCGGCGCAGGTAACTCTCCGTACACTGAGTTCGGCGCGTTCGGCGGCATAAGTTGGGATCTCTACCAGGCGGCGGCAGTCACCGGTCGACTTCGCTTGCATTTGCAGCAACTGTGCCGTGCCGCTGTGTTGCACAGTTTGAACAACTCCGCGCGGTCTCGCAGTCTGTTATCTGCCCGAGCCGGGGCAAGGTTAATCGAAAAGCATAATTTTCGAGCGCTCATTAACCATCTGTGAACCTGTGGTGGTGTCTGTCTGTATCTTTGTGAAGTGAGTTTACGAGTGATGCAGGGGAGTTCCCAAACACCCTCAAGGTGTCAGGCGTCTGTCTTGCTGGAGAGATAAAAACCTTGACCCGCGTGTTGTTGTTGTTGTTTGATGTTGCGTGCAAAAACAAAAGAACCGCCATAAGGTTTAGTTTCAGAAATGGCAAAACACGACGTGTGAGAGTACGTGCATGTGTGTGTGTTGAGGAGCGGGAAGCTGAGTGTGAAAAAATTGCAATTCCATCATTGAAGCCGCCTGTGTCTCCTCCGTGGAGTAGTTGCAGTGGGTCAGGTTACTTGCGCGGCGTCAGGTTTTTTTCCTCTTCTTTCTTTAATTTGTAACCTTATATGGCCGCCAACTGCACTGATACGATACGATGCCATGATGCGAGTTGCCTGCCTGTTAATGATCGGCAGTGCGGCAGTTGTTTCGCTGCCCGCTGTACCAATCACGCGGCTTATACATTCCATAACACACATCTACGGCCCGAAAAAGGGCAAGATCTTGCTCTCTCTCTCCCTGCTTTGATCAACAACAAATCAGGGCCTGCTGATTGGAGCATTCTATTGCGTGCGGGGGTTGTAAATGAAACGAGAGATACTTGGAGAATCGGGTGGAAATTGTAATGGACAGCATTTTGGGTTGGAACATCTCACGAAAATCGGATCGTGCAGGAAATTGCTTCACCTTTAACACTGGCGGATGTTTTACGATGTTCAATCAAGGTTGAAGTTTCACAGATGTGCGGATCGGATCTTTTTTCTTTTACTGCTGGCAGGTATGGGTAAATATTTACACTACACGCTTGCTTGCTGTGTGAAATCGATTTAAGTCTGAGGCGTATTAAGTTGCGATCGATCACAGGATCAAAGCATCGATTCTTTTGGATGTCCGTAACTCGGAGCAAAACGACCTTGAGTGTGTTGGGGGACTTCCCCATGAGCATCATTATAACACAATTCAAACGAAAAAGACGAAATTACGCGTTGGTACAAGTTCTTCGAAATTTGGAATGGACAACACCCACCACCGCTTTAACAGCTTCTCGGTATTTGAACTTGATTTCGTTGATTTATGTCTGCCTGCGAGACGTTTTGTCTTTCTCCGAAAAGTATATAGGGTGGTTTCCCTGTTTACAAACAAGTGGATTCGGATCGGCTTAATCGTGGAAAAATCGTGAAAACTACGAACGACAGTGCAAATTTAAACACGAGATAGAGAGGTTGTCCCTCTTTCTACAGTAGTGAGTCTTGCGATCGGTGTGAAAAAATGGGGAGAGAAAAAAAGAGGATGGAACCTCTACTATGTTTATTTAAAATGACTGTTTTGGCAACCCACGTGGAGCGTCAATTTGTCAACGAACCGTGTGCGCTTCTTCATTTACGATGTGTTTTGGGCCGCATTACCCCACGCCCGATCTCTTTCTCTCTGGCTTATGTGTATGTTTTTGGAAGTGTTTCATCAATCACACTTTACCAGTAATTTGTTTCACTGGGAATGATCAAGTTGGTGACAAATGGACTTTTAATAAGATTACTCACTTTTTTAGGGAAATTCTGGAATCTATATAATGATTTTTGAGAATGTTGCAGAGCTCTTCAGACAATTTTCCGTCATAAAATGTCAATTATTGATAAATGGTGAACAATTTCTTAATATTCTTTTTCGAAATTATTACTTTAAATGAAGAAAGCTGTTGAAGATGATTCAATAACCGTTGTTCTCGTTCGAAAAAATACATATCAGAACGTGACGCGCACGAAGATCACTTGCTCTCGTGACGACATCTGCCGTTTACCAGAATGTGCCGCTAATTTTGGGTTCCCTTTCGGCTGTCAATGGAAAACATTTGTGAAATGGACTTTTTTCCCCCAGTCGCCTAATGGCATCTGTGTTTGCCCGTAACGCACAGCTGATCTCGGATTTCACCATCGATCGATACGACGACGGGTGGAAAAATAGGGTACGACGTGATCTCAGCCTGTTGTAGGTGATGTCATTTCCAAGAAGACAGTCGCTCTGCAAGGATTTAGCAGCAAAAGCGATTAGTCAAAAAATGCAGTGTATAATTTGTTGCAGCGTTTGTAACATTTTAGATTAAAAGGCGTTGAAAATGTCCCACAAATTGTAGGAAATTTCTTAAAAGCATTTAAATGATCATGGAAGACTTAAAAGGCACTACAAAGACTTGAAGTGAATTCGTGCCGGTGTTTAGAAATCGTTCAAAGTCGTCCCCATTTTAGCGCCTTCCCGGTTTATGTTTCCCATTTGTTTGTCAAACACTACAACCCACTACAAGCCCGGAATGCATGGCTGCATATTTAGCTGCATTCCGAAAGATTTCCGCTTCCGCATGCCCCGAACGAATGGAAATCGTCGGTGTCGGTACGCTGAAAACTTTCCGAGGACGTCCACGGTCTCCCCTGCCCGTTGCGGGGATGTTACTACTGACTGTCGATTTCACTTTTACCCCATACCGCTTAACGGAAAAGAGCATGGAAAATGAAGCGGCAAAAAAAACGCGAGGTTACGCCGACATCGTCAAATGGGGACGTAAAAGTGGAGTCATTTGGAAGAAAAGGGTCGTTTAAGAGATCGATCGGGTTGCGGAGGATCGCCGCAGTGCTAAATATAGCATGGTGTTTGTACCGAAACCATTGCTCCCGTTGCTGCTGGTCCCCGGTGCTGCTGGTCCGGTAAACAGAAAAGCGTGGAGTGTGGTAGGAATGGCGGAAATGATGAGGCGGAGGTGTACAACGGAGAGTGTGAAAGAATACCCCCACAACCGCCACCTTCGGGCGTTGTTTTTGTTGGAGAAAAGCGCTCTCTTCCTCCGTGCTATACAGCGGCACTGTGTGAGGGGTGAGACAGAGTGAAGTTACTTCGACCGCTATATTTAAAGAATCGCTGCCCCCGTGCGTTGGTGTCCGGGAAATGACGAGAATCTGACCGTTCTAAAGTAAAGAAAATGTGTGTGTATGTGTCTGGTGCGCATTTGTTTGCTAAGCGAGCGGCACGATGTGGTGGTGGAGATGATCCACTGGCGTTGTCGCATGGGCCATAGTTTATTATTTCTTCCCTCCATCGCTCCAACCTCCAAGCAGGAAGGAACAGACGCTTAAACACGCTTCAAACAACAATAACTCACGGAGGCCGCCGGTGTATCTCTCCCACACACGTGTGTGACGGCGTGTGACGCAAGTAGAGGACAGTGCACTGCTGTTACGCGCGCACATTGATGGATCAGTTCATTTGCATAACGGTGTTTGTGTTTTATTGTTTTTTTCATTTAATTTGATTCCGGTGGGAATTAGTTGTCAGTACAGTGAAAAGAAAATCGACCAGTCTCCCCACACACACACACAATGTCGTTCCGTTCGCGATCACGCACGGTTCAGCCGATAGTGACCAGGCGAGCTTCCTCGCTAACGCGCACGATCACACCGTCCGTCAATGGTGGCAGCTCGTCGCTCGCCTCGAGCTATGCCGGCCGCACGTACACGGGTCCTTCCGGTATTGCCGGCAGCTCCTACGGTAGCAGTGGCAGTCCGCTCGCCAGCAGTAGCTACGGTGCCGCCTCGTCCTCCTCCCCGTACGGAGCGGGCGTTTCGACGAGCAGTCCTTCCAGCCGGTCGCTGCTTGGGTCGGCCGGCGGGAGTAGCAGCACGAACGGGACCTACTTCGACTACTCTAACCTGTCGCGCCGCGACTCGTACGGCGGCAGTAGCAGCAGCCTCGCGTACAAATCACCCTACAAGGATAAGGACCGGTACGGGGGCGTGAACAGTTACAGCTCGGCGGCGAGCGGCTCGACGGGCTACAAGGATCGGTACGTCAGCCCGTACACAAGCTACGACAATGGCATTACGACGGCGAGCCTCAGCCTGTCGGGGCTGAAGCGGCACCACCATCTGTCGAGCAATGGACTGTCGGGGTCGAACGCGAGCCTGAACAACAGCTACACACCCTCCTCGTACGGGAGCAGCCTGCACGCGGGATCCCATCACCACAGTGCGGGCGTTGGCCGCAGTCAATCGCTGCGCGACCATGAGCGGCGCAGCCGTAGCAGGACGCGCGCCTCGCAGGCGGCTAGCAGTGCGGCGGCCATGTCAAGCTACCCGTCGAACAGCTCGCTAGCGCGTTCGTACAGTACCACGTCGGTGCAGAGTGAAGGATATGAAGTAAGAAAACACAGGGGGATTGTTGTGGTTTATTCGTTTTTTCAATACTTCCCGTTGATGAGTTTGCTCTATTTGACATTCTAAACGATGTTCGCGCGTTGTGTATATCAATCTTTTATTTATTTAAATGCTAATTCGATCTCGCTGTCTTTTTTTCTCTGCTTTTCTCCAACGCTAGACTGGCTCGGAACGGGGTCGCTCGCGCGTCGGCTCGACGGCCTCCGAGCTGGACACGGCAAACCAGCCGCAGGACTCCACACGAGAAAATGGCGGCGACTGCATCGATTACAAAGCTCTCTACGAACAGGAAAAGTATGTTTTGTATGCTTAAATCGTAAACCCCGAGATATTATAAATCTTATGTTTTTTGTTTTGTTTTTGTCTTTTTAGGGCCGATAACGATAAGCTTAAGATGGCTCTACGGAAGAAAGATGAGGAGGTGGTAACGCTAAAGGCCGCGCTTGATCGATTTACTACAGCGGTAAGGGCACGCGATCACACTAATGCATTCCTTTTTTGCTTTTAAAATTCACTAACAATTTGCTTTGTTTTTTTAGACCACCAAAAACAACTCACTGTCGGAGCTGGAGAAACGCGAACGGCGCGCCATGGAGCGGAAGATGTCCGAGATGGAGGAAGAGTTGAAGGTAACGCTGAGGGGTGAAGGGAGATGGATTGTTATTTTTTTCTTCTGTTCGCGATTTTCCCTCCCTCTACTTTCTATTTTCTATACTTTCCGTTACGCGAAACGGAACCCTCGTTTGTGTACCGTTGCGTTCGTTCGTTCGTTCGTTCTTTGCCGAATCCCGAACTGACAGAGATTGCAAACGGGTGGCAAGTCTTGTGTTTTTTCCTATTTCTGTTTATTTGGTTGTACTTTTCTAGTTCTGCATATTCTTTGTTCTACTTTCGTTTTTTTCTCTTCTTCTTTTCCTATCGTTTTCATATTTTTTGTTTAGTAAAACTTGTTCCTCCCATTATGTGTGTGTGTGTTTGTCCCAATTGATTTTGTTCCTTTTATTTTCCTTTCTCTTTATTACTCAAGCCTAACATGCGCACACACTTCTTAAGAGTTTTGTTTTTATTTTTCTAATAATTATATTATTAAAACACTTTTTATTTAGTTTTGCCTGACTTTTTTTTGCCCTATAATTTCTTCTCGTTTCTTTTGCGCTTTTGCAAAAGCAAAACACTAACACAAACGCAAACAACACACTCATCATACTGTAGGTCGAGGGGAGAAACAACATTCCATAACATGAAATCAGCAGAAAAAAAAAACCCCGAACATAACCCACAACAGTACAGTAACAACAAGCAACTACAATGCAAACAACAACATCTATCATACCCGTTCGTTGAACTACATTAACTCATTACTGTTAAGTTTGTCGATCGTCGTGGGGCGGCTCTTGTCAGCGACGAGCACTTTAACACCACTCAGCCTAACATTCATTAATTAATCGGAAACGTTTGATGGATTAATTTCTTATATTTTCGTGCTTTTTCTAATCAAAGTTTCATTCGCATTTGCGTTAACTTGCTGCGTTGGACAGATTGCAGGTGTCACGATCGTTGCAATTCGTGTGTCTGTAAATTTGTTGTTCCGATGTCTCTCAGATGTTGTGAATGTGTTTAATTCTGTTGTTGTAATTCAAATTCAAAATTAACTCTAAAAATCAACCAAACATACGGTTAAACATTTGGCAATACAATTTGGCAGTGATTTAGCTGGACAGAACAACACATCAACTGAATCAACTCTTTATTGGAATTTACTGTGCAGAACAAATAATGCATTTTTACAGTCACATTTTCATTTTCAGTCACAGCAAAGACAGCCTTGTTTTAATTTCCTCTACACCTATGCTGCTACTTACATTAACACTTTACAGTGTACCGCGCCACAGTCGCGCCTTTTACGGATGCAAAATGCTCCGAAAAACAAATGTACACACCAACACACACACATACACACCAAATGCATACGCTCCATCCATCTCGTTTGATATCCTTCCGTTTATCTCGTATCGTTTCTCGTTTCTCGTTATCTTCTTGTGTACTACCCTGTGCGTCTTCGTTAAAGTGTCCTTTTTGTAAAGTTTTCTGTTTGTCCGTTGTTTGTTTTTCCATTGGATGTTTTCTACTTGTTTGCTATTTAATATACATCTCACTAAAAGGGAAATATTTCGTCGTTTTCAGCAGATAAAACAAAAACCCAAATTAAACCACCATCAACGCTGATTGAAGTGTATTAACACCACACCGTCCAACAACCAGTTGTTTCATAATCTGTTTTTCTCTATCTCTTTTCTCTCTTTTTCTCTTTTCTCTCTCATTCTCTCAACCACCACCCACCCCGTTTAACTCGTCCGTTTCGTACATTCGTCTTGCCCGTTCTACACACATGCGCGCCGTCACTACTACGTTACCATCGTTTTGTATTAACTTATTTTTAATTAAAATCTACCACATTATTGCGCGTCCCTGCTATAGCTGTTACAAAAGTATAAAACCGAAAACGAGCGACTGCGGGCAGAAAACCGTGCCCTAACGCGCGTCGTATCGAAGCTGACCACCTCGGCACAGAACCAAATACACGCCAGCAAGCAATAGCAGTAGCGGCACCATTGGATATATCTGAGGGATTTTTTGTTTTGTTTTTTGAAATGGGATTTTGTTCTTTGAGCCCACTGAACGGCTGACTTCGGTCCCAACAAAATAACAGAGGGGTGGGAAAACCAAACCCGTGCCAAAATGGTAGCGTTTGTAGACGCAGCAAAGTTCCGTACGCGCTGCTCTTTGCGTAACGGATCACATCGAATCTTTTGCATCGAAGTCACAAAGCTCGTACTCCCCCGCGCGTATGGTGTGCGTACACCAAACATGAAACTATAATCAAAATCATTATAGAATTAGCTTCAAAGTCAAAACCATTGACTGTGAAACAGAAGAAAGAGCGACTGTGTCCTGCATACAGTACTAGCATAATTGGTAGCGAATTTAGGAGCCAGCGCGAGCGCGCATATATAAACTGATGTTACCGGAATATGAACTCGTAACCCAAAAAAGCAACCAAAAATGAAATTATTCACTTCATTCATTTCCATCCAACGTTCACGAGATGATGGCACATAATCATAGCGAATGAAGCAAATTTTGTTACCAAAAAAAAAAACAAGAACCATCACACAGTTATACTCACCAAAACTTACTAAAAGCCGGTAGTTTATGCGTTCGAATTAGGCATAGGAAACGTATTTATGTCACTGTTATCGAAAATGGCACATTTTCGAGTTCTTTTTCTTTTTTGTATTATGAAAAGTAAGCATTAAATATAGCAGCAATACATGAACATTGGAAACTGAAGCATAAAACTCGGGTCTTTTCGGGACGTGCAGGTTTAAGCGATCGTGTTCCGTGCTCTTTTCTTCCCCTCATGTTGATCTGTCTGGTTGTGGTCGTTGTGTGTGTGTCTTCTCTCCGTCCTTCGCCTTGATCTTGAACTCTGTATTTAGGCCCGAGTAGGATTGTATGGTGATAGGACATCACCCGTTACTACCACGGTTTACTACCAAACCCACCAAAGACCATCTGAACAGGAACCTTTCATCACCTACAACTACCATCCACCCACCACCACCACCGCCACCACCACCACCATCACCACCAACAAAAGCAACATTACCTCCACCGACCGTTGTGGAGTCCGTTCTCCGTTCGTGTGATTGTTGTTAACAAGAGGCAGAGGCGAGCATCGTTTTGTGGCGGAATCCGGGCCGCGAGGGGTTGAAAAGGGCTGATCCTACCGTAACTCCACTTCCGCCCAGAGACGCGTGTGTGTGTGCGTGTGTGTGGTGTGTGAACGGAATCCTTTCCGGGTATGACGGTATTTCCCTCTCTCCCACTTTCTCTCACTCTTTCTCTTTAGGCGGAAACTTGTGTTGTTTTTTTTTTCTTTCCTTCTTTCTTGTGCGTGTGTGTGCGCCATGTAACATGTTGTCGTTTTTTTTTTCTTTTTTGTTAACGTTGTGTTACCGTGTTGTTTTGTTTGCTGTACCCCCAATTTACTACTACACACTCACTCTTTACTACTACCACACAGACTCTGTCGTACTTATCACCTTTTTGCACCATTTTTTGTATTGCTCTTCCTTTCGTTTGGTCGTGGATTTTGCTCATCTTTCATTATGCACACCTTTATCTCTCACAGTTTTCCAATCTCACCTGATGTGTTGCGTGTTTGTGTCCCATTTGGTTTGTCTTACGTGATGTTTTTCTTCCTTTGCATAACCACTGTTGATTGTGTTTCTGTTCGAAGCTAACACTCGGTCTTCTTTAAGGTGAAGACGAAGACGAAAACTATGTAAAAAGTGTTATTTGATTCATGTTACGGTCCCATTACAGCACAGTTGAATGTTTTATTTACGCTACTTTTCACATCTCACTTGTACTTACACCGGCATTTTGTACATAGTATTTGCATTCACTACTAAGCTACTGTAGCCATCTTCATTACCTATACGATACTTCTATCACTAATGCAGGGTTATCTAATTAAGTGTATTTTTGTTATAAAGTTTTAGACTTATTTTTATTTTATTTTTATTTAAATTCACATTATTACGGCTTCGACCGCATTTTCAACACATTACAGGGTTTCCAGGGGTTCTCATAGTTGTGGGACACTTACTCGGCTATTTCTTATGGGAAGTGAACTTCATATGATGGAAATTGGACTTTACGGCACCCTTTTTGGACAGGCTCCTTGGAAATTCCTATTGGATTTGTCCAACAAGGGTGCTATACACTCCAATTCCCGTTACACTAAGTTCATTTCACTTAAGAAAAAGTCAATAAAGTGACCCACAGCTATGAGAACTCTCGGAAAACCCTGTATAGATCGACCGATTTTGTTCACTAGACATTTGCTTCCTGTATTTTTAGCCTTTTCCCGGGCATGCTCGGTTAAAGTATAAGATTGATCCTGTCAATATTATTGTTATCTAACACCTTTAAACCTTTAAAGACACAAAAAGTGTTAAAACTCTGTATTGTTACCTGCATTTTTAGGTGTTTTACAAATTTATCCGCTCACTCAATAAGCACTTCGTCGTCAGCTCACCATAAGAATCACCATTGTTTTGATGTGTTTGTAATCGTTTCGTTGCTCCTTTCTTTTGTCTATCGTCGAGACGATAGACTTGTTGATTTCTTGTTTACATATCTTGTTCTCCATAATAGATGCTGTTGTTTTCGTTAGTATGGTTGCTGTTGTTGACTTGTTGTATTGCTCCTTTGATATTGATGTTTGTTATCTCTCGATTTCGGTATTAATTGCTGTGGGGTTTATCTTTGTTAAACCAACTGAGTATTTACTCACATTTACCTATTCACACAACACACAAACACACACATGATTGTGATTCTTCTACACTCTCGCTTGGTCGTTAGTATGTTTCGTTTTAACTCTTTTCATTCTCTCTCTCTCTCTCTGTATCCTAACTAAATATGTACATAGTGGTTGTTATGAAGCTTTAGACCGTTTTTGCATTCTTTCTACTGTACTGTGCAAAACGTAATGCTGTCGTCATTTTCTTTCTTTAACCTTTTACTTCTAATTCTATCGCCTTTGAAGTGTATTCCGTTCAGCTAATACTAAACAGTTTCTTCGCTTTCGATGTGTACCGTTTTTATATATTAAAAAAAAAGATAAAAAGAAAAAATCGAGTGTGTTGTGTTGTGTGTGTTTGTTGCTCTTCCTATTTATCGTCTATTATTTATTGGGCCAATCATTACCGATTTCGCTAACCAGTGTATACTAATCTTATATTATTTTCTATCTCTCTCTCCCTCCATTTTCGCCGTGCCCCTGCAGCTACTGGAAGCGCTTCGTACGGAAAACCAACGACTTAAGGATGAAAATGGTGCCCTTATTCGTGTGATCAGCAAGCTGAGTAGATAATGTGTCTGCGTGCGTACTCGGGCAAGCGTGTCGAAATGCGCAACAGAACCTGTGGAACGTGCGTGCAGCCAGACACTTTTCCATCACACTATCATCATCGTCATCATCATAATCCCTGTTAATCGACGAGTCAATGTGTTTCTCCACGAAGGAGAGAGAGAGAGAGCGAGCGAGAAAGTGGGATAGAAAAGACGGATCTAGAGCAAGCAGTATCCTACATGCCTTCAATTTTAAACATACATTTCTGTCCACCGAACCGAATTACATGTATAGAATGCGTTATTTGTTATGCGCGAGCCTCACTTGAAAGGATCGAACTCGATCGCTAATGCGTACGGATTATCTGGAATAATTGGGCTACACAGCCAAGCATGAGTGTGCGTGTGTGTTGTGTGATAGTTTGATTGGATGCTGATCTTTAACTCTCTCTCTCTCTCTCTCTCTCTCTCTCTCCCTTCTGGCCTATAATTCATAAAAAAACATCATCTTCCTTTTCCGCTTCCCTCCTCCCACATGTAACGTAAGGTACATTGATTTTTGTTTTCATTGGAATGAATTGCGCATATTACTGCAAGGCTGTTAACTAGTGCTTAGCGAAGAAAAAAAAAAACACCCAAACACATAGGCTTTCCTTGAACCCTTCCTCCTGTGTTAGATAAACGATAGTTAGGAAGCAAAGCAACTACATCAACAACAAAAAGAGCGCAAGACAGTGGTTGTTACAGATGCAAAAGATTTCAAGCTTACGGGGAAACAGCACCATGTAGAAAAAAAAGCCACTAAGAGACTGGTGGAAGATAGAGCTGGCGGAAAGATATTCTGATATCGCCATGTTAGCTGCCGTGGCTGATAGCTGGCATCGAAATAGGGAAAGACGCGCTTGTAGTCCGATATACCCGCGAGTCAACATTCTTCCTCCTTATCTGCCAACCAATTGCTCTCCTCTTTAAATTCCTCTTTTTATCTAAACGATCGATCGACTGTGTACAACTTTGAATATGCTTTTATTTGTTGTTTATCCCAAATTGATCTTGCTTAGAGATCTTATATTTTACAATCCATCTCTCCTCCTCTCTTCTTGTATGCGTACACAATCACACACGCTTTTAATTACCGGACGTAAAGGAAAGGAATTAAGTTAGTTTTCAGCAACAAACACGACAGAGGAGAGACATTGCCAGAAAATCGAGTTTTTTTTGCCAGTAGGCGACAATACGCTCCGTCGGCTCCGCAGGAGATCATTGCTTATCTATTAATTTTGCTATAAGCGCACACGCAGTAGACCAAATTCTCTGGTGTAGGGCACAACGTTCGCGAAAGGGGTATCCCTGCTACGGCACACACGCACTAGCGGGCACACGGGCAAACCGCAGCGCTGCAGTGGCCTCTTTATTTAGCGTTTTTTTGGAATGGATGTGTATGATGGGTCGAGCGAGAAGGCAAGATGATGATGATGATGATGATGTTAGGAAGAATTTGTTTGAATATATGATATTTTTTTTGTGTCGTTAGTAGAAATAAAAAGTGAAGGTAAAATCACACCGTTGACCCATTTTGGTGGAGCCTAGGCATTACAGGGATGATGTGTTGTGAGCAGGGAAGCAGCAATGAAACACATCGTAGAGTATTTGCAGAGCAGCGCCCATGGTGAGGGGGTAATTGAATTTAACGTGAAACTTTAAATGTTTTGCCTACTCGTGGGTTAGTAAACAGCAAAACACTACGCTAGCGAGCGAAACTAATGCAAGAAATTACAGCGCTTTAGGGAGGTGTACCGACTAGAAACAGTGTTGTTAGTTAGTTTGGTTGTTTAGAATCGAAGCGAATATACAAACGGAACGGAACAGCAGCAGCAGTAGTAAGAGAGCTTTTTGTTTTCCCTTTTTATTTTCCTGTTTTATGCCTACTGACACATACAAATTGTCTTCGGCGCGTTGTTGTGTGCTGTTTGTACACGCACTACACTTTTTCTATTGCAAACAGAGAGGTCTCAGAGAGGAGAGAGAGAGAGCATTTTCAAGCACAGTCTATATTATGTATTATTTGTTAACTTTTATTTGATCTCGCATTTATGATTCGTTCTGTTTTATTATTTTTTTCTAACGTTCTTTTTGTAATTCTCTCTGTCCAGGTATGCCGGCCATGATCGGTATCACACGATGTATTTGAGTTCTTTTAAAAGGCACACACACTCACACACACACACATAAGACAACGCTCTTTAAAGGGAAAGATATCGATGGGCAATTTTGTATCCCTTTTCTTGCGTGTATGTTGTGATCAGAAGATTAAGGGAGAAAATAAAGGTGGCAATCTAATATAAAGGATATGCACATATATATACACACAGAAACACAACACCCAGAATACATAAAAGCGAGCGTCAGACCAGGCCGCACATACACCTCCTTCCCTCCTACCAACACCCAAACACAGACACACACACACACACACCCACGCTCGCGCGTGATCACGTTCAGATAATTTATGTCTATTCGCATCCATTGTCCATTACATTTATTACTCTGTCTTTGTTCTTTTTTAAACTGTAATTATTATTAATATTATTATTATTATTATTATAATTATTAAACTATTGTGTAGATTTTTTATTTCGTAGGCAAAACAAACAAACTCGGACGAATAAATAAAGGACGAAACAAAAAACGAACAACCGAACGAGCAGTGATATGTAACGTTACTTGCAATGTGAGAAAAGCGAGAACATTTCAATGAAGAAAGAAACGCCACGAGAAAAAACACGCTTGTAATTTCCTTTCCACGTTATTTTACTGTTTTATTGTCTGTTGAAATGATACAAGAATGCAAACACTATATAAATGTGTATGTAAGTGTGGTGTGTGTGAGTTGTGGGGTGGAATTAAAATCCCTGATCTGCTGCCTCTCTCTCAGAGCCTTGCGCCGCGCCCGCCTAGCTCGTGCTGCTGCTGCTGCTGCTCATACTCTACAATAGATAATCTCGCTTACTAAGGACTTTCGAGACACGGTCGGCGAGGGGAGAAGGTTGCGGGGCGGAGTAGGGTTGGAGGGCAGGAGAGGGATGACGATCATTACTACAGTTACTGCGCTTGGTGGCCGGGAAAGGATCGGGCCAGATAATTACACAAAGAGACAGGGGGACTGTTGTTTATTTATCTAGAGTACAAAGAAAAAAAAAAAGAACTAAATCCTAAGCACAAATAGGAAGAAGTAGATGGGCGTTTTGGAAGGATGGGATGGGATGGGATGGGCGAAGGGGGGTGAGTAGGTCGGTGGGATGGATTTTGATTCACTTTAGTACGGTGCGTGCCTCGGTGGACGGTCGCCACCGCCACCGCCGGCGCCGCGCTGCTTGAACCCACCGCTGCCGCCCTTGCCGCCCCGCTGGCCACCCTGGCGGCCGCCGTTCATGTAGCCGCCGCCTCCACCACCCCCGAAACCGCCCCCGCCGTACCCGCCGAAGCCACCGTCGAAGCCGCCGCCACCGTAGCCCTGGCCACCGTACCCGCTGTAGCTGTCGTAGCCGCCGTAGCCGCCCGGGCCGCCCCAGCCGCCGCCGCCACCGCCGAAGCCACCCTTCGGGCCGCCCCGTCCGCGCATACCGCCCCGGCCGGGCATGCCGCCGCGCATGTTACCGCCCCGGCCGCCCCCGCCCATGCCCATGCCGCCACCGCCGCCCATACCGCCCATCTGGCCGTCCGGCTTCGGGGTGGCCTTCTTCACGTCCACCTCCTTCCCAGCGATCGTCTGCTTCGGCGTCTTCAGCAGCTCGTTCACCACCTGCACCGACTCGTACGTGATGAAGCAGAAGCCCTTGCGCTGGTTCTTCTGCTTGTCGAACGGCAGCTCCACCTCGACGATCGTGCCGAACTGGCCGAAAAACGTCTTGATCTCCTCGTCGCTGATGTCGGACGTCAGCCCGCCGACGAAGATCTTGCCCGGGCGGGCCTTCGCCCGCTTCGGGTCGACCTTCTTGTTGTTCAGCACATGCTCGCCGGCCGCCACCACCTTGTCGATCGAGTCGGACGCTTTGTACACGATGAAGGCGAAGCCGCGCGAGCGGCCCGTGTTCGGGTCCGTCTTCACGTTGATGCTTTCGATCTCGCCGTACTGGCCGAAGTGTTCCCGCAGGTCCTTTTCCGTCGTTTCCCAGCTCAGCCCGCCGACGAACAGCTTCCGCTCGTCGTCCCGGGCATTGCTCTGACTGTCACTGCCGCCACCGCCGCCGCCGCCACCACCGCCGCCGCCTCCTCCGTTACCGCCAGACGCACCGTTGTTGCCGCTCATGTTATCCTCGCTGTCCATCTGGTTCTGGCCGTTCTCCGGCACGTCCTGGCTGCTGCCGTTCATTTCCGCGTCCTGCATATCGGCCATGTTTGTTTTCGGTTGAAGCTGGCGCGCCGTACGTGTGCTTGCTGGTGTGCTGCGGCGTATCCAATGGCTGCGTCACTGCCAGGGGGGTGGTTTTCCGCGTGCTAGACCGGTGCGCGCTACGTACACTTTCGGTGCTGCACAAACGCGTGGACGATGCTTTACGGGCGCGTGGATTACCGCTGGCGGACGTATTTTTACACACTTTTTAAGGTTCGGTTTTATTGTTGGCTTCCCTTTTCGCGCACATACACACACACACGCACGCACACACTTGGCTTGGCTTCTTCCCCGACAGAAACCTCGAACGGAAAAACGTCAAACGTCAAACGGGCAGAGTGACCAGAAATATCGATTTATCATTCCTACCGATTTTTCATACGCCTACCGATTCACGGAGGACTAGCCTTAAACTACCGATTTTTCATTTTACCTACCGAAAATCACAGATTTTCTCATAATTCTGACCGAAAAGACATAAAATCGTTTTAATTATTATTGAACGTTAAAACTCAGCTTAATAATCTAGTCAATCTAAATAATCCAGCGAAAATCTAACGACAGCACGTATGATAAATTCGCATCCGATAGAGCACTACAGCGACCCTAAGCGGTCGCCTGCAGCCCCAAGAAAAGGCTTAAAATTCCTAGTACAATTTTCAGATCAACACTTCAGAAAAGCCTGCATTTGTATGACCGCTGAACCAAATCTAATCCATATCCTAATCCATATCCTAGATAAAGGATGCATTTTCTCGTGAGATTTGCGCATTAGTGACCCCCCTCTCCCTCCCGCTTAACACTTCTTCTTAACTGAGTTTCGAGTTAAAACCTACCGAAAACTACCGACAAAATCTGAAACTCTAACCGAAAACTACTGATAAAATTTTGCTACTTGTACCGAAGTCTACCAAAATAATCTGGCCACACTGTTTTTGACGTTGAAATATCGTTGCATCTCGCTCATTTTCTCTACCCGTCCTTTACTCGCCTACATTGCTCGCTTGGAAGTGAGCCCCCCTTTCTGGCTTCCTCTGATCAAACAACTAGTGGTGGGAGCTCGCAATCGGACCTACCCGATTCCGATTCCATGTTCGGAATTAATTCCGGAGCCAATTCTGATGATCGAAACGATTCCGATTCCAGGATCGATTCTGTAGCCGATTCCGGAGTTGACCCCGGAACCGATTCCAGAGTTGACTCCGGAGCCGATTCCGGAGCCGATTCCAGACTCGGCTCCGGAATCGATTCCGCGATCAGAATCGGCTCCAGATTCGGATTTGACCTGGGAATCACAATTTGCCTCGGAAATTGTCAAAATGTACGGAACGGAATCAAAATTGACTCCAGGATTAGAATTTGCTCCACAGTGTGAATTAATTCTTGAATTGAAAAAAGAGTTTTAGAAGCGTAATCTGTGCAGGAATCTCCATGATTCCATAATGATTTACAAGTAAATTTTGATTTTTTGCGGTTACCTATTCTAGGCATTATTGGGCCCAAACGCCTATTTTTATGGCGATGCCGAAACTGACTCCGTTTGGAAGCCGATTCTATTTTAGGAGCCAATTCCGATTCGAGAGCCGATTTTGAATTTGGATCCAATTCCGATTCCGGAGTCGATTCCTTAACCGAATCCGATTTCGGAGCCGATTCCGCAGGCCAGGACCGCAAAGCGGCGTTGTAGCGCCGGATAAGTAAGTAAGTAAGTTTTATGATTTTTATTTCTGTTGCGTCTATGAATGTTTGTCCCTTGTTTGCTTCTATTGGAGTGCATGTGTTGTATGTGTACGTGTACGTGTATGTATTGTATGTGTTAATCTCAAGCACTTTGAGTTCACTGTTTCATTTATCATTATTTCTCCTTTGTAGTCTATTTTACCCCAAGCAATGTGGAGGGCATCGAAATCTCCGGTAATTATCACTTGTTTGGGTAAGTTTGATATATTTATTGGTTTGGTATTGTTTAATTGTTTAATTGTTTACCGATTATTAGGTTTTCGTTCAGAACGCTAATAACAGTTATTTTTTGATAGTCCCCAGTCATTAAGGCACTGGTCTAATCTTGCTGCGCGCAACATTGTTGCTGGCAAAATGTATGGATTTTGACAGCTAGCGCAACTTTGTTGCCGGCCAAATTCAAACCAATTTGATTTTTGTCTGGGAACATTTTCTATTTACCTTGGTCTTGGTAATCGGGTGTATGAAATGACACAGCAGCAGTTTACTTTTTGTTGACATTCGCTAACTTTGGATTTTAAGCATTTATAATACATTGTTTGGTGTATATTTTGTTTTTTCAACACTTCATTCAATAAGTGAATGATAAAAAATAAACCGCTGCCTAAATGGCAATTTGCTCTCCTAATATCCATACACCTTGGTTCAGCTATTTAACTTTGGCCAGAATGCGATAGATATACAGTAGAACGTCGATTATCCGGGGACGGATTAACCGGCGGGCGGCTTAACCGTGCGCATAAATCTGACAGCTGTTCATACGTACGGCGAAAGTTTGCAGCGATAGTCAATTGGGTAACCAGTTTCTTGTGCAGCTCTGTAGTGTCTAGGGGTATTTTCGAAATTCATTTTTGTTCATGAACAATTGTTAAACCTACAGTTATTGATTAAAATAATATTCTACTAACGATTGATCGATTGATTCTAGGTGAATTAATAATAAAACTACAGTGAACCCTCTCTTATTTGAGAGGCGATGGGACTGTCGAATAAGAGGGGTTTTCAAATTAGAGAGGTTGAAAGTGAATGAAAGGTCCATACAAACAAGAAAGAGACAGAACATTTAGTATGCAGCCTAAACTGTTGCTATAGGAAACTGTGCATACGATTGCCAATTTGAGCATACATCATTCAATAACCATGGCAACACCATACACAAATAAGAGGGACACAGATTTCAGAGGTTTTCCAAATTAGAGGAACAAAAATGTACTGGAAATCAAGGGACTGCAAAATGTTCAAATAAGAGAGGTTTTTCAAATTGAAGAGGTGTCAAATAAGAGAGGGTTTACTGTAGTGAATTTCATATGTTTTATATGCGTTTGACATTTCTTGGACCATTATCTGTGCAAATCGATTAACCGGCAACCGTCCGGTCCCGAGCTGCCCGGATAATCAAAGCTCTACTGTATGTATGATGTTATTATCGATATCTCTCTCACTCCGGCGCTTTTTTCAAAGCTCATCCGCACACCAGGCGGGCTTTTTCCGTCGCAAAACCGTCGCCAAACGTTAAAACTGACGTCACAAGTACTTAAAACCGACGTCGCCAGCGAGGAAAATTCGTACCAATTTGAAGGCGCTGGCGACGGTCGATTTTTTTTCGTTAATTTTGATCTTTCGTTAAAAATACATTTTAAAAGTTAACGAAACATTAAACGCTTCAACTCGCCCCTGTAAACCGGCCGTTAGAAAACGGCTGCCCCGTCAATGTGTGCGTACCAATCGGCCGCGGCGTCTCTGCCGCGATCGCACGCACACCAAACGCCGCAATGCATGCACGACCGCGGCGGCAGCGGCTACGACGACGACGACGACACCAACACACCCGTACCCGTACACTTTTTCGCTTAGCATGCGTTGCCGCAGCGAGAAGAGCGAGTCGTCCGTACTGTCTCGCCAAGCACACACAGTCGTCCGAGCCGTTGCGTTTTTCAAAATGGCTAACTTTTGCGGACCCGCCGTCGTATCGTTGCGTGCAGAAGTGTCGTCGCAGTAGCTGAGCGGTAGGTGCTGGTGCTATTATTTGCCCCCCAATCGATGGGGGAACGGTCGCGCGACACGGTGCGCTTGCAGTTGGTGCGTGAAAATGTGGTGATTTTGCAGCAATTTCCAATTTACCCGTGCGTTTTACTGTGTGTGGTGGTGGTGTGTCCCGGTCTCGCGGAGGTGTACAGTAGCAACGGGTACACACCGAGCACGAACACGGGCAATGTGGTGCTGATGATGATGTTCGGTGCTGTGTGGTTGGCATGGCTGTGTGTGCATAGTTTTCTTTGTGTGTTTTCCCAGTGAACGAACCCCGCGCCCGAAGGGTTACAGCCGCCGCGCCGTTTCGGAGAATTTTGGGCATCGTCCTCCTCCGTCCGTGCGCCGTCTTTTTGGTGCTTGGTGTGAGCAAAGTGTATGATTTTCGTGAAAAAAAAAAAAAACGGAGCGTGAATATTCGAAGCGAACGTCTTTTCTCCCTTTCAAGAAACGCGTCAAGTGGTGTGTACCCTTCGAAACGTTTAGTAACATCGCTCTGAACCGTGTGCCTGTGTTTGTATGTGTGCATGATTAATGAAGAAGTTGCGAGGGGGAAGAAGAGGCTTCCATCCTAATCTCTTCTCCAGCAATCGGAACAAAGTAGTAATGATCGCCGGAAGTGGATTGGTGTTATGAGAGAGTGAGAGGAAGGGGGGAGGGAGGGAGGGAGGGGGGGGGTAGAGAGAAGCAAGGAAAGAGGGGAGCGGATTCGTGTGTCGTGAATGTGCATTTTTGTGTTTTATTAGTAGCACCCCGCCACCACCAGCCCGCACCTTCTATCCTCGACCACTGCCAGTTGTGATTTTAATCTTAAAGTACATGGCAACAATTAGCGTGGAAAATTAATACCTTTCAATGAACGTGTGTGTGTGTGTGTGTGTGTATGTGTGAATGTGTCATTTTTTTGTCGATTGTATTTCTTTTTCCCTGGTTTGAAGATGGTGATGGGTGAAAGAGAGAGAGAGACACATTTGTTTAACAATTCATTACAACAAGAAGACATGGCGCGCGCGTGTGTGTGCGTGCGCTTGTATGTGTGCTCAAAAAAAAAAAAGATTTCTTCTCCGTAAAGCGAAACGAGTGAAGAAGAAGAAAAAACCTGAGATAAATTGTTAATTGGTTGTAAAATGTTCCAGTAGAAGAAGAAGAAGCAGAAGGGAGGGCGGCGGCGGGCCCAAAGAAAACTTCAGTCAAAAGGGAAGGAAACAACGCCATGGCTGAACCGTCCCGCTTCCCTCCCGTGCCGCCGCTCTCCATGGTTGTGCTTCTACGCACCTCACCACTACCACTACACGGCTGCTACACGATGCTGCTGCTACCACTACCACACAGTGTGTGCGTGCATATGTGTATGTGTGGATAGAGCGGTCATGATGTCGAGGGCGCAGAACTGCTGCTGCTGCTTGGTGGTTCTTCCAATTGCCGACGGATGAACAAGTTTTCCGTGCGAAATGTAAACTCCGTGCTCGTTTTGACAGTTTCTGTGTCTGGTGATGCCACAAATGATGTAAAATCTTAGTAGGAAAATGGAAAAAAATAGCATTAGCTCCGACCGGGAGCGTGTGTGTGTGTGTGTGTGTTTGTGCGCTACACCGTTTTCCGTCCGTGTGCATTCGATGATCACTTTCTTCACGCCATCTTTGCAAATGTGTGTTTGGCCAACTTTGTTGTTTGTTTTGTGCGGGGTTTTTGGCGCAGGGAACACGGCTCACGACGCGGCTGGACATTGGCTTTTTCACTGTTTCAAAAAATCGATGTGTGTGTGTGCAATTACATTTAATTTTTACTAAAATGCATCTGCCATTGGGAATTGATCCTTCTTTGGGATAAAAGTGTGCAGTTTGTGTGTTTGTGTGTGTGTGTGTGTGTGTGTGTGGTTAATTGTGTGGCTTTTGTCGGCACGGAGATGCCTTTGATTTCTTAACGCATTCACAATAAATCCTCCGGAAAAAACCCATGCGCTGTGTGTGCGTTGTTGTGGATGAAAAAAAAAACAAAATTTGTGTCTCGTCCTGGGAAAAGAATAAAGTGGCAAATGCGGTGCTTATTTGATGAAGATTAAATTAATCGTCCGCGTGTCGAATTGGTCTGTGATCATAAGTGAATCGTACCGTGGCGTGTAAATACAAATTTTCAACTTTTTTTTTTGCAAAGAAAAGTTATAATAAATTCAACAACACACTGTTGCAAGTATTGTCGCGGCTCCCATTCGTTCATTTGCTTCGTTGCTGCTGCACACGTGCATTTTTAATGGCCTTTACGAGCCTTTTATACCCTTTGTACTGAAAACGTGTATGAGTGTGTGTGTGTGTGTGTGTGTTACGACAGCAAAAAAAAAATCCTATCCAACAGCGCTTTTACCGAAACCGCCAATTTAGTGTTTAACGACGTGTAATAATTAGCATATTATCCATTGAGCGGCGCGAAAGATCCATACGATGGCGCTTTTTTGCCGGGAAACCATTTTGTCAAGCGAATTCGTGGAAAAGTATAATGAATTTATCGCTCGTCCTGTGCATCCCCCCCCCCCCTTACTACCACGTACCATCATGCTATTCATTGACAACAGGAGCCCCCCCCCCCACCACGCTTCCTCCCACTCCGTTCTCAGGAATGAACTCGTGCTCGACGCGCACCGGATGATGATCCTTTTTGTGTTCTGTCATGCAAATGCATACACACCAGTAAGATAACACCAACGAAACAAAAAAAAAACGCACACGTAAAGGTAGCGCTGCCAAGCTTTTCCAACACGCACACACACTCACACACATACACAACAACGCACACGTTTTACGCACCGCTTTTGCGTCCTTGCGCGCTCGCTCTCTCTCTCTCTCGCAAACCGTCGTCGTGCATAAAAAAAAGCTTTTTCCGTGTGCCAAAAAGGATCAATGATGAACGAGCCGAAAGCACACACAGGCTCACACACACGCATAACCACATGTACATCTCGACTGGAACGGACAAGCTTTCACGGCTGTGCACCACACACACATATAAATACACAAGTGGCGGAGGGTTGTCATGCAGGCCCCGACCGTTGCCGTCACGCGCACTTTCCATCCGTGGGCAGCCGGCCCCGCACAGCACACAGCAAAGGGGAAAATGGGGGATTCGGTGGTGGAAATCTGATTCGGGTTTTCTCGGTTAAAAGAAGAGGCTTTGTGTGTGTGTGTGTTGGGGAAGGGAGATCGAGCGAGAGAAGGAGCGGGTTTGGGGTTAAAAAGCGGGGTTGGACGGGGTCGGGGCAAAACGGTACGAGATCATTAAATTAGCATAAACAATCATGTTCGCAGTTTGTCTCGTAAATTAATTTCAATTGATTGCGCACACACTCCATTTTTCATAACTTCTTCTCTTCCACTCGGTCGTGTCGGGCGCGCGCGCGCTCGCGCTCTCTCTCGCCTATGTCCACTTTGCACCGGAATGCGCCCCGCAGGAAGCACGGGAGGAGGAGGCAAAGGTGGGGTGAAGAGTGTCGACGTTCAACCATTTCCACAAACCCCACCCGAGCGAGCGCTAAAGCCACTACCCTCCGGAAGCTGTAGATTATTGGAAAACATTGCGGGAATGTTTAAAACAAAAAAAAAATGCCATACACTCGCGCGGCTGCTTTGTAGCGCTGCTCTCGCTCTCGTTCTCGCTTCACGTTGTTCTCGTTCTCTCTCTTACTCTTTTCTCGTGTTTTTTGTGTGTGTGTTGCTACCCCTACAACACCCGATAGCTTTGATTAATCCGATGGTGTGGAGAACATCATTTATGTTTCCACCTCACCCCCCCCTCCCCCTCACGTGCGCTCCCGTCTCGCTGAGGTCGTGATTTCTCACACCCGTCGGCGGTCGGAGCAGTGGGGTTGAATGTGAAAAATTCCCTTCCCCTCTTGTGTGTGTGTGTTTCTCTTCTGTACAGAGGGAATGATCGAAATGCCGTCGGCAAAATGGGAATCCGCACAATGATGCAGTTTCGGCCGAGCGCGCCGAGCCACATCCGTTTTGAAAGTCGTATAAATTATCTTTACACACAACGCAACACCGTATGTGGAGTGGTTAAATACCATTTTTTTGGCAACTAATGAAAACTCCGAAACCATAAATTATGAGTGAGAGAGAGAGAGAGAGAGAGAGAAAAAGAGAGCGCAAAATGGGATGAAAAGGATGAGTGTTAATGTTTGTGTAATGTTTTGTAGCCAGGCGCACTCGCATTGGAATGAAATGAATAACTAAATCGGAACTAATTCGCTTCCAAAATAATGAGCCAAACATAGAGGGGGAAGTTTTTAATTCTTTTTCATCCCCCAGCAGCACGGAGGAGGTAACGTGTTGAATGGTTTTCGCTTTTGGGAATAACATTAGCCTTCAACTCCCCTAAACACTCTAACATTCCACCTTAAAACA
This sequence comes from Anopheles arabiensis, assembly GCF_016920715.1. NCBI lineage: Eukaryota > Metazoa > Arthropoda > Insecta > Diptera > Culicidae > Anopheles > Anopheles arabiensis. The sequence continues at coordinate 89,417,634 of NC_053517.1, read as the reverse complement.
CATAACCACCGACCGATAAAAGGACAACTGCATCGACATCGGATTTTTGGTTGTGTTTAGATGTAAAGCGCAGTAAGCACGCAACAAGATATGTTTCCGAACCGAAAATTAGACTCATTCGCAAAAATCATAAAAACCAAATCGTGCTTCCTGCGTGCTTTCTTCACCGCAAAAATTCCAAACCATGCTTCTTCAACAAATCGGTCGGCATCGTCGGCATGTGATCGTAAAAATATCAATCACAATCCGTTTTGCTCCTTCAACTGCAAGCACGCGGATGAATGGGAAAGCGATTTGGCTGTTATTTCATGTTTTTATGATGCTCAAAATCGTTCAACAGCTTCGGGGTATTCTAAATTAGATACAAGGGCATCCATTACATGCTTTTATCTTTTATTGTTTGCTTCTTGTCTCTGGAGCCTGTCTCAAGCGTGTGTGTGTGTGTGAGTGTGGAAGATACATGAAGATGTTTTTGTATCCTCCGGTCAAACCGAATCAGCTTTTGCACTAGACAGTACGGTCCGAGACGCGACGAAAACCGATTGTTACACGTGTGTTTAAAATAAACAAACTCATGTTCAATCAAATCGTACAGCAAAAGTCACGCCGAATGGGAAATAGCAACTTTGCTTCTAGCAAACGCAACACAAATCGTCCTTCAAAATTGCATTACAACCCCAAATCACCGCTGTCTTGTACTTGGTTCGTGTTATCCCATTTTTCCCCTACTTTGCGGTTGCCTTCGTTGTGGTGTGCGTGTGAAATAGTGTGTGACTTCTGCGTTCTTCTGCTGGTGACCAAAGCTCAAAAGTGCTTGAGCGCCAAAAGGACAACGGGCGCAGTGTGAACCTCTTGTGGCAAACTCTATAAATGGCAAACGAGAGGGATGTGTGTGATTGTAAGGTTTCGGTAGTAATTGAAGAGGAAGAAAACACACAATTACACAAACAAAACAGTGTATCTTTTTAAACCGTTTATCTATCGGCGATTTAGGCACACAAACAACACTTGAGAAGAACAGTGTAAAATAATCCTTTTTGAATTGATTGATTGCTGTCCATTATGTGTATGCGTGTTTGTTCAGTGAGTCAGTGTGTGTTTTTTGTGTGTAAATGAATTGAATTACGTGATGACAAGGTTGTTACACCGGAGGCCATATTGCGCGATAAACCGATAATAATTCACGCTGCGGGAAAATCGGGATCGTGTGTCCTTGTCGTCCTTCCAAGCGCGCACAGTAGGCAGTGAATATTAACTCCCGTTACTACTGAGTGATTAATATGTGTGTGTGTGTGTGTGCGTGCTTTGTGTGTGGACGGGGTAGAACAGCATGGTTATGATTTAATTACACCTTTCAGCGAAATAATCCACTCATCATCATCATCATCCTCATCCTCTTCTTCTCTCCGTATCGCCCCCCAATATAGCAATTCGACAGCAAACAGCAAACAAAAAAAAAACCTGTGTGTGTGTGTGTGGATTTAAAGGCGCACACCGCAGCCTCTGTGTGAGCGCGCGCGCGCGCGTGAGTGTTTCCTTTAGTGTATGTGTAAGTGTGCGCGCCCGTGTGTGTGTGTGTGTGCTGTGTGGAGAAAACAAACGGGCGCATTTAGTGATATCATCGGTTGCGCGCCGCTTTCCTATTTCCCCCCGGACGGATGTGTGAACGTGTGTGCGCCCGTCGGCTTTTCAAGTGATTGTTTCGAAAGGAGCAAATTAAAAAATGAAATGAAATAAATAAAATAATATCAAGATACACGATTTAGAGTGCAGTAATTGTGAACGTGTTTTCCTGCAGTGATTGTGTGCGTGTGTGATGATTTAAATGTGTTGAAAAGAACGTTGTGAAAAAGTGAAAATTTTGAAAATTTACGGTTTATGTAGAGCAAAAGTGTCGTCGTACCGTGCTGAAAAAGGTGATTTGTAAAAGTGCAAACAAGAAACCTTCGTGGTGTGTGTGAGTGTTCTGAAGAAAAAAAAGATAAGAAACAAAGTTTGTGTAAAACTTCCTGAAACAGTGTTAAAACTACGTGCAGAACAGCAGTGCACCAATTGAACAGTCACAATTGGTTGTAGAATTATTAAACGGATTTGGAGAGCTACTGAACAATTGCCTCTTGGTGGTGTGAGTTGCTACAAAAACACAAACGATAAAAAAGGGATAAAAAAAACTGGAAAGGCTGCCTTCTGCATTTTCAACGGTAAGGTAAGTGTCATTTCTTTCTTGAATATGCAAAAAATCGTCTCTGTCTCAATGATTATTTATTATAAATATTCATGCCTGCAAATGATACCTCTAAAATACATCAAACGACAGAACACTGTCACTGATGATGAACGACGTTTGGTTGTTATGATGGCCGCCCGCCGAAGTAGTCTCGAACTCATCACCTGTATGCGCGTGTGGTGCGTGCTTCCGTACTCTTGTCATTGCGCCATGCAGCTGCCAGCGAGCAGTGCGTGCTAATTAGCTATCAGGTTTCATTGCTCTCGCTTTTCGTAGCCGGTTTTGTGGATGGGTGAGAGTTACAATTTTGCCGTCGGGAATCAGGTGCCTTTGGTGCATGGCGCTCAATGTTTTGATGTTATTGTTCAACAAAGATGTTTTAAAGAATTTGCTATTAGTTATTGGTGATTTTTTACAGTTTTAGTAACATTAGATAGTATGAATTCCTATCAATTTACTATTAATTTTTACACCATTAAATAAAGCAATTCAATCCTCTCGTTGAAGATGAAATAATCTCAAAGCTATTGCTGATTTTCTTTAATTATTTCAACTTCAACATTATTTCAAAGTTTCAACTTTCGTACTCTTCCAAACAAAAGCCAAACAAGCCAAAATGGGAGCTCGAATGATACTTGAAAGGTGCTCGCGCTTGCCTGTAAAACTTGCCAGACCCGCATAAAAATCGAACCATTCGGCGGGTGCCTTACAGTGGACCATGTAACCACTTCGACTTCGGAAAGGATGGCCTGCCAAAGGGTAGAAGGAGGAAGAGGGGGGGGGGGGGTAGCGAAAGTGAGCGTGTCATTAGTATCAATCAATCAATTGATGATTGGCCCCGGAATGCTCAAACACAGCGCACGGGTGAATGGGGGCCGCCGCCATGATCCACGCCATCCGTCGTCGCCGTCGTCATCGGACCGATTGATTACAAATATTATGCTTGTCGAAACATGTTCACAACTCACACAGCCAGTCAAGCGTGCCTGTGTGTGTGTGTGTGCCATTATGCCAAAGGGGAAATTAGGTTCGATTTCTCGTTTCCATGTAGATCAATTTCCTTCTCCGCCTGCCACATCACTACACTAATCCATATCCCCGTCCGAGAATGGTTTGCGAGCGTGCGAGAGTTTTGATTTAAAACGAAAATCACAGTATATATCCCCCCACCGACAGTGCGGGTTTGGGCAACGGTATTACTATTATTAGCATCTAGCATTCGTTTGCAGGGTTTCAGCACAGATCAAGGGCCGCTACAAGCGACGGAAGGGGTGGAGGGGAAACACTTTATGTTGATAATAATGATTATTATTATTTCACAACGATCCATAACCCCCGCCGTCGACGTCCCATTTGGGTATTGGGCGCATTTTCTCAAGCTGCCGGCCGCACCACCGGTAGAAGGGGACGAGAAGCCTCTTCCGGTGGAAGCTAAATGAGAAACATTACAGCCCAGAGGGAGAGAGAGGGAGAGCAAGGGAAAGAGAGCAGAGTTGAGCCAATAATAAGTGGTCATTAATATTTGAATGACCTAAGGTCAACACCGCATCGGGGGCCCCAATCATAACAACACAGTCAGAGGCCGGCCGCCCCTTTGTCGTCTTTGGTTTCATGTCAAGAATCAATCGAAGAAGAGGGTCCAATGGGCGCGCGCTCGTGTGTGTGTGTGTGTTTAATTTATGGTAAAACATACAGAGAAAAGCCGCTCCCTCCGCCCGGTGACAGTCTAATGTACTTCCCGCAGCTTGAAGCGGGTGCGCTGATACGTAATCTTGCATACATTTAGGCAGAGTTTCCCGCTTTCCGCGTCCTTCACGGGGCGTGGAAACAAACAAGCACAAATGCATTTAATTGATCGTCACGACAACGGCAATTAATAATTGATTGCATTAGAATGAATCAGTTGCACGGGTGCATTGTTTGGAGCCGAAATATACAAACAAAACCATTTTTCTAATGGTTTGTTGTCTTGGCGCTTTGAAGAAGGAAGGTTGGCAAGGTACAGGGGATGTTCCCCAGTGTGTGTGTGTGTGTGTGTGTGGTAATGGATGTAGTATAAATAGTTAATTACAGCCACGTTATGAGTTGGCAAAGATGTGACTATCCCCATCTCTTCCAACTCACCCGGCGCATGCATCTCGGGGGGAATGATTTATGGAAAAGGTTTTTGAAAACATTTGCTAATTTATTCACGCTCTACAGTTGGTGCTTGACCATGCAACTCATCGTCTTGTGTGTGTGTGTGTGTGGAAGCAAAAACTATGACCCGTGGACCGCAAAACCACAAGGGATACTAATTATTATTTTATCCATTCGTAATGATTATTGTCCAAAGTGTGTATCGATATCTTGGCAAAAGCATTTCGCCAATTTGTCGTTGGTGAGTTGAAATCATTCCACAAGCCTGACCTGTCCCTTCCAATAAGCAACTGCTTGTCTGCCGATGGGCATGGAGCAAGATGGCAGCATATATTACTTTGCAATTTGCGACTATGCGACATATGACACAGAAACGAAGAAGCAGCGCTCCATCGACATTCGGTTCGATGACGATGTTGATGATGATGGGAGGAGGATGGTCGGTCTCTGGACCTTATACCACTACTACCACTTCAATTATGCTCGCTCCAGAGTCCAGCGCTTATATTATTGGACCGCCGGGTATAGTCAATTATCTTAATGAAACTAATTGGCCTGACCCGAATTGGGGAAAAAACCCACAATGGTATGGAATGGCTCCGTGGGCCTCTTGGCCCTGTTGTGAAGCGTTCGCAAATTAGGATGCTGGTTCGATCGAGTGCTGCAAGCTAGAAGGGGGGGTTTTTGAACCCACCTTCCCCCTTGTATCATATGTGTCTCCGTTTTTCATAACCCCCAATGGCTTCGATCGACAATGGACTATGCTTTCGCTCTTTGTACACAAGAGGACAATCGATTCCGTTTTTCGTCTTGAGCGAGAGAAAAGGACACATACAGTGCACAATGGCACTGGATGCTTTTGCACAATTTCATCTGCGCTAAGACTTTGAACGATAAATCTCGTTCTCAGACTCTTTCAACATGCCACAAATGACAGAATTGTAGTCCCAAATTGTGTGGGTGGTTTTATAGCGAACAATCATCATCAACTCTGCTGTAAAACGGATAAACACACACAAGAGGGTAAAGTAAGAGATCTGCCGATGCCGATTTTTCAAAAGAACGATTTATTTTCCTCCCTTCACAAAACACAAAACCGAATTCAATGAACCATTCACACACACGTGTTCGTGTGTCACTTAGCAATACATTTAAATCGTTATGTCCAGATGGAATCGTCTTCCTCAAAATGTGCGGTTTGCTTGCTGACACGCGTGCATCTCTTTTCCCTCCGCTCGCCTTTAGAAAGCATACTTTAGAGAGCCCCGAGAGAGGGGAGTTGTGCTCATAAATATCTATTATCAAAAGACCCTCGTGTGTGTGCTCCGATCGATTGGTTAAACACACACATACACGCACACTACTCACTAACAGTGAAAAACGCTCGAGAAACGAGCAATAAATCCTTTCCAACGGAATCGCTCATCTCAACGTGTGCCTGCTGCTGCTGCTGCCGCTCAACCGATTCAGCCATTTTAGCTTCATTAAACATCGTTTTGGTGTGTGGTGGGTGCGCTTTTATGCGGCGGCCATCGTCTTCGTCCCACTCGCCATAGAACGCACACACACGCACACGCACCGGTGGCGGTGACGGCAGCGAGGAATGGGGGGAACTCAATCACGGAAAATAAACTTCCGGAAAAATGATCCCACTACTAGCAGCAAGTTTTTACCCTTCGCTCTGTATCTCTTTCCCTCTTCTTTATGTTGACCCCTATCCCCTTCGCTTTTCTTCGCGTCGTCGTCTGCCCCCGTCTTCGTATTCCCTTCTTCCGCTCGGGGTTTACTTCCTTTCTGCGTTGTGTTTTGGGAGGGGGGAGCGATTTTCTTCTCCTCGGCTAGGGGTTTTTTTTTCTCTTCGTTTTTTTTTCTCTCTCTCCGTTCGGGGGAAGGTTTTTCGGGGACAACAGGAATGCCGTGACCATATGCCATCATTTTCTCCTCTTCCCCAATCTCCCTGTGGTGCCGCCCGCGCTCGCGTGTATAGATAAATGCCTGATGATAATGATGACGAGTTTCGCTTTTCTTCCATTTTGAGTGCTTCACATAATGGCGAAAAAAGGGGGCGTAGATAGGGGAAAGGGAATTGCTTCTTCTTTTCTAACGTTGTAGCTTTATCGGATTCTAATCGCTTAATTGGAGGAGAGAGAGTATGTTGTTTGACTGGCTGGCACACACTCAAACAAACGCGGAAGTATGACGACCTTATGCAAGGACGAGAGAGCAATTTGTGAGGAATATTGATAAGAATATGTTTTTTGCATGCATTTTCCCTTTTAATATCAATTTCACTCAGTGTCTCAGGGCTTATTTCCTGCACTGATTATACATCGAGGGAACGCTTCCCGATTTTATAAGCATAAATGCGTTCGTGTTCGCGAAGCATTTACATCAAAGTTTATGCCCTTTGGTTCGTCTTTCTAATACGCTATCGATTTTTATTGTTTTCTATTATCAAGGGGGCAGTGTAAGCGCTTGTATGTGTGTGTGTAAAAGTATTTTATTGAGCCATAGAAGATATGTTTCGAAATTAACTGCTACATCACACACACACACACAAAACTGTCTATTCAATACGGAAAATATAAAGCAAGTTATAGTTTTTTGTGTGTGCTTTTTCTCTCTTTCTCTATCTCTTTTTCGCTTCCCACTTCCTGTCCAAGTAATGTGTGTCGGAACTACAAAAGGAAGTAGAAGCGCGGGAGGAGCAAGGGGATTGAACCTGGGTCTCTGAGTGTGCCGCGGTGAGAGAGTAAGAGCGAGCGAGGGGGTGTTGTATCCATTTTATCTGATGTTGTAATAGGCAATATGCGTACACAAACACACACACACGTCGGCCGGTCCCCCCCATCATGCGTTTGTTGTGTTCTCGGTGTAATGATTTTTGTTTTACATCGAAACCGAACACACACACACAGCGACGCACGTTGGCAGCGTGCTTTGCTTTCCCTTTTGCTCCTCTTAACATAATAGAGCAGGGTGCCAAGGGTTGGTGAGAAACCCCCAAACACAAAATTATCTGATCGAGGCGGGCAGACAAGACAACACCCCTCCGCACCCCTCAGACACCACAAAGTGGCGCGCGGCACCCACTGTCTGACGCTATCATCGGCATCGCCGCGAACCCCCCCGGAATTCAATTGGGCCGTTGTTGATGAATTTAATTCACTTTCTTGTGGTTTGTCTGCGCTCTTTGGCGGACGCCGCCGCATCAGCCGGTCGGGATAGGAACACTGGTAAAAGCGCCGGTACGTGTTGTTTGACATACACACGGGACGACGCGTCGGCGTTATTGCGCTTTTGCTCGGGTTCGGCGGACAAATTTGGTACACGAGAAATGGAATGTTGACGCCAATCCCCGCGATCGCCCCGCGACGCTTGTTAGCGCCGAATCAGTTTGTTTGCTTCGGGTAAATCAAAACGGTTTCAATCACGGAAGAGGCGATAGCGGCTTAATTTGCTTGATATGATTTGTGCGGAAGTATATTTCGGTGTAACAGCTTTTCAATGGCTTCGTGGAAGTTGGAGTTGATGGGGAGCGCTTCAGTGTGCCAGAAGACATATGTAAAAGTTGAAGATCAGAAAATTATATCAGGATTTTAATGGTTGGAATCTTGGTGCACTTAACGGCAAGCTCTTTTTGATTTCGAATCTTGATTACAGAGCTTCTGATGCTATTGCTACACTTTCTCAACTCAATGCGGCGTGAGGTCACCATTAGTTTAGCGTAAATCTGATTCAGACATATGAGTCGGAATGAGTGTTTGGAATAATTCTTTGAATCTGATTCTTGTTTGAAAGATTCATATATCTCAAAAGATTCACGAATCTCCAGTGAATCATAAATCTCCAAAGATTCATAAAGCTTAAGCTTCTTCTTATACTTCATCTTGGCGTAACGATCTACGTGGTAATGTCAGCCTATCCAGGTTTTCGAGACTTCCTGGCAAGTACCACTAAGCCGGATAGTCTGTTTTGCTAACGGGAAGATGGTCCATGCGAGCCTTGGATCCATGTCGGGCATGTTGTTAAGTCGTGCAAGTTATCCACCGTACCATGGGATGAATTCATGAATCCGTGGAGATTTATGAAATCCTTGAAAATCATGAATCTTTGAATCATTCGAATCACGAAATTCGATTCATTCATCGCTGAAGACTCATATGAATGATTCCCAACAACAAAATACCCTTGAAACCCAACATTAGTCACCGTCTGGCACTACAAAAACATGGTACTAATGTTCCACTCCATGTCCAGATGCAGGGTTTTCCAATTGAGTTTAGACTAGGAGCATACTTTTTTTGAATAGTCGCAATAGATTCTTGACTAGCATCCTCTATTTTTGATTACGAGCAGTGGATTATTGACTAGGAGCAATTGATTTCAGCAGGTCCCTGCATGACAGCCTAAGAGCGTCGTGGTTATAACACCCGGTGTGACAGATCGACTTGAATAATAATCTGTGGATAATATTTAATTTAATCCGCTCATTAGTTTAAAGCGTTTGTTTTACTGCTATATATCATCCACAAAATAAGATATATTTTATCTGATAGGTTTTTGGTGTTATTGTTTTGATTTTACGAATGCACAATACAACACAAAAGCACTTAACGGCTGAATTGAAATATGCAGTAGTGGACCCATAGGCATAACCTAACCAAAAGCTAGATTGGGCAAGTTTTTCAGAGTGACCATATGTAGTTCTATCGATTTTCGATCGAATATCGGTTTACAATTGAGCGCACTATAACTCAATTTTTCTTACCCAAAAATCAAATGTTTTTCTAAGTATTCACCGTTCAACGTAAAATTAGAATTTAATAAATTTTGTGAGTGAATAAAAAGTTGTTTTTACCGAAAATTACCGAATTTGCTTTAGATTTCCTACTGATAACCTCTAAAAACAATCTGGTCACTCCGCGCCAGCAATCGGCCTGCTGAAATCAATTGCTCCTAGTGAATAATCCACTGCTCGTAAACAAAAATAGAGGATGCTAGTCAAGAATCTATTGCGACTATTCAAAAAAAGTATGCTCCTAGTCTAAACTCAATTGGAAAACCCTGTAAGCATAATTGAAAAAAATAAGAAGGAATTAAACTATCATTATTCTGAGTTCAGAGGGAGTTCAATGAATCTAGAAGAGTGCATGTAGCGATTTGAATCATCTTTTGAGGCATAGACACCTAGCGATTTACTCTTTTGCGATTCTCAACTCTCGCTCTTTTCCGATTCAACTTACTCCGGTTCTCGGCGACTCACTCTTTTACAATTCAACTCACTCCGGCTCTCTGTGTGCTGGCTCTTTTGTGATTCAATTTCCCGTTGAATGAGTAAGCTTGAAGAGTGGAACGTGAGTTATGAAGTAACTCTTTGTGCAGAGTTGAATCCATACGTCAAATCACTCATCGCTCTTGAAGTCAATTGACCTTCAATCGTGTGATTCCTGTTAGAGAATATGTGTCAACTATTTACTTCAATGATCTAGTGCCTATGAAAATAAATAAAGGAAGTACTTTCCAGATGTAATTGATAATCCATTTAGATAATTAATCGCGCTGTTTCGGCTGTAGCGGCATTAGTGGCGAGATAATGGATTATAGCCCGCAACTCCACAACATCAGAAGCAGCGAACGCGCGCGGATCAAGTCTCGGTCAATTGCAAAACGAATGAAAATTATCTCAAGCGATAAAATATAGGTACAAGCGGTAACAACAATCTCAACAATTGTCCTCTCGCGCTTGCTCTGTCGCTTTATCAGCGAGAAAATTAAACGATTATCGCTCACTTGAGGCCCCCGGTGGTGGTGTACCACTCTTCCGACAGTGTGGTCGCCCTTTCCCCAGCGCTCACCATCGCCTCCATCATCAATTCATCAACAGCGGAAGACGTACGGCGGAGGAGTAATGTCAATGTTCTATGACTTTTTTCCCCCCTGTTTGTAATTGTTATTGTGTGCTGCTTCGATGGTACCGCGCCGCCGCGATACAAGCACTTCAGAGATTGACTAGGTGCTCCTTCTAATACACCAACCGATTTTCGCGTTTTTTTTCTGTTGGGAAATTTTCTCCCCAAAGGAAGGTTTTCTTTTGCTATCGCTGTTCGCGCATTGAGACCGTTTGAAAAATTGATGAACAGTATCGCAGACACACACACACACACACACAGCGAAACGAGACAGTGGGCTGCGTTACTTTTGCTGCTTTAGCGCGCTTTTCATCGGTCGATTGAATCGCGACTCGCTTCTTGTCCAAACGATGAAGCGGAACCAACTGTCCTATAAAACTGTCTGCGTGTGTGCGTTTCTGTATGCATGAATGAGAAATCGAGGGTCTGTGTGTGTGCCTGTGTGCCTGTGTGAGCATAAACTTCATCGTGTCCGCTTCATTCTTCCATCGTCCCCCGGCCTCACTTTCTCACTTGGCTCGCACCACCTCACCGCACCAGCAAAACCTCTAACGAAGCGACTCCCAATGGTGCGGAGAGGCGCGCTTTTATGTTCGTGCTAATATGTTATTTAATCCATAATTTGATTTGGATGGTCGTTCGTTCCTTTTTCTCGTCATCGTTTGTCGTTTTTTTTTTTCTTCCTTCCTTCCTCCCGTTAACGTTGCTGCTGCAGAGCACCACCACCCCACACACACAACACGTTCCTGCTGCTGTTGTGTGAGGGTTGAGAAAAGCGCCAAAGCGAGAGGGAGAGAGAGAGAGCGAAAGAAAAGACTTGCGTGCGAGTGAGCAGAGCAAAGCGAAAGCAGCGAGCAGGAGAAAATGGCGATGGCTGTGTTTGGGCAAAGCGGCGGGGGGGCGCTGAACACACGACGGGATCGAAACCGACGGACATTTTGTCAGCGAACGTGCGCCCCCATGCTGGTTATGCTGCTGCCGCCGCCACCGGGCCATGGGATTTTATATGCTGTTGGATACGCGCGTGCGTGTATGTGTGTACGTACGGTACCGCTCTGTGTGTGTGTGTGTGTGTGCATTTCCTGTGTGTGCGCACATCGTCCATCGTCGTGGTCGTCGTCGTCTCGTGTCATCAGCCAAATGCTTTTCTCTTTGCGCGCGAGCGTTTTGGGGGCAAGAAAGCGTGTAAAGTGTCTGGTCTTTAGAATTTTGTGTGTGGCATGGATGGGCAGCAGTTAGCCATCGTTGGGTAACTTTTAATAAACTTTATCCCCCCTCCCCCTTCCTCCGGATATCATTTATGTCACTCCCGTGAGAGTGCAGGAGGTGATGATACCTAATGCGTGGTGCACTAATTTTGCTTCAATGTATCCCAGTTTTTCCCGCTGTTATTTCGGGTTTTTTGTCCCAAAATTTGCTCTAATCATCTTTTCGCTTCGTTCGCTCGGTCAATTTCGAAGGAGACCACAAGCAGCAAACGATGTGTTTGTTCATTCTGACTGTGGATTAATCGGCTCTTCGGTTTTCGCATTTTGCCGGCCTAATGACGTCACCCCTCGTCCGTGGTTTGGAGATGCTGCTGCTGCTGCTCGAAAGGGAAGAAGATGTCCGCCGATAGAGAGATTGTTTTGAGTGCGGGAGTTGCTATTTATTATGCTTCCGATTAGCATCGTGTTTTGATCGGTGGGAATGGAAAGAAGAAATATAACGGCTGTTTGTGAGCCACTTTTCAATGTGTGCGACAGCTCGTTTTTTTTTTGCTCCAAGAGAAGGAAGAATAAGCGTGCATTTTTCTACATTAATCAACGGATTGTTTTCTGTTTGGTCGACGCGATGACTTTCAACACACTCCTTTGCTAATCAATTAGTTTCCAACACAACACCAGTGTGTGTGTGTGTGTGTGTGTGTGTGTGTGTGTGTGTGTGTGTGTGCGTGGCTGTGGTTCTGGGTAGTGTCAGATCGTTTACAAATGTAATGTAAACTAACCCTTTCCCACCTCTCTGGGCTGTTTTTGTTAAACGAGTTGTTGAAAGTCATCGCGATGATTTAGAACTACAACACTGTAAGAGTGGGTAGCAAGAGCTCCGATTACTTGAATGTTTAATTAACCCGTTTACTTTCACATGACTTTTCGTGTTAAAAGCGTTAAAAGAAAGGTCGTGAAAGCAAACATTTTGCGCGAATGTGAATGCTTCTTAATCGAATTTGATTTGATCAACCAAACACATTTTTCCCTTTTTTCTTCTCTCTCTCTCTCTCTCTCTTTCTCTCTCTCACACACACACACATTCACGCCAATACGTGAACGTGTGCCAGCATGTTCGCCCGTTTACTTAATGGTACGTAAAATCTGGTTCTCTTTCGCGCTTGCTTTGATTCAGGAGTCTCTTTTGCTTTTGCTTGCCGTTTGCCTGCTTAAATCTGCCCCGTTTCTTCCCCTTCTTCTTCTTCCTCCCTCCTCTCCACCCCCCTCGCATCCCCTAGTTTCGGTCCAAAACCAGTGTTGTGGGCATATCAAGCTTTCCGATGACAACCGTCGGCCATTTTCCGTTGTTTTACAACGGATGCTCGTCGAGTGGGATAATTGATATGCAATTTATAGTTTCCCTTCTCCTGCTTCACTCACCGCTGCGCTACTGCCCCTGCCCACACACACACACACACACACACACCATCATCATCATCCCACTTCAGCCTTGTAAATCGTTTCTTTCTGCTGTTCCCTTCATTCTGCCGACCGTTTGCATTTTTTTGCTTTTTTTCCCCGCACTATCTATCTCTCTCTTTCGATTGCATGCCTTTCTGCTGAGCTTGGGTTTTTGGGCCTATTTTTTTTTGTTTGTTTCACAGTCTCCGCTTCTTCCCTGTGCCCACCCACCCCCGCGTGTCGCTCCCAGGGCCCTTCTGTGGCTTTTATCTTCCCTTTGGATCATGTTTTTTTAAAGCCTCCTCCTCCGGTGTTTGTGTAGGGAAGAAACAAAAAAGCAGCAGCAGCACACACACACGGGCTTTGTTGAGAAATCTTTAGGATGATGGGTTTCCTTTTGTGCACGTTTTAAGTTTTAACCCATGGGAAGCGACAGCATCGAATAAAAAAAGCGGAGCAAAGAATGAAACAAAGCAAAAAACCAAATACAAAAAAAAAAACTCCCCAGAACGAACAAACGCAAACGATGACGAGCGGTGATGACGCGCGACTCCCCGCCTTTTCCTTGCCGCTTTTGAGAGAATGCGCGCCCCGCTCCTCGATTTTTGACACTGATGACGTTTGGTACGTGGTTGTGTGTGCGCGTGTGGGACGGTTTGCCCACAGTTATGAATAGTTATGACATTATCAAATGGGAAGCAGCGAATGAATTCATCAACCATTCAGTAGCAGCAGCAGCAAGGGCGCGCACTAAACAAAAACGGGCGCAGCAGCAGCTCGATTAGTGTCGCATTTACATTCAAATGATTACACAAACCGTGACACACACACACAGCCACATGAGCGGTTTTTAATTCCTTCCACACCTTTTCATTGCATTTTTTCCCTTCTTTTTCATGGCTGGGGGAAGAAGGTTGCAGGTTGGTGGTGGGCTATTAATGTGTTTTGACAGCTTTGTGTGTTGCATTCGCTAAAGCGCACCAGATGACGTGCTACACGCTCTCGCATTGAGGAGGATTAGCTTTGATAACGTTTGAAGTGTAATGTTTTGTGTTACAAAAGGTAAAAAGCAAGTATCAGCAGCCACAAACCTCGAAAGAGAGGTCATTAGTGTGTTTAAAGCATTTTAAATGTACTATCTCTCTCTCCCTCCTTCCCGTAAAACAAGCGGCAAGTGTGATGCACCTTCTTCCCTGGAACACGACTGCCAATGCAAAATCGCAATCGTAATGCAATCAAAATGGCAATCCACGGTGGGGACTGAACCGTTTGCGCTCTGCTCTTCTGCCCACTCGGTGCATCGTGCACAGAGTAATGCAGTGGTTAGAGTTTCTTTTCTTTTCCGCACTATTCCTTATTCCAGCGAGAGACATTCTTCGGAGGTTTTCCTTTTTTTTTGGTATGTTTATTGCCTCTGCTACTCGGGTTTCTTCATTCGCGCCACTTGTGTGTGTGTGTGTGTGGATTGGAATTGCACCTTTTTTTCGGGTTAAAATGTGGAACACAGTGGGACGCTTAGTGCGAATTCGGCCCCTATGGCCTCTCCGCTACCTGTTGGATGTACTGTTTGGATTCTGGAAGTGTGTGAGTATTTTTTTTTTATTGCTTTCAGCTGTGTGATCTTTCCTGTTGCATTTTTTCTAAAGTGATTTTGTATGTTTTTCGTATAGGAAATAAAGGGGAAAACAGGCGATAGTTTTAAAACATTACAATCTCTAATTCTCTAATCCAAATTGTTCCAACATTCTTAACCAAAATTAATCTCTGTTTAATGTTGTATGATAAAAGTGCTGTGTATTTTGTTTATCGCTCCCTATTACATCCTGCATTCAGCTCCCTTTACAGTGTAACACAATCGCAAAGAACAAGCACAAACACACACACACACACACGCACCAAACACTCGCCTATGTCAACAGAAGAAAAACGTATGTTTTTCTTTGTAAGAGCCAATACAGGCAGCTGCCCCTTGTCCTCTCTTCATTGCTTCTGTTTTGTCACATCTTTTTTCCGTGCGAAGGGGGGGGGGGGGAAGGGGTTGTGAGGTGCAATGCCTCGAAAATGGCCAGCTAAAAGGTAGGGAAGAACGAGGCACGAAAGGGAAGAACAAGAAACCGGGGGCGCAAAACGATGAACGGGAAAAGATAAGACGCTGCTGCGACCCTACGACCCTTCTGCTCGCACCGCTTTGCCCCGCTCGTGCACCTCGCGCTCCCAAGGAGAATGTGAAATGCATTTTACACGTGCTCGAGCAGATACCACATCTCGCTCGCTTGTGCGCTTGTTCGCTCGTTTGGCGTGTCCTGTGTGTGTGTGTGTGTGTGTTGGCAATGTTTAATGTTGTTTCTTCTGCCATTCCAATGTCCCGTCCCGTACCACCACCATAAACCCCCCCCCCCTCTTTGTAGTGTGTGTGTGTGCAACGGCGGTGGGGTCCGACGTGTGTTGCATTTTGCCAGCGGAACGATAATTATGCTGATTTGATTATCATTGCAACACGCCCAGCGGGGCGGCGACCGCTGCTGTGTTAGACAACACCACCACCACCACCCTTGGGAGCGGGGCACGACAGTCCCCCTACGCAGCACCATTCCTTCCCGGTGCCATTTTGCAAGCTCTCCTTGCTGTCAAGCTTTTAATGGATAATAGAGCCGGGAACAAATGGGGGCCTGGCTGGCTGGCGGGTCGGCGATGATGGGGTGTGCAGGAATGGCAAACTCCGACTCCAAGAAGCGCATCAAAAGGAGCAGTTGCATTAGCTCTGTCCCCGTGTGGCTGCCGGAGTGGCGGGGTGTAACGAGAGTGAAAATTAATTATGTGTGTCGCACTCGGAACGTTGCGCCGCGCGCTCTCGTCTAGCATTCTCTTCATTTACATGCTTTACTATTCGCCACTGCCGCCAGGTCTCTCTCCTCGCCATGTTCCTCATACTCTCATACTCTCCAAGTCCCGGAGTGTGCAGAAGGGTTAGATCCAACACTAGCAAACGGTCTTGCGAATGGGTTTGATACGACCCTGACATAAGACTGTGATTTGGTTGCATTAGGGCTTAGAAAAGGGGACAGTGATTGATAGTGTGCTTTTTTTTTTGTGCACCGTTCGTAGTGTGTAGCACCACCACCATCAATGTACGGGAGGGACCTCCCACCGTATGAGCACAGTTTCACACTACCTTATGTTATCGCAAAAGCGAATCGCCCATTCCCTTTGAACACATTGCCAGATAATGAAAACGGAGTGCGGAAAAGCCATCCCAGAGGGGGAGAGGTGCGACGGGTAGACAACTGTTGGAAACGGCAACGTTGTTTGCCCCGATGCAAATCCGGCGTGTAGGGCTAACACCTTGCCTCCTGAGCTCACGGCTAAACCCGAGCAGCAGGGCAGACCATCAACAACATCATTAGTCCCGGTGTAAACTACCCACCGAGCCGTAGAGGGCCGTTGCGGGAGGGTTGCGGGAGTGCGGCGAATGTGAATGTCCAACGAGTTTTCGCAAACACAGTGTGCGCAAGAGAGTAGCAGTAAAACGTTGATGTAGAGATTACGACGAGCGTAAAAAACGGCACACCAACTGTATTGCCATCTTCTCCACCTCTTTACCCCATGTTATGCTACACAGACACACTGGGCTGGCCCACGGTGATAGTGATCAGTGCAATTGATTTTGGGCCACTTAACACCACGCTCCCGCTTTCAAACACTTGCCCCTCAAAATTCACCTCAACACCTCAATTCCGTTCAAACCTTTGCTCTATACGGTGGGACGCGTGTGCCGGTGTCACCGAGCAACAACTGGCCGCGTGTAATGAAGGGGGTTGGTATGGAATTACTGTGCTGTAGCTGTGTAATTCGGCGAGGAAATAATTGACTATTACACTTACCCCACGGCGGGCGGGCGTGTAGGCGCCATACGTGATTTGAGCCATTGATTTTGATGGTTTTTCTTCTGGTGCTTGATTGCAACATGTGCAGCTACCGTTTCCAAGGGGGGGGGGGGGTTAATATTGTGCGCCTCCCCCCCCCTGCGCTGTGATACGGTATTTATATGGGCCTTGATTATATGGTAGTGAGGAATTGTTTTTTTTTCTTCTTCTTCTGCTACTACGGCTGCTGTTGTTGTTGAGTTGACGTTGAGAGCACTCTCTAGATTAGGCGAGCCCCGAAGGCTAATTGTAAATTGTAGCCTCTTGAGCGTCTCAAACAGTTTAGCATTGGCCATTGGGACACTCATCGCGTCGTCAGTTAATAGCGAGAAATTTGCCGCGTTTAGTGGGACAGCTCAAGTGGACACCACAACACCCCTTGTAAATAGTGGTCTCAGGCAGTGGACATTAAACATCATGAGTAAACTTGAATGACGTACTTGTGGAGTCAAAATGAGTGAGTGAATTAAATTTTAGAAACGAATGAGTTCCAATAAACCACCACAAGGAGCCTATTTTACACAATTGTGATTTATGAGAGAAATAACTCTTTTGAGAGTTCAATCTAGATAGGGTAAACGTACCCATAGTGGTACTAGTACTAATAGTGGTGGTATTGCACTAAAATGCGTCTCATACGATAAATTAACAGTAGTTAAGTTATCTACGATAGTGTAAAATGTTCTCTAACCTTTTACAAAGGATTTAAAAATGAAATGGGGCCATTCCGTTTCTTAGTGACCGAAAAATCCATTATTTTGTGAAAGGTATCAACATTTTTCCAAAATCCTTAGGATTTCATAACGATAGTCATATATTTGTTAACGTTCTAAATGACCACATAACTACGCAATTTTTAGTTGTTATGTCATAATTATTATCAAATGATATTGTTTTATTCAAATTCATAGGCTTTTGACCATATTTACGTATTTTTAAGTGTTTTTTACGATAGTGCCATTATAGGTACACCAAACAGGCATGTTCCTATAGTGGTCCTAGTTCTAAAATCAATAAAAACAGGTAATTTTTAGATTTTTTTCGACGACATTTTTGGCATGTCGTACTGCTTTCATTAAAATAAGCAACAAAAATGAGTTGTCTGTAAGTAATTTACCAAACAAAGGCCAACATTTGTTTATTTGGCTGAGTGAAAAATCGACTTCAAATCAAGCAAACTCTTCTGGGTATGGGTTGACGACAGGTGTTATTCAGCACTTTAGTCAATATTTTCATCACCCAAATTCATACATGTTTTACGATCAAATTACGAAAGAATTAATTATTATCGCAGTAATCCTTGCTATTCACACGAAAACAGCTTCAAAACTAATGTGTATAATGATAATATACACTGTTTTAAGGCATCCTTGTTTACCACCACTATAGGAACACAATACGACGACTATAGGAACCATACCACCATTATAGGTACAACGAAGCAATCACAAAAATATGTATTTTTTCGTAAATTTGATGTGTTTCATGGTAAAAATGATTGTGATTGCGAAGATAAAACAAATTCCAATTGCTATGTGGTAAAATATGCATGAATTTACCTTCCTGGCACTTTAAATTCATTAAAATACATCTGTACCACCACAAATTGCACCACTATTGGTACATTTACCCTATGTGTTTGATTGATTCATCTTTCGATGCCGGTCAGCAGCTCATTCATAGTGATTCAAAGTTTTTGAAAGTGCAATAGCTCTTTCAGGAGTTGAATCTCGATTAATGATTCAACTTTCTGTACCGTCAGAGTCGAATATCGATGAATGGATACAGCTATCTGTATCGTGAGAGAACGAATTCGGTGTCAGTTAAATCTTGAGTTAAATAACTCTCAAATCGTGTTGATCATATGAGCAACTTATTCACCGTAGTTTTGCATGATGCTTACAGAGTGTGCTTGTGATTCTAATTCCTGTGCAATAACTTAACTCACTCTACTGTGGTTATTTCCTTTTCTATAAAACTTCACTATAAACTCGTAGGTTCGAAAAGACTCCGAAAGAAATAGGCTCAGTTGTGGTGTTTCATAGTTCTAAATGAGTTACTGATGGCTATTTACCTAGCTACTTGATAAATGACTACCATAGTAACATTCTGTTGTAATCCTTAATCGCTTATATGATGGATTTTATGGTGGAGCTTATGTTTGACTTAGGGTTAAGATATGGCATCACCCAGTTTGGAGCAGAATTCATCCTCTTGTTAACTAGAAGTAACTACTTCTATGATCATTCTGCTTTAATCTATCCTACATTATTGCCACAGAATTCGTAATAAAGCTTATCAATCTACACTGTGTGCACGGTTGATGTACAAATGCACGGCCGCTGTTATCACATTTCATGTGCTAGGCCCAAAACCCCATCCCCAATTAAAGTCTTACTTTCAGATTTGTTTTATTTGTCACTTTTATTCAGCAGCTCCGTGGGTAAGAGATTTATGTTAGTGGGTTTTGCGTTATCAGCCCCCTAAATGGTCGGATACTTGAGTAGTGTGTTATTATCGTAATGGTTCAAGCCACTTTTTGATAAGCGGTAAATGGACGAGGAAGTTAACCCACGCCCTCGGTACCTTAAACACGTACACCTTAATTTGTCGATCTGATTTAATGGTGATTAATGTAGGTGTAATAAAACGAAACCGATTAAGGCGATGACAGTTTCTGCGGCACTGCAGGTAGCACTTGGGCTGGTTTAAAATTGTTTTCTCTCTTCTACGCCTTTCCACGTTGATGTGCGACATTGGCAAGAGATCGGTGCAAAATTCAATCCAGACCACGGCAGTTGTCCTGCCGTCTGGGTGTCGATGGGTGTGTTTATTGGTTCTCACAGCGCTTAAGATTACTGGCAGACAGTGCACGGATTGTCGATCACGATGGATTTTATCACCACAGCGACGACGCCGCCTGTAAAGGCGGAGACTCCCTCCCGGCGGATCGCCAGGTCCTTGGTCCTGTGCTGAGGTTTTCAGCGATTTTTAAGAGACCAATCAAACTCTCCCCTGTTTTATAAAACCCCAAACGGTGGCCAGTAATCACCACACATGAGCAGGGGGACTTTTCAATGACCCTGAGTGAGTTGTTATGTGCGAGCGTTGTCGTCCGGGCGCGGTTGATCGTTAAATGAAATAAAACGAGCGGTAGTTAAACAGAAATTATACCACTGAAATAGTTGGCTAATGGTGCGGCAAGACGCAAACGACTTTGGTCGGTGGTAGAGCGGGGAAGAAGGGTGCCGGTGTTGTGTGTTTCGGCGTGTGAGATACTCTTGTGTGGCTTGGCTCAAACGGGCCTCTTTCGGGCGGACCTCAACCAACCGGCAACCTCTCGCAGCGGGAGGGAATTGGCTGCCAGAGCAAGCACGGCCATTTCCTGCGCTGTGGCGTGTGTTTTATTTGGCCACCGTTCGCTTTTTTTACGATACAACTGGCTGCCCCGTATATCCCTCGGTAGCTCGGGCGCATACTCACTCAAGGGTGTAATAAACATTGAACGGTGCATAATTAGAGGAAGTGTATTCTCGCGCAGTGTGTACTACCCAGGCGGTTGTGTTATACAGCCCAAGCGGTGTGAGTCCGCTGACGGCGTGTGGTTTGGGGAACGGCGTTTCGTGTCTGGGCGGTTTTGTACGTCGTTATGTGTAGCCCCCGAGGGAGAAAGTCAGGTAAGGTAGCGCGCTCGCACGCGCGATTTCGTGTGAATGAAAGCCGAACCCCATCGACCAAGGGTAATGGTTTCTGACGGCTAAAAAGGTAAATGGGTGCCGCTCTCTGCCAAAGTTCTGTGCTAACCAGAGGGGGGGGGAGGGGGGGGGGAAGCCAAATTGATCTTAATACCTATAATTGTGAGCTGGAAGTTAACGACTCGGGTCGCGCGCGCCATCACATGCTTTAGCTAGCATGCATGGTACGTGATAAGGGAACATACCAAACAGTTACAGTATCAATTTTTCGGTTGGGTTAAGGGTCAAGGAATAGCGATTGTGGCACACCGGTTAGGCCTGTACGGTGTGGTACGGCAATCGATGTTACAAAATTGCTCAAATAAAAGACCGAAAATGGTTGGCTGTTTTATAGAGTGGGTTTAAAAAAAAAAGGCAAATGTGTTGTGTGCATGTCGATGCTGTAAAATAGCTTTAGCAATTAAGTTACCAAACGTCAAATTAACATCATACTACATTTTCCACCCATGCTAAAAGCACGAACATGCCGAAAAAGTGAGTACTGGTTCGGAAATAACGAACGAGGTTTGACTTCGCCGCTTAGTACAGACGATAACGCGCGACGGTGACGCTACGCTGGTTAGAGACAAAACCTCAAGTGGACCAAATTATCGATTGACGCTCTCTGTGCAGGAATAAATTTATTCTGCTACCATTATAATTATACTGAGCAACGTTTGCTGTACGGGATACAATATTGCAAAATTGGTTTGATTTGTACAATGAAACAAGATAAATAAGAAGAAATACTTAAATATATTTAATGTTCTCTAGAACTAGGTCAACTCTTTGTTGTTTCCTTCCCCTTCCCCAATCAATTCGATGAAATGGGCACAGCGGAGCGTTAAAAACTACAAATTACCGACCAATATCATCCCGAACTCATTAAATATGCACCAAGGGAAAAAAGGGAACAGCGAAAAAGAGAAAGGAGAGAGGGAGATCAAACAGTTTAGCATTACATGACAATAAATGTAAAACAGACATGGCCCCATCTCCCGACTCAAAAGGTCTCCCTTGATGCCCTTTTCGCGTGTGTGTGTGTGTGTGTCTTTCATTTTTATTGGCAAAAGAAGAAGAGCCTTATGATAGCGCTACGGGCCAACCCGGGAAACCTGCCAAAAGGGGGCAAAAAAGGCCATCAGCGCAGCCACATTGCAAAAAAGGCCAAAGGTTGTCTCACTGTTGACTGTTTGGTCTGTGCCTGCCAGAAAAAAAGGCCCCGTTCTTCATCCCTTTAGCCACCTTCCTGTCCTGTCACGGGGCACTGAGCACACAAGGGGACTTAAAAGTGTTCAACACGAAGGAGTCAAATTAAGTGTCCATAAAACAAATACCTGCTGCGCTGTCCGCGATGGCGCGGGGCGGGGGGGGGCGCCTTGTGTGCTCTCTCCCTCTGTTGGTGAACTGTTGCCAAAACCACCTCACCTTTTCCGCTTCTTGTCGAAGAAAAAAAAAGGAAAGCCCCCCCCATTTGCGCCCAGGAACATGAAAACTTGCCAGTTGTGTGTGTGGGCACTTTGCCAATCACTTACCCCTGCAGGCATGGGCTACTTGCACAGACGGTGTGAGTGTGTGAGAGAGAAATATAATGAAAAAGGAAGCGGGAAAGCTGATAAGGGACTGGGCTGTTGGGCTTTCACACAGGATGTGGGTTGCAGTGTGTGTAGTGCTAAGTGGAGTTGAGGGGATTCACCAGGTTTTTTTTTTGCTGTAATTTGGACCTGTGTGTCGAGCATGAGCATGGTGTCTCGAAAAATGGTCCTCTGGTTTTTTCGGTTGACCACTGAATTCCGTTCCGGTCTCGCCTCATCTTCCTCTCTCTTTCTCTCTGTCCCTATCGCCATCTGGCAATGGGAGTTTCGGTGTTAAAAGTTCGTAAAATAACCTCATTTTTAATGTTACCAGCAGCTGCTGCTACTGCTTGGGCACGCGGTTTAGTGTGTACTCTCTTCTCTGTGCCTGTGTCAGGTTTCCCGCTACCGGCACGAACGGTTTTTTGCTTCCATTCTTTCGTCTACCATCCCTTCCGTGCTTCCGGTCAGTCGATCGGTGGCGGTGATAATAATAGTGTATATTGCTACACATCCCCCCAATCCTGCCTGACCAGAAGTGCGAGTGAGCGAAAGGAAATTAAAGGCTTGGTAAAAGTGGCCCGTTAGAACATCCGCCGCTCTGGAGTCACCCAACAACATGGCCCCGCTCGAAAGCAGAAAAGAGGACAACCAAGGGAACCATAAAATTCCCCTCAATCGGGAGATATTCAACAAATGTGAATTCAACACGACCCCCAAGCACAGTTGTGCCCATGAGTGTTGTGTGCCTGTGCACAGGTCATTGTGGTGAGTCCGTTTTTGCGCAGGATGGTTGCCTCTTTTTGGCTTTTGGTCGGGTTTGATTCCTTGTTGCCAATTGCGCTGTGCAGCGCACAGGCGAAAAAGTGTAATGATTGTGTGCAGCGCACACCCAGGAAACATGATATCCTTTTTGGGCACGATAAAAACGAATAAGGTACGTTTAAATGTGTACCTTCTGTGTGTATACAGGGTGGACACATATCGTCGCCAAAGCGCGTTGAAATGGATGCTTTTTTGTAGCTCACAAATGACACTTCCCAAAGTAGAAAAAGGTTAAAACATGAATGTACCTGCCAAAAAGGATCTCGGCAACTCGGAAACCGGCCACAGAAGAAAGTTGTGTATGTGTCTCCACCTCAGGGTTTGGTATGTGTTTATTTCCACGTGCTTTTTTTCGTTCGCCTCAAATGACATCACACTTCTGATTCCGTTCAACAACCCATGCACGTTCCCGTCTGTCTCTTCTGTGTGGTGGAGCCTTCTTCGTGCGTCAGTTGGACTGCGTCCATCGTTAATGGGATACCGCTGTCGTCTTCGCCACCTCTCCACCGGCGGCGCGCTACCGTGTCGATTAAGAAAGGCGCAAAAAGGGCAACTTTTTTATAGATAATCTTTTTCCGGTGCTTCCGGCGAGTGGCAAAGGACAGGAGAGGATGGCGCTTCATTGTGTCGTGTGCTTCCTGGGTTTTGCTGCCCTTCAAGAAGAAGAGCCCAAAGATCCTGTTTAGGTCTCGTGGCCTGAATGCTGTCGCCGCACCTGTCACTTGACTGTAATTGTTAAGGTTTTTTTTCTTGTTGTTCTCCAGTTGGTATTGTTGCTGGGTGGGCATTTTTGACTCCTTGCATTTGCACTGTCCTCCTGCTTACGATAGAATATCCTTTTTTGTAAAACGACTAAAAATCCTTGAAGAAGAGGTCCTCGAATTTGGGAAATGATACTTCCTGGGGTAGCTGCTGACATCTTCTTTTTTTTCGTTCCGAACAGGAATTACCTGTGTCTCACGCCTTTTGTTTTGGGGCCAGAATGTGAAGCCATCATTATTGGAGAAGCTCCGAGGTAAGAATGCGCACGAGTTTGAGCAGAAGAAAGTGGGCACATGGTGGTGCCTTGTGGTGTGGTTTGAAAATGTATGATTAGTTTCGGTTACAGCCGACTGGATCCTTCTGTCCTGTTTCTCTCCTTTTATGGCCCATAATTGGTGTCAGCTTTAACAAAACACTTTTGGCGCCAGAATGTCCTTATTGCTGTCGTGGTGGCGGGTTGTTAAGTACATATTTCTGCAATTAAAAACGGAAAATGTCACTGTGAGTCATTGTTCGGTCGTTAAAATTCAACAACATAAAAATGTACCATGAAATACATGAAGCGAACGTAAACAACTTCAAAGATTTTTCACCCAACGGTGGTCGTGCCGGAGGTTTTGGACTTTCTTCGCACCCTCGGGATCTCGGACGAAAGAAAACGAAAAATCTGGCTCTCACCCGCTGGCACTGAAATGATGATGATTAAATGGGAACGGCTCCCGGCGGCTGGCCGGTAAGATTGGGTAGCAATTTTTTGTGTGCTCTCTGCCAAAACCTTCACCCTAGAAAGCAAAAATGGATGATGGATTCTGTGCAGATGACTTCCGACCAGCAGCAGCAGCAGCAGCAGTCCGAAAGTTGGCGCACGGGCGCACCGAAAAGCTCGCAAGCGGAATTGAACTTGCGCCCGGCGGGCCACTTTCACGGCGAATGGACTGACGGCTGCACCGGGTGAGGATCTCACACCGACTCTAATTTGCTCTGGATTCTTCTGGCCGAAGGGATCAGCGCTCTCGTTGGGACTTTCGGGCATGGATGAATGTTTTGTATGTTGCAACCGTATTGCCATGTCATAGCATAGCGGGGTGGGCAAATGATGATGATGCCGGCAGCTGCTTTTTCCACTTATTACCTTAGGTGGAAGTGGTTTTAAAATAACTTTTTGGCGACTTTTTTTTAAATAATTTATTGTATTACCTTGTTTTACCGTTTGCGATTATGCTTGGAGGGGCTAAGAAAGCATCTCAAGTGTGCAGAGAGATAATTTGTGAGTGTGTCGCGCGTGATTAACTTTTGTGCTGAGGTAAATTTAATTTGGCTGTCAATATTAGCTCCTCTGCTGCCGTCGTTGGTGGCCGATTGACGTCACGGTTGGTAGACTAATGCCGCCGTTGCTACGAAAGCGCCACCAATAAGGAGATGAACCAATTGATTGGTATCCATTTGCTGCTTGCTTGCCATGGTGCTTTGCGCAAATTGTACCAATGGGACGATTGCTTGCCGTGAAATTGATTTCATGGTAGAATTGTCATCCGGAGGGGACAGAGTAAGCAAATCATAACGCGTGCTTGATGGATCCTCGGAAGAGGAGATGGGTTTTGCCGTGTAGAGAGAGGTCGCAGTAAAACACGTTAAATCGAGGACGGTTTTAATGTCTCAAAAATCTGTTAGCTCTGGTGTAGCAAAAGTCAATGATTAATTTCTTATCACTGCGCAAAGGTTAAGCGGTGGAGAGGTTAACAGTCGTTTAAAAATTAAAACAGTTCTTCGGTAGTTTCTAGAACCATTAAGAATTGTTTACAGCCTGTGATAAGAAGCTGCGCAAGAGAAGCTCAATCTGGGCTCCCGCGGGGGTTTTTTTCTGTTGTTATAGCTGGTCCGACAGGCAGAGATTAATGAGATTTCTTCAAATTGTCTGTATTATTATTGAATCAGTCAAGATGAAGGAGGGAATAAGAGGGGCGTAAAAAAATCACTGCCACGGCGTTTCTTACTTCCCCTCCTCACTCTCTTTCTCTCTCTCTCTCTGCTGTTCAAGATTGCTGTCAAGAGTGCTTATGTTTGGAATATTTTTCGGTCAATTGGCCAGCATTTTCACCTCGTCCAATGAAAATGTCTGCTGTGTATGTGTGTGAGAGATCGGTCGGTTGGTGTTCCCTTCTGCTGTTGCCCTATACATCCCTCTGGTGCACCAAACCAAAAAAACCAAAAAAATCCTCCCCACGGTCGTTGTTCCGGTAAATCTGTCGTTCACGAACACGAGCACGCACAATCGAAAATTGCTTCTCGTTTTTTCTCCCTTGCCGTTTGTTATCCTCTCGCTCGCGCTGGCGCCACTAAAGCATGAAAGTGGACAAACACACACACACACACAAGCTGCCTAGCCTGCTACAAAAGCCATCGCAGGGTGAAAGACATATGCCCCACGCAGAGCCGCGGCACGAGGAGATTTGCTCAATGTTTTATCCGGCAAAAGGCAAAATGGCACGCGTGCGCCGCGCTAACATCGCCAAAGGAAAAGCCGATTTTCCGATCTCCTCACCAATTGCCGGCCCCCCCTGGTGCACAACTTTTCTGTGGGATAGAAAGGAAGAGGAAGCTACTGCGTGTGTTTGAGTGAGACAGGCGAGAGGATGAAAAAGATGGCGCGTACACTGCGAGAGAGAGAGAGAGCGATAAGGGTGAAAAGCCAGGATTATGGGCAGAGTGTGTACCCACCAGAAGGGGATTTTTCATGAGTGGGGAACGAGAGGGGATGGTGAGGGGGGGGGTCAGATTTTCCCTATCCGGTCACGCACTTCGGTCGGGGTCGGTACACGCGGCCCCACTAGTAGAGATAGGGAGCGAGCGAGCGAGAGAAAGATTTTCTTTGCGTCCTTATTTATCCTCTGTTGTTGCATCTCGTTCGTTCGTTCGTGCCATTTCGGGGACAGAAGCTTTTCCGCTCACGGGAGGGGATGGTGAGGTAGGGGGGTAGGTACACGCGGAGAGGAGGGTCGGTTGGTGTGTGAAGTGGTCGATGAATAAAAATGTAAAGTGCCGCGACGACGAGAAGTGAATAAATTGCTTAAATAAAGTGTTTTCACATGGGCGGACGGGCGCGGACCGACCTCTCTCTCTTACTCTCTCTTTCTTTCACCGTCGGGGAATCCGTTTTGGCACGCGTGTGCTTTGCTTGTGTGTGTGTGTGCGTATTGCTGTACGGGACGAAGGACGACTAAGGACGACGTCGACGAACTCTTGGATCCCCGTCCGTCTTTTCCATCCGACTCCGACGAGCGGTGCTGCGTGCATATCTGTTGTGTTTGAGTGGTGCTGCTGCTCCCATCGATCGATGCCATCGTGTGTCCCGTTCAGTGACGAAGGGAGCGTTTTTTTTTTTTCATTGTTGTTTGTTTCCCTTGGAATACAGGGAATGGACACACAGGGATGAGCTTTGGGATTGGCTTTTACTCCGTAAGCAGGGCTTAACTTCGTTCGCCCATTGTGCGGCACTCGGAGCTACACCAAGTGGCCGAATTTAGTTGCAACTCTTTTTTTTTTTGTGGCCCTAAATCAGGGCTTTCCGAGTGCTTCATCTAACACACATCGTGCCGCTAACTTCATTAGGAGGTTAGAGCAAACGTGAGAGGAGAAAGCGAGCTGCTTCTATATTCCAAAATGATATCCCTCCCCCAAAAGGATGAGCATTTTCCTGCGTACTAACGTGTTTTTTCTCTCTCTCTTTCTTTCTTTTAGATATTCCACACCGCGTGTCCAGGCGACGCATTTTCGATTGTTTTGCAGCGAGCAGTCACTGCAATTTTTGCTTACCGGTACGTGTTTTTCCCCCATATTCTTTGTCCGTTCGTCGCTTATGGCCACCACCACCGAGAGAAGGATTATCTTGTTTTCTCTGTGTGCACACCGTGGTGGTTGTGTCTTTGCAGCGAGCATCATCGACAGCAGACTGGATTTTATCGTCGCTGGTCGTCATCATCATCATCACCTTTCCTTCGGAATCGGATTTCGGCGATACACAACCCAAAACACGTACACGAGGAAGAGGCTTTTTTTTTTTGAAGGACAGGAAAAGCAATCTACATCGACGACGACAACACACACACACGCAGGGCTAATGCACAGTTGATTGAACACTACCGGCTCTAGGGAGGAGGAGACGGTGTTTATGCTCTCTTTCGGTAGCGCTTAATTTTCCATCAGGCACATTTGGCGTGTCGTTTTTCTTTTTCCTCGACTCTGTTATCGAATGTGCGTTGCCCAATGCAGGAAGAGAGTGGAAAAAAAGCAATAGGATCCGCTCCAACTTGGATGATGATAGTTTTTTTTTAGCTTTTCTAACATCGGTGTGGCCACTAAAACGAAGCGGACACAGTTCACAGACATTCCTGGGTTAGAAAATAGATCGCGCTACCGGATTCGCCGATTCGCTTGACAGTTTGGTGTGTTTGTGATGAATTTTCCATCAAACACACACAGAAAAAAACTGAGCTATCATGTCTCGAACGCTTCACTTCTTGGTACTGGGGTGTGGGTGCGATGTCCGAAGTCCAGCGCTGTTTCCTCCTCTCTCCATGCTGGAACAATATCTAACATGTGCTCCAGTTTTTTTTTTGTTCTTTTGCTTGCCTGCTATTTGACAGCGTCGGAAAGCACTAACGTCTAGCAAAAACACAACACCCTTGCACGCGGGTTATCCAGTAGTGGTGCACAAGTTTTCGAAAATCCATTATTCAATACCACCCGGGCGATTTGCTTGCGTGTGGTGTGTACACCGGTGTGTGCCCGAAAGGCTCTCTCTAACCTCACAAACGGCCGCCGCGAAAGTGTATATGGTGCAGACTTCTGTTTGAGCATCATAAATTCGTAGGACCGTAGAACCTACACCCTTTCTCCCTTCTCATGTGCAGGGAGAGAGGGGGAGGAATGGGGAGATGATGGAGTAGTCGGGGAAGGTGGTTGTGGTGGTGGTGGTGTACCGGTCGGAAAAATTAGCAGTTGTTTGCTTTCCTTTATCACACCTTTATCCAAACTCAACCGTGCTCAAACGGATCCCCGTGCTCCTTCTCCGTCCACCACCACCTGGCCGTACATCAGCGTCCTCATCATGCTCGCACGTCAGCAGGTTCATCCAAGCGAGTGTGTGTTCCGGGGGTTTTGTTGCCACAACCGTATAACGCGGCTGAGCAAAGCAAATACACCCCGGGCCGACGGGGCGCACACACAGTCGTGTTGTGTGCGACGAGAAAGAGTTGACTCCAAAACGCGGTTGGTGGTTCGGGAGGAAGGGTGACCTGTGGAGTATGGGGCCTGTTGTATATTCGCATAGAGGGCGCTTGACGGTGGTGGATCCATGGATATTCGCCCTTACTGCTACGATTGCGCTACCGCTCGTTGGTTCCACTTTTTTCCTCACCTTTTTTTTTTGGAGAGGCGCCCTTTTTTGCTTGCCTGTTCCCTTCAACACGGCACAGGCACTTTCTCGCTCGCTCGCTTGTGTTACCTGCCCCGTATGCTTCCTGCTCTTCCAGCCGGGATGTTGGAGGAGGAGAACCTTTTTCGCAGAAAAGAGGATAAATATGCTTTCAATTCCAGTGAGCCGTGTTCTTTTCTGTCGTAAACCTCTCTCGGTCCTTGAAAGGGAAAGCGAAGGCGGATGGTGTGGGGGACATTTCTGCCTGCCATTTCGGCGTTCATCCCGCCATCCTTCCCCTATCCTGCTCCTACTGGTCTGTTATCCCCCAACGTGTGTACAGCCTCTGATCTAGTTGGCGTGCAAGAAGCGGGAAGTATTTTGTGGCAAAATGGCCGATGATGAACCTTCTCTCTGTGGGACTTGGTTCTTTTTTTTCTGCTTGCTTGCTTGCTCTCTCTCTCTCTCTCTCACGCTCTCACAATGGTCTTTTCCTAGACGAGAGACAGAGTGCGAAGAGGGCGAGATAGGTAGAAGCAGGAGGTGGTCCCCTTGGGTTTTGGTTCCGGATGGAATGGATTTTCTCTCATCCTTCTTGCGTCGACGTGCACCCAACCCAAACGGATCCGGGTCGGCCGGTGTGTGTGTGTGTGCACGATCCCTCTGACGGATGTGATTACAGTGATTGACGTAATTGTCGAACCCACCGGTTGTGCTGTGTAGCAAACGAAAGGTATCAAGCGCGAGAGAGAGAGAGAGAGAGAGTGGTTTTTAGGAACGATTTACACCCAGTGTCAATATTTATCCAATTTTCACGTTTTTCCACAGCACCGGTGTGTGTGTGTGTGTTTGGGGTAACAGTTTTTTGTTGTTGCTATCGCTCGGTTTGCTAGCTGTCATGATCTTAGAAACACGACGACGTGCGGCTGAGACTGGAAGAAAAGGTAGGTTTGCTCTGGTGGACTGTGCTGAATATCCTTTTGGGCTTTTTGGGATCTCATCCTCAGCAGCAGTGCCTCTGCCCTGGAGATGGGAATCCTTATCGTGCACGGCCATTATACTGTCGATGCTCCTCCATGCTGAGCGAAATATGGGATTCGCCCTTACTGTGTCCATTCAATTAGCTAAACCAATTTCCCTCCTTCCCGTCCCGCAGTCGTCCCGAATGGCGTGTTTGAGCGTGTTTAATTTACTCATCGCTTTCATCGCGTGCCATGGCGTCACAATTGCCATGTCGTGCCACCACCACCATCACTGCACCTCAACAATCGGCTCATGGTACAGACACACACACAAACACACATGTGCCGGATTGCAACTAACCGTGTCGAAAACTTAATCGACGTACGACATCGAACGGTGACCAGAAAAGGCAACCATTTCCTTTCCTTTGCGAAGGCCTTACGATGAATGTGGATGTGGAGGAAGGTGTACCGCATTGTGTCTGACCTTTCTTCCCTTTCTGCAGCAAGGAAGACGACGACGGTCTTTGTGCTGGAATTGTTGCACGTTGAGCAGTTGGCAGAAATCGAAGTCTTTCCTGTGCGCTGGGGGCCCTTCTTTTGGTATCGGAAGCCGTCGGATTGGTGGGTTGGTTGGTTGGTTAATGGTTTTATATGACTCCGCTATTTTCACCACTTTATCGACCGGACCTGAGGACCGAGACGGAATGATGATGACGCTGATGATGATGGTGATGAAGCGATAGATAGTGGAATTTGTGATATCGATAGAGTTGGCGAGAGTACCTTCGAGCGAGGAACGGTTTTCTGTATGGTATAGGGGTTACACTAGATCCAGCGCACTTACTGTGTGTGTGAAACCAGAAGGATATCAGATCCGAAGATATTCACCATCGCCGGTTGAAGTTATCTCTCGTACCCAGCAATTGATGATGGTACGCGAATTTGTATGGGATAAAGCAGCTGCTACCAAACCTTGAGAAGAATATCTCTCTGCACCAACCGTCTCCAATGACTGCATTTGACCTGTTCCGAGTGTCGTACAAAAGGGTCACGACATCCGCTTTACAAAATGCCACAAAGGAAAGGAAGAGCTGTGATGGTAACGAAATTGGCCGAGGTACATCAGGGACAGGTTTCGTGCGCAGTGACTGGAGGACGATGCCAGTTGTCAGAGGTGAACTAATTCTCTACAAATCTCTAACCTCTAAAAAGACGGCAAAAGAGACAAGGTTCGAATGATAGAGAGCTTTCCCTGTAAAGGATGCCACATTGTCGGTCCCTTGTGGCCACTTTTATCCCTTCTGGTGCGCCAACCCGAATCGATTGGATTTGATATTTTTCGTCTCCAAGGACTTTGGAGAACCTTGGAACGCTTGGTTTTGGGTTTTGCTTTGTTTTGTATTCGCTACAGTTCGCTGCTGCTGCTGCTGGCGGTCTGTCGTCCTTACCTCTCAGTAATGGTCTCAATTTCGCGTTCAATTTGAGGTTTGGTCGAGTTTATATGGGTCTTCTTTTGAACGGTTTTTGTACATCTCAGATGTCGATGGCTTCGTGATGATTGGGCAACGAACTGTAACGAGTATTTGTTTCGTTTTTTTTTTGCGAACCAATAACCTCACAAGATGTGCTCACCAGCTGTAGCTCACTGCACAGGAATAGGGCAAGAGGACATATTCCTATTCCCTAACTAAAGAACAGATTGTTGCCTCACTATCTCTCTCTCTTTGTGTATCTTTCGGTGTCGGAAATTGTTTCGGAATGTTATATCCCTGCGGAAGCGGATGACGATAGAGTGTGTTGTTGCGTTGTCGGCACTGACGCCCTTTTGGTACGAGGCCCGTGCGCCGCGCACACGCTATAATCTGATGCTTCACCCGAGACACCGGCCATGATGGAAATCGACCGTTTGGGGGAACGTCGTAACTGCATATTTCCGTGTACCGTTTCCGGGGCCCGACCGGCACAGCATCGTTCTCATATCGAATGTGTCGTTACACAGACACCTCTCGTTATTGCTCGATCGATAAAACACCTACCCATCCACTCGTCGTCGTACCTTTTTCACACACAGAGGTGTGTGTGCATCATCATCATACACACATTCTGCTCCAGTGCGAAGGTTTAATGTCTCTCTCGGGCGCTTGTAGTGTACCGTCCGTACCGGCTCGTCCCGGGTCGCGCATTATTGTGCCGTCATCGGTTTGATTGTTGTGTTAATGTTATTAAGTAGATGTAAGCAGTTTAATAAACATCGTCCTTTTGGGGGCGCTAAACGGTTACGCGCTCGTTCGGTTCGGTTTGGCGACGGCGCACCGTCGGCTACACGGTCTGTTGCAGTCGTCGTCGGCGCGCTCCGTCCCCTTTTTGTTACCCCTTTTTGGGCCTGTTTTTGGACCCTCATCACCATCATTATAATCGTCACCATCATCATCATCATCATCACCGCTGTAGAGAGCGTTTCTCATCCGTGAATAGTCTTCCTCGGCAAAGGGATATCGAACGGAATGGAAGCGTGGCCGTGTTTGCGCTTGGTCTGCACCGTTTGACGCGTTTCCAACAAATGGAACCGTATGCCATATTGGAATATCATTCTAGGGAGAGGACCTAGGGAGAGGTTCGTCGTTCCGCTCTTACACGCGGTATCATCGGTCATCGTTGTTACGCGATTCTTCGCTGAAGTTTGTTTTTTAAAAGGGGCAAAAACGGATAGCACATCCCTCCTCCTTTAGCACTTCATCATTCCATCCATCATACCGTTCGCCCCTGTTACTAGGATCTCGAGCGTCATATCCTTTCACTCTCACCCCACCGTGTCCGTGTGTGTGTGTGTGTGTGTGTGTGTGTGTGTGTGTAAGTTGCCGTATGATGAATGTTTGAACGTATGTTTGAACAAATAATTATACACTGCCTTCGTCGCTTATTTTTGCTTTTGCTCCGGACCGGCATGGTTCTAGAAGGGCACCTATACATATACATCTATGGGGTGGGGCTATGCCCACAGACGGCCGGGTAGCGTAGCGGTTCGTTACGGCTGTAAATGAATATGTTATGAAATATTGCTTATGATGGTAATTAATTTCATTTAGCGCAAAGATTATCGCCCAAGGGGTGGCGCTGTTGTGCGTGCGCTGAATGATGATGATGGTACGGTACGGTATGTTCCAGGTCCTGGTCCTACTTCAGGTCCTGGATAGCAGACTCGAAGGACCAAACGGTCACACACCACAAGAGGGATGGTTTGCTGCGCTCTCTCTAGGGTTGTGAAGGGCTATGTAGCATTTTATATTTCCCTCAAGAGGGCAGGAAAATGAGAATTTAAGGGTCGTGTTGTGCCGGGCGCGGTGCAGCGAGGGCTTACGGGGTTCGTCGTCGTTACGGCAAAAGTTCTGTCGCAATAGAATGCCAAGGGTGAATTTGCCTCGGCTGCAAGGCACGCAAAGTGGTGGTCGTCCTTTCGAGGAGTGGTGTTCAATTTATAAACATACATACCACACTCACACACACTTACACACACTCTACGCCACAGTGAAAATGTCAAGGAGTGGCCCAGCAAAGCCCCAGTAGGAGTCGTCCAGCGGCCGTAGAGGAAACAAATTGGGCCAGGAAAGAGGTTGGAAGAACAATCAAGAGTATCAAGGGGCGGAAAGCGTCTCAGGACATTCGTAAACGAGTGTGTCACACACTGGTTTCTGGCCGTCTTTGCTGGGCATTAGAAGGACAGATTTTGGATTGTGTTCTTCCTTCCTGGAGCGCAGCATGAAGAACGGGGTGGGTTGAAGGTTTTTCTGAATTGGTTTGGTTTTGAAGTGAACGCCGCCACCACATTGCAAACAACAGCTTCTTGTCGGACAAAATGTGCCAACACGAGAGAGTGAGAGAGAGAGAGACAGGGTGTCAAAAGCAGGATACAGAATTAAACGACATTGCTCCGGAGTAGCTGCTTGCTGTTTGGAAAATCTGTTTTCCAAGTCCCAGCAGTCAGCGTGTCAGGTCTCTTCTCCTCCCCAAACCACGCTGCTGTGGCCTCTTGGCCCTCTCCTCGACGGCTCTCGCTTGGCTTTTGTATTAATTGGCAATATGGTTGCCGCCTCGGCTCGGCGTCTCGTCGACGTCGGTGTGGTGTTGGCTTGTTTGGCCAGTAAGTTTTCGCCTTTTCAGCCTCGTGTTGTGTTTGAAGCGAGTGAGCAAACACAAATATTGGCCGAAACCGAAAGGATAGATAGCAGATGGCGCTCCTCCTCCGTGTTGTGCACCGTGAAAAGCGAGAAATGGACTGTTTGGAAGAGTTGTGGGGAGGGAGAAGGGAACCTCGCTGGTAAAATATACGAGGCGAGAAGGATTTAATAGTCCGAAGCGTTTGGTTTAATGAAGAAACATTTTACGACAGCTTCCGGTGGTGGGGTGTGTTGCTGCGGGCGCACGCTTTTCTTTTGTTCCCCCGTTTGTTCTTCTTCTCATCATTTGTGTGCACTCGGGCCCCGGGGGTTAAATCACGGAGCCCGAACAGTGTGACTACCCCCTCGGGTGAGGTAAAATAAATTGTTTTCCAACCGGGCTCGTTTTCAATCTAACCGCCCGCCCCCCCCCGGTTCGTTACCGATTTATGGGATATCCGGACGCAGAATGACGAAAACGATGACAAGCGTGTCGTGTCTTGCCCGGCATGTGCCTCAACTCCGACGATGTGAGAGTAAGCGGAGGAACTCCCGGACACACTGCTACTCCGGATATCTACGCAGAATTTTATTAGCCATTTCGATGGAAATAGCGATGAAAATGGGCTAAACTCGCGCCCTGTAGTAGTAGTAGTAGTTGTCGGTTTTACAACCCGGTGGAAAAAAGAAGCATTTGGGAAGGAAAGGACGACGTACCCGGAAAATTGTTGGCAAATTTTGGCGACGGCTTCTTCCTCCGTGCCCTTTTGTTTCGCTGCCTTTTCCTGCGGGACGTTCATGCCAACATGATGGATGTGGTGCGCTGTTGGCAGACGTTGTTCTTAGCTTTTCGAAAGCAGGGAGAGGAGACGGAGGCTTTGGGTCTTGATTTTATTATCCCGCTTATCCTTCCCGCCGGCGGTGGTTCTGACGAGATGATCCGGATCAATACTTTTATTAACTTTGAACGGTTGGCAAATGGAGGCAAACCCTTCAGCAACTGTTAATGGACCATTGTTTTGGAAGCAGACGGGAGGATACAGTTTCCTTCGGTGTGGTGCGTCGCTGTGAGCCAACTCCGGTTGCAGGGATTTAATCGTCGAAGTTCTGTGGAACAAGAAGTTATCGTCTTTCTACGAGCGTTCCAAGAGCATGGGAGTGCCTGCCTTAAGTGAACCGTAGAATTAATTTAACGTGTCGAATTGAAACCTTCTCGCAGCCGTCCATGATGTAATATGGCGCGGCTTTTGCGGCGGCGTTACCCACACTGCGCACACCAATACACTGGCCCAATGTGGTTGGAATGTGAATTGATGGATGAGGTAATTAATATTTTATTTGTCTGGGCCCCTCCGGCCCCGGTGTCGGGGGGAGCCCATTCAATTGGACAGAAAAGTGTGTGCGCCCGACGCGGGGAAGGTGATCGAGGGGAGAGGCTTCCAGTGATTTGAGTTACGAACGATTACGAACTCGCCGGCTCGCCCCTCTTTTGTCGTGAAGAAAATTGATAAGCCAAGATTGTTCGCAAGCTTCTCCATTTCGGTTTGATACATCAACCCCAAAGAAGAAGAAATAAAAAGCCGTCAAGCAGCAGTAGTGCAGCGCAAAGTCGTAAAGTAATCAATCGCCTTATTACGGAGGTCAGCAGGGAGAGAGAGAGGAAGAGCCCTGTAAGACGCGGGGAGAAAACATTGTATACCGTATACCGGAAACGCCGGTTGGATGAGATCGCGTGAGTTGAGTGAGCCGAAGCTCAAATCATTTTACGACACCCAAGAACCAATTTCAACGGCTAGATCATCCACTCAATGAGGCAAAAAAGGGGACATTTCCGATGACAGTGCGAAGAGGACAGAACAGAGAGATATCGTGTTACCCCTCTTCCACAGAACGTGCATTTTGCTGTGTGTGACATATCGACTCGTGGCGCTTCTTCGGTACGTTTTTGCCGTAAGTGGTCAGAGGAATGTGACGGTTTTTGTTGGCTCAGGCGACGAAAGTCGTGGCTCGCTGTCACTCGAGAATTGTCCGACATAATATAGGTAGTAGTGATGGTAGTAGTAGTGCAAGAAGCAATGCTGCTGCTGTTGAAGTTTTTATCGAATGTGAGCTAATGATGTGAAGTGTGTCTATTCGTTACCGAGCTTTCTTTTCACTGTCAACTACACACAGACACCGACATGAGACATGAGGTATAAAGTGTCTTGAAGATGCGGTAGGAGGCGCACACGAGTTACACGATACAATATTTATCTACTTCCAATACACGGTGCTCCAATGCTGGTGCTTGCTTCCATCTCCAGGAGACGACGCTCCGTTGGACGCTTCAAGAGCTTCTGTGTTGGGCCTGCTCGGGGCGAGGGTAATTGGATAGTAAATTGTGGCGCTTTAGCTCTGTCACAAGCCCCAATGTCACAATGTGGTGGTTCCTGGTTGGGCTTCCATGACACTAACGATTGCTTGAGTGGTGGTACCGAGCGGTGTCGCAGCAGGACGAAGCACCGACTCCTCTCGGCTGTGTTTGTTTATTGATTGATCCTCTCTTACTCGTCGCTACTGCTGCTGCTACTGCTGGTAGCTGCTTTTACTACGGCGAAATCATATCTGAAATTAAACCATTGGAAAATGTTTCCATTTTCCTACAGCGCCGAACGAGACACCGAACAACTTCATCTATCTGATTGAGCTTGGGCGGCGAGTTTGAGCTGGAGCAACGAAGGCCATTAAGTTGAAATTGCTACTGTGTTGCAATGCAATGGCACTGCGAGCGGTACAAACACAGTGTGTGAGCATCTTGAGTGTATAAGGTGTATGAAACTTTCATGAGCAAACTACGACCCCATCGGACACACAATCAGCCGCGCGCCTCACACAATCTCTTCACCCCCCCCGAACACACTATGCCACGGTGTGGTGCACTGAAGATGACTAGTTTACGATCGGGTTGTTCGAACGTTTGGAGCAGCTTTTAGTGTCAATAAACACAGCGAAACAACGCCCCAGCACTCAAACACGCATACAGATAAAGATATATAGTGTTCTTTTGATTAGTTGCGTCGATACTGTTAGAGAGTGTACGGTGTGGTGCTTGTTCCCTTCTGCTTGATGGGCCGAAGGTCCGTAAGTGTGTGTATGTGTGTGTTAAATTTTTCATCCACTATCACGTGCAATAAGTAGTACACCGACCAATACCTCCAGCAGAGGTAGGGTGCGCGCACTGATCCGTGATTCATTACGTGATTCAGCCCCGTTCGTCGTCGTCTCCCCTTTATCTCAGCACTTAAATCTCTATTCTCCACTGCGTTCCGTTTGTTTGCGCTCGCTCGCATCTGAGTTTGCAACAACAGGAAAACGGAGGAGGATTACTTCGCTACTAATTGGATCAATTAGAAAAGCTAGTGCGAGAGGCGGAGGGTGGGTGGTGTGCAGTTTCGGTTCCGGTTGAGGATGCCGC
Source organism: Anopheles arabiensis (assembly GCF_016920715.1). Lineage (NCBI taxonomy): Eukaryota > Metazoa > Arthropoda > Insecta > Diptera > Culicidae > Anopheles > Anopheles arabiensis. The sequence goes on along the minus strand of NC_053517.1, from coordinate 89,379,904 downwards.
ACACTGCACGGACTGAAAACATACATCCTTCTCATGACCGCCCTCTTCCCAACGGTGTGGAGTTTTGGTTTAAGAGACCGAAGAGTATAGAGAGTCGGTACGATTTGAACTTTTCCTTCCGCTTTTCTTAGTCGACAAACTTCGACCCCCCCGGGGTCGGGAAGTTGACTTTCTCCGCGTTTTTGTTGGCCAAATTGGAGTCGAAATGGAATTAATTTTTCATCACAGCAACCGATAACTACTGCTCGTGTAACGGACGACGAGCAGCTTTGTGCGCCCTTGCAGCTGGGCGAAACACGGGGGGGTACTGTACCCAATTTAATTTTCCCATTTTCATGCCCTTCGGGTGCAAAAGGACATCGTTTCTGCTGCTGATGCTGCTGCTGCTGTTGCGGGCATTACAATGACACTACGAAGAAGGTGGAAGCGCGAATCTCGTTTGGTAGAAGAGGAGGGACCGTTCCCTTCCCATCCAAATGCCAATCAATTTGACGATACACAACACTCCCCGGGCATTTTAGCCGTGGCGAGGGTGATATGCACACCCACGGGTTTGGCTCGGGACTGTGCCGGCGCTGTGGGTTTTGATTGATGAACTCGTTTCGAAATTGATCGAAGCCAATTCATTGGACTTCATTTTTTCATTTTCATTCTAGGGAAGGGGTTTCCCATCTGCTCCTCCCGATATATAGATGCGTTCGATTTATCCATTCCTTTGCTGCGTTACGGAGATGCGGGATGGCTTTAGTTTTTTTCCTCTTGCTTTACTCAAGGTTCTTACAGCATTTTTTCTCGCCCCGCTGTGTGCAGGGGGTGGTCTGTGGGCGAGCAAGATATGACGTCAAACGACGTCCTCGCCTCCTCCAGCTGTGTGCGCACCGCAGTAGCAACCTTTCTTAAACACAGCTCTTATCAACGTTCGGCAGTGTTTAATTACGATTATTTTTTTTTCTTCTTCAATATTTACCGATGGCTTACCGATTGATCGACACCGGCGTGGCTGCACGTCACAGAAGGGGAACGCGTGTTATCGGTGTGTATTAAAGAAAAGAAGAGAAGAATAAAAAAATGGAAAAGCGTACCCCCTTAAGTCAACAATCCCTTTCCGAAATGTGGTCGTGTTTGTTGTGTGTTGGGTCGTGTGGGTCGTAATCAAAAACATGACGCTTTTATGCGGCCTACCGAAGTTGTGATTTAAGTTGCTTTTCTTTTTTGCTCCCTGTGTGAGTATGCTTGTATTGCGTGTTGGATTATCACGTTTTTTTTTCTCGCAATATGTGTGCCTTTCGTGAACAGCCTTAACGCGGTAAAGGTGTCAAGCGGTTTCTTCTCTCCCACTGCAATCGAATCGATTGTGTCTGTTAATTTGTTGCTATTTTCAGGGCAGCGTGCGCGCACGAGGGTCTAATTAAGGGAGTCAAGCAATGCGCGATAACCTTGTACGCGCTGATAATTGAACGCGATTGCGAAACGAGAAGACGCGCTCTATTTATACCGGCCCTGGTTGCAGTTGTCGCTCCTATGAGTTTGACAAGCTGCTCTGAGGAGGGAATAATGCCACAATGTCCAACAGGGCCTGTTTCATATCCCTTAGTTTATGAGCTTTTTCGGGAGTAATTTAATGCCCCATTCATCCACGGTGTGCGTGTTCATGAACGGTGTATTATGCACCAGCACAAATCGCTCTCTCTCTCAGTGTTAGCAGGCCATGTTGTATGAATGGGGGATGTACGGTCCGTTAGGAGAGGAGGCGTGTTGTCATCCTGTGCGCTACTGCTTTGTCGCCGTTCGAAGAACCATGCACCAGCACAACATCCAGTAATCATCTGGTATGCGATTAATGAGTATTTGCGATAATTTGCTGCACTATCATCACCACTGACCTGCCGTGGAGCCGTGGTGTGTGGTTTGGTGCAATTATTTCAATGCATATCAACACCAGCACTTTCTCCCGTTCTGTGTGTGCTCTACAGGATGCGCCTAACACATGTGTGTGCGCCTTGGCCACCCTCCCAGGCATGATGATGATGATGATGATGATGGCGATGCTGATAATCGATAAACTTCCCTGTCTGCTCCCTTTTGTGTGGTGGAATTGTCCCGTGGTGTGAATGTGGCTTCCTGCCCATTTCGGACAAACCACAAACCGCCCCCCCGGGGGATAAGCGAGTTTCGTTCTCTAGGCTGCGTAGTATGTTGGATGGTTGGAGGTGGCCGTGTGGGTCATCATTATTTCCCTGTTCTTGCACACATTAACAGCCGCGAGCAGTGTATTTCAAAATAGAGAGGGATGAAATGGGCGACTGACCTTTCCCCTCGCACTCCTGGGCGAAATGAGGTACACGATGATGATGATGATGATGATGGCGCGCATGGGTGCTTTTCGTACATCACATAACATCACTAGTGTGGGTAAAGCTTTCAAAAATGCGGAGTCTGCTCCGGAAGGTAGGTCCGTCCAGCATTATCGTGAGCCGTTTGGAATTGTGTTGAGTCATCCAGAATCGTCCGGATTCGTCGGAGTCGGAGTTATCCGGAGTCATCCGGAGTCATCCGGAGTCATCCGGAGTCATCCGGGGTTATGTGGAGTCATCCGGAGTCATCCGGGGTTATGTGGAGTCATCCGGAGTTATCCGGAGTCATCCAGAGTCATCCGGAGTTATCCGGAGTCATCCGGAGTCATCCGGAGTCATCCGGAGTCATCCGGAGTTATGTGGAATCATCCGGAGTCATCCGGAATCATCCGGAGTCATCCGGAGTTATCCGGAGTCATCCGGAGTCATCCGGAATCATCCGGAGTCATTCGGAGTTATCCGGAGTCATCCGGAGTCTTCCGGAGTCATCCGGAGTTATCTGGAGTTATCTGGAGTCATCCGGAGTCATCCGGAGTCAACCGGAGACATCCGGAGTCAACCGGAGTCAACCGGAGTCAACCGGAGACAACCGGAGACATCCGGAGTCATCCGAAGTCATCTTGAGTCATCGGGAGTCATCCGGAGTCATCCGGAGGCATCCGGAGTCATCGGGAGTCATCCGGAGTCATCCGGAGGCATCCGGAGTCATCCGGGGTTATGTGGAGTCATCCGGAGTCATCCGGAGTCATCCGGAGTCATCCGGAATCATCCGGAGTCATCCGGAGTTATCCGGAGTCATCCGGAGTCATCCGGAGTTATCTGGAGTTATCTGGAGTCATCCGGAGTCATCTGGAGTCATCCGGAGTTATTTGGAGTTATCTGGAGTCATCTGGAGTCATCCGGAATCAACCGGAGACATCCGGAGCCGTCCGGAGTTATCCGAAGCAAAAGAGGAAAAACACTCCAGATGAATCCAGACAACTCCGCCGACTCCGACTCCGCGCGACTCCAGCTGACACCGGACGATTCCGACTCCCGACGGTTTTGGGCGGAACTAGAGAGTTTCGATTCGTACTAACAAAAGTCGCAATCGGATTGGAATCGAGGGAGCGCTCCAGCGAGCACACCACTAGCACACACGCAACCCTCCACTGAGTGTGTGATGCATCCCAGCAAAGACACGATGATGAACTGCTGCCCCAACTCCAACCTCTCTCTCTCATGGGGAGGAGGAGTGTACGTCATGACACGCGATAAGAATCGATTCGCTTCAATAAATCACTTCATTCGTCCGTTCGTTCGCTCGTTGTATGTTGCAGTAGAGAGGGGGAGGGGGTTTGGGGATGAAATGCGCGAGCAACCTCTCTGTACGTGACACTCGTACCTCGAGCGTGGCGTGCCAAAAAAGTAGTCGAAATCGATCAGCAAAAAACCCGTTTGACACGGGAACGGTAATGTGTCTGTGGAACGTTTTGGTGCCGTTTCGTGCTCTCTCGCCCGTGGACGCTTGTGGCCGGATCGGATTCGATTAGAGAGATTCGTATGCGATGCGATGTGGTACGCTTAATCCAGTGTTCTTCATTTGAAAAGGCGGTGGCCCAATAGCACGAATGATTATGATGCAATTGGTGTGATAATGTTTGTTTATTTGGCGCACTTTGTTGTTTATCATGCTGCAGTTGGAGAGTCGAGTGTGTGCGTGGTGTGCTTTACTGAAGTGCTGTGAGGTTTCTCTCTTTTTTTTTTCTTTCTCTAAGTTCCTTTGAAATCCAATCTTTCAATTTAAACCGGCTTGAGCGATTGTACGGCTGACTATGTTTTTGCCACAGTGATTAGATGAATATCTTTTATTCAAAACGCTTTGCCAAAGGTGTCACTGTTTGTTCCAAGCATTAAAAAATATCTTTTTACAATTTAATGTAAATTCATTGCTTCAAAAAGTACCCTATAAAAAGGATAACCTTGCCTCTCTAGAGCTGTCTGCCTGTCACATGCTGCTCTCGCTTACTCGAAAATATGTATAAAATAACACTCCACTTGAAGCAAGAAGGTGTGAAATTTCTTTCCGCACGCCTAATAGCTCCAACAACTGCTGGAAGCAAAATGCGCCGGCGGAGCGAGCGAGTGGTGTGCGGCAGCGATCCCTTGCTGAAATAAAAAGGGTGAGAGTGGTTTGCGGGAGGACGAGGGAGGTGGTATGTGTCATTTTCCGCTCAAATAAAATCAACTTCCCCGAACCAGAAGAAACCCGCCGACAGTGAAAATCCGACAAAGCTTTCGCTGTCACAGAAAAATAACAAAGTGTTAAACACGGGTTTTAGTAGCGTCGGGGAAAAGAGCGTTTGCTTTTCCTTCCTCCCCCGTTCCCCCATACTGTGGAGGGTGGTTGTTGTTTTTTTTTTTTATTACGTTTTATAGAGTCGTAATAGATAAAGCAAGTTGGATGGATGGATGTGAACAGCGAATGGAAGATGTGTGTGTGTGTGTGTGTTGGTGTGCTGCCACTCAACAGCATAACGAAAAGGCAAACGCTGCCGACGCGCCACAACACATCGTCGACCAGAGAACCACTCGAGTGCTCTCTCTCTCTCTCGCTCTCTGCTCCCACGGATATGTGGGTAGGAAAATCCGCTTGGCATACAACACCCACACCACATCCACCTACTCTACGCGAGGCTCCATTTCTTTTTATAATCTTATCAAAACAGTCATCACCCGGGAGTGATTCCGATGTTCAAGTGCCGTTTTGTTCGCTATTTTCACCGTATGTGTGTGTTTCTCTCCCTTCACGTTTTTTATTTGGCTTCCTCGTTTGTACATTGGTTTTTCAGGTGGATAGATTTCATCCTCGAGCGCGTTCTCCGTTTGGTTTTGTTACCTTTTTCTCTTCTAGCGCTCATTCACATCCGGCCATCGGTTCCGAAAAATGGTATGTTCGATCGAGTGAAAACTTCACCGCTCCCCGAGGGGCCGAATGGAAAAAATAGGATTGCAATGCGAGAGGTGCCCACAAAAAAATGGGTAGAACACACGGCGGTTGCATTTATAAAAGATACGCACACGTTTCGGCATCGGGCATCAAACATAGTGAAGTGGTGATGTTTCCGGTAGCAACAAAAAATGATGCAACAACCAAGGGGAAAAAAAAAACAGAAGAACAAATTCGCTGAGATAGGGAATCCCTAACAACATCCTCAAAAGCTATGCTCTCTACAGCAAAAACCCCGAGTCGTAGTTGAAAGAGAATTTCAACCCATCTCGATAGACAAACCGTGATGATAGGTACAAAAAATATCTTCTCCACTAGCTGCTCCTGTTTTTCCCATTGGAAAAAATACCATTGGAAAAAATGTGTATCGAATCGCAACGAATCGTCCACTCGTCGGCTCGTGCTCGTATTATCTTTTTCGAGTGTATTTTCCCTACAACCTAGAGCCGCCTGTTGGTGCATAGAGGTAGATGCACCTTTTTTCTTTCCAAAATTCAATCCTCTTCCGGTATCGATGGGGATGCTAGCAGTAGCCGCAGTGGCAGCAGCAGCTGCACAGTTAGCCGATTATGTATAATCCTGCGTGAATCCTGTCCCTAACGGCAACGCATGAATGACCCCAAATAGGGGAGTGGTGGCACCAGCAGCAAAGCCGGAAAACGGAAGTGTGTGGCCCTCCTATGTGTGTGTGTGTGTGTCCGTTCTGAATGAAATCGCACGGAACAAGAGTTTCGAACAATTTTCCGGCTAGATTGTTGAGCAAAGCAGGAGGAACGATCGGTTTAAATGAGTTAGTGCAGCATATAGAATCAAATTTGAGCAATCACTCAGGTTTGATTATGTTGTGTGGTTGTTGAAGGGAATTCTCTCATGTGTGTGGGTGTGTGTGTGAGTGTGGGAGGTATAAAAATAGACCTTTGAACATGCCAATAGCGGCAGCAACAACGCCCGTGCTAAATCGCTGCTCTTCCCCGTGCATTTCGTTTATTACTCTGATGAAACGTGCCGATTAACACAACAAACTCGAACGCTTTGCTCCATTTTGGCTGCCGCTGTGTGGAAGCGTAATTGATTTATAATTTTATTTTTTCCCCAAAAAGCTTCCTCGGTCCGTAATAAACTCTCGGGCTAATCGATTATTCCTTCACCAGTTCATTCCGCGCAGTGCTCTGGCGTGTGCTGGCGCGCTGTGAAACATATTGTACTTCTTCGACATCATTCTGGGACAGGGAATGGGGTCTGGTTGGCCCGGGCACTAAAAAGGGGAGCCGGTATTCGAAATTGATTGACACCAATTTAATTTGGGCTACGTTCCAGCAAGTCGGCCCCAGCGCACTTTGGGTCACGGTTGCATATTCGTCGTTGCATTTGCAAACTCCACGTTTCAAAACTGGCGCGCCAGGGTAGCGTTCCAAAAATATATACACCGCACGACCATAAACTTCACCCCCTTTCCACCCACCCAATGGGGGGGTCGGTGGGTGGCGAGAAAGGTTCGCTGTGTACAGTTCGCTTTATTATGAAATAGTTCACACGATCAGTGCAACCCACAAACAACAACACCAACAGCAGCACAAAACCGACGGCGGAAAAAGCGGAAACCGGAACGAATTAGCACCAGGCCGTGAATGGGTTGGGTGGGGGTTGGTGTGGTGCACAGACGAGAAGTGGGCTACATTCAGGGTAGGTTGCCAAAAACCATCAGCGCTCGAAATCGGAAAGCTGAACCAACGACCACCACCACCGCGCACACAACACACAACCCCGTTTTTAGAGGTGCATTCTGCCTGCCTGCATTCCTTCCGGTGGGGAACTCGCGAGGGATTATTGGAAAAATATGCTGTTAAATGCATATGTTGGTGTGCGTGTGTCTGTGAAGGTGTGGAATGTTGTATGTTAGTTTGTGCGCGAAAAGATAGTTTTTACTGATGAATCATTCCCGGCCGGCATCCACATCCAGCAATCAGAATGTACAATTGAGTGTGATCACTGTTTGTGTGACTGTGGAAATGCGCTTCATTTTTTTTCTTGTAGATAGAAAACCTATTTTCCTGTCGGGTTGAATTGAGTAGGCAGCAAAAAAAGTCCCCCTTCGGACGGATTTGTTTGCATATACGCTCTGATGTGCATAGACCCCCCCGAGTAGTATGCAGATTTGTGCACATTTCGCTGGATCAAAACGGGCGTGAAAAATCATTTTTCAAATTCGAATTGCTCACGGAGTGGTGGGAGGGTGATTGAATAGACAAATGTGTGTGTAGGTACTTGGATTTTGCACACAGCTCAACATTTTGCTCTGCACAAATCGAGGCTTTTCGGATCTTCGCCCAGGATAACGCCGCTATCGAACTGGAAAATCAATGTCGGGGCTCATGTGTTCACCCCTAGGTTTTACCAAACACTGACGACGACCTTCCTCTCTCTCTCTTTCTCTCAGTCTGTGTCCGATGGAGGGAAATGGCATCGAGATCGAAATATAGATATAGGAAAGGAGAGAAAAAATATCATTCGCATGCGATAGATGGGAGCGTATGTCCGTTTGTCGAGGTGTAATTGATTTAAATCGTTTCGAATTATTTAATCATGCCCCCAATTGCATTATTTCCGGATGTTTGTCACAGCTTCGTTTGTCGCCCGTTCGCGTCTGTGTGGTGCAATATGAATAATGAAAGGCACAGAGAGAAACAAAATCAACCCATTTTAGCTCTAAATTAATTTCACTTTTCCATTTTCGCGTTAAAACAAACCGTTTAATTATAAATGTCTTTGTTTTATTCTAATTACAGAACAATGGAGACATAGAAGCCGCAGCGATCGTACGGCATAGCACACAACCAACCCTCTTGCTGCTTCGGTCCGGAAGGTTACATTACATAGAGAGAGAGAGGGAGAGAGAAAGCAAAAAAAAGCACGAAGGTAAGTTTACAAAATTGGAAACACTTGCACTCGGAGTGTTATTATCGCGCTTTGTTAAACCGTGCATAAGATATGTTACAGTTTTGTGCTTTAGCCTCACAAACAAACACACACACCCACACACATACGTACGCTTGTTTTTCAGTAGCAGGAATGTTAACTGGACGGGCGGAGGGTGGTGTAGTTAACGCTTCACCGGTGCTATAATCGGATTTGGATGGCTTCAGTGTTGATGTGTTGTTGTTGGTTGGTTCGATGCGTTTGCAACATGTTACAACACACACACACACACACACACCAACCATTTTGCCTCGCTTTTTTACCATCTGCTAAATTCCTGCAGAGTGTGCTGGTGGTGGCCATCGAAATGATTAATTGTTGGCGGTGGTTCCAAAATAGAGGGAAGTAGAAGAGGTGCAAGGCAGCAAAAAAAAACAAGGGTGGAAATTTGTTAAAAATGAATACTACCAGCAGAAACAAAGAAGTGTATCTAGCCACCCCCACCACACCCCCAAACATGTGAACCTTTTTCCGGCTCTGTGTTAATGTTGCTGAGGGTTGGGGGTGGTGGGTGGTACACGGCATGGGGAGAAGGAAAACAATTTTCCAATTATTATTAACAGCTCATTTTTCAGCTCGATGGTGGTGTGCGCTTGTGTAAGTGTGTGTGTGTGTGTGAGTGTGTTTCTGCTCCACGTTTTCATACCCATTTTTGTTGGCGATGAGATGATGATGATGATGGGGTATGATGGAGGGGGGTGTGTGTGTGAGAAGGCGATGAAAATGGTTGGATAGAAAACAATTAAAAGCGCGAGATAATTAGAGGGAATGGGGGAGCGCTCGGTGGAGTTTTTTTTCCTCTACTTTTTGCTGTTGTATATCCGGCATATTTCCATTCTCTTCACCCGCTGCGTGTTGATTAGGTGTAACTTGTGCGTTTGTAGGTGCAATTAATATGGTTGTTCCGCTTTTAGCGAGTTTCGGTTACTCTCTGTTTGCTGCTGTTGTTGTGCTTTTATTCGTAATTATTTAAAAGAAGCAGCGTTTTTTTTTTTGTATCAACTCCATTCAACTGGATGAGTGTATCTCTCTCTCTCTCTCGCTCTCGCTCTGTTTGCATTTAACAGCGATTAGAGCATTAATTATTCTGCATTAAATTGAAACTTCCGGCAGGAAATTGGTTGGGAAGCCGGCCGCTGCGCAACCACGCTAGTACGTTTTAGTCCTTCGAACCGGATCAAAACAGAAGCAGTACGTGCTCTCTCTCTGTAGCCTCTCTGCGCGTGGAGTTCAGCTTTGATTTGCCCTGCCCCAAAAATCCCCCCTATTTCTTTTCCTCCGCTTCGCTCAGCCCATCTGTTCAGCCGTGTAAGCGATCATCGCCGTTCCGCGAGTGCGCGCGAGACATTGAGGCATTGATTTATGGTCATTGTAATCATTACGGTACAACAAAGCGGTGACGGCGGCGGCGACAAGGGTAGATAAGATTTCCGTTGCCAACACCCATGTTGCTGTGCGCGTTGGCAAGCTTTCGAAAATCAATACAACACCACCTGCGGAGGGAGGTTGGCTTTTGTTGTTGGTCACCTCCGGTCAACAAACACACACCGACCGTTTCGTTTACCGGTGCTCTGTGTTGCCCATTAGGCGCTCGGCCAAGGCGCAGGCGGGAAGGGGAAAGGCACGACACGGTGCCAAAACGCCAGCAGTCCGTAAAATATTCGACACGACACTAATTGGTTGAAACGCAGCAGCAGCAGCAGCAGCAACGAGCGCGCTCAACTGCTGCTCAACGAGCGAAGAAGGGAACCACCCACTCACCTACACCCACTCACGTGCATCGACCCAAGGGGCCACCATAACGACCGCCGGTGCGCTTTATAAGTTGGTAGACGGCACAACAACCGAGAGTGGGGCCAATGATTTACCGCCGGAGGGGGGGGGGGGCGATCGCGTGACAGATTGCTGGGATACAGGCAGGGACAGAAGACGCCCGGGAGAGACGACACCGTCTCGTACACTCGAAGAAAGCATGGAACATGATTTCGGGGTAGTGTGGTAGAGTGTGGTGACATTAATTCCGCTGCAGTCTCGTAAATATATCTTAAGTAACAATAACAACCCAAAGGTGTGTGTGTGTGTGTGCAGAGAGGAGCATCCCCACAGAGAGCGTCTTTTCGCGTTCGCGCCTTGATGCGAATTGTTCGCAAGAGAAGCGAGAAGGGATGGGGAGTAAACGTGACCGGGGCATACCGTCCCTGTCACACACACACACACACCCTTGTGAGATGAGATGATACAGTTGTCATCGGTGTGTCACAATAATAAAAGAAAAGCGAAACAAAACAATAGCAATAACAATAAAACGACAACAAACGCGCGTACACAAATAAAATAAACGGGGATGGATGACGCATTAATCCCGCCGACGAGAGTGGTGCCATCTATATCGTGAAGGATACGGACGGACGAGGAGGAGGAGCGAGCGAGCGAGCGAGCACAGCTTGCAGGTTGGTCTGTCTTGTTGTATTGCGTTCGGAACAGCCAAGACAAAACAAAATAAAGAAATATACTGTGGTTGGAGAGTTGTAGCAGTGGTGGGTCTTGTTTTAGGGGTGAGAAATACTGTCAGCTCTCTAAATCTAGTAACCGCTGCTTCCCGTTTTGCTATGGTACCGGGACAACCGAACATACTACTACTCCATCTCCCCATCAGTATGGAAGATTGTCATGGATTTTGTTTCTTTTCTTTTTTTTTTTTGTTACCGTCATTTTATTTTTATGTTTATGTCTCTGTGTGTGTGCCTTTTCTCGTTGGTAGCTGGGGCGATGTGTCATTATAGTGCACCGATAGAGTGAGAGAGCGCTGCAAAAGAGGGACTACGAGTTGGTCCGAGTAGGGGATGGCACTCGCCATCCCCGGTGTAGTTGCAGAGTATTACTTTGCATGGCTGTCCAACAGATCTCCCCAAGCAAACGATGTAGCAAAAGAAATATAAAAATAACAGCGAAAGCCCAAAGCACAGAAAAAAGTCATAACATCTGTGTCTCTATTATTCTCCGCTTTTTTTTGTTGTGCTCCCTCGTTGGCGTTTTGCTTCATCACTGCGTTCGCGTGAGTGAGGCACATTCCCGAACGTGTCCGACTGTGAGTGGCGAGGGCTGTGTCGTTGTTACTACACGCCTGGCATATTATAGGCATGCGACTCCCTTGGAGACAGGCCGTGCTCCGAGCTCTCTGGGGAGAGGTCGTTGGTGGAGCGAGAGGCGAGAAAGATTGTTGTTGAGGCAGGCAGAAAAGGGAGTTTTTCTGTGTTTTCTGTGTTTTCCCCAAGCTGTCTGCTTGTTTACAGTAGATTGAGTTGAAATTTGCTAGCTCTGAGATGCTTTCGTGCTTCATGCCACCCGGGGTCATTCTGCCCACCAACCACAAACCTCTACAGGGGGCGAGATGTGGTGTGAGATTGTTGAGCTGAACGAGAGTGCAAGGGGAGGAAAAAGCACGCGGTGGTGAACAATATTATGCTAAATTGTCATGAAATTATGAGATTAGCAGCCAGGCCCGGTGCGGTGTATCGTATAGCGCCACGGAAGCAGCAGAAGCAAACGGTAGCGCTTTACCACCGTGCAACACACACACACACACAGCTACGGGGAATGTCTTGCCCTCCCGGAGTCTCTAGCTCTAGATGGGACTAGCTCTCCTCCACATACAGCGAAGTACTCGGTGGCAAAAGTGGCAAAAGGAAAATAAACATGGTGTGTCCGGGCCGGGGAGATACCTTCGCGTCTTGGACGTCTTCGGCCGTCAGCGAGAAGAAAAGGGAAAGAGCAAACCAAAAAAAAAAAGCATTGAAGCTACAAATAGGCTGCGGGTGCTGCTATGACGATGCAGAAGAGATTATAAAAGTGGAGATTTTATGGCAAGTTGTACCACCGGAACGCCGCGCGATGGTGTTTAGTGAACTCGCAGCGTTTGGAAAATTGCTCCACGCAGAGAGCCTTCTTCCATTTTGTTGGGTCCCGGCTGGTGTTTTTGGAGCGGTTTGCTTTCTCTCATAAAGTATGTAACGTTAAGGTTCAAAGTTACAAAGTATTACAACATTTACTGTACAATTTAGCAACCTCCAAAGTTTTTGTCATTATAGGCACAGAGTTGTACGAGAGAATGAACGCGTGATGCGCTCTCCGGGTGTGGGAAGACGCCTGAAATAGCCTTCTTTGGGATGACCAATGCCAAGAAGAGCATCATCTCCCCAGTAAGCGTCTTTATTTCCATCACCGATTGAATCAACCCATCGAACGGTCCGGGCCGAGATCAATCAAAGTTACCGATGAAAAATTGTTTCGCCTTTCTTGTCTGAATCGTTCGTTCGTTCGTTCGTTCGTCCCCGGCGTCTTGCATCTTCCCATGGGCTTGGGATTCGTTCCCATGAATACAGCCACTGGCGGCTGACGCTGGAAGCGATCCTGACACACTCCGGACCGTGGTGATGCTGTAGCTTCAGAGCCAATGAATGGGTGCTTTGAGGTGCCGATTTGTTAGTTATCCATCAGACGGATTCCTTTATCCTTCCCTGGCTGTACACGTCTCTCTTGCCACTGGCAAGACAAGCGTAACTGGCAAGTGTACAAGGCGAAATATGGAGTTGTTGGTACCTTGGGATATTAATATTGCTATTGCATTCCGCTACCAAGAGGAGATGCAGCTCTTACGCTTCTTAAGAGAGAGGGCGGCTTGTGTGTGTGTGTGTGCCTGTTCTTCTCGACGACGGCTCTGCTGCCAGCTGCCGACAGTCTCGCGCAGAGTCACACACACTGCTTTCTTGCACAAGTTGCGCATTTTTCACAGCCACGTCTTGCCATATCCAAACCCAGTAGTCGAAGCGCTACTGTTGCTGCCGTGTCGTACCATCTTCCTACCGTATAGCAGCATTTGAGCTTGCCTGCGGGAAGAAAAACGTTGCGCAAACGGAGAAGCGAACGACGTCGACGAGCAGCAGCAGGTTTTTGAAAAGCCAGAACAAAAGAAGTGCAAACCGAAAGAAAAAAGCCCTTTTTACAACTTTGTGTGGGTTGAGGGTGGCAGGACGAAGAGGAGGGATTGAAGGTGTAAACCCCGAACAGCCGTAGCAGAAGCGCGCACACAGCACACACTCTTCGGCGGTGTGTCCCTCTCTCTGCCTGTTCATGGTCCACCAAATCACGGCGAATCGAGCGAAAAATCGGTGTGCCTGCCAAAGGGGGGCTTCAGCAGGGGTGGCGAGAAATACCCGAGAAAACGGTCGTTTGTTGAGCGGAAAATGCCGGCAGAAGATTATGACGATTTTCTCGGTGGTATTACAAATTCTTTTGCCCCGACCTTGGTGTGCGCTGAGCGAGGGCTTTACACACACACACACACCCTGCTCTCTATCTCTCTCTTTCTCTGTTCACCTTTTTTGTTGCTCAATTTCGTTTTCCATTACCGTGTGTCGGTGGGTGTGTGTGTGTGTATGCCGTCACCTTTTTTCATGCCAGACTGGCTTCTCCCTACAGATTCCGAGACTTCATTTTCCTTGAAGGGTATGTACCAAGCTTTTGTGCGGATTTCTATCCAATGTACTCCCTGTGGGACACACAGGTCGGCCCGATATCTTGATTGGTCTCAGGTCTCTCTCTCTCTCTCTCTGTCCTTTTCTGTCTGTGCCGGTGAAATTGGTAGACAATATACTCTCCCATCGTGGTCCCACCGAAGGGCATTCTGGGGGCCCCTTTTACCGCCCAGCGGGGGCTTCACAGGAATTGAGCTTTTCGTCACGGGGAGTCTTTAACATAATCGTGTTCGGATTGGAATATTTTAGCATCCTCCCTTCTCCCCCAGCCGAGAAGAGGCGTGCATTGTTGGTGTGTGTATGCTGATGATCGAGGGAAGCCACTTGCCTTGGTTAGGATTTTGATCTCGTAACACATACTGCGCGCATACCTGGTGTGCCTTATTTGTATGCCGGTTTTGCCTGGCTGTTGGTGCCCTGTACAGCCAAAAACACTGGTTTTTATGGTGATAGAAATCGAATCGAAAAGAACCTTGAGAGAGAAATCCTATCCGGGTGTGTGTGTGCCTGCCTCTGCTGGCACGTATCTGAATCCCCGTAGGTCGTTCGTTTGCTTCGTTACCGTTCTTTGTAGGGCGGTGCCTGGTCACGGTGCCCCAGTAGCAGTAACTATCCCGAGCAAAAGAGCAACAAGGTCCCAGTACCAATTCTGAGTTATTTAGACTATAGTGCGATTACTACGAAACTGAGGTAAAAAGGATGGACTTCTATTAGAATCTCTAATCTCTCATCTTCCCGTGAACGAGGGTTATATTGATTCGAAATCGATCATGAATGTTTAATTGGGCTTTCAGGGAAGTTAGCGTGATGAAATGACACCTAACTCACCCGGCATTGAGCTCCGTTTTGTCGTTGCGATGTTTTAATTTCCCGTACCCATTTACCCTATGAGTACACACCACTGTCCCCCAAGGGTACGACAAACTTTGATAGCTTTTGCTCGGTTTCAGTCACATCAGTGCATTCCCGTACACGGTCTAATGAAATTTAAATCCAAATTGAGTTATACATCACACACCACTTCTGTGTGTTCCACGGAAATAGTAGGTAGCAGTGGGGTGATAGACGAACCTACTCCCCTCGAGCCACCACAGTTGCATGACGAAAGGAAACAAACAAAACGGAACATGATTTAACACCAACCGTGGGCGCCCGCGTGTGGAGTGCTCATTTCTTGTCGTTAGAGATACCGGAGGCGGCGCTCCATTCACTGCCGGTAGAGTAGTGTGCAGATCATCATTATGCATTCATAGCATAATCTTCATAATGCTACCGCCGCCTCTCATGATGCTGCTGCTGCTGCTGACACCTTCGCTGAGTGGGTAGCAGCGAGACATTATTCCCGGTTGATGTCTTTTTATTTTGCTCTCCTTGTCGGTGAATGCTTGTGTTGCCATCTTCATAAAACCGTTTTGTGAACGTGTTTCGTCATCGCATCGGATTGCCAGGAATGCATTAAAATGGTGTGTTAGGTACAGTGAGTGTGTGTAAGATGAGGTGTTTGCAAAAGTTCTGACAAGTGCTATGAAGATGTATGTTTCTAGCAATGCATTTCCAACCGTTTTGTCGCATTATACAGATGTAATTTAACTTTATCTGTCAGATACACTGATTGAGGTGTCACAAAACAAAAAATTATGGTTTCAACTTTTCGGCACACCTAACAACAAGACTCAAGCATTTGTGCACCCTTCCGTTATTCATTATTTTGCGGTGTTCGGCTCGCAGACTCGTCAGCAACTGTATAGGTTACGCTTCCGTTGAAATGTGAGAAGAGCGAGCACTTGCAGAGACGGTGTCATCTACCGGAAGAGGCCACACACACACAGCAGACTTGCTTCATACGGATCGACAGCAGTGGGTACGTTTCTTCCCATTGCATGTCCCAGGAAAAAAGAGGAAAGACTCAGACCTGGGAAAAGTAAATATGACGCTTCTCATCTAGGATGGCGGAATGTATGCACACTGACGGGTGGAACGTTTTGCGATCCCTAATGTGGCTTCTTCTGTCGCACAAACCTTTTTGCGCTTAGCCGATGGTGGTGGAGATGCTGTGCAGCAAATGGCTGCAATGGATCACTGCATCTTGTCGTGTATTTCTCCGAGCTCCGAGTACGGTGTTCTGTTGTGGAATTACGATGACGACCTGGGAGATGATGATGATGATGATGATGAAGTTGATATCGGATAGAGTGGTGGTGAGGTGCCGGAATCGGTGGTAGATCGTCTGCGAAAAGTTCCTTCTGTTCTGCAATTGCATTCTGATACACAGATACACATACATACACGTACATATACGCTTCGAGGTTTCGAGTGCCTGCAAGCAAGCAATATCAATTGAATCAAATCGTTCCGTTGCCTTTTCTGCCAATGTCCAATCTTCCTTCGCCGCTTGTGCTGCTCGGGATTAGATATCAACTGTGCACGGATGCGGAACTTCATGCGCTGCTTCTCCATTGGGATTGGCATTTCAGGCGGGTTTGAATAGCACACGGCGGCTCGGGGGCTCCGAGCTCTTCGGGCCAGCAAATTGCCTTACTGCTGCTGCTTCTAAAAACCCCTGAGTTGTCCGCGTGTTTCTGCTCGAGCGCTGGAAGAACTTTCCAACTGATAGGAAATTAAATGAACCGAAAGTGGACCGGCAGAAGACTACTACTGCCTTCAGAAGATTGTGGAATGAATGTGGGCGCTTTTTTGTGTGAACTTCACATTTCACTCTTCTGTGTGTATGTGTGTGGGGATGTGTTGGCGAACTTTTGCCGTAGTTGTGTCAGAGTTTTCCCCACGGGGCCCTGTTGCTGCACGATGATGGTGGCAAACCTCTGTGGTGTAGGAGCTGAGACGCAGGTCTGTTATTTTCAATCATGGCTCACACACAGAGCTTTGGTGCTTCGTTTCTGGCGTGTCTTAAGGATCACTGCTAGCTCTCCGATCCGTGCAATGATGAAGTTTGTGATCAGCTCACAGCTCTCAGCACGTAGATTTGGGGCCGATGGATTGCTTATTTGTGTTGTGCATGATTCTCAGGCGATACAACAGCAGCAGCAGCAGC
This sequence comes from Anopheles arabiensis, assembly GCF_016920715.1. NCBI lineage: Eukaryota > Metazoa > Arthropoda > Insecta > Diptera > Culicidae > Anopheles > Anopheles arabiensis. The sequence goes on along the minus strand of NC_053517.1, from coordinate 89,362,999 downwards.
AGCAATGAAGGGTAGCTAAAAGCAGTAGGAATGAAAGAGCTGCAAAGGTACGTGTACCGTGCTTTTGGCAGGAACGTGTCTCGACTACCGTATCAGCAGATCTGCGTGCCACAACACTCTAACCGATGAGGTGGTGTTGTGGAAGTATTAGGATTAATTTATGTGTTTTGATTTGCTTCTTGTGCCTGTCAGTTGTGTAGCTCTTGAATATATCCAACAGCTCTCGGAACTGGCGACGAGTGTGGAGATGTTGGAAACTTGCACAAAGTTTAACTATCTTGTTTTTTTTTATTCGTTTCGCTCTCTTTCTCAGTCCCTGAGTTTCACAGGTTTCACGTGCCAATGTTTAGCGTGTTATTGTTAATAAACGACTCCATAAATTGATGATGTTGCGAACGAGGAGAGAGAGAGAGAGAGAGAATGGAAAGGGATGGGGGGAAAACACCGCCCCCGATAGATGTTGTGCAGCCTTCAGAGCGCGTCTGCGTTAGAAAACAGCTTACTTTACGAGCTCTAATTTACACTTACAAAAGAGAGACATCGTTTCGAATGTCACAACAACCACCGTACGTCGCAGCGTCTACCGGCTGGATAGTAGTACGCTTTTGTGATACTCATCGCGATCGTCCGCGTCCTCGTCGTGCAGGCATCGAAGATGTCGCTTGCCTAGCCTTAAAATAGAAGCGTTTTAATCACGACGTGTGTTCATTAGTAGCGTACGCGCGAATGGGTTATAAAAGAGCTTTGTTATTATAGCGTAGCTGTCGCTTTTTATCGCGAACATTCGTAAGCATGAAGATGTCTAATCGACAGCACACGAAATGTGCAGTAAATTTGGCAGCATGACACGCTTCAGAATTGGCCACTGGGAACAACATAAGCATGCTTTTTCGCTCTCTGTCCGCTTTGGATGATCTTGTTGGGCGGGACAAGGACATATTGAGTTTGTTTCTTGGGTGCAGATTCACACGGTTACTAAATACATTACCGCCATCTAGTGGGTAACCACAGAAATGCTTCTTATTGCTTTATTCTGTCGAAATAGGGTTTTTTATTTTTGTTGCCTTTCGCTGGTACAATAATGGCAGTAAAAATGGCTTATTCATATGAACCTGCTACTAAACAGGATTAAACAGATGCCTCTTCGCTAGCAAGCAGAACCCGGGGGGGTGAAAGAGGGGGAGTACTAACAATAATTGCCTTAATTCAATGATCCCCACAAAACCCCCGGGGTGGCGGCCTTTGCTACACCAGTCAGTGTGTTTTAAAACCATCCAAATGTCGCCCGTTTCGTTTCGGGCGTTATTTCTCGTCAATGAAGCTTATCGTGCTTGCCCCAAGCCGCCATTGGGAAGATACGAGCGCGCACCCCCCGAAACATTCACATGTGTCACACAAATGAAAATAAACTAATCCCATTTATTTAGCAGCGCGGTGCCACTCTCTGTTAGCCTCTGCCTCAAGGCATTTAAGGGAGAGAGGCCGTTTGGTGTGACGGTCGTTTGGGATGTGGTGCTTAACTCACCCCTGAACCACTCCCCTCCGTCTGGTGTGTATGTGTGGTGCGTAGAATCGTTAAATTTTCTCTTCAGACATCGGCGTGCTTGTGCGTGGACACATTATGAATGTTTGGTGCGGGTCCGGTTTATCTCGATCTGTGTGCCATCGTCGTCACCCCGATCATCGTCGTCGTCGTGGCAGCGCTGCTTCTCATCCCGCTGGTGACGGTGATGATTGGATTGTCAAGCTGCTCAATTTAACTCGCTCGTCTTGCCGCTGCCGTCGAAGTTCGGTCACATGCCAGGCCGTGATGGGGTTATGACTTCGCGCTCCCTCGTTCTTTCTGGCATGTGGTTAGAAATGGGCAGCGGTTTACCGTCAGCTTCCGGTGGAATAAATTGTAACGCGCTTCTGTTAATCCGTCCGCTAATCGGACGGCTCCTTATGGGGCGGCCAGTTAAGTTTGGGTAGGATTTTTTTTTACGACGACAACCAATGAGAACCGAGTGTCAGAGAAGTGATTAAATTTCCGAAACACGAGGAAGAGAAGAAGGGAACCTGATGAGGCTTATTTTGGTGCGGTAGTTTTCAAAGTTGGAAGAAGATTTCACCTTTGCGTGATTGCCCAAGTGGTGGGGTTGGAAGTGCGTAAAAAGCGATCAAGTGTGTGAAGGTGAACCCCCCCCCCAATCCTCCCTCGGGGTGGCGATGCAAATAGCGCGAGAGGCAAGCACACAGCACGGATTTACCAGGGGCTTAAGTTGTTTTCTAAGGATTAACATTGGCGTTTGTGTGTGTTTGTAGGCCACCGATCATCCCTGCCAGCTTGCCTTGCCCCTGTACCACCATCATCATCCCCTCTGGCGCGTCACGATTACGCCACTTCAACAGCTTCAACTTCAATCGGTCATTTTGTGTAAGTTTACAACCTTCCTGACCTTCTTCCCCGTTGGCGGCAATAGCGTGTTTACCGGGTGAAGCCAAAGCGGTGTACCACCACCGACCTATCGCCTAATAGAGGTGTCAGTTTCAACAAGCACACACACACACACACACACACATGTGGCCAAAGCAACGCAAACGAGTGATTTTAAATGCAATAACATTGGCCCACAACGAGAGTGCACGGGGGCGAAGTGTATAGCAGCAGCAGCAGCACAAGGTGTCACGGATGGATTCCGGGCGTAGAAAGGTTTTAATTTACTTGTCCGCCACGGTGGGGGTTGCACTTGGCCAAGCAACTCTCCCTTCACTCCCCTCCCTCGTCATGTCATGCGGTGCGTGTTGGTTGATTGTTACTCCTTGTTGCGGGGAGAGGTCATGTTTCTTGTGCACCGACGGACAACGAACAGCTCACAACGCAGAGCCCATGTTATAGGTGTCATGCCAAAGGTGGCGGCAGTGGCACTGTGTGTGTGTGTGTGTACACCCGTTGGGTGCAGCAGAAAAGTAGGTGCAAACTGTGCGCTCTGTGTGGAGAGCTCATTGGATTGGAGAAAATTATCCTTCGCGTCGTTTGACATCATGCTTAGGTATTATGGTGCTTCCTTCGGGTAGGCGCTTTGGGTGGTTGCAGTTTAAGCTTCGGTAGAAGAGAAGAGAACACGTGGGCGCTTCTTTGTGCGGGGTGCAATGTCATAATGTTATCAGTGCAAATAGGATAATAGAGTAGAAAACGGAGAGTATCCAGAACAATGAGTAATAGAGAATTGGAAGAAACAGTTGGGATTTGTTTTTAAGTCCTCTTGGAAGAGTTCTGAGACGTTACACATATTTTGAATGCTTATTGTGTTTCAATATCTTGTATCCACGATGTTGGTATGATAGAGATTTGAATCCAGAATCAACGCGTCGCTGCTTTATCCGTTTACCACGTATTCCATTAAAGCGGTTACTTCCCCTGGGGTAAAGCTTGCCATATAAAGTAAACCATCTTGCGGTGACTTCATTCTCTCACCCATGGCTAATAACAATTCATTTGTTAATTTGTTTTATGTTCCACTATTCCGCCGTTCGTATTAACGATTTCATACCTTTCACCACCGAAATGACGCCACCTCTCCCTTGTTTCGGTCATATTTACCTTCACAGGGACAACTCCGACTCACTGAATGTCAGCATCTTATACCTTCTCGCACACACCCATCTCACGAATTCAAATCGTAGTAAAATTATACCGTTTTATGACAGGTTTTCAGCATCGCATCCGTACGCGTGGGTGGGCAACAGCATTGATGATGTTGATGGTTAGGTGGATGTTGCCATTTTATTTTCGTGCACCGTTTTATACATCGCTTGCGGTGGTAGAGGAGCAGAGTTGAAGAGCGGCGTTCTGTTGTTCACCTTTTTGGCACTGATTTGCATTCATCGCTCATTCGTGGTTTGGGTTATGCGTGTTGGAAATGTTTTCAGTCACACGTTTTTGCCACATCTTGGTTGCTTACTAGAGGAAAGAGCATAAGAGACGGATGAAGAGGTAAGAGGATGGTTTTATGGTTTTGTTCTGTATGACAAGAAAGGTGTCCTACATCTTGTTCAACACTGTGAACATCTTGACCATATTGAACTCTATGATCCTAAACGGATAGGTCGTCTAATTTGTTCACTGTCAAGCATTATTAGATGTAACTAATAGCAATATTCATGAGATTTTGAATTTTAATGGACGTGGTGCCGATGAAAATCACCACAAAGGTGTCTGCAACTATTCCCCCAGCGGATATATTCCCGTTTCCCGTTGGAGATATGATGGCCTCTGCTACGAGTCTTTACCACAGCTAACAATCGTAGCGTAGAGAATGGATTCTGTGTGCATCAGTAAGCCAGTAAGCCGGTAAAGCAGTGATTGTTAACCCGAGAAGGATTTTGAAAGCAACGACTAGCACCTGTCTCGGATCCGTTCGTGTTGACACTCGTGGGGAATGTTTTGCCGTAAGATTTACCACAACATAAGCTCCCGTGTCGTCTACTAGCATTACCAAAGTCGTTACACGAGCGATTGCCTGTGCTCGTTCCAACCGCTTGAAGTGCCTACGGCTTTGAATGATGCCCGGCGTCGTCGTCGTCGTCGTGGTCGTGAGAAAGCATCCATCCGTCACGAATACAATGCGCGAAATCGCGGGACCTTTGCTAGTCGACTGAAGGAAGAACCGTTTGCGCGTGATGATGTTTATTTTGCATGCTCCAAACTTTCTCCAACCACGGGAAAGAGGAGAAACACTTTCTTCGGCACGGCAAAAAATAACTGTCGTTCGAGTTCCTGGAGTATCGTCAGCACAGAGCATCATCGTCTTCGTCTCAGCGGGATGATGGGGATTTCGGTTGGTTGTTGTGCAGACGAGGGCAAAATAATGCTGAAGAATATGTTCATCCCGTTACGGTGCCACACCGTTCCATTTAAGCTAAAGTAGTACCTCAAGACACATTGTGCCCGTTTGCGCAGAAGATTGCGGTGGGTTTTTGTTCTTGTGCGCTAGAGTTGTGGTTCCTCTGTGCTGCAAAGGGTTTTTGCTACCAACCCTAAAAATTGCGACTGAAAGAGAATGGTTTCGGAATAGAAGCGAACCTGAACAAACATTACTTAACTCCGTCAACTTTGCTTCTGGATTGCGTTTGATTGATGTCGTCGTCTTTTCTCGCTCGTCGTCGTCGTCGCTGGAATAGAATTGTGTTTGTGTAAGACAATCCACTCCCGCTCGCCCCCACACCCCAAAGGCTGGTAAATATGTGTGTACTCTTGGAGCCGGAGCTTTTGCGCCTCGCACAGCATTGACAGCTCTCAAATCATTCTTGGAGTCAAGTGTCAATCTCTTGTCTCTCGGTGCTGACGATGATTCTGCTGCTTTCCCTGTTGGTAGCATTTTCCATTTTGTTTGTCTCTGCTCGGTACAGGAACTCTTCATACGCTGGGATATTCAAGGCTGGATGGTTCCGTGTGCATCTCTCTTCGAAGCCGCCTCCGGGTGGAACATGATGGAGCTTTTCGGTAAAAGGATAAATCCCAGGGAATGTTTTCTAGATCACTTCACTTTGGTGGTTACAGCTTCGGGGAGGGAGATAGATGGAATTGATTCTTGGTACGCGGATGACACCATTCAAACCACGCGAAATCATACCTGTATTACGGAGATGTGTGGCACCAGATTGTGTCATTTCCGGGAAGGCATCCGCGTACCCGCTTGAGTGCAGGGCACAGTGAAGTGCTAGTCCTGAAGTGATATATCCGCTATAATACGAGACTTGCTCTGGCACTAAGCTCTTGCAGTTTTGCTGTACCTTGTGCTGTACCACTTTTATAAACGCTTGGTCCCTTTGGTGGGGTCTCGATGGTGTTGGTGACGACGATATTCGCCAGCGAATGTCATCCCTTACCCGTGACTAACAAGGATAAAAAGTTTGCTCGCTCAATTCAGCAGCAGTTCGCCTTCAACTTGTTGTCGGATGGCGATGGGTTGCTTCTTAGTTTTCTCTCATTCCCGCTACGGCCAGGCGTTGTTGGTTCCGGGATTGAAAGCGCATCTGCCTGAGTGTGTGTGTGTCTTCTGTTTGGTTGGACGTCGTCAGTAGAGCTTCCCACGAGATATATCTCCAAGAACACCTCTTGACAGGGGAACAAATTCTTTCCGTCCCCAAACAACAACGAATGCGCCATCATTGCTTGGTTTCTGGAAAGCTTTTCCGATTTTCGATGTCAACGAGTGTTTCACGAGACGACGTGATGCGGCTGCTGCTTCCCTAACGTCGTCCTCGTCGTTATTCTGTGTACCCGTGTCGCCGGGCGTAGTTTTGGAGAAATTGCAGTTGGCAATGGTTTCGCTTTCGGCAGAACGGCTACGAACGGTGGTCGGAGGACGACCTGACGTGAGTTAAGGAAGAAGTGAGATTTTATCGTGCTGTCGTTGTGGTGACATTCCGTTGCTTTCTCGCTGTTGGTTTGTTGCCCTGTCGACATCAACGACTGGGTTGAAAAATGCTCTGCCTGCTTACCCGTGGAATGCTCAAACATTGAGGGACAGCACCAGCGGAGGGCCAACATCCATGCTGTGTTCTATGATACACTTCCGGACGCCGTCGGTTAGTCCAATGTGTCTGTTGAAGCGAGAGTTTCTTTTTTATGTTGCTTCTACTCACACACTCACCGCTCCTTTTCAGCTCTGACTTGGCAAGGTGATTTGGTGATGAACATAAATTGTTATCGACAGCAGGCGTACCCTGGCAGGTTGAGTACGGTGCTCTTGCTTATACGCTATAGGGGCAATCGAGAGCTCTTGAACGAACGCAGACACTGGGGATCGTTCCCAAGAGACAGAGAAACAGAGAGCTCAAGGGAAATAAAGTCCTTTCCAACCAGATGGGATGTGTGTGTATCTCAATCGATTGAATAATAGTTTACTATTGGCCTGTTGGACACGTAAGGTGGGGCAGATCTGAACTGAATTGGATTTGTGTTCGGCAAAGTGAACATGGTGGAAGCTCAAACTGACCTCACATTGGAAAACCTGTGGTTGGGAATGAGCAGTCTGAAAGAAAGGCAACATGAAAATACAGCTTTCGGGAACTACTATTCCTGGTGTAGTTTGAATTGGCCCCGTTCAGTGTCGCTCACATATAGACGCATTCAAAAACAAATCTTCCAGAAGTGTGATGATGCGGAAATGATTCGAAATGGATCCTGTTTGCATACTTCAAACTTCTCACCCACAGTACGATTTGTCCATAAAGCGGGCTTGTGTTGGAGCAAAGGCATGCTAACGCATACGAAAGACATATGTGACATGGCCAGTTGTGTTCTTCCTTCACACCTTCACCTTCACCCTCGAAAAGAGGGTTCCCAAAATGGTTCTTTAGCTAACAAAGCGCATAAAAACTGTGATTCAGCAAAAAAAAAAAAAACACAAAAACCCCCATCATCAAACTCCCCTTTCGGGAAAAGTTTTGGATGTACTGTGTGCCCTAAATCGAATATTCATATCCATCCACATACTGTCGGGATTGGCTCTGTGTGTGTATGTGTGTCGTCACATCCCGAACATACGGGGGTCGCACCGAGCAAAAGAAAGATCATGGTAGAATGATTTTCGATGGAGAAGGCAAAAGTTTTTTTTTGTTCTACCCTTTTTATGCTCGCTCGAAACTTACACGTGCGTGCACTATAGAAGCAAAATGGAACACCATACAGGATACAGGAGTTTCTAACGTCTATTTGCCTCTCATCCCTCCGTGATGATCCCTCCGTGCTCATTGGAGCTGTGCGTTTCAAATGAACATCATGAGCAGAGGAAAAGGGCCCGGGATGCATTGTGTATGCGCACCGCAACAACCCTTTGATCGTGTTTTTGTTTGTGTGCGTGTGCGTGTGTTCAAAGAAATCTGATTTTTAACGTCGAACGCGCGCCACAAACTGGCGAACCAAAGGTTCAACTACGAACAAAAATAACGCGCGGCACTACTCGTTTGGATATACCGCCACCCGACCGTGATCAATAATTTAACAGTCATTAATTTTCCTTTTGCTCTGCTGCGTCCGTGTGTGTTCATGAACTGCCACACGCAATAGCAAGCAAATTGATATCACACTTTTCACCCCCCCCCCCCACCACAAGGGGAGATGATCCTGGAATTGACTGCATGTGGCAGGATGCAATCGGAGGGCAAACAACAGAAGGACAAAAGTGGATGTATGCGCCTGTCGTCCAGTTATTGTTGCTCCGGTGAAGCTAATTTAATTTGTACAAAATAATATCGTTACGACACACACACACACACACACACATAGAGGGGTTGGAAAATTGAATTGCCTTCTCGCCTACTAGAACCATTATGTGAAGCACCTACACAAGGACATTCCTCTACCACACAACACACAGTGTGCGTCGAAGGTGGTGGAGAAAGGCATGGAAGTGACCATCGAATACTTTCCCTTGCCGCATTTTTTTTTCTCCTTTTCTGTGTACGTCCTTTTAGTGTGAAGCTGCTTCCCTCGTTTTGCTATGAAGTGCCAAATGTGCCAAATTCATCGTGTCATTTAATAAAATTGTCAAAACTTGCTGACTGTGTGCTGCAGCCTGCCCCGGCATTCGCTCCACTGCTCTCTCTCTTTGTGCGTCTATCTGTCTGTGCTTCGATCCTGTTTGCTGAGTTTTTGCACGGAAAAAGGAAAAGCAAAAAGGGGTGGGGTGGTGGTGTATGATATGCCCCGGGATTTTTCGCCCCGAAGCAACTCGGTTTGGAAGTTGATTTTCAACCACCTCTCCCCGCCGCCGTTTTGTCTCAAAACAATTTTAACCTTTTCCAGTAGGGAGAGGGAGGGAGTGTGTCGGTGCCAATATTGGCCAGTTTTTCCACCACTCGGCTACTGAATTCAACTACGTAGACACATACCAGTAGCAGCGGCAGCAGCAGCAGCAGTCGGGCACACCGTGTGGTTACGACGTGGAACGAATCGAATAATTTTATTTGACAGACCAAACCGACTGAAACGTCCAGGCTGCCGGCAATGGCTCCTTTTTTCTACCCTTGAAATTTTGCGTTTGTACAGGCGACAGAGAGAGAGAGAGCGAGAGAGAGTTTATATTGAAATTGGTGCAAAAAAGGGAATAATATGCCTCCATACCATACGACCAGCCAGGATCAAACAGTTTTGCAAAACCAGGGGAGCATAGAGTAAAAAAAATGGTTGCAGGGCCATGTTTTACTGCCCGGACGCTCTGCCAAACCAAAGTCGGCGGAGGAAAGAACGTTATGCGGAGCTTGATTGGAGAATATATATGGAATGTGTTTTACCATGACGCACACTCTTTCTCTCTGTGTGTAAAGAAGGTTGGAAGGATTTGCAGGATAAATGGGAAAGGGATTTTTTTTTTGTGTGTGCACGAATGAAAATTCCATTCACTCGATCGCCGCCCCAGGCAGCGCAGCGTTTTGACGTTTGGCTGCTTTTTTGCTGTTTATTAACGAAACTTTTGCAACCAATGTCGACCCCCCGGGCTGCTCAGACAAAAAACGCACCCAGCAATGTGTGGTAAAACACAAAAAAAAGATGGGATAATCAATATGCAGTTCCACGGGTTGGGGAAGCGAGAAGCGGGTTTGCTCCGTTCCAGTAAAATTTCAACCATTTTTTGTTGTACGAGCTGCTGCAGTTTGATCCGGCTGGTAAAAAGTGCGCACCCCCAGCATGTGGATGGGCAAAAGGGGGATTGATAGTTCACATTTGGGCATTGGACTGTTTGCCAATCTCTAGGGCCCGCTACCGACTCTACCATCCGAATCAAGTGCACATGGTCGGTGTCCGCCCGCAAACAACAAGTGAATTTATTCAATTTCATTCCATTCGTTTACGGGGAATTTAATTCGAATGGTTGCATTTGCATTCGGCAGCTAACTCTCCGGCTGTAACCCCCCCCCCCATCCCTTTACAGATTGTAGTAGCCTCGGAGGGTTGCTGACGCCGCCATACACACAAGCAACATGCTGCAAACATGAGGGAGAACCTCGGCTTATAGCATACATAAGCCGATGATGATACATCGGGGCCTCCCACACACACCGCAATCTGTTTTCATTTGCCATTCATTTACTCCGGAATCTTTCGCGGGTGTGTTTCTTCTGTGACTCGACTCGAGGATGGGGGGTGGATGGCGCTGCATCATCATCATTCTCTACCCTTCAGGCGACACGCGGCAATCAACGTTTTATGAGCCTGTCGCGAGACCAATTGAACCATCAACGATGATGATCTGTGCTTTTTTTTTTTGGTGTGTATGTTTGTCGCGACACGTTTGTTTGTCAATCCGATTTCATATCAAAGCATTAAACCTCAACTTCCGATGGCACGAGCGCGCGCGCGCGTGTGTGTGTGTTGCGGTAGCAATCCAAAATAAAATCAGAAACGGATGTGTTGTATGGCAAAGCGCACCGCACACCAAATTCCTTTATTCATGACGGGGATGTATTTCGGATACAATTTCTCTTACACTCCCGCACCTTTCTCTCGCTCTCTCTCTCCGTTCTATTTGGATCGATAAGCGTCTGCTATCCTTTTCCTGTTTACCGATTTTCCACCATCAGTCGCTCTCGTTCTGTTTTCTTTGTTCTCCGTTTGTAGGGAAAACTGTTTCGCATCCTTGTTAAAAGCTTGCTACATACGCTCGGTCTGCTTTGACTGCTCCGAAACGTCCTGTCTCTTCATCCCGCTCTCTCTCTCTCTCTCTCTCTCTCTCACTGTGTTGGAAAATTCGTTATCCCTTTTTTCTCCTGTGCGTTATCTCTCTTTCTCGCTTGCTTCCAGCAGGTGAAAGGAAAGATTGTCTTTTTCGCGTACTCGACTTGGACGCTTTGGCGGCGGCATCCTTGTTTTTCCACCACCACGCGACGCTCTCTAGGTTCACTTTTCGCAAGCCATTTTACCCGGATACATTCTGTTCATGGCTGCACACAATCGACCATCGAGCAAAGGAAAAGGTATCATAATCGGGCAGGAGCGCGCACACACACACACACCACAATGGTGGCTGCCCCTGGGATGGGTGTCTCGTTATTTTTTCACAAGTGCCCTCGCTTGAAGGTTCGACGTTTTCACTCCATTATGATGATGATATATCTATCCATATCTCTCGCACGCGCGCGCACGCTCGCTCGCTTGCCTGTGTACTTCGGTATTGCCATGCTTTATCGAGCAATAATTTTATCCCTATGGCCACGAGGACGACAACCGACATGGTGGGGAAGGTAGTAATGTTGGCGAGGGCGCAGTGTTGTCTGTATCATATTTTATCGTTTTTCCAAGCCTCTAGAATGAAGGGAGACAGTCCTCGGCATGTGCTGTAGATGGCGGCGGTTTATCTGTGTCTCTCTCTCTCTCGTCGGTAGTGTGTGGTTTTGCGGTAGTAGCTTCTAGCGGAGTGAAGAAAAAATAATAAAAGCAAATATGATATGCTGCTTATCCTCCTGTCGAATGGTGCTCAAATTCGTCGCCAGTGGAAAATAATCTGCCGGTGAATCTCTAGTGTGTGTGTGTGTGTGTGCGCCTTCTCATCCCTTGCTAGCACGGGGGGGAAGGGGCAGATGATCGTGTGGCCGTGTGGCAAATCAATATCAGTGTCGTTATGTGTCGGCTTTTGAAGATTGGTTTTTCCAACCGTTTGCGCCGAAACGTCGGTCATCACATCGTTTTGAACGCCCGCTTTTGTTGGTGTTGCTTTTTGAAAATGGATGAAAATGTATACACATAAAAGAGAGAGAGAGAGAGGGAGAGCAACCGATTGAATAGTATGACGGACGGAGGGCAAATGTTTGACGGACTACGATGACGACGGCAACGAATGGTAAAGCGACAGTGATTGAGTGTCGAATTGCGGACAAAACGGTTGTAGGTTGCGTTGTGTATTTTTATTAATAAACTACATCACAGCACCATAGCGAAGGGCAGATGTGTGCACGTGTCCATCAACACCAGACCATATGTCATGGTATTTTCTAACGATACAGAGAGCGAGAGTGAGAGAACCCGAAGTGCTGTGGTGGCAGCGCTCCGGCCGAGACACGCGAAATTGGGCACCGGATGTAGCTGTATTTTTTTTTAGTTTACTCCTCTTTAGTTAAGCGAGCACAACCCGCCTAATGGAGTGAAACAACCGCTTCTTCCTTCCGCCTTTTTGGGAATGTGGAATGAAGCGGAAGAAGCGCGCAAGAGAGATTGCGAGCAAGAGAGAAGTAGCATTAGACGGCATTAAGTAAGGGGGTGAAGAATGGCGCACGCCCGCCACCGAATGGCAATCGGAAATTGGTGTGAAGCACAGGATTAGTGACGGAAAGAGTAACCAGCGGAAAGGCCTTTTGAGTGTGTGTGTGTGTGTGTGTGTGTGTGTGTGTGTGTGTGTGTGTGTGTGTGTGTGTGTGTGTGTGTGTGTGTGTGTGTGTGTGTGTGTGGGCGCGCGAGTGAGAACGAAACGAAGCGTGAACATTTGCGGCATTTCGGAAACGGTCACCACCAACCGGGTAATTGGATGAAGGGAATTTAAGTGGTGAATGATACGTTTTTCCCCCGTCCCCCCGTATCATCAGCAGATTGGTTCGAACACCACAGGGTCGGTTGGCGATCGATTTTAGGACGCAGGAGGAAAAGTGTTGGCTGGGTTGGTCACAGTTTCAAGAGGAGGGAGAGGCCGTCGGTTGTTTGTTTGTTTGTCATGCGCTCCCAGCGTTGCGCGCGGGTTATGTGTGAAATGCGATTTACTAACCGTCCACCGTCCACCTTTTCCTGGCTTCTTTGTGCTCAAAGTGTTGTTGGTCCTCTACCCGTCCCGGTGTGCGACGGTGGAATGCTTTTGAAGCTATTACGGTTCTATAGCAATAAGCCATGTCAAATGGTAGAAAAGGGTTAATTTGCAGTCGGCAGCGATTAACCTTAGCGATGTGTGGCAGCCAATAGAGCGGCTAGAACTGCTGGCCAGGGACAGGGAGGAGAGAGGAGGTGTGGTCAATTTGTTGGAAAATGTTTCGTTGAGAATGTGCCGGCGTGAGAATGTTGGAATTTCAAAGTTATGGTTTTTATTGATCGCTTCTTAACGGTGGCGGAGCTTGCTCTCCCCGCAAGGGGAATTGGATTTTCAAGGACATCTGTTGAACTCAAATAAAAGATATTATCTTTTAATGAGGTTTTAATTCATCTATAATCATAGTGCATTCGTAAGTAGTAGAATGTCCATAAGTCTCTCAACAACTGAGCATCACACTTTTGAAACAAGGATATTGAAGAAGAATGAAAAATTGGCTGAGATTGGCGGCTGAATAATTTAAATTCAAGTGAAACTGAATGACAGGATTAAGTTTATTTTGGTCATTCTTATTCGTTTTTTCTCCGGAACAAAATATCTGGAGTCGTCCTACACCGGTCAACTCTTTGTTAGATATACCTTACCTATAATAACTCGGGATACTGAAAAAACCCCCAGCGTCACAACAATATATACGTTTCCCCAAGTTCAACAAGATTCGAACGCATGCCCTCGGAGTTAGCTAACCGAACGCTTGACACGGCACCATCAACGCAGCACCCGGTTGCTATCGCTAAACCCCGGTAAGAAAGAGCAATCCAAATTGAAATTTAATCTACTCCCCGGGCACCACTGAATTGCCGCCATAATTCTCGCCCGCGAGGAGCGCCCCACTGGATGCAATAAACATTTAACTGTCGAAGGACATTATCATCTTATTGCCCGTATATCAGTATTTTATTCCCCTGATTGCCTGCCAAGGTCTTTTAATGCCGTGCAATTACAAACGCAAACAAGCGCAAAAAAAAAAAACACGGAACAAAAAGGTGTTGTACGTAGAGCGGGCGCAGCAAATGAAAACGGGAAAATGAATGAAAGTACGGGCCGGGAAAGACTCTCGACCGTGTCTCGACCATGGGCGCAACGGCCTGATGATAATGGGGTCGACCCGCTAGTGGATAATTAGAGAGCACTATCATCATCATCATCATCATCATGATCATGATTGTTGAAACCCACCAAACGGCATAAGTAGCGCCCGGGGCGGGAACGCCTGTCGGATTACGATGGTGCAAAAACAAGACAGACAAAACCGAAGCCAAAAAAAAAAAAAAACCAAATCCCCAGAGAAACGAAAGAACCGAAGAAAACGGCTCCACTTAAACACAGAAAGAATGGAAATTATGCACAGCGAAAGAACCAACCTGTGACCCTGCACATCGACCACCTTCTTTCCCCCCCCTCTACGCCGCAAGCGGGGCAGACATTCGCTCACCTTCACTGCTCTAGATCGCCGTTGTTCATCTCCTCATCTTGGTGCTTTTGCGATGAGCAAACGGCGGCAAGCAGCGCACTACAAGAAGCCGACCCCAAAGGTTTCAAGATATACCGGCAATGCTGAGTGGCCACTCGAGCGCTCACACTGTTGGGGCGTTTGGGATCCTTTTCCTCTTTCGCAATCATCCGTTTCAATAGCGGACTCTGGGGAGTCTTTTTTTTTTGTTCAGCAACTTCTGCCTCTCGCTCTTAGACGGTGTAGTCTTCCTTCAAATTACGCCTTCGTGTACCTTGGTGGCGATTCTCGCGTTGTGTCCCGTGCAGCGAAGAAAAACTGCAAAGCAAAACCGAACAAGAGAACCCCCCGAGTACAGGGCGTAAAGAGAAAGAAGCAAAAAGAATGCTGAAAGAGGTAAATCGACCGTCAAGCAGTCGGACAGGCGAGCGAGCGCGCGCGCGAGCGAGGTGCAAATGGAAATCTGAACCAGCGCGACCACAACCGCTCCTTCTGATATTTCTGATGGGCGCGCCCGGATTGTCGGGTAATTATGTAAATGATCATCAAACTCTCCCCATTCGGAAAGGGAGGCGGGACAAGCACACACACACACACACAATCGCTCAGGCATACGAGGAGGGGTTCAGGGTGGATATATGAACATTTCGAAATGATATCCACCGCCGCTATCTGCTGCGCGCGCGTGTGTGCGCCGTCCGATATGATATGGGGGACATGGATGTGTGGCGCGCACACTCTTGGGCAGTGATGGGATTATAAATGTGATCACCGGTCATCGGCCATCATCGCGAAGGGGTGGGGGCCGCCGCCCGGTTGATCGCGGGAACGGTCGTGAACGTCGCCATTATCGTAGCCATTGGCAGTTGCTGAAATGATGAGACGTGACGTGACGTCCCCCCGCCAAACAGTATCAACAACTTAATAGTACGAGCCCCCTGATGGTCGTATCCCCGTGAACGTGGGGCCCGTCCCCAAGAGAGGAAAAGATTCGTAAAGGACTAAAGACATGGGCGTAATTTAGTTGTTTCTTTTTCCTGCTTTTGACGGCAAGAAAAAAAAAAAGCCATGCGTCCATCGCGCGCGCTACCTATAATTAGGATAAGCGTCATTATGACGGGATGTTGTGAAATGTCACCAACTGCTGCTGCTGCTGCTGGTGCCTTTCGATCGCAATGGGGAGTGTTTAACGCCACCTTGAGGTAGCCTGAGTTATTGCTGGTTGATGGGAATTCCCAAAGTGATAAGAGAATGAGAGGGAGAGAGAGAGCGTGTGTGTGTATTTCGTTAATAGAAAACATCTGTGGCCCCATCTACCGACAAAGAAAAGCCCCCTCCCCCCCTCCAAAGTC
Organism: Anopheles arabiensis; assembly: GCF_016920715.1. Classification (NCBI taxonomy): domain Eukaryota; kingdom Metazoa; phylum Arthropoda; class Insecta; order Diptera; family Culicidae; genus Anopheles; species Anopheles arabiensis. The sequence continues at coordinate 89,347,358 of NC_053517.1, read as the reverse complement.
GCGACACATGTGTCGCCGGTTGTTAGTTACACTAGCTGGTGAGTTAACATTCATACAGAACTTAGCCCCATAAACAAGTGTAGAACAGTTTGCAGATGATTAAATTTACATTGAGACTGGGGAGGGAGGAGTTGTCGCGGGACCAACTTGTTAAGTGACACTTGCTGCCAGTGTTGTGCGTGTGCCGCTCACCGCGACATTGGCGTGGAGAGGTATCGTTTCTGTTAGCGCCTTTGCACAAATTAGCAAAATGTTTTCCCAACCCCTTCCTAATTGCCTCCAATTTTCACGCTGTGTGTGTGTGTGTGTTGATGGATGCTGGTAAAAACAAGTGTTTCTTAATTCGAGCTTGTATGCTTTTAACCATCGAGTGGGGAGTAAAAGAGCGTGAAGTTAGGGTTTTTGAAGGTGTGTTGTTTGACATTCCCATACTGTTGACTTGTTGTATTGGCACAAAATGAACTCTTTCACAGCCAACGCATCTCCCAGCAGAGTCATCGTGCGTTAGAAAGGATGATTGATTGGTTTTACTGCTTAGTTAAAAAATTAAGCAAACTGTTATTTTGATATGTTCACTCAACGATCGTCAACGATACCTGGAGGGTGACAATTCAATAAACATATTTGCCCGTTCGCCATCATCGTTTGTATTGTTGTGAAGCTCTACAGCTTTCCAACTGGGCCCAACAAAGCGTATCCTCCACTTCCTCTCTTTAGCAGGCGATGAAAATGGCAAGATTGAATTGATGCTTAAGCGCGGAGCGCCGCCGCGCGCATTCAAGAAACAACGCGCATCGTTTTACGCGCAGCCAAGAGATCATGGTGCGGTGCCTACCACCATTGCACGACGACAACGACCAGGAGAACGATGGGCGGCGTGCGTGTTTGTGACGGTTGGGTGCATTTTCAACAAATTAGCTGCATAATCAATAACGAGCGGCGACCGAAGGGGCTAAACCGTTTTTGCGCAACACAAGCCCGCAGCAGCATGGCTTGTTGACGCGATGTCTGAACGCGTGGAAAACTGAGCCCCCCACCCCCCTTACCATTCGCCCGCATCCAATCGCTTTTTCACACCTAGTCGCAACCGATTAGTGTGTGCCTGTGTGTATGTGTGTATCAGTAGCGGCAAACGATTCGACGGAACGGATCTCTTTCACTTTCAAAATTGCAGAAGATTGTTGTGTGGTGGTCCATCTTTTTAGCATGAGTCCCGAGAGCTCAGTTTTGTTTGCCCCCCTTTTCGCGGGAACTAACTTATCCTGCGCGTTGCGCGCTACTGTGAAGATCAGTAGCAGCAGCAGCTGGAGGTAACTCGGTAAGCGAAGAAAACGATACAAAAAACCACCCCACCCATCGCTCCACACGGCGGGGTTCGCATGTCTGGTTCGTTAAAATTAGTCTGCAGATTGGACGACGGTGGAAGACCCTAAGTTCACGTCCGTCGTTGTACCTCCCCGGTCGGTGGCGGTTCTTTATTTTTGCTCGTTCGCCTTTGAGTTTTCGCCTCTTTGCTCTCTGTCTTCGGTTTCTCATTCCACCTTTGGCCTGGCTCAAGGATCATCATCCATACCGCATGATCATCATCAGCACCATCCCTCGAACGTGACCGCGGCTTTTTCCATGGTCTGCTTTCTACACTGGTAGTGGAGTTGCTGCCACATCTCTCCCACCGAGACACATCTCCGGTGGTGATCCATCTCCCTGCTCTCATGTACAATGTGGTGCTTCGAAAACGTTGTTCACGTTCGGTCGTACAGCGTGAAGTGCTAATAAGGTGTAGATGATAGTGAGGAGGGAAGGTTACGTACCGCAGCGAAATGGAAGAGTTATGAAGGATGCGAGATATGCGTCTTTCGTGTGTGTTGTCCTCATGTTCATCACGTCCCTTCCCAGCTGCTGCCTTAATACGGAGCTCGAGACCTTATGGAGTGCATCGTTTCGCTATGCACCGACGTGCCTGTCATCAAGGGACGGTGTTATAGGGGCATATCGCCTCACAAGGCCCCTTTAAACGCTACTACCAATCTTCAGAGATTTATATCCTGAACCGGAAGGAACGATTTCCTGAAATTGGATCTACTTCATTTTGGGAACCTTTGCGCGGACGCGGAACTGAACAAAAAGCGCAACCACTGCTGCTGCACAGTTTTGGTATGAGGTGAAATATGGTTTCGGGCAACAGGAGCCGTTAATTGAACATACCACCCTAAAAGTCTTCTACCGAAAAAGTCACCACCGGAGCCTCGAGTTACAGCGAAGACGGGGGGCCAAACAGCTTAATCGTAGCGCTTTGAACCTACCACGCGCTGACCTTCTAAATCATTCGGGTTTTCGGGATAATTCTGCCCTATCGGATCCAAACTTCCAGCGGGGTTGTGCTCGCGAAATCAGCCCCAACGCCACAAAGTGGGAGCAAAATTTATAGATCCTAATGTTGTGCCGCTGCTTCCCATTTCGCTCGGTCCACCGGCTAGTATCATTACGGTACGGTAGGGATTCGTTGGTTGCTGCTACTTAGTCTTCCCCCTATTGGTTGGATAGCTTTACAAACGGCCAACGGAGAGTGCAAAGGAGATTATACACTTCCGCAACGGGCACAGATGCTGCTGCTGCGCTGGCTTAATTTTGGACCGGAGCAAGGTGGTCTACAATGTAATGAAAATTCACTGACCACAACGACTGCACGTGTGCGTGCAGAAGAGGGCGGAAGACTCGGTGTAAAGATTTATGTACTCGGTTAGCTTCGTGGGCGCACGCTATTACTACAACCGGCATTTCGAACACAAGGGAAAGAACTCTGGCGTTCGTTTCCTCTCTTAATTCTTGTGTTGCCGATGGTTCATCGTTGCTTCCTGTAACCTTGCAAACGGGCGCTGATATCCAGAATTGGATCATTAAATGGAGCACCCCGGGGCTGAAGGTGGTGTCTCAAGATGACTTGCTGCGCTGCCCCCCGCTCTCGGGATATCTTCTATCGTAGCAAATTGTTGGCGCACAGTATTCGGAGCAACAATATCACATCTCTCTTTGCCTGCTCAATATCTCGGCTCAACATTCCGTGGTAAATTTCACGCTTGAACAATTTCATCTCCGTGAAACGACTCTTCCTCCCGGTTTGTGGGGAGCCGTAACCGTTCGCTCTACAATTCCCCGAAGATTGGACGACATTTTCGGCAAGTTTGGTTCATTAGCGTTGGCCAGGGGTTTAATTTTCTTCTCCCCGTCCGCATTTCGCTGGGTTCGTTGAATCCCCCGGCCACACACAGAGCGACACACAATTTGTGGTTGATGACAACCGAAACATCAGCATTACTATCCGTGAAGTGGTGGCGGGCGGTGGTGGTCGCTGCACCCCTTGTGTAAGGTGTTGTTAGTCCACGTTGCTTCGTTGACAAGTTGGTTGGTTTTGTTGCGACGACACTGTGGCGTATGAGCGCCTGTCATCCCCGGGAGATGATGTGTGTGTGTGTGTGGTGTACTCTCTGGCTGGCTGGTTCTGCCTACTTGCTATTCTGCGCACGACTCCTGCTCTGCCGTGTTCCAATTCATCACTAATTTGGCCATGTGCCGCCTGTGCCTGTGCGTGCATGAAACACACTCCGTTAAGAAAGACACAAAAAGGGGCAATAAATTCTGACCAGGAGAATGAAAGAGATAGGGGAATAGTCACCCTTCAGCCACGGGGGAATGAAGAAGAGACAGAAATGCATTCCACGCAGCTTACAAGCCGAGCCAAAGATGCGTTTGTTTTCTTTGGGTAATTAAGATTTTTCAACGTCAATTGCGGCGTGTAATAAATTACATACTCTCTACCCCCTCCTCGTTACAGTCACCACTAGCCTGGGAGGGGGGAAAGCTGGCCAAAGGAAGGACGGGGCGCTGCGTTATGGGAATTTCTTCCCTTCATCTTGCCGAGAATGACAAGCGAGAAACGTTATTGTCGACGGGCTGCTGCTGCTGCTGCTGCCGTCCGCCGTCAGCTTGGCGTTTTCGAAACAAATTCCTTGAATTAAAGGGCTGGCGGGGTGAGCTTGGAGCGTGTGTGTGTGTGTGCACAAAACGCACGAGCGAAAACTCGTTCGTCGGTGGTGTAAAACATGACAAGTATGATTGGGTGCGGGGAGGATCGCATAGAAGCATTTGGGTGTATGGGTGGTTAAGGTGCTGATGATGGCGTGTACTTGGCTGGTTGGCGGTGTTGTGATGCTAAATTAGTCGCTCTGGCAGGTCGGCTATGCTGCTTTGCGAAGTTGTTATTAAGTCGGCAGAAAGTCGCAACCAAAGCGCGACTAATAGAGTTGATCTATCTTTTTCATCCCCGCTTTTGTGTTGGGCATTTATTTTCCTGCTTGGTACGTCCGGCCGTCGTACCGGGGAGGTTGTTAGGATGGTGTTGGGTAAATGGGAAAGTTTGAATAGCAATTCTATATTTTGTTGAGATTGTTCAGAAATTGGACGATCGAATACTGAACACTGAAGCATGGAATTAACTTCTGTCTAGCAATATCTTGCAAACATTCATTTTGAAATGCTTCTGTATAGAGTTATCTAAAATCCAATTCATTACTCATAACATTTCATTGCTTAACGAACTTGCTATGCCAAGAATTCGTTCCATTTTCTGTACAATTTGAACCGCAACTGTGTTTGGAACTCGAACTCCAATAGGCATCCCGTGACGGGCAACTTACTCGTTGACCTAATCCTCGACCCAGTTGCTACTGTTCACTTGCCAACGTTGGCTAACCCAAGGGAAAAAATCGATTTCATGTAGGTCTCACATTGGAAAACAGAAATTCCGCCAAGTTGTGGAACGCCGCGACGTGTGAAGGATGTAATCGAAGGCTCATTTGTACGTCACTTCATCACCACGCATGTTTGTGTGTGGTGTGTGTGTGTGCATGGGGCTTTTGAAACGGTTGCAGCATGTTCTCCGTTCGTGGTGGAGGTTTTTTTTACCAGATTGGTGCACTTTTGTGGTTCACTTAACACATTCCCTGTGGAGAGGAGCGAAGCGAAGACGAGGAAGAGCTCTGGAGCTGCTGTGTTTCTTACTTCTCATGCTACTAGACCCTTCTGTCAGCTAGTCAATCAGTAAGCCAGTCAGTCAGTCAGTCAGTTAGTCAGTTAGTTAGGCAGTCAGTCAGTCAGTCAACCGAGCAAAACGTGTAAAAAGCAAAGTGGCTGCAAACAACGCTCCATTCCAGCCATATACAAAAAATAAAAAACAGCAAAACGGCACCAGGCCAACCACACGACAGTAGCGCGAACCCTTGCACACACACACCTCCAAGTGGCTCTGGGTCGGAGACCGCTTTGAAACAAGCCGTTAATATGCTGTGCGGAATGTGGGTCTCCCATTCTCATTCTTCATTTCGCTCCACGCGTTTGTGGCGCAAAGACAAAGTGACCAACAATCACCGTTACAAGCACCGCCTTCATCCCCTGTTTCTTGTGCCATTCTCGCGCTTGGAGGATCGCGGACAGCCACCTGCATGGCATTACTAAGTGGAGAAGGCTAGTGCGTATCTCGCGGTGTGATGATGTGGAGATGAATTTTGCACATCGTTTACTCCTTTTTAGCAGAGGTCATTTCGCACGTCACACGAGCTCTCCTCTCTCGTCGGGTTCGCAATGACGAATGACGTTGCATCGCTTAGTTGTCAAAGTGAAGAAGTGTCGTTGCTTCTTTGGGGAAGCTGTGAGGTGTGAGGCTCTATTATATTGAATCGTTTTACTTCTGCATCAGTATCTATGATCATGTGTTGTTCGGGCTGCAACTGCAACAGGAACGACCCCGTCATTAGAGACAATCTCATAAACTTTAACAGGGAACAAGGAACCGATTTAGCACTTACCGCGGCAGTGAATGTAGGTCGCGGGAAAAACGAGACATTCGAGACTACGAGCAACTGTGACTACACCGTTTTCCGCGCAACCGTGTTTTTGATGGTCGTGGGCTTTGCTGCGGAGGCGTCAAAAACACTGCGAGGAAAACTATAGACACTTCATTAGTGTGACACACCACAATGCTTTACGGTGATGAGAGGTGACTTACAATCAGACTGCTGGTGTGGAGTAGTCATCATTAGAATTAACTTTTACCACTCCACCGCTGCACCCGTTTGATGAGCGAGTGGCAGGTAGGCACCAATGCTAGTGGTACCATGCCTCATTGCGACGAGGAAGCTGCTAACATGCTCCATCTCGTCATCGTCTTTTTCCAATTCCCTTTCCTGCCACAAGCCTGCAGGTAGTACCGATGTGAATTTTCCACTCTGCTTTATCGTTCTCCAAAAAAAAAAGGCCTTTACCGGGACGATGTGGCGTCGTCGTACGGTCGTACGGCGCAAAAGAAGCTAATGAAGATGTGTACATCGATCGTCACCTCATCGTAACCGCCGCGTGTGCTCGGTCCCGACATCATTTGGTACGTTAGTGGGACGTGAAATGTCACCAGTAGTAGCAGCAGTGGCAGTGGCAGTGGCAGCAACAGCAGCCAGCAGTTACAGCTGCATCATCATCACCTTTCAGCCGTCGTTATCGGACCCCCGGACCGGTTCTGAGCGTGTCCCTGCCGTGTTGTGGGGAGATGGTCGTTCCTTTTCGGCGGACGGCGCACTTAAAATGGCAAAAGACATTAACGGTAATTATGTGGTATTGGGAGAGGAGAGGAACCTTCCATGAAAGGGCCTCTTTACACGCCTCGGCCACACATTTACTTCACCTTTCGCCTCTTCACCCGTCCGTCCGATCGGAGGATCGGTCCTCAGTCTCCAGCGTATGCACCGCAGAGTTATTTCTGCATCTCCGTCCCGTGCACTTGCATCTCTGTTTGACTGCGTGCGTGTGTGTGTGTATAAATAAAAATGATATAAATTGCAACCTGCCATGCAAACGCGCCCATTTGCGTGTTTTGCCGACGACGACTAGGGCAGAGCACACACACACACAAATGAGTGATAAATTTTGCCTGTTGCCTTCGCACTTAATCTCGGCGCAAATTTGTGCCTCTGCTTACTTATTTGCTCTCTCATAAGCTTGCGCAAGGAGGAGAGGACGCGGCATGAGTGGTGTGTCTGTACAGCCGGTTTTGCGGTTCGTTAGAGATCGGATATCTGTGCAAAACCCACCCTCGGAGTGCTCTTCTTGTCTCTCAACCCCAAAAAAGCATCATAAGATCGTACAGGAAGGATGATGATGTTTCATGAAATTAATTGTACAATATTTACAACTTTTTTATCGTGTCAAATATGGGGGAGACGTATATGCTCCTGTCACGACCGTCTTGGACAGCAGCAGCAGGCCCCAATAAATAGCAGCACCCGTTTATGGTGGTTTGCTTTTTTTCCAAGCGGAGTGCATGTGTCTCTCTTGTGCCTGTGTGTTTGTTTGTCCAACGGAAAGCGAGCGTAAATTTCAGCGCAAAAGGCCTCCGCGCTTTCCGTGACGCGTACAGGAACTCTCTCGTGTTCTAGTATAAATAGAGCATGCATGCATGCAAACGAAGGCGAATTGGTTATCCCCTCCTGGTGGAAAAGTAGGGATCTTCTTTCGTGTGTAAAACTAACCTCATCGATCTTTCTCTCCGCCTCCCCCGGGCGAGTTGAAAGAAGCGCGTTACACGGTCGAGTTAGTTGGACGCACACGTTCGCTTGCTGCCCTCCCCTCAGTCTTCGATTCGAGTTCTCAAGCTCAACTGGGGGAGGAGAATATATTGTAAGTAAGAAGGGTTGTCGTCGGTCATGTAATACCCACGGAATGAGAATCATTTTAATCGGATATGCCACTGCTTCTTTTCCCTCTACGCTCGAGAGGTGACCCTTATGGGAGGTTGGGTTACCTCTAGACGACAAACCTTACTCACGCTTACTCACTGTAAGCGGCGGGAGTGTGCACAAATGGGTACTCCGACTGCACATTAATGTCACGTTTCGAACACGCGCAATTGATTGATGTAACTGTGTGTAATGGCCGACCGGGTAGTTCCTCTGAGGAAGGAAGGGAGTGAAATATATGAGGATGTTTCGAGAAGAGATTTTTTTGTTCGTGTTATTTTGTAACAAATTGAGGTCATTCCCTAGGGGTCGTTGAAATTCTTGAGTTAATTCTGAACCCCAAAAAGATTGAAGATGAGGTGCCTTTGAGATATTCAGAGATCAGAAGATCTTCGTAATTAGTTTGAAGTGTTATGCGCAAGACAATTTCATGTATCCTTTGTTAATCGTTTACTTAAAATTCCCGTGTTACTAACTTCACCATCACTCACACGCTCTCTGTCTCTCTTTCTCTTTCCGTTTTCTTACCTATCTCCCGCGCCCACCCGCACATCCCGTTGGCTTCTACAGAGACCGGCGAGAGACCAGAGGACTTCAGTACCGGGAAACTTCAGGCCAGTGTTTCGATTCTGCCGCAAAGCGCACGTAACGGGCGTGTACAAGGCAAGGCCAACTAATGGGTGGAAGGTCCCGGACCGCGTTAACGTCAAGCACGGTGGCGGCCCATCGTCAGCCGGATAGTGGTGCCAGCTTCCGGGACAGCAGTAGCAGCAGCAGCAGCAGCAGGAACCACGGGCAGCTAGTGGACTTTAAGAAGAAGATGCAGCAGCAGTAGAGCACGGGGCGAAAAAGGGGCACGGATAACTCTAACGTTTGTGTGCTAATTACGAAGACGTGCTAACGAGAAACGCTAACACACACAGACACACACTCTCTCTCTCATACCGAGACAGCAGAAGCATCAGTAACAGTACGCAACAGCATATATCCTCCCTTTCCCGAATCCGGTTTGATTAGCACGAGACGAGGCGCGCGGACCCTTTTCTTTCCTTCCCTACATCCACCCCCGAGTGCACGAGTGCCGGAATAAATCACCAGCCATAACGCCCCACCTTCCCCCCACCATCCTTCCCTGCGGCCCGTTGAATGCAGAGCGTGGTGGCGCAGCAGCAAGGACGAGCAGCAGCAGCAGCAGCAGCAGCACCAACAGCACCGGCGGCACGTCGTCGTCCACGATCGCTGAACGCCGCGCCGCCCTCCTCCCTGCACCGTCGTCTCGCCCGGCGGGAGGAGATCGCCATCCCTCGCCGTCCAGCCGGTGCCGCCGCCGCCGCCACCGCCGTTGTGGTGGTCGTCGCGCGTGATCCCCGCTCGATTCATCGCCGCCGTCGTCATTTCGGGGTAATATGGCCACACCGCCAACCGAAGGAGAAATCAGAGTGGGTCCCGGCCATCAGGTAAACGATATCTATGTACGTATTTCAGAGAGCACGGCAGAACGAGTGAGAAGCGAGATCGCACCACCCCGAGGGAGGGGGGGGGGGAAAGAACCTCAACCTGTAAAGAACCTCGTGAGAATGGGACCAGGAGGGGATGGTGTTGTTTTTGTTGTATTTCCGGGCTCATAAAATCCGTCCTTGTGTGTGGTGTATTGGACCACCGTCGCTAGCGTGTTCGGGGTTGGCTGTAATCTTCCGGCACAACTCTCCACCAAAACCGGGACCATAAATCAGTCAGAAAGTCAGAGTTTTGGACAGTTTTTAAAGCGAGAGGAAGGATCAATCGGTCCGAGAAGAGATGATTTTATTCGAAAGACGAATTCATGCTCTCGGCAGAGTGCAACGAATCTCAAAACTCGTTTTTTTGTTTTTGCCGCTCCGTTATGAAATTCCTATTTTATATGATGAGTTTTTTGATCGAAGGGTAATCATGTTGTTTTTCTTCAATAGCAAAAACTTAATTTGCTTTATGACATTTTGTGATGTTTTTTCTTGCTTTTTCATCTTTGCCGTCGGTGTTCGTTTTGATATTTGTTGCCTTGCCAACTTTATTATCTTTACTATCTGTTTTGCTGAACAGCTTCACCCGTTTTATAGTTCGTTTTGTTGTACAACTTGAAGCGGATTTGTCTTTTCTTGGTTTCCTTTTTTTTGTTTAATCTCTTCTCTCTATCTCTTCGTGAGTGTTGTTTATCTGTTGGGTACATCTTGGTATTTGTTTTATGGTGTTGCGAGCTGCTTTTTTTTAAATCTCACACTCTTTCTTGTTCAGCTTTCTTGCTCGAGAGATAGGTTTATGGTTTTATGGATGGATCACTGCGCGGGTACCTTTTTGGCATGGTCGTCCTGCAAAAACACTCTTTTGCTCAGAGTTCGTGTGTGTGCTTGGTCGGTATAAATATTCATAGGCAATTTCTTTTTACAATCGCCATTTGCTAACCTTATTTGGGGATCGCAGCTTTATGAGTACGTTAAAACCCGTAGTGCTGTTATTTTATGGTGCTTTTTGTTGTGTTTTACCCTTTCTTGTTTGTAGTTTGGGTAATTTACTTCAATTTTTGTTTCTACACTTTTCTTGCAATTTCGATTGCTTATACGATTTTCTATATTACAACTGAGAGTTTTATGTTTTTGTCTACCTCAAATTCCTCTTTGAGATGTTATAATATCCCAATCAAATCGTTATTCGGTTCCTTCGGTACCCGGTATTCTCCCCAAATTTTCTCATCATTTTTATTGCGAGTTTGAATGTCGAAATCCCCCCCACCCCCCCCCCCCCCCCCCGACCCAAGCGATCCCAACAATTCCCCGGAATCCATAATTCATCTCATAAGCAGCAAGCGCGCACACACACGGAGCTGGGCTGAGAAATAGAGACTGTGGGTTCCCTTTTGCCAATAAAAAATGGCCATTTTGACTGACCACACTGTGTACAGCTCTTCCCCGCACATCACCAAACCCCGCGCAAAACCTTATTTGTCGAACTCATCTCAAATAAAACTCGCCAAAGCCAAACCCTGCCGATGCTGCCGCGTGACCAATTTCTCTGTGGCGGCGCCGCCGCCGTCCTTCTGTGTGTATATGTTTGTCGTTGCAGCCGCCTGGTGGCGACGGCAGCGGCGGCAGATGAAAAAGATTTTCATTTTATCGCATCAATTTCGGGGGAGCTGATGGTGTGTTGTTGGTTTGTGCGCGGGGTTCGCGTTTTGCTTCGTTTCCGGCCGACAGTTATTGGCAGGTTTTTTTTGGGTTTTTTTTTTGGTATTGTGTTCCACATCGGGCCCAAACCTTCTCTTGCTCTGGCGACTGACCATCCTTGCGACTGAGGTTGAGTTGCTATGTGTGGTGTGCCCGTTGTAAAAAAAAAAGGGTGGAGAATGTTTCCGAAACAAATTGTTTTTGTTATTGTTTCTTTTCTTTTTTTTTTGCTGTGTGCACCCTTACCGCTGCCGTTTTATGCTTCTATCTTGTTGCGTGTATAGGTTTCTTTTACGTGTCCCCCATTCCCGTGATCTTGGTTGGGATGGCGCGAAGAAGCAAAGCAAAAAGCCACCAACCGCGCTTACGTGAAGCCGGGTCTAGTAGAGTGTAGTGCAGGATGGCCACACAAACACACACATCAACCAAGCGGTGGTCACCACCATCAAAGGGGGCCTTTTTGGCTTGCTCTGTTGCTCCATTCCGCGGCCTCGTTTGGTCTCGCGCTGTTATCCCATGCCGCGCGAGAAAAGAGCTCCAAATACGCCCCCCACATTCACACACCAGACTGGGGCCAGAGAACTCTCCCGGCTTGTGGCTGTACGAGAAAAGGGATCGCAAAAAAAAATAAAAGAGCGATGCCCAGTTTCACACGTTTAACGGTCAATAAAAAGTCATAATTTACTAACCCTAAGCTACCCGCTTCTCGCGCCTTCTGTTTTTGTTCGTGGAGGGACTGGTGTTGGGTTGCAGTTTACAATTTCGCTACGCAGCTAGAGACCTCTGGTATCGCTTTTCCCTCTACCAGTGGTGTTGGTTGGGTGTTTTATTAACACTCGCACGAATTTTCCGCTCTGACCGCCGTTGTGGTGTAGTTTTTTGTGTTTTTTGCATATGCTTGTGCTGAAAAGTTTTTTTTTAAGTGTTCAAATATATGACTGCTCCAGTGCCATCAACCCGAGTAATGCGATCGTGCTTCTCCTTTTTTTTTTGCCTCCGACCCACGGATGTAAACATCCTGGAGGAGCATATGATTCTTGCAAACAAAAACCAGCTCTGTTAACAGTTGCATATTTTGGGGCTTGCTTTACCTCAACACTTTTGCGAACGTTTCACGTTTGTTTTTGCGGCTTAAAGTCATGTGGCGAACGTTATGTCATTGTTAATAACAAACAACTCCAAAAAGAGGAAGGGGAGGTTGACATTGTCCGTAAGCAAAAAAAAAAGGCGCAGTGTCAAGTTTAAAAAGTGCTCGGCTGCTTTCAATTCAATAACATGTGATTTTCGTTTTTTTTTTGCTGATAATTACTTTTTTTTTAGTGTATAAAAGTAAAAATAGCTTCAGCTGGTATAATTGTGCTTTCATAATGTTTTGTCAAACCCCACCAAACAAACAAACAAACAGAAAGCTCCAAAATGTTCATTCACCATTTGAAGCGGCAAAAAAATGGAGCAAAAAAGCGCTGAAAGTTAAAATGTAATGAAGAGATTGCTATTTTCGGGGATTTAGGTCATTTTTTTCTCACAATTTACAAATTCCATTAAAACACTCACTCACAAAGAAAAAACCCTCTATATCACCGATATTAATCTGGACTGTTTTTTACGCTGTGTTTTTGTGCATATTTAGAGAATCACCACGCGTGTATGTATGTGTGTGTGGTGTGTGTAAAGTGTGAATAAGCTTATGTTTCACTCAGCACAATCGTTTAACGTGCCCGTGTTGGTCCGTTTTTTTATTATTTATACTCTGTTTAATCCGTACCAGTTGGGGTTTAAACAGTAATTGTTGTTTTACTTTTGCTGTGTTTTGATTCATGATCATCTCTCTTTCTCCTCCCCCCTCTGCCTGTTGCGGCTCGGTGTATCCTCTTTGGCCGTTTTCCCGGAAAATGGAAACAACCTCACACTAGAATCAATCCGCCCCCAGAGAAAATGAGGGAGGAGGAGCGTGTTAGGTTACGCTTACGGGCATATGTAAATAAACAAATTGCCTCGGTGTGTTACAAACGGGTTGACCTCCGCTTGAAATATACAACACCGCACATTTATGTTTGAAAATAATTAATGACCGTTGTTTTATGATGTTTGAAAGGATCGAAAACACAACTTCTGTTTGTGGGTGGGTGGGGGGATAGGTGGCACACCAAACCCGGGGTACAGTTGCTTCTCCAATGTATGTCTCCCTTTCCTCCCTTGTTACCATTCCATTGCCTTGCCATAGCATTTGTATCGAATTTGGGAGCTCGCGGCGAGGAGTGTTTTACTCGTTAAGCAAAGCCAGAAGCCATAGGAAAAGTGCGGAGCCATACCGCGTAAATTCGGTTTTCCACTGCCTCGCCGTTCGTGCGGAAGGAACGGCATGCAAACGCAGGGCAAGCAGCGTGAGCGAGGTTCGAAAATCAATCCGCAACCGATGAACGACACGTTATAAATGGAACTTTAAACCACACCACACTCCCGCTTTTGTGAGTTTGTTTATGAGTTTGCCTCATGACTTCACGGGGTGAAAATGGAAATTTTAGGGTATTATTGATGGTGGGGTGGGGGTGGGGTATTGGTAATAAAAATCGACTCGACCGGCCCTTTCCGTCCATTCTTCCATTAGGAACGGCACGAAAGTGTTAAATATTTCAGAAGATTATTAACGCAAAACGCAAAATTGTGTGCTGTTGTTTGGTGGGAAAAGCAGGGAACCAAGCGGAAGAGATTGTTTACTTTCCCATTATAGTGTGGCGCACAGCTCTACTCGATAAAAGGGAAGGGGGATGGATAGCGCATAGAGGGATAATAAAAATTGCGGTAATTTTAGTTTGGAAAGCAGCAAATAAGGGGCGGGGGAAGGGGGGGGGGAAGACGACGGTATAAATGATGTGCGTGATAGGTTAATTTCGTATTGAAAGAGCGCCAGACCCTTTGGGGCGTGTAAGTTAAGAGTTTAGATGACGTGATGTGGAGAGAGGATCACTTTTCACAGGGCTGATCGGATATTTCAAATCCAATATGGGTGAACTGCTTCCCAGTCAGTTGACAAACTAGGACTGCCTAATTCTATGTGTGGAGAGCTAGATTATAATAATATGTGGGAGTTCAACAAATATTCTAAATTAAAATAGAAGCAAGAGTAGGTCATAGAAGCCTTCCATCATAAACACGTCCCAAGCCTCACGCGCTTCACTGATTATGCAGAATGTCAGTTTCTGCGCAGAACGGTTTCAACCCAAACGGCCGACGGTAAAGGAAACGAGTTGCAAAACTTGTGCAAAACGGTACCATCCACAGACAAATTGGCTCATCATGAGGATGACGACCGCCGACACTCACGCCGAGACGGCTGCCGATGGTACAGTAGTATTGTTGCATCTCTCTTTCCCCTCCGTTCGTTCGTTTGCAACAGCAAAAGCTGTATGTGAATTTTCACCAAACGGCCATTCTCTCGCCCGGTGGTTTATTTTTCATTTCCTCCCCAAGTACGCCCATCACGCTTCCCGCGCCATTAAACTTCCCTTCACACAGCACACTTAAACGTGGACATGGGGAGAGGTTTTTCCCCTACTTCTTACGTCGGTCACATGCTGGCTGCTGGTATCTCTGCCACTGACTTATTGGACGAGTTTTCTTCTGTTGGAGGTCGGTCTAAAAAAAAAAAAGCGGTGGCCCCAAACACCGTTCATTGGTGTGTACCGTTCACATAGCGCCAGTTGTACAACGGTTTGCGGTCGGTAGTCGCCATCATCATCATCTTCACGAGCCACCATCGATGGCGCCCTTCTTCTTGAATGACCCTTGGTGTGTCTGTGTGAGCCGCACGTCCATGATGATGATGATGAGGATGATGATCGTGTGCTGATGGGATGGATGGTTTTCCATTGAAAGAATGTAAAAAAAGAGCAATGGTTGTGAGCGCGCGCAACACTATACTAACAACCAGCACCATTATACCGCCGAACCGCACTCATCCATCCAATTCAGATCCCCCATGCACCACATAGGTGGGGACGGTCGCGGTGTGCGCCACCGGACAATCTTTGAAATCTTTCCACCACATTATTGGCTTATTAGCCATAACGAAGCGATTTGAAATTAATTACGTATGTAGCCGGGCGTAAAAGAAGTAGGATAGCAAATGGAAAACCGCGCCCATAGAAGGTAAACACACACACACACACACACATATATATGTTTGATCAGAGGCCGGTCGGTGATCTTCTCGGCCCGGAGATCGCCTCAATTTCAAGCGGATCGAGTAAACGGAGAAGCGACCGGCTTGGGCGGAAATGAAGCAACAACACCCGCAGCTCCGTGCCTGCCGCCGATCGCGCGTATGGAAGCAAGGTGTGGAAAACACAAATTTAACAACACAGTTTGTCGGGCAGGAGCGGCGGGACGCCGGGGAGGCAAAACGATCGGAAGGTTTGAGAGCATATTCCTTCAAGGAAAGGAAGTAGTGACCCAAAGAGAGAGATAGAGTGGCAGAGAAGTAGGAGAGAAAAGGGAAAAGTAAAGAAAGGAATGAATTAAACAAGAAGCACTCCTCCCACTTACCCTTCTACGTGCGCGTATCCCGATTGAGTGTGTGTGTGTGTGTGGGAGCCGATCATGATCGTCTCACGTCCGACGAGAAGAAGGTTGTTTGGTAGAAAACTGAAAGAAAAACGATCTCTTTGTTGTGCGGTTTTCTGTAGAGGATGACGGTGCAGATTGTACAGGTGCGTGTGTGTGTGTGTGCGTGTGGATGGAAATGAGAAAATTGGATTCAATTTATGCACCCATAACAATCCCTAACCCCTCACATAAACACCCACGTCTGTGGGAGTAATCGTAAACCTTCTGTTGTGGTGCGCGCGGCATCATGAAGGGAAGGAAACAAATTGTGCAACAAAAACACCTCTTCTTTCTAATCGCGAATCAAGCGCCAAGGTGTGCACACATGCATTCATACCCCGTCCCATTTTCGTGGTGTGTTGTGATGGGTGAAGGGGAAATGTTTTTAAATGCAAAATGCGTGCGGCCACGCTAATGCGCAGGGTGCAGTGGGAGAAATGAATTTAAAAATATCTTTTCTTGCATGTGCCATTACGAATGGGGGAAAAAATGATTAATTAATCGCCCTCATTCGAGAGATTAAGTGTGTAGCAGCAGTCTCATTTCCCCATGGTTGTGCAGTAATGGAATACATTTACATTGTGGAAAATGAAATCATTAAGCATGTGTGGAGTACATACTGCATACACATTTTATTTCCGCTCCCAAAGCAAGACTTGCAATAGATTATAGATATAAATTACGTAGCTGAAAGATTGATGTAAAGATACTGCTAATCCTTCGCGCCTAACTCATCTAAGCATTGTGCAATGTTCCGCCGGTTTTTCACCGGAAATAAACCATCATCATTCCTTTTTAGAAAGATCCGAGAACAACCTCTACCCATTTTGCTCGTCTTCAACATTCGATCTTCAACAGTGTGTGCTCTAGCATTAAGCTTGTTGTGCATATGCAACAATCCGCACTGCTGGCAACAACAAACTCCTCTCTCTCTCCCCCGCTCGGTGATGATTTCGTGCTGCTCTTTCTGAAGTCTCTCTGAAAGCTGTATACGTACCGCGCGCTACAAACGATCAATAATTAAATAATTACATCATTACTCATTCACCCTCATCATCCTCATCATGATCATTGCGCGCCGATATTTCCCTCATTACATTTTCTCTTTCACCTTCACCTTTTTTTGTGCTCATTCTTTTTTCGAGGCTCATTACTTCCATTTAACACTCTCCAAACGCTGTGCGCCCGGCTCTAACACACGATGCTTAATAAGCTATTGCGTCCGATCGGTTTGCGCCATTGCGCGCGATACTTTCCTTCTTTCCGTAGATGTTTCTCCATTTCATACGCAGACAAACACATCGGGCTACATGATTTGTTTACTCTAATTTTGTTAATTTTGCTAATACACTCACACAAACACACACACACAACAGTCCATCCGTCGGAGATGATGATCAATTTTTGGAAATCATGTACTGTACGTGCTTGCGGCGATCGACGGAAGCAACTACTGTGTGTGCAGTTGGTTTGCCTAATTGCCTGTCCGCTTGTTTTGCTTAAAATTTCACACGTACGAGAAAAAAAATTAATGCTTACTTTCACCACCATCATCGCCTTCACCGCGATTCAAGGCAAAAGCTTTCGTTCAGTTTGCGACCGATCAATCTTAGCTCACTGTTGTGTAACACACTGCTGCTCCCGATCGTGCTTTATCGACTAATTTCATCTAACGCATCTCATCATCAACACTTCCTCCTCCTTCTCCTCACACACATTTTCATCAAAATGACATTAACACTCACAAAAGCTTTTGCCATGTGTTTGAACCTTTGTTTAACCTTTGTTTGGATTCCACTTTTCCCGCGGCAGGCAACATTACCAGACTATCAACCGATCGAGAACTACCGCTCCGAGGACGATGAAGATCGCGACCTAGAGGATCCAAGATGGACACCCGGACTGTACATTGATAATGATTTGTTGATGTACCTGACCGCCGCTCGTTCAATATCCGCCTTTCAGGGTATGTGCGAGGAAGATGGTTGTATGGCAGCTAGTCGTGACGATACAACTATAAATGCATTTGATGTTGTAAGTATCGATTTGTTTTTGATTTTCTTTCAACAAAAATAACTCATGTGTCTTTGCATTCCCTCATCATTGCAGTTACACGACTCAGGATACGACGCCGGCAAAGCCCTAGAAGCACTGCTAAAGTGTCCCGTGACGAAGGGCATCGAGAAGAAGTGGACCGAGGAGGAAACGAAACGCTTCATCAAGGGTTTGCGACAGTTTGGGAAGAATTTTTTTCGCATCCACAAAGACCTGTTACCACATCGGCCAACGGTAATATGGCGCTTCCTTTTTCTCTCGCATAGTTCGCTTTCTGATTTTTGGAGATTAACAATTTTCCCTTCAACACTCCCCGCTTCAACACGCAGCCGGAATTGGTAGAGTTTTACTATCTGTGGAAGAAGACGCCGGGGGCAAACCAGAACCGGCCCCACCGCAGACGACGGGCGAGCTCGCTCCGACGGCGCAACACACGGACGAACAGTAATGCGAGCGGCACCGCGCCGAACAGTAGCGGTAGCAGCAGCAGCAGCAGCAACAGCAACAGCAAGAAGGAACAGACCCCCGAGCGCACCGTGACGGATACCGGCTCGTCCCGACCGTCGCCGATCGGCAAGGAGGAGAACAGCTCCGTTACCGAGGACGACGTGAGCGAGTGCGACAGCGATTCGAGCGCCAACAAGGCGACGGCAGCGGCGGCGGCTGCAGCGACAGCCACCGCCAACGGTACGGCCGGCGTTGGAGCTGGTAGCAACGGCGGCGGCGGAGGAGGCGGTGGCGGTGGAGGAGGAGGCAGCAGTAGTAGCAGCAGCAGCAGTAGCAGCAGCAGCAGCAGCAGTAGTAGCAGCAGCAGTAGCAGCAGCAGTAGCAGTAGTAACGGAAGTAACGGCGGCGTCGGCGGTTCCGTCGGCGTCGGAGACTTTACGACGACGGCCAGCAGCGGCGGCATTGGCGGGGGCACGGTCACCGGCGAGGAATCTCCGTCGAGGATGCGGACCCGCCAAAAGCCAACGAAAGAAACGAATGCAACCAATGCGAAGCGGCCCAAGCGGGGCGGTACGGAGACACCGGAGCAGCAGACAGCGACCGGCACTGCCGCAGCCGCAGCCACTGCTGGCGCCGCAGCCACGGCGGGTGGTGGTGGTGGTGCGCCCAACACCGGTGGTAGCAGTGGGAACGGGGCGGGCGGAAATCTGGACAGTCCAAAGACGCCCAGCAAAACGACGAACAGCAGCAGCAATAATAGCAGTAGCACCAACACTAACACCACCACCACCACAGGCACTGGCAATGGCGGGAACAGCAGCTCCTCGGGTGCAGTTGGCCCGACGGTGGACGGTGTCGGTGGCAAGCATGGCGGTTCGCAGACCGGCAGCAAAGGCAGCAAGTCCGCTGGTCCGGGCAAGACGGAAACGACCACTCCAAGCAAGGGCAAGAAGCGCTCGAACGAGCAGGAGGTGGACGGAAGCGACGAGAAGGATGGGCAGAAGCGCAAACGCTCGGACAGCCCGGCCGAAAGCCTCACCACCGACAGCCGGCCCGGCTCCGTGCTGGACGAGATGGAATCGGTCAGCGAGGCGGCGACGGAAACGAGCATCGGTACGCGCACCACCGGCACGCCGACACCGGTCGGACACGAGCGGTTGCAGGGCGCCAACTCGGTCAGCTCCGGTACGGGCAGCAGCGCAGGAACCGCTGCCGACGGCAGCGTGCCATCCGCGAAGGACGACGAGAAGGATCCGCTGTCGCTCGGACCACCGCTCGCCGCCGAGCCGATGGTTACGGAGTCGAACGAAAACAGCAGCAGCAGCAATACGACCACCTCGACCGTGGCCAAGTCCTCGTCGGGTGGTTCGGAAGACAAGGATGACGATTCGAACGCGGGTGCTACGGGTGCCGTTGTTGCGTCGGCGGTAGCAACCGTTCCAACGGCCGCAGACACCGCCAAGCTGCCCGAAACGGAAGACATCTCTCCGCCGTCGACGGCGGCCACTACGCCCGTCGCAACGCCGGCACCACCGACCGCGGGTGCATTGCTACCCGGCGCCGATGGCAGTGAACCGCCCCAGCAGGGAGTTGCTCCATCGTCGGAGGAAGCGGCCGCAGCAACCAACGGTACCAGTGTCAGCACAGCCGGCAGCGGCACCACCACCACGGTGGTTGAGGGTAAACCGTGCGTAAATGCGCTCGGACCCGCCCCGTCCAGCGACCAGGAGATGGCTTCGAAGCTGGCCAACATGAAACAGGAAGGTTCTGCCGCGACCGGACCTCCCACGGGCGCACCGGCCGGTTCAGCAGCAGCATCGGTCGACTTTAACTCCAAAGACGTGTTCATCAAGAAGGAACCGAACGAAGAGTCTGGTGCAGCTGCTGCGGCGGCGGCATCGGCGGCCTCTGCCGGATCGTCCTCCGCGCCCGGAGAGCAATCTTCCGGCTCCGGTGTCGGTGGCGGCGCGGCCCCTACGAGTGGCGCCCCTAGCGAGCCACAGGATTTGAAGCTCAAGATTGAGGTCAAGTCGGAAGCGAAACTGATGCCGGGCGGAGGCGCCGGTAGCAACGAATCGTCCAGCCAAGGTGGCGCCGCCCAAGGCCCACCCGAGATGAAGTACGATCCGGAAAATCTCGTCATGAAACCGTACGAAAGTCACATCAAGTACGGTGGGCACCCGGGCGAGGACGGTATGAAGTACGGGGGGGAGCACAAGTATGGGCCACTGCCACCGCATCATCAACCCGGACCGGGCGAACCGCCGGGCCTGAAGTACGGTCCACCTGGGCCGCAGGACGAGCCGCTCGAGTACGATATGAAGCGGTACCCGGCGCACGGTCCTCCACCACCACCCAACCAGGATGGTGGTCCACTCCCGCTGAAGCTTGGCGGTGGTCCGCCCGGACCGCCGTCCGCTTCCGGAGCGCCGGGCGAACCACCATCCGCCGCAGGACCGCCGCCCCACATGAAGCTGTCCCAGTACGCGCAGGATCTGACGGGCCTGAACCTAAAGTACCCGCCGCCGGACGAGCGCAGCAAGTTTGCACCGTCGCCCGCCTCGGACAGTGGCAGCGGCAGTGGCGTAGCGCCTCCACCCCCGTCCGGTGTCGGTGGGCCGCTGCCGCTCATCCCCAAGAGCCACTATCCCGACCCGGCCCAGCTCAGCATGCTGCGGCAGCACTACGAGCACACGTTCAAGTACGATCCGATGGCGGCTGTCAAGTACGGACCGCCCGGGATGCCACCGTTCGGGGCGGGACCGCCCGGTCAGCACCACCATCCGCACCATCCGCTGGCGGGCGGCCTGCCCGGCCAGCCGCAGTCACAGCCGCAAGATCTGAAGTACCTGCCGCCGGAGGCCATGGGCCCGATGAAGTATCCACCCTCCTCGGTGGCGAGCGACACGCCCACCTCGCTCAAGAACAACAGCTTCTCGGCGGACAATCTGCTGAAGAGCAGCTCGTCGAGCAGCAGCGGCGGCCCGGGGGCGAACGATGCGTCCAACCCGCTGGACGTGTCGGCTTCGGGGCGCCACGCCATCACGCCCAACCAGGACAGCCAGGGCAGCAACAGCAGCTCCCAGGCGACGCCCCTGCACGGCAGCAGTATTGCCTCGCCCCAGTCGGGTGGGCCTCCTCCCTCGCTACCACCGCACGGTGCTGGATCGTATCCACCGCCGCACGGACCGCCTCCCCCCGGCCATCCGGGACATATCGTGAATCCGGGGCTGATGCCAACGTTGCTCGGCGCCGGCCCGAACTCGTCGCCGGTACCACCAACGTCCCAGCCGGGAGGCGTGCATGTACCCCCCGTGCTTGGCGGTCACCCGTTGGCACATCCGGGCGGTGTCCCTCCACCGCAGCTGTTACCAACGCCGCCTGGTTCGGGCCCGTACCAGCCCAGCAATATGCACCGACCGGGCGGACCAATGCCACCCTCCTCGGTGCCGAGCTCGGTTTCGCTGGCCGTCTCGTCCAGCGGCAGCACTGCCCTCACCTCCACGACTGCATCATCCTCCTCCTCCACGGCGGTAACGTCCCATTCCCCTGCCCCGATGCGGCCCTCCTCCGACAACGGACCGCTGGGGCTGCAGCCGATGGCGCACCATCACCGGTCGGACCGGGACCGCGAACCGCCCCGACCCGGCACAAACGAGCTGCCGCCAACCCGCGCCTCCCCCATCAACTCGCTGCTGCAGGGAGTGCCGCCACCGCATGGCATGCTGCCCCATCCACTGCCGCTGCACCTGGGTCATCCTGGCATGCAGCTACCTCCGCATCATCCGGCCCATCTGGCCGGCCCGCTGATGGGACACGCCGGGCTGCTGCCGCCCTCGCTGGCGGCACACAGCGCCGGCCTGCCGCTGCTCGGCGGGCCCACACCTTCCGCGCTCGGCAGCCTGATGGAGGTGGCGGGCGCCGGCCGCCGCTCACCTTCGTCCGGGCCGGGCAGCCTGGCCGGTGGTCCGCACGGCCACCTGCCGCCGACCTCGATGCACCAGTCGGTGAGTGCGCTGGCGGCACAGTCCCCGTCCACCCCGACCGGGGCCGGCGGTGGTGGACCACCGTCCTCGTCGTCATCCGCACTGAGCCGGGCCAGCCCGAACGTGCCGCCGGGCGGACCGGGAACCCCGGGTGGCGGTGGCTATCCGGGCCCGGGCGGCCATCATCACCGATCCAGCTCACCTGCCAACTCGAACAGCTCCGGCCTGAGCCGGGGCAGCCCGATGCACCTGAGCCACCACCCGTCGACGCCGGGTGCGGGCGGTGCGGGAGGCAGCGGCAGCTCGTCCGCAGCAGCGGCGGCCGCCGCAGCCGCCTCGGCCGAACGCGACCGCCAGATCATGCGCCAGCAGAGCCCCCACATGACACCGCCGCCACCGTCTTCGTCCGCACCGTCGGCGGCGCTGATCTCCAGCCCGCTGAGCAAGATGTACGGTGGCCCCTCGGGACAGCGATCGCCGCCACCATCCCACCCGTTCCGACCGGGCGCATCGCCACCGGTCATACGACACCCCCAGATGCCTCTACCTCTGCCGATGACGGGCCCGATGGCGGGCATTCCCGGCTCGGTGATGCACGCCTCGCAGCCGTACCCGCTGATGCACCCGTCGCTGTTCAATCCGCACCATCACAACCCGTTCTACGCGCCGTACCCGTACGGTCCCGCCTACGGGCCCGGCTTCTCGTACATGAAGCCCGGCGGCTCACCCCTCGACAATCCGATGCTGCACGGGCACCCGACCGCGATACCGCCGCCCCGGCCCGAGGACGCGCCCGGGGCCGGCGGCCCCGGGGTGCACGGCAATGCGGGCGAAAAGTCGAAATCCTCCGGCGGTGGCAGCAAATCGCAGCAGCCGCAAACTTCCTCCTCCTCCACCTCGTCCGTATCGTCGCTGTCTGGGTCGGGCGGAAACGACCGTTCGAAGCAGTCGTCCTCCGGGTCTGGCAATGGAGGCGGCGGTGGTCCGGGCAGTGGCCATTCCAACTCGTCCAGCCAGAGCGGTTCGTCGGCCGGACCACCGGGTGGCCCCGGCCGGGGAGGCCCCTCGCCTAGTGGGGCGGGTGGTCCGGGGATGGTCGGCATGCCGGGCGGTCCGCCCGGTGGCCATCCGCTAAGCGGGAGCCCGTTCCATCCGGCCGGTCCACCCCATCACCACTCGCCATACGGTCCACCCCAGCCGCACAATCCGTTCATCGAGAACCAGCTGCCGCCGGTCGGTGGCGGCAAGCCGACCAGCCATATGGACGCGCTGCGAGCCCACGCCCATGCGGCGGCCGGTGGCGGGCTAGGTCCGCCGCCGGGCCATCACCCGCACCATCATCCGGGGCATGGGCCGCCACCACCGCCCGGGCACCATCCGGCGCATCCGAGCGAACCGGTGCACATCGAAACGCTCGACATCGATCCGGATCCG
This sequence comes from Anopheles arabiensis, assembly GCF_016920715.1. Taxonomy (NCBI): domain Eukaryota; kingdom Metazoa; phylum Arthropoda; class Insecta; order Diptera; family Culicidae; genus Anopheles; species Anopheles arabiensis. Next base: position 89,323,853 of record NC_053517.1, on the reverse strand, counting down.
GAACCACCGTCCCCTGTCCATGACATGAACCGGGGCCCGAGTCCGGAAGCCAAACCGGACGATACCGAGTGCCACCGGTCGCAATCGGCAATGTAAGTAGTCGAGCAGTAAACCAAACCTGTGTTTGAAATATATTCTAATTGAACGCCTTTTCCTCCCTCGCCGTGTTTTAGCTTCGTACGACGCTGTGATCGTGGTGACTACAACTCCTGCACCCGTACCGATCTCGAATTCAAACCGACGCCCGACTCCAAGCTGGCCCGCAAGCGCGAGGAGCGCGACCGCAAGCTGGCAGAGAAGGAGCGGGAACGGAAAGCACAGCAGGCGGCCCAGGCGCAGCATCAGCACCAGCAGCAGCAGCAGCAACAGCAGCAACAGCAGCAGCAACAGCAGCACCACCCGTCAATGCAACCCCATCCTCATCAACCACCGTCCCATCCGCACCATCAGCAGCATCCGAGCGTGACGGCGCACCAGCAGGCGGTGGCAGCTGCCCAGCACCATCAAGCGGTTGCCGCATCGGCAGCAGCAGCGGCGGCCGCCGCTCAGCATCACCATCAGCAACAGCAGCAGGCGCAGCAGCAGCAGGCGGCAGCCGTTGCGCAACATCAAGCGCAGCAGGCGCACCACCAGGCACAGCAGCAGGCGGCCGCTCAGCAGCAGGCGCAGCAGCAAGCGGCGGCAGCAGCGGCTGCCGCAGCGGCAGGCAAGCCGGGCAGCGCGGGCAGCAGTAGCTCGGGCTCGGGCGGACCGCAGGGTCCACCACCGCCGGGCCATCATCCGGGCCATCCGTCGCCTGGGCAGCAATCGATGAAGCCGGACATTAAACCGTACCCGGACACGCCGGCCCTCAGGCAGCTGTCGGAGTACGCGCGGCCACACGTTGGTTTTAGGTAGGTGTTGGTGTTGTGCTTTTCGGTTGGACAAGGTTTTCTAAACCGACTCTACTGTTTTGCTGTGTAAAGGCGAGATCAGTGCTGCAAAATGTCATGAGCATCACGAGATATTCTCCAACGAAAACAATGAACATATATGTGGTAGCTTGATGCTCATTGTTGATACTCAATGAATGTACGTCATGACATGTCGATTGCGACGAGCAAATGCTTGAGGCAAACCCGATACTCTGACTGACAAACTGAACTTAATGCCGGCACAAGCATGATCATGATTTTTTCTGGCCGCGAAAAGTGTTACCAAATGTCACTATTTTAGTCAACAACACTCATGACTGAAACGAAGTTCAAATCAGCTCACGTACACAACTGAGATCATCATAGAGGAGACTCAAACAGTTGATGGATCAATCACATGCTCGGTGACATTTTGTGTAGCACCCAACTCTTGGTGACTCATTTGGTCTCGACATTTTCTGTCGGTGATCATTACGATAGTCATGGGAGATATGCGGTGCTTGCGAGTGGCGCGGACATGATTTGGTTTCAGCCCGAAATTTGTCATGACTATGTCAGTGCCATTTTGCAGAACTGAATCACAGCAAAAAAAAAGTCATGACATAGTGACTGACTGAGCGGTGGTCGATAAAATGTCACGAAGCATGCATTGGTCATACCAATCATTTTTAGTATCACCTCTGATCATTACAATTGAATACGTGACACTGACATGGATTTTGTTTCAGTCAGATTTGTTTTTTTGACATTGACAGTGAAATTTTACAGCACTGGCTGCGATCTCTCTTTCTCCTGATAGAGCTTTGCTGGAAGCCAATTTCTGTGGCTTTTGGCCGCTAATGCATATTTTAACATTATTTACAGGACGGCTGGATCAATCTTAAAGTACAATTTTTCATCCTATTTCTCGCTTTTTTCTTTTTTTCTCTTTTTCCAATATTATCTAGTCCTGTGGAAACGATGGTTCCGCCACCATACCATCCACTGTACAATAGAGAAAGGTATAGTAGATAGAATTGTTTTTTCTTCTGTTTCTTCTTTTTTACGCCACGCTTTAATTCCTTTGCTTCTCAATCGTATATTATATTCATGCGGCATGCGCATATACGATGTATATGTGTATTAATTGGCATATAATCGATTTTTACATCTCATTTCGCAACCCTAAACGTCACATAATCCATAAAACAATCCTCATGCAATCCTTCCATCTGAATCATTTGTTTTCATAAGCATTTTTGTTTTTCAATCGATTGGCAAAGTTATAGACGCGTTATGTAGTTATGGCTTAAGAAAACACTACCACTTGTCGAAATAGCCATTCCGGCAAGGTAAATTGGTAGTGTTTTTTGAAGCATTGTTGTAAACGTTTCATTTACGAAAATCATCTATCAAAATTCAATATCATTTATTATGCACGATAGCGTTTGCAGGAGACATCAAGTACTTAAACACACATAGTTACATGCAGTATTAATTTAACCACCAATCACTTTTTACTCCTCGTCAGTTTATTCCTTGTTCGTTTGTCTGTTCAATAAGTCTAATTTGACGATGAAAAGATGTATAACCGCTCTACATTTATAAATGTTTCACTTCAAAATGCTAATCTCTAACTATAATTTAATTGTTGTGCTTTGTTTTAACTATCAAACGATTTAAAGTTCACGTTCTCATACAAACTATTTCATACCTTAATTCATACGAATAAGACAAACCATTATCGGTGTATGTATGTGTGTATGTGTGTTTAAGTTCTACCTGCTTTGCTATACCTACCCAGCCGTACGCCCACCGCCACCGCTGCCTGGTGCTTTCGTTCATAGAATGATATTGATCGATTTTTGCGAAATTTCTCCGATTAACAGGGACATCTTTTTTAGGGAATTCGAGGACCTCAAGAACCAGCCCGGCATGGGCCCATCCCGGCTAGATCCGCACTGGATGGAGTACTATCGAATGAGGTAAGACTCACAGAGACAAACAACAGTAGCTGAATGTAGTTTCACATTCACTAACGACTTCCGCTTCGTTTTACTCCCTTCCACAGAGGAATGCATCCGTCACAGTTCCCTGGGCTTTACGGCAATCCGGCGGCCATCGCACAACTGGAGAGGGAACGAATAGGTAACGTATCCGATTCGCATGACACGCCGCCCCGCCACGGCTGCGCGCCGGCTGTTTAATTTCCTTTAACCGACCGATTTCGATTTGTTCTTCCTTTCTTTCTCTCTTTCTTTACATTCAATTCAAACACGTGTTTCTTACGTTTTCCTTTTTTTGTGTTTCTCTTCCCTTCTTCCTCGCTCACATCGGGGGCTGGTTTACACATGTTCCCGGGTGTGTGTGTGTCAATGTTTGTATGTTTCTGTGTGTGCGTGCGTTTCCAATCGCACCGATTACCGAACTTCTCCGCGATCGAATTCCTTCCCACGGTTTAATTAACGCGTACGATCATCGTCATAACCAACCGGGACACGATGATGCCCGACCCGCCGCCCCACCGATGAAACCCGCGCGTGCGCTCCGTTCCGGCAACGATTCCGATTCCTTATAATGCGTTTACTGTGACCTATCATCCTGCTGATGAATGTGCTGATATTATTACACCTATTTTCTTTTTTCCCCTTTACCCCTAAAACCCCATCCTTCTGTAAAAAAAAAAAACAAACATGAAAAACCCTTTCCCTCCTCCCTTAAACAAACGATGAATGTGAAAATATGCCAAAACCGTTACCACTACGCCGATGCCGAACACCACCGCGGCCACTGCCAACATCACTGCCACCTGCAACAACAACAACAAAAACAACAACAAACAAACTTACCAAACCACAACACGCGCTGTGTTCTGCACTGTAACGTTTTTGCGAATGGGGAAATGTTTGCATGTGTCGAAACCACATCATTGATGCCACTATCAATGCCATCAACTCGATCCCCGTGCCCACTTGATGTGGTGTCTATGACCGCTTGCCTCTTGCCTTGTGTGTGTGTGTTTTTTATGATACATTTTCGAATGCGTACGCTGGCGCACAATGTGACATTCTTGCGGCGTTCTTACCATTTGTTGCCCTGTCTTTCTGTTTCTATTTAATTAACTGATCCGTTTGTACGCGTGATCATGGCTCCTCACCGGTTTTTTTTTTGCGCATATCGCAACTTTGGAACCCATACCCAACACTCTCGGGAACTGAAACCATCATCAACCAACACCCCCCCGCCTCGCCTTCACAACACAACCGATGATCCCTAAATGCGCTAAATGCCACTGCCAACACGGGAAAAAACCGGGAAATGGTGTGTGCGTGCGTGTATGTGCTGGTTCGTGTGTTCGGATAACCACAATGATCGACGCACGCACAACAACGCACACAACACAGGCTTGCCACCGCATCCTGTTGCTGGGCTGGATCCATCCGATCCGATGGTACGTATCAGCATCGAAACGTCAATCATGTTTTATGTTGTTGGTTTCTGTTCACTTGTTACAGTTGCGCTTGGCTGGCGAATACCATGCACACTCCCATACGCACTTGCACTTGCATTCGCAACAGCAGCAAGACTCGGCAGCAGCGGCGGCGGCGGCAGCGGCAGCGGCGGCAGCAGGTTTTCATCTACCACGTGAGTTTGTATTGCAAAAGATACACGCAAAGAAAAGAAAAGAAAAAAAGCAAATGTGTCCAAAGACAAGAAAAGCTCAAAAAACCCCCACATTCTCGTTAAAAATCCATCTGTTATGATCCATTCATCCTGTGCATCTTTGTCCTATTTTTTTTTAATTCGACCTTTCTCTTCCCCTTTCCACATCCTTCTTCTTCGATTGTCACGGTATATCAGCTTAGTTATTGGTCCCCCGGAATCCCTTTCACAATCACTCATTTAGCGCTTAATCGTGTCTGTAGATCGGGATCGCGATCGTTCGTGTGGGGGGCAGTGTTATCGATTGTATACGTAGATCGTGTTTGCTCGCGCGTCTATAATCGGAACGTTAAATTACCATCTCAATGTCACACAGTTTATATCGTCCATTAGTGTTAGCTACTTCATTTCATCTCTATCGTTGATATTAGTTTCATGTTTATCATTCGTTCAACTTTATTTTCACTCTCATTTCTAACCTAAATCGTGGTGTGGCGTCTACATTAAATATATTTACTAATTGTTTATCTTTTTTCACTATTTTTCCATCTCTCTGTTGCTGCTGTGGTCAATAAATCAACAACCGGCTGGATGGATGGTGTGCTCGTTCCTTCTGTCCCCGCTACGCAGCCAACGTTCCTCCCTATCCACGGCCGAATGTTTTAATGCCGAGGGATCCCCATTCGGAGGTGCTGTTGCGTATGTCCTATGATCCACTGCAGGTAAGAAGGCAATGAAAGGTGTTTGCTGTGGTGGGGTTTTTCCCAATCATTGTACAGTACAGATAAACCAGGGTGAAAATCGATTTAACTAACGTTTCCAATTCCACCAGGCCGCTGAATTTCAACGACAAAGTGCATTAGACCGGGCCCAATCGCTGCATGAGCAGTACATGAGGTATTGATCACAGAACGGAACCAATTCGAACGAACGCGTTAACTAATTGACGGTTTTTGTTCGGTTACTTTTACCCTTACAGACAACACGAGCGCGAGATGAAGGTGCGTGCACTGGAGGAAGCAGCACGGGGTGGTAAACATTAGTAGCACAACCCCAATTACGACAAGTTGGCGGCAGTGATGCTGTGTCAGCTGGTCCACAACGCTCCTAACAACACCACTGGTACCTTTTTTGGCAGTGTTTCATGCTGTGCAAACACCATCAACCACAAACACTCATCTCACAACTCCTTCCTGATTTCTTCCCAAATTTGACCAAAAACACTAAGTAACAAAAACAAACAAACAAACGTTAAAAGCAACACTTCTAGATTGATACAAAAGAAAGCTATATACATATATAGTTCTATATAGTGGATAACAAAAGTGTGTATTTCAAGGCTAGGACAGGCAGGCTGGCAGGCAGTAGAAGACACGCACGCGCGGGCACACATACACGCAATGATATACATGTTGTGTGTGTTCGTGTGTGTCTCTGTGTGCTGTGCAGCAGAACGACCAGGGAATATGCTGGTCCTATAATTACAAACATTTTCTTGTCGCGCCCGCCACGACAACTATATGGGTAGGCTTACTTTAGTCTTTCTTCTCTCTTTGATTAGATTATATTTAAGTATTATGAAATGACTTTGTGTCTCAGCGTAAGGCTAGCCAACATTATTATAGATTCGATTCTGCCGCGGGGCACCACCTTTTAGGGGTAAAAGCGGGAACACAAAACAATGGAACGGTCAGTGAGTGCACCACCCCATTGACGATGTAAATATTTAAATGACTATGGTTTAGGTTCGCATTTGCGCGTAACTGACTATATATATAAATGTATAATCCAATTTTATCGATTAGTGCTTTAGTGACTAAGCATCAAGCGTTGGCGCACGGTGTTACACGCTTTATTGTAGGGGTTTTCGTCGACCAGACCATTTGCTCTGTCGAGTGACACCGCTGTTCGAATCATGGGAACCACACGAACACTTTGTGAAAACAGCATACGATTTATGTTTTTTTAGCGCATTCAAACTAAGTTCTTACCCCCAGGGCCCATTGCTCAGAGCATTTTGTCTGCCATTAAAGAAGAAAGGGGAGGACGGGAAAACAGAAACTCTTGCATCTAATTGCCCTTAACTAATGATGCTTAGTTAAAGTGAGATAACGCGCTTTACACTAAAAGGCGAACATAAAAAAGAGAGAGATAATGTTTTGTTACGTTATTTAATTTCCATTTGATTCTCATCAAAACCTTGCTTTTGTGCACAAAATTCCGTTTTTTGTCACAATACTTGTCGGTCGCGCGTGTGTTAAGAAGAGCGTTGCTCAAGTGAGCAGACGTCAATTGCGTCGCATGTAAATAAACACATCAGTCACCACTTGCATTTCAAGTGCATACGAAAATCAACACCGATAAGAACGGTAGCGAATAACAAAACACACGTGTCACGGGACACGGGGGAATACAGAGAAGTTGAGAACAAAAAAGTGGCGAGGAATTCACACAAATTGTATGTATAAAACAAAATCAATGCGAGATGATATGCAAACAACACACAACCACAACAAAAAACAACAACAATATTAGATTGTAAGTAGAAAACGGTATATATATATATTATATATTTTATATTTATGAGGTCAGGATGGACGAAACAAAAAAGAATGGAAAAGTAATATTATACACCATATACGGTAGAGGAAGAAACAGAAAACAAAAAGGACGCAACACGTGTCGTGTTTGCATGTCGATCGTGCCGACGATTCCGATACGCGCGGAGCCCCACACACATCTCAGCATCATCACGTATTCGGTAATAGTCTAAGAAACTGAAGCGAACAAAGTAGTTGGACGCGCGTTTAATCACCACGCACACAGTGTGTTGTTATTATTATTATTATTTTCTCCGTTGGCGTGTTGTCGCCCTCTCTCCCTTGTTTTCCCCAACTGTTGTACACAGAATGAATGAAGCAGGAAACCCCCATTTTCGTTTAGAGTAGTGACATTATTGCACGGGTAGTGAAATGGGGCGGAAAAAGCACACGGAGACCACCGTGTGCGGGTAATCTGTAAATGGGTGCGAGGAGAAAACGCATTTAATCAAAACAAAAACCACACACACACAGACACAACCAACCGCTGCTCTCCCATCCCTCGTAGACGGTATATTGTATAAAGGAAACCTTATTTAGAGTTATGATAACAAGGGGCAAATAGAGTTGTCGCGTGTGACTGTGTAAAGGGTACCGGCGGAGGAAGTCATTTGCCGGGTGGGGGAAGAAAAAATATCCTTTTTAATAGCACCAACTCCCCGGGGCTGCCAGCAAGGGGCGCCCTCTTCCCGTATTGCATTAGTGGTTCCCATGCAAACAACCAAATCGTGCATATGCAACACAGTACAGTTGGCACAAGCGCATTGAAGAGCGTGGGAAGCAAGCGGCGGCAGGAGAAATGTGAGCAGATTTTTGAACCCATTTCTAAGTGTCTATATTTATGGAAACCACTACCACACCACTCCCTCTTTCCCACGGATGAAAACATAAAGCTGTTGATCTATGGGCATACGGATCATCATCATAGCCGTAATATAGAGAAGGTCGAATTCGAACGACATGGGATGGTCCATGTTCGATCGGCATGTCGAAGGAAGGACCCACGCATATGCGAAATGTGCAAATTGTGTGTGTATGTGGTGGAAAAAGGATGTACGAGGAACACGGTGGGAACGAACGAATGTTCGCGATTAGACTGACTGTTGTTATATGCCGAGATGCGCATTAGAGAAGACTGTCGATAAAAAGATACATTGACGCCTCCGATGTCGAAGGCAATCGATGGGGGGGGGCGAATGAACTGCCGAATGAACCGGGTGTTTGAATTTCGGGGCGCATTTTCGTTTGTTACACACGTTCATTTTGAGACGAACAAACAAACAAACAAAAACAAAACCTCTCTAACATCCAAATTAGCTTATCCTCCCCTAACACACGGTGAGTGTGTGTACAGGGACTTTTGGTTTTAATAATGGTGTTCTTGCTAAGTTTAATTTGCGTATACGTTAGCTCGATAATAGGTTTTCCTTTTTCTTCCAGCGGGCGCTGGAAAAGGAAATAGACAAATTACTACCAACAATAACAATCCTCTCCCCTGCATGCCGTATGTAAAATATTGTCTTACTTAGTTGTTTACGAAACCGTTCAATTTGTGGTGTCGTCGTCTTTATTGTATCGCCTGGGGCCTATTTTAAGCGAAACAGAGGGAAGGCACGCAATTGGGGATGCCGATGTCGTCAAAGAGGCCGTTCATAACACGCTCACTCCTTGACATTCGCGTGCATGGTACAACAAACGGCCGATCTGTATTTATACCTAGTGAAATACGAAAGGATTTGAACGTGCAACAGTGCATTCTTTAAAGGGAAAGCCCCAGTCCCCGTGCGTAGTTCCGATGTGGTGTGTGTGACGGTTGCTGTTGAGATTACAGCAATGTATGTGTGTGTTGTACAACAAATGTAGGGGAATGTTTTAAACAGACAAAACCACCAAAAACTCACACAGAAAATGCTACATTAATCATCGACATCTTCATCGTGTTTCGTCAAATGAACAAAATTTTCCTATAGGAAACCCCATACAAAAATCACATGCTCTGCGGTGTGCGATGGAAAGTGCGATCGTGAATCGGACCTTGAACATATGAAATGTTTTGATTTAATCGACAAACTAAAGAGATATCTTATTAAAACACTAAGAGAAAGGGGAAAGTGAAGTTAGCAAAACATGTCGTGAACAGGTGAAACAAAGTTTAAAATGTTAAGAACCCTAAACGAGCACAAGATGATGATACAAGATAATACAACCACAGACGAACCACTCTCAACAAAACCGAGCTCGCTAAGGAACTCGTGCGCGCACGGGGAAAGTACGGCCAGAAACAAATTAAATATAGTATTTGCATACAGTTTCGTGTAAGAACAAAAAAAACAGATTTGAATAGTAGTAGTAATGAGATATGACACATGTCAATCGACACGAACCAAGCGACACGAGAGAACTAGAGAATCTGCTGGCATATACAGAGAAAGAGCGAGAGAGGGTAAAAGCGAATGTAACAACCCCTGCCCCTGATAATATAAAGTGTTGCACAGAAGATAAGTATATCGCCACACGTGGAAGAGAATGAGAACGGAAGGATGTAATTGAAACAGTCCGTAGAAATGTAGAAATTGCAAGCGGCAGATCACACGCATGAACATAACTTGTGAATGAAGAGCGGAGAGGAGAGAAACTGGTGATGATAAAAAATATACGAATATTGAAAAAAATATATATATGAAAACTGAAACACTTTGGTGAAGAAGCACCCCTGCGAGAAAAGAGAGAGATGAAAGTTCGTGATGACCCTAGAATTAGCTATCGTCGTGATTTCTTTTTGGAACAATGAATATCAGAGCCACGTATCTGACTGTAGTGTGTCGAGAAAAAAAAAAGATTGAAAAATACTAGGGTTTTATATTTTTACATATTCTCTCTCACTGAACGAAGATTTTTGTTCTTCTTCTTCCATCTTTGGGCACAACAACCATTGTCGGTCAAAGGCCTGCTGCCTGTACCACTCACTAGTGGGGCTAGGCTTTCAGTGAACTTACTGGTTACACACACAGCAGAATAGTCAGTCCTTTATGTATGGGGCCACGATCCATTCGGGGGCTTGAACTCGTGACGGGCACGTTGTTAAGTCGTACGAGTTGACGACTGTACCACCAGACCGACCCTGATTGTCTTTAATGTGATTCAAATGCTTGGATGAATTTCTGATCGAATAATGTCTCGAGTCAATGAAACAAATGGTGAATGAAGTTTGAAATTTGCTGGAATGTCGTTTCCGTTCGCTTACGATGAGTGATACGAATATTACGAATATTAGTGAATTTGAAGCATCGTAGTATGGTCGTTTAATGTACGGCTTTAGCAACATGTGATGATATATGTTTGAATCATGCAAAACCATGTCAAGTCCAACAACATGGCATATCTTGATTATCTTTCTGTAAACCAATTAGACACAGCAGAGGGGGGGACTCTAGCACGGTGTGACCATAAGGAAAACCGGACCAGAGAGACTGCAAATTGATCATGATTGATGCTCTGTATAAGCTTCGTCAATTCCTATGCACAGTTGGTGATTGAAACAACAAACCCGAAGTACAATCTATCCCTGAACAGATTTCCCCGCGTCGGCAAATCTTGTAAAAGATCAAGAAACGGTTATAGGTAGAAATGAACCTCCCTGAAAGTTCCTTTTGTTGTTTCTGAAGGACTGATGAAAGATGGTCCAGACAGACCGCGAAATCGTAGTTATCTATTGAGCATTTAAAGTACGTATCGTTTTATCCCTTGGACGTCATATTTCAATATGTTTTGTAAGAAACCTCACCAAAACAACTCCAACATTTTGTATTTTCACTTTTACACTTCCTCTTATCACAGCTTAAGGTGCGAAGGTAGCGTGAAATACAACTAACATATTAGAAGCTGAAGGTCACACTGAGCATTGGCTACATGCATATAGCGTTACGATGTAGTCAAGAATCGGCGCACATCATCTTTTTAAAGCGGTAAATTATTTGTACACCCGCTCAGACACAATAGCTGAAAGTGTCGCTTAAGTGTGGCAATTAATTCTATCAACTACGTTCTCACAATCTAACTCCCGAACGGTTTGAATACACCAACCTGTACTTTTACGGTGTACAATCAGCATAACGGCGGAACAGGGAAATTGCTTACGACGCAGGTCAATGTAAGTGTGGCCATCAGGGCAGTAAAAAGCGCAGTCAATGGGAGTTTGTCCGTCCTTTGAACACATCTCCCCCCACACATGGTGACGTCATCGTTCAGGCGCTGTCGTATCAGCGTGCTCGGGTGCCGTACGAAATCAAATCAACAGCCAGCATCATCACAGCAAGTCTCTTGGTCGTTACACACCGACACGAGACAAACCGCGTGTTGAGAGTGAATTGCATCTGATAATCTCTACTCCAGTGTCGCTCTCACTCTCTCTCTCTCTCTACTCCCTGTCTGGGAGCCAAACATGATCGTATTTCTTTTGCTTCAATACACCGTCCTCTTTCCCACCCGATAGGCTCTTCTCGGCTACTGTCTGCTCTGTTTGTGCCCTTGTTGTTGAAACCTGATAAGAGCAATCTCCTCTCATCGAACGTATGAGAAGAGTATGACAACAACCAGACCCCACCAGGTCCGACTGATTGTTGTCCACCAGCACCACCGCCACAACCACCAGTAGCAATTAATTATTCAGTAAGCTTTGATAGAAAGCCACATGCCACTGCGGCCTCATCAGCGAGAAGCGTGCTCTGCCTGCTCTGCTCTCTGAAGGAACGGACGGACCCGTATTTGAAGTGTGCGCCACAGTTCACGCAGCGAACAGTGCCTGTCGAACAGGGACCGGGAGTGGATGCGAAACAGCTCCGCAAAAGTACAACCAACAATGAACTCGACTGCAGCGAAAGTGGCGCTGGTGGCGATGCTGCTGCTGGTGAGCACGGCCCTGGGTAAGCAGATGGTCGAAAGCCAGGAGCGTGCCGTGCCCTACTACGGGACGGTAAACGACCAGCCCGTCGTGGGCATTCTGTCCCAGGAGCTGTCCTACCTGATGACGCAGAACTATGGTGACGCCGGGTACGACAGCTACATTGCGGCCTCGTACGTAAAGTTTGTCGAAGGTGCCGGAGCACGCGTTGTGCCGATCTGGTAAGTGTGTTGTGAGCTGCTGCTTGTGTGGAAGAATGTTCCGGAATGATTGGACGCGCGTTCCACTCCCCCCTCCACAGGATCAACCAGCCGGTAGAATACTACCAAACGATAATGGCCAACCTGAACGGGGTGCTGCTTCCGGGCGGTGCTACTTGGTTCAACCAGAGCAACGGTTATGCCGATGCCGGCCGACACATCTACGACATTGCGATGCAGTACAACGAGAACGGTGAGTACTTCCCGCTGTGGGGTACCTGTCTCGGGTTCGAGCTGCTCACCTATCTGGCCGCGAACGGCACGGAGCATCGGGCCCACTGCCGATCCAACAGCCAGGCGTTGCCACTGAACTTTAAGGACGATTTCCGCAAGAGCCGGCTGTTTGCCAGCGCCCCGAACGACGTGATCGACATCCTGAGCAACGAACCGGTGACGGCCAACTTCCACCAGTTCTGCGTGACCGAGGCGAACCTGACCGCGTACGGGCTGGACGAGGAGTGGCGCGTAATGTCCGTCGATCGGGACTGGAACGGGATGGAGTTTATCTCCACCATCGAGCATAAGAGGTAGGCCGTCAGCATCACTATGTGTAACGAGCTCCTTTCCTCGATTACGATGTTCGTTTCTATCTTTCGTGCAGCTACCCGTTTTATGGCATTCAGTTCCACCCGGAGAAGAACATTTACGAGTGGATACAGAACAAGAACATCTCCCACACGGCGAACGCCGTTCGGGCGGCCCAGTTCTTTGCCGACTTCTTCATCGCCGAAGCGCGCAAAAGTGACCACAGCTTCCCGAACGAGGCCACGCTGGAGAAGCACGTGATCTACAACTACCAGCCGACCTTTACCGGGCTGCAGCGGTCCAGCTTCGAGCAGTGCTACATGTTCCAGGGTAACTATTCGCCTGACGCGGATGACACGGATCCGGATAACAATGCTTCCTCCACCATCGTATCCACCCTAACATCCTGCATGCTTCCCTTGCTAACCACTACCATCACCTTGTTGTTCCTGCCGCCTGTGCCACTTTTTTAATCCGTTTGCCGCGCTATTCGCAGTTCCTTTTGTTCGTATTATTTGCTTGGCCGTTTTTCTACAGAACGCTGTATCATCGCTGCATTTTATTTGTCTTTTATTTTGCTTTTGTTTTAGAATCACCCAAAGTGTTGCCCAAAGTGATGAAATCCAAAAAGGTCGTGCTGAAGAAAAAGATCCTCCAGCGTGATCCGCCAGCCACCGCTGGCCTTTAATTGCCATCGAGATACGGATAATTGAGCGGTCGGAAGGGCAACAACATTGTTGCACACACAATGGGCTGTGTGCATCGGTGTGTGTATTATCGTTGGAATTAAATCTTAAGATACTGCTCCTGCTGCTGCTGCTGCTGCTACCTGTTGTCGTAAAAAAACAACGCAGATTTGCTGATAAGAACGATACTGGCTACTATCTTTACTGATTGGCAGCAGAGCAGAAGATGAGACAGATGCAGTCAGATTGGCTATCTTAATTAATCGAGCTTCTGTGCGGACAGACACAGACAAACACACGTCAAGAGTGTAGGAAAACAAGTAAAAGAGAATTCACGTGCAAGCAAAGTTGATGGATGAATTGTGAGTTTTGTTTTATCTTTTAATTGGTTTATCACATTTTCATATATTTTATCTCCCTATTTTACTCTTCTAGTCAACACATTTCGCATACCACTATCCTTTTCTGCGTCCCAAGATGGACAGACTCCGGTGATTTACCTTTTGTCCGTGCTCCCCTCGATTTTAATTAATCCGCTTCGATCAGGTCCAACATGTTGTTAAAAAAAAGCGTTGAGTCACACTCAGCGGTAGCGGTGTGGTGGAATGTGTGATTTTAAGCCAAACAACACTGGTGAAAGGTAAATGCGACAAACAAAAATCCCCCCCGGTCAAATATTGTTCCCGTTAGGATGGAATTTGTTTTGTTTACGCTGTGCGGTGGTTCCCCGTGACTGTTGTCTTTTTTCCCTTGCTTGACTGTGTACTTTTGTGTTTATGATGCATCCAATGCTGACGATGCTCATTTATCACCACCACGACGACTGTCCTCCTCCTCCAGCAGCTGAACGTTAGCGATCAGTTCGTCTAAATTGACATCCTCCGGAACATTCGGAAGGCTTTTCTGTTGGAAGAAAGAGAGCATTAAAAGGGCACTTTGTTGTGTATCTTCTCAACGTCCCAGCCGTTCTCCACTTACCAGTTTGCCCTTTACCACCTCGCAGTTTTTCTCCTGGTTTGCCTTTTTCTTCTCGAACTCATCCGTCGTGGTGGCAAGCTCGTGGGCTTCCTCGAGGAAGCATTCCAGCCGGCTCACTTCCCTCGTCTCGTCGGCACACCGGATTCGCAGCGAAACCACGTCCGAACCTAGCGTAATGGCTTGCGTATTCGCTTCCAGCCGTTGCGCTTCTCGCGTGTACAGGAACTCTTCGAGCAGCGACATGTGGGGGCGCTCCAGACACAGCCCGGTGTGGAGCCGGATTTGGGCGAACTGATCCAGCAGCTCCTGCGCCGGATCGGCAAAGCTGAACACATCGATGCCGAAATTTTTCAACAATTTATCATTCTGCGCATCTGCGGGGAGGGATTTAAAGGTGGAAATGTTAAGTAAAAGTATTCTCCCGGAGATGTTTACGTCGGTACCGCAATAACTTACTAAGGACGCGCACTTCTTCCAGCGTTTTGCTAATAGTAACGCGTCTCGATGTGTCTGCAAAAATGTAATGTGCAAAAACGAGTAAATATTTAATATAATTTTGATATTGCACAGTTTTTAACTAACCTTTATCCATTATTTAAACTGTAAATATATTCTCTTCGCAGCAACGGCCGTATTTGGGCTCTGGCGATCAGTTGTTTATTTTGATTTCTTTCAAATCGATTTGACAGCTGCTGTAACGACGGCGTTATAAGCGGGAGCGTTACCAATCGTGGGATGCGTTATAAGACGTTTCATAAGACGTTTGAGGGTTGGAATTCAAAATATCCGTTTACAGAAGGATGAAATGAGTTTGAATTAATGTAAAAAATGATTTGATGAATTTTTTAAAATAATAACTAATTATAGGACAAAATAATGGTAATTTGATGTGTAGTTTTGTTATTAAATGGGAGATTTATTGGTCAAATAATTATGTTTCGATGAGTTCTTACGATGCATTGCTTTTTTATTTATTTTTTTCTTGCTTTAACACATCTCCACCGTATAATTATTACTTTAATAAGTGTAGAACACATTTGCGCGTAAATGACAACGACACTGCGCTAGCTGGCTCCCAAATCCCAAACTGCATTCTACCGCCCTACGTAACGATTCCCGTGTGGTAAACGATCCACTCAACGTACGACGACACG
Organism: Anopheles arabiensis; assembly: GCF_016920715.1. Classification (NCBI taxonomy): domain Eukaryota; kingdom Metazoa; phylum Arthropoda; class Insecta; order Diptera; family Culicidae; genus Anopheles; species Anopheles arabiensis. The sequence continues at coordinate 89,308,194 of NC_053517.1, read as the reverse complement.
CGCGTATACACTCCGGGCACTCCGTTCTCACACCCCAGCACCGAACCGTACGAAACGATGCCGACCTGCGTCAGCCGCTGGCCATCGAACTTCACCGTCAGTGGCCCGCCGGAATCACCCTGGCAAGGGTTGCGCCCTCCCTCGCCCGCCACACAGATCTGCTGATCGCGTATGATCGACCCGTACACCCGGTGGCACACGGCATTCGGCACGATCGTGTTGGTGGCGAAGCGCAGATCGAGCCGCATCTCGTCCACCAGCTCCGCGTAATCATCGTTCGATTGAGCGCCCCAGCCGGAAACGATCGAATCGTACCCGGTAAGATCCACGTACGAGTTGGTCCAGGAGGGCAGCCGGATCGGTTGCACGCGCGCCGAAAAGGTGAGCGGCTGTGGGAGGCGAATCAGTGCGATATCGTTCAGTATATCGACCGGATCGTAGCCCGGATGTAGAATGGTGTCGGCAGGTTTGATCGCCACCGTGACGATGTCCGGCGGGAATGGTATCTGTATCACCGATTGGCCCGGAACGATGGTTGCCTCCTGCATCCCGTACAGGCAGTGTGCTGCGGTCAGGATGAACCGATCTGCCAGTATGGAACCACCACACAGCGTATCGGACCCATCGGCAAAGATGAGTATGATGGACACCAGATGGGGGAACTGATCATTTTTGGCCACCGTACCACCGGCCACCTTACTCAAGGAGGCCCGATCGATGATAAGCTTCGGACGGTACAGGGCCGTGGATGCGGCCGAGAGAATGGATGCCGACGGTGGAACGGGCGGTCCGGAGACGTTTTGAATCACCGTCCAAAACATGCCCATTTTCGGAGGTTTTGAGCGGCGGTACGAGGGCGACGCTTCGCCATCGGAGGCGCACAGCACTACACAAAGCAGCAGCAGCAGACACCGCACAATGCTGCCCGAGGACATCCTGAAGACCAATACCGAACCAATGTGCCACTTCACTTTTTACGCGACCCGTACACTTTCACGAACGATCTGAAAAGGGGAGCAACCGAGCGGGACAGTTTTATCAAGAGTGTTTGCGGTATCTTTCAGGCTTTTTTGTTTGGTTGTTTTGCGCGAAGAAGATATGGGAAAATGTGCTGGTCGATCGATGATGGTGATAAGATTGGTTTCCTCGCCGTCTCGGGGTCGATCTCGGAAGTTGTCAATCAAGCGGGCGCGGGCTACCGCGCATGCTATCAACATGCCTGTTGGAAAGGTGTATCGGGTACGTCATCTAAGGGTTAATTTGGCTGAAATTGGTGAATTCTTCAAAACTTCAAGGTTTTGCCGTTTATTGAAGCGACATTTAAATGCTTTCTAATGGCGTTGAGTCATGTGCGATTTTGTACTAAACTTTGCTCGTTCGGGAATTCCATAGTAGGTTTTTAAGGGGGGTATGCAATCATCATGCCATTGAGGTTGACGACCACGTTGGGAGATTGCCTTGATCGTGTTATCATTCAGCAGTAGTCTTGGTATGTACCATCCGGTAATGATTCACCGTCGCGGAACATGCACCTTACAACTCCGATACAATGTTATTTTATGACGTCTATGTTTTAAGTTTTTTTTTATGTTCATGTGTATGTTGAAGATGTATGAGTTTGATTGCTAGGAATAGAAATAAAATAGTAGAAGAAGGAGAGGAGCGGAAGTCACGAAAGAACGTGGTGTTGAGAGGAGATTCTCTTCATGCTGCTGTCCTAGACTCTAGCCCTATGTGTTTGACAACACTGATCTAGGTTTCTATCCTTTTATTGTGGTGTATTATTATTTTTGGGCCGGTCTGGTGGTACAGTCGTCAAATCGGACGACTTAACAACATGCCCGTCATGGGTTCGAGCCCCGAATAGTCCGTGTCCCCATACGTAGGACTGACTATCCTGCTATGGTAACAATAAGTCCCTGAAAGCCAAGCTCACTTTCACTTGTGGGTACAGGCAGGCCTCGACCGACAACGGTTGTTGTGCCAAAGAAGAAGAAGAAAAATAATTATTGTGGTGCATTAAAATATAATGTTTACGAAATTTTAGTATTCTCCTGCAATAATATGATGCCAAAGTTTTCATGACCCTAGTTCCTATACAAACTGCACTACTTAACGTCTGATAACCAGGCACTAGTAAAAATAGCACATATTCTTTATCTGATTTGTACATACCGATGATGAAGATATGCGCTTTGGGAAAGAATCACCTTGAGTGGTGACTCTTTGATGGTTCTTTGGTGATTTAGGTATCTTGCGCTGACAATTCGTGCCGACCAACGATTCCACAAGAGGAAAACAGACCACATGTTGTACTGCTCATATTCTTCAGAGTTTGTGTATGCATTTTGATATGCATAGTATAGCTCCTAAATTTTCTGTCCTGTTATTTTTAACTTTTTTGTGGAACATTCAAAATTGTTTAAATGACAAAAAATTATTTCATATTTTACATGAGGAAAAGTTCTTCCGTACAGCAGATAAATTCAAAAAGGTTTCTAATGATCGGATCCTTAGCGCTGTTCGTAATGTTTCTTGCATCACCAACATAAGCGTATTTCATCATATGAGGAAAGATGACGAGCGGAGAGTGTATGCTTTCTCTCACTCCTTCCACTGCCTTTGAGGGATGCTGCGACCAATCGAAACGCTGCTAGCGCGGACCAAAATACCAGGCATCGTAACAGGAGATCATCCAAATCAGGAGGAAGCTCTATCGATCCTTCTAATCGATCCATTTGTCTCGCTCTCACTACTGTGAGAGGATTTATAGCTCCTCTCTCCCATTATTCGCTTATCACATGCGCTTATCATACGAGAGGAAAGATGACGAGCGGAGAGTGTATGCTTTCTCTCACTCCTTCCGCTACATTTGAGGGATGCTGCGACCAATCAAAACGCTACTAGCGCGGACCAAAATACCAGGCATCGTACCAGGAGATCATCCAAATCAGGAGGAAGCTCTATCGATCCTTCTAATCGATCCAGTTTATCCATTTGTCTCGCTCTCACTACTGTGAGAGGATTTATAGCTCCTCTCTCTCATTATTCGCTTATCATACGAGAGGAAAGATGGCGAGCGGAGAGTGTATACTTTCTCTCACTCCTTCCGCCACCTTTGAGGGTTGCTGCGACCAATCAAAACGCTACTAGCGCGGACCAAAATACCAGGCATCGTAACAGGAGATCATCCAAATCAGGAGGAAGCTCTATCGATCCTTCTAATCGATCCATTTGTCTCGCTCTCACTACTGTGAGAGGATTTATAGCTCCTCTCTCCCATTATTCGCTTATCACATGCGCTTATCATACGAGAGGAAAGATGACGAGCGGAGAGTGTATGCTTTCTCTCACTCCTTCCGCTGCCTTTGAGGGATGCTGCGACCAATCGAAACGCTGCTAGCGCGGACCAAAATACCAGGCATCGTAACAGGAGATCATCCAAATCAGGAGGAAGCTCTATCGATCCTTCTAATCGATCCATTTGTCTCGCTCTCACTACTGTGAGAGGATTTATAGCTCCTCTCTCCCATTATTCGCTTATCACATGCGCTTATCATACGAGAGGAAAGATGACGAGCGGAGAGTGTATGCTTTCTCTCACTCCTTCCGCTACATTTGAGGGATGCTGCGACCAATCAAAACGCTACTAGCGCGGACCAAAATACCAGGCATCGTACCAGGAGATCATCCAAATCAGGAGGAAGCTCTATCGATCCTTCTAATCGATCCAGTTTATCCATTTGTCTCGCTCTCACTACTGTGAGAGGATTTATAGCTCCTCTCTCTCATTATTCGCTTATCATACGAGAGGAAAGATGACGAGCGGAGAGTGTATGCTTTCTCTCACTCCTTCCGCTACATTTGAGGGATGCTGCGACCAATCAAAACGCTACTAGCGCGGACCAAAATACCAGGCATCGTAACAGGAGATCATCCAAATCAGGAGGAAGCTCTATCGATCCTTCTAATCGATCCATTTGTCTCGCTCTCACTACTGTGAGAGGATTTATAGCTCCTCTCTCCCATTATTCGCTTATCACATGCGCTTATCATACGAGAGGAAAGATGACGAGCGGAGAGTGTATGCTTTCTCTCACTCCTTCCGCTGCCTTTGAGGGATGCTGCGACCAATCGAAACGCTGCTAGCGCGGACCAAAATACCAGGCATCGTAACAGGAGATCATCCAAATCAGGAGGAAGCTCTATCGATCCTTCTAATCGATCCATTTGTCTCGCTCTCACTACTGTGAGAGGATTTATAGCTCCTCTCTCCCATTATTCGCTTATCACATGCGCTTATCATACGAGAGGAAAGAGGACGAGCGGAGAGTGTATGCTTTCTCTCACTCCTTCCGCTACATTTGAGGGATGCTGCGACCAATCAAAACGCTACTAGCGCGGACCAAAATACCAGGCATCGTAACAGGAGATCATCCAAATCAGGAGGAAGCTCTATCGATCCTTCTAATCGATCCATTTGTCTCGCTCTCACTACTGTGAGAGGATTTATAGCTCCTCTCTCGCATTATTCGCTTATCACATTCGCTTATCATACGAGAGGAAAGATGACGAGCGGAGTGTGTATGCTTTCTCTCACTCCTTCCGCCACCTTTGAGGGATGCTGCGACCAATCGAAACGCTACTAGCGCGGACCAAAATACCAGGCATCGTACCAGGAGATCATCCAAATCAGGAGGAAGCTCTATCGATCCTTCTAATCGATCCAGTTTATCCATTTGTCTCGCTCTCACTACTGTGAGAGGATTTATAGCTCCTCTCTCGCATTATTCGCTTATCACATTCGCTTATCATACGAGAGGAAAGAGGACGAGCGGAGAGTGTATGCTTTCTCTCACTCCTTCCGCTACATTTGAGGGATGCTGCGACCAATCAAAACGCTACTAGCGCGGACCAAAATACCAGGCATCGTAACAGGAGATCATCCAAATCAGGAGGAAGCTCTATCGATCCTTCTAATCGATCCATTTGTCTCGCTCTCACTACTGTGAGAGGATTTATAGCTCCTCTCTCCCATTATTCGCTTATCACATGCGCTTATCATACGAGAGGAAAGAGGACGAGCGGAGAGTGTATGCTTTCTCTCACTCCTTCCGCTACATTTGAGGGATGCTGCGACCAATCAAAACGCTACTAGCGCGGACCAAAATACCAGGCATCGTAACAGGAGATCATCCAAATCAGGAGGAAGCTCTATCGATCCTTCTAATCGATCCATTTGTCTCGCTCTCACTACTGTGAGAGGATTTATAGCTCCTCTCTCGCATTATTCGCTTATCACATTCGCTTATCATACGAGAGGAAAGATGACGAGCGGAGAGTGTATGCTTTCTCTCACTCCTTCCGCTGCCTTTGAGGGATGCTGCGACCAATCGAAACGCTGCTAGCGCGGACCAAAATACCAGGCATCGTAACAGGAGATCATCCAAATCAGGAGGAAGCTCTATCGATCCTTCTAATCGATCCATTTGTCTCGCTCTCACTACTGTGAGAGGATTTATAGCTCCTCTCTCGCATTATTCGCTTATCACATTCGCTTATCATACGAGAGGAAAGATGACGAGCGGAGTGTGTATGCTTTCTCTCACTCCTTCCGCCACCTTTGAGGGATGCTGCGACCAATCGAAACGCTACTAGCGCGGACCAAAATACCAGGCATCGTACCAGGAGATCATCCAAATCAGGAGGAAGCTCTATCGATCCTTCTAATCGATCCAGTTTATCCATTTGTCTCGCTCTCACTACTGTGAGAGGATTTATAGCTCCTCTCTCTCATTATTCGCTTATCATACGAGAGGAAAGATGGCGAGCGGAGAGTGTATACTTTCTCTCACTCCTTCCGCCACCTTTGAGGGTTGCTGCGACCAATCAAAACGCTACTAGCGCGGACCAAAATACCAGGCATCGTAACAGGAGATCATCCAAATCAGGAGGAAGCTCTATCGATCCTTCTAATCGATCCATTTGTCTCGCTCTCACTACTGTGAGAGGATTTATAGCTCCTCTCTCCCATTATTCGCTTATCACATGCGCTTATCATACGAGAGGAAAGATGACGAGCGGAGAGTGTATGCTTTCTCTCACTCCTTCCGCTGCCTTTGAGGGATGCTGCGACCAATCGAAACGCTGCTAGCGCGGACCAAAATACCAGGCATCGTAACAGGAGATCATCCAAATCAGGAGGAAGCTCTATCGATCCTTCTAATCGATCCATTTGTCTCGCTCTCACTACTGTGAGAGGATTTATAGCTCCTCTCTCCCATTATTCGCTTATCACATGCGCTTATCATACGAGAGGAAAGATGACGAGCGGAGAGTGTATGCTTTCTCTCACTCCTTCCGCTGCCTTTGAGGGATGCTGCGACCAATCGAAACGCTGCTAGCGCGGACCAAAATACCAGGCATCGTAACAGGAGATCATCCAAATCAGGAGGAAGCTCTATCGATCCTTCTAATCGATCCATTTGTCTCGCTCTCACTACTGTGAGAGGATTTATAGCTCCTCTCTCCCATTATTCGCTTATCACATGCGCTTATCATACGAGAGGAAAGAGGACGAGCGGAGAGTGTATGCTTTCTCTCACTCCTTCCGCTGCCTTTGAGGGATGCTGCGACCAATCGAAACGCTGCTAGCGCGGACCAAAATACCAGGCATCGTAACAGGAGATCATCCAAATCAGGAGGAAGCTCTATCGATCCTTCTAATCGATCCATTTGTCTCGCTCTCACTACTGTGAGAGGATTTATAGCTCCTCTCTCCCATTATTCGCTTATCACATGCGCTTATCATACGAGAGGAAAGATGACGAGCGGAGAGTGTATGCTTTCTCTCACTCCTTCCGCTGCCTTTGAGGGATGCTGCGACCAATCGAAACGCTACTAGCGCGGACCAAAATACCAGGCATCGTAACAGGAGATCATCCAAATCAGGAGGAAGCTCTATCGATCCTTCTAATCGATTATATTGATCCATTTGTCTCGCTGGAAGATTTGTAGCTTACTACTTCTTTTTAACCAACTTTAGCGTTGGAAGAAGCCGTCGTTGGTATGAACCGGTGTTGGAATGTAACGTGGGTATAAACCGGTCCCCTAGCCATGCCATGACGGACTTTTCGGTGGAGTGGTTCATAAAAAGTAGCGAAATCTGTTTTAGGCTAGCATAACGGCGAATGTTGTTTAGTAAAGCAGAAGAATCAACGTTTACATATTAGTCATTTGTTCTTCGAATAAAACAAACATATCTTTTGCGTTATAAATGTTTAAGTCTCTCTCTCTCTCTCTCTCTCTCTCTCTCTCTCTCTCTATCTCTATCTCTCTCCATGTAACAAATCGTAACGTTTGTCGACACTCCTTCCCGCCTCTACAAGCGTTACGTAATTGATGGATGACGCCTAAAGGAAAAAAATACTCTTGTCTTCCCTTATCGGACATCGCTCTTAGTGCATGATGTTGGGCGTACGGCTTGATATGATTTATTTTCCTTGGCCAATTAAACCAGTACCCCAATAATACTGTTACTTTAGTCTGGCCAAAGATTATCGACATCTAATTCGGGTTAGGAAAGCTTGCACCCACGATAAGACGCTCGAAGCTATTTCCGCAGCAAAACAACAACAAACAGCAACAGTCAAAAACATCGGGTTGCTATGCTACAGTATCCGAAAAGTCTAGACACCACTAGATCGCGCAGAATTATGTGTAAAGCCCCTTGGGGTAAAAGCGTCCCAGCTAGCCGCCCAATCAGCTGACTGCTGCAGCTAGCCCGGCACCGTAGACCAACCAATTTCTGCCGAAAAGCGCGCGCCCAACGATTGTTTTCGACCTGGTGGTGCGATTTATTGCCCCCATCGTGCTGTAACTGGATTGCGCTTATCGGCCCACCGATCCTGGGAAGATTAACGCGGTCCGTGTCCAATTGTCCAATCGGCCAATGGGGTACTATGTATATAAAGGCCGCCCGAACCACCGCAACAGGACATCAGTTGAGTGCGTCTTCAGTCACACATCACTACCATCCGCCATAAAGAATGAAGCTTGTTGCGGCGTTCGCCCTCGTGGGCCTATTGGCCACCCTCGCCAGTGCCCGCTCGCTGCTGGACATCGATCCGGCGCGCGTCAAATCGAACGAAGAGTACGATCGCTACTGGCGCCGTCTGCCGGCCGAGCTGCAGTACCTGCGCACGGTGGAGCAGCCGACCCGTCGCATCACCAACGGTCAGCTCGCGACGGCCGGCCAGTTCCCGTACCAGGCCGTCGTGTACAGTGAGACCGGCGACGGGTACTACAGCCTGTGCGGTGGAACCATCCTCACCACGACCTACGTGCTGACCGCGGCTCACTGCGTCACCGACGACTTCGATCGGGCCGTTGCGGGCGGTATCGTGTTCCTCGGCGCCACCGACCGCACCGTCTTCCAGTCGACCCAGCAGCGCATGTCGTTCGGCAACGCGGGCATCCGCGTCCATCCGCAGTACAACTCGACCAGCATCCGCAACGACATTGCGACCGTGCGCCTCGATACGGCCGCCATCTTCAACACGTACGTGAAGGCGATCGATCTGCCCGCCCGCTCCGATGCGCGCCAGTTCGGCGGCTTCGAAGGTACGGCATCCGGGTTCGGGCGCACCGCCGATACGGTGCCGGACGCCTCGAACGTGCTAATGTTTGTGCGCAACCCGGTCATGACGAATGCGCAGTGCAACGCGTACTGGAGCACCGGGCTGGTCCAGGCCCAGAACGTCTGTCTCGATCCGTACGGTGGACGGTCGGCTTGCAACGGTGACTCGGGCGGTCCGCTGGCGGTGCAGGACGCTGGGCGCAGTCTGCAGGTGGGCATTGCTTCGTTCGTGTCCGCCAAGGGCTGTACGTCCGGTGCGCCGTCCGTGTGGGTGCGCGTCTCGTACTTCCGTGACTTTATCAGCCAGAACTCGAACTACGTGTTCCGTGCTTAAGGCGAGGAAGCGTGAATTAGTGGAGCGATTTTAACGTTTTCAAAGAGAATTTTAAATAAAAGGCTTAAGGAAAAAGGATAAAAAATAAAGGTGTCTTTCTTCAGACGAGAAGAAACTGCAGACTGCTTGCGAAGCTCCTGGTTTCGAAAAAGCATCCTTCTCATCTAAACGCCCTTGAATGAATGAAGAAACGGCTCATCCATTCAAATTAAGCTCATCCTCACGATAAAGCTAATCGAGTGAAGCCGGGTGATTGCTTATCCTAATGCCCATTACACCGCATCCCAGTATCTTCAATCATCTAATCTTATCGGTGTGAAAAGTGTGAAACAACAATTCATTCATTCATGTCACCGTTTCGAGATTGGTTGTTTATCGGATCCCAGCTGGTGTATGTTTGACCACTGCTACTTTATCGCTATTCTCCAGTAACATCCACTTGTTTGCTTGTATTTGAACCTGAAATCAAAAGAAATCTCGATGGCGGAATGTTTATCAGACTGAGCAGTTTTATTGCAACCCCCTTTTTCCCATGGTGGTGCTTATCGGTTAAGATAAACCGTTTCTGTGGTGGCAATTGAATTAGTGCAGCATGATTTGATTGTTGGTAAACAATTACTACAATTACAGCACAAATAAAGCAATAGTAACTGTGATCGGAAGCTTTTGACGGAGTGCTACTGTGGCATGGAGCATGGGGCACCTCTTAGCGCAGCAGCATTATGGTTACTTTTATTTGCGTTTCTTTCACTTTTAGGAGGTGTTGTGAGTTAACATACTAGCGGAGAGGATTATTAACATTTTTGTTAATTTAATCCGTACATAGTACAGAAGTGTCCTCGTATCCTCGCCCTCAAAATACGTTCCTTCTTGGCGCTCTTGGACTAAACGCCTGAAAGTATACCTTGCGTAGCGGAAGCCCTTTGCCTTATCAAGTTGGTTGCGTGATTGTATGAGTGTTGCTTGCCGTACATGGAAGCTACTCTGAGCTTTCCACATTTAGGCTGTATTCTGTGATGGGTATGGTTGCGTTCGGGGCTAGTAAATATATTCTCTAACATTTGGGAATAATGGGTTTTGATCAATATTGACAATTCCCCAACTAGCTTAACCCGAATGTTGGTAGTGATGGCAGTAAAGCAACGAAAGGAGATCTTCAAGGATCCCTGCTAGTGAAAGCTTCCTTCGTAGCTTCTACCAAAGACAGGAAGCTGTATCTGCAATTGGCAGCAAAAATGTTGTTGTTTTGGGCATCATTTTTCGTGTGGCGAGATCGATTTTCGTTTCCCTCAGAATAGGGTCCAGAGAAATGTTAACGATTGGTGAACGTAAAATAGGGCAATTCTTGGCGGCTACTAAACTCACCAGCATGTAGCATTGGTTTGACACATCTTCATTGAAAATTGGGAAGAAATTGAGTTGGCACAAGTCGATCAGTCCATAGTTCTCAGCAAACATAACTCTCCCCACGACAATCTCAATAGAAATTTTCGTAGATAATGCCTTTGGACGCCCCGAAGGATGGGGATCTCTATGAAGTTTGTTCATGAAGCCTTGGAACGAAGATGCGTCAAAGTTCACTGATACAGGAACGTTCCCTGGTTACTTATCGATCTTTATGTCGACCATTTCTTCTTCTTCTTTTGGCTCAACAAACGTTGTCGGTCAAGGTCAAGGTCTGCCTGTACCACTTTTGGGGATGGCTTTCAATGACTTTTTTTTGGATTACCCCACCCATAGCAAGATAGTCAGTCCTACGTATGGCGGCACGGTCTATTTGGGGCTTGAACCCATGACGGGCATGTTGTTAAGTCGTACGAGTCGACGACTGTATCATGAGACCGGCTGTCGACCAATATACTAATCGTATTCCCTGATCTTTATCCTTAGGCCGGTCTGGTGGTACAGTCGTCAACCCATACGACGTAACAACATACCCGTCATGGGTTCAAGTCCCGAATAGACCGTGCAACCCCATACGTAGGACTGACTCTCCTGCTATGGTAAACAAAAAGTCACTGAAAGCCAATCTCACTTCACTATTGGGTACAGGCAGGCCTTGATCGACAGCGGTTGTTGTGCCAAAGAAGAAGAAGATCTTTATCATGGAGCATCAAGAAAATGTTCAAATCTAAGCTGATGATATCATGACCTTTTATCGTCCACTCATTCGAACGGTATGCAAACCGCATGGCAAAGCGCCTGAAGTAATGCTTCCTGCATGACATTGTATCCTTCTTTCAGCTTTCCTTTCAGTTTTAACACCCGATGACCGTCCTGTCACTGTACATCGCACTGAAATTCTATCCACTGCTTCATGCCACTCTGCCATACGAAGTCACCGGCTAAATGATGATTTTTGAAAAGCCGTGCTGCCACCGGAAAGGCGGGAATTGCCCGGTACAGATTTGCGCATATTATCGCACCTCGGCAATCGCCTTCGCGGGAAAATCCAAACCACAGTATTTACGGCATCAGTGCTTATCGCGCGCCCTCCAAAACCACCACGAAATACGATCCCCATATCTGCTGATAGGTGGGCCGCGGTATAAAAGCTACACTCCGACCGCAGCAACGGTATCAGTGTAGTCCCCCCCGACACGGCGGAACGGAAGCAACCAGTAACGACGAAATCAGGATGAAACTTGCGGGAGCATTTGTTATTGCCGGCCTGCTGGCCGTCTGTTCGCTCGCCAGTGCCGAATGGATCGACATCGACTGGTCGCAGGTGAAGCCGATCGACGAGTTCGACCACTACTGGCAGCGTCTGCCGGCGGAGATGCAGTACCTGCGCCATGCCCGCCCCTCGGCGCGCATCGTCAATGGACAGCAGGCGACCCCCGGCCAGTTCCCGTACCAGGTGGCGCTGCTGAGCAACTTCGGCACCGGTACCGGTCTGTGCGGTGCTACCATCATCACCAACAACTTCCTGCTGACGGCCGCTCACTGCGTGGTCGGTGGCAACGGGCAGGTGGCCATCGGTGGCACCGCCATCCTGGGAGCGCACGACCGCACCGTGGTGGAGCCGTCGCAGCAGCGCATCGCCTTCGCGCAGAGCGGCATCTTCGTGCATCCGAGCTACAACCCGTCGACGATCCGCAACGACATTGCGACGGTGCGCCTGAACACGCCCGCCACCTTCAATGCGCGCGTCCAGCCGATCGATCTGCCCGCCCGCTCCGATGCGCGCACCTTTGCCGGGGTGCAGGGTACGGCTTCCGGTTTCGGCCGCACGTCGGACGCTAGCACCGCCACCTCGCCGGTGGTCATGTTCACGCGCAACCCGATCCTGTCGAACGCCCAGTGCAACAGCTTCTGGAGCACGGCCGTGGTGCAGGCACAGAACGTCTGTCTGGATGCGACCGGTGGCCGCTCGCCGTGCAACGGTGACTCCGGTGGTCCGCTGGCGGTGCAGGACGGTGGCCGCAGCCTGGAGGTGGGCATCGCTTCGTTCGTGTCCGCTGCCGGCTGCGCCTCGGGTGCACCGTCCGTCTGGGTGCGCATTTCCTTCTTCCGCGACTGGATCCAGCAGAACTCGGACTACGTGTTCCGTCCTTAGGGTGGGTTAAGCGAGTGGGTGGAAGTCGCGCCGTGACTTCCGTGTGATGCATTTACTAGGAGTTTGTAATAAAATTATTGTGATCATTCAAACTATCACTGTTTTCAATTCATGTTCAGTAGCAACGGTAAGCTGGTAAAAATTACTGTAGAAACCTTACTGTACTTACTGGTTTCCAAATCTTTTTGATGAATTATCAAATTCGATTATAAGCCATTGGTCAGGTACGTTCGTCGCTTATCCATACTCTTTTCTCAATCATACGCATCAAGTTGGAGATATGGCGAGACATAGTGAGATATGGTTAGACTGTTCGCCTAAACTCAGGGGCGGATCTAACGGTAGGCGGACTAGGCGGTCGCCTGGGGCCCCGCCGATTTAGGGGCCCCGTGGATCGCCAGTCTATAGTATGGCGTATTTATTACATGTATGCCATATGAACAGAGTACTAGCGAAAAGGGCCCCAGATACCCTTAATCCGCCACTGCCTAAACTAGTGAAAGCAATGGGCAGTTTGTATGACGGTATGGGACCATCCATAAAACACGTAACGCTTGAAGAATTAGGGTAATTTGTTCTATTGTTTCGATTTGCTATATACGGGATGAGAAAAGGGACTTGTATTACAATGAGCAAAATACTGATCCAAAATACAAGATGCTCCAAAAACTCTGTAGGAGACATCCATAAAAATCGTAACGCTAAAAATTGCTATTTTGGCACTTTTACTCTCTAATGCAATAAGATGTAATGTAATAGAAAGTAAGATTAATTGATGATCTACGGCGCAATGTCGTCCATATTTTATTTAATTTTTTTGGTATGAAAAAACACAGTTATTTTGAAACGTCATCTTTAGGCATCTTTCCTTTACAATACAAATAATTTTGCTACAATAGATGTAACATTGTAATTTTAAGCTCCAAAAATGGTGCCCTTTGCAACAAAAAGTGTGTTTTTGCGGGAAGCTCTGCTTTACTATTAAGAATATAGGGAAACGCTCCGAAGGTCCCTATTTGACACACAAGATTCAAGTATATTAACAAGTAATTTTTCAACGCTAAAAGCATGAAAAACTGTCCAACAGGTTTAAAACTGTGTCTCATATGAGAATGGATCAACAAGTGACGAACCCCGTTAGCTCACTTTTTAAATCACCGCTTATAGAGCGTCCTAAGAAAAGTACTAAGAAACACTGAAAATGGAAGTTTCATCTCCCCCGCTGTGTAGCCTAGACATTGATCCTTCGGATTCATGTCTGTTCTAGACAACATAAACATGATCTGGCAGACCAGTACGTCTCCTATTATAATAAGGTAAAAAAGCCTCTTCCCTTCTACAACAGCTGCTCCCAATTCAATCTCACATTTGCTCTGCTTCGGAATGACGGTCTCACCAAAACTAACAAATGCAGGGCACAGCCAAAAACCATCCACTCGATCGCCCCTATCGTTCAATTGCCATGACCTAAACTTGGTTAACCATGGCCAAAATGCGTAGTTAGTAATGTTTCATCGACCTTATGCACCTGCTTAAACATACAAGTCATCGCTCTACGTCCAGTGATATCTTACCGCTAATCTTCATCGCTCGGACATTATCAAAATTTTAGACTCGTCCATCGGTCCCAAACACAAACGATAAGAATCGCCAAATCCCTGATTGGCCAACAAGCAACCGACCAAAAAAAAAACAATCTCCTCTATAAAAGTACCGCAGCACCATATCTTCGATGGCAAATGGTCGATAAGAAATGAAACATTGAATGTGGTGCTGTTTGGTTTGTTTTGCTACTAAGAAAATCCTTTTGCTGGATAAACCCGTGAAGGGTGGAATTTCCCTCCGAATGGCAACCGACGTCATGGTCGGCTGCCGCCACCACCAGCGTTATCTGCCTCGAAGGATAGTCCGCACTGTCATGCAGGCTGTCGCGTTAGGTTAGCTTGCGTATAAAGGTACCTCACAGGCGCGCCTGTGCCGTGTAGATTGTCCGCAGAACCTCAGCGTGTGTGTGCAAAGATGAAGGCAGCCCTGCTCGTAACGTTGGCCGTGGTGGCGGCCGCCAGTGCCGAATGGATCGACATTGACTGGTCGCGAGTGAAGCCGATCGACCAGTTCGATCACTACTGGCAGCGTCTGCCGGCGGAGCTGCAGTTCCTGCGCCACGCGCGGCCCGCGCAGCGCATCGTCAACGGGCAGGAGGCGGTGCCGGGCCAGTTCCCGTACCAGATCGCGCTGCTGAGCAACTTTGCTGCGGGCGGGGGCCTGTGCGGTGGCACCATCATCACGAACACCTTCATCCTGACCGCCGCTCACTGTGTGGTGGATGGGGCCGGTGCTCTCGCCACCGATGGTACGGCCATCCTGGGCGCCCACAACCGGACCGCCACCGAACCGACCCAGCAGCGCATCGGCTTCGTGCGCGACGGTGTGTTTGTGCATCCGAGCTACAGTGCGACGCTGATCCGGAACGACATTGCGACGGTGCGCCTGAACTCGCCCGCCGTCTTTAACGAGCGCGTGCAGCCGATCGAGCTGCCGGCCCGGTCGGACAGCCGTACGTTCGCTGGCATGATTGGAACCGCTTCCGGGTTCGGGCGCACGTCGGATGCGCTGCCGGGCGCGTCGGATGTGGTCATGTACACGAGCAACCCGGTCATGACGAATGCGGCCTGTGTCAGCGCCTGGAACATCATCCTCGTGTCGGACCAGAACGTATGTCTGGATGCTACTGGTGGCCGGTCGGTGTGCAACGGTGACTCCGGCGGTCCGCTGACCGTGCAGGACGGGGGCGAAAGTCTAGAGATCGGTATCGCTTCGTTCGTGTCGGCGCAGGGTTGCGCCTCGGGCATTCCGTCCGTGTGGGTGCGCATCTCCTTCTATCGCGATTTTATCGAGCAAAACTCAAACTACGTGTTCCGTGCGTAAATCCGGGAAGGGAAAGAAATCCAAGTCCATTTCGTTGTAAATACAGTAGGAATAAAAATGAACATTGTGTTTAAATTATTTTTATTTGTGCTTTTCAAAACTCTGCTCACTCGACGACATAACGGTCGGTTCGAATGTTGGGCCGGTTTGTTCGGTGCGGTGGCATAAGCTGCGGAATAGGCGGTGGCGTCACAACTGTCGTACCGGGAGCGATAGTCGTAGTTGGCGGTGGTGTCGTTGGAACTGGCGTCGTTGTTGTGGTTGTGGTTGTTGTGGTTGTGGTTGTTGTGGTGGTCTGAGGCACACCGGTTGTGGTCGACTCGGTTACTGGTGGCGGCGTTGGGAAGAAGTCAAAATCGTTCCTTATCGTAACGTCCGAATTAGCCTCAATCCAGGCCAGGTACGTGGTAAGTCGCGTGTACACTGCGGGACGGTCCAGATCACACCCCAGCGCCGATATGAAGGACAGCAGCCCGATCACGGTTCGACCACCGTCCGCATCGTTCACCGTGAGCGATCCTCCATTGTCGCCCTGGCACGGCGACCCGTCGTTGGTCGAGACGCAAACGTGCGAGTCGGCAATACCGCCCAAATACTGCAGCCCACAGGCCGCATTGCTGATGACGGACCCATTGAGACGGTGCAGATTGTTGAGGGGCAGAATTTCCGGTGCATTCTGGCCGAGTGCGCCCCACCCGCTAACGGTCGCGAGCTGACCGGTGAACGATGAATCGGCCTGCCGCCAGTTGGGCAATCGGGCTAATCGGATGTAATCTGTAACAAAGGATGACAGCCAGCAGGCCGGTTATCAGAAAGGTTGAATTCCACGCGGCGGATGTGGCGATAGCTGCGCTATCGCGCTGGCGCACGTGGACCCCGACTACTTACCGCTCAGGATGGCCGGGCGGGACAGCCGCACCAGCGCTATGTCGTTCAGGTTTTGGCTCGGCACGAACGCCTGATGCACGATGACGTCACTGGCCATGACGATGTCCTCGACGTTGGTCATGTTGGATGCGCCGAGCAGGACCGTCGTTGCACCGGGGCTGTCAGCAAAACGGGACACTATTAGCAACACGGTTTTGTCCTTTTTGGGAGAAATCCACTTACTTAAGGAAACAGTTGGCCGCCGTTAGCACATAGTTCAGCGATATTAAACTGCCACCGCACCAACGGTTGCCGATGGGCTGCTGAATCATCAGCCCGGCCGCGTACGGGATCTCGCCCGGGGCCACCGGTACGCCGCCCCGGATGCGCGGTGTTTTCTGCACCGGCAGCGGGACGTGTCGCCCGGCAAGGCCATCGTGGCTCGGTGCGCTACGGACGGACACTGACGCCGCACACGTGCAAACGAGCGCCAGCAGAAGGAGTGTGGGAACGTGCGCCATCTTGACACTGGTGCGCGGATCGTTTATGACTAGGTCGTAACCGGATTAGATTAACGCGTTTTATACCTGGCTTTGGCTAACAAAACCATTGATAGCCCAGGCGGGGGATGAGTAATTCGTGCGAAGCCTTCTCTGATAAAGGCCCCGAGCTGTGGGCGATGTATTTTTTTTGATTCGGCGATGTTTTGGGTGTGTGTTTGTAGTGTCAGGGTTGTGTCGACGTGAGCCGGCTTGTACTAAGAGTGGATTGTACTAAGAGAATGGGAAATTTAAATAAATTTGAAAGAAAGGAAGTCAACCGTTAACAACTTCTTAGCTGTTTTCGTTGGTGTATTAGAAAAAGGGGGAATATCTTATCTTGTTGGAATACATATTCCAATAAAGCGTATTATTATATTCTAGTCTGGATCAAGCTAAATGTCTACGCAGAATGTCTTCGCAGAAGTTTTGCAAAAATTGCTGCCGGGAATGGTTCATTCCCAAATATGGTATTTAGTAGAATCGTACCATAGTAGAACATTTGGGTCTGAATTTGAGTAGGTTCTATAACAAGGTAAGGCTCGGGAACCGTTCCATCCGCAAGACAGATCTAAGTACAGTTTTGAATAATTATAATTATACAGGAAGCTGTTTTAGGACTGGCATGAGTTTGACAGCAGTTCCAGGAATGGTTTGAATATGGTATCAGTTCCAGGATCGATATAGGTTCGGGATTAATTCTGGATATAGAATGGGTTTGAGATCAGTTCCAAGAATGGTTCGAATATGGTGTTAGTTCCAGGATCCGTACAGGTTCGGAATAAATTCTGGGAATGGAATGGGTTTATGATCAGTGCTATGAATGTTATAGGCAAGATATCAGTTCCAGGACTAATAAGGATACAGGGTCATGCAGCTCATGGGCTGGTGTGGGCTTAGGATCAGTAAGAGGACAGGTGTGGGTACAAGATCCGTTTCAGGACCAAAACGAGTTCAGAACTAGTTCCAGGGACGGTATTTTACGGAATCAGTTTAAGGACCAAATATAGGGGCGGTATCGCGCTATCTATATTAGGTCTAGGACCTATACGGATTGTGAACCAGTTTCAATATCGCTGTTGGTTAATAATCAGTCTTAGAATCGGCATCGACTTAACAGCATGGGTTCAAATCCCAATTTGACCGTGTCCCCATACGTATGACTCACTATCCTGCTATGGATAATCAATCAATAAGTACAGCTAATCCCACTAGTGGTACAGGCGCAGACATTGACCGACAACGGTTGTTGCGTCAAAGACGAAAAAGAATCGGTTTTGGTTGAGGACCAGTTCCAGGATTGTTATGGATACATCATCAGCTCTAAAACTGATATGGATTCAGGATCAGTTCCAAGACCGGTATAGGTTCAACATCAGTTTCCGGATTAATATGGGATCAGAATCAATACAAGGACAAAGATTGGTATGGGTGCAAGATCCGTCTCAGATTCGGTTAAGCATTAAGGATTATTTTCACTCCCGGTAATGGTTCAGAATTAGTCTTTCTGAATCTGCTCGTGGGTTACAGAGAACGTGACGATTCACAAAAACCTGTTCCCGTACCCACGGGTTTTTATGCACCCACGAAGTTATTTTGCTTAGCCCTGTAATCAGACCGAATTAATTAGCTCAGAACAAATCAAGCCCAGAGGACCTAATTTTGCAATAGCAATATTGAATAGCTCATTCAAAATCGCCAATAGTCCTACCAAAATTTTGATAAAGCTGTTCAATGTTAATTCCCTATTCATCTGCAAGTTCACAAGCTCGTTAAGACAATTGGAACCATCGATATCGACACAATCTATTACGTTATCAATTTCTGCCAACAACAAAAATCGCATCTTTGTTTACACAATGATGAAGGATGACCAACTCCGCCCCCCGAAAGACGAGCCAAACAGTTGCCGATTAACTCACCGTCCCGATAAACGCCGCAGAGTGCGATTAACGAATACCCCCTTACATCTGGTATGGCAAAGGGTCATGCTACCGTTATCGCCCTGGCTGTAACTCCCTGCACCTGACATTCTGTTGTCTGGTCTGGTATAGCCACTGGTCTGGTGTAGCAGGACCCACGGTGACGTCTAATCGTCCGATCGGGGTTTTGTTGCTAGTGTCATACCATTCCACCGATAGCGGAGCATGTTGCGGTAGCGAACAGATAATCATCAGCAACAGGTGTGAGGCTCGCGTGAGCAGATACGGCAGAGATTGGTGGGTTGGAAAAACCCTGCGATGTTCCTGATCGTCCCAAGCGCTCTCTCGTATTCTTTCTCTCCCTCTCTCTCTCTCTCTCTCTCCCTCTCTCTGGTTAAAGGCATTCCATTTCTCTCTATAAAGCTTAGGTTGTTTTACTTGTTTGGTTACTTAGATGTCGGAGAAAACTTATGCTTAAATTGGATTAGCTCACAACGCACGCGCCCAACTTCAAGCACGCCAGACCGACCTTAGCCCGTTGCTATCGTAACCAACTACGCACGAAGTTGGCTTTTTTTATCAGCTCACAGGTTCTCTCAACGATGACGGGCAGTCTAAGATGGCGGTCCGGAGCGCTATATCGATAACACGTAGGCGAGGTCGGGCGACGACTCCCGTGCAACGTTAAAAAGCGACTGCCCGGACCGGCACACGCTTAGTGTGAGCCTGCGTGAGCCTCAACGATGAAATCCCTGTTCGTGTTCGCCCTGCTGCTGGTCGCCGTGGCGGCCTACGCGCCCCGCAACAATCAGCGCGTCTTCGGCGGCGACATTGCCACCGCCGGCCAGTTCCCGTACACCGTTGGGCTGATCACGCGCATCAACATTCTGCTGACTGGTCAGTGTGCCGGTTCGCTGGTGTCGGCCAACTTCATCCTTACCGCTGGCCGCTGCGTCTCTGGGTACGTTAATTCGCTTAAGATTTTGGAATAAATGATGGGTACTATCTTGCTTTTCCCCGTTGTCTTTCGAACAGTGTTCAGAGTGCCGTCGCCGTGCTGGGTGGACTGCGCATCAATGAAGCGAACGAACCGGGCGCAGTGCGCATCACCGTGACCGACTTCATCATTCACCCGCAGTACGAGGCGCAGCCGGACGTGTTCGACGTTGCGCTGGTGCGCCTGCCGCTCCCGGTGCCGTTCAGCGACAACATTCGCCCAGTGCGCCTGCCCAACCTGCGCCAGGTGGAGGCCACCTTCAACGGCCAGCAGGCAACCGTGACTGGCTGGGGCCGCTTTGGCGAGGGTACGGCCAACTCGGAGGTGCTGCGCTTCGGTCGCTCCCAGGTCATCTCGACGCTGGCCTGCCGGATCAGCCTGCCGACCAACACGATCCTCGACGAGCACGTGTGCACGGACGGTGCGAACAGCTCGCCGTGCCAGGGCGATGTCGGTGCCCCGCTGACGATCGTGGACGCGGACGGCATCACCACCCAGATCGGTGTGTTCTCGTTCATCTCGATCCTGGGCTGCGAGTCGGGCCGTGCCGCGGTGCACACGCGCATGTCCTCCTATCTGACCTGGATCGGCGACAACTCGGACGTCGAAATTCGCGATGGCTTCTAATCCAACCGCTTATAAACGATAACAAACAAACAAAAAAACACGGTTGTACGGTTGACAAATAAACACGAAACCGAAGGGACTATCTTATCGTAATCACCTGCTCCGGGGGGATTGATCTGGAAGGCTTGCAGAGGGCAAGTGTCGAAAAGTCCACCGGGGTTTTTGGGGTTTTTGGTTGTGTTCTTTTCCCCTGCCTGAAGCATTAACGCGTTTGTATAAAAATCTCGCCCGAGGACACCGTCCGGACAGTCGGAACGTGAACAGACGAACGAACTGAAGTACGATCGAGATGCGGAAGTGCTCTCTGTTGTCGGTGCTGGTGCTAGTGGCAGCGGTCTGCGCCACGGAGGTCGTAGGCATTCGTCCGGCGCTGCGCCAGGATGCCCCCCGGGGTCGCGTTGTTGGGGGAGCTCTCGCTACCGCTGGACAGTTCCCGTACGCCGTCGGGCTGGTAACGCACACTGGAGTCATATTTACTGGGCGCTGTGCGGGTTCGCTCATTTCTGCCAACTATGTCCTTACGGCGGCGAGCTGCGTGCAGAGGTTGGTACACAGAGAACGCTTTGCCGGAGTCGCTGGGATGTCTTGAACTGTACCTCTCCCTTTCCAACAGTGCCACGTCAGCGTTTGCCTACCTCGGAGGCCTGCGGGTGGACGACCAACCGGAACAGGGCCGCGAACGACTCCTGATCGAACGCTTCATCCTGCACACGAGCTTTGTGGAGGGAGGCGAAAACTTTGACGTTGCTCTGGGGCGGCTTCCGCGCTCTGTCAGCTTCACCGATCGCATTCGCCCAACACGGCTGCCAAACCGACGCCAGGTGCAGGCAACGTTCGCGGGCCAGCAGGGGACCGTGTTTGGGTGGGGCCGGTTCGGCTCGGGCATTAGCAATTCGGCCGAGCTGCGCTTTGGCCGGGCGGAGATCATTACCAATCTGGCCTGCCGGGTCAGCCTGCCGACGAACACGATCGTCGATGCGCACATGTGCACGGACGGGTCGGTCAGTTCGCCGTGTGCGGGCGATAATGGGGCACCGCTGACGATTGTGGACGCGGACGGCATCACGACACAGGTCGGCGTGTTTTCGTTCAACTCGGTGCTTGGGTGTGACGCTGGACGGGCCGCTGTGTATACGCGGCTGTCGGCCTACCTAGACTGGATCGGTGCCAACTCTGATGTGACTATTCGGGATAATTTCTAAACGGTTGCTAATAAAATAAAATTAACAATAAATGGTCAAATGTTTTCCATACATTAATCCTAAGAATAAAATATACATGTATTTTTTCATTCTTTCTTTCTAACCAATCATATTAATCAAAGTAATACGGGAATAGACTTTAATTGAATATTTAAGAGTGGAATGATACGGTACAAGGCCGTACCGAGTAGGGAGTGGAGAACCCTTTCTTTACCTTCTGGAGGTTTCGGATCGATTCCTGTTCCAGTGGGGCACTGCTACAGAGACCAATCTGAAATGATTTCCAACATTACAAATAGATTCGCCGCAAAAGCACACCTGGTAGAAGCGCGACAACAAGACAAAAACAGCGCATAGCTTATCAGGTACAGGGCTCCGTAAGCCATCAAGCGCCGTTACTCTCCGGTTTGCATTGATATATTGTCGACAGAACATGCAGCATTTTTCCTGGCCAATCACGATCGATAAGCAGTATGAAAAAAAGAGAAAAGATCGATTTGTAACGTCCCTCCCGCCGCCGCGCATTGCACAACGAATACGGCGTCTTCTCTTCTTCTTATTTAAGCGCACCAACCTTAGTCGCTGAAATAAGAGGTCATTCTGTTTTACTCCTAATTATTTAACATATCAGTACTTACATCATTATTAGTAAAGGTCCCCGAGATACGCGGACCTTTATTCAATATCAACTCAAATAATCCATTTAATGGCTATAACATCTCATTAAATGCTACATTATA
This sequence comes from Anopheles arabiensis, assembly GCF_016920715.1. Classification (NCBI taxonomy): domain Eukaryota; kingdom Metazoa; phylum Arthropoda; class Insecta; order Diptera; family Culicidae; genus Anopheles; species Anopheles arabiensis. The sequence goes on along the minus strand of NC_053517.1, from coordinate 89,285,841 downwards.
CGAACATTTGCTATATTTTGACTGTAAACTGCATGATTCGACTTCCGAAATTAGAGATACGTGGTTTCTCTTGTTCCCCATTAATAGGTTATCTCGGGAACAGCATCTAATTTCAATCGCAATCCCAATCGCAATCGCAATCAGAACCCCAATCGCAATCAGAATCCCAATCACAATCGAATCCCAATCGAATCGCAATCCCAATCCCAATCAGAGTCCCAATCGAATCCCAAACGAATCCCAATCCCAATCGAGACGCAATAAAATCCCAATCGCAAAGGAATCTTTTAGGGATTCAAATCCTACAAACGGGATCCGATCCGATCGAATCTTTCTAGGGATTGAATCTTCGAATCTTCCGAATCCGACACAATCTGTGAGTTGTTGGGGTACTCACCAATAGGATATAGTCAGTGTTTAGTATGAGGGCTCAGTCTATATAGGGGCTTGAACCCATAACGGACATGTTGTCAACTGGCCCGATTCTCATCGCCTGTCCATTCATACGTCTTGGGCTATAAAGAATGCTATTCGTCGGTCGACACGTGTATCACCAACAAAGGTCCTGGAACAGACATAAGAGAGTATCCACCAACTACACGTTACACGGCAAATTATTTTGTAGAACATCATGACTCTTCCAGAAATCGTCTTTTCTATTGATGTTAGGAACGCAATCTGACCATTCGAAGGCTCAACCTGTTCTGATTAATGCTTGAATGCGCTAAAATACAGAGGTGTCAAACACATGACTTATGCACGGTTTCTGATATTTTTGGCACACTTTGTTGCCTCTTGCGCACTAGAAGTGATGGAAGGACTAAGAAGCGATGATGTCATTGGATCGACACATTTGATTTTTTTTTTTCCTCCAATTAGATTCCAATTGAGCCTGAGCAATAAGGATCCCATGCTAATCTACTTTAGCATACCGTCATACAAGATTGCATTCATCTTTGCATTCAATTTTACTCATAGTATCTTTTATTTCTGTATTTATTTCTTTAAATCTTTTTTTCTTTCTTTGTTCCTTTAGAATCAGTATTAAATACAAAATAAAATGAAATGAAAGCAACTCTCCGGTATTAATTTACATTTTTATTGTTTCGTCAAACTTAAACTTAAACGCATAACGCACTTACGAATCAACCTAAACTAAGATGGTACTAAAATAAAATTAAAGAAATTAATTGTAAACATTAAGACTTAATCAAAAATCCAAGTTCCTGTATAGTTTTCATTTTTTTCTTTTTGCTGCAGTTTGTGTCGGTTTATTTTCATTTATTTTTTTAATTCTTTACGGAAGCGAAAAGAGCAGCACCCAAGAGACTGGATATTTGATACACCCCTTACTCTCTGCTGTATGTCCAGATGCACTTCGTCTGAGGTGTGTTAAATAAACGTGCATTATTTCTCCTAAGCACAACGTAGTTCGAATAACAGAAATACGAACACGATCCGATCCACTGTTTCCCACGTATGACGTATGAAGGGTTGAAGACGTTATACGTCCCAGATGGAATGAGCCAAACTCTTTCTCCTTGCGTTTATAGTTTCATTTTGGTTTTTCTTTTCTTTATTTTAAAGACATTGGTAAAGTACGGGGGTTTAGTTGATTTGAATTCATTAAAGTGTGTGTATCTGTTGTTTTTTTTATCATTAACAAATTAGTTATATATTTCTATTTGCATATCAATTTGCTCCAGTACGCTTCTGGCCATTTGCTTCCATTTGCATCGCTTTCCTCACTCTCACTCGCTTGGACTAACTATGATCGCACACCCCTGCCGGAAGGGGTGGCAAACTTCTGCCTCGACCACGCAAACCACGCTCTACTTAAAGTTTGTTTTCCAGCTAATGTTCAGACTTATCAGTTCGAGTGTTTTAATGTTTTGTTTTGTTGTGTATAGCAGCTTTTCGACTGTTTTCTCTTGTTTTGTTTTGCTTTGTTATGTGTTGTGTGGGTATTTTGTTGTTATAAGTGGTATCCCTTTTTAAAGTATGCTTTGTGTTTTCTTTTTTTTTTGTATGTTAATGCTTTCTTTTTTTCCATTAGGTGTGTAGTAATTTGCTTAGTTACGTTTAACTCGTTACCTTTTGCTAGACCCGGTAACTGCACTTCTTTTTTGCAACAATCGTTTGGTTGTATTTAATACGTAGGGGGGGATTGTCCGTCCCACCATCGTCTCTCTCTCTCTCTCTCTCTCTCTCTCTCTCTCTCTTTCTTTTGCTGTTTCTTTCGTTTTTTTCCGTTTTTTCTGGATTTTTATTTACTATTCCTTTCTTTCCTGCATGTATGTTAGAAGCAACTATCAAAACGGCTCCTTCCCATGTATCGTGATATTAATTGCTATTGCGTGAGAGCAGACCGGTACTGGTGTGGTGGAATAGCTTTCAACATATTTTTTCTGAACGAGAAGTTGATAAGCTTGATACACCGTGATAGTAAGTGTGAATGGTTGCGATTGCACCTGATTGCACACCGATCAGCAGCCACCAAAAACAGCATCTACACCCAGTACACCATGAACAACATCGCGCTCGGCATTGCTTGTATAAGCACGCGCAACAGTAGCGTGCGCGCCCCACAATCTCAACGTTTATTTAGTACTTTCGGTACATCCTTACACAGATTACCAGACACAGGGTTGGGAGGGGAGGAGGTCCAGGCCATAAACACGGGACAGTGTAGTCTATCTTCAGCCGGCAGGGGGAGGCGGTTTAAGAGTGCCCCACACAGCCCACAGCAACATATTTGCAGCCCACCGACTATTCACACATTGTGTATAATTGATATAATTCTTTTTTTGTTTCGAACGCCTTTTCTCCCTTCAATCTTTGTATCTTGTTTAATACAGAGCTGTAACTTTCAAACAGTTTTTTTTCCATTTTCGCTTTCTTCTTGTTTTGTGTTTAGATAAACATATTGTTTTGTAATAGTATTTTTTGTTGTGGTTGTATTGATAATAATTTCATTAACCACTTCGCAACCGTGAGTCTGACTCGTAGTGAAACGTTGCGGGCCTATTATTTCCAATTTTCAAAATGTATCCATCTTCCAACTCGCCTTTATCCTCTTTTTTCTTCTGTAGCTGTACGATCGACTAAGATTTTCATTTATCTATAAACATCTCTCCCTGCGCGAGAGTTAAATTTTAATTATTTTTGATACCTTTTTCGTGTTTTGTAATTTTTCTTTTCCTTTTTTGTATGATTGCTCAATTTTGTATCCGTTTTTTTTAGTGTTTTCAAAGTTTTTACGTTTAGGTTTAAAGTGTTGTTTTTTTTGTGGTCAGGAATTTGAATTTACGTCGCATTATTTCAATACCATTTTTGTGTTTTTCTTTTCCTTTTTTGATACACTTATACAAATAAAACAAAACTTCCTAATCTCAAACATTATTTTCGCCACGGGTTCGCGTAATAGTCGTACAGCCATCAGAGAGCGAGACAGAGAGAGAGAGAGAGAGGGAAGACACCAAAAACCACGTGAAGGCGCAGCACAAATAGCAACAAACCAATTTTTTTCACTTCTAGGAAGTTGATCGATGTGAACAAGAGAGGAAGTAAAAATGCTGTCAACATTGTATAGGTTTTTCGATTCAGGTTTCCGTTGTTTTTATCTTTTTCTTCTTCTTTCTTCGAATCTCTTTTTAACACAACATTTGAGTGCCACTCCTGCAGTTCATAGTGAACCGTTCTTTTTTTTTCTTTCTTTCACTAGCTTAAATTAATACGTCGGTAGCGCGCCATTCGCTATCATCCTTTGTTTAACGGAACGTTTGAACGACTTGTTCTAGGCCCCATAGTTACCAGCGCAACAAGCAGGACTGAGCAGGCTGTATACCCCAATACGAGACCGAACACAGAGAGCACACTATTCTCGATTCCGTGTTGCTTCCACACAGACGAAAAAGGGGGGAGCCAACAAACATTCAGGAAGTAAAAAAACACACACACATACACATATGCATGTGGATAACGCAAACATACACACACACAGGTATTCTTTTCCATTCAGCATAATTCCGCCGGATTTTGTGTATTCCATTTCAATCGTACAGTGGCGCACATCGTGCCGTACAAATTAACAGAATGTCTTTACGAAATTCACTGCCACAAAGTGCAGCACAAAGCAAGGATTGCCCAGAGTTTGGACTGTGCCAACTGTTGGATCTGTACACTCAGTTTTTCTTTTTCGCTAGTGGGAACACCCATCATTTCACGTGGAACTGTCTATCGCGCATGATGATGCGAATCTCGACGGGGAGGATGCGTGAGTCTTGGTTCGGCTTGTGGAAGATAACATTAATCGGGGTTCGCCGATAAATTAAGGTATATAAAAATAAACATCGTCTAGCTGCGGTCTAGGGGGTTAACACATCTATAACAGCGTCCCCTTTCGCTCTCTGAGTTTTGTTTCAAAAAACTACCATTAATGGTACGTGATTGAAATGTCCATAACATCGGCTGAGTAAAACCGACCCTTAACAACACTATACTGCTTTTCACGATAGAATAAGATTCTCTGCGGATGATTCAGCGCACACCGAACCGGACCGAACCGAACTGACCCCACCGTTTGCCCTGGGCAGGTGGCTGTGCAGGCGTGAAGGTGGTGGTGCACTTCCGCTCTTTGTCTCTCTCTCTCTCTCTCTCTCTCTCTCTCTCTCTCTCTCTCTCTCTCTCTCTCTCTTTCTCTCTCTCTCTCTTTACGTGTGTGTGTCCACTGTCCACACGGTAAAATAAGGGGTAGCAAATAGTCTACTTAAACTCAACGATGATGTTCAAAAATATTACAGTCCAAAAGAAGAATTTAAGAATGCTAAATCGATCCAAAACTATATACAAAGATAAATCCTAATCAAACTGAAGCCTTAAAAAAGCAACGCAACAATAAACGCTCTCCACCATCGAGCGAACAAAGGCTTCTCCCCCACTGACAAGCGTTCCTCCCTCCCCACCCCGAGGTGACCCAGTGGAAGGCGGGAGTTGACTGAGTCCAGTGTGCCACGGTGGCATACACAAATGCATCATTGCCTGCTCCTGCCGTCGAGTGACGAAGCATTGTAGAGTCTTATTTTTTACCAGCACCCTGGTTGGTGGCCGTACCCGTACCGGAACCTCCACCGTAGTAGTACGGTGGCAGTGCGGACGGTTGCAGACCGCCCGTAGAACCACCGCCGCCGCCGCCTGGTTGCCCCGGTAGCTTACCGAGCATCCCTGCCGGCCCGGACGATGCGTTCAGCAGCATCGAACCAGGACCGGATGCGGCCATTTGTTGCTGAAACTGTTGCTGCTGTTGGCCGAACTGACCGTATTGGGAATAGTACTGCTGCTGTTGCTGTTGCTGCTGCTGCTGGAGTGCTGCGACCGATTGTTGCTGCTGTAGATAGTCGAAACCGGGCTGTTGATGGTAACTGCCACCGTGCATACCGCCGCCTGGCACCATCCCAGCCATCGATGTCATTGCTGCGTTGGTCGCCTGCATCGATTGGTTCGCATTGTACATACCGTACTGCTGCTGCTGTTGGGGTTGCTGTAACGTTGAAAGATTCTGCAAGTGAAAGAAATGTAATGAAACGCTACACAAAAATTTGCCCACTCAACGTACCTTGCTGGAAGATTTGCTACTGCTGTTGCCGGAAGCCGCCGAGCCGCCGCCGCTTCCCCCATTCTGCCGGCTGCCATGCTCCGCCGACGACGACGAGCTGGAGGACTTGGATTTACTCTTCTCGCGATCCTTATCGCGATCCTTGTCCTTCTTTTTGCTACCACTGCCACCGGGGCCGCCCATTGCACTCGGACCGCTCATCGGTAGCCCGGCAGCGCCCACCGCACCACCGCTGCCAATTCCACCCGTGCCACCATCGCTCGTAGCGCTGATGTTGTAATGTTCTATCTTATCCTTGGAAATTTTCAACTTCAAGGAAGCTGATCCTCCTCCTCCGACGCCACCGCCACCGCCGGACGGACCACCACCACCTCCGTGGGACGAACCGCCGGCCGCTGCCGAACCGCCGCCGCCGGGCAGCGAGGACGAACCGGACAGTCTGTCCTTGGGAATTTTTATCTTCAGCCCATCGTTGGCCGGCCCACCGGACGGGGCGGACCCCGTCCCGTGCAACCCGACGCCATCCACCGAGGGCGGCAGGATCGCCCGGTTCAGCTTGATCTTGATCGGGCCGGGCGGATCCTGCGGCGCCGAGTGACCGACGCCCTGATGGCCGGCGCCGGCCCCATCCGGACCGGCACCCGTCGCCCCGGCATGATGGTCGCCCTTCTCCCGGTCGCGCTCCCGATCCCGGTGCTTGTCCTTGTCTTTTTTGTGCTTTTTCTTCTCCTCCCGGTCGCGGTCCTTCGTCTTGTCCTTTTCCTTGTGCTTGTGCTTTTCCTTCTTCTTTTTCTTCTCCGATTTGGACCGATGGCCGCCGGTGTCGGTGTCCGGGTCGGAAGCGGTCGAGGCAGTCGCTGCCGGTTGCTGCTGCTGCTGCTGTTGTTGTGCTGCGACATCGGCGGAGGCGGGAGCCAGTGCTGCAGTCGGGGGTGCGGTGGCGGTAGCGGCTGCAGGAGCGTCACCCATCTGGGCAGCGTTGCCGGTCGTCACCCACGGGTAGGAAGGTGGAACTGCACCGGGCTGGGTGGCATCGTTGGGGCCACCACCGCCGGCGGCCGTTGGCAATTGTTGCAACTGCCCCGTGGCGGACGACGTCGGTGGAAGCCCGAGCAGACTTTCCATCGAAGCCAGCTGTGGTTTCGTTTCATTCGCCGGCTGTGCCGAGGAGCCACCCGTCGTATCGAGCGGCTTCGAGTCGGTCACATCGGTGCGCGATCCGCTGCTGGGCGGCGGATCGCTCGTACCACCGTACAGGGAGCCAAACTTGGGCGTCTCGTTGAACAGGCTCTCCTTGAGCAGGCTGCTCACCAGCGCCGCGTTCGTCTCGATGCCGTTGATCGTGTTGCTGAAGATGCCGCCGCTCTTGGCCAGCGTCGACGGTTTCGAGTCGCTCAGCAGCGGCTGGGACAGCAGCGAGCCGGGATCGTTGAAGTTGAACAGCGACGACGAATCGTCCATCTTGTCGAACGTGCTGGCCAGATCGAAGGACGAGTTGAACAGCTGGTCGGAGGGCGAGCCGGACGACGGGAGGAAGGACGAGCCGGACGGTTCCGCCGTTCGGCGCACCTTCTGCTCTCGAAAGTCGGTCCCGTCGTCCTGCCGGATCTGCTCGTTGCTCGGGTGCGGTCGCTTCGCCTGCGACGACAGCATGCCGCCGCCGGCGCCGGCGTTGCCGCTGGAATGAGTGTTGCCCCCATTGCCCGTCAGGCTGCCCAGCGGTCCGGACGGGTCCTGGTGCGGGGGCATGGCCGTACCGTCCAGCGCCCGCTTCAAATTGTGGCTAGTGTGGCTGTTGTTGCTGCTGCTACCATTATTGCTACCGGTGCTGCTCAGGTTGGTGGTGCCGCCCACCATCGGCAGGGAGGAACTGGGCGGGCCGAGCGACTTCTTGTCGTGGCCCATCGGCTGATGCTTGCTGGAAGCGGGTGGCTGTTGCCCGGCAAGCCCCCCAACCGACCCGTCCATGCGGCGATCCTTCTTCTGCCCATCGGAGCGCGAACCAGCCATGCCGTGGTGCTGCTGCTGCTGCTGCTGTTGCTGCTTCTTCCCGCTCGGGCTTCCCTTGGGCGGTTTCAGCAATCGGTCGGCTGGCGCACCACCGGCCGCCGCCACATTACCGTAGTGGCCGCTCGAGCGCGATTTGCCCGACGGCAGGTTCTGCAGCGATTCGGTTTGCGAGTCCTTCCAGTCCGGGCTGAAGATGGACGACGGTTTGCTCTGCTTCGGTGGCGTGCACATCTGCATCGGGTCCGCCAGCCGGCCGATCGACTCGTCGAGCAACCGGAACGTGCTGGGTTCCGGTTTTGGCGGATTACTGCTGCCGCCACTGTTGCTGCTGCTGCTACCGCCTGTCGCTGATTGCTGATCGGCGAGCGGGACGTTCGTCGTTCGGCCACTGATCGACTGGTTGTAGCTGGGCGGATGGGAAAAGAGAGACGACGACGACGGCTGGGACGATGGAGCCGGATGTTGCTTCGTGCCGTAGTTGGGACCGCCCACGGCGGCCCCCGATGAGGAGGAGGACGACGAAGAGGACGGTGGCTTGGACGGCAGCTTCTGGCCGCTGCTGCCGTGCCGGTCGGCCTTCATCTGATTGTAACCGGAATGCATGGACGACGAAGAGCCGGAGGAAGCCGTGCTTCCGCCGGCGCTTCCGGCGGACGCACCTCCGCTGGCCTGCTGCAGCAGCCCGGAAGCGGACGAGGGTTGGCGCGATTTGCTGCCGCCCTCGTGTCCCTGATACCCCGAGCCGGAACGCTGCGATGGGACCGCACCGGACGGGTTGAGCTGCAGCGAGGACGGCTGCTGCATGCTGCCCCGATGCGACGACATCGGGCCCTTGCTGCTCGTGTTGCTGCTGCTGTTGCTACTGCTGCCACTTCCGTAATGCTGGGACGGTGGTGGCGGCTGTTGCTGCGGCTGCCCGGCGAGCGTACCGGAGGCGGAGGGAGGCCGGTCGGAGCGCGACCGGGAACTGGCGGAACTCGACGAGGAGGAAGGAATCTTTTGATGGCTTCCGGAAGACGACATACCGTGCGGTTTCATCATATCGGCTGAAAAGACGGAAAACGGTCCAAACAATTAGTTTTGCTGAGTGTGTGTGAGAGAGAGAGAAAGAGAGGCATATGAAAAAGAGAAAGGTTCTTACAGCTGGAACCCTGTTTGGGACGATGATGACTAGAGGCGGACGATGAGCCGGTGCTGGCTTCATCCAGGCCGCGCGGTACGGACGATGAGGATGGTGCCGCCATTAGGCTGTTGCTGCTGCTACTGCTACCACCTGTTCGTCTGCCCGATTCCTCCTGCGTAAAGGGATGACAAAAAAGGATACAATTGAGCATCGTAACTACGAGGCAAAACAAAAATGGGTCGACCAAGCAACCAAATACTTACCGCGCCCGAGTCGGCCCGTATCGATTTCATCTTGCTTTTCAGCCGCGTCGGGCAGCGGTCGAAGATGTGAAGAAACTCATCCGTCAGCTGCTTCAGCAGATCGAGCGTTACCGTCTTGTCCACGTAGTGAAACCAGTGCCGGCCCTCGTTCGACTGGGGGATCTGGGAAGATCATACGGAAATGCGTGATATTCCGACGCTTCGACCAAGCTAAATCGAGGAAGTTCGCGCTTACACTTACCTCCCAGCGGGACCACTTGCAGGCAAGGTGTATGCAGAAGCAGGCCACAACCGTCGGTTTGTACTGCAGGCACATGGTTGTAAGGTGTAAGCTAGAAAAGAGGGGTTTGATCCGGTGTTAATAATTATAGTAATAATTATTGCGTGCCGGCCTGTTGGAGCACCTACCTGTTGGATGCCATGAAGTAGGACGTCTGTGCCAAATCTTTGGAAGCTGCAAATGTGTGTGAGTGTGTCAAAAGTTAGTCTTCCGAGAGAATAAACGGCACCACTTGTGGGGGAAGCATTACCTTTCACCAGGTGGCATGTTTTGACCACGTGCGTATGGGGATGATCGATCGCCACATCGAAGCCGAGCGTCTGCAGCAGCACGTTCTCGTTGAACACCAGGTCCTGCGCCTGTTCGGCGTAGCTTTCCCGCAGCGGATCCGGCGCCTCCATCCCGAGACTGATGTGCACCACCTTGATGATGTGCTCGAGCTTGCGTGGTTGCTCTTCGACCTACGGGGGCGGGGTTGGGAAATGCCAAAACACAAAACCACACATAGAGAGACACTGTTTCCCTTTTTGATCGGTCGTTTTCTTGCATTACCTTTGCTGCTAGGAACAGGGCGGCCGCCGCTATGCTGTTGCGATGGAACTGCGTGAACGAGTGAAACGCATAGAACCGATGCATGTACACGATGGCCGTATTGATGCAGAGCTGTGATCTGCGGAAGCAAGGGGAAAAAGAAGAAAACGGACACCAGGATCAAGCAAGATTCAGTAACGGGGGAACAGCATCCACTTACACTTGCAACCGCTGGCCCATGTCCTGTATCAGGTTGGCGGCTCGCTGTCTGTACATAAGCTCCTGGTCCGCGTCCATGCCCGCCTTGCGGCTCGGCGAGTTGGCGAGCTGCTCGGCCGTGAAGTACCATTTGGAGTCATCGTTCTTGCTCGTCGTTCCGCTTGCGCTACCACTGCCAGAAGCCATCGAAGGTGTGTTTGGTGGGGCAAGCAAGGTGCTGCAGCGGCTCGGTCGCCTCCTTCTCTCGCACACACACACTCCCTCTCTCTCTCGCTCTCTCTATCTCTGTTTTTCGCTCACTTTTAACCGGAAGCGTTCGATTGTACACGCACACCCGCCGCGCGGTTACAGGCGAAAGCACCGCGTCACCAACGACGCAAAAGTGTTCGCACGAGGCGTGACACGAGTGTTTTCACGTTCTGCGCGTTTAGAGGGCTGGCTTCATTTCCGGCTTATTACTCCTTATTTCCCAGTTGATTGTATGTGTGTGTGTGTGAGGGGGTGACCGGGGGAATAGCACCGGGCACCGGAAGTGTGAGCTTTCTTCGCACTACTTTATCAACACCACCAAATCGCGTGCGACGACAATCGTGTTGATGGTTCTGGGGCTGTGTTTATCCATCAGAACACCAATGCACACGCTGTTTTTTGCTTTTGTTTTTCTTTTTTTTTGTGACGAGCGGTGACGATGACGTTTCAGAACAATAATACAGACCGCCTACTACTGCCGCTAGACGACGACGACGACGAGGAGGACGACGTACCCGTACCACCACCAACCTTTTGCACGTTTCACTTTTCCCAGCAGATGATGCGTTCTTTGCGAAGCCGTTTTGACACCGTGTGTGAGTGTTGACCGCGATACGCACACGCACACACACGCACTTCCAGCCCACTGTTTATCGACCGCACTCACACACACAGGACGCGCGACGGGTTACCGTTAAATGCACAGTGGTCGTTCTCTCTCTCTCTCGCTCACTCACGCGCATACACACATACACACGTGTGCTCACGAGCCCGTTTCCGTGCAAGCAGAGGCAGGGGCTGAAATATGGCGATCAATTGCTTGGGCAGCGTGATTTTTGTTTTGCAACGTCACACAGATAACTTTGGCCTGCCTTTCGCATCAAAACACCGCTCGGCCGGGGCTTTCCGGGGAGGATTAACGAGGGAAAGGGCAGGGAGAGGATGGTTTCTAACAGTATGCGCCAATCGAGCGGGCCAGTCTACAGTCAGCTTTGCTTGCCATCGGGCTGGAGCAGCGGACCGCCACCACCACCACCGTCGTCGCCACTGCACACGCGGTCAAGTTGGCGAACCCGCGTAAAGCGTTGTTCAATCCGTACATCTAGTGTGCGTGTCCATCTGTACGCATGTGTACGTGTTTGTGAATGTGTGTGTGAAGGTGAGATTATGGTTGGAGCAATTATTTCATCATTTCATTGCAGCCTGTCGTCACGCCAGGTATTACTCCGCGACGCCATTCGACCACGCAGAGCGGCCACACCGATAGCGGCCAGACGGAATCGGAACAGTCGGGAGGACGAGACAACACGAGGTCCAGATAGTCGGGGTGCTGGCCCTTCTTACGTCGTGTCGGTTTTGCTTTGCGCTCTGCCCTCTCGCTCTCTCTCTTCCGCTCGCCTCTCTAGACCCTTCCGCTGGTTGGGGGACGATTCTGGCTTTGGCTTCTGCTGTCTGTGTGGGCCTCCGGTTGTGAAAATCGTGTCGTGCACGGGCTGGGCCGCCGTTGCTGCGCTGGAAAACTATCCGAAACGTTGGGCAGTGCGTTCGGGCAGGCGAGGCAACCGAAACCAGCTGGTGGTATGTGAGTTAGATGGTATTATTTTGGTGTAGAAAAATGCACTCCACAAATATGTTTTTCACTCCGTAATGGCCGACCTCACAACCAAGGTCAGTATAGCATGCGGGTTGGATCGTCCCAGTGCCGCCTGACAGCTGCACAGTGGGCGTGTGCGCGCGCTACGGCATCTGACAGGTTGGATCGTTGGCAATGAGAGGCAATTTCGTATGAAAAACTTAAAGTTTGTTCTGAAATATCGAATAATTTCCACACATAGTAAGAAGTTATGCAAGTAACTTCAGTAAACATGTAATTAATTGAAATAGTCTTTAACGTGGCTCAGTTTGGTTGAATTGAAAAAAAGTTTTTCCTTGACAAAAAACTGCATTCCGTGTCTCAGAGCATTTTTAAGCAACAGAAATTGTTCTAGTTGTTACTTTTGTTCCCTAATAGATTTTTAGCTATGCAATTGTATCACCAAGAACTTACAATGGTCTTTTAAATTATTGTTGTTTTTTTTTAAAATAAAGTAATACGTATTTTCGAGTTTATTACAACTTTTTTTTTATTTTACATCGCGTAAACTTTGTAGAATAAAATGAAATTTTTGAGAACTCCTACCAACAATATCAATTTTACAAAACTTGTTTAAACTATTTTCTATTTATCTTGATCTTCGCCACAACGACATTTGATGATATCTGTGAGCTAACCTCGCATTTGTTTGCCCTGTCAACGAAAGCCTTTTTTTTTCAAACGTCAAATCTCTTCAATGCGAAGCGTCATTTCAGCCAGAAGAGTGTGTGTTTTTCCAAGCTCCGCGTAAATATTATTGCTTTCCAACAACAGTTCTTTCATTGTACGCGGGAATTGTATTTTTTGGTACCGGAACACATCTTTAACCTCGCAAGCGTCTCGCTAATTGCTAACCAATTATTCGTGCCTTCGTTTTTGACAGCGATGGGACCGACACACCTACACGCGGGACGCACGGGCAGTCGCGGCGGGCCGAGCCCGGGCACCTCCAGCCAGGCGATGGACCATGCACAGGCCCTCCGCACCCAGATCCAGAAAGAGATCGAAGAAAAGGCCAAGGTCTGCTCCAACACACAGTACGAGTGTACGCTGCCCCGGGTCGACTCGTACGCCTACTGCTTCCGGCACATCCTGCAGGACCCGGACGCACCGTACAAGCAGTGCGAGTACGAGTTCGCGAACGGGCGCCGCTGCCTGGAGCCGTCGCCGAAGTACGACGCCAAGCGGGACTACGGCTCCAACTACTGCTTCGAGCACAGCCGCCAGACGCAGCTGATCAAGACCAAGTCCACGATCGGGAAGCTGGTGCCGGTGGAGACGACCGAAACGCTGCTGAACGGTCTAACGCACCACGTGAAGGTGGACAAGGTGAAGCAGCACTACCTGGGAAGCAGCACGCCGCTGAAGATAACCGTACACGAGGACGACGACGAAACGGATGTGGACGTTGTAACGCCCTCGGTCGATCCTTTCGGTGAGTGAGCAGCTCTTATGCGATTTGCGCATGTTTTTTTTTGCATTTCAGTGTATTTGTATTTATCGATCGAAAATTGTTTCTGGCAAGTGGCGATGAATGCTTAACCGTACACTACCGGTCGCTGGTAAGACAGGCCGGCACCGGCATTCAGCGAGGCAGAACCGGCAACGCGAGGCACTCCGCCGAGCACGCTGCCCACCATGTTGCCCAAACCGGCGGCCGCACCGCCAATCAGGCTGCCCGCTGCCTGGGCCAGTCCACCGCCAATCGTGCCGCCGTTGTAAATCGTGCGTCCCTCGAAGTTAGTCTTGGCGGCAATCACATTACCGAGCAGGTTCACGCCAGAGCTGAGGCCCCGGCCGGCTAGATTGATTGCACCGGGGAGGATACCGGTACCGGTCGGGATGCTTCCGCCCGTGCCGATCGTTCCACCCGTGCCGAAGTTGCCACCAATACCGGTACCGGGTCGGGCACCTCCATACACCCCGGCGCCCAAACGGAAGCCACCGATGCCAATTCCAGCGCCGATACCAAAGCCAAGACCCGTCCGGTAGCCACCACCCCGACCGCACGACCCAGTAACCGGTGCGGCAGTAGTCGTCGTCGTCGTCGGAGCTGCCGTTGTGGTCGTCGTGGTGGCATCCGTCGTAGGAGCGGTGGTAGCGGCCGTCGTCGCTGCCGTGGCCGCCGTGGTTGCTGCCGTCGTAGCTGCGGTAACTGGTGCGGTCGCCGTCGTTGCCGCCGTTGTGGCAACCGTGGTGGTCAGGGCGTTGGCAATGATCGTGTTGAGGATGGCGGTCAGTTCCGCCAGCAGGTTCGGAGAGTTGGCCGCGATGGTGACACTCTGCGAGCCGTCCGATGTGGCGAGCGTGATCGAACCGTCCGAGTTGGTCGTTATCCCGACGTTGATAGTCTGTCCGCTGGCCAGCAGGGCCGTGCCTGCGACAAGCAGCGTGAAGAGTACAAGTCCTCTCATTTTCTTGCTGTGTTATGTTCTCCGAGCCTATCGGGCACTTTGCGCGGGCCTTTTATATGACGCACAGGCGGCGGGTCTTGTACTATTTATATTGTGCAGCACGGACGAGTTCCGGGATGAATGCGTAGTGGTTGTATCAATCGTTTGATTTATTCCGCAACAGACAACGCAACGTCTCTGCACAAAGAGATGTTATTGTTTGGACATTTTGCACGAAACAAACGATCGATAAGCTTGTTTTTTGTAAGCTTCTTCTAAGAAGCATAATTTGAAAGCTTCTACAGTAGTTAACAATGACCTTCCAGTATGAAGTATTTATAGCGCCATCAATGATTGAAACACTCCCTCTCTCTCACCATTTCCCAGTTGACGTCGATGTTACGACGGTGAACGATGCCGGCCGGATCATCCTCGACTATGCGTCCGACTCGAGCGACGAGGATGAAGCGCTCGCCAATCCGACGTACGGCTCCACCTGGAAGGCGCACGAGATGGACAACTCGGACAACGAGAGCGTCGACTCGCAGAGCGACGACCCGCTGAAGCACGCCGGCATCTACACGGCCGAGGAGGCGACGCGCATCACGAAGGAAAAGCTGACCCGCCTGCAGACGCTGTACATCGAGCAGATCCACCGCCTGCAGCACGTGTTGCGCGAGCGCCGGCGCAACTATCTGCGGGAGCAGCGGGCCGAGCGCGACTATCACTGCAGCATCTTCGACCAGGTCAAGCAGACGCCCCGCGAGCGTATGCTGTACGAGCAGCTGAAGGGGTTGAACCGGTACCACCGGAAGCACGGTGTGGAGGCCATTCTGCAGCGCAAATATCTGGAGAAGCGGGCCAAAGCGACGGAGGGCCTGCAGCAGAAACCGCCCTCGCTGCCCAAGTGTGCGTACACGGAGGGTGGGGTGAAGTGCGGGGAGCGCACCCTGCCCTGCTGCAAGCACTGCCGCAAGCACATCCTGGAGGACAAGAAGCAGGTGCTGTTCCGGGCGTGCGGCATCGAGAAGAGTGGCGTGGTGTGCCAGGAACCGCTGGCCGGCCTGTTCGAGAACGTGACCTGCCCGCTGCACATGGAGCTGCCGGCGCAGCGATCGTTCAACAAGCGCAAGTACGAATCGGAATCGGAGGGAGAGGGCGAGGTGAGCGGGATGGAACCGTCGGTGGTGGTGGTGGCTGGGGTGGAAAAATCATCCGCCAAAGCGGCGAACGAGACGAACGCCGCTACAGCGCAGGCCGGAGCGCCGGAGGACAAGAAGGCGGTGAAGGTGGAGCCGAAGGCAGACGGCGATGGCACGGTGGACGCCAAGGCTCCGGTAAAGGCGGAAAACAACAAGCGCAAAGTGATCAAAACGGAACCGGTAACGCCGGTGCCGCGGGTCCGCAATACGCGGTCGTCCCGGGCAGCAATGGCGATGCAGGAAGATGCTCCGGCTGAGCAATCTGCCCCCGAACAGCAAGCAGCAGAAGGCGTATTGAAGAAGGAACAAACCGAAGCGAAGGAAAACGAAAACAATGTCACCAGTGCTGCTGCTACCGTCGACCAAACGGATGATGGCATTGTCGATTTAGAAGAGAGTCTACTGCCAGTCAGCATTATTCCCAACAAGAAGCAAAAGCCGGACGAAGCAACTGTCGCTGAGCAGGTGAGCGAAATGGAAAGGATGGACACATCGACAGAAGCGGCTGACAGCGCCAAGGAAGCGATGGAAACGGAAACCACTGACGAAAGGCAGGCCGAACTCCCCTCCACCTTTCCCGATCAACCGAAAGAAGGTGCCGAGGGCGACAAAAAAGAGGAAGAGAAAAATACAAAAACAGAAGAAGCAACGGAGGAGTCAAGTGTTGCTGCAGAAAAAGAGGAACCTACTACTACTACTACTACTACCATCACGGCAACGGAAAACAGCCAGCCCAAGGATGCCGACGACACGAGCACCACCGCACCCGTCGAAGAGAGCGCATCAACGGCACCAAAGGAAAGCGATGACCGGACCGACCAAACACCTAAAGCACAGCCAAAGCCACAGCCATCGCCGTTAACGGCCAGGCAAAGGAAACTCCGGCTTGCCACGGATAGGAAAGAATCGGCAGCGAAGGGTACGAACGAAACGGGGACCACAACCGCAACGGACGAAGTGAGCGGCACGTCGGACGAGGAAAAGGCTAAAAAGGCGAAGGCCGGAAAGGCGGAACCATCGAGTGGTAGTAGTAGTAGTGCGGCTGGTGGGAGTGGCTCTGAGCAAAAATCTCGTCGCCAGAAGTGAGGAAAGCAATTGCGTTGAAGTGGAGTTGCAGCATGAGCGTGTTTTTTTTTAGTTACTAGAGTTTTCACAACCTACATTACACTTTACGATGAAGATATGATAGTTTTAAAGAGATAGAACCAATAAAGAGCCATCTTCCATGGAACGGCGTAATGAAAGTTTAAGGACAACGTTGCTTTCTTTGATTCAAACTGAGCGTTTTGTCCCGGCACGTACCTGGTTGACACGAGTTGTAAGATTTGTCTTCGAATTTATGGTTTGTCTACTGATGCAAGACAGTTACCATCGGTCAGTTTCCTTGCTCCATTCACGCAACAACTTCCGAAAGGAGACAATTTTTGGATCTCTAGAGCAGTCCTCAACGTTATCTGATCTTCATCATGCTCCTTCGCGTGAAAGACTCGCCAGATTTCAGAGTGGTTGTCCATGTCAAGTGAATGACTCCGAACAACTAAGTCCGTGAAGGTTGCTTTAAACATACCCTGGCGGGTAGATGTTGCGTCTGGCATATACAAGTAATTTAAAAGATTACCAAAAGACGCTGGCATTGAACTATCAGAGCCTAGAAAAATAATGTAAAAAGCATTAAAAAAGTAGTAAATACGAAAAAATGAATAACTTCATTCATCTGCCCAAAACCGTTAAACGGTGCTGTTGTACACCTTCAACAATCACTCCGTTGTGCTACTTTGTAAAAGACGTTTCATTCACCCCTTCGCTATTAACGCTGCATACAAAATGCATCTTTTCTTTCATTGAGCGTACCCAACACCACCTTTGGAACCTTAATAGGGGTTGTGTTTTCAATTTCACTTTATTCGTTTATCAGTTTTGTTGAAATACTTTTTGCTTACTTCCTTTCGCTTGGATTGCCTCGTACATTTGCCCGGATTGCCACTAAATCAAAAACAAACAAAAAAGGAAACAAACGCATCACATGCCATACGTTTATATTTATGCGACCGACGTTCGTTGGTGGAAACGAAACTGGAATTACCTAGGCGCGCGCGGGGTTTTGTTGATAAATGAGATATAAAGGTGCGTTTTTTCTTCTTCTTCTTTGCCCACATTCAAATAAACTCAGAAAAAAAACGAAACGGAAACACACAAAACACACATAAAAGATATCAAATGAAACGGAATGGAAAACAAAACTAAATCCCACTTTCTCAGCTACCGGATCGCCTGCGTCGTGCCATTTTCCTTCTTTCCTTCGGCATATGCTTCCAATTTCATTAGTTTAGTAAATTACCAGCCCTACCTTAGGTACCTCTACTACAACGCTTCACACGCTTTTGGCTAATATTAAAGCATTCCTTCGTTTCGACCGCTTCCCTTGCTGCAATTCTCATTTCTTTCCTTTACGAGTTTTTGTTTTGTTTTGTTTTGTTTTTGTTTTGCAATAAGCAATAGGTGCGTGTGTTCATCCTTTCTCCGTTTCAATGCATGCATTTCTGTTCCATCTTCGTGCTCGATCCGATCCTTTCCTGAATATGGATTTTAACGTATAATATTATGTATAAGTATATATAGTTTCGTTTGTTTGTTGTTTTTCTTTGTTTTAATAAAGTTTCTCAGCCAAACTAGATCACTTGTGGGATTGTGGATTTTAATAATCAATTTCCTTATTTTCACTCAAGGACCCTTTCCTCCTTTTTCGTTTTTTGTTTACCGTCTGCCGTTGCCTACACTCCAATGTGTTCTATTTTTCAAACCGTTCAACTCGCTGCAATTTTCCGCTAAACTACTACTTGCTATAATTGAATTGAATGTGTCGCGATTCGTTTGCGTTCTTTTGTTTTTGTTTTACTGCCACTCCTCTTTCTCTATTGCTTAACTTTCTGGCTAGTTTCTTTTTTTTTTCTTCTTTACGCTGCACCGAGAGGCTTGTTGTTTGGAATTGTTAGAATTTTTAAGAGACTTCCTTCAAGTCACTTCTCCCTACACGCTTATATGTTCATTTGCGTGTGTTAGTGGTGTGTGTTTAATTTAGCGCTTTTGTTTCCGTTCAAAGTCTTCTAATTTTGGTCGTTTCAATTTGGTCACAAACACACGAATACTTCTGGGCCGGTGTTCTGACTGGTTCGCGAAAGAGGAAAGGAAGATGGTGTAGTCTGGACACTGGACCAGAAGTGCCACTTCGTACTGAGTCTTACGCTTACTGGTTTTGAACTCTTCTAACGGTTACTTTCTGCTGCTCTTTTCTTCCATCAGGCCAGTGCCGGTCCTGCCAGCCTTTCACTTATCCTTCGACCAAGCTAGCTAGTTAGCTAGACAACCCCTTCTCCTATCACAAAGCAAGTAACACGTTGAGCTCCTTCTTGTATGCAGGCAATACGATTTTCTGGTGAGGGGTAAGATTTTCGTAACAACTATAACGGGGCGGCAACACTGCGGCAACCGAAAACAGCAAACAAATTTAAAACACAAAAGGCAATATTGTGTTGCATTATCTATCGCACCGGGTACGATTACACGTGCTTGTGCGTGTGTGTGTATATATGTTTGCTTTTCGAAGATTGCTTCACAGTTAGCGCGCTTTGTTTCCTCCGTTTCTTGTCCGTTTCGGTGCTTCCGCGCCTGATGAACACACGCGGGAGAGAGGTCATCTCTAAGTGTGAGGAGTTATATGTAGTATTTGTGTGTATATATATATATGTATGTATATACTGAGGGAAGGTTGGCGGTAAAAGGTAAAGGGCACTAGTACCATACACGATTCGTTTTCCCGCTTCGTTTGCCGCTATTATTGCGTTTTGCCTGCGCTTGTCTTATTTTTGTCTGATCCGTTTCCTTATATGACTTTGCTTGATGATGATGTTGTTTATATGCTTTATTTGCTTGGTAGATTGTAACTATTTCTGTGTCCTTCCTTTCGTTCCTTTTGCATTGAACAAGGGTTTCGATCACTCTAAGTAATAGAGAATTCCATTAACCATTTTGCTACTTACTAAACATGCCTGCTCTGCTGCCTACACTGCCAACGTCCGCTTCGACCGCTTCCCGACTCCGTTTTTCTATAAAGTCTAGCACCCATCTCTCTTCGACTCCCCCACTTCGCTGTGCGTCATGTTCCACATGTCTGGAGTGTGTGTGTTTTTGTGTTTTTTGTGTTGTTTTAATTCTTCATAAAGTTTGCTATATTGAGCAGTCTGTTTAGTGTGTGGGTCAGTGTATAGGTATTGTTATTATGCTTCGATTCAGTATCGACATTTAACACGCGCACTACAAACCACGTGCCTCATACTCAGATTTCAATGTAGTTCTGCTTTTAATTTGTTTTTTTTTTTCATTTCGCTTACACATTTCATTTCTTCATTTGAACACACAAGTTTTCGTTTATGTTTCTGTGCCGTTTAGGATTAAAAAAGAATAGGTTGGAGTACAAACTTTTCCTTGTTTGAGAGTGAAAGTATCCAAACTGTAAAAAAAGAACATCGCGCTTGCTTGAAAAGAATGTATTCACTGGGGAGGTTGGAAAAGTTCACAATAATCAAGGTAATATATAAAGTTGATGTTTTATAGTAAGATTTTCGTAGATCGTAAATGAAAAGGAAAGGGAAAAAATGCCGTCTGCACACAACATCAAACGTATACAAATATAATACGGATATAAGAAAAAAAAGCGGTTGAAAAGAAACCGAAAACGGCTCCACTGGTTTGATGTTCGTCCTTCAGCAACTTACAAGTCTTTCGTGTAAGAACGCTCCAAAACGTTCACCCGAGCGCGGCAACGTTTCTCTTTTTTTTTCTATGCGTTCTTTTCGCAATGTTCACATTACATGCTGCCCCCCCCCCCCCCCCACTACTCCCCTCGCAAACTGTTCCAATTTCATCCCTTCCCCCACTGGTAACAGAGCTTCCTATTCGCGTGCGTCACCCTCCTTAGGATTGCAGTCTTCTCGTAAATCGTGTCCAGCCTTTTCAACTCCCTTCTAAACGGGTTCCCGAAACATCACGGGTTTGTTTGTTTCTGCTCCCTACTCCTCATGCCCCCCCCCTCCCCTCTCCCCCTTCGCTTCGCTCCACACCCAATGGCACCTACTGCCAGAAATGCACCAAAAAGGCTGCATCTGCACCACAGCACCACACACACACACACGCACGTTCTGTCACACTTCACCAAAACGTGTAGCCGCCCCCGTTGCCACCGTGCAGGAAGTTGTTCTTCTTCTTGGCCATCACCTGACATGGAGGAGGAGAGTAAGGTTAGTGAATTGTCCATTTTCATTTATTTCTTTTAAATTTTCTATCAAAACAAAAACAGCTCACCTGCACCGGATAGACGGGCGTCTGGTAGACCTGCGGTGGCTGGGCCTGGGGCGGTGGAGCGGCCGCAATCTGGTACTGGTACATCTGCGGATGCATCGACTGCGCCGGGATGGCGGCAACGGCCGCCGGCGCACTCGCGTACGGCGGTGGCTGCGGGGCAAACTGGGCCTGGGGGGACGGGTTCACGCTCCAGCTGTTGGCGTAGTACGGCTGGGGCACGACTCCGGGCGGATATGGCGGGTAGGTTGGCGTCATACTGGTCACCACCGAGTTGTACGAAGGCGGAAGTTGTGCATGTGCGTGCATCTGGAGTCGGCGGGTGGGTGACGAAAGGGCGTGAGTTATTATTATTGATAAAACGGATGAGAAGGGGAGGGCGATAAGGTGAAGTGCGCTCGTGGGGCTCGAGTGCTTGCTCGTGTGTGTGCGCGAGTGACTCACCTGGTTGTTATGCATGTATTGCTGATATGCAGCCTGCTGTGCGGCCTGCTGTACGGCGTCATACGTTGGATATCCTGTAAATGCAGAAGAAAAGTGGATTTACCACGGCCGTCTTCATCTAACATTTCCTACATTTCCTCACTAATACTTGCACACAAGCTAGCGAAACAACGAAAACAATAGCGACCCTTCAGAAACGACCAGAATAACGTTTAAAGGATTTTGGTGTGTTTTTTTTTACTTCTGTTGCCTTTTGCTAATATTTACGTGTAATTCACAGAAAAATGGATTCCGCCTCTTCCGCCAATCGGTGACGGTGAAACATTGAACTACAATTTCACAATCATCATCATCATCATCGATGACGAATTTGCACGATTCTAGGAAGCAGACCTGCTCCCCCTTTGTCCTGCTGCACGCCTTTCCTCGCATTAGATTAGCTTTCTTGGCAAATGAGAAACGACTTACCATTAACTCCTTTGTTGTTCATGACTGCAATTTGTGCTTGTGCGTTTGTTTTGGTTAGTAGATGAGGAAAAATTTCTTTTCCTCTTTCTCTCTCTCACACACACACGCACGCAGGCACGCACACAAACACACTGCACGGGCGTTGCGTTTGTCTCTCTGCTTCTTTGCTGCCTTGTTCGCAGGCTTCCAATTTCGCTACTAAAAGCTACTGTTAACTAGCGTTTATCACTAATGCAACTCGGTTAAACACAGTTTAGCTAAATGTGGGCACAGCGTTTTTCTTTCTTGTATTAAAAATAAATACAAAGTTTGGTTCGACTCGCGTTGCTTCTTGTGAAACTGGATATCGATTGCGGGCCGAGCGAATCGAAACTGAGAGGTGGCCTCATCCCCAGCGCAAGGCGAAGTTGACAGGACGATTGACAGGAAAGGGTGAAGAAAAAAAAACGCACTTTGACAGCAGGGGGCAAAGTAAAGCAAGGTTGGGACATGCGGAGTGGACAATTATAAATTTTAATTGAGCAGGTAGAAATCGTTCAAAATTTATTCTGGGGTTATTGTTTTGGGTTTCTTTGCTACAATTCTCAAAATTATTCTTCTTCTTCTTTGGCTCAACATCCGTTGTCGGTCAAGGCCTGTCACCTGTACCACTTGTGGGCTTGGCTTTCAGGGACCTATTTATTACCTTTTGCAGGATAGTCAAGTCCTACGTATGACGGTCCATTTGAGGCTTGAACCCATGACGGGCAGTTTGTTAAGCCCTACGAGTTAATGACGGTACTACGAGACCGGCTTAATTCTCAGAATTGCAGTTCATAAATGGTGAAAGCTTACAATTTCCAAAATAAACTTCATCAGCTGATGAGTTCCTGTGCTCTTGTCGTAATTTAATTTTAATTAGGATTTTCGATTACCAGATGTATAGTGAAACGGTTTTGGAAAGATTCAATATCATAAATGTGTATTAACTGTTCTGTTCGCTAAATCTAGTTTGGAATACATTTTAAACAGTATCATCGAAAAAGCTGTTCAACATGGTTGTTACATCCGATGGGCGGTACTTTACGTACTTGTCGATGTTCTTGCTAAACTGCACATCGGAATATCTGAAAAAGAAAGAAATATCAATTATTTTAATGTAGAATCATTTCCAAGAAAAAACCTTCATGCACCTACCCTTCAAAGAACGCATTGTACTTCGGCACGATGTGCTCGGTATTGTCCCGCTTGATGCCCTCCCGGAGCAGTACATCCGGCACGGAAATGGCTCGCTGTATTTTTACCGCCTCGTCCAGCTCCTTGTTGAAGTTGAAGAATCGATCCTTGATGGTGGCCCGCTCCTTGTCCTTCACCTTGCCATTGATCGGCCGCGGCATATCGTCCAGCGGGTGAATGAAGGAGAGCATCTTCGACCACGAGCCCAGGTACGCCTTCTTCAGATCCTGTATCATCTTCTGGTAGCGACGCTCGCAGTCATGCTCGGTCAGTGCCACGATCTCGATCAGGCTGGACCGTTGCAGCGATTTCAAGATGTAGTGCGTGTTGTTTAGCTTGAACAGCTGCTTGGTGGCGGTATCACTGTACTGTTCCGATTTCGTTGCTATCGTGTAGTTCAACTCGGCCAGCACTTTGCCTGTGAAAAAATGAAGCAAATATTTTCACATACAGCCGGTTCGTGTTTGTGCTCTATATTGCAGCTCGATACTTACGGACGTAGATGCCAAGCAGGGCCTTATTTTTCTGCTCCATGGTGAGCGCTTTCTGTGACGCGATACGATCGAGATCGTTCGTATAGATTGCCTCGGTCTGTAGCAGCCCCCCGATCGTGTCACAATGCTCCTGCAGCTGCTCCAAGAACCAGATCGTGTTGGACGTCAGCTCGTACACGGTCGCATCGCGCGGCACGCTCGACCCGCCGCCGTAGCTGATCGTGCTGGACGTCATGCTGACCATGCCGCCACCACCGGCATCGTTGCGCACGGATTCGATGAACTGCTCCAGCGCCTTGGAGGCAGTTTGCTGCAGCCGGTTCAGCACACCCGACAGCTGCTGCTTCTGCGTACTGTCGCAGATGCGGTCGATGTCCGGCTGCAGTATCTGCACGTGCTTGAGGGCGGAAAATATGCCCAGCGCAGCGGACCACTCCTTGCGCCCGATGCTGCGCATCACTTTCGAGGTGATCTGCTCCGCATCCTTCACCACCATCTCGATCGATGGTTGCGAGAGGCGGGAAAACACCTCGTTGTGGCGGGACGGCGGCACAATGTCGTTCAGCAGCTGTCGCTCCCACACGAGCAGCTTCTGCAGGCCGAGCAGCAGCACGAGATACTTCTCCAGCTCCTGGTCGTTGTCGTTGCCGTACTCTTCCGCCGCCAGGATGTCGCCGAAGGAGGAGTTCTTTCGCATCGCCAATCCCGCCGACTGGCCGAGCGTTTGCGATGCTTTCATGAACATTTTGTTGGCCTTCCGTTCGAAGCTAAAGTAAGAGCAGAGGAAACGAGACGATTAATTGAGTGAGGAAATTGCCCACACACCCTCCGCCTGCTCCAGGCTCTCTTACATTTGCTGCAACCGTGCCGAGGTTGTCTTCTTGACGCCCGCTTCCGCCCGACCGTATCCGTGCCTGGTGCGCAGTGGCTCGTTGCCCCAGCTACCGCTCTTCTGGTGGTCTTTCAAGTTCTGCAACGATCGCATAATCACCTCCGACCGCTCGTCGCCAAAGATTTGCACGTACTCGCGGCGCAAGTTGTTGTCCAGCCATTGCGCCATCACGTTCAGCTCTTCCCGCGCACTCGGCGGCACCTGCTTGATCGAGGGACAGTCCTCGTTGGACGAATCCTCCTCGATGTAGATCATGTCCAGCAGGTCCACCGGCTTCAGGGGAGCGTTGTGTTTCTTCAGCAGCGATTTGAAGTGATTGTTCAACGTTTCGCAGCCATTGTTGAACAGGCTGGTCACGTTCTCCAGCTCCACGCTCTGCGGATTGTTGTTGAGGAAGTAGTCCTTCGCCTTCTTCAGCTTGTTCAACCCGTCCAAAAACGACCCGATGTTGCCCTCGGACGGTCCCTGGTGGATCAGATTGCACACATCCTGCGAAGCGTCGTAGTGCGACAGGACCTGCTCCATACACTGGAGCGTGCTGTCAAGATCTGCAAAGTGGAGCGGGAACGGTCAGCAAATGGTTACACAGTGGAAATGTATCCCATGCAGTGCCTTACTCTGCTGTTGCTTTTGCAGGTTCTTTGTAATGTTGTAGACGGGCAGTATGGTGTGCTCCAGCTTTCCCAGCCGCTGTTCGAACGAGTTCAGAATCTTGGACATGGATTGCGTGAGTTCGGAATACTTCTCGACATGGTCCTTTAGCAGAGCTTGATTGGTCTTTTCCTGCAGCAAAACAGAGCGCCATTGATTCGTTCGTTCGTGTGTGTGGTTTGAAATACGTACCTTTTCCAGCTTAATCTCAATCTGGAGCGTGTTTTCTAGGGTGCTCATGGTTAATTAATAATTTCCCTGTCCTTTTTTTCCTGCAATCACAAGCGAAACCTCCCACCGCCGCAGTGGTGACGAAAACAAATACGTGAACACACACGATGAATCAGTGCTTTGACAGCGCGTGAAGCAAAACAAACGAGCAAACGTTGCGCTATTTCGTCGATTCCGTCACTGCAGTGGGCAGTTTTCTGTGAATTGTTGTTCAATGTGGAAATGCCCCATTCGGAGTAAAGAGAGCACAATTGCTGCTGGAAGTGAGTTAAAGGGAGGAAGTAAATAAAACGCTAATAATAATTAACGTGGCATTTTTCGTTTCTTCACGATTGCTTTCGACTGCAGTGCTGTTTGTTTACATTCAGTCGCCGTCACAATAGATGATTGTCCACAGAAGAAGACTACCGCGTTGGCACCATTAGAAGGTCAGTAAGAAGACATTAGACAAAATCGATAGTGATCAGGCGACACACACCGATAGGAAATTTAATAAAAAAAGTGTCTTTTCCATTAAACCTTTCAGTGTACGCAAGGAAAAACATTCATCCGTAGTTGCGCATATATGCACCACGTTGCATTCGGCATCGCACGCAAACCACACACACCGTTCGAACGGCCCACGATTCGTTGGGTACTGCGGCGTAGTTGATGAGCACTATCAAATACTGGCTTCTGGTAGCGTTCCGGCTGTTTACGCATTTTTTCATTTGACAATTTAACCGCATCGGGCAGCTAACGCTCACCAGCGCGACGAGCGCATCTGGCGGCACTAGCACTAGCTTCTCGCCAACGGCCAGCTGTGGCTATCTGTCCGTGTCGAATCTCACGGAGGTGGTGGTGGTAGGTGAGTCGTCGCCGTCGCCACAGCAGCATCGGGCCACCGTCAAGAGCCTTTGCCCGAGTGTTGCCGTTGTCTGTGATAGTGAAAGTAGCAGCGTCGCGATGCTGGACCTGGACCGTCATCCGCTGCCGGATCAGCTCGGCTATCTGGTCCTGTCCGAGGATGGGTCCGTACACGCTTCCGGCGGCGAGCTGGAAAACGACGAGCGTAGTGCGAACATTATAAGCAACCTGCTAACGCTCACCGAAAGGTACCGCGAGGGACATGCCGGTGACCCGCTCTCGGATCTTGGTGCACTGAAATGCATTTTTTCTCTCCTTTCCAGTGTCGATCCAGCTGTATTCAATGCACGCTCGTGCAGGAAAGTGTCGATCGTGTTCGCCGACCACAGCTACACCATATGCCTTTCGAACAAACGCATTTACGTCGTGAAGAAGCGGAACCGGCCGGACGCCAGCGCTACCGGTACCCTGGAGTCGGACGGGCATTCGATACTGGCCTGATTTTGTGCGCGCTTTTCGGAACTAAAATAAACGATTCGATCCGCTTTACTTTCTAACCACGTGCTTTCTTTACTATTGCGCTAACATTCCAATCCTCCCGCCCGAAAAAGCTTCATAACAGAAATTGCGAAACGCTCTGGTAGTACGGCTGCTGCAGCTGCTTCTGCAGCTCATCCTGGCTGAGCCACTGGTACTTCACCTGGTCGCTTCCAACGTTCCGGCTCGGATTTTTAACCACGCTGCGGAAGAAAAACACTTTCGCGCCGACCGCCGCCGCCCCGTCATTCCGCACGCTCGGCGGGTATTTGTACTTGTAGAAACCGACCGGGGCGTTGCCGTAGAACGTGACCTGCAGCTTGTCGCCGCAGCATTCCTTCAGCGTGCGTTCGGCCGTCTCGCGCAGCGATTCGCCCTTCCGGTGCAACCCCTGCGGCAGCAGATAGTGGCTTTTGCTGCCCAGCTTCTGCTCCACCAGCAGGACGAGCGTTTGCTCCAGCTTGCGGTCCAGCGATCGGGTGTCGTTCTTGCTGTCCGCCTCGGTGACGCGTGGCGCCGGCTTAAACCGGGCGTACTCCTCATTGTAAGCGTCCTCCAGGTCCTGTGCCGTTTGTTTGAGCGCTTCCGAGTCGAGATCGATTTTGCCCGCCTTGAGCAGCTCCAGCTGCTGCTTTTCCGTCTCTTTCCGCAGCTCGTGGTTGGATTTCAGACTTTTCTCTAGCTCGATCTGATTCAGCATTTCCTGTAGCGAAAGCGATGGCCATTAGTACACTACGAGGTGAATCGTTGGTCGTTGCCGAAACGTACCTTAAATTTAGCCTCTATTGGTTCGAGTGTTTTCGTAACGATCGGTAGCCGCTCCACGAGCACACCGGCGTACAGGTCCCACTTTTGGTCGGTTTGTGGCGCTACCGGTGTGGCCTGTGTGGCCGCCGCCCTGGAGGACAGCATTCGCGACACGACCAGCACGGAACGGTGGGCGAGGATTCGCATTTTGTGTTAGTTTTGTGCAGATTTTTGCCGGCCGCACGAGAAAAGCGTAACTTTCCGCAAGGAAATGTTTTTGTTATCGAACGTGCTTGACAGCAAGGTGTTTTTTTTCTTGGATTTTCGCTATACCACAGCAACCTTGGGAAAATACAGTAGAGTACCTCGTGTTGGGATGCCAATCAGGTCGATGAAAAAAGAATTTAAAACCATTAGCATTGTTCGGATTTGCTTTTATTTATTAATTTGAATTGTTTGAAATGTAGAAAATGAGTTTATTTATTAATATGATCCCATTTTCAAGACTTCGATAATTTCAAGGCGGTTTATTCTCTTCAAGTGCCACCTTGCGTCTACACACCTTGATCCAGCGACACCGCAAAAGCCTGCCTGTAGCCGTCGTCGGGCAGCAGAAAATTCATCGCCGCCATTACGGTAAAACGAGTCGCTCGCAAAGGTCGTGAGCTGGCGTGGTGAACAGTGAAAAACCAGCGAAAAAGGGCACTGAAGCCGGATAAAACATACTGCAAACGCTTGCCAAAGCTGTAAGTAGTGCATTGGGCAGTGATTTACGCTAGAATATCGGTTTTTTCGCCCCCAAAAAGCCATTTCCAATTTCCCCGTCCGTCCGTCCGCAAATCGATCGCCCGTACGCCATGTAGTGTAGTGCACGCGTCAGTGTGTGTGTTTGTGTGTGTGTGTGTGTGTTTTCGGTATAGGGCTAAGCAAATGGGGCCACGGGAGCAGCATTCGAAAGCTAGATAGATTGACACACCCAGTCGGAAAAAAGCACTCGGATGGCCCATCAAACTCAGTGTATGTGTGTGTATGTGTGCGTCGTGTGGTGTGATGCGGTAATTGATGCGATTTTGGATAAACTGAACCTGATTGTCGCCAGCGGAAGAGCACTCCAGCACCATTTCCTTCGTGTGTGTGTTATGCGCCTCCGCCCTACGCACCTCTATGGAGGTGGGGTGTGTGTGTGTGAAAAATCGATATTTTCCAGCCCAGCCCGTGTGTTCTGTTTTTCTTGCGCGACCTTCTGATGGAATATGCTACGCAGTCAATACACACATACACGCACACACACACACCCTCATTCTCACTGCGGCATTTGGGCAATACCGTGCCGCTGGAAATAGCTTGCCGTGTGATGATACCATTTTACATTACAAGCTAAATTGAATTTTTGAATTATTCCGATTTAACTGGAATTTTGTGCTATCTTTGCCTTCGATAGCACCCTTCTTTTTGGCACGTAAACAGAGTCGCTGGATGGATTCATCCTTCAGTTGCAGAGATTTGCAGTTACCGTGCGTGATTGAACCTCCACCGAAGCTCCAAAAATCGAATTGGATTCGAATAGGCGAATACCTTCCCGACTCTTGGTGCGGCTCCGCCTTGTTTGCTGTGTTTGACCCTTTGGCCCGTTGATTGGGCCGACTGCGGCATTCGTGTACACCCGACCCGCTTCATGCCGACGATTACGTCATCATCGCCTTCGCGTTGAGTTATTTTTAAATATTACCAGCTCTCCGGCGGCGGCTGCGGTTGCTGCTGCATCAGCAGCAGCTCTCGACGGGTTGTTGATCGTCGTGATTTGGGACAGAAGCATCCCTCTCTTCCTCTCTATGCTCGATGATCATCCAGTGCTGTGCCATCCTGCGTGCGTTTGTGTGTGAAATTCATTTCCGTTAATCATGAAGGGGAGCTGCCGTGGTTGCTGGATTTGATGGAAGTTCTAGAACGGCACTTGTCGTTTGGGGTAGCGCATGTACACACACACACACGTACACACAGAAAGCCGCGGTCAGTCAATTGGGCCGATAGAGTTGTGTCACGGGAGAAACAATTTTTTTTCTTGCACAATGATTCTATTCTCCATATCGCTTCTTTACTTTACACATACACACACCCTGACCGGACATGGAATGTGATGGCGTCATGCTACTTGGCGAGTTGGTTGGTTGGCTCGGTGGTGCGTTTGCTTGTGCCGTTCGTTTCAGTGACATTGTATCTTCGCCCGTGCGATAAGATAAGCATGCATGTTTCCACGTAGCCTCTTTAGCAAATAGTAAGGTGTGTTGTAGCACGATACGCGAAATAGTATTGCACGGCGGAAATTGTGAAGTAACGATATTTGGTATTCGAACAATATTTTCCTCGTCAAACCCACGGGCGAGGAACAGTTGGAAAAGATGCTGGGAAAGCAACATCGCCTTAAATCGTGTAGTGAAAATGCCTGCGTTACATGTGTGTAACGTGTAACTGGTTCCAGTATGTGAGTGAAAATCTCAACCTCGAGTTTGATGCTGGCAGCCACTTGAAAAGTGAAAAACACCGTTCAAAAACTGAACATGAAACCATAACAAATCGAAAGAGAGAGAAACATCGGGAGAGAAAACGGAAGGGAGAGAGAAAGAGAGATACATTATCGAGAGAAAGAGTGAAGGAGAGGAGGGGTATGTAAAACGAGCACGGGCGCGCGAGAGAGAAAGAGAAATGATGATTGGAAACATCGAAAAAGAAAAACAATCACCACCACACGATCGGGGAACTCGCGATACGTGTGTTGCGTGCGTGCCTGTTCCGCTACCCAGCATAATGCTACCGAAGAGCAGGGGAAAGAGAGAGTATGATGGGGTGGTGGGGAGGGGTCTGTGTGAGCGGAAACTGTCGCCGAAAATGGCACAACCACGGATGATTAGATTTCGCTGTCCCCCCGGGAGTGAATGTCAAGCGTGATGTTTGAGCTTCCTAGACATTTGATGTGCTGCAGGCGGGCATAGATGTGCATAGGCTAAGAGTTTGAATCATTGCTCACGGTTCACAGTAACCATACATTATGGGACAGCAAAACAATCGATCACTTTTTGGTTGTAAACGATGCATAAGTACAGCTAGCAATGTTGTTTTTTAGTTTAAATTTTCTTTTCGAACAAATGGTTCTTTCGTTCATGCAAAATCATGCATATTTCACTGCATTTTTGTTTGTTTGTATTGTTTTCGCAAGCACACACACACTCACCTATGTCGTCTGTCCACGTAGTGTTGCGGTTTTGGAAGCATTTGAAAGCGTTCCGCCTTCACCATAACCAGTCCAGTAGTCGTCCGCAGCTGCAAACAACCGGCAGCGACGTTTTTACATTGCATTCCACGCACGAATGGTAGTCGACGATTGGTTTATGATGGCGTTTATGACGGAGACCATCTCTTTTACACCTCTCTTATCACCTGCATTCCACCAGTGCATTCGTAGTTTTCTTTTAGTTTGTTTTCTTTGTAAAGAAGATGAGACGCATAATCGGTCCGGTGTGCGGAATTTGAAACAAATGGTTTGAAATGAATCATCAACATTCCATCATACTAGAAACGAACTTAGCAAACAAGCGCCTACCCATTGGTGCCACAATCACAATCATTCTATGTTTTTGTTGTTTGTTGTTTAACTAAATGTATGAAAAATAATGGCTGAGAAAGAAGCGCGACAAATTTAGCATTACGGTTGTGTGTTATCGTTGTAAAATCTGACGTTGCTCCTTTATCTCTTTCTCTTTCTCTGTGTTTCTCTCTCTCTCTCTTTCTATTTTCTCTCTATTTCCCTCTCTTCACTTTCTCTACCGATGTCCCTCTTTCTCTCGCTCTCTCTCGCTCCGTATCTCTCTCTCTCTGTCTACCACTTCCTGGTTGGTAAAAATTGCCAAACACAAAATGGGCCAACTTTTATGTTCTTCTTTCGTACGCGCGGGCTCGTACGATCACACCACCCCTTTCCCGGGTGTTGGGATGGTGTGCCGACGAAAAAAAAAAACCCCTACGGCAATAATGTAAAAACAATTATCAATCATTCAATTCTCCTACAAAACTATTGTATGTAAATAATGGCAGCAGCCGAATTTTAACCGGAACCGGTGACGAAAGAAGAACAGAAGTGAAGCGGGGCGGGGGAGTGAAGAGTGGACTACTACGTTCAAATACCTCCGCCTTACTACAGACATAAACCCACAGACGCACACACACATACACGAACACACCTCCTGGCTATCTAAGTACACTCCCACCCGCGAGGAGGAAGTGTATGCTCACTAGGTAGGTCCGTCATCTGCCGGAACCCGCCGCCCCAATCGGCCGCCAGAAGAACCGCAACCTCCTGTTTTACGAACCGAACAACAACCATCCGTAGGATCGTGAGTGGTGCCTCCCACCGAGGAGCAGAGCAGATGGCACAGGCAACGGGAACGGCCACCGGCACCGGCACCCGCCAGCAGTCGGACGGAGGGGACGAGCTGGCGGCCACGACGCCCACCGACGACGAGAACCTGTTCATCAACCCGACCGACGGGCTGCCGAACGAGCATCCGGCCCTGCCGAGCGCGTACGACTCGGACAGCGAGTCGAACGCGGTGGCGGACGACGATCTGCTGGACGATCTGCCCACCTCGATCATCGTGACCAACATCCACTCGGAGGTGTTCGCGGACGACGGGCTGAAGGCGAGCCTGGAGGAGCTGTTCCGCACGTTCTCGGACAACACCACCTTCCAGTGGCTGAAGAGCTTCCGGCGGTTGCGCGTCAACTACGACAGCGCGCTGGCGGCGGCCAATGCGCGCATCCGGCTGCACCAGTACCCGTTCGGCAAGTCCGTCATCAACTGCTATCTGGCGCAGCCGGTGACGCCCGTCTCCAACACGAACCTGAAACCGCCCGCCCCGGTCAAGCAGTTCCTCATCTCGCCCCCTGCATCGCCGCCCGCCGGCTGGGAGCCGGCCGAGGAGGGCGAACCGCTCGTGAACCACGATCTGCTGGCGGCGCTGGCCAGCCTGACGCCGGGCGAAAGCCACGAAATACACGCCCAGTCGGAGCATCATCCGGGCATCATACTGCACACCGCGGCCGAGCAGCTGGAGGCAGCTGCGGCGGCGGCGGCCGCAGCGGCCGGCGAAGACGAAACTGCGGGTGGCCGCAAGTCGTCGAGCATGGGCAGCAGCTTCGAGGATGACGATCCGGACAAGGAGAACTCCCCGGTCGGTGGTGGGACGAACGTGCGCAAGGCGCGCATCATGCAGACGCGCTGTCCCGAGCGCAAAAGCTCCACCTAAATTTGGTTGTCACTGGCGAATGATGAGGATGACGATGATAGTGGTATCGATATCATCGTATGAGAAGCGTGGAGGCAGGAAGTAGCTTGGTTGGTCACTGTTTGGTGAGTTTTGAAGCAGCCCTCCGTGTCCTGTGAGAAGGTATAGCTTGGTAGAATCGTTTTGTTGGGCCCCTCTGTTGTGTAGAATGCAAAAGTGAGAAAGGTGTGTGAAGGGCTTGTAAAAAGAAGTAACGTTTGCCATTAACCTACTGTTTCCTGTTTTTAAAGCATATTGGCGGTGTTAGGCATCTTCAAAGTGGCACACCAAGAAGATAGTTAAATTGCGAATCTATTTAGTAATTACATTTCGCAGCGAAAGTGTACGCGCGCAGCACCAGCCTGTGGTAGTATCGTCGATAGGTTATCAGTTTCCATTTATCTGTTTGCGCCAGTTTGCGTTGAAATGGTTGCGTGTTAGATATTTACCGGCATGTACGTATGAGTATGAGTACGAATTGTTCCCGTCGACAAATTAGGCATTTGCGTCTCTATCAATCAGAATGCGTTTGGTCATTGTACTTTTTTCTATCGATTATCGTTACACAATTTCTTTATTTTTGTTTTAGTTGTAATGCATGCGTCAGGGAAACGCGAAACGAAATCTCAAGTTGTACATTATTTGCCTACACTAAACATATATTATCTTATTGTCGAGAAGGTTCGCCTATAAAATAAATCAGTTTCTACACTTTTCTATATAATTATCTCTAACATCATTTGCACATTACGTCCAGTTCTTCTAACTATAATTGGTACGGGAGATTTCCGGGGAGTTAAAATGTTAAAGCATCGTTTAAGAAGAAGGGTTCTACTGACTGGAACACCTAACTATATATGTAGAATTCGAAATCAAAACTATCAAGCATATCGGTAGATACGGTTAAAACATCTTGCAATGCTGTCCACAATTTCGCTCCATTAATTCGCATCTAACGCTTTGCGTTCTTGCGAAGTACGGGAGGTTTGTTTTCGAAATACAAAAAGACCGTTCAAGTAACATTTGTACTTTTCGTCGTAACAGTGCAAATGTTGTATGAACGGCATAGCTAAAGGGGTGTGATCCTTACCTAACCTAGGCAGATATAAAAACACTATTTTTTTTAAAGAGGAAGCGATAAGATAAAAATAAGACTAGGACTTTCTTTGGAAAAAATATCTGTAACAGTTATCTGTTCCATGTCCTATTATCGCGCCTCTTGCTAAGTCCCGCGTGGATAACGAAACCAATAAGTGTGCGATGTGGTGAAGGTCAATAAGAAGAGATGCATCGGTGTCTTTGTACATGTATGTGTGTTTGTGTATATGTTAAAGATGGCAAATGTTGCTGCCGAATGTGTTACATTTCCCACTTCCTCTGCTATGTGTAGAATTGAGAAGAAGAAGAAAAAAACATACATGCATATTTATGTCCTCTCTCGTTCGGACCCGACCGACGGACCGTCAGTATCGGTATCGGTGTGGCCAGACGTTTTATAACTGTTATATCTATTCGATGCTGAGGAACCGGAAGGTTCGTTTGTTGGTATGTGTATTTGTGCTCATCAGAATTTATCCTATAATCGATGGTTCGGTTTTTGGAGTGTTTTTCTATATATTTTTCTATTGCTCTCTTATTGGCAAAGGCGTCAAACACTCTACACCCTGAGAAACGACAATGGTTGATAACTCTTCTGATCCCGATGGTACTCTTGTGTGTTTTATTGTGCAATAGACATATATCATACCAACAAAACGCCTTTTTTAAAAGGGGATCGTTCGGTATAGCAAAGGGCCACTATATATACCCTGTAACCAGTACTTCCAAACAATAGGACGTTTGTCATATAGTCAGTTCAGTCACGGTTGATGAAAGCATACAGTACATATATAAATATTAACCAAAACCCGTGCTATGCGAAACATAGAGAAAACAGCAATTTAACAAACAAATATACATATATATTTTAGTTAGTGCTACCAATGAAGAAATAAATTTCTGACCAGTGCGTGCGTGTGTGCTGTACACTCCACGCAACAAAGCATAGAAGAAGGGAAGCGAATCTGCTGACGCATTACCACTTGTTTTACAGCAAACAGCAAACGTTTAAAAAGGACATTGAAATTGCAATTGAAATCCTAAATGTGTTTCGCACCAAACGTTGTTGTACCACGGTGTGTTATGCGTAAGTAGGAGGAGATGCATTTGTGGTATCAGAATTAGGAATCATGTTGTTTACGCATTATAACTCTGAGCATTATTGGACCGATTTGCGACGAACGACGAGGGCGCGCCGGTGTGCTGGAGAGCCAGAAGTGAAGAAGGATCTCGTTAATTTTATCGCCAAGGCAAAACCTACTAGTAGCGTAATTGATAGTGAAAACACAAACAAGTACACGTAGATGGAACGAACCAGGAGTGAGAGAACAATGGGTGTGTTTGAAGACGAAAGACTAGCGTAGAAGAAATGATTTAGTAGCAAAAAAAAAGAGATATCAAACGCGAGTTGGTACGTGAAGGATCAATTATTATTATTGACGAAGATATTATATACATAACTGTCAAATAAAGTTTGATATAGATTTAAAATGGTTGCTTTTGTTGAGTTCATTTTATTTGCTTTTCAATATGGATATTGAACTGTTCTGGTACACTGCATGGCGATGGATTTACGGACGGACGAGTTGGGATTTGTCTTTCTATCTTCACCCACATAGTTTATTGGTTAATGTTTATTTTATGATTTTTATTTACTGTTTACAGGATTTAAAGAAAGATAACAACAAAAGAAATTAAGAGAAATACCGTACACAAAGAAAATATCGTTGCGAGCGAAACATAAGCTGGTTGCCTTCATAAGAATAAGTTTAAATAGAGGTGAGTAAACTACGCTGTAAATTATAAATGGGAAGAAATTGATATAACTAACGCTTTTGAATTTATTTGCTGTTTTCTAGGCTAAGAAAGGAGTAAATTATTTCTCACAGTAAACACAGTAAGCAGCAAGTGAGAATGGAGCAGTTCACCCCGAAGGAGGTGCGCATCCTCGAGAGCGCCGAAGACATCCAGGAGCGCCGCGACCAGGTGCTGAATCGCTACAGCGAGTTCAAGCTCGAGACGCGCCAGAAGCGCGAAAAGCTGGAAGACTCGCGCCGGTTCCAGTACTTCAAGCGCGATTCCGACGAGCTGGAAAGCTGGATCAACGAGAAGCTGCAGGCGGCGAGCGAGGAAAGCTACCGCGACCCGACCAACCTGCAGGCCAAGATCCAGAAGCACCAGGCGTTCGAGGCGGAGGTGTCCGCCCACAGCAACGCGATCGTGGTGCTGGACAACACCGGGCAGGAGATGATCAACCAGGGCCACTTTGCGTCCGAGACGATCCAGCGCCGGCTGGAGGAGCTGCAGCGCCTGTGGGAGCTGCTGCTGTCGCGGCTGGCCGAGAAGGGCATGAAGCTACAGCAGGCCCTGGTGCTGGTGCAGTTCCTGCGCCACTGCGAGGAGGTGATGTTCTGGATCAAGGACAAGGAAGCGTTTGTGACGGCGGACGAGTTCGGGCAGGATCTCGAGCACGTGGAGGTGCTGCAGCGCAAGTTCGACGAGTTCCAGAAGGACATGGCGTCGCAGGAGTACCGCGTGACGGAGGTGAACGAGCTGGCGGACAAGCTGCTGTTCGGCGGGCACCCGGAGCGGGAAACGATCACGCGCAAGAAGGAGGAACTGAACGAGGCCTGGCAGCGCTTGAAGCAGCTGGCCATATTGCGCCAGGAGAAGCTGTTCGGGGCGCACGAAATCCAGCGTTTCAACCGCGATGCGGATGAGACGGTTGCGTGGATCGCTGAGAAGGATGTCGTGCTGTCGTCGGACGATTACGGGCGCGATCTGGCCAGCGTGCAAGCGCTGCAGCGCAAGCACGAAGGTGTGGAGCGTGATCTGGCGGCGCTCGAGGACAAGGTGGCCGCCCTCGGTACCGAGGCCGGTCGCCTGTGCAGCATACACGCCGATCACAGCGAGCAGATTCGTGAGAAGCAGGCAGAGATTGCCGCGTACTGGCAGTCGCTGACCGCGAAGGCCAAGGAGCGCAAGCAGAAGCTCGACGAGTCCTACTTCTTGCACCGTTTCCTCGCCGACTTCCGTGACCTGGTGTCGTGGATCAACGGCATGAAGGCGATCATCTCTGCGGACGAGCTGGCGAAGGATGTGGCCGGTGCGGAGGCGCTGCTCGAGCGGCACCAGGAGCACAAGGGCGAGATCGATGCCCGCGTGGACAGCTTCAAGCTGACGACCGAGGCCGGCCGGCAGCTGCTCGAGCGGGAGCACTACGCCGCGGCGGAGGTGCAGGAGAAGCTGGCCGCGCTCGAGAACGACAAGAGCTCGCTGCTGGTTTTGTGGGAGGATCGCCGCATCCTGTACGAGCAGTGCATGGATCTGCAGCTGTTCTACCGCGACACCGAGCAGGCCGACACGTGGATGGCGAAGCAGGAAGCGTTCCTGGCGAACGAGGATCTGGGCGACTCGCTCGACTCGGTCGAGGCGCTGATCAAGAAGCACGAGGACTTTGAGAAGAGTCTGGCCGCGCAGGAGGAGAAGATAAAGGCGCTGGACGTGTTTGCGACGAAGCTGATCGACGGGCAGCACTACGCGGCGGACGATGTGGCGCAGCGTCGCGCCATGCTGCTGGCGCGCCGTTCCGCGCTGCAGGAGAAATCGTCCGTGCGCCAGAAGCTGCTGGAGGACTCGAACGCGCTGCAGCAGTTCGAGCGCGACTGCGACGAAACGAAGGGCTGGATCAGCGAGAAGCTGAAGTTCGCGACCGACGACAGCTACCTCGACCCGACCAACCTGAACGGCAAGGTGCAGAAGCACACCAACTTCGAGCACGAGCTGACGGCGAACAAGAGCCGCATCGAGGACATCACGGCTACCGGGCAGGAGCTGGCCACAAAGGAGCACTACGCCGCGGACAAGGTGAACGCTCGCATGCAGGAAATCGTGACGCTGTGGGAGTCGCTGGTGCGCGCCTCAGACAAGAAGGGCTGCAAGCTGCAGGAAGCCTCGCAGCAGCAGCAGTTCAACCGCACCGTCGAGGACATCGAGCTGTGGCTGAGCGAGGTTGAGGGTCAGCTGCTGTCCGAGGACTACGGCAAGGATCTGACCAGCGTGCAGAACTTGCAGAAGAAGCAGGCCCTGCTGGAGGCGGACGTTATGGCGCACCAGGACCGCATCGAGGGCATCAAGGTGGCGGCCAACAAGTTCGTCGAGAGCGGCCACTTCGATGCGGACAACATTCGCGCCAAGGAGGCGGCCCTGTCGAAGCGGTACGCGGCGCTGGCCGAACCGATGTCGATCCGCAAGCAGCGCCTGCTCGACTCGCTCCAGGTACAGCAGCTGTTCCGCGATCTGGAGGACGAGGCGGCGTGGATCCGCGAGAAGGAACCGGTCGCGGCGTCGACCAACCGTGGCCGCGATCTGATCGGTGTGCAGAACCTGATCAAGAAGCACCAGGCGGTGCTGGCGGAAATCAACAACCACGAGAGCCGCTGCGCCGGTGTCATCTCGAACGGGGAGCAGATGCTGAACGAGCAGCCGACCGCCAGCGAGGAGATCAAGCTGCGGCTGGACGCGCTCAAGGATCAGTGGAACTCGCTGAAGGAGAAGTCGAACCAGCGCAAGCAGGATCTGGAAGATTCGCTGCAGGCCCACCAGTACTTTGCCGACGCGAACGAGGCCGAATCGTGGATGCGCGAGAAGGAACCGATCGTCTCGAACCAGGACTACGGCAAGGATGAGGATTCGTCCGAGGCGTTGCTGAAGAAGCACGAGGCGCTCGTGTCCGACCTGGAAGCGTTCGGCAACACGATCCAGGCGCTGCAGGAGCAGGCGAAGAACTGCCGCCAGCAGGAGACGCCGGTCGTCGACATTACCGGCAAGGAGTGCGTGATGGCGCTGTACGACTACACGGAAAAGTCGCCGCGCGAGGTGTCGATGAAGAAGAACGACGTGCTGACGCTGCTGAACTCGAACAACAAGGACTGGTGGAAGGTGGAGGTGAACGATCGCCAAGGCTTCGTGCCGGCGGCCTACATCAAGAAGATCGACCCAGGGCTAAGCGCCAGCCAGCAGAACCTGATCGATGGGCACTCGATCGCGAAGCGCCAGACGCAGATCAACAGCCAGTACGACAATCTGCTCGCGCTGGCCCGGGAGCGCCAGAACAAGCTGAACGAAACGGTGAAGGCGTACGTGCTGGTGCGCGAGGCGGCCGATCTCGCCGCGTGGATCAAGGACAAGGAGAGCCACGCGCAGATCAAGGACGTCGGCGAAGATCTCGAGGAGGTGGAGGTGCTGCAGAAGAAGTTCGACGACTTCAACGACGACCTGAAGGCGAACGAGGTGCGGCTGGCGAAGCTGAACGAGATCGCCATCCAGCTGACGTCGCTCGGCCAGACGGAGGCCGCACTGAAGATCAAGACGCAAATCCAAACGCTCAACGAAGAGTGGGCCACCCTGCAGACGATCACGCAGGAGCGGGCCAGCCAGCTTGGGTCGGCGCACGAGGTCCAACGGTTCCACCGCGACGTGGACGAAACGAAGGACTGGATCGCGGAGAAGGAGAACGCGCTGAACAACGACGAGCTGGGCAAGGATTTGCGCGGCGTGCAAACATTGCAGCGCAAGCACGAGGGGCTTGAGCGTGATTTGGCCGCGCTGCAGGACAAGATCCGCCAGCTGGACGAGACGGCCAACCGGCTGATGCAGTCGCACCCGGACACGGCCGAGCAGACGTACGCCAAGCAGAAGGAGATCAACGAGGAGTGGCAGCAGGTGGTGACCAAGGCGCAGCAGCGCAAGGAGAAGCTGCTCGACTCGTACGATCTGCAGCGCTTCCTGAGCGACTACCGCGACCTGTCCGCCTGGATCAGCTCGATGATGGGGCTGGTGACGTCGGAAGAGCTCGCGAACGATGTGACCGGCGCGGAAGCGTTGATCGAGCGTCATCAGGTAAGGGAAAATGGGTACAGTTAGGAGGAGTTTGATGTTTCAGGACCGGGAAAAGAGCCACCATTCCTACAGGAAGGACTAGGACTGTGTAATTGGGGTTTCCCGTATTTAATGATTCCGCTAGCCCCCGAATTTATCCCCAGTTTTGTTGTTGCGTTGATGCCTCTTTTTGTGTGAACGTGTGTGTTTCCATTTGTCCAATGTGTCGATCGATTTTTTTTATTGTTTAGCGAATCAATGTTACTTGTAGAGAGCGCTAATTTGTGTCTCCAGTAGAGTTTATGTATACATCCGCTGTGAAGTTGTTTTGTTCCAGTTTACTACATCATCGCGCTGGAATGGACGGTTGGAGACACGTTTGCGTCATGTGTTGTACACAAGCACTTTGATTCAGCACAATCTCGTCTTTATTGTGAAGTCGAATTCGTTTATCACGTTACAGGGTTTTCCATGAGTTCTCATAGCTGAGGGACACTTTATTGACTCCTTACGGGAAATGAATATAATATAATGGGAATTAGACTCTATAGCACCCTTGTAGGACAAATCCAATAGGAATTTCCAATAGGAAGGAGCCTGTTCAAAAATATTACCATAGAGTCCAATTTCCATCATATGAAGTTCACTTCCCATAAGAAAAAGTCAAGGCAGTGTTCCACAACTATGAGAACCCCTGGAAAACCCTGCATCGAACACAGTGGCGATTGCTGTAAGGGAACAGTGTGCCCCAGACACTATGTCATCTTTATTATACACCAGGCCAGGAAACAACCAAGAGCACACAGAAACACGACTGAAGCTGAGCACAGTTTTTTGTTTTGTTTTTCATAATACGATTGGAAGTATTATTCATCCTTCACACACACACACACACGCACCCACTCATGAAATGATTGGAAAGAGACTAGCAAGTTGTTCTTGGCGAAAAAAAAGCTATCCTGAGCTATGCAACGTGTCAAAATTCTCACCCGTGCCAAATTACAAAACCCATACTAAAATCTGTTATTCTTTTCCAAATCTGTCATTTTTATTTTTCATAGAACCATCGTGCCGAAATTGATTTTCGTTGCGGTATCCCGCAGGTACAGCTGACAAATTAAAAAAAAAACACTCTAGCCCCACTACCCGAAACTACTTACCCAAAGCCGCTCACGCATTTTTTGTTTTGTGTTCACACACAGCAGCATTCTATTTTCTATTTTTTGTATTAGTGCTTAACCTTTGTCTTGCAAATTTTGTAACTTTTTTTTAATCTCACACTGCAATTGGATTTTTTTCGATCCGTAGAGAGTTTTGTTCCAACATCTTTGGTCGGGTTAATATGATTTCATCACGTGCGACGTAACAAAGCATAAGCATTAATGATTTTGCTGAAATGATCTTTACCCAAGCGTCAATAACGTTTCATCTTTATGCTGCAAAACAGTTTTTTAGCACCTTTATGTGTATATGTGTGTTTTTATTAACAATGGTTAAAAAAGAAAACAAATTGTTTTTATATTTAATAGAGTTTTTTTTGCAAAGAGTTGTTTAGACTTTGCAGATAGTTTCGGAAAGCTGTTTTTGTGGAAATTCATTATTTTGTTCCATTTTTTTTTATAACATCTGCTCCATGGTTTTTCTTTCGGTTACGGTTGCTGCTGCTGTACTCTTTTAATGCTCTTTAATCTTGCTACTTGTACTAGATTAATTAAAAATCGCAGCAGACAATTAACGTGCGCGCTACAATAATGCAATAACAAGGATCATCAGCTGGCATTTCAAATTATCTCGCGTCCGTATTATGAACTATGTTTACCTTTTGATCTATTTTCATTCTTTTACCGTTCGAAAGTAAACGTAAGAGTTAGTTCATTATGCGTTAGTCTTTGTTAACATCTAGCTGGCTAGCTTTATCATACCTTTTCGTTCACCAATCTACCTCAACACGTGTTATTACAGGGTTTCCCACGATTTATTGGTCAGTTCCCATGATTTATTGGTGCGTTCCCACGATTTTTTGGTCGTATCCCATAGATTTTTGGTTCGTTCCCATAATTTATTGGTATTTTCCGATTGGATATCAATACAATTGGACCAACAAATTCTGGGAAACGACCAAAAAATCGTGGGAACGCACCAAAAAAATATGGGAACCCACCAAAAATTGATGGGAACCAACCAATAAATCGTGGGAAACCCTGTAATATGATTTTTACTGTTCGCTTCATATGGGAGGTGATTAAAATAGAGAACCAACAAATAGTGTATCATTATTAATCGCCATTTACTTTACGCTCACCGTATTCCTAATTTCGCTGCCATTTTTGCTCACATTCTACGCGGGTGGAAGCTCACTCTACCACAGGCGGCAAAACTCAACGCGTGCAGCATTACTAATGGTGTTTGTTCAATCTTTTCCATGCTCTCATGGCGCTTCAATCAACACGTGTCTTTCGCGTTCCGATTCGGCAGGAACATCGCACGGAGGTGGATGCACGCGCGGGTACGTTCTCGGCGTTCGAGCAATTCGGCAACGAGCTGCTGCAGGCGAACCATTATGCGGCGCCCGAAATTCAGGAGAAGATCGAAAACCTGAACAAGGCCCGGGAGGAGCTGGAGCGTGCGTGGACGGCGCGTCGTCTGCAGCTGGACCAAAATCTGGACCTGCAGCTGTATCTGCGCGATTGCGAGCAGGCCGAAAACTGGATGAGCGCCCGCGAAGCGTTCCTGAACGCGGAGGAGGTCGACTCGAAGGGTGACAACGTGGAGGCCCTGATCAAGAAGCACGAGGACTTCGACAAGGCGATCAACGGCCATGAGGAGAAGATCGGCGCGCTGCAGGTGCTGGCCGATCAGCTTATCGCGCAGGAGCACTACGCGGGCCGTTTGATCGATGCCAAGCGCCAGGAGGTGCTGGATCGCTGGCGCCATCTGAAGGAGGATCTGATCGAGAAGCGTTCGCGGCTCGGTGATGAGCAGACGCTGCAGCAGTTCTCGCGCGATGCCGACGAGATCGAGAACTGGATCGCGGAGAAGCTGCAGCTGGCGACGGAGGAAAGCTACAAGGATCCGGCCAACATTCAGTCGAAGCACCAGAAGCACCAGGCGTTCGAGGCGGAGCTAGCGGCGAACGCGGACCGCATCTCGAGCGTGCTGGCAATGGGTAGCAACTTGATCGATCGCAACCAGTGCAGTGGTTCGGAGGAGGCGGTGCAGAAGCGCCTGACGCAGATCGCCGACCAGTGGGAGTACCTGACGCAGAAGACGACCGAGAAGTCGCTGAAGCTGAAGGAGGCGAACAAGCAGCGCACGTACATCGCGGCCGTGAAGGATCTGGACTTCTGGCTGGGCGAGGTGGAGAGTCTGCTGACGTCGGAGGACGCCGGCAAGGATCTAGCCTCCGTACAGAACCTGATGAAGAAGCACCAGCTGGTCGAGGCAGACATTCACGCGCACGAGGATCGCATCAAGGACATGAACAGCCAGGCGGACTCGCTGGTGGAGAGCGGCCAGTTCGACAGTGCCGGCATCCAGGAGAAGCGCCAGTCGATCAACGAACGGTACGAGCGCATCCGCAACCTGGCTGCCCACCGGCAGGCTCGGCTGAACGAGGCGAACACGCTGCACCAGTTCTTCCGCGACATCGCGGACGAGGAGAGCTGGATCAAGGAAAAGAAGCTGCTGGTCGGATCGGACGACTATGGTCGCGATCTGACAGGTGTGCAGAATCTAAAGAAGAAGCACAAGCGGCTCGAGGCCGAACTTGCCTCGCACGAACCCGCGATCCAGGCGGTGCAGGAAGCGGGCGAGAAGCTGATGGACGTTTCGAACCTTGGTGTACCGGAGATCGAGCAGCGCCTGAAGGCACTGAACCAGGCGTGGACCGAGCTAAAGGGACTGGCGGCCACTCGCGGCCAGAAGCTGGATGAGTCGCTCATCTACCAGCAGTTCCTGGCGAAGGTGGAGGAGGAGGAGGCCTGGATTACGGAGAAGCAGCAGCTGCTGTCGGTCGAGGACTACGGTGACTCGATGGCGGCCGTGCAGGGCCTGATGAAGAAGCACGACGCGTTCGAGACGGACTTTGCGGTTCATCGCGATCGCTGCTCGGACATCCGCGACCATGGCCAGACGCTGGTAACGAACAACAACCACCATGGCGATAGCATCTCGCAGCGCTGCGTCCAGCTGGACAAGAAGCTGGAGAACCTGCAGGCCCTGGCAACGCGCCGCAAGACGGCGCTGATGGACAACTTTGCCTACCTGCAGTTCATGTGGAAGGCGGACGTCGTGGAGAGCTGGATCGCGGACAAGGAGAATCACGTCAAGTCGGAAGAGTTCGGCCGTGATCTGTCCACCGTTCAAACGTTGCTGACGAAGCAGGAGACATTCGATGCTGGTATGTGTGTGTGTGTGTGTGTTGGGAAAGTCAAGAATTATTTTTAAATAAGGAAAATTCACCTTCCTCCTTTAGGTCTCTCTGCGTTTGAGCATGAGGGTATCCACAACATTACCGCCCTCAAGGATCAGCTGATCAACGCGAACCACGCCCAGTCGGCCGCCATTCTCAAGCGCCACGAGGACGTGCTGACGCGCTGGCAGAAGCTACGCGCCGATTCGGAGGCGCGCAAGTACCGCCTGCTGAACATGCAGGACCAGTTCCGCCAGATCGAGGATCTGTACCTGACGTTTGCCAAGAAGGCGTCGGCATTCAACTCGTGGTTCGAGAACGCGGAGGAAGATCTGACCGATCCGGTGCGCTGCAACTCGATCGAGGAGATCAAGGCGCTGCGGGAGGCACATGCCGCGTTCCAGGCATCGCTGTCGTCGGCCCAGGTCGACTTCCAGGCGCTGGCCGCGCTCGACCAGAAGATCAAG
Organism: Anopheles arabiensis; assembly: GCF_016920715.1. Taxonomy (NCBI): domain Eukaryota; kingdom Metazoa; phylum Arthropoda; class Insecta; order Diptera; family Culicidae; genus Anopheles; species Anopheles arabiensis. The sequence continues at coordinate 89,241,270 of NC_053517.1, read as the reverse complement.
AGCTTCAACGTCGGCCCGAACCCGTACACCTGGTTCACGATGGAGGCGCTGGAGGATACGTGGCGCAATCTGCAGAAGATCATCGAAGAGCGCGATGCCGAGCTGGCGAAGGAGGTCCATCGGCAGGAGGAGAACGACAAGCTGCGCAAGGAGTTTGCCAAGCACGCCAACCTGTTCCACCAGTGGCTGACGGAGACAAGGTATGGTTTTTTGGTTTGCTTTTGCTATCCCTATCCTTTCCTCGTACCTAGTCTAGAGGATGAAGGTCCATTCTATGTATCGTTGTTTATTTTCTATAACTTTTACATGACCACTTCATCCTCTCCATTGCGTGGTATACTATGAAAATCATTATTAAAATGGCATATCCAATCTTCCTTATATCCACAACTCTATTTGCACTTTGTGGTGGACAATTTGCTTGAACATTTGAACCCCCGATCCTTCCACACACAACATCCAACCACCAACAAATGACACCATCACCAAACAACACCGTGAAAACCAAAGATACAACATTCTTGGCTGGGATAAAAATGGGTAACGAACGAGTGTTGTGCCCAACGTGACTGCTAACCATCGCTGCGTGACGAGTTTGATGTTTGGTTTTGCTCTGCGCAGGCAATGCCTTCTAATTAGCCACAAGACTTGCTTTCTTCTTAATGTTACTAATATTGCAAAGGATCTATAAGCCGCGCTTTGGGCTGTACGCTTTGGATATAAAACAATAAACGAGTCTGATTTTTAATGTATAATTGAACCATAAATTTTAATATAGACCAGTGCTGCAAAATGACATGAGTATCACGAGATTTTCACCAACGAAAACAATGAACATATGCGTGGTAGCTTGATGCTCATTGCTTATACTCAATAAAAGTGCATCATGACATGCCGAACACGCCATGCGAATGCTTGAGCCAACCGCGATACTCTGATTCACAAGCTAAGCTAAATTCCGTCACAAACATAATCATTTTTGTGGCTGTGAACAGTGCTGCTAAATGCCACTGTTTCAGTCATCAACACTTATGATTGACATGACCAACAAAGCTCAAATCAGCTCACGTACACAACTGAGATGATCAGTGATGAAACTTATACAGTGGATCAATCACAAGCTTGGTGACATTTTGTTTAGCACTCAACTCTTTGTTACTCACTTGGTCACGACATTTTCTGTCCAAGTGACTGACCAAGAGTTGGTTGCACACAATGTCACCAAGCATGTGATGGTCGCAACAATTGTTTGAGACTCACCTTTGACAATCACAGTAGAGCTTGTGATGCTGACATGATTTTGTTTCAGCTAGAATTTGTCATGACTATGTCAGTGACATTTTGCATAACTGATCACAGCAAAAAAAGTCGTGACATAGTGACTGACCAAGCGATGGTCGCAAACATGTCATGAGCATGTATTAGTCACACCAACCGTTCTGAGTATCACCTGTGATTATCACAATTGAGTACGTGACGTTGATATGAATTTTGTTTCTGTCAGATTATGAACATTGATAGTCACATTTTCCAGCACTGATTTAGACTCGTCAATTTTACTGAATTATTTGAAAATTATGAATATCGTTAAGATTAATTTAGGGGAAAAAAAATATTTATAATTAATGTCTGTACCGTTTCATAACCACATGCCAACCACACTATTAATGCTCCTTAATATGCTGCCACAGTGGAGTGTGTAAAACTAATCCCTCCTATAAGCCTTTATGTCTTAAGCCAAATATATTGATCATCGTTACCTTGCCCCACCACCTCACAGAACGTCGCTCATGGATGGATCGGGATCGCTGGAGGAACAGTTCGAGGCGCTCTGCCACAAGGCGAACGAGATCCGAGCCCGCCGTGGCGATCTGAAGAAGATCGAGGAGCTCGGCGCCACGCTGGAGGAGCATCTGATTCTGGACAACCGCTACACGGAGCACTCAACGGTAGGGTTGGCCCAGCAGTGGGATCAGCTCGATCAGCTGGCCATGCGCATGCAGCACAACCTGAAGCAGCAGATCCAGGCCCGCAACCAGTCCGGCGTGTCGGAAGACTCGCTGAAGGAATTCTCGATGATGTTCAAGCACTTCGACAAGGACAAGAGCGGCAAGCTGAACCACCAGGAGTTCAAATCATGTCTGCGTGCCCTCGGCTACGACCTGCCCATGGTGGAGGAAGGCCAACCGGACCCGGAGTTCGAGGAAATTCTGAACGTGGTCGATCCGAACCGGGACGGCCAGGTATCGCTGCAGGAGTACATCGCGTTCATGATTTCCAAGGAAACGGAGAACGTGCAAAGCTTCGAGGAGATCGAGAATGCTTTCCGCGCCATCACCGCCTCCGATCCGCGTCCCCGCCCCTATGTCACCAAGGAGGAACTTTATTCCGTAAGTAACTGGGGGAGTGGTTTGGGTTGTAACGGTGTGTACAGCATGTAGCAATAACGATCAATCTCTTTCTCCCTACAGAACCTCACCAAAGACATGGCGGATTACTGCGTGCAGCGCATGAAACCGTACAACGACCCGAAAACGGGCCACCCCATTACGGGTGCTCTGGATTACGTGGAGTTTACCAGAACCTTGTTCCAAAACTAAGCCAGCACACAGCCAGTATGATGGGCGGCATCTCCCCCGCCGGTTTTGTCGCCTTTTCAATACTATATTCGCAACAAATTATTTTTTAAACGCATTTTGACGATAAAAACAAAGTGTTTCCCCGTGGCCGGGCGAATAATACTATATATTTACTTTGATTTTATATATTTATATGAATTTGCAAGCACACGCTTGAATGAATAGTGATAGAGTAGCGAGCGTAGAGAAGCAGGAGAGCAAGATCGAACACCAGCTTTCACACACATCCATTGTGTTTTACACTTCCGGGACATGTTTTTGTGCAGCGTCACAAAGTAACAGTGGCTTAGTAGCCTACGAACGATCGAACGAGAAAATTAGGTCCGAAATCAGATTGGAAACACATTTTTCTGGCCAGTTTCTAGTATGAAACTGACTTTGAACTGTGTGTCTGTTGAACTGTATTCGCTTGTTAATCGCAGCCAGTGTCTTTAAGAATTCAAACTAAATGAAAATAGCATGTAGCAACTGAAATTAAAAATGTCACCTTTACAAACTTTCCTTACTGTGGCAAAGTAAAAAAAAACTCTCCAAATTCGTTCTTCTAATGCTTGTTGGTGTTAACGTACAGAGCGGGAAAAATATTTATTTACACCCAAACGGACGCGGTTCGGTAAGGTAAACTGCCCTTAGTAGCAAAAGCGCAAAATCAAATGTTCTCAGCTTTGCAAAAATTACCCTCCTAGCGCAAGATGCGTGTTGAGCAAACAACAATGCACACAAACACGGCAACTATAATATATCGATATGTATGTGTACCTCTATTTATCACTGGCATCACCCTACTCGACGAGACGGAGCAAATCCGATCGCAAAATATGGCTATATCTCTTCTCTTCAAATAAATGATTGCAAAAATAACACTCGCCATTGTTTTATTTGTTCTCGATTGCTTACGGGGTACATTTTATTAGCTATCTGTTGACTTTCGATTAGATGGAATCAAGCATTTGATGCAAGGTATAAAATATAATTGGTGTAACATCCACGCAACGAAGCACCGGGGGAAGCACTAGAAAAAGATACCCTTTACATGCTGGTCCAGTATCTTCTTCGTCTCCTCCGTCACGTCGATCAGCGTGGAGCTTTTGTTGAGGATGATGAAGACGTGCCGCGTGTTGCAGCTGCGCTTCACGATCCAGTAGTCGTCGTGCGTCTTCACGATCGTCTCGTCCATCACGCTCGACCGGTTGCTGCGCACGTCGTCCAGCAGGTCGACGATCAGGTTCATCACATCGTTCGGAAGCCCACTGCCGGTGACGGAATGGTACTGCGCCTGGCCCAACCGTACCGTGCCCCGGTGCTGCAGGTTCAGCTCGTTGAAGAAGATAAACTTCGGTGCCGAATCGTCTCTGCTGCTGCTACTACTGCTGCTGCCGCCACCACAGCCAAAGCTGTAGCTCGACTCACCGCCGCTCTGCAAATGCTGGCTAATGTCAGACGAGATGGCCGTCAGCTGCGGGTTCACCACCGCATTCAGCTCCAGGTACAGCGACTGCTCGTTCTCGACCGCACCGTCGTCGAGCAGCAGGCAGAGGGAAATGTTCTGCACCTTCCGGCACACCATCAGCGTGTAGCGCTTGCATTTGCCCTGCTCGGTCACGTAGGCGGGGCGCGTCTGCTTCGACTGTGCCAGCTGGTCGAACATCGGGCTGTGAAAGTACTCGTACAGCGTGTACAGATCGGTCGGGTTGATGCCGCTCCACACGACCTGGTCGCTGTACAGGAAGATGCAGTGCTTGATCGGCGCGAACGTGGCCTCGATCATGTTGATAAAGTTCTGTACCCGCAGAAAGAGCAGCTGGTTCAGTGGCAGGTACTGTACGCTGCCGAACGCATCCACCACGTCACACCGTTTCATCTGCAGGTGCAGTATGTAGCTCTGGTAGAACGCTTCCAGCCGGCCTATCAGGTTCGCCTGCGCGTCCAGCTCCTCGTTCGGCCGCAGGTTGTCCTGGAAGGTGCCGTGAAACATGCGAAACATGCGATAGGCCTGGCGCAGCACGGACTGGTAGATGGTGTCGTGTCGCCATGGTACTCGTTGTAGTCGCCCGAGTCGCGCGTTTTCCGATCGAACGGTACGCTCAGCGTCATGATCATCCAGTAGCCGGGTTCGGGCTGGTAGTAGAACTGGCACGTCTTCTGCGTGTGCATCGTCTGCACGCTGTCATCTTTGGTGAAGGTGCTACCGGAGATGAAGATGGTTAAGCTCGGCTAGTGCTGCTGTTCGGTCGGGTACTTACTTGCTGAACTTTATGATGGCTTCGCTCAAACCAACGTCCTTTATTTTCGTATCGATATCCGTATCCTGTGGATGGTAGAAGAGCACCTTCTTTTCCTCCTGTAACGAATCCGAAAGGGTAAAAGGATGAGAAGTTAAAACAAACAACCTTGCAGATTACCAACTTGCCTCGCCCTCTTTGGGTCCGAAAGCTGAATTAAAGATGTAAAAGCTCTTCAGAGCCAGTTCCGCCGTTAGAACGGGATTAGTCATCTTTATTTTTCGATGATATTTTCTACACTAGGGGCGTTTTTTAGTTATTTAATAGAAAACGGGACTTGTATATTCGTGTGTTTATCACTTGTTTTCAATCGCCTCCTTTGACGCCCGGCAGTGACAGTTCTCTTGTTTACAGTTTTCCGATAACAAGCTCGTTCGCGACTGGTCCACAAAATAAGAAGCATTTTAAAAATAAAATATTTTTCAAATTCAATGAGATTCACATTTTCAGATATTTTCCATTTCACTCAAATTCAAACTCAGTTGCGAAAAATATATGTTTTCCCGAAATTAATCCGTTTTACAGGACGCTTTACAGCTCAGCCCTACCCTCCAGTTTTGGCTGTGTCAAATTTCTCTCCACGAATAGATGACGTTAGCGTAAACTGTCATCGTCATCGAAACAAATCGCAGTTCTCTGTTTTTTGTTTCTAGCGGATGCAGAACGGAACACACAACGCACCGAAAGGATGGACAAAGCTGACAGGAAATCATCGGCCCGTGCCCCGATTAAGCTGGGCGAGCTAAACTACACACCGGTGCTGATCGCCCTAGCGGTAGTACTTCTCACAATCGGTAAGCACTCTTCCGGCAACTGCATCCGGCCTACATAGCCCTCGTGCACGCCTGCCGTTTAATGATTCTAACTCGCTCCCTCCCCAGTGGTTCTGTTCCTATGGAAACGCAAGAAGACCGTGCGATCTGCGGTGCTGTTTACCGGGCTGTGCGACTCGGGCAAAACGTATCTGTTTGCCCATCTGTGCCTCGGCGGTGCACGCGAAACGTTCACATCGATCAAGGAGAACGTCGGAAGCTTCAAGACGGAGAGGGGCCGCGTGCTGAAGATGGTCGATGTGCCCGGGAACGAGCGGCTGCGGGGCAAGTTTTTTGACGAGTACAAAAACATTGCCAAGGCGATCGTGTACATGATCGACAGTGTGACGGTACAGAAGGACATCCGGGATGTGGCCGAGTGAGTAGTCTTCTTTATTTACGGAATCAACGACGGTTTAATGACGATTTGGTTATCCTTTTCAGCTTCCTGTACACCATTCTAGTGGACAAAGCCACGTCCAAGGTTCCGGTGGTTGTGCTGTGCAACAAGCAGGACGAAACGCTCGCCAAAACAGAAACTGCCATCAAAAGCATGCTGGAAAAGGAAATGTACGTTGTGCAGGGCGCAGTTTTTTTTATTCGTTTTGTCGAATTTTTACGAATTTTTATTCCATCTCTCTTTTGCCTTGCAGCAATATCGTCCGGCAGACCCGAAGAAGTCAACTGCAATCCGTCGACAACAGCTCGTCCTCGGATACGTTCCTCGGCAAGTCGGCCAGCGTAGACTTTGAGTTCGAGCAGCTCGGACAGCGGGTACGCTTTGTGCCGTGCTCTGCGATGGAGGAACAGTGGGCCGGACTGACCAAATTCCTCGATACACTGTGAGGCTGGCGGTGTGCTGTTCTCCGGCGGTATTATTGACTGTGTCCAGTTTTCTCAGCTATTTTTTATGTGTTTCAAACTGTACGCAATAAAAATGTTTTATCGTGTAACACCGCAATGTTCACCAATCGAAGGGGCGGTTATTTGAATGGTCATGTTTATGGAGAATGGTATTGCTCGCGGTGGAAATGTATAATTTAACAAGCAGCCACCGGCGAATCCAATTCGGGAATAATAATCAAGGCAGTTACAGAAGGTTAAAGCGAACTTGGTACACCGTGGATCTTTTTGTTCATTGTTAAACTCAACCTATTTTGTTTAACCATTTATTGATGGTTGGAATTGTAAACTTATTATTGTTATCATTATTTTTATCAATCTTTCTAATTACTCTGCTAGCGGTTATTAATTAAATGTTTTTACTTATTCGATTCCTTGGCGTTGGATTGGGTTGCCTAGGTCACAGCCACAAACAGAATGGCTGCGTACTTTCTTTCGTTAAATTGTAATTTTGTTCGCCTAAAAGTATGCAACCTGCCATACACATGTTCAGATTAAACGAAAATAAATATGGAATTTGAATTTGCGCCAAATTAAACTGGCACATGTAAGCGAATAATGCAATTTGAATGCATGTAGTACGAAAATACAGCCAAACGGAAAGTGGAAACAAATTAAAGTTTTCTGGAAATTTTAATGGTTCCTAATATGAAAAACTACATCAACCATGTACAATACATTCTTAAATACAGCATAAAGTATCATAGTATCAACGTTAATTCATTTCCGAAAAAGTGACCAGTGTCCACTGTAATGAAAATAGAGGATTAAACTAAAGTAGAAGTTAAACAGGACACCATTTTCGCCTCTACTACGCTTGCTGAAGCTACCAGCAGTGCAGTGTGGTGCTCATAAATTACCATCATAAATAACGATCTGCTCCAAAAGTCACCGTTGTAACGATTCGCACAACATTAGCTCCTGTGAAGAATCAAAGTTCTGAATCACACACACAGATATAAAACCCTAAACGCATGATACGAAAGCATCCAAGGGAGCCTTCGGGGCAGGTCGACCTCATAAATATCTGCGCAAGAGCCATCCATCGTGGTAATACGAGTAGATTAGCCCACCGCAGCAACGATCAAACACGAAGATGAAACGAAGGAACGTTAAGATCCTACCTCCCCGCACCTATCTCTCGGCTAGTGGCGCTGGTTTAAAGTGAAGCCAGCCGGCACCGGTATCGACAGAAGGAAAGTTCCCGTGCATGGCACACGAACCCTTTTTATTGTCCATCAGCGGGACGGCGAAGACGATGTTTTCGGAAAGGGGTACGATTAAAATTCTTCGATCAACGCGTTGATCGCATCTCGATCATCTCGCACCCGATAAGAGAAAGGATGCACCGTGAGGGAAAAGTGAAAGAAAGACAGGACGACAGTCGGAGCGGTTATAATCGTGCGATCGAATGCAAGGCGCCTGCAAGTGTGCTAGCCTGGAAATTGGGCGCGATGAAATTTGAATTTCAATAAGTTTCCAAACACGCGCCTTTTCCTGGAAGGATAGGAGGGATGGTGATGTTTTTTTTGCTGATTTACTCTGTGTAGAACATTTACTTTCGCTTTTAGGACATGGTTTTTGTTAAGCGTTGTTTTCGTTAACCAAAGCCCGTCAAAGGTTGCTCCATATCTTTTAGTGTTTTTTTGTTTGGTTTGCTGCAGGAAGAAACGTGATCCCGTTAGGCAATCATTGAAGTGTTTTTTTTTTTTTGCAAAATAACTGTAATTTTCTTCTATGTTACCATTTTTTTAAAACTTATGTTTTGATTTATGGGATGGCGGTGAATTTAATAAAAAAAAAGAAAATCGCAAAGGAACTTGATCTTACCGTTATGAGCAAGTTTTTAAAGAATATTTGAAATGTTTTTTGTTTTATCGTTGTAGGAGCGGTTTTAAAGGTAGCAAGGTAAATATTATACCGTTCTTTAAGCTGCAATGATTCAGTAGTCCAACTAGTAACAGGTTTATAAAATATGGGATGATTTTTGTGTTTTGCTAAATGACGAAATGCCATCAATAGACTGATAACTTCATACAATCCAGCACCCGATAGTATACGACGTAGGGAAAAAGTGTGATGATGCATTGAGCGGGTCCTTTGGATGCCCTTTTTTGCAGGAGTTTTCCGAGGGTCCCTTAGTTGTGGGACTTTATTCTTGATTCTTTCTTTTTGGACAATCACATTACGAATTCTTATTAGATTTGTCTAAAAAGAGTTCAATAGAGTTCAATTTCCAAATAAGGTCATTTCCCTTAATAAGAGGCCAAGAAAGTGTCTGTCAATTATGAGAACTCATGAAGAACGTTGTAAAGCATTGCTTCGAATGGTGATATTTACTGAACTGCGGAAATTCTGAAGGATGACCACGTTTCTGTTTAAAAATGCTAAAATAATGATGCAGCATATTATTCTGGTCCAACATATCTAAGCACTTGTGTAAAAATCTTGAAAATCATGGTCTACGACGTCTTAGTCATGTCATGTTTCAATTGCATATCGGTCGATCAACATGGTGTCGTATCTAATCGATCCGTAACTTCAAACATTGTTCAGAGCTCATCACAAATTGTTACCTATCCTTTGACACATCAAATGGATGCAGTGTACACCGATTTCTAAGCTACATTTCTTGCACTACACTGATTTCTAGCTGCTCTACAGCTACATTACAGCTACTACATTACATTACATACTCAACCATAATTTCCTACATACATCGGGCATGGGCAGGTTAATTATGAGGCGAAGTAAATTTGCCTGGACATAGACTCTCCCTACTTGTAGAATAAATTGAATTTGTATGCCCCCGAACGACCAATAAGCTCACGTGAACTGTTCGGACCTGCCCTTTGGAGATCTGCACTAACTGGACAAATAAATGAAAAAACCAAAAGTCGAATGCTCTTCCAAAAGTATTAAAAGTTGTTAAACTTCATCATAATAACCATTTAGTGAAGCAAACACACCTTCATATCCTTTCAGCTGCGCGGATGTACTGATCGTCCATTACCGATCTCGGTATCAGGCGGCTGCTTCAACCTAATGCATTGAATGTGCCTCTTGTATCGCCACCTCGAATCCCGCATTTTTGTTCATAATTAATTGGCTACAACTAAGCGCGCGCGCCCCATTGTTCAGCGGTCGGCGTACCGCGGATCCTTTCGGTGCGTAATTTCGCTCTCACGAATTCTGCCAAAGTTGGACATAGCCCCCCCCCCTTCCCCCTCGGTTTTTTGGTGTTTGGTTTTGGGGTTTGGGTAACCAGATTAGCCCGAAAGGCGCGCGTTTGCTGTGGTGCTATAGCGGCGCCCGAGCTGCAAACGGCATCGCTGCTGGGGCACACCCGACCTGTAGTCGAAGGTCGTTTAGCGGACCGTCCCTTTGCTGGTATGCCGCGATTTTTAAAGCCAAATCGAACATGGCAGAAAGAGAAAGAGAGCAAAGATGGATGGAAGGGTTGCGTTTGTGGGGGAAAACAGACTCTTAAGCTTAAGCTTAATGTTCGGCAGCTTCTTCATTACCCCGTGGTTCGGCCCGACGGGCATGTGGCCGCATTTAATTTGATCGTTTGCTGCCAAGAAGCCCAGTGCCTGTCAACAGCTGCACACGGGCACTGTTGGAGCCTGTTAAAAAAAAAAACTCCCGAAACCAACTCCCGGCGTATCCTAGTATGACGAATCGTTTCACCGTCTTCTTACATCCATACATTTTTTTTGCATTCCGCCACACACACACACACACACAAAAGAAAATAGGGAAGCTTTGGTGCGGGGTGTGTAGTGCAGAAAATTATTAAATAATTCTAGTTATTTCCCTTTCGCTGCGTAATGATAATTGCTGTCAATGGTGTCGTTTCACAGGCCCGGCAGGACGTGGACACCGGCGTTAGATGCCTTCGAGCCGGCCCTTGGCGGGAGCGCGTTGCCGAATTGTTGATTTTTGCAATTGCCCTGCAAAGGGGAAGGTTCGTGGAGGAATGCACTCTCGCGTCCAGTTGGTAGGTTGTCTAATTAGTTGGGATTTGTTTCATGGTTTGACATGGGGACGTTTTTTATTTGGAAAGAGAAGTACGACTGCCAATGCTTTGTTCCTTTGGGTATATAACGCCTCAGGCGTCAAAGATTTGCCAACCTTTGGCTGGAGCGTCGTTAGAGGGCAAATTGCTCGCGCACGAGTGCCAGATAGGGTCCGGTAGCGAGAAACCATCGGTAATGAGCATTATCTTAGAAAGCGGAAATGGCTTCATTCTTAGCTGAGCACTTACATCGAATGCCGAGCTTTAAACACACAGAAAAAATGGGGATGGTCTTTTCTGCGCAGTGCTTTCAAAGGACTTTAGCAACCACTACTAATTGGTAGATGTAGCAGCCACGGAAAGGAAGCTAGTGGTTATGGTATAAACACCTGCAGTCATTATTGTTATAGTGTTTTTCGGAGTGTTTCATTGTAATGGCAATGCAAGAATCCAATATGAAATGACAACCGAATGTAGACGGTTATTTGGAGCTTTTTCTATCTAGGATCTCAGGATTTAGCTACGGGTAGTATGAATGGCTTTATAAAGTATTAATATTTTTACTATCATCAATCAATCTGATCAATGATGAACCAAATCAGGTAAAAACGGTCTTCATCGGTATGTTGGATTTTATCATTCGAAGTATGAAATATGAAGAATATTTCTTGCGTTGAAGTGGTTTATTGGTGTATTATGACATTATACAAATTGTATGTTTTTTTTTTAAATTTACCAAGGTTGTTACATACCTTTAATGCTTCTATTAAATTTTAAAAATAAAATAAAAAATATGAGAAGATGTAATTTATGTTTATTTATTTATTTAGCTCTTAATGTTTTATGAAAATTTCATTTTATAATTGCTGAAAATATCCTTAACTACTTTAGGTGCACAAAGTTCTTCTATCAATTTTTTTTAATGCCAATATGAGTTTTCCCAGTAGATTATTTATTCTATTTTGCGTTTTGTTATGAATTTAAACAAAATAGCAAAAACAGTGTTTTCCACTGCTTATTGTATTGGTTTATCGTATAAATGATTTGCAGGCTAAGAATGGGAAGCAAATGTTTTCTATATTTGAAAAAATGGTCCAGTTTCTTAAACATATTAAACACTCAAACATTATTGCATTGTCTGCATACAAAAACTTTCAACCGGATTTTAACCTTTCGTAATATTTTATATAGATATTGATTTAGCTTTGACCAAGAGAAAATGAAGATTTGTTAAGAAGTGATATTTCTAGTAAACAATGGCTCAGTAAAGGTATTCAAACAAGTCGAGGTGATATTTAGGAACAACATAACATAAAAGATACATTTTTCATTTGATTCAAGGATCTGGTTTATTAAACTTTATTTTTTATTGTTTTTTTTTCATTAGATTTGATTTATTTAGCCAATATTAATTTATTAATGCAGTTTAAATTAAATAATATCCATTTTTTAAGTGAATAAAAATGAAACGAATAAATAGAAGTTCAAACAAAAATAAGGAGAAACAAGGTACAACGGTACATCACTGATCATGATTGTTTGGATGGAATTAGTCGCACTTTTGCGATCAGTATTCTACTTTTTAATAAATCGATAATGCATAATAAAACATAAGTCTAAACAACCATTAAACTCTCTGTTACTCTAGTTAATTTCGAATTTCAATAGAATGCGCTACATAAAAGAAAGCAAACATAAATATTCAAATCATATCGAATAAATGGAAAATGGTGTACACTTTGCACCAATAATTCACAATTTCAGTGCACTAATCTTTTCACTTTGCGGCGAAGTGCAGGGAAGCGCATCCGAGCTTCCAAATTTATAATCCCACCTCGTTTATGACGGATTTTCCCACGGCTTCCTGGGCAGCATGGCAGCGCGCCAGACTTGGGAAGAATATAAATCGTTGGCTTTAGAGTTTCGCCGCAATGCAAACCGGAAGCTTGTCGTTCGATCGAGGGTAGCGCGCTGCTTTGGTGCAGGTTTCTACCACAGAAAACCCATCTCCTTCTACTGCTCGAACCGATCGTCGCGGCTGGGCGGCTGGTTCAGTAACAAAAAGTGTCATAAATAAATCGATCCAGCTTCACCAACTTCTGTCGCGCTTGCCGCCGAGACGCGTCATTAGTTAAGCGTCAGCAAAACCGTGGATGACTGTTTGGTTAGTTCGAGGCTGATTAAGCGATACATCATGCGACCGGGAGACCCTTTACGGGCCATTGAATTGCAAAGCAGGTTGTTGGAGACATTTTTTCCCCCTGCCCAAATTTGCCTTTGCTTCCGCCAATACGGGGCATTGGGTGAAGGGTTTTGGGATGGTCTCTTTTCCCTTCAAAATCATACATTCTTTCAATCAGTCCCCAACATTAATGGTTCCACGAATCCTTCCACCAAAGCCAAGGACCAGCCCGGGGTGCGATCCCGGTGTGTCGGGGTTTCGCTCTCTCAGAGTGTAATTGATTTTCATACAGCATACAACCGCGTACAATAAAATCTCTCTAACGCGAACGCCTTTTCTAACGGCAGGCGGACTATAAAAAAACTTCTGGCCCGGCATGTTAAGCGTAGCTTTGGGATGTGACTTTTTGTGTAGTTTTATGAAGTAAAGCGATAAAAACTGCAGACGCCGGGAAATAGACATTAACGGTGCGCGTGTTACGATTTTCGGTAGTTGTGTCGGCCCATTGCTCACTTTATGACCATCCGGTTTCGGCGCCGAACGCACCACGTCTAACTGAAAGTGGTTCCTGCCCGTATCCGTTCTAAGAATCGTGTAAAGGCGAAGGAACAGCAGGATGGGTGCTGCTTCTTAACACACACACACACACACCCGCTTACGCAGTCTAAAGCTGCCAAACGCCTTGGGAACATAAAACAAAACGAATGAATGAAATGGAGAAAGAAGCTTGTGGTAACATCCCTCCACAATCAATATCATGTAAAATGGGTTTAATTGAATTTCTTTACTACACAAGAGGTTGTACATGTTGTACGCAAAGGGAGGATCAGGTTGCGATCGCGTGGTACGCAGCGAGGTTTGATCATTAAAATGGTGTTAGGAATTCATTAACGAAATTAAAGGAGTGAGTTCTTGTGGAAGCGTGTTTTACGGTATCCGGTGGCGCCAACCCGGTGGTGACCGTTTGACGGAGTAAACCAAACATGGTGTTTCGGATGTAAGAGATAGTTTGCGTGAGTTGAGTTCACCCTACACATCCAAAGTTTAGTATGTTTTTGGTGACAACCCAACATGACCGATTCAGCTTCAATGAATAAATAGATTAATAACGATAAATAAATAGTAATTGTTAACTCTTCTTCATCTAAATCGACTTTACTTGCAGGGATCTCTTTATTTAATCGTTTTCTTGAAACACATGTAGATATGTTGTTAAGCCGTGTGTACCACAGGGCCACCCCTCATTGTGATGTTAAGTATGTTTATTGTACATTACTTTAATGGATGCAATGTCCTCTGTTTCTCTGACGAAAGAAATACGAATGAAACGAACAAGCCTATTCCGAAACTGGGCTACGGTCCAAAAATTAAAGGATCCTGTACGTGGGGCAACTTGGGTCCAACACTGTTGATCGTGTGAAACTTCTATCTGATAGTTAGAATACAATTTATTTGACTTTTCCACTCGAATACAGTTGACCATGAAAAGTTTATCCAAATCGATTACACCAATCCAGCTCCATGATGTTGCACCTGAGAAGTACCACTTAATCATATCGTTGAGTAGAGTCATCTCTAGCACTGCAGATATAAATGATGAGTCAGTTCAGGTAAAGTACTGTATCATATTGTATGCTTACAGGATGAAGCTCGATGAGGCAATTCCGATGACTTCTCTTTCTCAGCAATTATATCCAACAGACGATTCGGATCCAGGACATTTGCACTCCGCACCACATTCAAAAGGTCATGCTGAGACATCAGCGTAAACCGTACTTGATTATAGAGCTTCTCAGCTTTATCTGATTTTGCTTCATTAAATCGGCACCAATCATGAACAGCTTTAAAGATTTCGACTTCATCATCGAAAAAAGTCGTCCGCTTTAATACACCCAACAGGGCCTCATAGGAGATGTTACGGAATATATGCGGTTTCATCACATTGCTCACATTCTTGTCCATAAATGAGTAGCATGCAGTGGATAAGCTGTTAAGGTCTAATAAACAAGCAGTTCTTGATATATAGCACACATTGTCCATGCAAATAACTTTGCAAAGGTAATCCGAAATAGCCGTCTGCAAGTCGACAAACCGATACTGATGAGCTAACTCAAGTATATCTAGAATGTCGGTGTTCTTCATCTGATTTAGTGACAAACGGCCGGTGTAGATGTATTTCATCAGATACTTGAATGCTTTTGCCGGAATATCGAGTGTAATCTCATTCTGCTTTGACTCCTTCAGTCCACCGTATAATAGCGCCCGAAAGTATTCACTCCTGGTCGCCAGTATGATCCGATGTGCTGGTAGATGCTCGCCCTTCACGATAAAGGTGACGTCCGCATTGTCATTGTCATCTATTTCACTGATGGATGAGTTAGCCATTTTTCTGTAATTTCCTGCACTTAAACTACAAATTCACCACGGAAAGTCAGGTCGTTCATACAATTTTGAACACTGAAATTTAAAACATACGGACGTGCGAATCTGTACTAAACTAATTTTAGTTTTGAACTTACTCTTCTTATAACTTTTGCAATGGCACAACGAACACAGCGATTAGGAGATAACGATATCAAAAATCTACGAAAACTGCGTTTGCTCAGTAATAGCTGCGTACTTACAGGGTTTACCTAGCCAATCGGGGGTCGTCAAAGCGTTATCGGTCGCTGTAAATACTTTTTCGGGCGACGTAAACAGTGCCCAATTGAGGGTTTGCGTCGCCCGAAAAAGTATTTACGGCGACCGATAACGCTTTGACGATGCCGGATTGGCTAGGTAAACCCTGTAATTTATGTTTCTTCATCATTCGGCCGTTTCCTTTTAAAACGAGATGGATAAGATTCCTAGAATGGTCTTGAGATTGTTGCTCTTGTTGATAAATTAAGTTGCATTAATCAAACATCACATATTAAGTTAAAATTACTGGAAAATTTAAATATCCCTAGAAAAGAAATCGTAAGCTGCGCCGTCTGCTAAACGGAGTCTTTTAGGATTATTTTCAGGTTGAGAGCTTGAGCCGTTTAGATCCCGTTCATGAGTCACTTAGTGTATTTGACGCTTGAGGAAATTGAGATCAACAATTCACATTCACCCAATTTTTCGTCGCCAATGCCAGCGCCCAGAGTGTTAAAGTGATAATTATTGGGTTTTTTTTTCTTGTGACTTGTGGATTTCAGTAGCGATGCGATTTTAGTAAGTTTATCGCATTACGTCTGCAGTCATCATGTTTTGAATAAAATTGTTTCTAAGAATTTCAGTTTCAGTGCAGTGAGTCATCAAACAGCTTTTACACAGCTACGCGCGATAAAGAACGCCTCAAAACGGAGCAAAAAGCCAACCCGACTCTCACCGAGGGCAAAGCACTATAAAAGCGATCTATTTCCCCGAGCGAGACTCGGGCAAAACACTGAATGGGTTAACTTTTTTAAACTCTTTAGAATCTTTAAATCCTCATAACCATTCTATTGTGGTGTTGTGTCCGCAAAGTTTGTTCTATGCTTAAACGATTATTTACACAATATAAACAATTACATTGACACAATATTTAGACGCAACATTTTTATCAACGGGCTGCGCGCTCAGCCGACAGCTTCTACTGAATTGGTGTACAAGCCTATTTGTCGTAAAGCGTTAAGATATGCTAGGCGAGTGCGGGATGACTAAGAAAGATAAGAGTGGTACACAACTAGTCATCAACCAACGTAATAGTCCATGTTAAGTAGACCACAAGTGCACTCAAGAGCTAAAGCTTGATGTGAATGTATTGGTGCACCAAACTGAATTCAGTTCGCAACGCATTTTGATATCGTTATCTCCCAATCGCTTTCTTTATTGTGCAATTGCAAATGTTACAACCAGACTCAGTCCAACTCTGTCACTTGTGTGGTACAGATTGACGCGTGCTTATATTGTAAATTTCCGTGTTCAAAATTGTATGAACGACCTTACTTTCCGTGGTGAATTTGTAGTTTAAGTGCAGGAAATTACAGAAAAATGGATAACTCATCCATCAGTGAAATAGATCAAACAGCATTGTTGGTATCCCATCTGGCACAGATGTGCATGGACGCTGACAATGCGGACGTCACCTTTATCGTGAAGGGCGAGCATCTACCAGCGCATCGGAACATCCTAGCGGCAAGGAGCGAATATTTCCGGGCACTTTTATATGGTGGACTGAAGGAGTCTAAGCAGAACGAAATTGCACTCGATGTTCCGGTAGAAGCATTCAAGTTTTTGATGAAATATATCTACACCGGCCGTTTGCCGTTAAAGAAGATGAAGAACACCGACATTCTAGATATACTTGAATTAGCTCATCAGTATGGGTTTATCGACCTGCAGACGGCTATTTCGGATTACCTTTGCAAAGATATTTGCATGGACAATGTGTGCTATATATCAAGAACTGCTTGTTTATTAGACCTTAACAGCTTATCCACTGCATGCTACACGTTTATGGACGAGAATGCGAGCAGTGTCTTGAAGTCGGATATGTTCCGTAGCATATCCTATGAGGCCCTGTTCGGTTTATTAAAGCGGACGACTTTTTTCGCTGATGAAGTCGAAATCTTCAAAGCTGTTCATGATTGGTGCCGATTCAATGAAGCAAAATCAGATAAAGCTGAGAAGCTCTATAATCAGGTACGGTTTATGCTGATGTCTCAGCATGACCTTTTGAATGTGGTGCGGAGTGCAAATGTCCTGGATCCGAATCGTCTGTTGGATATAATTGCTGAGAAAGAGAAGTCATCGGAATTGCCTCATCGTGCTACATCCTGTAAGCATACAAGGTGATATAGTAGTTTACCTAAAGTTGTTTACTCATCATTTATATTTACAGTGGCGGAGCTGACTATAGCCAATGATAAGATTAAGTGGTCCCCAACATTTTCAAATATGTTGAGCCTGAATGGTGAAATCGATTTGGGTAAACATATCATGGTCAACTGTATTCGAGTGGAAAAGTCAAATGGTTGGTATAAGTCAATTGATCGGACATACGTCGTAGAAGTTTCAGTCGATAACCAGCGTTGGAGTAAAGGTGTTACATGTACAGCATCCACTGCTAATGTGACCGTAACGCATTTTCCGGCTGGTGTTGCTCGTTACATTCGTGTTTCGCAAGTGCAAGAAACGTATGAAATTAGCGTTATTAAAGCCATGTGCCAAAAACTCAAATGTACCTGCCCGACCGGTGAAAAAAAGCACTAAGTGGTAAAGAGTAGACCGCCATTATTTTAGGAGACAGTTCTGATAGTTAAAGATGCTAATGAAAAATAGGTTCAGCGTACTTTACACAATTAACTCCTTTTAAAATGACACGTGTTTTAGACGGCCTTTGGCTAACCCATCCGCTCATCTGGCAAATAATAACTTTGCAAAAACTAGTCATGTGTGATGAAATGCGAGAAAAAATAATGGTTCCTGCTAACATTTTGATTTTTTTGGCCCTTCGACTAGCAATTGAAAATCAATGTTTTGAAATGTGGAAATACAAGAACTTACTATCGATGGACTGGTTATTGAAGTATGGACTATTGAAGAATATTACACAGCATTCGAAATAACAAGACATCATTTTAATGTCTCAACAATGTAAAACAAATTGACCGGCATATAGGCGCTCTAACGGCAAACTAACGCACTGATAATTGTTGTTTCTTGATAAATCGGCAACCTAGCTTTTTCAATATGTCGCGCTGTCGAACTATGAAACGACTAAGATATCCAATGTGTTGTGAACTTCATTTAAATTACTGCAAAAAATTGAGAGTCATTTATTATACTTTTCATGTAGTTTCGCCACCTATCAATCCGTTCGCATAATTTTAGATCCTGAAGTGCATACACGTGACGTCATTAAAATGGCTATCGAGATCTGTCAACGTGTGCCAGAAGAAAATAGGTGTGCATGGATGGTAAGCGTATACACTAAGAATTTGGGAGGCTCGTCTGTCTTCCATCAGGTCACTTAATGCATTTACTTTGAGTTAATCCAAAACCTGGAATACGCTAATGACTTAGGATACATAGGATGCATAGCCTACAATGGGATCCTAATTGTTACCGTTACCGTGTAAAATTGTTACCCAAGCATATCATCAGATCAGATCGGCACTTTTATAGAATCTTAACTTGTAACTATAATCAATCTACTAGCCACCAGTTACTTGTTGTTGGCAATGTTTCCAGATCATCGCTTTCATTAATAAAACAAAATAATTTAAGCGAAAGGCCATGGGAGTGACAAAATGCTGACAAATTTTTCAAAATGTGAGCTTTTGTCACTTTTTTGAGCTTTTGTCAAAATTTTGTTTCCTGGAGCTGCCAGGAAATAAAGTTGACAAAAGTTGACAAAAAGTACACAAAATTTGACGTTCGCGAAAAAACGTAAACAAACAGCTATTTGGCGCAGTTGTGACCCATTGCTATGATATTAATGCTAAAATGCATCATTATAATTGGTTTATGTACCTATTTCGTGCTTCTTAACCAAAATATCGATGATATTCAGATGTTGGAGCTTTTTGTCGCTCTTGTGTATGTTTTTGGTGCGGCCACGAGAAAAGCTCTTTTTTGCAGTTGACAAGCAATTTTGACAAAGTTGAAAAATTTTTCAACATTTTTTCACCCCCGTGGCCACGCGCTATTTGAATTCAGAGCAGAGTGTGAAGAACGACTAGTGGCTATTCCGTCCCGCAACATGGTTGATGGTCTCAAAAACGACAGCATTCTCCTGTTCGGGAAGCAGATTCCGCTGCCGATCAGATCAGCACTGAATGAAGGCGATTGCGCTTGTAATCGGTGTTACATGCACATCATCCTCCCCAGTGCACCAACATTACCACTCGCCGAAACGGATCACTGCTTCACCGCGCCAAAAGCGAAGCAAGTGAACAACGATCGCACGAAGGGAGCCTCGCGCTTGCCTTTTTTGGACTCGCGGTGTGCGTTTGCGTTGGTTTGTAATCGGCCCAGCACTAAATAAATCGAATAAATAAATAAGAGATTTACAGCAGTAGCAGCAGCAGCAACGACCCCCGGAGCAAAGAGAGTGGTTGGGAAGCTGGTACCATCGGTCGACCATAAACGGCAACAGGGACGCTGTAATGTGTGTTTTTTTTAGAAGAAAGATAGACCGTCCATCTCGAGGGGATGGAACAAAGAAGACCCTTTCCGTCATTCCGTGATCGACGCGCGGGGTTGGGCTGTTATTTAAATTATGACACCCCCCCCCCCCTCTTCCCTTCTGTGATCCATCGAGAGCATGGTGTTGGTAGCATTAGGCCAACCGCAGCCACCGGTCGCCGGAGGTGCACGCGTGCTGGCCTGGCGCGATCGGGCTACGCCGTGCAGGATCGAGGCGCACGCTGCGTTCGTTTCGTTCCAAGGTTGGGATGCACGCGAGGCCATGTTTTCCGTTCCCACGCCACGCGACACATGAATTTGTTGTCTTTTTTGTTCGTTGTTCTTCATCTCCTTTTTGTTGTTCGAGCCGTCTCACCGGGGGCGTTTGACGACGCTCTCGCAGCCTGTGGAGGCTGCAGCGCACGGCATGGGGTCCGGATCGTGATCGGTGCGTTCGCTTTCGTAGTGGCAGTGGGTACCGCTGGGTCGCCCGGGGATTGGCCCGGGCTTCTCCTGCAGCATTACCCGTGCTGCCGTGCTTTCCTTGTATCTCCCCCCGTGGCCACGAGTGAGATGCCGTGTACACAGTCGATCTGACCCGTAGATCTCGGTCGATCGTTGCTCGAGCTCGTTTCATCCAACGCTCGGGACGGTCGGGCGCTTCGTTCCTACTTGGCGATGGCGTTAATTTTCCGAAACCTCACTCGCCGTGCACGTTCCACGTTCCGATCCGTTGCTTGCCTGCTTTTACCCGTTTTTGTTTGTTCGGTTCGGTTGCTATTTGCTTGCCGCTTCCAGCAGCCCATAAACGTGGTGTGCTGGATTATGTTTCACCCGTTGCCCAAACACAGACAAAACAGCAGAGAATGAACAGCCCATTTGTTTGATGTGTGGTAAAAGGGGGTTGCAACTAGGCGCGTATCCTTGCCACCGATTCGAGCCATTGTTTGCGGCGTGAAGGTGTCTGCTAAGGGAGTGGAGTTGGGCCCCCCGAGTGGGAATATAGGGATAAACAAGGCACCAGTGAAGATAAAAAAGGGACACCAGTTTCGTTCGAATGCACGGCAGGGGAGGATACGGAACGGCCAGATTCGTTGATTGAAGGGAAAGAAGTGCTGCGTGAAGATAAACATCACGGGGCATTATGGCGATGGTTTGATGAGCTTAATAATGGTTGTCGCCGCCGAGATGGGATGTCCTTTTGGGAGCGTTTGGGATGGTTTGAATTCAATTCCATTGTTGTGCTGCTTTAATTTGAAGCAGCTAAACAGGTAGAGGACAGTGCGGCTGGAACGATTTTTAGGGCAAGGTTGGTGAAGGCTGGGAGGATCTTGATTCAACTAATCATTGGGATTCATATTCGTTGCTTATTAAATATATATATATATTTTTAATATAGTGCTTGATCAATACGCAAAAATGTTCTTCTAGCTGTACAGGCGTGATACAGGGACGCCAGAAACTTGTTGTCGAAGATCATCGCGCTGGAACGGGTCTCAACCTGGAAGGAGTGCTTTTAATGACGTCTCGTACCATACCTTAGCATTAACTTCCTCACCGGTTTACCTTATGAGTGAAATTTAGTATAAAACCCCCGTCAAAGAGCACACGCCAGGGAAACAGTACGGCACGTTGCTATGTGTCACCGATCGTTTACGATCGAAATGGGACGGAGCAGGCTGCACCACCATCATCCAAAAGCGATATCGTACGGAAGCTAGCGATGAATTGTGTGCAAAACACGGCTTTAATACCCAATCGGTCGTTTTGTACGTGTGCAACACCTCGTAGACTACACACGGCTTATGGCGCACTGTCCATACCGAGCCGGCTTGGGCACAGCCGAGTGTCGGGCATTCGCTCCTGTGGTCATCGTCGTCATTGCACACCGATGAGTCTCACGTTTATTGCCCTACCCCGTTTCAGTTCACACAGTGGCGCGAGTGGCATGGGATAATGTACAATGAGAAAAACAAAAACAAAAAATGACAGTCCGTTATTGATCCGTATTAAATTTTTACTAGCATGCAAATCAATTTCCTCACACTTTCCTTACGCGATCTTTTGTGACCGGCGATTACTGTGGGGGGGTACGGGAGGAGATGCCAACAGAGCGGCAGCCATCGTTAGTGTGATTGTCTGGGGGCATCGTTATGGCGGCAAGTTGGCGGAGACAAATGCGAGTGCGGCCGGCTTTTGTCGCTGCAAGACGGCGTTGGCGATATGATGGCGGTCTCCACTTTTGCACGGTTTCGTCTGGATGTCTGGAAGGGTAGCCTTGTGCACATGGAAGTGAATTGGTTTTTGCCTTGTAAGGGGGGCGAAATATTAAAGCTTATAGAGCCCGTTTGCAACAGTGTAAGCTTTAAACGGGACAGATCAGTCGGTGCACAGTGGTATGAAGTGCAAAGGAAGTAATCTACGGGGTTTAATCTTTCATGTATAGTTCTTAGATCTGGTTGGAATAAAATTCTGTATCATTGCTGACCATAGTTAAATATTATATTCTCATAAATTTGCAATGCAACTCGTGGTTTTCTAAATATTAAAAGTCCATTTGGCGATCGAGTGAAATTGAAAATTAATTATTGGCTTTAGATGATATCTCAAAAAGCATTAATAAAAATACGAATAAAAAGATAATAAACGTTAGGATATTGTGCTGTTTTGTACTATAGTTTATTACACTGAAGTTTGTTTTGTCATTTCATGCTAGAACAAACAATATATAAAATAAATTTAAATAATCATATTAAACGTGAAATATAAGGCATGTTGTGTGTGTATTTTGATGAACAACGCTTCACGAATATTTAATATGAAGCAAACTTTTGATAAATATCGTCTTAAAAAAATATTAAATACTTTTCATTTTTCGAGCAGTTTCACTCATTTCTAGGATTAAATAAATAGTGAATTTAATTTTCTTAAAACTCTTGAAACTTCGTAGAGGATTTTTAAATAAATAAATAAATTGATAAATGTCATTGATTACCAAATATATTCTTAATTTAAGAAGAAATGACCCGCCTATGGCTTCAACTGTCTCTAAAAGTTCAAATATCTTATTGTAGCAATTATTGCACATGATGACTCATCATCCGAATAACACTGGTCAATCACCATGTGAACCAAAAGCACCTTCAAAACCCTTAAAATCCAGAACCTTTATCACACCTTATTCACTCGGCGCATCATGGAAAACGGTAAAGATTGACCTGTGGCCGATCGGCGCCATTCTGAGTCACAAAATCTACCGAGCAGCTCCTCTGCGAGCCAACGATCGTGCAACCACGCCGGGCACATCGCGGCAGGGACGGGAAGGATGCAACAACGGGAATGCAACAGGACGCGTTTGGACCATAAAAGCGAACACACAATAAAACCAAGAATGTGCAGCTGCACTCGGAACCGTCTTGACCGGTTTTTGTTGTTGTTGTCGTTCTCGTTGTTGTTTTGGGTTCGTTTTCTATTGTGTGCTGATGGGGTTTATGGTGATGCGTGTGGGTTTTATTGTGGCCTTTAATCGGCTCCCAACGGGCGGTTACACTTTTCGGTATGTTTATTTATCTTACGGTGTTTCCTGCTTGTTTTTTTTCTTTCTTTTCCAAACGACGCCTTTGGTGCCTTGTGCTTTTCCGTAATTGTTATCTTACAGCCAGAAAAGAAGAAAATATTAGGAAATCAAAAAGTCAAAGCGGACCCGCTCGGTTCAATGACGAATGGGACGAAAGCTTCACTGCTTGAAATCACCGCAATCGTCCAGCCGCACATTTGGTAGGTAATTTTTTAATTAACACTCCCCAAATAAATATGTAACGATGCTTATCAGTAAGCAAATGCAGACGCCCCGGGTGCGCTTTGGGCGTAGAGTCGTAAAATAATTTTAGAGCCCAAACGATTGCCAAGAACTTTGGCAAGAACGGCATCAACGCGGGGGTTCACATCGATGCAAATCGTAAGATAGTGGATTTATGAAATCACACCGTAGTGTGGCCGGTGCGTCAAATTTTATCAATAATGAAACCATTCGATTGCGCATTCTTCGGCCGAGGTCCGTCTTCCCGGAGGTGTTGGAGATATGATGCCAGCCGCGCATCCGTTCACGGACCGATGGTTCCCGGGGTGTTCATTAGCCGATTGGCAGTTGCTTACGAATTAATCGAATTAAAATAAATTTATCTTGCCAGAGTGCAGTACGAGCGTGTTTGTTTTGCGGTAAAATGGGAGCAGAAACGTGCAGAAGATTCCGGAATTATTTGAACGTAGATAATAGAAAGACGTTCTTCTCAAGGTTGATTTTATTTGTAAAAAAAAACAATGTTTATTGAGTTTTTTCATAAAAATAAATTAATTTAGTGAATTGCTTCATTCCTCATTTAAAACAGGTAATCCGTTTGTATCTCCTTCAAGTGAAACAACCACAAGTATCTTAAGCGCCTGCCTAATGTGGGATTATCTGTGTCCCACCCCTGGGCGAACGATTCACCCGCTCTTCAGGCGAAACAACACGCACAGAACGCCCAAAAGCTCCATCTCACGCCACACTACCACCTTAAAGTGGCACATAATTACGGCCCTCGAGCGATAGAAAATAGATTTTTCTCTATACTTTCGACTACGCTTTCCGAGACGGGCATGCCGCACGTGTGCACCTTTTTCCCTGCGACGAGTATGAAAATGGAAAGGAGGATATGGTGTAGAAGCAGCACCCACCCACTTGCCAACCAGCCCCATCAATCTTCCTACCGGTGGCAATCCGACGCCTATAAATCATTTGTTGATAGTCATCAACTGATTATTATGTTTTACTTGGCTGAGTTAAGCTCTTCACTCGCTCCACAACCGGATAGCTGAAGATGATTAGGAGGGAGGTGAATGTCGTGGCCTTCACGTAATCGATTAAACATTCCGCTCTTTGGTGAAAAAATAAAGTTTTTGTTTTCTAATAGTTATATATTTTTTTAAATAATTTATAGAGGCAATATTATTCCATGCAAATGTCCTTCTTAATCTAACTTTTATGTGTTTAATTGAAAAAATGTTCCTTTTATATCGATATATCGTTCCTCCCTAAGTGGAAAGCCCTCCAACACATAGCTCTAAGCTATCTTCCTCTCTCTCTCCTTTGCCTCTATTTCCCCCCTTCCAATAGTCCATCTATTAATAAATGCGAGCACACCAGGGGTACCCGGCGAGTCGCTCGACGTGATTACAGCCGCTGATTGAATTTATCAGTCACGATTTTCGACCATTTCCCGCCTTCGGCAAACGGAACGCGCGCTAGAGAGCGCGCGCGCACTCACACGCGCACGACCACCGCATAAAGACCGACCGACACGGTGGCGGTAGACGGGGCACGTGTGTCTAATAAACGGCCGCAACGACGCGGCACTTAAGGGCGGGTGTTCAGCGTCAGCCAGCTTAAGACAAGCCGACAAGGGATCGATACGAGGATGAGAGTGGTGCACGCGTGGCCACCATGCCGCAAAATCTATCTGAAAGCGGGCGCGTCCGTACCATCCTTTGCGTCTCGCGACGCGAGTGACGCATTTGCGTGAGAAAGCATCCTCCGGTGCGCGGTGTTTGATTATAGAGCGCACTGTGGTGTGGGGGATTTTCTAGCAGGATGATCCATCATGCTAGTTGCTGTTCGTTGGTTCGTTGTTATGCCGTCGATAGAATTGGTGGCGTCAGTAGGTTGGGGTGTTATCGTGGCGGCAGCGTTAGTGAGCCGTAATTAAATCGATGGTTCGTCGGATTGACGGATAGTTGATGGAGCGGGTGGCACGGTGAACAGTAAGAATAATTTTGACGGCAGAAGGAGACAACCTGGCCAAGGCGCCGATTTTGAGCGATTGCTCGTTTGGGAAAGTTCGTGGCTTGTTGTAGAGTCTTTTGAATGCATTTTGAAATACTTATTGGATAAGAAATAACAATTGGAAAAGATGAATAATTATTTTTACCCTTTTTCATTACTTTCATACAATATTTTGTTGGTATATTAAAGAAAGAATGTTTGCTCAAATTCAACCTTTTTCAAACTTTACACATCTTAACGCATGAACAGAGACGATCGTGCCCGTACCAAAAAAGCTAATTTGTCGGGTTTTTTGTCCGTCTGCCATTCGGAGCCAGCTTTCTGTTCTGTGTCCTCCCTGTTTTGCCCTGTTTCTAAGCATCTTTCCTCCCCGCCCCCCCTCTCTCATCCGTTTTGTGTAGGTTTTAGAAATCACTTAGAACGGCCACAGCCGTGTGAATCGTTTAGCATCACATCGGCGACAAGCAGCAGCGTGTCCTTCAACTGCAACAGCGGCAGGAGCAGCTGCAGGTTACATCTCTCGGTTGGATGCATTTCGCTCGAAACAGGTTTTTTTTCCATCCCCAAGCGCGCGTTCCATGTTGGTACTGCTTCACGAACGTTCCGTTTTGCCGGTGGAGCTATTAAACAAGCAAAGAAATCATAACATCGTACCACTCGGCGCACGATTTATGGCCCTATCGATGGATAATGATGACACAAATTATGAAATTGTATAATTCGTTACAAGCAAAAACCAGAAAAAGAAAAGCCTAAGCATGAAGAAAAACAAATGACAGCTTCCCCATAAAACCAAACATAACTTCATGAGCGCGACGGTTTTGAGCTTTTGTGTCTCTTTTTTTCCTGTGTTTGCTAAATACTATCAACCATACGATCGATTGGGAACCTACCCAAACGGCGAACGGGAAGCTGTGATGATCGATTTAGGGAATCGTGAAATTCAACCGTGGGTCTGACTGTGTTCACTGCGCATCGATTTTGGCCACATTCCACAATGGTTGGCCGTTTTATTAACATGATACATTTTGCGAAAAATGGAATGTTTGGTGCAATCGTTTCGGACGACCGAGCATAATTTGTTCGGAATCTGACAGGAGTGCGAGAAACAGATGGGTCAAAAATGCCTGTTAATTGTTTCATATTAATTTAACAAAATTCTAAACGTATCCTAATACTATTTGGAATTTATTTGTTTGGAGTTATTGAGATTGTTTTCTAAAATTTCACCTGTTTTTTTATTCAAACGAAGGAGCGATCAATCGAAAATTAACATAAAAGATTGTACCTTTCCCTTCCTGCATGCTGTTGAGGAGTAATTAAATCGGAGAAAAAACCACTTCCACCTTGAATAAATAATCCATGACATCAGCCAGCATTCACACCCTCCCCGGGTGGCTTGGGTGGTTTAATTTTTATTGCACCGTTGACATTACAATTAACAAATACGGCTCGATGTCTGACGACCGGTTGCGCCAGAAGTCTGGCTGCAACAACCGCGGCGGACGGTTTTGGTGTGCATGTAAATGCATATTGCACCTCACCGCGGACCACGGGTACGATTGCTCGCCCCATTTCCAGACGACCAACAGCTCAAGGTACAAGCGCCACACAGACAAACGCCAACGTGTGTGTGTGTGTGTGCGCCAACGCAAAACGCAACGCGCAATAAAACTTTCACTTCAACTAATTCATTAATTAACCAAAACCGCTTCCCTCTCCGTAGTGCTGCAGTGCTGTTGCTCGAACGAAAAAGGATCACACACAAAGTCTGGCTCACCATTCGATCGATTCCGTGGCGCGTGGGTGACACTGTCGAGGGGTTCTCTCGGTGCCCATGGTAGAAGAAGAAGAAAAAAAGCATCGAAAACCTTCAATCATTAGCCGGCTTTTCGTCTGGCTTCGTTTACCAAACTTAGACCGTCTACGGGGACTTGCACGGACGTTGCGGCCACCATAAAGTATCCGCTGTCCGCTGGTGGTTAATTGAAGATTTATTCAACGACCGTCGTTCTGCTGGGGCGGACGGTCTGCTCTTCTCAGCGCCATGGGTTTTGTTCGGAATCGGATCAAAGCCAGCCCGCAGAGACGTCCGACGTTGAAGGTCTCGTTTGTCTGGAGTCATTGAGGTTTGTGTCGATCCTTCCCGATTCGGGCCAAGTGACAAAAGGGTTCAATTTATCAAGCTTTTCGATAATTTGTCGCATGCGTCGTATGCGTTCGTTTTTTCCATCATTAAATGCTCGTTTTTACCTAAGCTTGGCCTAAACAGTTGATCGATTTGTCGCATTGAAACGTGAAATTTGCATAAAAATAGACGATTGCCCCCCTTCATCGTCATTGGCATGGGAATTTTCAGAAGCACAAATGTGTGCTTACCCACAGACAATCCCAAAACTACCTTTATTTTTAAAAAAACGGGCGCCCTATCCGATCCGCAAGATCAACCGCAGAGGCCGCCCGGCCCGAAAAAAAAAATCACCTCTTTATTAATCATGATTAATTGACTGCAATTATGCAAATTACTTCACTCCTCGTTTCGTTTACCGCGGCACGTAATGCGACAGTAGCACAAGTGTTTGCGTGTGCCACAATCACTGGAGGTTAAGTAAACAGCGGCAGTAACAGCAGCAGCATGAGCCCTTTCTTGGGCTCACCCTCCGGGCGATTATAGGGGCGCCCTCGGTCGTCCTAGCACGGACGCGCTCGATCAGTCGCGCCCCGGCAAGTGCTTCACGGGCCGCGGGCAAACCGGTTGCTCCATGTCGTCGGCAAGGGTGGCCTTGCCGGTGGACGCTAATAAAACAAATCGTACCGTTTAAAGCGTGCAAACACGCGGCAGCGTGTGTATAAACCAAGTTTATCAACTTAATTTATGCAAAACGCTTCACGGCTCATCAATTTCGGGCCGACGACAAAACGGTGCGCCTAGGATAGGATGGCAGAAGCAGCTGCGCCAGGCAAGCCGGAAGTGGCGTGCACACATCATATGCAGCTTCATCAATCACAAACGGCGCAAGCAAATGTGAAACGGGGAGAGACACAGAACCATGCGCTACAGACTGGTTTTGCCCTTGCCCGAGCCGGAACGGATTGGCTGACATTAATGATCGCATCGCCTGCCTTTTCCGATAAGGGGAAGGGGGAGACGAGTTTTGCATCTATGCAAAAACGGCTGCATTCCCATGGTGCCTTTGTTTCGTCCCTGTACGGTCCCGGATCGATTGTGTCAACTCATCCACTTGTCATTTGTCACCGGAGGGCACTTTTCCCACCGGGACGGGACCCCGGGAGGACACCGGTTGGTAATTGAATTCTAGCACACAAAAAAGCTCACGATCCGGTTAATCATTGCAGCGATCCGTTAGAGAGTTAGAGAGGGGCCATTTCATTTAACCCGTTACACCGGTTGTATCGGCCAGGGTCGCTGTTGGCTGCAGTTGCGATTGGCAGAGGGATTATCGTTACTGTTGCTGGATGTGAAATCAATTTGCGTTGATTGCTGGGCAGCGGGAAGGGATCTAGGTGATTTTGCATAATTCTAAGTGATTTTGCATTTACACTGCGGTGAACTGAGGATGTTTGGTGAAAGGGTTTCCGTTATTGATCGCGGACGGGTTCGCGGATGAATTAATCATTTTGTTGGCTGAAACTCGCTATGAGTGCGGCGAAAAGTGAAGTAAAATATGAAATAAAAATTGAAAAATTGTCATTTTTTGCGAGGGGACATCGCGGATCCCTTTTCAGCGATGAAAGGGACTTGGCAGAACCTATAGGCAGATGTTTTAATATTCAATAGATTTTGACAAAAATCAATATCATGATGCTAATGAAGGGAGTTTGATTGAAAATAAAGCTTTTACAAGGGGATTTGAATTTTCGATTTTTAGCAGATATTACGTGAGCGTCTGTAATTAAAAACTTTGTGACTCTTTACGCTAACAATCAGGGTTCATTGTAATGGAATTGAATAGTTTAATCAATAAAAAAATATAATCAAACGTAACGTTTGCATTAAAAATGGAATTTGTTCGGATAGCTATAGAACAAAACTTTAAGACTGTAAGATGTGCACTTTATAAACATTCCTTAAAAAGTTATTATTCATATAAAAATATAAAAATAAATCTACGACCTTACAAGCTACTTTGCGTCAGTTATTTGTCAATTATCATCATGGTAGAAGAATATATGCGTTTAGGGATGTTTTTAAATTCTTCCTCGGATTTTTGTGAAGTCCTCAGTTTTTGTGACAAAATTGTTGGGCTAAATCTTTTGCATCATGTTGGTCCAGTAATTCTTGATAGGACGCATTTGGGGGATGTTAGACCGGTTCGTTGATCACTTCGAGATTTAGCCGATCCATATCCTAAAATAAGGGTTGAGAGTTCTGGCGTCATAGCCTGCAGTTCCGAAACTAGCTTACTGACTTATTTTTTTATGTTTACTAAGTACTTTTCCACTGTTTGACCGGCTGCATAGACCTCCGGCCAAGGGAACGCAGCGATGTAGCCACTTTTCTTTCGGTCTTTATCTTCAGCTCACTTTAATTTGAAGTCAGCAATAGGTAAGTTATCGTCATTAACGATCCAGTTTCCTTTGGAGCTGCTAGTCACTCAGGGTCGTCGTCCATTCGATACTGGGATTTGGTGCGATGCTCTTGATGTTGTCTAATAGTGGAGCCCTTTCCGTCGTAGGTTCGTAGGCTGAAAGTTCAGCCTGTCAGCTGTTTGCATTGTATAGCAGTTTTCGAAAAGCTATCTAAGTGACTAGAATATACAGGTGTGCTTTTCCCAAGGTGTATGAATTTAGAAGGCTGATTTTTATCGCTTCTGCTTCTGAACGAAGATTTTAAGAGTGTTTTGAGTATTCGTCAAATCTCAAGAAAGCTTGTTTGAACAAAAGTTTTTACCCATCCTGTCAAAAAGTGATATTTAAATTTGGTTTAAAAAAACATACTAAGAGACCACCTGGACTACATACAATTTGATTCTAGATTCCACCACGTGATCTATGTAATGCATCTTGGGGTAAATGTAAACAACACCGTGTTTTCGAGCAAGTACTCGAATCTAATTCTAGCTTTGAGGCTAGAATAATCTAGACTGAAAATTTCTGCCTAGTTTTTTGTATGATTTTGTATGGAGTGTTTACATGATTTCAGCCTCCAACTGTCAAACTCCATACAAAAAACTGAATAGAATCGTGAAGGGCCCCAGTAACAAGATGTTGTAGATGCCGACGTTCACAAACTACCGTATGAGGTCCGTTAACGTTTTGGCGGGATGTCGTTCTTTGATCGCGCACGCTTCTGAAGGATGCTGTTTTACTTTTTTGGTCATCATGGTTAGTATTTGACTGATCGAGCATTCAAATTTAGGCTGCTGACTCATGGATAACTTATATTGAAAGTTCAATTAACAATTACAGGCGGTCCCCGAGATACACGGTTAATGGGGACCGAAAACGGCCGCAACATACCGCGTATCTCGAATTTCCGCGTAAGTCGAATCTCGTGATTTCCAGCAAAAATATCACTAATTTTCGTGTAATTTTGCTAGTAGGAGGCGGTTTTAGTCACTTTATGAATTATTTGATATGATTCTGACTGAATATAACAGTTTTAAACCTTTTGAAATAGTTTTGAACATTCGATCAAAACGGAAATTATTTGGCAATTTACAATTGATGTGTCAAATCAGTACAATTTACTAAAAAAACTGTCAAAATTAGAAAACCGCGAATCTCCGAATCCGCGTATAAGAGGTACCGTATTATCCGTAGGTATCTCGGGGACCGCCTGTATTTAGTGTGGGTTAAGCTAAACCCATGAAAAATCGTCAATGTTTGTCCATTTTTAAGGCAAACATTGTTCAAATAATTGCTTCTATGGATATGTTATTGTTGCATCGCGATTAAATATATTTGTTATAGCTTCCTCAAATATCCTTTACATGCGGTAAATTTATCCCAAACAGCAGAGGTGTCCGCCAATTTGCAGAACAATCCAGATCATCAGCCACGCTTGACTCAACCTGTTTTCCAAACATGCTGATGAGGAAAAAAGGCTCAAGAGTGGATCAAGGCCAATATGTTGAAAAGGATATCATCAAATTTCTTGATAATTTTATTAATTTTTAGCACAGAAACAAGAATTTTCACACCAGAAATTTAAACAACTAGAATAGCAACAAATTCGTAGAGAATAAATGGTTTTTATTTGGTCTGATAAAGTTGGCATACTTGCTGAGGGGTCTGTGTGACATTAAATTATACATTCATGTCATGTTTGTGATTTGACAGACTATTACATTACGTCAGAAGGTGTCAAGAAAGTATGCTACATGCTCGTGGTACAGTGTCCCTTGTGGCCCAAGTCTACCAGCACTACCAAACACATGACCTTACGCTCGATTTGGACGCTTGGCGCTTTCACAATTACTCAATTCTACTTTTAACAATTTGAAGTCTGTTTAAGGTATTTTAGAACAAAAATTGAAGCGTATTATTTATGAAGAACTTCTTGAAAACCCAAAGTCCTACATTTCCTGGCGGAAGTGTCCAACTAAGAGAAACAAGGAAATGAACAGAACCTAACAAGAACGTCAGTGCAGTGAAATAAATCTTAAAACATAAGTATGTGTAAACTTTGCAATAAACCAATAAACGCATCACACGTTCCCCATTCGTTCACTGTTGCCTGCACAACCCCGTGCGTATATGCACCTTTACGCCAAGAAAGTCAGCATGTGACAACGAACCATATTTCATAAATCTCGGCTGCATGTTGAAGATGTTACGAAGCAAATACTTAAGACTGAAGCACACCAACCCATGCAGCACCGTCGTGCCATTTGCAGACGATTGAGTCCCGTCCCTGTCCCCAAACACCTAATAAAGCGCGACGCCTACGCGGAGTTGGTGGTGCGCAACATGATGCCCACAGCACAGCACTGCCGAGCAGCAAATCGTAAAACATCGTTGAAAGCACCACCACAAAACCGCACGACCATGGGGAGGGTTGAAAACGGGATTACTTTTTCGCCCAGCGGGAGCTTAATTAACGTACAACACATACACACGTTCTCCCAGGACCCCTCGGGGATGGCCTTGAGCTTTGCGTTTGGAAGTGTTCGGAGCGCAGCTGTGGCACATGGCTCCCGGTGCGGCATGCAACGAGAGCCCGCACCGGATGACAAAATGTCCACGCGCGGGGCAACACGGGGGAAATTCGAAACCGATTCGATCGGGTTGGCCGACCGGGATGAGTCCTTCGATGAGGGACGAGTCTCTGGGTTGAGCAACACGACAAGACAGCCCTCGACCGCACCAAGACACTTAAAAAGGATATGTGGGCAGTGGGGCAGAAAAAACGCCACATTCCTTGTACAAAAAAAGGGATTTGCAGCACAAACCTCAGTCATTAGAGGGCTGGAGTGATGGGTTATTTTGGTATTAAGTTACACGCGTGCGTTCCGTCGCTCTCCCGGGGCACATTCCATCGTACCACACGACCCGGGAAGGATTTCATTCTTTGGAAAGTTGCAGGAGGAATAACACCGAAACACCCGTTAAAAGCCTGCGTGCGTTGCGGTGGCTGTGGGTGGTTTCAGGAGCTCAGTAGAGTAGAAAAGAAAGAAAAAAAAACCTCCTCTTCATCAAGCGACGAACCCTTCGGTCATTTCTCGTGTGTCTGAGCCTGTTGCTAATAGCTTGGTGGCATTTTTAATATTGCTTTCATCGTCCTTTTTTGCTTGATTTCTTTTTGCGACAGTAAAGGCTAGGTAATTAATACTTTTTTTGTGTGTGTGCTGTTACTACACTTACCCGGCCTGACCGCACGATCGGGTTTTTGCAGGGTGTTTTTTTTGGGCTGGCCCACCTACAGGAATGCCATAATCCTGTCGCTCTCGGTACCGTTCGCCCGATCGATAATCCTATCGCAAAGCGAGACGCGTCCAGTTATGAGACTGGACACATCGTGTGACTCATCCGCCGGTACACATGCCAACGTGCGTCACTCGGAAGCCTTTGGCAAACCGAAGGTCCCTGTTGCTTTCTGCTTCAGCTTCACCCCACAGGTACATCACGAGGAACTGCCGTAACGCACAGAGAGCAAAAAAAAGGGATCGTCTTTCGCGTGCCTTTATCTTGCGCTTGTTGCAAGCGCAAGGGTTCCTGATTGGTGTGCCGTTGAGATAAGTTTTGGTCGGTTGTGGGTTTTTTTGTGCATTAGTTTTGCTCTTACCATTCCGCCTCGTGCTGTGGGACGAGACACAGGAAATGGTTAGAATTGGAAACTTGGTTTTCGGTTTAGCCCACCTCACTGTCGTCATCGTCCTGTCTCCGTCGCTTGCGTATCTTGCTCGTGTATCTTCAAGTCTGTTCGTTATCCTTTTAGGTCTGTTGTCGGTTGCACATTTTCCCCCACTCAAAAACATCTCCGGCATGTAGCTTGGAAGGGTCCCAGAAGCTGTGCTGTTATGAAAATACGCAACGGAACATGTTGGGATCATTTTTCATTCATCGGTTGACGTTTTGCGCTGGGTTGCGGTGTTTGATGATTGGAGAGAAATGTGTTGCTGGCATGATTTTTGAAGTAAAATTTCTAAACAGGCTAACATGGGCATATGAAAGAGGTTTCGGGAAAGTCCTAGAAAGAATCGATCCTTTTATCGATTACCAAATTAAATATTATACACACTACTGAATGAACCAGAGTTATGAGGGTTTGTTTAAGAGTTTACAGAGTTTAAAAAGACAATTACAGCCTATTCCTTTTGCTTTTACCCGTTCGATCCTCAAATCCGTTTGTTTGCCTAGCGAAGCGTGTGAAAGGAAGATGAGAAAAGCAACAAAAAAAAGGAAACCAGTTCTCAACTTCCAGCGATCTACAACTTCGCTCCAGCCGTTCGTGTTAGGCTTGAAAGTATTTAGCCGCGTCCCCGTCCAGACGGATTGCATCGATTAGTTTCCTAATCGTTGTATGCGGGATTGTTTTTTATGAGCGTTTTGTTTTCCTTGCATCCCAGCTCTCCGACACTGGCGGCAGCGCCACGTGCATCAGCGATAGCGTTTATAAAGCTTCTTTTTGTGTGTTTTGCCTTCATCCGGCACGATGTACCTACCCCGTAGGGTTCGTAATTAGTCAATGAACAAACGGATTGTGCGTGTGTTTGGGCTCGAAAACGGTCCACATTCATCGCTTGGATGTACGCAACGGGAGGAAGAGCTGATAAGTCAGTGGCTGGCGCACTTGACTCAGCGGGAAGGACGCCGGCTAGACACGGGCAGTGCGCACGCACCGGCCGATAATTGGTGCTTCAGTGCCCGCAGACACCGCAGGGCGCTGCAGGTAATGCCCGCCAGCGCCGGCAAGTGCGTGGCGTGCTGCTTCCGGCCGGCCAGGGGACGATGTTTCAATTTGTACTGCGGAGCTCACGGTCGCGCCAGCCATATCTCGCTGCCGGTGCCGTATCCTTCGCTGCCGCACGGGGATGCTGCCCTGTATCCCGTACCTCGTGCATTTGAAGACGGCGACGGCTTGCCCGTCCGATAAGTGGTCAAAAGACGCCTGATGCTGTTAAGAATGAATGCACGAAAAACTGAACAAACAAACAGCACAATGAAACGTTCTCCGGTTTGCGGCATCCGGACGCCAGGGAAGTCCGATTTCGCTTCCACACTAATGACCGTCCTCGGTGGTGTGTTTGTGTTATCGCAAAAGCAACCCGCCGCCAGAGGGAAGAAAATCACTCCTCCCGGGAAAGCCAGAACGGGCACAAAATTGGCAGGTGTGCGCACCTACTGACAAATATGTGACGAACACGGAATGTGGAGCATTTAATTGAATTAAGCATAATTAAAAGCGGCGACCCTCGCACAACACACACGGCACCAGCGGCGAACGTTTGAGATGCGCGGAATGTCGCTACCGGTAGCAGAAGGAGTGTGTGTTGACACAAGCACGCAAAAAAAACTGCTATTCGATGCAGAAGAAGGATTGTTGGATCTGCAAAAGAAACGAATAAACAAAAACGCATACGAAAATGCATCATCTCGGGTGTTCCTTCTCGGTGGCAATTTTAGCGAAACGTTGACAAATGGATCTACCACAACCGTACCAAGAGGATCGTCTTGTGGCTCACTGTTGTAGTATTTTTTTGTTCAATTCAAAACTCTTATCCTCGCTACTTATTTTGAGTCTTTAAAGATTTTTATTTTCTTCTTAAACTCTGAATTTAATTTAGTTTTCGATGTCCCTGGAATCTGGTCTGCGTGTATCCTGGGCGTTCAGACAAAATGCGACGTTTCGGAAGGTTGAAATAACGCGTTGCAAGGTGTTGTGTTACTGTTGAGCGGCAATCATGCGGTGACATTTTAGCCTGCGAGAAAATTATGATCAAATTGCTTATCCGCATTGCGATTATCACTCGTGCTGGATTACCGGGTGCTTAAGTCTGCGGGAAGGCGTGTGACGAAAGTAATTGCTCCCGTTTAACAGGAACTCATTAATCGGCGTGATCTGTCAGCGCTGATTAAGGGTGGACAAATTGGAGCGTTTCGAAAATGGCTACATTAAAATTAAAATGTTTTTGGTTGGTTTTGTAAATAAAACAAAAATAAAAAAAGCTAAGTAATTGCAAAGGATCATATTTTCGTTCAAGGAATAACTTCCTTATAAACTATTTCGATTGCATTTTTTTATGTTAAATGTTACCGGTATGACCATCGCGTAGGCCGTTACGCTATCAAGAAGTTCCGTTGTAGATCTTTGCTCCTGTACGAACTCCGTAAATTGTAAAGCTAGTGAAGAATACATCTTCTTCAGTTCAGTGCAAACTCCTTAAGCCGAGTCACAAAAAGCTCTACAGTTTACAAGGACATTCATTTTATGCAAACTTGTGTTTTGTTCGATGTTGCAATAGAGTATTCAATTCAAATATCTTTTTAAAGCAAGAAAACACATGGGATAGACAGTAAACTTTAAGTGTACTGAGACTTCACTGCATGTTTCCAAGTATTAAATTCCATTTTGTTTTAGGCAGTTCAAATGAAATGTAATTATGGAGTTCGCTTAAAACTATCCATATTCCGAACATTGTTTAAATAGTGGAAATCATGGATGTCTTGTTTTGAATAGACTGGCTAATGGATATGCAAATATTTTCAGATTTTACCAGTCCGAGAGTCGTAACATCTCATCATAACAACAAACGTCGCGAAAACCAAACACAGACATTCAATCAGTCCCGTTCTAATAACCACCGGGCAGTTAAAATAATTTGCTCATGTATGGTCAGCTATATTCCCATAAATAAAACAAACGTTCGTCAGCGATCGATTCGAGCTCTGGCATGCTGGTGATCTTGCCGGGTTTGGAGGTAGCCCAGGGAGAGGTCAATAATATCTGGAACATATTTATGACACGTTCGTTCAGCAGTTCTT
This sequence comes from Anopheles arabiensis, assembly GCF_016920715.1. Taxonomy (NCBI): domain Eukaryota; kingdom Metazoa; phylum Arthropoda; class Insecta; order Diptera; family Culicidae; genus Anopheles; species Anopheles arabiensis. Next base: position 89,204,031 of record NC_053517.1, on the reverse strand, counting down.
CCGTGCAGTTCCCAGGAGTCGTCGATACTGTCGCTATCGGCCACGCTCGTGGACAGCGAACCGAGCGGCGATGAATATTCATACTCGAATGCCAGACGTGCCCGAGGTGTACGGTCCCTCTCCCCCCCCCTCCCCCTACTCAGCGCCCCAATGAGATGGTGTGTCCTCTTGGACGCACAGCATGTTCCTTCTCGGCGTGTGCGTCGTTCGCTCGTTTGCAAACGCAAATGCCTTCCCAAACTCCGATTTCGAGCCTGGCCGGAATCGAACGGAATTGATCTGTGACAATATTCTGACATCTTTACGAGCGTCGAGCGTGACAACGGCCGCCGCCACGGTTTGGTGGCGGGTGTTATTTTGCGCCCATTTCGGTATTCGGCAGACGGCAGTGGCGAGGTTTGCCCGCCGTCATGCCGGCCGTTTTTATGGCGTGACGCCTGCCTTCGGAAACACATTACCCATTTTGTGGGTTGGGGGATGGGGAGGAGGAGGTGGAGAAGCCGTTGAAACAAACCCCATGCTGCGCCGGGCGTGGACGTGCGGAATCATGCCGAGATTAAATCATTATCCGTGCACAGGGCGCGGACGTGCCCGGCGTGGGTTCGCGTCTCGCGTGATGCAGATGGGTACATTGCGACGAAACATTGGGGCATCAGCATCGATCATGATCACGAATGGGAATGCGCGGATGGTGTGTGTATGGGGGGAAGGGGGACATAAAACCACACACACACACATACGCGCTCGAGGGGAAGTCAGCTGAATTGTAAATTACGTTTTATGCGCGACCTAATGGCCGCTGAAATATGATCGTAAAACATGTCACGGGCATGGTGCGCCGTTTTACGAGTGTTTTGATTCCGCTCCGTCCCGCCGTGAAAAGGTTGGGGTGTTCTGGGTTTGTGATCTACTACTGCCTCTAGCACTGTTGACTACTGCTGACCGGCAGCCCTCCCTGCTGGACTAGCAACGGGAACGGGCACGCAGGGAATAGTTCGGAATCCCGCAGATAATGCTAATGAGGTGTCCGGCCAGACCCGAGGGCTTAGTTTTATGCGGGGGTTTCTGGTTTTGTTTTGGGTATCGGATGGTCCCTCCACGGGTTGAAACAAATTTGACAGGTTCGCAGTAGGGTTTGTCGCTTGCCAATCACGACGAGACGGTTCAGCAGGTTTTGCCCTCAGGGGAGGACGCAGTAAAAGGTGTCATAATAAGGACGGGAGATGATTTAGCAGATCCTCTGAGTAGCCTAATGAGGAGAGCGTCCATAGCTGTACCATCGCTGGAATGTACTTTTGAGATGTTTTCTTTGCTGGCAAGCCCTGTGTTTTGTTCTTCAGGGTCTTAGATTGAGCTCTAAGAGACTTCTCCAACTTTCAGCAGAAATGGTAAATTCATTGAAGTCTTCACTTGAAGATATCCACTGCGCAAAAACAACTCAATGTATTCTTCTCGTCGGAATTTTGAATTAACATTCGCAAAGGTTCGTGCGCGTGCGCTAGCACTGGATTAGCATTCCCGTCGCGATCCAGCCCAAGAACGACACGACTAACTAACGCCAAAATCGGACCAGCATGAGCTGGGCGGTTGCGTGAAACACTATCCGTGTGTCTTCCCGCCCCGAATTCTCACTAAACGGGTTCCCTGATGTACTCTGCTCCATCAACCCCGACATAAAAAAAGTATGATCTCGTCACGCTTTTTAATGGAACGCCGCGTCAACTTAACGAGTCGGCAACGGCTTCAAAAAAACCGTGCACCACAGTCTGAAAGTGACACCGGGACGCGAGTGCTTGTAAATTGTCACATTAGCTACACGTCACGCTTGTTCGGGCACCTGGCAGGTGGGCACATCACATACCTTGAGCGGTCGAGCGTTGGGATTAGAATCAGTGCCGATGTGCCGTTAATAATATTATGATAATGTAAATGTACATCATTTCCATTTTATCGCCGGTGCGTTATGATCCGCCGGCGCACATTATCATTCAAATTGTTGCCGCGCATAACCGCGCAAACGCGCGCGCCAGGGACTTTCTGCTTTAATTCTAGATGGAATCTATGCAGAGTATCGGGCCGTTGTCGGCGTACAGGGGTTTCGGATGTACAATCGGAACGGGATACTTTGGGGCGAGGGGAATTCCCGGACCGGATTAATGCACCAATACCATTTTTTTGGAGGGAAACGGCATCAGGTGGCATAACAATCCGTTAGGGTGTTAATAAAATAAACGAGCCGAAATATAAACAAACAATCGAGAGGTGGTGGCTTTGCACCTGCAGCGAAAGCGTTTGTGGCTGCGTGATATTTATTGTGAATTTGGTTTAGTATAAGTAGTTGTTTGCGTTCAGGAAGTTCCAGCCAATTCGGGATGCTGATGAAATGAGTCATATGCAATACATGTATAACGAGCAATGCCTTGTTACGGAATTTATTACCAGAAACTTAATACTTATTTTACGACACTCGTAAAGTATTCTATGTTCCTGGCTTAACTCAATCATTTTATTCAAATTATCAAATTTCTCAGCAATAAGCGATGCAACACGTGAATAAATAGAAATGCTACAATATTTGTCATCTTTCTTAAACACGTCGCGATCGCTTATATCTTTCCACCAGTATCTCAATCATGAACACCATTACCTCCAATACCCACAGTCCGAGGAAAAACAGTATTAGTGGCTTCAGATGACGAAAGCTAATGACTGCGGATGATCCCTCAGATGCACCGTATGCCTTTGGACTCTTCACAATGTACCATATCAAACAGCGCTCTTGCTTCTGGCGCAAGTACTGCTGCATGCCTGCCTCGAACACATGCTGTTGAAATGTCTGAAATCGTCTCCTGAGCAACGATTTAGCACCAAGTGCATAAAACGGTAGCGTTTCGTAAACGTTCTCGGGCAGTATTGTATACAGCATCCCATGGCCCTTAACGCTGTCGGCAAACAGCTTTTCGAGCACCAGCGCAACACGATTTTCGAGCAGCGTTAGTCCGTCGAATTTGAAGTGCACTCCGTCGTAGAACTCAACAATTCCATTTAGTTTATCGTCTTCCATAATGTTGATCTTTCTAGAATGCACTGTGATGTTGCGTTCGCGCAGGTCGGCAATTGACGCCGCGTCTGGGAGACGGGGCGGTTCGGCAAGGTACGATACAAGCTTTGCTTCGTAGGCACATTTTAGTTGAAAAAATAGCACGATCAGCGCAAAGGCAGTAGCTTTCTCGACGCGTTTCGTGAGACGCAGCTGCTGCTTCTCAAATCCAAAAAGTGCTAGAGCAAGCAGATTGTTGCTAAACAATGTTGGTTTGAGCTGGTGGATGAGCTGAAGTGTCACCAGGATGCCGAGTATTAGGCCCCAGGCGGAGTGATGGAATGGTTTCAGCAGAATTTCCCAAACATTGAGCAAACGGCCCTTGGGCGTTGCTATGGTGAACTGTTCCATGGATGAGGCGCTGATCACATGTTTGTTATATTGCGCAAAATGCAACCGATTTAGTAAAAAACTTATATCTTTGTAGCGAGCTACACAGCTAACTAAAGACTCAAACCCATCACAAAGAACTTCCTGTAAATGTAACGTAAGACCTAGCCGCTCCGCAAACAGAAGGAACATCGCTGTATCCTCCCCATACATTTGCCCACAATACATGGAGGTGTAATGGCCTTTCATGTATCCCGCTGCAAATTGTTTATTTTGAATCGTTTGCAACCGATCGAAGAACAGTTCACTTAGGTCTGGGAAGCTAGAATAGCTCACAATGCGCAACGGTTGATAGCGAAAGCTGAACAGGGCGTTCTCGTTAATCGCAACACAGGCAACATAGAATAGCATCAGCGATTCGAAGTATTCACCAATCTGCCGGGGCAGCGACGATGCGCCCGATGCATCAAGTTCAAACAGAACAATTGTGCGACAATCCGAAGGTATTTCCCATATCCATTGATTGATGTAAAACTGGTCAAGCATTTGCTGCTCGTTTCCCCACAAGATTATCACCATGTTGGGCTCTTGGTGTGTGGGAATATGTCGGCCACTATGATCTGCTTGCACCAGACTGATATGCTCATTGCTTAGACGCTGTACGATTGAGTTCAGCAACGGGGACAGATTGGTGCCGTTGGAAAACTGGAGCAACCAGCAGTCGAAGACACCAAAATGTTGCTTCTGTAGAGCGGCTGCCATATGAGCCAGATAGTCTACTACATCGGCCTGTCGGTTTGGTAGTGTATGCACGCTATGAAAGGAAAGGATCAAGGAAACTAGGACTATCTTGCGCGACGACATGTTGACCAATGACGGGATAATAATGCACTATACTGGTGGCATGTTTCATTTCATTGATTGAGTTTAGTGTTCCCAGGGCAGCATAGGTGTCTGGTATGACATTTTAATTATCTTACGATAATTAAACATTCACAATTCGCCATGAAGCAAGTCATTTGTAAAAGGTCGTGTAATATTTTTAATCCTTTCAACTACGGGTGTAATTTTATACAATCATAAGTAGGGTTTCTTGTCTAATTTGAATGTGGTACTCTTCACGTTTCAATTCTCAACGTACGTTTGGAACTTGGTTATATGTTTGCATTTATGACTTCATGTCTAAAATATTCAGGATGCCTTCTTCGTCTCATACAGTGAAAACCCCTGTTAATTCACAAGGGATCAAATTGATTTTAATTTCATTAAAATGTGTGAATGCAAAATGAATGGCAATTGAATTGGTTTAAACGTGATAATGTATCAAGCTCTACATTGTTGAATTTACATCTAATGTTTCGGACATTGTATCATTCTAATTACAATTTGAATAATGAATAAATTAACTAAATTTAACACCATATTTAATTCCTTAAACAAAAAGAAATACTAAATTAACTTCTTATCTGCAGCAAGTAACAATTTATAAAACAATTGCTTTGAATTAATTGGCAAATTGCAATTGTGCCGTTTTTCGACTGTATCCACCAGGTTGAAGGAATAACAACCACGAGCAATTATGAATGCGGCAAATTGAGGTATTTGAATGGGTTTGTTTGTTTGTGTTGTTTTTTTTTGTATGCTAACCTTTACAGCCGCCCGTCGGAACACGTTATCTGAAGAATGTTTTCCGTTTTCCATTGCGTGTGAAATTCCATTCCGCACCGTTTTTTTTTTGCTATGCAGTGTGTTGAAGCAAAGGGCGCAAGAATGGCAAGTGACCCATTCGCGAACTGCATCGTATCGATAGCTATCGTGCACCAACGCCGCTGCATGCCAACTTTTTGAAGCGACGACGATAGGTTTTTACGACTGTCATATATTTTGTTGCAGGATAAATATCTCCCGTGTGTCGTTCGGCACACACAAACACTGCAATTGCATCGATTTCTTCAAGTTGTGCCTGTTGTTTTTTGTTTTGTTCTGCCATTGTCGAAACCCCCGTTCCGAAGACATTGCGCTCTCGGTTTTCGATCGTTTCGAACGGCTTAGGAAGCGGGAAGCAAAGCGCTCTGGAGAAGGGTAATGGGTTTGGCAATAAAAGAAAGACGTGTACTCCAAAGTGTATGCCTTTGGGTGTGCAAAAAGCACAAACACTGCGTGCTGCAACGCGGACCCGAATTCGCCGAAAGCCGATCGACACACGTTTGCATTCCCGCTGCGTGTGTACTGCGCGCGGTCGGTGACCGGGCACGTTCGCGTATTTATTGTCCTGGGCCTTAGAACCCAATTTCATCCCGCAGCGAAGTGCATTCCTCACGGCAAATGGCCACAGAGAGTGGACAAAGAGGTGCTTTACAGCGATTTAAATAGCGCGCTCACCCCGTTTTGTTTTCCTGCTATTGCACTCGTTTCCTTACAGCAACGAATAATTCGATGGTTTGATGCCACACTAAAATATGTGCGCAAAGCTGTGTGCGAGCAGCAGCTGCACATGTCATTGAAGGAGGGGGAGAGTTTGAGACATTTTGACTGACAGTGACAGTGTTGGGCGAAGAATGGACGGGAAAGAGTTGCATGCAACGATCCCTAAAGGGCAATAATCTAATTTGAAGCGGAATGTAATGCCAGGAATCGGTTGAATACATTTTATTCGGAAGAAGCAGTAAACCTGTCGTTGGTTTCGGGTTACAACCAATCATTTTAAAATCTTGGTAAATTTCTTCCCTGTTCTGCGACCTCTTCCAAAAATCTCCCAAAAAGCTCCCGAATAAAAACTTCTCAAACTGTAATTCCCATCGAGTCGATGCTCGCAACCGCATTCGGGCAGCTGTGATTAATTATCTCCCGCAGCAGTTAACAAGCTTCCTTCACACCACGTTTATTCAATTAGACAGCGTATAGAGTCTATTTCCTGTCACACGGTCATCATCGGGCTCACGCCCCAACGGGCCACCGGGCGACAGAGACTGCGCGACCGGACAAAGTAGCTTTGTAGTGGGGAAAAAGAAGCAAAAGAGAGCTAACAAACAAACAGACAGGAAAAAAAAAACTAGAAGAAGAGCTGTGTTAGAAAACCGAACACGAAACGATCACTTCAGTCCCATTCATCTCGATCAACGCCGCGTGCGCCTAGCGTCTGTCTCGTGCGGGACACGCGGGAGACACTTATCCATTTTCGTCTTTCCATCCGTGTGGCTTTCCCGTGGGGCGACAATCGGCAACCCGTCCCGATCGGGCCCTTTTGTGGGGAGGCACTAGCACTGTTGGGTTGGTGCGGGTTGTCGGTTGTGTTCAAGGCTTTTGCTTGCACGGACAGTGTGGGAACCTTGGGCGAAGGTTGACTGGCCCGGACTACCCGGATGGCTGTCGCCGTCGGGACGCAGCAATTTATCCATTATTCAATTTTCGGTTAATCCCAACCGTTCGGGGTCCATCAGTCTCGTGCGGCTAGCAACCGCGCGCGCAGCCCTGGTGGTCATTTGATTAATGCCATTTGAGTGGAAGGGCGTGGGCCAGGGGCAGTGTTCTAACATGCCGGGGAAGAGCATACTGGGGGCGCGAGCGGGACTGTTTAGGTGACAAACTGTTAGCGCGAAAGTGGTTTTTGGGAGGGTTTTTATTGTTGCTGATGTTGGCAATGTTTAACGGATTAACGCTAGATCTACTTTATCAGTGGCTAAGACAGATCGAGTGTGTTATTTCCCATAAAGCTGCAAGATACAGACTTAGGGCTTCGATTTAATTATATCTCTTTCAATAAATTTAAATGTATGCTGTGTTGTTCACGCTTAAAGTTGCCATTCAATTTTTATCAATTTCTTCCTACTACTCTTCTGTTAGTACTGAGAAATAAATAAGTATCGCTCCCTATAATTCAAGAAACAATTGTACCTGCAATACGATCGAACTCAGCTACAAAGGTTATTCCATCTCAGAACGCAGGTATTTCAACCCTTTCCTCTGCACCGATTAAAACCAATCCAATGGAATCAAAAGGTGCCAAAGGGCCATATTATGTTCCCAATTGTTTATCCGCAGGAAGGAAGTGTGACCGGCACCAATGTTTGCCGCCCTTTGCCGTTTTGCTGTTGTGCTGTGTGTTCGGATGTTGTGGGTTTTACGGTAAAGGCTATAATGAGCAACCATTGCGATTTAATAACTGATCATTAGTGCCGGCCAGTGCTATACTTATCGATCGTTTGGGCGTTGAGATCGAGCGGTTGCATGCGTTTGGTTGCGATTTAGATCAGCCTATGATGGCAGCAGCAGCACAGAATGGCATATGCGTGCGCAACAAATCGATTAGAAATGGATACGGGATGTATTCGTGGCCGGTTATGATAGTTTAATGGAGTAATGGGGTTTCATTAGTAGCAGAGGCATCATGTTCTTTTTGCTGGGAACATAAGGCGCGAGTTTTTATAAATATAAAACCAGTAAACAACGTACTCATAATGTTGCTGTGTTGTAAGCTTGCATAGGATTTGTTTCCTCTTTTCCCGGTATCATTCTAATACTGTACCTTCATCCTGTAGAAGCTGCTAAACATTGTGAGGCTCATGTCGATTGCTTTCGTCAACAGTGATTCAGATTTCACCGTTCTTCGCACCGAACACTCAGCATTGGTATGCGCTTGTTCTACAAGACGCAAATTCCGATTATGATTCACGATACGCGTTTGAAGGGTCTTCTTGAAGCGCGTGCGCGCGTACACCCGGCTACCGTACCTCACTTGAGGCTTTACTTTCTATCGACGTTGATTGCACGGCAAAGATTAAGCATTTGCAAATCTTCAACGGTGACCACCACCACCGCCAGCTGACTGTGCCACATGGTGCCAGAATCGATTGGAATGTCCAGCCAAGCAGTGCGGTTGTTCCGGCTCGTGTGCGAAAGAATTTCAAAAATGTGTATGTCAAGTGTGACGTTGGCCCACGGTGAGGATGACGGTGGGCCAAACGCGCGCCTAGCACCTGGGGCATCGTGCGCCTGTACGCGCCCTGGCATAATTGAACGCTCGTGCGCAGAATGGCCATGATTGGCGCACGATTGGCGTAGAAGATGGGCATCGGGTTGCTGTTTTTTTTTTAGGTAGAGTACTTTCTGGAGAGTGTGAGGAGCAAAGCGACCAGACCGAAAAGAACGGTGGTAAGATGAGCAGCAGCGGAATAAGACGGCAAAGCAAAAGTGGTTGTAGCTGGCGAGAAGGTTGGGATTAGTACCTTTTACAGGTGAATTGCGTTCGAAACGGAACGGTCACATTGCGTTCTGTAACGAGCGTACGGGATTGCCTCCGAACAACTGAGACGCAGTTCTCACGAGACGAAGCTGCTCGTTTGGGACGGCAGAAGGAGCCAAGCATCTTAGCTCGTGTTGAAAGCGTCGTCAAGTGTTTACAGTGCAGTGCCGTTTGCGATGGGAGGAGGAAGGCAACCGACCATTAAATGACAATGGCCGATGGCGTCTCGGGCACATTGAAGCAAACACACGCAGGGACGGGGATTGGGAGAGCTGGTTGGCGACAGTGTCAAGCGACATGCGGGGGGTTTCGGTGCCTGCGGTGTCGTTTGTGGTGTGGATGGTCTCGTAGGCGACGACCTGTAACCAGGCATGGCAGCAGTACCAATTAACCTTTCGCTCGAAGAAAATTGAACACACTCCCCCAGACGGGCTGTTCGAGTAAGGATTAAGCACCAGAGTAGTAGGGTGGTGTAATTATAGCAAGTAAGTGTTTTAAGCTTCCCGTTTAATAAGCAAATCTAGTTTTGCCCTCACTAAGAAGACGATGCACACGCAGGCCTGTGGGCCGGTAACAAAAGAGTCACATAAAACACAATACTTTAGCATTCCTACAGCCGACCACGGTAAGCCACGACCACGAGCAATGTGGCAGCTGCCATCGATCCCGCGGTGCCATCGTGACCTGAGCTCACGCACCGCACCGCTGCCGCGTGCGCATTCCTTTGCGAGCGTGTGCGACGTGTGCACGAGAGCCGGTTCCTTTGTCCCTCCCTGCTTCGACCGGGAGGATCGAATTGCATCCGATTGCATTGATTATCGTCACACCTGAACGGTCGCTACTGTCAAAAGCGTTCGACAGCGTTCGTTGTCAACGTGGCGCGCAAGTCTTTCGTCGTTCTGCTCAGTTTCCACCGTGCAGTTGCGAGGGACTGAAATCAGCGTGCGGAAGGGGTACATTGCTTTGCCGCCATCGTTACGCACGGCAACTGCAGCAAATTTCATTATCATTACGGGACCATTAAGTGCAGCGTGTGTGTGTGTGTATAATATATAAATTTCTTAACCTCCCTCCCATGCTCTCTGTTCCTTAATTGATGTTACTTAATATAATTAACTTTAAATAATTGGCGAAAAGCCGTTTTGGTGCAACCAATTTCGTCGGGATCGAAGTTGTTCTTTCGGCGGAAGAACACGTGCACAGCACATACACACACAAGGGGGCGGTTGTTGTGTTTCTTAATTTTATTAGCTACCGTAGCTTGCAGATTTTTTTTTTTGGTTTCGAGTCGTTCGGCGGACAATTTTATGCACACATTGGGTGGATGTGAGGTGATGAAGCATAAAGCCAAAGGCCGTTGTTTCGGGCCACCAATTTTTTGGGGAAGGCGCGTTGACAAACAGCAATTTCGAACGTGTTCAAGAATGAAGTTGTTCTTGGACGGTAAACAGTAAAACTGAGGCACAATTAATGAGCGCCTAAGTAGTAGGTTGCGTTTGGCCGGCAGGTCGTTACGCATTTGTTACACCTTGGTAATAAAAATTTAAAGTTTTCGTGTGGAGAGGGCGCTTTTATATTTGAATAATATTTTATGAAGTTTAAAATTAAGGAACTTTTTGAGTAATGTTTTATCATTTAATAAATTCTTTAACATTAACAAAACTTGGAAGCAGTATTGTAACGAATTAAAAAACTTTACAATTAAACACTCACTTTGCTAGAAATCGTCTTAGGGGTGGCGCGTTTCAAACATATTTTATCCAGCTTATCCATAAAAGAACCGCTAACTTACAAAGTATGTTCTGCAAAAACGGATCTGACCTGTATCTGACTGCCAGAGAAAGCAGTCCATTTTTGTGTAGAGTATTCCTGATTCTTTTCGCCTCAGTTTTTTTCTGCAACAGCACAGCACCATAGCCCCACCAGAATGACCCACAGCTAGCTCATAACTCAGATTCCGTTGGAAGATTTGAGCCGAAAAGGAAGACACAAACATGTAGAAAACACACACTAGCTTTCACGATTCAAGACCCACAACACTCAGGAAAAGGTTTTGCAAGGGGTCAAAACACACAAGCAGTTCGACGCGTTTGCAAAACTTTGTGATCGTTGTTGTCTTGTGTCTTTCTACCCTGGTCCTCGCAATGCATTTGTGTGCGTGTGTTTGGATGTGTGTAAAGTCTTAAATCTTGCAACACGCAAAACAAAATGTATCAACCAAAATCCGTCCGTATAGCGGCGGTACGCGGGCTAGATTTTATAGTTCATAAATAACCGTTTCTCCACGCTCGATGTGCGATCGATGATCGATCGTTCGGGCTTGCTGGGATTGGGATCCCTGGATCCTTGGCGGCACTATGCTAGGTATCGGGCGCTGAAAAGCGGGATTATAGCACTGTGTGAGCGTGTGTTTCGCGAAATTCGTTCGCCTGCGTTATTCGCCATTCCACAGCCGGAGAGACGGAAGTTTAGAATTCAATAGAACTATAATTTTTATCGCCAGCAATCCTAAATCAAACTTGATACGTTGGATGATGCAGTATCGGTACGATGGTGTACGGCCGCTGCTGGATGCAGCTGCCCAAGTCAGATAATAATTTTTGGCTCGGAGTTTTGTAGCAGTTTTATGAGTGTCTGTGGTTCGTCTGGTGTTGGCTGGTGAAAAATGACAATCGCTTCAGACGATTTCAGCCTAAGGACAGGTGCAAACGAACAACAGAACAATGGTCAGCATATGATGCATATTTCGAATGGATGCCGAAATGGCACGCTTTTGTGTGACTATTATGTTGTAAAATATGTACTGTAGGAACCACTGAGAGCTATGCAATGCTAGTAAAATTTATTCATACCTTTTCTTAGAAAAGTCGCTTCAAAAATACTATGATCATCATAAATTGAGAAAATGTTCTTAACTTGTAGAACTATCTTCGAGGACATTGTGAGCAAAAGGTTGACGTTATTCGATACTGATGAATAATAGAAGCATTGGTTAAAGCAGGGGCTTTCTATAATGAAAAATCTTCTTTTCCGATGCAAAGAATGCTGAAAATGTCATCAATTTTGTTCAATTTCGTTACCCAGGAAGCTATTTTCCATTTTTCCTACACTCCACGTTCTTGTTTCATCTGTTTGAATCACAAATAAATATCGAACCCTGTACCGGAATACACTTGTTTTCATCATTGGCAGATCGCCATGGTTCGATTATTAATTCAACTTTACGGCCGTTAAATTGCTTCGTCAAACGATCTTTCCGGCACAAAACAAAAACATGATTCTCTACTGTAGTGACCAAGTCCTTGTGGACGTCAGGACGTTTCGCTGTTGCTCTAGCGCTCTTACTCGATTTTGGAATCGGATCGGACCGCCGACCGATCGCGAACTTCTTCCTCGGTGGTCCAAATTACAATTAAAACGTTCGGTGGAAGGGTATTGATTTTGCTGCCCCCGTTCCAGCCTTAACCAGTTGGAGCTGATGTGGCAGCAGCAACAGCGACAGCAACGACGACGACAACGACGGCGGCGGCATCGACTCACGACAGCAGCAGGAGGGCATCCGGACGGAACGACACGAAATCTTTGCGATGCCACGATCTCACCTCCGCCCGCCACGCGTCCGAATGCGCATTGCTTTTGCACACACACAAACACACACTCTTCCACACAAACGGCAACCTTCCTGTGCGGCACAAACGTAAAATGCAATTCCGAAACGAAATAATTAACTCAAATAGTCAATAAAAAGATTTATGCTCCCGATAGTGGGCCGGGCGCCTCTTTTTGCCGGCCCCGTGGGGACCCCGTGCGAAGCCGCGTCCAATTGATTAGGGCGACGGACGATTGAGCTTCGATCGGGGGTTTCGGCATGCGCATGTGGGGTGCCCCTGTTAAGCCAATTCGGTCAAGCCGCCAATGTGCTGTGCCGGGAAAACGGAGCGCTGATCGTGAGGAAGAATTGCAATTGGAAGAGTAGCACAAACGAAAGCGGAGCGGGACAAAAAGAAAAAACAAAACAAGCCACCAGCACAACCGAGAAAACCGACGACAACCACATGATCATGATCATGATTATGATAATTTCGTAATTGTATAAGATTTAATTCGTTTATATTTATGTTTATTTGCTTTTTATGGGATCGATCGAGCGATAAGGCGGTCGTTTGCCGTTTACCGGCGCTCACTGTCACTGTGGTTGCGGCTGCGGCTCTTGGGGACATCTTTTCCCATGTCGAGACTTCGCCGGTGGCACATCCGGCTGGCTGTCCTTTGGCTGGTGCTGCTTGGGAACGAGCGAGTATTTCTGCGGGTGATACAAATTGATAACCGACCGGGGTGGTCCACGCGCACCGCAGATACGTTGTGCAGTTGCAGTTTTACGACATCGTTAGCATTGGCTTGCGATAGGCTCTGCGACGGGAGTTTAATGGACGCTTAATCAAAGGATTAGAGGGAGAGATGCACGTACAGGAAGCTGAAGAATCGCAAGAGATGTAGTAATGTTAACTTTTGCAAGGCATGGGAATTTGTTAGGCTTAACCTTGCGTGTAGTTATTTGAGATTAGCTCTCCAGCAAGAAGACAACATCAACATCAACTCTCCAAGTTTCCATTACCTTCATATTGCACTATATACTTATATAACTTTTTCTTCTTAGCTCTTACCATTTGCCGATCATTTACCAACGACCAGTCATGTATTTCCTTTAGTAAAAGAGTGACTTTAAATCCTTTTCTACGAATCACTAACGATCGGGAATTTGCCGGTTCTCCACGATAACGACACACTGCTTAAGCCCTGGCTTAACAATATTTTTTCCTACTGACATCTGTCCACGATTGCTGCACCTCGCTGTGAACATAGTGCCTCCACCTTCGTCGATTGATTGCGCGAATTGTAATTCAAGTCGGTGGGTAATAGGCGGCACAGCAACTTCTCGCAGGCACGCGCGATCCGTGAGGTAAAAGTTTACCACTTTCCCAGGCTCGCTGCCTATGGGGAAAGGCGCACAATTCGCCAGATTATGATCCGTTTTCTCTGTCTCGTCTATCCTGGCTGAATTCTTGCTATCGCAAACGGTGTGGCCGACATTATTCAGTGAGGATTTCCTACCAGTATCGTTGTGCTCGATCGTAACCACAAGTCATAGATAATCGACAACTCCGCTCTTTTTCACCTCACTCGAGTATCTCGTGATGTTGACCATGCTCTGAGGTTTATTTTTATGTCTACCGATCGGTTAGAAACTGGTAGGGAGGGAAAATTGGAAGGTGTGTAAATCTGCGCACTTGCTTATTCTTGCTTAAGAGAAGGAGAGAGAAGTAACGCTTAGAAATATTGGCCTACTGTAGTAGGTTTCGAGTGTTAGACCCAATAATTAAAGAATTCTTGGATCTTACGATTCACGACCCTTCGACCCTTGGATTCTTAAGACTCTTTAGGCCATCGACTCTTCTATTCTTTGACTCTACGACTCTACACTTCGACACTTAGAAACTGTAACTCTTAGACTCGTAACTCGAGCTTATCAAATTTTGTTTTTAAAGTGTGCATCTTTCAAACTTTTCGATTAATGCTTCGATTTTTATAACCAATCAGGTAAAAAAGTAACCGCTTTGATGTATCGAATCCTGGACACTCAGGCTCTTCGAAGCTCGCCTAAATCGTAATCCGTACACCACCAACACCTGTGCACCATTCCTTGCAAGTAAGGTAGCGTTTTACGGTTGTATGGTAAACGTATACTACATGGTGAAAAGCTCACACGAGCCACGGGTGTAGCATTTTTCAATTAAACTAATAACCGAACCAAAAATCAAGTCAGGGCTACCGATATCATCAGCCACCGGGGCGCTCGTAACATCAGCCACTTATTACGGTTTCGTACCGGGCCACCGGAAATAGTGGCCTACCCTTCCGGCGCCAAATCAAAAATAGCCACACACACGACCGACAGGGACCACCGACACGTGATTTATGGTCCGAATGATTTGTCCGAATTTCACAAAAAGCGGCCCGTAAGCCACAAAAAGAAGCCCAGAAGGTTCCAATTTCGTGGCGAGGTATATTGTTTGCTTAGCAAATTGGAGCCTCCCTTTTTGCTCCATGTAGGCGCGCGCACGTGTGTGTGTGACCCGCACCATTCCATGTACGGGATCGGAACTGGCACGTCGATAATTTCCCGGACAGATCATCATCACCGAAAGGGTTCGGGGGAGCTATTAAAATTTCCCATAAATCATAAAACCCGGCGCTGAGCGGTGTGTGATACCACCCCTTTTGGGGACGTCGCAGCAACCTTTCCGTCGCCGGACGGAGATCATAGGTTCGGTTGATGATTTAGAGGGCACCACCGAGCGGTCGGTCGGACGCATCTCAGGAAAGAGTTTCGAAACTCTTTGTGAGCTTGCTGGCTACATCGCTTCGAGGAATAAGCGGGGTTTTGGCGTAAAATGAGCGACCGAGGGTCTTTTGGGTTGGGTTCCAATTTTGACAGCAAATGAAGGGGGAGTTTTCACCGGTCCTGGGGGTGGTCGAGGTTAACCCATCATCGGTTCCGTTGTTTTGCCGTTTGAAGTGCGGCCCCGCGAACGGAACAAAATGCTAATGAGTATTAAATCATACGTGCTGAGGTCCGGCGCGGGTCGTTTGCTCTAATATGTGGGAGGAGCGCCCTTGCGGACCGGCCGGAACGTAACGTTTGCTAGCGCTGCTGAACCTGTTATTAGATGGGACGAGAGTGTGTGGTTTGGGGGATGTGCGCGAGCCTGTTTCTCTACTTTTTTTGCTACTTTGTGGCGCTTTGCAAAAGGTCATCGGCAGGGAGATAAGAAGCCCTAACCTTCGTTTGGAGTTGGCGGTCGATGTTTTGCTTTAGAAGTGTAAGTTTAAGGAAGAATCATAAGGAGATTAAGTATAGTTACAAACTAACGGAAAGTAGTCTGGATCAGGTCCTACGATCCGACTTAAGACCATGGTTTGGCCCAAGATTTATTCTTGTTGGTAGACGGAAAACTCGTAGTCGGTCAAGGTCTGGTCATGCTACAAAGCAGGATTTAGTAATCTGTTACACTATATGGTTGTACTTTATGCATACTATTGAATATATTCATTTAAGATTTGAAGATATAACAAGCAAGTTTTGATATGATGTCTTTATCATTTTGCTTAATTAATTTTCGTAGTGGAGATTTACCCTCTGTGTTTAAGATTTACGGCTTAAAGCGGCTGCTTAGTCCACACTCTGGATGTTCCTGTATACACACATGTGACATTTTCAGCCCTACCACAGGCTGTTTGCAGCTCATCTTTTACACTGAATTCACATTCCTTCTGTGTCAAGCACATTAAAAAAATACCCTGCGTTTCACCAAGGAAAGAGTTAATAGAGTCATTTCGGGTGGCCGTGCGAATGGCGACCGCTTCGCTTCAATGTGTCCTTTGGGGATGTTTCAGCTGCACACTTTTACACGCCCAGCAACTTTAACGACACGCTTGCGGACCCGCCCTCGCCAAGTCCTTGCCAAGCGCTTGAGGCTCAACGCCGGCGTCCGGCATCTGATCGTTAGATGCCTTAAAAGTCCTCATTTACCTCCCCAGAACAGGAAGCGACCGTAGGCGTTTCGTAAAACTCTTGCTCTTTGTCTCCAATCCCTTGCCGATCGGTGTTTGTGGACGGATACATTTTCGGAAGGAAACACCCACTCGACTTTGGGATGGAGTAAATTTGATAATTTCATCCATTTCGATCCCGAAAACCCTGGCAGCTGTAGCGACGGTTGTACCTAATCAAAGCGTCTCCTCCCAGCGTTGCCCATAAACCGGACAAGGGACGACGTTTCCGACGTATGTAAATTTGATAATTGCATTCCGAGCGCGGTGGGATTTCGCGGGACAACCGAAAACGAAACCCCGCACGGTTGAAATCGCCGAACCTCCCCAGACGAAGATAATGATCGGTTTCAGCCGAGCTTGGTCGGGTCCGTCGGCGATCGCCTGTGTCCCCCCGGGGGCGACAAATGCATCAAACGGAGAGGACGATGAGTACGTTCGCCGGTTGACGATCCGTTTGTACCAGAGCGTGTGCTGTTGCTGTTTGTTGTAAGATGCTTGTTTTGTTGTGTCCTTTGCTGTCTGCAGACGATCTGCACTGGCATCGCGATGGCCTAGTGGTCCAGTCAAGGTGACGTTGTTTTAGTGTTCTCTTTTTGCATCCCAAAGGAGGTAAGAAAATATGCCAAACTTCTTTGTAAAGCGAATTTGCTGTTTCTGGTGCTCCGAATCTTATTATGTCCCAAATGGGTCCGCGAAACTGCGCCGATACCTGCGTGTAGTTAAAATGGATCTGGATCTGAACAGCGTGGACAGCGTGGAATGGAAGAAGCGCACCTAAAAATCGCTCGCGGTCAGATTTGTGTACCCTAAATTCGGACAACCAAAGCCATCGACACCTGCAGAAACGCGCGTGGAAGCTTTTTTGCGAGTGCTCTTTTGCTGTCCCTGGAGAACTTGCGGTGGGAGGTCTACCAGGACCGGGGAATATCCCGGGACGTCCGTGGTTGATTATTATTATTATTAGCCGGCTCGGTTCTGCTCTAGGAGCGCACGCGCGTGCGTTTGTGTGTGTCACGGGGTTTTTCTTGTGCTTGCTTTACTCGCCATTTGATCGAATTTTGAATCCCGCGAAGCGCAACAACACGGCTGGAACGGAAGGAGAAACAAAACGAGTCAAATGGACGGACGCTTAAAAACGTATTAACCCACAAATGGACACCGCGTTTGGAGCGTTAGCGGCGGTGTTGGTGGTTGTGCATTCCAGGAAGCGACATTTGCCGCCACTTCGGGTGAGCTGGCAAATAATTTTGCGGAGCTGGCAAATCAGCGCTCCACTTTCGGGTTGTTGGGACATGCGCGAACCTGTCCGTTCCTGTTTGCGTGCTTAGAAGGATGCGCGCCAGCAAGTCCGATGCATTCATCCGCATTCGGGAGAGAATCTAATCTGAATGGGGAGCCCGAGCTTAGGCACAGTGTTTATGAGGTGCAGCTGCCTGTTCTGTTAATTGGCGTTTTACATATTTTTCTGCAGATTGAATTTTTGAGGCAGGCAATGCTTTTAAAAGGTAATAAACAAGCTGAAGAAGTTGATTAGGAGTTCGAGCTGGTTGTCTTTGTCTTTTGAACGAGCTCGTGTAGAGCTGTTGGACGATCAGAGTCTAAGGTGTAGAGGATATTTGCTTAACCTAACTTAAATAAAATACGCTTTGTTCCTGATTTGAGCGTGTCTCGATTTACGAAGATTTGGAGAAAAGCAGTTTCTTCATATTTGATAGTTCTTTGAGTCTTTTTTTGGGATTTGATAGACGAATTTTTACAGCGAATTGACATTTTAATACTCAATACTAATACTTAATACGTCCCTAGGCCTCTTCAAACTTCAATAATATAACAAAAAGCGCGATATATGTCTTATGCGGATATCTTCGGAACATATTCCCTGCGCAATTCTAGAATGGACTTTAATTGCCTTTGAAGTGTTGGACATGTATTTCAAGGATTTCATTAGCATTCCATGTCGTAAACGCCTCCTAGAATTTTAATATTGCTATTAGTAAGATGAGATCAAAGCGGCTTGAGGACCACGACAGTCCTATCCGAAGGCAAGTGAACACTTCAATGTTGTAAATTTTAATTTGCTCGCGTGCACATAGTGCAAACATGATAAACGTCGTTGTTTTGTGTTCGAAATCCTTCCTCCACGCTTACCGGTTTTCTAATTGCAATTTGATTTCCTCCCATTCTTCGAACGCAACCAGCCGTACACATGCACACAATCGCTACCCTTTTGCTAGTGAGCCCTGCAAAACAGTTATTTATTGACTGTCAATAATTTATTCTTCGCACCAGGTAACACTCGCGCCTGTGAATTAGTCCAAAACTAAGCAATCTCGTGCAAACTGCTTGCAAACAACGTGTCACGTACGTTCGTACTAAGCGGGTTGCAAATAAATTAATCCACCAGCGCCAGGACTGCCGCTGTTTCGACCACCAACTTTCCATAAATCAATCGAACCACGGTGTCCCACGGCCCGCATCGGCGCAAGGGAGGTACAGGATGTGTGTGTGTGTGAATACCGGCTTAGATATTCGCGCAGTTGGGAGCGAATGTCCGAATCACTTTCCTAATGGATTGCCGCCCGGTCTCGATTAGTATCGTATGACCTGGACCTCGGACGGGGGGAGGGAAAACTAGATGCTGTGGTCGTATTTATAGCGAAGGTTCTCGGCACCGAACCGAACCGAAGACGGTACGGAATGAAATCACGTAATTTATAAATGCAGCCGTAATGACTGCTTGCGGACCGACGTGCTTACACCTCGCTAGACCCCCAGAGACCCGAGGAGGGAATGAAGTCACGAACTCTCTTTGCGGACCTTCGACCACGGCACGACGAACACGTCGTCAGGCAGTCTCACTCGTGTGGCAGCACCTGGCAGCCCGGGCATGGCCTGTCGTCCGGCATGCATCCGTCAGCAGGCCGGGTCAGCACTTGCACTCCAAGAGGCAAACACACGCCGAAGCAGTACACGCGCTAAATGTTGCCCTGTCCAAAGCACTTTGCCTGAACTATAAATAATAATAAGACCTTTGCGTGGTGGAGGTGGAGGGCAATCCATCAGCGGTGATTCGTGGCACTAGAGGCTCTAGCCACACTATAGGGTGCACAGTTGGAGCTGTCAATATCCCGCTGTTTGTGTGTGTTTGTGCGTAAAGTAAAGTTGTAAAGTTCGGACGGATTAGCTCTGTTGAAGGGGATGGTACGACCACGCCACACCTCTTAGGTACTCAGGTGCTTTTTTAGTTGAAGGTGGTCCCGTGAAGAGGTTGTAAAAATGTTTGGGTCTTTTTTTAATGTAAATCACATGGTGAAATATACGTACCATTGTGACTCCAATGGATTTTTTTTCAATATATTCCAAATATCTTGAAGGACATTACTATTGCGAAGTAAATTAATTGTGTACCTATTTGATGCTTAGGTGGCCAAATCATGAAGGGGCAAGTAAGTGAATTAAAATATGTACTAGGGGATTTTGTTTGGGAAATAGGCTCTTTTAATGGATACATTTTGCTACTAGATGGCTAAAAGAGTGGTATTGTTTTAAATCAATTTAATCCCAATCAATTTTCAACGAAGAAGAATTACTGGTTTCTGTCTCTTTTAGCTAATTGATAGAAAAGATAATTTACTCTTCTTAAGTTCAGTTAAAAGCTAAATAAATGTAATCAAATTCCTTGAAAGCTGTCCACTTAAAGCTCACAAAATCAAACCATTATGATACGATTTATTGACGCGTTCAGTGCGTTTGCTCCAATGACGCTAGCGTTCCCACCGAACCGAACAGGCATCGATCACACACTCGAGCGACAGCGACAAACCCCAAGATAAGATCAGCCCTTCGATCTGTTCACACCAGCGATGGGCCCAGCAGAGCGCGATGGGCTTTGGCTCGGTCGCGGGATAATTTATTTACGCACTTTTCCCTCCGCTTCGCTTCCCCCCTGGCACAACATCCAGCTGTCAACGTTTGTAGCTTCCGGTTGACATGGGGCGGCCATTGTTCAAACGCCGTCGATCGATCGACGGCCCATTACACATTCCCATAAATATCGATCGATCAGGCCCTGGGAAGGATGTGCGCGCACTTCGTGGCCGGTCGATGCCACCGCAGGTTCAGACAGACATACACACACACACGCTTCTTGCGTACGCACCACACCAGAAGAAGCGGCGTAAGTAGGTACGCGTTCGTTCTCAGACGCAGGGCTACTGTCTGTGGGAGTGCGAATGGGCAACATGGTAACCGTTGCCGCGATTTGATCAGCGTCAGCTGCGCGTGTGTGCGGTGCGAACGTGTTGCAAACGAGCGGTGATCCGGTCGGTCAAATGAATAGAAGCATGAGAAAATCGGCGGAAATCTACACTGCACCGTCGTCGTCGGACCATTCCACCTTCACTACCCCCGTCGGCCCAATCCGTCCCGGTCACGTCAGAGCGCGGCTGCCAGACACGCCTTGACACGCGGTAGCCCGGACGTGATGCTCGCGAATAATGGGGCCCCATGACTTGGCTGGATCGTCCGCCGCGCTAACCTCACTTTGGAGCTGTCAACTAGAAGCGATTATCTTTCACCGCGGTGATGCGCTGGAAGCTTTGGGAGCGCCTTTTTTTGCTGTTTGAGGGTCTGTCGGGTAGCTGCTTGCTTTGGAGATGTTGAGAGTTTTTTTTTTGTTACATGGACTCACAAAAACAACAATGCAAAGTGGGATTCGTTTTTTTTGTTGGCTGCCACCGTAATTTGTTAGATTGATTGCGTTTTGCAAGCTTATTTATTGTTTGCCTTTGTTGGGGCATAGTTCATTGTTGGTTGACTTCACGTGCTTTTTTTTCTTCTGAGTTTTGCCGGTCATGACATTGTTTTCTGTTAAAAATATATTTCTTCTAATAGCTTACTATTTTTAAAGGTATGTTTACAACTGTTTGAAAGAATTTTGATTTTTGGAATAATGAATATGATTTCTCAGATTTCGATTATTACTTTCAACTGGAAAAAATGCTCAGAAGGATCTTTAACCCTTACACAGTTAATCAAAATAATTGAAAGCCCATGCGATCCATTACGTGCAACACATTTTTGCCGCAAATGTGTATTATTTTCCCAACTGCATTCTTCTCGTTATTATCCCTTCAAACGCAGCGGCTTACTCGAAAACCGCCTGTCCAAGCAAGCTTTCATTTGAGGCAAACAGTAATCAATGCCGTGCCTCAAACGTCCTAAATTAGTTTGAAAATTTATGAGCCTTGTTAAGGATGGTTTGAGCCCTCTTGCAAAAAATCCCCCATTTCCAAAAACGTTCCCTATAATGTTTAGCTGTAATCACGATTAAACTCAACACCTGCGCCCACCTGCATGATCCAGCAACCATAACAAACCACAAACTATTACCAATCGGTTCGATAATGGCTGATTGAGCCGAACCAAAAAAAAAAGCGAGACAAGGGAAAATCCATCCCTTGCTGCTTCACAGCAAACCATAGCCCACAAAGAGTCGTGTGGCCTCCCAGATGGCGGTAATGCACTCCCCGGAGAAGGTGAAGGTGGGCGCAACAAATTTGCAGTCGATCAACAACATCGCACCGTGGCGTGAGTGCGTGCGTGCGGGCAGCCGCCGATGAGGAACCGGTTTGATGCGTCCGTTGCGTGGCGCGAGACGCGCATCCGTTTCCGCGGCGATCGATACCGATCGAAGATTTATCGGGCAACATATTGAAAATTAAATTCAATTTTCCACACGATCCGTTGATCCGATACCTTGTCGACTGGCTGTCATAGGGGTGGCGGTCGGCAAGAAAGGGTAGCTAAAAGGGGGTAGGAAATTATGTTTACATAACGTGCAGCCCAAGCGCGCTGTGCGTTGTGATCAAACTGGGCGATCACAACCCCAGCAAAAGGGATAACGCCTCGCATAAATTTGATCGCTCATCGGATCATCCGTCCGCACAAAAGAACTGCGAACTTGCGAACAGCATAACACCCCACGGAATGGCCGGGTGGGGGAGAGGGGAAATTAACTGCCCGAGCGGAAGATGATCGTACCAGGAGAGGCGAGGAACAAGTATAAGATCGTTCAGATCCTTTCTTATTACAAGGCTGCTCGAGTTCCAAAATTCCCAAAAGCTGTGGACGAATTGTAGAGTAAAAAGTAAACAAGAATAAGCAAATTAGATCCCTGTGGTAAGATTTATAGATTTTAATTCAATTTATAAAAAACGGCCCGGCAACGCCGGCCAACCTGACAGTAGATTAACTAACATACACCACTGCGTAGGATGCTGGAAGGTTTAGGTTTAGTTCCTTTTCAATTTGCGGGACGAAATGATTCCCTTGGAGCAGTGGGATGTCTGTGGGATCAACACAGTTTGGGTGCATTCCTTCGCAAGGGAAGCTTTAAAGGTACGGGAACGAGATTGAAAAGGGAGCAAGATTGAATTTTCAACCCCATCCAGCGCTTCAGCGAGGGATAAATCAATTTATACTGCACCGTTCTCGTCCCTCCTCGAACACACGACGAAAAGGATCCAAACACAAAGCGGATGGATTTTGTGCTGCCTGCCCGGCAGGAGAGTTTGATGATGAATTATAATATTAATTAAAATATAATCTACTTTAATAGTTGTGTGCTGCGTTGGGAGAACGCAAAGACGCACCACGAATGGACGGACACGGGTGCATCCGCAGCTAGACAGATTAGCCATCGGCACGGAACGAACCGGGGGATGGAGTAGGCAGTTGCAGTTTTTGGAGTGCATGTTCACGCGCTTGCCGATTTCAGGGAATTTCGGCTCAACGTCGTGGTTCAGCTGTCCGCGAACTGGCTTGTCGCCGCCGGTCGTTCCAGGCGGATCGGTGGGAACACGCTGTTGCCTCACCGTGGTCTCGTGGTCCTCCCAAAAACCCATCTCCATGCGCTTGCAGTTTTGGGGATTTGTTTATATATGCTCTGCTCTGCACGTCCGTGTGGTGTGTAGAGTCGAGTGGCCTTCGGGCGGTCACGAAAATTGTTTATTTTAGCTAAACATGCCACCAGCACGACACGGCACCCGCCACAGTACGCCACGACAGCGGATTTCGGAGAAGCTTTAAACCGCGCACCCTCTCTCTTCGCCTGTGCGTGTGCTTTTGGCATCCGTTTGTGTGTGTGTACCGTAGCGGTGCGGAAATGGTCGAGACACGATCTTAATATCCCCCAAACTCCGTATCGCTTAGGTTTCGATTTGTTTTTGGCTTTTGTTTTTGTGTTTGAATTTGTTTTGATACTGTGTCTGTGGGAGCTGCACGGCTGAGACTACAGAAGCTGGAGCCTACACTGAGGGGTGGTTTTGGGGTTTTTTTGGCCCGAAGGATGTTACGACCTGCAGCTGCTGCTGATGCGTAAAACGTGATTTTGGACTGATTTGATTTGTTTAATTAAGCGCAGCTAAGGGCTCGGTTGGTCGTGCTTCGACTGTGTTTTGGAAATGATCAGTACATCAAACTCAGCAGAAATTTTTAACGAGTGACGCTACTAAGCAGCTGCTCTGCAATAACTGCAAAGTATCTCTGTGTTTATTATATCACGAGCGTAATGTTTAAGAGATATTGGTCTTTTGTCGAGTATTGAATTGGGCATTAAGTCTTAGTCTTAAAGTATAGTTAAGTATTAAGTCTTAAAAATAGTTTTAGAGAAAAAATATTCTGGACACTGTCCATGAACTATATGCGTCACTAACGTACGATCTTAAGATATTCTAATATGGCAATATATATGGTAATGTTGGGAGGCAAAATACTGTTAATAATAATAGTCGTTTATAGAGACGTCTCTAGATACTTGGAGGTAAAAAGATATTAATAGTCTGAAAAATAACAAAGTTATCTTAAATATCTTGAAGATAGATGTGGTGTCACATAATGATCTATTTCTAATAACAAGATATTCATAATAAGTTCTATTTTGACTAGAGATCATCTCCGAGGTTTCCACTACAATACGAATGGTTAAGCAACCTTTTTAAGTCTCAAAATTCAAGAGCCTCTATTCCCATGAAGTTATGGGTACTTCATTGGAAGTCCGAAGTTGTAGTATTATATTAGTAAATCCACCAGATCGTACTATTCTGTAGAACAGCTTTTGAGGAAGACCTAATTCAAGTATCGTACACGTTGTTTTACTATTCCAATGAAATCTCAATTATGTAAATAAATTCCATAATTTTGCCTTCAATTTCCAATCGTGACGTCGTCTGCCTTGTAGCTCTCATGCGCTCATCATCTCACAGAATAGCTAATTGAGGAAGAAGAAAAGTAGATCACATTATTTGCATAGGCCATCAGGCCGGCGAAAAGCTGCACAACGAGCGGAAGGGGAGGAGCAGGGGAAAAAACAATGTTCGCATTGATTTCGCGTCCACGATCCATGCGGCCGGCAGTGCAGAAAGCTTGCAGCCCGGCCGCGACATCAGTCGCGAATCACGATCACGATCGTGTGCCCGGTGCGCACACATTGCAGCACGTCCTTTACCGTCCCGTGCAGTGCCAGCGTTCCATCATTAGGCAGGCGGCAACACGCGGCTAATAGATTAAACGATTCGATAGTAATTTATTCCCTCGCCTGCCCTACTAGGAGCTTCCCCGGTGTGTCTGGGCGATTGCGGTGGGTGGATTGCCGCAAGATCGAAAGCAAGATGGCGCGCCGATGTCTGGTGTTTGCGCTACGTGGTACCGTGTGGCCACCCGTCGGGACGTTCCTGCCGGTTGGCGCAGAAAGCTAACCGTTCCTTGGGACAGATTTATCTATCCTGCCCTGGTGTGTGCAGAGTCACACACACACACACACACACACACACATACACATACAGCAACAAGAAGACACGATCGGGCGCGACATCGTAATAAATCACCTCGCTAACGACGCCTAATGATTGCAGATAGAGTGTGATTTAGAATATCACTGTTGGCAGTTAGGTGAAAATTAAAAGGTTATTATGCGGTTATGTCCCAATAAAATGGGTAGGAAAGGCGGATAGTGAGGCTAGGGACAAACGCGCGCGCGTGTGTGTAGGTTGCATGTTGCACTGCGGTTGTCGCCCTTTCTTTCCCGATCGGTCGCTACCAGATTAGGGGGGAAGGCTTGAAAGCAAAAAGGAGGTTCCAATCGATCGCATTCTCCGTGGCCGGCACGATTTTAGGCCTTTTTTTTTGGTTTACTTCAACCCCAGAATGGAAGGAAAAGAAAAAAGCGTGCTCGGGCATGTAGGCGGTACGGTGCAGCGGGTTGCCTTTTTTCTTTTCACTCCATCCGCGATTTCTCGTGTCTCGAAAGTCACGAAACGAATCAGTCTTCCGGACGGTTCGGGGCGGGTTTGTAGCACACTGTGATTTTATATAGACCAGTAGGCTGAACGCTCATGCAGCTGGTACCACGCAGGAGCAAAAGGGATATCTTGCATTATGAGCGCCAACCCGCCCGTCACACGCTGGGTTTATAATTGCAGGCAAATTGTGATTAATTTGTACATTGCAATAGTGTACCGCGTTCTATCGATTAGGCACGGGAAGCTGTACCGCATGCCCGTAAGCGTGTCCGAGCGTGTAATGTTTCAATTTATATGGCAGCATGAGTTTTGTATGCACCACCCCGTCGGTTTGAAGGACATGTGGTGGTGGTGGTGGAGAACACGTAAGGCCCTGGATTGTTCATTTACTGTGCCGAGTGGCAGTGAGTGATTGGGAGCAATCAATATGTCGATTGTGAAGGTTGCGGTGTAAGTGCATAATACCATTGAGGGGTTAGTTCAAGTGCAAAGGAACAAAAATGTATTAATAGATAAAAGTGTACTTAAAAATATACTTTTATCCCAGAAACATTGCAAACTTACGCGTCGTAATTTTTAATACACGAATCGTGTTTTATACCAATACGGATCCGTATAATTATTTTTAATTGATTTTCTCGACGTTATGATCCGGTTGCGGAGTTATTATTATTATCAATATAGCAAAGTAATGTTAACGATTCGTGGGAAATCATTAATGTTTTTTTTAGCATCGATAGCTACCAGTATCGCTTGCCACACAGGTGCGCATACACAGCCATATTACACATAACAATTTAATATCCCTCTTAGTGTTCCCGCTAATTGCTGCCGAATAATTGATTTCCCGGTAAACTTCCAACCCGGTGGAAAGGTGTCCGTGTAAGAGAAAGTGGTTCACCGCTCACTGTGCACTGTGGTTTGGGGTGTTTTTTTTTTCTTTCCCATTCGGGCAATATTTCAGTTGCCATTGTAATGCAATCAGGTGCGAAGTCAAACACCATCAGTGTGGCTAAAGTTTTTGTGTGCGAGAGTAAGCAGAGGAAATAAAGGAATGCACCGGTTATTGCAGGATATATGTGGTATTTTTTAACAGCTTGTGAAACGTGGAACGA
This sequence comes from Anopheles arabiensis, assembly GCF_016920715.1. Lineage (NCBI taxonomy): Eukaryota > Metazoa > Arthropoda > Insecta > Diptera > Culicidae > Anopheles > Anopheles arabiensis. The sequence continues at coordinate 89,177,331 of NC_053517.1, read as the reverse complement.
ACCCACTCTAAAGCGTGATGTTGCCATAAAACACGGAATTAATTTCGTTTAAAAGTTTGGGTAGATCGGAGCTGGGCGGGCTTTCGTTTTCGATGGTACAAAAAAGTGGGATTTTGTGCTTATTCCCAAAAACGAATCCCAAAACATGAAAGAATTCCGAAAAGCTAAAAACAAAAAATAACAATAAAGAGTTGATAAATAAATCAGGCAAAAATCGGGAGGCAGGAGAGAAAGATATATTTAATTCATGAAACTGTACTCCACTTGCCTCGGGCGTATAAATTGCAAGTGTGCCAGAATGTAGCACGCACAGATTGTTCGGTGAATGAAGCAAATGGCTAGCGTGTCTTTGCGGCAGAAATCTAATTGAATCTTCAAACATCTTTATATCGTGTTCATCCCGTTGTCTTTAACTCTTTCGGCTCATCTTTTTTTGTTGAAACCTTTGCTTTTACCTTAGTAATAAACCAGTGCAAAAAAAAACTTTGACGGATTAGCAACGGATGCATAAAGTGCGCGGAAGAACGCGCATTGTAGATTACTTTTTGTTTTAATTCTTCCGTACAAACATTCTCCGCCTATAGCTAGCATTCAGTTGAAAAGATATAAATCAAATACGTTTGCAGAGCTCATTGCTCTGCGCTTCCAGCAAAGCAAGCCGCTCTTCCCAACATTACGTGAAATGCTTCCGAAAGCTCACCCGAGAAGCATAAATTATGGATTGACGTGCGGTTACTGCTATCCGTATCGTAAAATGTACGCCGGTTTGCTCTGTTGTAACATGGCGGCATTGGTTGTAATCATAAAACCAACCCCCTTGGACCACGATGGACAGTACTTGGGGCGAGATGGCAACCGGCCCAGAGGCAGTCCCAGGTTGCAAAGTTCAAAGCGGACCGGCTTGCATTCGCCGATGACCGGACCGGTTGCCGATTTACTTTTGGAAGCTGTCATAAATTTATGAGCGCTTGCTAGCTAGTGGTGTACCACATATACTTTGGGGTGCGTGTTTTTTTTTTGTTGTGCTGCCGCTTGCAACGAGTTGCGCGAGTTTCGCTCAGTTTCGTTTGCTTGAATAGCGACGTGTTCTTAATTGAAACATCTCTTTGTGTAGAAAAATGCAAGACAGTGGTGCTTTTGCGTCGCCTGCATTAACACAGGGTTGGTGCTAAGGTTTGCCTTTCATTTTTGTTTCATCAACACATATAATTGGTAAAAATGTAACTTAAACAATTAGTAGCATACAAAAACATAAAAAAATCTGCCCCGAGTGAGGATCGAACTCACGACCTTAAGATTATGAGACTTACGCGCTACCGACTGCGCTATCGAGGCTTGTGATATAAAGTTATCTAGTCAACAATGGGGTGGATGTGGACTTTTTTATAATTTGATTTAATAATTTTTTTGATTGATGCATTTGATTTAATGAGGCTACTTAACTTTTATAAAAGTAAAAGTATTATACTTTTTTTTTAATTTAAAGCATTTCATTTAATATGTTAGTATTTATTTATTCGTGTCAATATTAGAAATAATTTTGTGTAGTTTTTTGTAATACCAAATAGTATATAAAATGGTTACATAGATAATTGGCAAACATTTTTTCATTTTTTTTATGAAAAGCGTAAAAATATATAAAATTCAATCAATTCAAATTTTATTAATATTTAATAATATAAAATAAAATAAATGAAGTTTCGCTCAACAATCATTCCTCTTTTTGATTTTGAACCAGTTATTGCAGGATGAAATTAGTATAGTATGTGTTATAATTGTTGATTTTCTAACTAATTTTAAACATAAATATTTCATTCTTTTTTACAATACAACCCGTATTGTCAAATTATTTACACATAAACGAAATGCTCTCCTTCCCACAAAAATAATAACTTTAACCAATTAGCAGAGCGTAGTTTCGATCTACGGACCTCTGGGTTATGGGCCCAGCACGCTTCCACTGCGCCACTCTGCTTCATGTTTAATCGCCAGTTAAATCTATTTATAAACGCTCCTCTCGCCTATTACCGTACACCGCTTACTTTGCCTGTCTGTGCGCATGTCTGATTTTCTGTTCTGATCGAATGCGTACACACGATGTATTTGTTGTTTTTATTTATTTATTCTAAAATAGAATAACACCAATGTTGCCTTTTTTGCCTTTTCAAAGGGCTTTTGTCGCTTGCACTACACTTTTTTTTTTATCAGTCGATCGCGACCAGACACGTGCGTTGCCAAAAAGTGCCAAAAAGCGCATTAAATTACAAGCCGCACAATCTGATTAAGATAGCCCCCATTGGATGCAGTGCACGAGATAGAGTCACTCCGTTTCTGGGCAGTCCGGGCCTTCGTAAAAGGATGCTCTTACGCACTCTGACAGCTTCCAGTTGCGCGCCGTCCAGCCTCCAGAATGCGCCGAGGCTTTTTTTTATTAACCTTAAATATTTGATGAGGGGGCCTTTTTTCGATCTCGAAACCATTGCTTTGGGGATGGTTTCTGTCACGGTCAAAGAAAAGTGTCGGAATGTTCTGTGCTTCGGTCATGAAACGCCCACTTGCCAGCAATGGCCAACAACAGCTGGAGAGAGAAAGAGAGCCCTTTGCATTAGGTAGATGGCAGCAGCACGATGGGGCGTGTGTAGGCTTGGTTTGGTGGAAGTCTTCACTCACGAACAGAGTTTGTCCATTAGAGGGGAATCGGGCCCGTTTGGCCGACCCGTTCGTTATCGTAATCTGACTTGCGAAAACTCGCCAGAGCGCTTGTCTGTCGTGCGCGGTCACGAGATAAGAACCGTCTTCACCGTCTGCTCTTGCTTTGGGTCGTGCCCTGCATCGCGGTTGGCTTTTGGTGTGGTTCGTGTTGCCTCACGCCGGCCACAATGGCGGTGACGGTTTTTCGGGGGCTTTAGACGCGACTATCACGTGAGGCCGCCTTGGGCATCGGTCGGCATTCGTAAAGCTGTCATGTTTTCTAAGCTCGCACAAAAGACAACGGACGACACCACCGCCCAAGTGTTTCATTCCTGTCTGGGGAGCCGCCCGTAAGACAGGGTTTAATTTACGTACGGCAATAATGAAACTGTGTTTATGAAAGAAAGCGAGTAGGTGCACTAGAGGAGATGGGCGTTTTTAATGAAGTATCACGTGTAGCCCTTTGTTGTAATAATGCGAATAAATGCATGAAGTGTTGAAGAAACCATTAGTCAAGGATCAAGACACAAAGAGTCAAAGTCAAATGATAATAATGATGATGTATAGTAAGTAAGTAAAACCAATCAACAAATATATTTAAGTGTAATATAACAAATAAAAGTAAGTTTTCTTCCCTGCCCCGAGTGAGGATCGAACTCACGACCTTAAGATTATGAGACTTACGCGCTACCTACTGCGCTATCGAGGCAAGCTGATAGAAGGGGAAGTTCTTTTCAATTAGTTTAATTATCTTCACCCTACCTTCTGTCTTTACAGGAAATGTCCCCTGGGTTCTCCGTTTGGCATAATTCCACCCATCGCTCACAAGGCGCCCCAACAATGTGCAAATCGTGAGCACCAATTTCCATCGTATATATAAATTAGATAATAATATGAATAACTTTATAAGGCAGCTTACCCTGCCGGAAGCAGGCAGGAGGCGAGGCATAGGTGAAGCAAATCGTAGACCTCGTCGACTGCTTCGTTCCCTTCGATCTCTCCCTAGGTCACTCTCGGATGTTACGGAGACGGGTGGAAGGAGTGCCTGGAGGAACCGAGACGCAAGATCGCAGATCGTGCCAAGACCACTACTGCCGCCCGCTCTGCGAGAAGTGGTCTCACGATTGAGGGTGCCGGGCGTGCGCCATTGCACCGACACAGGTCGCAAAGCCTGGGAAAGAAGATATACCCCTCCTCGACCACAGAAACCCTTCAGCATTCCCCCTGCCCATCGTAATCCTTCGTCTGATCGGAGTGAATTGCGCTACGCTGAATCGTTCATGCGCGCGATGATCTTACGAATGAGCGCGCGTGCCCCCGGATTTTTTTTTGTGTGCTGTAGCTTTGCTTGCCGGCATGGGACGTACATGGGGGTCGTACATGCACACGAACATATACGGGCTCTCGATGCTAGATTATAGTTGAATGGGGTGGGGAAAGGTTTGATGGCGAAGTGGTGGTCACAGATGAAGCAGGAGGGGTAATTTGAACTTGCTGCCGTAAGTGGCTGGCGGACATGCCAGTTCTCTGACCTGCATATACACACACACACATACGTTGGCACCGGTACCAATCACTTCATCCGCGTGGTATGCTGTTTGCTATGACATTGGTATCTTAGTTTTGGCGTGTACTCGTGAAATGTACCGGAGGTGGAGTGAGTACAGTAGTGTTGGGAATGTGAGCAAACAAATAACAAGATGAAGTAGTTTTAAAAACTTAACTGAAAAATCCTATTAAAATGTCTGCATTTCGATTCAGTAATGATTGAAATCCATATCGCAATTGATCGTAAAGTGTCGTTTGCTTGGTAAACATACACAAAATGAAACACTATTCTAATATATCTTTCTGGAAGTTTAATCAGATATAACGTTGAAATGCTGGATTTTGTAGTTTGGCTGATTAAATTACATTATTAAAAAATATTATAATTATTTAAGCTTAAATGACCGCACATCAAGTGAAATAATATTAAATAATAATAATTTTTATCCAAGAACAGAATGATCAACAGTGAAAAAGATTTATCATTGAATGTTTATTAAATGATTTTCTAGGCTTTTTTAAATTAAAAAATAACATCAAACACTGTACTTCGTTCATTTACTTAACTTCAACACTCCTATTCCGTGGTCCTTACAGCTCCCTCTGGCACCGGCGATCAGGTAGTTCCGAACGTGAGTGATTCATTTCCCACCGGTCCGACCAAATCCCACGTCCGCCACGTAGAGCTTCCTGCGCGATATGGCTTGCGCCCGGATCGTGCCAGAGTGGCGCAACACATCGCAACACAAGCGGGAGGCTGCCGCGGTGTGGCGCATTCGAAATTGGAAGCGTGCGCACACGCGTTCGTGTACTGGAAGCGACAAGCAGCACCGGGCTGAATCCTTTCCCATTCAATTTCGATCCATTCGATTGGTGTGTGTGTGCTCGCGCGCTCGTGTGGAAAGGAGAAGGAGAAGAAATGGTAGATGACGGTCAGCGACATATCCCAAGCAGGATAAGGCGCATGGGGCGGCAAAGTTCTCCCCGTTTTCTCTTAGCTCTATTCGCCTCGCGTTCATTTCTGCTAGCGCAAATAAAAACACGAACAGATTGATCGAGCAGAGAATGGTGTGGTGGGGTTAGGTAGGGCATCGCAGGCACACATTGCTCAGACACACGCCGGGCGCGCAACCCCGAAGGGTGCAGGTCTACCCTCCGGACCCGTTCAGAAAGCCACCGGTTGTGCCATTGTTGAACACGCGCGCGATCGCAGACGGAATGCGCGCCTCACAAGGGTTGCACGGGGTTTGAGAATGGGGCAGGGAAAACGGATTCCCTTTTCGATCACCGCCAACGATCACTCTAGAGACTCTCTCTCTCTCTTTCTCTTGCTCCACCCAGTTGATGCTCCTTTTTTATATATCCTACCCCTTCCCCTTGTTGCGGGGTTTGTTCGAGATCAAAGTTCGATTGGAAGTGACAGAGGGGTGGGAGAGTGGGATCATTGGGGAAAACAGGGGGTTTGGGACGCGTGCAATTTACGAAAGAGCACGAGTCTGGGAACTCGCGAACGCAAAACGTTCTCACGGCCTTTAAGATGACTCGTTTGCTGTTCCCTTTTCACTCTCTCTCTCTGCCTTTCCCTCTATCCTCTACTCTACTCCGTCACTCTCTTTCTTGCCTGTCGCTTCGCTCTTGGACAGCAGACGGACCACCACCACCCCTTTTCGGACGTTCGGCAGTGATCTGGATGGGCAAGGGAATGCACGGAAGAAAGGATCGTGCCTCGTTGGGGCAGAAGGAAGGAATTGAATTTTGTTGTTGGTTGCGCTGCTCCGTTGTTCTCTTTTGCGGCTGCTGCTGATGATATTTCGCGGTGGCTTTTCGTGTCCGTTGGTCCCCACACACGCGCGCGCGCGAGGGTTCGTCGCGCACCTTTCGAGCGAAATCTTTTTGCTGTCATTAAGGAGGCTGCGATTTCTTTTCTCTTCCCTGCTAGGGTGGGGGTAAGGGAGAGCAGAGAATGAATGTTGCGCGCGCGAGAGGGATGCTTTATTTGCAACAGTTTTTTTCCCTTCTGCTGTGTGTTGTTGTCTGTTCCGTGTGTTATTGTTGTTGTTCGAACCCATTTTCCCTCACCACGCCGTGCTCTTTACGTCCTTTTTTTTGTTGATCGCCGAGGTTGCGGTTGCGGTTTTTGGGTTTCGGATGCTGCTGCTGCTGCTGCTGTTCTTTCGCAATCCGCAACCGTTTCCTTTTGTCAGTTAGCTTGCGCGGAGGGGTTTTTCGTTGCTATGACGGTGGGATTTGTATTGTAGCGACGGGTGACTATGAACAAGACGGTAGTTTTGTTGTTGTTTTTGTCTGTGGAAAGGGATACGCACGCACGGGGATGCGCTGGTCCTGGTGGTTTTGCGCCGGTAAGCTGCTTCCACTTCCAGCGCGGCGTGCTGGGGCGTTGTGCATTTTCAATTTGCCTCGAGTGATTGTTCGGCTCTTGTGGTGAGCTTCCAGTTTGCAATCACGATTCATTTTAGAAGGATGGGGTGGGGCAGGGGGAAAGGGTTTTTTGGTGGAGCGCGGTGGTTGGTGGTGGGCTTTTACTTTTGGGCAGCCCGATTACCATCGATCTGTCACTGCCGACAAGACGATTGTACTTTCGGGATATTAAAAATGTATGTTTTGAAGATATTGCGTGTTTTACATTACTGCATTATAGTTATCATATCAGTCTAAAACTTCTGATGATTTTTAATACAAAAATAATTTGTTAAGCCAAAATAGTACCGTTTGATGCATTCTAGATTAAGTATTTGGAAAAAAGTTGCTTAACAAATGTTTAATATTTAATATACGCTTTTTTTCATTTTTTTAAGTAGCTTTTCAGAATGTTTAGATAAAAAGAAGAGAACACATTGATAACCACCGATATTCTTTGTATGCGTAATGCCTCTCTTCCGTCTGATATTAGCAGAGCGTAGTTTCGATCTACGGACCTCTGGGTTATGGGCCCAGCACGCTTCCACTGCGCCACTCTGCTCTGTGAGAGTTTGCGATAAAAATAAATGGTTGGTCCAGTATCCAGCTTTTGCATGATTTATGAAATCTAAGAAGGCGAATTCTTGTCCTTTTTCAAACGACAACACTAATTTCTATTCTGCTTCCATTCGTAGCAGGCTTGGCGAAGCTACACATTCGCCGCAGCAATCCGGTCGCATCGTTTGTTCGGTTTTGTTCTGTAAACGATGGAGACCACAATTAATCCTATCCGAACGGTCGGGAAAAAGGTAATTGTGGAGTACGGTGGTCGCATATATTCCGCCCCGCAGCAAGATCTACCGAAAGTGTCACGGAAGGATGTGAGAGTTTGCTAAACGGTTGTGTTGGAGTGATTTAATTTCAACAATGGTGCCCTTTCAACTTCCCTCCTTTCACAGTCGCAATCGAATAGGTGGTTAACTATGCGAAAGATTCAACAGCACCAGCAGGAGCGTTCGGGTGGATGCTATGGATCGAAGGAGGAAACCAAGCGATCAGTCTCGGACACTCTCAGCGAGCTGAGCGATTCGGACGGTCAGGGATGCACACCGAAGCTTCCGTCCATTAATCCGGCCGTATCCTGTAGCGCTGCGCAGGTTCTGTCCGAGCTGAAAGAGGAAGTAACGCGGCTCATTGACGAATCGATCGAGAAAATCGAACAAAATTGGACACACAGTTCGAAGTTGGACTCCGAAGCGGTGCGTGAAACTGTGCCAGAACCAGAGCTGATGACAGAACCCGTTAAAGCTGCGGAAGATTTGACCAAACAGCTGCATCCCGATGGAGATCGTGGTCTGTTGCCGCACCGAGAGCAAAATTTACAAGTACTGCACACGGAACTGTTTGAGACGAGCAAGCAGCAGACGCGCATGAAGCTGCTGAACGAAATTCGTGATCTCGTGGAGCGATTGAAGGATATGGAAACGTTGGAATAGTGTGAGGGGTGGGCAGAGCGATCGCTTGAACCTTTTGATACAGTCGTTTTATTCGTTACTGACGTTTTATTGCTCCATTCTAATTAAATTGAAGTTCAGCATTGACAGGAGCCTCGGTGGAAATGCTCCATCACTGGAAATCGCCCTGAAGTGTTGCCTAATTCTTCCACCCACCAAGGCGCAAGTTAAATGTAAAAGAAATGAAACATCATCATCTTCATTGTCTGCTGCAAAGATGGTAAAAGCTGTCCGGGTTCACACGTAGTGGGATTATCTTTGTGTTGTGGGTGACGAAAGCGATCCGTAACGATATTGTACGAAATGAATCAATATTGACGGCTGAAAGTAACATTGAGTCGTTCGGTTGGATTGCTCTCGTTCGTCGGCTGAGTACGTATTTGGTGAAGAAGTCATGTTCGTTGGATGGTATTGCTTTCACAATCCATTACCGTCGGTGCCCCGACACGACAAATCATCAACCATCAACCTTGCCTGGGATGTCAGAATCTCCGTAAATGGGACTTGCGAAGGGTATCGATTCCATTTGTTTGGTTGGTTGTTGCGTTACGGTGGAAGTCTTTTTAAACTTTGACAACTGGTACGTAGTCTGGTCTGGGTGTTACCCGTGTCTAGACGCGTACATCATTGAGAAGTCATTGAGGCATCATCCACTGTGGGATGAGAAGATTGCTTCATTATTGAAAGCAATGATACAAAGCAATGATAGACACTGGGGGAATAAGGGCATTAAACGCTCTCCGGTGTGCATTTAATACAAAATAATTAATTCAGGCTTCGTTTGTTGAGTTATGCATCGAGATATCCTGAAATTTCCATTCCCTTTTGAAGTTACATTGGCATCCTCTCCAAAATTGTCTCTTATCTGCTAGCATTTTGTCATGGTTTTGTGTTCTCTGAATTCTTCACCATCTTCTTTCTTCTACAGGGAAAATTTGGTGTTTTGGTGCTCTAAGTCCTCATTGTATTGGGTCTTGTTGACGAATGCATCTTACCAATTTAAAGTACGAATCGTAAGAAAAAGTCAAAAACACAAATGGGTGTAAAATGACCCCATTGCCTTTGCCGAAACTCTACGGAACCACAGTTCGGGCGGTAAAGCTTTATTGATGATAACACTAATGCGTAAATTTAAGGTAAGTAAAATTACACCCATCGGCAGGATTTCGGGTGACATTTTGAGTGGCAAACATTTCAGATTCCTCGATCTTTTGCTCGCTTCTTATTGCTGCTTCCCCACCCTTCATCCCAGCAGGTGGTATTTAACGGTCGTCCGTTTATCAATGCGCGCAACTCCGGTTGCTTGCTCTGGACGGCTGGGTACCCTTCCTCCCTTCTCGCAAATTCCAGCAACGGAACGCGTGGAGAGACCCAAGTTTCTCGATCAAGTCCTGCCCAGATTAGCGGCAATAATCGACCACTTCAGGCGCAAAACCACAAAATGTCTGGAGGCAGGCAGGGGCGTTAAAAGCTACCGCCACGGAGGTTATGTTGACATGCATTAAGGCGAAGAAAATTACCTACTGCTGCCTACCAGCTTTCCGGTGTCCCGCACGCTGAAAGGCATGGGAAATCGGTTTAACGGACCCCGGTGTGCCGCCGCCGAAAGGATCCGATTATCGTCCGGCGTTCGCCGAAAGCGACCCAATGCGGCCAGAATCCCCGGGAGGGCACCACTCCGAGGATTTGTGTCACTCGGCTCGAAATCAAACTCATTGAAAAGATAGCCTCATTTCTGAGGCACCGAATGGCAATGGGATAGGTATCTGCAAGGTGCCGCGGGGCGAGGCAGATTATAAACACTGGTCCTCCATGTGACAGTGTTACGACAGGCGCGCTCGATCATGCCCGATCGCGAGGTGCTCAATGGCGCACATTTCTCTCGCGCTTTTGCCCTCTTACTGCCACCAGCTCTACGCGCGCGCGCGCCGCTCAGGTCGGGTGGAAGCGAATGGGCGCATAAAAGCATCGCGGACACACCGAAATCTCTTAATGAATTTGATGACATCGAGATGTGACAGGATGTGGCATTAATTTCCAGAAAGACGGAATCTCCAAAACCTCGATTGGGTTCGATGCGGTTTGGAATACGGGCGGCGGGTACGGTTGCTAATTAAAATACAACTGCGATGCTCAGCTGCGATCCCAAGCTGGAGGTTGACCGCGGGTCTATAATTTAGTAATTTAGCAAATTGTCTCACCAGCAGAATAGGGGGACCAAATAACCGATCAAGAACGATTTTAGAAAATTAGCGAATACTGTTATGTGGTGGGGAATGGAAGACTAATGATCTTCTTTGAGCGCTCTGCCTTCGAGCTCTTGGACATTTGGAATGTTTGGCTGAATTCTAACGTATGGAACGCGCATGCATTTGGGTACCGGGTCGAACGAGTTGATGGCAGAGGACATCGGGCACTTTATTTACTTTTTTCCCTGTATCAATATAGCTTTCAAGTTTATAACTGAATGATCTGTTGGTAAGTTAAGGTGTATCGTATTGTTTAACTAAAAACATAGTGCTCATAAAATATTAAAGATCTATCTTGTTATTCGTGTTTCTTCAAGTATTAAGCAGAAACCCATAATTTCATTTACATTTTTTGCTTTTAAATTGAAATTGCTGTAATTCAATAAAATAAATTGCATTATCTGCTGCACCGTTAATGGCAGAAACGTATTTGAATAGACATAAATCACTAGCGCTTTCCATTCAACCGTTATGCATTGCTCAGCACTGCAAACAATGCGATTGTGAAAAAACATAAATCTAAAATGTCCTCATGGTCAGTCAAACGTTAATCCTCTTGGTACAGTGTTCGACAAAGGTTCATCAAACGTTTTTCTTGAGGTGCTGTAGCGCAATAGATTTATATAAGTATGCTATAAGTATAAGCTAAAACATGGCTGAAAAGAGGAAGCAAGCTTAAATCACTCCACAATCACATTTTGCTAGATTGTATCTTCTTAAAATTTTCATTTCTATAACATTTGACTTTTTCTTGTTGTAGAAATTGTCGATATTGTCGATCCCTGGGTCGTAGAGGAATTTGCATTTTATCAATAATTTATCTAAATATGTTTCGCTCTTTAAACCCCGTGCCGCTCAAATACACATCACACGATCAACACAACATCCTCCCCTAGAGAATGTGTCCCACGAGTGCCGAAGGTGTAGCCCGGAATGGGACAACACTGCCACTTTGTCACCGCCATGTCGGGGAATATGGACGCGTTTGTGATAACTTTCGACCGGTTTTCCCCCGCAGTCCGCAGCTGGTGACATCAAAAGGAAGCTCAACGGTGTCCCGCTACCAGGAGGAAGGCCTCTAATGTTTGAAGTGTGGGAAAAACTGGAATGCCGGTGCCACTTGTTGTGACGAAATGGAGTGCTACACATTATTGTTTCACCTGGAGCGGGCTCTGCTCCACCGGCAGCGCACGGTTTTGCGATAAGCTCCGTTGCTCGGTAATGGGAAAATGCTGCTAACTGGGACCGATCGAAGCCCGACCAACGACGGTGATGATGATGATGTGTTTAGAAGGCTCGGGGAAGGTGAAGGAAGCCAAGTTTATGTTTGGCAAGTAGATTATGTGACAAACGGCGCCCGAAAGCGTGCGAGCGGGCCGGTTTGTTGAGCGCTACCCGGGGAATCTGGAGGCTGGGTGGACGGGAAGTGGCCGATTAGATTAGCTCGGTACTTGGTGGGCTGTATTTTCACATTGCCGTGCTACACGACTAGCCCGCAGAGAGAAAGAGAGAGAGCACTCAGAAAAGTGAGGCAATTGAAAAGATGGCATTTAAGATTGGCTAAAGACATTTTTTCGGCTCCGGGCGGCAAAAGCCTAAAACGCCGAGTGCCTTGAGCGAATGTATTTTGGGATGCCGTTGGCTTATCGGTGGTATTTTTCTATCCTATGATTAGTGAACTGGTGCTTAAACGCCTGTAATCAGAAGGGAAGCTTTTGGGCTGAGACGCTGGCTGAAGCTTTCGGCCAAGTGATAAATACACCGTCCATTAGAAAGAAGCTTCAGCGATTGCTAATGTAGGGAAATTAATTAAAAATGATTGCACGCGAGAGATAGAGGGGAGTCTGTTAAAAAATACACTCTAACTTGGAGACTTATTTTCAGGTATATTAAAAACATAAAATAATTTTCCCACAGTAGTCTGCATAACATGGCAAACAGAACAGAGTTGTAATCGCAATGCACGAAGCGTAGCCTCAAAATTGAACCACAAAAGTCGACGGCTCGACGTGAAACCCTTTACCGAATGCAGTGACGAAGTTTTGGCCATATTTCCGCTTTGACCCTGTGCCGCATTTTGAGCACACCGGCAGCTGCATGGCAGTGCGTACCGGCACGTTTGTGCAAATGTCCGCATCCGCAACCCGACCGCACCCGCTACTTTCTTTTGATCTGCACGCGCGCCCGCGCTTTGTGGTCGGGCGGGGTAGCCGTAATTACACATCAGGTAGCTTTTATTGCCACAATTACCGGGCGGTCGTAACATGGCCGTGATAGGGTGGGCTTGGAAAGGGGGGGATTAGGGGTAGGAGCAGCAAACGTGGAACGGTGATTTTTTCAAGCGTTGTATGTGATGCCCTTATCCGTCATCTGAGGCCCGATGTCTTTGCCGCCGTGTAAGAATAGTGTTAGTGCAAATACAGCCAGGGTAGGCAAAGGCAGTTAGTTGGAGGTGAGTAAAATTTCATGAGAAATTGAGGTGTGATAATTACCATAAAATCAAATTTAAAGGAATTTTGAAAGATAAAGAAGAAGAGATATAGCAAAATGATACGAAAATTATTAGAAGTTCCAATAAGTTTGTAGCGTCAACATCCATGTATCAGCTCCACCGACCCGAGCAGATAATTAATTGATCGAGAAATGTCTGAGATATACATCGGGTGGAGATAATAATATAATGTTTAAGTGTTTTTGAGTACTTTTTTACAAATGCCACAGAAACAGGTACTCATTAGTGAATAAGCGTTCCTTGTTTCTTGGCTTCTGTACGTATGATAATGTCCGTCAGGAGACGAAGAACAAAGTTGTGAGAATCCGGTTCGAAGGACTATTTTTATTAATTCAAAAGAAATTAGCTTTTCTAATTCTCTTTCAATTCGGTCTTGATCGAAAACGATGTACTGCGATCAATAGACGACCACCTCAAAATTGGTCATTTGTGCGACATTTCTCCACTCTTCTCCTCTATTTCTTCATCCCATCGTAACATCCAACTAAAATGAAGCTTCATGCTTGCCGCCCTGTGCTTTATCGGTAGTCGGAACCGTGTCGGAGCCTTATCGAGAAACACTCATTTATGCCACACGTCGCACACGGTACGAGACCACGGATGAGCAGCAGCAGCAGCAGCAGCATGTGTACGTCAGCCCATTTTATTAGTCCAGCGAGATTATTATTCTAATGATGCTGGGGTGGTGTCTTGGGTGTAGGCAAAGATGAAACGAACAAACAGATACAAACACACGCACAAAAGTGGACAGCAAGGCGAAGTGAAACAGGGCAAGCATTTTCAAACAAATCAAACGGTACCAGTTGGAGCACCGCCTAGGCTGTGTGGGTGTGTGAAGCGCCAAGCAGACAGGGAGCCAGCTTTCGTTCAGTGGTAACCTGCCACGCGGTGCCCGGTGCACTTTTGCCGCAATTTTGGAGGGGGGATTGGGCTTGTGGGGGTGCGGCATAATGGGCACCATAATTTACGGGTCGACGATAATTTGCCTCGCCGGATGACCTGCGCGGGTGACATTTTACCATTCACCGTTGCTTTCGTCGGTTGCCGGTATGGGAACGGTTGCCTTTCCTATGCTAGCTAGTGGGACCATTTTGGAACTGGTCGCAGTCTTGCCGGTGACTTATTGTAATGCGCTACTCACACCCCCTCCGTTTGGCGACGAAACGTGCCTGATGGAAGGCTCATCTGTTAAGGCGTTTTATTGGCAGGATTGTCACATCGCGTTAGAAGAAGGACAGAACGTGCGCCGAGGATCGTTAAGATAGCAAGCGCAAAATAGATCGCGCATAGTTGTCGAAGGCATGCTTTTTGTTTCTCTTTTTCATCCATTTGGCAGTGCGAGAAGGTGAAGTTTTAATTCATTCCGAAACCCCCTGAGTTGTGTGTCACTTTGCCCTGGCTGATTAGTTTACGTTCCGTGGGTGCGTATGTTTTTTGGTTGTCGGAGATATTAGAAGACAAAAAAGCCTATTTCTTGGTAAAAAAGCCTGGAACCCATTGCTGGGGAAAAGATTTTTTTAGGACGTGTCCACACAGTTTTGGGGTTTTTTGATCATGCGCGTGATCTCGCGTGATCTTCGCCCTCCCCCAGAAAATGAGATGCGATTTTAAGGCTAGCGCGTGCGTAGTTTATGATCATTGGCTTTAGAACGGTCGTGAGCCGCGTCATCAGGGTGTGTGTATACGTTTGAAGCATAAATCGTCACACGCCTAGCCACGATTTTCGGCAACTGTGACCACTCGGACTCGTGCAACGGGCACGGAAGGTCAGAGCCATTTGTTGGGAAGATTTATTTCGGATTAATCGCGTCCCGTGAACGGGACGGGTGCGACGACACGACACTACATGGGTAGCCGTTTTGTTGTTTTTTTCGGGGCCGTTTAGCCAGGAGTGTTTAGTCGCCGTTAAAACCGATTATGCTTCATGCTGCTGGAACAAGGCCGTTTAGGGTTTGGGTGTGGTTGTGTTTTAAACGTGGTGAAAGCGCGCCTACAAGCTTCTACAGGGTGCGCTGTCAGGTTTAACCGCGTTTGCAATTAATCGGCTGATAACGGTGACAATGTGTGTTGGGTTTAAATGCGAGTTTTATGTTAAACTTATGCTGGTTGCTAGTTGCACAAACAAGCAGCATCATTGGGAAGATGTCCTATGATGAGAGGATCGCGATTTAGGGGATCGGTTCTTTTCTTCTTACTTATTCCTCAATCACATACTATCAAGCGCATTTTTTACCGGCTTTAAATGCATTTTTGAACCTGTTTGTCCAAACATATCATCGCAACGCGAGGCAATAAAAAGAAGCATAAAGTTAACACATTACATCATCGTTCGGAGGCGCTTTTCGGAGTGAAAGATGCGCAACGCAAACGCTTCCTTCCGTCAATAAAACGAGCGCTCGAATGCTCCCGATCCGAGACAAGGCCGCTCGCGTCGAATGATGGTTTTATAGTCCCGTTCCATTCCAGCCTCGGAGTGGCGAGTATGCAAATGATGATCTCATGCCGAAATTGTTACATTTTATCATCGTCCCGCCGGGATGCAATGAAACTCGTATACAGGTGTTAAGTCGCTAATGATCACCGTTGCTGCATCGATTGCACCGTAAGCGAGCGATCACAACCCACACGGCCGCACCTTTGAAGCTCTTCATCGTGAGAATGGGCGATAGGGAGGCCGGTGGCTTTGGAGCGTTTTCTGTCGTCACGATGCTGCAGCATAAGTGCACCAGTTACGGGTGTGCGATCGAGAAGATAAAATCGGTTTGCTTACCAAGCCACACCCCTTCGGACACGCGGTGCAGTGATAAATTATGTAATTGATTAATGATCGAACGGGCGGTTTTCCGTTCCGGCGAGTCGTTGCACGGGGCTTGTACAAGCTTCTTCAGTTCCTTTGACTCCACGTATTGTTACTTCATTGTTTTACATGTGCCGAAGCCGTTAAGAATGGCGCTGGGTTGACTTTCCCATGCCGCGCGGTGCGTGAAGGAACGAAAAAAGGGATGAAAATTGTTCCCTTACGCCGAAAGTATCATAAAACTGAAAGTGATGCTATAATTAACGTTAGTGTGTTAAGCATTAAAAATTTAAATTTTTCTCCTCGGAAAAGAGAAAGAAAAACGTTAGTGTTGGGTAATCTTGCCATGTTAAATTTCATACCATTACGCTAAAATATGATTCTGTTGTATTGGTCGGCTGGATGAATGGATTTTGAAACTGCATCAAAATGTAACATTGGTGCTTCCCATCTTCATGTTTAGTTAAATAAAAATGAAAAAAAAATCTTATTGGGTTATTTTTTTGGAAAATATTGTCATATCAATTTTAAAGCTAGCGTTTATGGGATACATTTGGCAGAAAATCATCAACCAGCAAACCTGGAACGATGCTTCGAATGCACATGCATTACCATATACCTTACACATCGACAGGGAAATGATTACTGTCAAACCGAAATATTTGACTCCATTTCGATTAATTTATTTTGCATTTTACACTTTCGCCTTGATGCGTTGTTGGTTATAGCCCGGTTGGCAAAACACAGAACATCCATCGGTTCATACGCTGCGGCGGCAACATTAATGACACCGGTTGATGTGTGCATCATTCGCGACCCGCGCGCACGGAAGGCGTGAAATGAAAAACGCATTATCATTATTTTATGATCCGTCCCACTTTTCTCCATCTGCTGCGCTAAAATGCGCATGAAACGCAAATCAGCCCCATCGCCGCCGTCGTTGGGCCTTGGGAAACTTTAGTCCGATATGGAGGGAATGCACATTAAAGGTGAAATTATAGCCTCACCTCTTCTCTGTGGCATTCCCAGCAAACCAAAACGCATCACCGTCCATCGGCAGCTGCATTTCGGGTGTTGTCATCGAGCGGACTTTGTTGCATTTAATGCGGATTGATCGTACCGAAAACGCAGTGACGGCGGCGCAAAAGCTTTCTAATGGAGATGAGGTAGTGTGTGTGTGTGTGTGTGTGTGTGTGTTACCGTTTGCCCCGTTTCTGGAGTGGTCCGGTGCTTTCTTATTGCTCCGTTGCGGCGGTTTATTTTGGTTTTGTTTTAGGGGAGGCAGGATGGGCGATAAAAAATCAATTTCAAACCACTCACCACAGCTTCTCACACCGCTCTCACCGAGATGTGTGTTTGTGTGTGTGTGTGTGTTCCTGGCACGCTCGTTAATGAAAATGAAGGTGATAAATTGAATTAGCATTCCCACACCATTTAGCGCTGCCGGCGGACCAAACAGCTCCGAAAAGCTTCTTCGCCTATAAAAACTCCGTTTCTGGCTCTTTTGTGGGGGAGCGGAGGGATAGGAGAGGGAAGATGCCCTTGCACTAGGACACCGCCACGCCATTGTGGCACGGCGATCGTCCGGCGGTTTCGAAGTGCTAATTAATTATCATACAAATTGATAACGTAAATTTGAACACGATCTTTTCGACACCGGTAAATGGAGTTGGAGTTGTTGGCTTTTTTCGTAAGCAGTTTTGTGTGCATGTGTGTGCATGGTATAGGGCGCAATTTATGTGCCAAGCTGCCTTTTTTTTTAGTTCCTCCCAAAACCGAGTCCGTCCAGTGTGTTTTGATCGGTTTGCAATGAGCAATTAATTTGACTGGTTTTCTGTGGCGTAGTAGGTACGAACGTGGCGTTCCCTTCCGTGGACGTGATTTTGCTGGCGATCGAGTAGATCGAAGCCTGGGAATGTTTCTTAATAGGGGACGACCATTATAGTAGCGGGTTGAATTGCTTCAAAATAAAAATTGATAGCCGTTTGTGAAGAGCGGCAGGTTGGTGTTATTGCGGTGTAGAGACGGTCGAAAACGTAGACTTTTATGTAGTTAAAAGCGAGGCGATCTTATAAATTAGGGTCGATCGGTGGTAGGTAAACGATCGCTTTATGAATTTTAGGGGTTTTGAGGGGTTTTTAAGCGCAATATTTTAGGATATAATAGGACGATATTGATATCTTCAATATTTTGTTGTTGCGATTGGAAATATAGATGTCTTGTAGAACGGTTGAAATACTTCTCTTTGGCCTAGATTAGGGGTCTCCAAACAACGACCAGCGGACTTCATAAGACCCGCGATGAGTTTAGGATGATAAAAATAATCTGTTGTTTCGACTAATTTGATCAACTATTTCATTTTTAAGTTTTCAGTATGAAAATCAAGCATCGATAATAGAAAGCTGTATAATTTTCATGCATTCACTGAATATGTTCTTAACAAAACGAGATTTAAACGTTCACTAAAACAGCAAAGGGTATAATCAAAATGACCCTGGAGAACGTTATTTACAAAACATTGCGACCCGCAAACGAAAAGTTTGAGGATCCCTGACCTAAATACTTCTAGAAAATCGTAAGGCACAATTACGATTCGAGATTGAGATTAAGTTGGTGTTAAGGAGATACTTCAAATTATTCCTAAACACATAGCAATAGCACTTTTATTGCACACCCAGTTAGATCTACATGCACCGATAAGCTGAACAGATTAGTGGAATGATTCATACCTTCAAGCTCTCTTGTACACCCTCAAAGTAATATCGGGATCTAATTCTAGGGTCGATGACGTTAAATCTTTCACCAGAAGTGCTAGGATTAACCGTCGGTATCGCCAGCGCTTTAGAGGTAAGTCCATTATTAATTTCTTAAAGCTTGATTAATACAAATCCCACCTTAACATTGATAAATCCTTAATCTACTAGAAATCAACGAGCACCTGTAAAGCTGTAAACGTTCTTACATCACTCTCCTGACCCGTGCCGTCTATCAGCACGCCATCCAACACCCGGCGGCATGACTCTTTAGAAAAAAGGCCCCCATCAAATGGTATGCCAATAACCGCTTTATCTAGTCACCAACCTGGTTAGAGTAAATATTGACACAAAAGTCGACACGGATGCCACCGCCGCCAATGACAATGTTGGGAGAGGGAAAGAAAGAGAGACACCGTCCAAGTGGGGGGGCTCGAAAGTGGCACCCTGTCCAAAGCGTACATACGTCGGTGATGGTTGGTAACTGCTGCCGGCTGGACTAGCTGTACTGCATATGTACTACTGTATGTGCAACTTTCAATGAACTGTAATCTGGGGCCACTCGAGGCTTCCCAGGAGTGGCGGCGCTCAGAGGTCCAATAAACTTTGCACAAGTGCGCCGGGTACCTTCAAAACCCCTGATGCCCACTCCCCAAGTGCCCCTTGAAATTGCACGATAAAGCAATAAATGGGTTCGCGCGTGCTCGATAGGCCGTCAAGTGTGTTGGAAAGGGGTTTCGGCGAAGGCTTGTCAATATGCCCCAACCCATCCCATCAACGACCCGGTAACTATCGACAGTTTGTACCGTTTTGTCTAGCTGTGTTGTGAGGTGCGCGGGAGGGGACGAAAAACACCGTCCGCGGATCGATTGTTGATAGGCCTCAGTGGGTTGTGAAGTGCAACATCATCATCATCATCATCGTCATCGTTCGGACGTTCGAACGCCCGGCAATCGCCAATTAATGCATCGTCAAACAAATGAGCCGCATTAGCGAGATGGCGTCAGCGCAGAGTGAGTGGCTCTAGTCACACCGTTCTAGCCGAAGGATGACACGAGCGTGACGATCGCCTTTGCCCACCGCCGATCTACTTTGTTGCCCGTTGGGTGAATGATGATTGCGGAACGTCCGTTTGAGGCAATATTTTCCCCCGTCAAATGAAGTTTCTGTCGAGCTTTAATGACTCACTAATAGGCGCGGGATGATTAATAAGCATGCGGCAAAGGAAGCGGATATAGGAAAATAGCTAAACTTGTGGAAAGGGGCCATCGGTTAGAGCTTGTGATCACGCTTACGCAACACTCTTTGCGCCCTTAGCTTCGTAGAAGGTGATCACGTGTTTATCATTGCTTTAGGTCTTTTATAAACCAAAGTTACAATGTTGATAAGGATTAATCTTTGCTAATTTCACGTAAAAACGCAGATTATATTTACGCGGTTACGGTACGATTGCACTCTACCTTTTCTTTTGGGTAACTTGCAAGAACAGATCCCTATTTCACGAGCAATCGGCTATGCACTAAGTATAATACTTCACTATTAAATCCCTAATCGCTATCATCAAACGTATAATGGTCGATTAAAACCGCTCATTTACGAACTTTTTTGTCCTTTCCCAACTGCCAGCTGGATAAATTTCTTCTCGCCGTGCACTTGCAAGCTCGATCACATTCACTAATCCCTACCAAGCTCTAACACTTTCTCCCAAACGCCCAGCTGCAGGCGAATTCCTTCCCTGAGCTGGCACCACACCTTGCAGCAGCATCACACACAAATCCTCTACAACGATGGGGTTGCGGTGTGTAAATGCGCAAAGCGAAAGGCTTCTTGTCGCTCTTCACACAGTTCTCACATCGCCCGTATAATCCCCTCACTGCGCTCATTAAGCGCATTAATAAAGAAAATTTATACCTTCCTTTCTCGCTTGTCGCTCTCTTGCGCCGTTTGCGCGCGGTAAAGAGTTATGATTTTATTCGCCCCACTTGTCCCTCTTTTCCTGGTCGCGCAGATCGTCCGCCCGGTGGTGCGTCAAGTGTCTTCGTGCGCCGTCGCTTCGTCGCTTAAACCCCGCGAAAGATTGATCAGCGCCGCACCATCGCCCCGGCACAGGTCGGCAAGCGCGATAATAAATGGCTGGGCGTTTATAAATCAAATCATCTATTAAATGGACTAACCGGGCCATCATCTACCCTGGACCCTTCCCCAAGGTACGTTGTTTGTGTGCTGCCGCGTTGCTTGACGGTTAATCGTTTACAAGCGCGTTGCTTGTTCGCGGTGCCGCCGTGTAATGGGGAGCGACTCGGGATCGCTTTCAACCCTCCCCTCTTCGGTTTTCTTACCCTGCGGAGCGGATAAAGCATTTGTTTTTGTGTCTTTTGTAATCATAATTATCGTTACTAATGCGCTAGCTGCCTGGACGGATGATGATGGTCGTTGCCGGCGTGTACCGTTTTTTTTAGTTTCAACGCTTTCTTTCGCTATTATGCATTGGGCCAGGAAATGTCATCACTAAGCAATCAAACATAAATGTAACAAAAGGTGTGTAAAACAACAGTACGGCAACCTGCAGCGACGCTAGGAGATAATCATTTTATTGACTTTCGGTCTTTACCTTGTGCGAGGGAACATTATGCGAAGTGCTGCGGCGCAGATGCTTCATCTCACTCCGGCGGACGGCGTTCCGGAGCTTTTTCATAAAAAACAGCATCACCATCCGCTGGTTCACGATTATGTTCGCGGTCGTGCCGACGCGCCGAAACAGCTTGCTAATGTTGACCATACGCATCATGGCGATCTTTTCGCTGCCCCGCCCTACCCCCGTCCAGCTGCACTTTGTCATGAACCGCTTGGTAAACAGCACATCGATTGCCTCCGTCATGCGGTTCTCGCTTTTCACTTCGGTAATCTGCGCGTTTAGCCATTGGTACATTTTGTCCTGATACTCTTTGTCGAGTAGCTTTTCGTTGAAGCTTTCTAGGCTCTGCAAGCAATCGATTTGCTTAAAGTCTACATCGCTTATCATGGGCTGCTTTGGGACAGCTCGAGAATTAAGTCGGCTTTGGAGCATTTGCGCCTGTGCTTCGAGGTAAACCACTTTATCGGTAATTTTGCGAACCAACGCCTCCAGCAGGGTGATTTTTTGATTAACTTTTAGCAGAAAGTTGAAAAAATCTTTCTCGGATATTGTTCGCACCGATGCGGGTGCAATTTCCATTGTTTTTGTGTGAGTTTTGGAAAAGGATGATTCAGCTATTGATAAAAAAGGCAGTTGAAATTATAAAGGAGAAATTATTGAATGCTAAAAACTGTGATGTTATTTAATTAATTTACCTTTTTGCTCACTGACATCTTCTTCGCAAGGCACGTTAGAGCATTCTTCCTCCAAGGGGCTAGGCGTTGGACATTTTTGAACTACTTGCGAAGCAGTGTCTTCCGATGGTTCAATGCATTCTCCTTTCAGCTTGGAAACATGCCCATGTGCAACGGATAGATTTGGTATATTAATCATTTTCACTGTGCAATTCATCTTTATCCACTTGGTGTTGGCCACACTTTCACCGTCGGTTAACAGTTTGTACATTTCTAGACCATCGCACCTTGGCCACAGTAGAATCGTTTCCGTTTGTTCCGTATCCAAAAGCCATCCTTCCGGCACAACGTAGAGCTGTTTGTTAGCATCTCCCGCATCATGTGCCTCCACGATTGCGAAAGGCATTTTGTGGTCAAAAGGCAGGCGATAAACTTATACACCGATTGGTATAGCTATTCTATAAACTAGAATGAAGCGAAAACCCAAACAATATCAATTAGGAAGAGCAAAATTCAGAAAATTTCATAAAAAGAAAAAGAATTAAAAAAAAACCGGGGTAAGATTTTTGAAATGTTCACACCTTATTTGGTGAAAAATGACTGAAATTGTGTTTAAATTGGACGAACCATTACCATGCAACATAAGCCGGCCAGACCGCCAAGGTCATAATGCTCGCAAGGAAACATCAAATGTAAACAAAACAAATCAAAACAAACCAAAACAAGAAAATAAAATCATTGCAGTGTGTAATGCTCACTAAAAGGACTCAAATTGTAATTTGATTCATTATCAACAGGCACTTAGAGCGTAAAAACTAGCTCATAACAGCCCCTAACCAGCTGGTAGCATTCTTCTCTGCGCTACGACGGCCGGCATTTACGGCAGCGTCAAAGCATCCGTCACACGCTCCCGTGGTGAACTCCCTTTTCACGCGACCTACGCTAACACTGTTTG
Organism: Anopheles arabiensis; assembly: GCF_016920715.1. Lineage (NCBI taxonomy): Eukaryota > Metazoa > Arthropoda > Insecta > Diptera > Culicidae > Anopheles > Anopheles arabiensis. The sequence continues at coordinate 89,154,585 of NC_053517.1, read as the reverse complement.
GCACCGTATTTTTCTTACCACTTTTAACGTGCGGAGGTTCATTTGAAGCTTAGGAACGAATTTCCGTACCACGTTGCACTCGGAAAACGGTACAGAATGCAATATTTTTACCACAAAAATAAACACACGAAAGACGCTGCCGCAGCTGCTCAAAACAACCACCGAGTGACAGAATGGCCGTGCCGGAGCACCGCTGTCACTTTCAAGCTGCGTAGGTTTATAGCGGCCGGTTCGTTGATTCGATCTGTTTACGTTCGCGTGAACTTCGCCAACGCGAACCAAAGTACGATAAAATGTGCTAAAATGTTATAAAAAAGGTTTATTTATGTTTTAAAAACATAAAAATGATGAAATATTAAACCTAAAACCGTTCTGCTGGATCATAATCGCGGGTAGAAAGCAAAAAATCACGTACAGTTCATGCCATACGCGCCACTATTTAGTAGTAAATTATGAACTTGACCATCGCCCCGGGGATAGATTGCGATGGAAACAGGGAAGGCTAATCACGCGGTGCGTCCGTCCGAGATGTGCAGTAGCCACCGGGCACACGCCATTAAGCGTCTATAGAGGGCAGGCCTATGTGCCATGCTATGCTCGTCGCAACAGATAGCGCCGATTCCCGGTGGCAATCGGCGCTGCGCTACCGTGAGAGACGGTTCGCCCGAATGGCACTTGGTGCGCTCGTTTGCGGTAGTGCCGAGGCGGTGGCGCAATTTGTGGCGATTAATCATGTCATTATTCACACTACCGGCCGGGCAGGCGCTGGCAGGGTCTATTTCGTGACGAAATGCTTGTGAACCTGGTCGGCACTGAATAAAAAAAAACACTGATGTAATGTGCTGCGTTAAACGTTCCGAAACGGGAATCGGCGGCCACGGGAGGTAGAGGTAAAAGTTGAGTAAAATTTATTTTCTCCTTCTGTTTAATCGTCTTGCGTCTTTACGAGTTCGTCATTTGTGGATGTTTTCTTACCACGGCAGCACGCAGGGGCGCAAGAAGCGAAACTTTGTGATTTCTCCGGTTTTGGCTGTTGTTGAAATTGCACACTTTTTCAACTCACGGCACTTACCGATTGAGGTTTCGGTTCCTTTCAGGTTGCAGTGCACGCCTTTGTTCGAACCTGCCGTCTGATCCACCAGTGACATCGTTAGCAACACCAGCAAACTCACCACCGTACAGCAGCCCTTTGGGCGCTTTTACGTTCCATGCACACCACAATGCATCCCGCGCAAGTTAAGAACTTAATTGCGAGTACATCATTCAAGCGCGCTTCTTGGTACTCTTCTGTGGGCACTGCCAGTTTTACAGGTTGCAATTAAAACGGAATAAATTATGTGATTGTCCTTTCTGCTGCCCCTCGCCGACCGTTTTATCCACCGACCAGGGAAACGGACGTTTCTTCTACTTGCTGCATTCATTTCCGGCACGGGTACGATACGATCTTTGATCGCTTCTGCTTCTGCACAGGCAACATTTTCGTGGTCAGGTTACACCCTCCGTCTTCCATCTCCCCCAGGCAGTCCCTATTGATAAATGATCGCGAGTCTGGAGCGGGAGTTGATGACGCTTTTTTTGGGGGGGAGATGCTTTCAATGCTCTTGTTCTCAGCTTCCGAATGTAATCAAGGGGCTGATGCACACCAACACGCATCATACTAGCGGTCCCAACCCCTGTCTAATCGCTGTTGGTTGATCTGTTTTCAAGCGGTGGAATGCATCTTTCCCCGGCAGTGGCTGACTCCCTTCCCCCAGGCAAGTGTGAAGATCGGAAATATTTTGCACAAAGGAAATCGATTTTTTCGCAGCTTCTGCACCACGCCCCATCGAGTTTGGTTGCGGGCAGCTTTGATCGTTTCGGTTGGTTCGCTTCTAAGCAGCGTAAAGGTAGCGGCGAATTCTGGGAATTTTGGGGCTGAGTCCAAGGACTGCAGAGAAGATGCCAGGGATCAGCAGAACCATCGGCTGATTGTATCAATCGCATTTGCAAGCGAAGCCGGTAGGATGCAGGTGCAGGAGATTATTGGATTAAGTGTAATTGCTGTTACGGTTCGCACGCAAAACGGTTCGCTTAACGCGCTGATCGTATTTTTCATTCAATAAAGCGTAACCTTGAATGTTGAGAAAGGAGATCGGTATCAAGTGGAAGCAATTTCTATAAAAAAGGTACGCTTTTAGACCAAGTTCTGGATGTCGTGTAAAGATGGTTGATTAAATATTGTCTGTATAGTCAATATCAATATATTGGAGAAGCTTGATATATTCTTCAGAAAGTTATAACATGAACTTCGAACTAAATTTGAAAAGCTGTTCAGTTGTTTATTTTGAAATTTTAAACCAATTCTGCTCGTCCATGTATGACTCAGTGGACTCTAGGGCAATGAGATTCAGTTCGGGCTCCGTACAGCGCTGATTAAGCGCCTGTGATTGACCTTAGCGAAGAAAAGAAAGCCTTTTTCAGACCGCCTCACGGATTTTCGGCTTGTGTTACTCAGTGTGTTGTCAAAGAATGCAGGAAATACACCCAAAAGTGTCAACGTGTCATCGGCGACGATTGCATTATTTCCACCAACGTCTGCTTCCGCACGAACATCCAAGCGAATGCAAACCCCTTACGACACTTAACTTTCCCTCGCAAAGGAGAAAAAAAAACTCAAATGTTGTATGATGGCAGTCGATGCTGACCTCGAAATAAATTCAGACGAATCAAACAGACGAATTTGGTTTGTTCGGCGCGGGCTGCAAAATTGCAATCGTACGAAATAAATAAATATTCAACAGATTGTCCGCCAAAAAGGGACACTCGAAAATCAAGCAATCCGTGCTTTGCTGTGGGAGGTTGCATCGGTGTGCTTGGTGTGTGTGTGCGCGCGCGCGCACAAATTGAGTCGTATGGCGCGAGCGCGCGCCTTGCCAATACTCGTTACCCACCCCCAAAAAACCAAGTACAAGTCGTGTCCTGTTTCGGTCCTCATCAGTCATACACCTTGCTTGCGTAAATAATGATCGCACCTTCGAGTTTGAGGGGGGGGGGGCATAAGACTTAGCAAAAACGGGTCACCGCCAGCTGCGCGAAACACAGAACCCGGCAGCACAACGGCCGCAGCTCATTATTCACTGCAACCCCCTCCCACTGGGCAGTGCTGGAGCGCTGGCACCCGGTGGGAGGATGCTGATGCAGTGTTGGCCAGCACCGGGTGGTGCATTGTCATGTTTGATCGAACGCACAAGCGTGCACTTTTCACCCGACGCACACTCAATCCAAGGACTCGCCTTCCTTTTTGCGCATTTTGTTGTTGTTGTCGTTACCGTTCGCGCAGTCACAACGGGTAACAAGTAAATCTTAATCCTCGAAATGTCCCCCTCTGAAAGGGCTCCCCGCTCACGATATCGATCACTGACAAGACAATTGACAGATCGCGCGTGATTCATTACCACTTCTACGGCGGATCGAAGAGACTGGCACAATTGTAGGGCTGCTTGGGGGAAGTCGGGAGGCATATGCATAATGCTATGATAAATGAGCCATTTGCCTTTCGGACGGATCTGAGCGTTTCGGTGCAAGTGCGTCCGGCCGGTCCGGTCGAAGGTAACGTTCGATAACAATGGCAGCTTTTGGAGAGTGGAATGGTCGCTCGATCTGCTGAACAATGGCGATATCTACATCTTGCTCCGATTTTGGGTTTAACAATCCACCGATCGAATGTTTCAATTCGAGAAGATTGCTTTCCTTGGTGAATACGTTTTTTTGGCAAAGATTTTTGACCATTTTTGTTTTATGCAGGACTGTTCACATTTAATGATATTTTGATGATTTGTATTTTGAACAAAAAGTATTTAATTTTTACGATCAAATTGATACCGATTTGAATTTAAAACTACAATTTATGAAACTAAAACCTATACAAAACGTATGTTTAGCTTGATCTTGATGATGATCTTGATATTGAACCTAATCATCTAAAAAACAAAAGAAAACAATACTCCTCTTCTGTCATTAGAAGTTGCGTTCCTACATTAATAAGCTATTAAAATAACATAAAACGGGCTACATCTTTTACAGGTTTTTCCAAGTCACTATCGTAGGTGCATATCTTTATTCACCGCCTACTAGATGTTTTTCAACTGCTGTCAATGGCATCATACAGGTTTTTCCGAGACAATGTCCAATGTCAACACCCTTTTTTCATTACATGTGAGATGTTTTTCAACAAATGTCAAATGTTGTATTTGCAATAGAACAATATTCCTGTTCTTTCAAATGATTTTCAACACGTTTCAAGCTGGATTTAATTTGACAGTTCATTGTGTTGTGTTGAAAATCTTGTGTAAAGACTGAAATTTGATTGTGATGTCTTGGAAACCCCTGTAATAAAACTTCAGTTCTTTCACATAATTTTCAACGCATCATAAAGAACTATCAAACTCAAACTCCAGCTTAAGATGTGTTCAAAATCATGTGGAAGAACTTTAAAATTATTACGATGCAATTACAACATTTGACAGCCAATGGAAAATATCTCGCAAGCAACGAAAAATGTTGTAGATATTTGAAATTGACTCGAAAGTCCCTGTAAAGCACTTTTTGTGTTATTTTCCCCCTGTTAACTCCGCTTAATGCTACTTCTTCGAATGTTAATACTCCTCTTTTATCCCGTCTCGCCAATTCTTCTTCATCCCCTCCCCGAAGCTCCTAGTTCTGCAATCCTCCAACATTTGCATACAGTCATCTTATCCGTTCGTGTGTCTCGCTACAGTACCAGTGGCTTGCACCATCCAACGATAAAAATCCCCCCTCTTCATTCGATAATAATTCTTGTTTGAATCTGATTAATGATCAACAAATTTGTTTTCTCCGATACGCAGCGCGACGCACCGTTCCTTTATCGCATCCACGCACAGGAGTAAAGGGCGGAAGCTGTACCGTCAACCAGCTCCGCTATCGTGTCGGACTGCAAAATGAACCCTCCTTCCCCCTCGGACAGGCCCTTGCGATAAAATACAAGTGCAACTGCGTGGATAGTCGCGCAAGTCCGGCAGAATGTATGAGCGCGCGCGCGCACACACACGCGGGCACTCGCGTATCGCCGGATGAAGCAAACGATGCGCGCACCATACTATCTTTCCACGGTGCTGATCTTTGATTCCTGCGTTCTGATAGTGTGCGTCTCCCTTCCCCGCCCGGAGGCCACCGCGACCGAGGGAGTAGCGGTTTCGAGGCGAATGGGAATGTAGCAGCGGTCGTAGCAGTGTTCGCTCTGTATGCTCGGGAGTCCCGCCCGGGGTACACAATAAAAGCTAACAAAATGTGTAGCAGGACAAATGGACATGAAAATGTAAAGAAAGGAAGAACGTGTAGCAGCAATGGAATCGTTGCGATCGCGGGTAGCAGCTGCCGTTATTTATTTGTAATTGTAATCATTAAATTACGCGCAACAATCGGCATCAGCGCAGCTTCCGAGCCTGGAACCCGGCCAGAAGGGAGTATCGGAACCTTGCCCCATTCGCCGATATCAGGGAGCGGCAAATTTTCATTCCAATCGACATATTTTTCCTCCTCAGGATTGCCTCAGGCTTGTGGTGTGGTTTTGGGAAAAGGGGAATGAGGGGGGGGGGAGGCTATGGTTCGAGCGCAGATTGCAGCACTCTTCGGCCGTGCTGATACTTCAGGCGACAGCTTCCGAATGTTGTTTTTTTGGGGTGTGTGTGGCATTGAATACTTTGTGAGGTGGTTCGACGTGAGTTAAATGTATTTCTGTATCTTCATTTCATTTAAATTTCGAATCAGTACAATGAACATGTGACTTTTTTTTTAATATTTATTTTTATAGAGTCTTTAGGCCGATTGGTTTCATTAGTCTCGTTGCAAGATTGTGGGATGTATTGGGAAGGGTTCTTCGGTTCATAGTAAACATATTGTGGGAGCTGGATACCTTTGAACTTGCCTGAAATTATGTCCAAACAGTGCTCGATTGTTTAAACTATAGAAAGTTCCTAATATTTTTGAAGTCTTACATTTTACTACACGTTTTACAGGGCTTTGCAATCAATTTCCAACGCGAACAACATTTTCTTTGCCTTCAAGATGTGTTTTTAACAGCATTAGACACTGATGTATTTGCATCACAATAATTTTTCAGTACTTCCATATGATTTTCAGCACGTCTCAAACTGGAATGAATTTGACAGCTCCTTGTGGTTTGATTTTGATGTGTTGAAAATCATGTGTAAGAACCTAAATTTTATTTTGATGGAAATACAAGATGTGAAAGCTGTTGAAAACTATCTTACAGGCGATGAAAAATGATGTGCAAATTCGAAAGTGACTTGAAAAATCCTTTATTAAATCATGGATAAGAACTAAAATTGTACTTTGATGCCAATACAAAATGTGACTTGAAAAACTCTTTATAATTTTTTTTACATAAAATTATTGCATTATACACCTCCATTACATATCATAAATGATAAAAATCTCTTGAATTTCATTAAAGTAAATATTATAAGATGTAAAAAAAGCGCCAATTGTACAAGAATATTTTAAAAATTCAACAAAATCTCTATATTTTTTATATGTTATGTAAAAGAAGAAGACACGAACCCTTTCTTTACCCTAAAAATATACAATGTTTATTTCTGATCGTATTACCACCATCTTCTCCTGCCTTACAATATATGTTTTGTACTCTGGTCATCCTGGCACCCGCTGTGTCAATTTCAAATCATCCCGTGACACGCGCGCCTGCCAAAAACTAAACCAATCCAACCGGTCAACCAACCGGCTTCTGCCCGGCAATGCTACACATACATAATACATATTGCTTCCCCTTGAGGCATGCGGCTATCGTGTCCGCCGGTTCGAGCCCGACACCGCATCAAGCCGCGCTCGGTAAAGCAGTTGGGCGATATGGCGCGATTGCAGCGGCTTGTACAGATGCACATCGACCGGCTCCACTTCCCGGCCGGATGCGGCCTGCCGTTCCTCCTGCAGCAACACCTGGCGCACCTCGTCCAGCAGGGCCGGATCCAACCGCAGCCCTTCAGAAGTTTTCAGCCCGAGCAGTACCCGCTCGTACCGTCCATAGCGATCCTCGTCCGTTTCCAGGTTGTAAGTGCGCGTACCCTTGAAGCCTCCCGTACGGCACGTGCCGAGTGTGACCACGGACAGCAGCAGGAGCAGCAGCAGCAACTGTAAATGAGTTGGAAGTGGATGAGGCAGGAAAAGGGAGGGTAGGGGAACAATTTGTTGCAGGAAACTTACGCTCACTGTCGCTTTCATTGCTTGCACGAACGGTGTCGGTGTGTCCGTATGGGGACCAAATGGGCCGCCAGGAGTACTACTGGCACGCTTTTATAGCGAGGCCGGCATGTGAGCCTCCGACTCCGGCGATAGTTAAAGACACAAGGGGGATGTTTCAATGGTTTTTTTGCCACTTCGGTGTGTACATGCTTAACTCCTCTCACCCAAAGCGCAACAGCAAATCCGATAATGTTTTCAGGCGGAATGGAATTATCCGTTGGCGGAGCGATCCCAGCGAAACCCCAACACGATCGTCCTTGATCAGTCAGCTTGAGCTAAGACAGACCGTAAAGGGAGAGAGACTGGGGAAGAAGAGTTTGTCGTAAAGTGCAACCTATGGTTGACCCTTCGGGGCCGGCACTGATTGTCTCGCAATGTCCAAACTGTCCACCCAGCGCTGGGACGCGTGGACGATGCTCGAGCGCTGCTTAGCGGCAGCTCATCGCCTCCGAGCTGGGGAGCGATTGATGAATGACACCCTAATGTGTTCGTCCGTGACCCGCATTTTGGGGGGGAGCGGGCGGAGCGCTCCCTCCCAACCCACCTGGTGCGGTGAGATGATATCGTACAAACCTTTCCCATGTAATTAACAGCATGCTAAGCTTTTCTGCTTCTTGTGTGTGTCTGATGTGGTGGTGTGGTGGTGCTGTTTAATCGGTGTGTTTGGTTTGTACACCGGCCACAGCGATCCAAATCGATCGAACCGTGCGCGTTTGACGATTTGATCGATCGGTTGCGGTCTAGCGTGTCTCGGAGCTGTCGTAATAGAGCGCCAATCGAACGGCGGAGGGCATCGGGTTTCACCTGCAGGGCAGCAGCGGGAAAGACACGCGACCAGGTCGCGACACACAAACACACGCCAGGGATCGGTCACCTCTAACACGCGGACGAGATATCGCTGCGGAGTTGTCACGGCAGTGCTTTTTTGGAGTCTTTTTTTTTACATTGACAGAGAGCAGAGTCGTTGATTCGAAAGGAAAGCTGTTGATTGAAATTACTCCTGGTGGTGGTGGTGGTTTTTTTGTGGACCAAGAAGGGGGTTGATGTCTTCTCTCAACTGTCAACTTACTCCGTTGTTTTTTTTGTTCACTCCAGCCCGGTGCAAATCGGGCGTGAGCTTTACTTCACCTCACTGATGCTGTGTGACCGGGTCCGAGTGGCTTTTGGAACGCCAACACTTTGTTTGCCTCTTTTTGGGGCGGCTTCTTTTGTGAGATGCGTAACTTGGCAAGGGAGGGGAGGGAGGAGGGCATGGTTGCTCATTTGCGCCAGTACACACCAGTTTCGCTGGGAGGGCAAAAGGTGCGATCGGGCTTGTGCAATCGGTTTTGATTGCGATTCCAAAATTCCGCTTTCCCTGGGACTCGGTGGGCTGCTGTCGGTGGGTGCATCTGGGCATCGTGTGGGACGGGATGATGATGCAGCTGTGGAATACGAAATACATCCCTTTAGCTCTCTTTTTCTCTTTTTTCTCTTGCGCGCACACATACACAAGCGCTGCATTCCGATCGGGCAATGATTGCTTTGGCATTGATTGGCAGATGATAGTGTCGTGAAGCAGCGCTTTACGAGCCATTTTGATGATTTTGAAATGCACCTCGTCGTAATGTGTTCCGCCCATGGAGGAGGGATGGTAAATGGTGGGGTAGGGGGTAGTACTGTTTTCGGATGCTTTGCAATAACTGTTTCTCGTTTGCGGAGGCTGTTAAATGCATTTAAAGTATATTAAACACGGGCTAAGTGATATGTATGGAGCTGAAGAGTTCAAAATATATACAAAGCGTTATTTTATGAATTTGAGAACAGTTTTATGAATATTGTTTTAAAATATTTAAGAATTAGACTTTCATTATCTCTATATTGTTTTCTTATTAGGTTATATAAATGTTCTATCACAATTTAATTGTGAAAAATAATTATTATTTTTTGTTTGCTCAAACATCGTACCAAGGCAATGGTAGCATTTAGATGCATTGGTTCCAAATCGAGTATGGCTGTAGAAATCCGTACCAAAAAACCGCTTCCCATGTATCGGTCGCTTTTCACACCCCTATTTGTCAAACGGGGGACCCCCATTCCCGTGCCCATTATTTCCGTATCATTACACGCGGCCCCAGTATCATCGCCGTTCGGCAGCGGTACCGTCCAATCGGGGCAATTTAGTTAATTTACTCAACAACAACATAACGGGGTTGCTTTGCAGTGCCGTCTCGCGACCATTCCGTTCGGATAACAAGGGGTTCGTCGCCATATCGCTGATTGAATTCTTTTGTTTTGTCAGCCTCCGGGGCTCGAGGTTCGCTGCGGAGTCGCTGCGAACGCGTATCCCACCGCGTATTTGCGAGATATAATGGTGATGAGTTCGGCGAAATGGTGCTTCCCCCCTAACCCCTTTTCCCTGCCGAAGAAGCCTCTTTTACAGTAATAAAAATTTGTGTCACAGAAAAATTCACCATGTCGGGGGACGTGCGACCCGCAACCGGAGGACGTTCGCAACCGTGTCCAAAGGACACACAAACACACGAGTTTCGGGGTGCATTTTTCGGCACACAGCACCAGACACGGGTTGAATTGTGGCGAGGCTGGCATTCTGATGCCGCAAAACCGCAAAGCTGAGTTCGCCCAAGCTGCTCGCCGGCTCAGGGGGTTTAAATGGATACCGGTGGTAATGAGTACGATTTATTACACCTTCACCCCACCTGCGGCCGAACTGCACACACACACACCCCTGGCGACTGGGCCGATTGATGGAGACTTTCTACATCAATTAAATCCTGACAGACTTCGGCCACTTCTGTGTGTATTGGGTTCGCTTTAGGACTCGGACTGGGACGACCGTTTTAGTGCTACCTGCAACTGATGAGTGGTACAAACGTGGAAATGCGACCCTTTCACTATGCGTTGTACGGCAGCCGCCGAGGTTCAGCATTCTCCCCCCCCCAGTCTTTGGTGCTGCTTTGATCCTAACCGATAAGCAGCGATCGTCGTGGTGGATAATTTATTGCAGCCGAAAATCGAACGGACAGATGCCCCGGCACGGTGCTGATGCTGGTGCGAATTAATCCTTCCGTTCCGTTGTTGCTATTGGGAATCATGGACCGATAAGTGGTTTGTGGTGTAGGCATGGTTTCTTTATTTCAACCCTTTTTTCGTCGTAATTGAGGAAGAAACGTTTTTTGGGATGAAAGATCGGCAAATGCGTTTGCCAATTGGCTGGTGGCAATTGACAGACAATACATTTCAATTATTTAGTCTGGTTTAATTTGTAAAATGTTCTAAGAGTTAAAAAAGAGTGATAGACTTGAAGGAAATAATGCTTAATAATGCAATAAAGTTTACTCAAAGATGATCAAGAGATGATTCCAAGATGTTAGAAAGAATCAGAAATATGTTTAAAGACTCTTTTAAAACCTATAAACCCCAAAATGGTTTTAAGACAATCAAATGAAATAATTGCAGACGTTTTTATCTCCTTTTTAAAGAAATTATTATTAAAGAAAAACCTCCAAATCGTTACCACCGCAATCGTATAATCCTACCTCATGTTCCAACTCTTCATCCGACCGTATGGATCAATCACAAACAGTCAGAGACTCCCTTCTTAGAGAGGTAACGGCGGCCAAAAATCCGTCGTGTCGTGGATCAATTTCAATCTACGATCGCAAAAACGTGATCATTCGACGGCGTTGCTTTTTTGGCCAATCTCAATCTTCCGAAACCAACAGCCCAGCTCGCTGGATTGTCCTCGGATCGTGCTGGTGCGATTGTGATTTATCGTTTTACGTCCGCTGAAAGGTGGTTCGGTCCCCGGGTTGATGCGATTGGAGCTCCCGCACTGATTGCTGGCTCCTGATAGCTGCGGCTGCGGCTGGAGCACACCGGCTATTAGTTGGCCTTCACTCCAGCGAACAAACCTTGGCCAAATTTGCGTGAGGAGTTCTCTGTGCTGTTTTGCTTCGCAAATTCTCTTCCCTCTATTCTCAGTTCGTGCTGTCACGTACGTGCGATCGTGCTGTATGTTTATTTATCCAGCCCAAAATTGGTGCAAGCTTGTTTTTTGTTGTTTTCGTTGGTGCGAGTTGGATGCAAGATAAGCTCAGGCTGCTGCTGATGATGCTGCGTGTGCCGCCCTGGCCAAGATGGCTGAGCTGCGATCCCCCACAGGACTTTTTTGTTCGTACACGGTAATGAAGCTGATGTGATGAGGCGTGCAATGATAAGCGCACTGAGGAGGGAGAGAGATGGACAGTTGTTCGATCACAAAAAAAAAAAAAAAACATGAAAGCGGCTAAGGATAACGCGCCCGGCGCGTTTGCATGCTAACTGCGCCGCGTGGACTGATTTATTTTCCTCAGATCAACATCTTTTCGCCTGTCCGGTGCGGGGTCCTGTGTCCTAAGGGATCCCGGGGATCTCACCGATAGGATCTCCTTTTTTCTCTGCTTCTCTCTCTCTTTCTCTATCGCACTCCGTTTCAATCTTTTGTTTTTCCACGGCCTGATCGTGCCGGAGGATCGCTAGCGTGGCGTAATATCTTAAGCCCTATCAGATAATGAAGGGTGTAAAGCTTCTGCACCGGGTTTCCCGAGGGCAGGAATCCTTCCACCCGAAACGGTGACCTGTGTCCGCGTGACAGACAGCGAAAGCGGGTGAAAGATGGTAAGATTAATATGCTACTAGCATGTAGTTGTTTTTTTTATTCCACACTAGTGCATCCTCACATACTCTCACGCACGCCCTGGTCCGAGTGACGTATCGGAAGGTTGCCATCTAAAGCAACAAGCAGGAGCAGCGGAGGAAAAGAAAACGCTTGCCCAGCATCCCCGTCGGGCGAGTGCTCTAGATTGTAAAAGGGTTTCATTACAACTTACCCATAAAGTTAGCAAATGGCGGCCTGCTTTTTCTCCGGATTCTAGATCGATCGCCGTCGATCGTTTGTAGTCGGTTTTTTTTTGGCGTGGCGTGACGTGTACAGATGGTTAGGTGTTTCGCATATTAAATTACACGCCTCGGACACGGCCGATCCGGTGGCCGGATAAGGAAGGCGACGAAGCTAAGATTTCGACTGTGGTTGGCCTTTCGCAGGAAGGATGAAGCAGGATAAACGGAAGGTAATGACTGATGTAAAGACGGATATTAACTTTATACTTTTAATTTGATTCCATCAAATGTAATTTTTACAAAATCATTCTCAATTATCAAACGCTTACCTCAAATGAAAAGCGAGCGTAAGGAAGAAAAAATGGTTCCAATTAACTAACGGCCGTTCCTTCGAACGGCTCCCTTTCGCTCTCGGTACGGTGGAAAGTACACTTAGCTTGTGCAAACAATTTGTTAATATTAATTTTGATTAATAACGTCGTTTCGCGTACGTGAAAGGCAAACGGCTGGCCCGAGAAATGGGGAGGATTTTTTTTTTACAAATAAAACGTAACGATTTGAGATTACTGCAAACAAAAGACACGGTACGCTTTAGCCTTTCCTGACAGCAAGCATGTGATAGCATATAAAAGGAAAAACAAACCGCCGTACTTATAAGCGCGTACGGATCCCGACGATGATCTTTCTCTTTTTCGGCAGCAGCCTCCGGAAGGGTGGAAAACAAATTACGAACCCAATTTGATACTGTACTGTTTACTGCAAGCTGCAGGATGTTTGCCGGTCTGCCAATATATCTGTTAAGAGATACTACAGAGCGAATAAAAACAGTACCCAATACTCCATCACGCGTTTGTTTGGTCGTGCTTCGACGGTCGGTCGATCAGAAAAAAAGAATCAAACCAAGGATATAGTCCCCCAAATGGTATCAATTAAGTGTCATTAATTTATGACGTCTTAATGTTTACCTAACCGTTCCCGTACGGTACGGTCAAGCTGGAGCTTGCTGAAGATGGTGCATCGTTGTTCCAGTAGGAACGCGATCGGTCCTTTCTTCCGACCCGAAAAGGGACGAACCGAAAGCACCGACCTGCTGCAATAATCTTTTTTATTGATCATTATGGATTGAACGAGCTGGGAAAAGGAGTTGGGAAGGGAGGTAAATTATTTGAAATTTTATTGATGCCGATCAGCACGGTATCGTGGACGGTATGGTCGGTAGATTTTCGGGGGCATGGTTGTTGGCCGCTCTGTGCTTTATTTGCACAGACATGAGTGTACCGGGGACGATCGAGTAATTGGAAGAGAAATGAAATCGGGAAAGTTTGTACGCTGGAAGGCGCTGCTGGTAGAAATGGGCTGCACCGGCTGCCGGTCTCGTTTGTAAGATACGAGCTTTTGTTTGGCGTCTTGGGCCACAGCGGTTGGTCAATGCGGGTAGGGAAGTCAGCGATTTAGTTGTGATAAAGCATTAATTATCCTTTTAGAAGATCGGTTTTATAAAATATTGGACTGTATAAAAGCACAAGCAACTAGTTAAAAAATACTGTACAAGTTTATGTTTACGCTACACAAATCTAGAATTGCTTTTTTTATTTGTTCTGTGCTCCAGTCGTTTTCTTCTTTCATTATAAAATAAGGTTTTGAAAATTTGAAAAAAATCTTTTTAAACGCCATCACGTGCCACTTATATATTTTATTTAATAGTATTTTTTATGATATTTTATGAAGTACCAAAGACGCTCTTAAAGTCCGATTAAATGCTTCAAAAACTTTGGATGCAATTTCAAAACATTGATTTAAATTAATATGTGGGCAGCATATTAATGTTTGGAACCTTTTAAGGATTAAAATGTTTCATTTTCGCAACCTGCTTTATCACACGACACGTCTCCTTTGTTCTGGTGGTTGCTCGATGCGCCAAGCATGCAATTATTTTTACTTAAATGCATTTCAAAAATAACAATTTACACCGCATACACGTGCATGTAGCAAACTGCACTGCTTATTCCGACTCTTCTTTCCCATTGGGAGTATGTAATGATTATTCATAAGAGAGAAAAAAAAACCAAAATCACAAACACGATTGTGTTTCGTTGGAAGTAAAAAATCTTGTGATATGTAAATTTCCCGTCCACCACCCGTTAACACTACCATCCCTGCCTTCCCGACCCAGAGAAGAGCTGCGCTGGAGTCGTGCAAATCGATAATTGAGGGTCGCGTCTTTTGAAATGAAGTGTTGAAAATGGTTTATTTCCTTGGTTGCAAACACATGCACACACACAGAGATCGTTCGTTGCACTTCTTAGGCCATGCCACGTGTGGCTTGTATATGTGTGTGGAGGGTTCGTTCGAAAGTACGCATCGGCCAGTTGCTTGTTACTGCCAGCCGTAACCAGCACGCTTCGACAAAATATTAAAAAAAAACAAGCGGCTGTTAGTGCGAAACGGGGAAACGGTGGCAAATATGCTAATTTGGGATAAGCCAATTTCACCCGAGATGCAGTAGTAATTATGTGTGTGTATGTGTGTGTGTATGTACCAAGATTTACGAGCCTTGTTGCGCCCGGGAGGTGCATGGGACAAAAAAAAACGTGCCAATGGAATGCTGCATGTGCTGCGTGAGCTTAAATAATTAATTCTTACACTCTCGACGCACAAACTAGCGCGCGCATCCTGGTTCGGAATGCGCCCCGTTGTAACGAGTGCAAAGTTCGACAGCGTCTGCTGCTGGGGACGAGAATTGGCAACGCGCTACACCCCGGCGAAGGTGACGATTGACGTCCGCAGCGGAAGCGACATTTCAGCTCCGAATGGTTAACCGGGGCTGGGAAGGTTGAGGGGCTGCTGTGGTGCCCATTTAAAGGAAGCTGTTCTGCACAAGTGTGCCCTTATTCCTGCAAACTGATTTTCAATTTACTTTGACAGTGCCAGTTAACAAAGCACCGTTTTGTGGCGCTGTTAGGAGCTGCAAATTGATAATTACCGGGACCGACGCGTTCGGAGTAATAAAAGTGCGGTTTTAAGCGAATTGGCACACCGTTTTCGTTTCGCCAGCAACAGTGTGTAAAATGTGTAAGGGTGTGGGGTTCGGTGCTGACAGGTTAATAGGGAATGTTTTGCTAATGAGAAAATTGTACGGGTTTAGGGAAGTGCAGTGACCCACATTTGGCCGAGGGCGCTAATGGTGAATGTATCAATTTAAAACCCATAAACGTATCGTTTAATTGTATGGTGAGCTATTAACGCGTAACGCCATTAAATCTTATTTGCAAACAAAATTATTTAAAATTGTATGTTCACCACTTTGCATTCGGGGATTTGGTTTAATTTTGTTTGTTGCAAGAAACTTAAAGGAGAAGTAATTTAAATGGCAATAAAGCTTCGTTCCAATAATACAGATCATGTTTGTTGTATTTCATTGTTTCCATTCAAACGGAAATATAAAATATGTCTTAAATAAAAAAGTCTACGTCACAAAACTTCCGATCTTTATTTTAAAGAGTAATCCTTTACCTTTTGCAATGTGTAACTCTAACTAGATTCTAATTGCTATTTTGCAACAACATTTCATCGAGTAAAAAATCCAGTAAATTAAACGGTACAATTGATCGTTTCTTATTCGCCACGAAATGATCACGCAAAACGCAAGCATCAAATTATTACCAACGCCATCAACAGGGCAGGCTTGTGCAGCAACATTGTCGCTTGATTTTTAATTAGCTCTTACATAAAATTGATTCCCGTTTCGATACATCCCTCCCGTTAGCGCTACAATCTCCCGATTTAATGTGACAAGAACAACCGTTCGGATGGGATAAGAACAATCCTTGATGATGGCGATGATGGTGACGGTCGCGTCACTGAATCTGAAAGTGCAATTTCAATCGTTCGTTCGGGTTCGTCGCCAGTGTTTTTAGCACAAAGTTTATGCAGTTTAATTAAAAATTAATTAAAACAACCATTTTTCTCGTTATGGTCGAAGCGGCACCAACAAGAATGACCGGTTTGCGGGCTGTGCTAATTACCATAAGCCTGGATGGGCTCATCGCCGGCACTCTTTTTTTTTGGATTTCGCAAACACCCACCTTTAAATCGTCTGATGGGTAGGGGGAGAGAGATAGAGAGATGACGGGAACCATAATTGAAATAAAAATAAAACCGATTGACCGATGCACACCAATGCATGGTAGTGCGTGTCGCCGCATACACGCGTGCGATAGCACCTTTCCCTCGGACCGTTTGCTTATAGTGCGCATCCTTTGCCTTGGTGGCGTGCCGAAGCGACAAAAACACATTAAAAAGCCGGTTGAAAGGATTTTCGGGAGCAGAGCTGACGCAACAAACGATCGCCGGCACGGTCGCCGCCGGGATCGAAGCGATCGGACAAGAAAGTAGCAGCAGGCAGCGTCTTCGTCCACCTGCGCATATCGCCGTCTTTGATTGCGATCCGATCCGTGCGTCGATTATGTTACATCGCTCTTATCACACCCGGCGACGGTAATGATGATAATTAGCAAACCCATGCCCGATGGGGCCGAAGGCGAAGGAGAACGCCTTTTGCACGCCAAACGCAACCGAGAAGATTGCACACATACACACACACACACACACAAACGGTGCTTGATGTCGATTTGGCGAGACATGCGTTTTGCAAGTGCCTTTGATTGTCGGCATGTACGCCAGGAGGGATCAAATGAAACAAAATCAAAACATTACCTTCAAAGCGAGAAGCTTCTTGTGTCTCTGAAGGAAGCGTTTTTTTGTTGCCTGCCGTGCCACGCATGATCGGAAAAGTGAGATTAAATTAGTATTTAATAGGGGGTCTCATAAATTTCATTCTTTATTGTGTAACACTTTCGCCCGACTTCCCTGCTGCCCTGGGATGGCTTTGGCATCTCAATCGTGATGGTTTGCGGCCGTTCGATCCTAAGTAAAGGGCTCATAATTTATCCCTCCGTTTGTGGACGAAAGTGCGCGTATAATTAAGGTAGCGACAGGGAGTTTTTTGTTGTCGTCAGTATCAGCAACAAGCTAATGCATGTTGTCGATCGGTAGCAACACGTAAGCTACCAAACCGGAACATTGTAAAGGCAGTAACGCGGTGAGTCCTTTTCCTACGCCGCACACACACACACACGTTATCGAACGCTCTGTCATGTGTGCGGCGGGAAATATTATTTATCACGTTACCGCGTTGATTATCGCGATAATTTACCGTCCCACCCTGGGGGACTTATCGCCCGGAGTGGCACAGAGGCCGCCGACACCGACACCAACTCGATCCTGTCGACAGGCGCGACAACAGCGCGAAAGGTGGGCCCTCGTTTTGAAGGACTCTTACAACTTGCCCCCCCATGACCACCGGAACTTTTGTGTTGCAAATTAGGCTTTCAAGTTCGGGGGCCAAATCGAGGGGCCATAAAAAGCACAATTTAATTACTGCTGGCTACTGGCAGCGCCCTCAAAATGCTGCTGTGCCAGTAGCCAGCGTAATGCGGAGTTGAGGGGTTTGAGCATGCAAAAAAGTGTGGGTAAAAATAGGCTAGACTGGGGAGTTTTCGCTACAAACTTTGTTGCCGTTCGAACCGGTTGCATTTTTTTTAATGGGAGGAGATACTAATCTATATGATAACTGTTAGGCCACAGGTAGCCGGGCAGATCAGTTTTGAGTGAGTTTATTTTTTTTCCAAACTCGTATGATTAGCATCGTTTGCTTTGCATGAGCAAACATGCAAATTAACAAGTGTTGATTAACAACAATCTAGCGGCTGGGATGTGGTTGCTTGGGAATACATTAAAATCGGAGTCTGAATTATTCACATAGGACAGCTGTGTAATTACGGAGGTAGTTTTTGAAATCATAGCAATAGAAGAGTAATTAAAAATCAATCAAAAACGTATGTCTTGAAATACGCAACTCAAATACTTTCTTTTTGACATTTCAAATGTGATATAGCGAGAAAATTATTTCACTAGGCCTTTAGTACTGTATTGATTTTCACTTAGAGTATCGAAAAAATGTCATGCATCTCATATCTTGATAAATATCTGTTTAACTGATAGTTTTTGACATAGTTATTCTCACAAAAAAATCCATACATAGTATATCACACTAATGCTTATGTTTCTTGGTGTCTATTTCTTGCCTTTACGTTTTAATCCATCCTTTTCATCGTTTACACCCAAATTATGCTCTAAACGTTAAAATAAACAATCGGATTGATTTGCACATTTCTATGCTATTTTTAAAATTGTTTACGATCGAATCGATAATTGTACGAAAAGGATGCCAGCTCCTCCACACTGATCTAGGCATTGACGCACGAGCCGTACGGAATTTGCACGAGCCGCAGCACATTTTCCGATAATTCCACTAACACGATCGCTTTGTACAGCTGTTAGAGCATACTATTTAGGTGGCAGAAGTAAGTAAATAGCCGAAAGGCACTAACCTGCTACTACACACCAACACCAAAAACCCCTTTTAGGGGAAATTATCCCATTTCGCGTGTTGCCCAACCGTAAAAACGGGGTGCGTCGGGCACGACCGCTAAATAAGATCGTTAATAGGTTTGGCAAATTTGGGGCCCGTCTCCCTGCTTGGGCCAGCGGGCCAGAAGTTCCTGTACGCGTGTGGCCGACGCTTTGGTTGACGGTTTGAGTGAGGCAACAGCCATTGGGGCACTTCCCCCAAGGGCTGGCGTCACGGTGGTGGCGGGTACTGCTGCACTCTCGCGAGCCGCCGTCGTTGAGATTGAGTAGCAAATATGTGCGAGGTGTAAATATAATTACCGACCGGCTGTCGATCGCGTCCGTGTCGTGTGGATGGGTGGAAATTTTCCACCAGCCGATGGTTTGTCGCCGTCTGGCTGGTGGTGCGATTACAACCAAAGGGCGCGGTGTGCGGTTGTGGCATGCCTCACATACACCGCAAGTGCTCCGGAGTTCCGAAACACTGGCCCCTGCGGTGGTGTAAATGTCAAATGATCGACCCGAATGTAGGGGAGGGGAGGGGACGGGTGTCAAATATTGACACTGGCAATTTGCGCTGACCGTCCCGACAGGCGGCGCTGGCGTGCGATGCTGGCAAACAGTACAGCCCATCGGCGATTGACGTCAATCGCGGCCAGTTGTGAGGTTTACCGATCGTACACAGTGACCATACACCCGATCATAGCGGAGGGGGGGGGGGGGTGTAGGCCTTGGGAGGTGTGTTGTGTTTTGCTGATCCCAATTTAACGCGCTCAAAAATATTGACTCTTGGTTGGGTGAGGGCTTTTTTCTTTCTTTCTTCGAGGTGGAAATATTATCACATCTGGTGTGGTTCTGGGTGGATTTGGGCGTCGCCGGGTGCCACTCTCGGTAAGGTGTGACTGCGTATCATTCTTTAATCACCTGGGCTGGTGGATGTTGAATAATAAGCTTTATGTTGGGGGTAAATAGTGACGATAACGTGATTGTGGAATGTTTGCCCAGCTCATCATGAGCTAGAATTCAATTGCCGACCATTTGACACAGAAGCTAGAGTTCCGGAAGCTGAACTTCAAGGTTTTACGACAGAATGCAGCTTACAATTCAAACAACATACTATAGATGCATCCATTTGGTTTTATACTTTACAAAAATACACTGAGATGAAGATAACGAATATTAACGAATTTTAATATTGCGAAGATTATTATTCCTAAATTGTTTATAAATGAATAAATAAATAAATAATTCCGCCCAGAGCATGTTATTTTTGAAGTTAACAATAACAATTTCTGAAAAAATGATTAAATTTTATTTATTTTTTATTTCTTCTTCGTTTCGTCTGCCTGTAGTAGGTAGCTATCGATTTAAACCAAACAAATTATGTATAAGATATCCATAACCTAATCATAAATAACCAAAGCGACGAAAACATAATGTGGTGAAGACTAAAGAAATTAAAGGAACACAAATTAGAGTAAATAACTATAATCGGGGCGATCACATGGCACAGGCATCAACTCGAACGATTCGATAACATGCTCGACTTGGGTTCAATAATTGAATGGAATCGAAGAAATAGAATAAGAAGAATAAGAATAAGAAGAATAAGAATAATAATAAGAAGAAAAAGAAGTAGAGGAAAAAGAAGAAGAAAATTAAAAGGAAGAGGAAGAAGAAGAAGAATAAGAAAAATAAGAAGAAGACCTATAATAAAATTAATTGAAGGAATAGGGGCTGCTAGTAAAGAAGATAAAGGAATATGAAAAGATGACTACTTTAACCAATAGATGTACAAAAATAATCATTATCAGGGCCAAGAAACTAAAAATAAATTAAAGAGTAGAATATAAACATGACAAATAAAATAGATAAATAACAGAGAAAATGGACAAGCAAGATGAAGGAATGGAGACAAATAAGTTAAGACGGAAGAGTGAACAAGTGCATGTAATATAATAGATGAACAACAACATCAAATTGAATTAAATGGTGTATAGAATGATGATAACGAATGATGAATAGAATCTGGCTTTCATCTGACTTCTTCTAAAATCGCAAAAATTGATAGAGACTTGAATATCATTAAATAATATAAATGGTGGTTTAAACTAGACTATAGCCACAAATCTTAAAACACATGAAAAGCATCAAAATAACAAATGGATAAACAGTATGCCTCTCTTAACTAATGTCTAGCGTTCGACGTTCTGTTTTCAACGCAATTATCCAACGGTGCTTTAGGTAAGTCTTTCACCGCTCCATAAAAATCAACCCACGAAATTACCATTGCACACGCTTCCCCCCACAAATGGAAATAAAACAGGAAGTACGTTCCTCTGGCGCGTACATTACCTTATCTGTCCTGCGCATGAGATTCCATCCCAATGCGGTTGGTTCATTCTTGCGGAAAATTAATCCCGGAAAGGGCGTGAAAGTGGACGCAAGTGGAATTTACGTGGGACTTGACGCTTCGCTGAGGCTTAACACACACACACACACACACACACACACACACACACCGTGGCTCTCCCCGAGAACGCCCGATAGGCCACCACCAAAAGAGGTGGGGGGGGGGGACTGCCACCGTTGACGACGATAAATGATGGCACGTGAGCTTACAGTTCATTAAACTGCGCCGAAATCCGCGAATCGCGTTTTACCATCTCGGGCACGGTGTGCACCTGCTGCCTTTCGTACGCCCGGTGAGGCTATGGGCCGGTTGAGACCGTTTTTTTGGGCTTTCGTTTGTTGGTTTCAGTTTTCAGCGCAGCGCGCAAAGGGGCAGGCTGCGGGGGCTGTGGATCACAAATTTGGAGTTGATTTTATTGGCTTGTTTGTTTACCTGTTTATGGGCACGGCTTAACGGATGGGAATCGTTTCGGTATCGGTCGGAAACTCGTTCGGAGGGGGAAGATGGGGGGGAAGGAATCGATACAGTCGGGTTGGCAGAAACGGTGCCGGTCCATTGTCCTTCCATCCAGCTGGTCCACTAGCATTCTTGGACAGTTCAGGCGATTCGAAAAAAAGGCGAGGATGATTTTGGGGTTCGAGTTTTGACGTCGATTAAAATATACTTTCCATCCGCTCGTTTTGCGCTGTCACACGATTTTCGGCGCGGATGGAGAAAATCGACCGCGTCAGCAAGGGGCCGTTAATTAAACCACACGAATGTTGCGCCGCTGAAGCTTAATTAATTTATGCTCGCCGACTAGCAGCAGCCGAAAAGCATGTCAAGCATGCCCGTCGCAAGTCGAGCAGGCGGCTCCAAGGCAAAGCCGTTGGATGCGTTGGCCTAGTTCGAACGAAGCCTGGCCTTGCGTTGTTTCCGTTTGCAGAATCGCTTGCTTCTTTCTTCCTCGCGGGGCTTGTGGGGCTGTCTCCCGTGTCCTTTCACCGAAGGGTGCGCAGCCCGACAAAGCCGAACACGCTGTTCAATTGTTCGCGTATCTCTCGCCTAAAATCGACCACCAGCTCGCGCGCGTTCCTGCCTGGCAGTGATTTATAGCTGGCTGGTCGGACTCCCTCGCAGACTTTGCAGCAACCACCTCACTCTGCGCACTCTGGCCGAACCTTCCCGAGCCCGAGCTGTCAACGTAAATATGATGCTAATGAGGGAGATTTATGGTGTTTCCCTTTCGGCGACGGGAATCCGTCGCGAAAACCGGGCACAGTGCTGTGGGCTGAGTGGTGCAAGATTTATTTCCGATGTACTAACGATAAGCCCAAGTGGGTGGAAGATAATTTCAAGGATTAGCACATCGAAGGATCGAATGGACGGTGCTTTTTTGTGTTGGAGCTCAATTTGATCGAGTGGACAGGATGAAAATGACGGTAGGAGTATTCAACGATCGTTCAACGTTTCCGGTTGCTTTATTGACCGGTGGAGGACTTATTCTTTTTTATTAACAATGAATATCTTAATCATAATACTGGATGTTCGAAATAATCTTTAATTGTAAGGAACTACAAACGACATGGATAAAAATAAAACAGTCTCCTTTGAGTAATTAAAGAATTTCCATAAAAAATACGACAATCAATGAACATTAATAGTTAATTGTGTATTGAAGGATTGAAATTATAATCAAAACTAATGACCCACTTTCTCGGGAGCCTGACTCATCATGTTTCACAATAATAGAACAATAATTAGCTGATACGAGTCTCAGCTAAAGATTCGCTACGAACAACTGTCTTACATTTAATGAACAATTATATTGGGGTAGGTAGACAAAGACTCTTGCCATGAATTGGACCACTTTCTTTTGTGTTTAATCAACCATAAGAAGAGGTAACGATATGACATCATTCAGTGACAGTAATATTTCATAAAAAAAACATGTAACAGTAATATTTAATGAAAAAAAAACATTATTGATTACTGAATGTAAATCTGTTACATTCATAAAAATAAACTGTTGTTATGATTAAAATAATTATTAAAATTTCTTACATTTAACGAAACATCAAGCCAAACATGAACATTAAATGTAATCCATCATATTCAATATAAAAAAATATGTCTTTTTTAAAACCATCATAACCAAAGCTTATCCAAGCGATGACCCTTGTTTACGGTAATAATCAAACAAACACAATCCAAATCGAACCAGCACCAGCCGTTTGCATCAATAATTGGACCAATCATTAAAAGTCAATACACATTCCTTATCACGCGTCGACAGGGACCTTTCGCTCGCTTTAGTGCTTCATTAAAACCCAACCCAACCCTGCAGCCACAACCAGCGTGCATCTCGGGTGCGAGATTACCGAAAACAAGCGCACACCACCATTGCGCACCACCACGAAGGGTAAGGCAGTTTCGATTAATTCCAGCTCGAGATTACCGATTCCCGGGGGAATTCGGTGATGTTTTGTTTGTTTTTATTTTATTGCAACTGGCATTCCCAAGTACACTGATTGCGATAAGTTTAGCTTAATTTCGCTCCAGTTCGCAGTTTGAGTTTCGAAGTCGCCGCCCTGATAGGCAAACACGTTGCTGGCCTCCCATTTTCGCTTGCATTGGTTCGGGACGCTGGGAACACACTCGAAATCCGTGTATATCATAAAACAGCGTAGCGAAAGCGATGCACCTGGCCACAAAATTGGCCTCCTAAAAAGAGGAAGAAGAAGAAGAAGGAATAAACTAAGAGCAGAATAATTTAAAACCTCCCGTTCGAAAGGCTCGCTTGCGCTCTGTAGATATGTGCACGCTGGGCTTGCATTTTTATTTCACATCCAATCAAGAATTCGTGAGCTTAAATTGATTGCGTAGGTGTGCAAGCTGGGTAACAGGGAATTTTGGGACGCTTAAAAAAACTGCATAGCCAGCGAATGTACTCCCCGCACACTATCGCACAGCATCCCGACCGTCCGTGTGCCCTGTGCCCTGTGCTGTGGTGAATTGATTGTTTTTAAGTCGTTTTTAATGTTTACACTCCTGCGCCAGTCCTGCTGCCGCTTGGGGCCGTATCGATGGCGTGCGAAAACACCCCAGAAAGGAAAGCCCATTTGGCGGCCTTGGTCGATGTACAGTGGTGGTAGCGGGATGGTGCAATTTTCGGGGCGAACGGCCATCGGTCACGAACGCCGCCCGGGCCACGTTGTTGTGCAAATGCTTATTCTTTTTCCCCCCACCGGCGGTTGCCGATGTGATGCTACACGCTCATCAGTCCAGAGCGCTGGGAGTCGGCATGCCACTGCCAATTGAGATGCAATCCCGTGAGCCTTAACAAACATACCCACTCACACTTGCGCCGTCGGTAACATGGACAGAACATAAAAAATGAATAATGAGATTAAACAAAGCACACCGTGGGTTAAGTGGGCACAGTGCGGAATGGGGCTCGGGGTGGTGGTGAGTATCGGGCACGGGAAAAGGTAAAATGCAATTCGCCCGATTGAAAACGGCACTGCACCTGCCTGCATCTGCATTTTGTCGTGAGCGTCGCGTTGCTGCGTTGGCGTTGGTCCGCCGCGACCCATTCTCGAGCTCTCCTGCTCACCCTTTCTTTGGTGCTTTTTATGGGGCCAGGCGAGAATGTGCGTGTGGGTGGTGGTTGCACTTCAAACTGTGCACTGCAGTTTGCTGGGCGGGAGGGTTGTGATCCAAACGATAGTGATCGCCGTGGCGTTGCAGCTGTGCGGACGCCTCCGGGAAGTGGAATTCAATTTAAGCTATCACGACACGAAACGGTTTCTGTTTGCCCGGTGTTGGAACGAACTGGGTTGGGTTTGGATGAAAAAGCAAAGGGTTTTAAATGTGTTAGTGTGTTTTTTTTATTTATTTTGGCAGTGAAATATACCGTAGTTCAAGGGCATTATGACTTAGAGACAGCGTATTTTTCAATCGAATGTGTTGTTAATGAGACGTTTTTTGGTTAAATGAACAGGTAGTTGATACCATTATTTTGAATTCCATACTTTTTACAATAAAATCTAAAATAATCATGGAAATATGATGTACATTTCTTGGGTTTGGTGTATATTGGGATATTTATTTCGTATGAGAATTTATTTATTGGTTTAGATTAAAAAAATCGTTTTGCATGTTCTGTTAAATTGCATGTGGTTTTTGTATGATTGAAATATGTTTGTTTTTATTGTTGCTTTTATTTTCACTTTCTAATATACATTAAGAATACTTTAAACAATAGAAAACTGTAAAAATTAAATTAGAAAATCAAATTGATAAAACATTATCGGTAAACACATTGCGGCAACTAGAAGGAAAGAACCTTGTTTACAATCCAGCATTTTTGTGGGCCTTCCCAAACCGCCGCTCTTCTCTCTCTATCTCTCCATCTATCTCTCTCTCTCACTCTCTCTCTATCTTTCTCTATCTCCTTCTCAAAAATGTATAACCAACTTTCCACTGCCACCAACTGGAAATGGAACGTTCCATTCCAGCGAAACGTGGAGCGCGTGTGACTGAAGCCAAAATTAATTATGCAAATCGCATCGATTTCCTTCGGTTTTCACACGCTCCACCGAAATAAAGTTAACTCGGTCGAGCTGCCGAAGCCGGAGCGGGGAAGCTCGCCCTCCATTCCGCTGTGTAAATTGTGGGGCTGGGTGGATTCATTTAAATAAATAAACGATATATTTAGCCGCTAGTTTGGTTTAGCTGCTCAGGTTAGCGCACGGGCTCGATGATTTGGGGTAGCACGTGTTCTTTTGACGACGGTTTTGACACAAGTATTCGGTGCCAGGGGTTTTGTTTGTTTGTGTGGGATGAAGTGGGTGATTGAGGATTGATGAAGGTTGAGCGACGATTTCGACTGCACCGCGAAACGTTTCGGTCCTCCTCCGTAAGGGCCTACCGCTGCCCCAACTCTTTGTGCGCTAGCGGTGGTAGCCTAATCGATAAAACAAACCCCGGTGGCACGACACCACTTTGCAGCCCTTTTGTAAAGGTGGCTGAAAAGATGGCAGCTCGATAGAAGACACACAAACATCACACACACACACAAACATCGCGCACTACCCTGCCATGGGGGAGAAAGAGATTAACGTTCTCTGATAGTGATGGATAAAACGGTTTGTATAAATGACTTGCCACAAGTTGTCACGCTCAACGAAAGATTTCAATGCGACGCGAATCAAGCGACGAACCCCCTATCCCCGGTTTTGCTATCCTCCCTAGGGTAGCTCGCGGGACTGATGGATCGATAGTGATATTTTAACATTCCTCTCCGGGTCCGCCTTCATCCTCAATCCCGCCTCCGCCCCCACTGGAGAGAGCGTCAGCCAAATGGTTACACATTAGCCGGGAAATAGACGACTCACTACCGGGCCCCTGGACGACGTGTTCGATACGGCGGCGGAGCGTTACGGTGTGCCGCTAGGCGATTGTGTTGAATAAATCAGCCCGCTAATGAAGGCACTAACGGGCGCGTAATTCGTAACGCGCTGCCTGCCGAAGGCTTGTCGCTCTCTCTCTCTCTTTCTCTCTGTGCCGTGTCGTCGTTGACAACACGGGCTTGTTTGTAGCGTGCGACCGTTTTGTCTGTTTAAGGAATTTGTGTGGAGAGTTTTGTTGGGGGAGTTCACCACTTTTGAGGGAGTTAAACATTCTCTCTGGTAGAAATTGTGTCCGGCAGGTGGGATTTGGAATGTTTGACGCTTAGATATAGGATTTTTTAAGGTCTTACTTCACCGAGGAAGCATATTTTAAAGAAGGTTTTGTTTTAATTGGTTGTTATATAATGCCAAAATAGAAACACTTTGAAGGCCACCGAGAGGTACTGTTCTGTTGCGTTTGCCATCAGCTCTGTCTTCAATTAAATTCAAACGCTTTGCCGGCAGTAAGCAATCGAATCGAATTGAAACGGTGATCGGTTTTCGGTTGGCCTCGTTTTTATTTGCAGGAAGCACGTCTTTGATCCTGTACCGCCCTAGTGCCGGGTATCGCAGCGGAATGTGTGTCAACGTTGCGTTCTAGTTTGTGTGTGTTTTTGTTTTTTTGTTTTCGTAATAACACCGTAACGCTTCCTTCCGCATAGCTGCATAGTATGGCAGTACCATTTGTCAATCAGGCACCTTTAGGCTTCCGCGACAGCGTAAGCCATTTGGTCGAGGTCAGTGCTTGGTGTTTTGATTGGTGAGGGTGGCATAAGATTCACTGTGGGGGAGGGGAGGTAACGCTACGGTAGACTCGCCAAGAATAGGTTGTAATATTCATGAGTGCAACATTAATATTTAATATTTTATTTGACCCACTTTCAGTACAAATTGCTCGTAAGGTGCCAATGAAAATCTTAGTTTTTGTTTGAGCATTTTGTTTTATTTTTTAATTTAATTTTTAGCATGATGGTTTTTAACCGTTACTTTGTTCTACAAATATTAGCCTTGAAAAATGATTTTTATTCAGGTCTAACGCATAAACGCGTTAATGATTACGAGTTAATAAAAAATGAAAATGAAATGTGATTGATCTTTATCTTTTTTATATATTTTTCTAATAATAATGTCCGAATTACTTAAAGAAATTAGTCCACTAACGTATGCGTCAATACAATGGAGTTTATCGGCTGGATGTTGGATGTCCTTTGAAAAGTAATTATTCATATTAAGGTCAGCTATGATAAGGTAATTTTACTTGCAAAAATAAATCATCGACCTTTCGAGCCGGCCTATGGTCATTAATCCGAAATTTTCGGCATGGCGGACGAAGCCATGCGTGTAGGCATGTTTTAAGATCTATCTTCGATTTTAATAACTTCCTCCTCAGTTTTTACGACAAATTTTTTGAAGTAGAGCTTTTGCATCATGTTGTTCCAGACTAAATCCGAGGGACGCAGCTGGGAGATGTTGAATTGAAATTTAGTCTAAACTCGCCAGAAAGGATCGCATTGGGCATTGGCGTCATTGCTTGCTGCTGCGAATCTAGAGCCCGGGCTAGCTAACGCAGACATATAGCGTTTGTCCCTCATTGTTATCTTCAGCATCCTCTAGAGCTTCTTGTCGCTCAGGGACGTCGAATCTTCGGCACTGGGTTTTCTTTCGATGCTCTGATTGCTGTTGAAGAGTGCCAAAATTTAGTAAAGGTCGGAACAGGCTTATACGATACGATTTTGGCAATCACGGTTAGAGTTCGACTGTTAGAGGTGTTAAATTTTGTCTGCTCATGGGAATACTATTATTAAAATAGAAATCAACGTTTCGTTAGTGCGGTTGAAGAATAACTCATGCAAAATCGATTTTTTCCATTTTTTTAAATGAAAACGGTAGTACCCTCACTAGCAATGCTTTATCAGCAAAGCTTCAATTTATGACAAAAAACGGAAGTTTAAATCACGATCGGCTATCCAGCGCTTTCCGCTATTCCACCAGCGACGCGTACATAATTGCTGATTACGACTTCAATTTCCATCCGGACCGCGATGGTTGTTGCGTGATGTCGCACCGATCAGACGACAGACGTGAATTATTTTTGGCCACTGATTTGGAACCGTGCCATCTCCGGCCGACAAGGGGGCAGGAGAGCGCACGCGGGGGGCAGCTTCGATTCATCGCGCCAAAACGCAACCGACAGTGACGGTCATGGTCGCCGGCGAGTCGCGCCACTCGATTTAATTACGCCGGCGGTAGCGTGCGAGTACGTGCACGATTCGCGCGTGCGGCAGGCCCACGTTTGTATCGGTGGTCGATCACATGTGCCGACCCACCCCCTTCTTTGCCCTTCCTCCAGCTGTGTGTGTGTCTGCACGAAACGTGAATGAAGGTGCCTACCCCGGTCCGACCCCGTTAGGTGCGTCGGCGGCTGAGATAAGGAATGTTTTGCCCGACCGCCAGCGTCAGGCGCTCTGACAGGTGATGGAAATGGGTTCACAGTGACGGCGCGCGGGTCATTTTCATGCTTCTAGCAGCTAGCGGGATGGAAAGAGAGGTCTGTTTTCTGCGAACGAATGCACGCAATCAGAATCGCACGGTTACGCCCGGCAGCGTGAATTGATTCAAGGTGAGTTGGCTGGCGTGTCCGCGTGGCTGCGTGAAAGTGGTTGGCAGCTATGTAATGTTTTCGATGCGAATCGTAATTAAAGCATCATAGTATTGGTATGGTTTAGGTTGCGAGAGAGATTGTTTTCAAAAGATTTGTTTAAACAGTAGTTAGTATTTTCAAAAGTATTTTCCTTTGTGAGTTGAAGTAAAGGAACGCGCTGGACTTACATGTTACATGAACGTCTGTTCTAATATCGACGAGTTTAATGTATAGAATAGAATAATAG
Organism: Anopheles arabiensis; assembly: GCF_016920715.1. Classification (NCBI taxonomy): domain Eukaryota; kingdom Metazoa; phylum Arthropoda; class Insecta; order Diptera; family Culicidae; genus Anopheles; species Anopheles arabiensis. The sequence goes on along the minus strand of NC_053517.1, from coordinate 89,125,201 downwards.
ACTACAGAATTTATAGAATTTATCGTTTGCCCTTGTCTTAAATGAGTGTTCTTATGTCATTCTATGAGACCCAAAAATAGAAGTAGAACCTGCAACTGTTCCTATCATGCTCCACAATGAACTGAAATCTAATTTTTATCATCCTATTAACTACATAATTTTCCATACAACAAACAATTAATAATAAAACGTTTTTTCAATACCCCAATCCCCTGGAAAAACTTCACCTTGAGTAATTCTCCACCATTTATTAAAACCTTCCACCAACTCACTCGTATGACAGATTGGTTCTCCTGGTCCGGATCCCATGTCCATCGCGCACGGTGCAGCGAATAAAACATCTGCGCCACGGACGATTCCTAATACGGCAAAGCCGTCACCGTCCATCGGGCCATTTTCGGAGCAGGCGTGTTAAGACACGGGCCCTATTAACAGACCAAGATCGTCGTCAATGGTGACATGCAACGATTCTGCACCTTCACTCGAACATTACTGCAGCGTGGAAATTGCGCTATTAATGCGCCGGTGGGATGCATCCCTTGCAATGAAGTGAAAGAAAGATTTTAAGTGAGGGAAAAGACGAAAAAACGAAACCCTTCACGAGAAGGGTTTTGTATATCTGTGTCCAGGAAGGGGGGTTGGATAAATATACAATGTTGGGGTAAAGCTCTCCCACAAAGCAGGGACAATGCGGCAGCGTACAGGCGGCGTACGGAATACAAAATTTTGGGGAATCTACCTTGGCGTTGCCTGCTTATGGTCCGGGCGGGCGATTTAATGGGTCCCTTCCTTTCCCTAGAAGGCCGGCCCAGAGATCTCAGCCAGCCCAGGAACCCCGAGTATCGATACACCGCCGAGTAGCGCGCAGCGAAGTTTGGGGTTTCGGTTTTGCCCGGTCGGCCGGCCGAGATCGCGCACCGTAAACGGACATTGCACCTGCGGGGTTCGTCGCTTGGTTGGTTTCGCGCCGTGGTATTGTCGAAGGCGGCGGGTTCCTTTTTTGGGGTTTTGCGTTTGCGCAACAGTGGTTCGCTTTCGTTTGTCCGCCGTTCGGTTCGTTTTTCTGCGTTCGCGGGCCATTCTTTCACTCTTTTTTTGTTGTTTTGTGTTGGCTTTTGCTGTATTCCTGAACCGAATTAAATTATCCCAAGGCGGTGGTGATGCTGTGTGCCACATCCTTCCGTCCCATAAAAGGCCGACGCGACGGGCACTGTGCGCGAGGAATGTACTGTGCCAAACCCCTTGAAATGTCCTGCGGCATGAGTTGTTTTTTTTAGCACAGACAGAAGACACGGCAAGAAGTAAAAGAAGGCAAATGAAAAAAAAAAAAAACTGGACCAAAACCGACCCATTAATGCGGGATGGTTTTCGATTTCGTATGGCAATAAAGTTTAGATACTCTCGCCCTTTCCCATTCCCGGCTCCACTTTTCGTTTGCTTTAAATTGTTCCATTTATCAAACCACACTGAGCGAGAGGAGGAAGGGGATAAGAATGAAACCCGTTAAAGAACGCTGAATCGAAAGTGGAGCAGAGGAACACAGAGAGCACTGATCGAGGCTAAATGTTCGAAAATTAGTTGAACCACATCCTGCCGGCCAGCCCGAATAATGGGGCATCCTTTTTCACACCAGCGTGCGCCAGCCGAAACCGTCCGAAAACGATCGATCATGTCCAGCAGCTCACCGTTAGCCGCGGGCCATACCGCGTCTTTACCGCCTTCCGTCGATGAGCCGCGGTCCCTCGTTCGCTACCGTGCGGGCCTGTCGTGTAAAAGTCGTGCCCCGTCTAGGCCAGTCGTTTCGGGTCTCATCGATGCCATTAAAATAATTCTGCAGCTTCCGAACGGGATCATCAGCAGCAATCCTGCAGTGCCCCGAGGCTCCGAGCCACAATCATTGGAATGGAAGATCGAAAAAGAATAAAAAGAAGAAGAAAAAAATAACGACAAGAAATATGCCAACCAGACAAATTGCTTCCGAAAAGCGACAGCCGCCCGGCCAGCAGCTTAAATCGATCGGGTCGTCTAATCATAAAATTTACGTCTGCTCCAAAGCGAGCGATAATATTAGAAAATTATGCTGCAATGTGGATCCCGGGCTTGTGGACGGCTCTTACACGAAAGAGGAGTGGGGTAACGTACATGTAGCATGGGCGGTTGAAGGAGGAGGAGAAACACGGCGCACATTTTTGCGCTCGCGTTTTGATTACCCGCGCACACCTGCTTATGTAAATTGGTGCGAGATATCGCACGGTGACCGTTTACGATTTGCCATTTGAATGCTACCGTGTTTATGTGTGTGCGCGCGTGTGTGTGTGCTTGTGAATGTTGCAAGTTTTACGATCCCAAGTTCCCTGATTTAGATACTTTAATTTAGAGTCGTCATCAGAAATCGTTAAAGTGGTTTAGCACGGCGGTGGCGGCGTTGCTCGTTTTTAGATCGGTCGTGAGTAATAAACAAGCCTTTTCACTGCTCTTAATTGCCCACTAAAGGCTGCCACACAGTCACACAGTCACACAGCGGCGTCGCAGCCTGGGAAGCGTTTGTTTGGGGCCAGATTGTCATTCTTTTATGAGTCAAATTTGAACCATTCGTTTGGTGTGTGATGCGGTAGAAAAAAAGGTGAGGATTATGGTTATGGTGCTTTTTAGTCAACAAAAATTAAGTTATGCCATTAGTGGAAGGTTAGAAGATAACACTCAGCGGTAAGAATCATATTTTTTAAGCAGCGCATTTAAATTAAGTTAAAAAACAGACCTTTTAGACTCGGCTTGCCAAGTCATTTCGTGTTAACATCAACTTAAACATTGGACAATTTTTGATAGGAAACAAATAGTTTAGTTTAAAACCTCTTGTTATGTCTTTAAAATGTCTTTTATGTTTATTAAGAGTCAAATTTCTTAATAAAATGGTAGTTATAATTGTGGGAGAGATTGGATCATGATTTGATTAAACGACATCTTTGACCAGGAACCTCAATCTTCAAATTACTGGTGACCGTATGAAAAATAAAATTAGGTGACCGCATCCAAATTCTTTCAATTTTGTATTAGGTTTTTCATTAACTCACAAATAGTATGTCCTTCTTAAGGAAACGTTAGTAAACGTATTAATTGTGCATCGGTAATGCATCAATGTAATAAGTGGATTCGACTTTGATAAACGTTTTTCGGGAAGAATATGCAAACTGATTATCGGTAAAAAAAAAATAGATTTAAACAGCTGATCAATTCTTTGTAGTTGATCAATTATTCTGTGCAATGAAACAATTATTTAAAGTAAGCTTTAAGGCTGGAGGGTTGATATAATATTTATGTGAAAAAAGCTTTTACAAGCAACAAAATTCTTCCGATCAATCATAACCCTCGGCCCGTGGCTTGTTAAAAAAAGTGCAAAATAATTCACCCAATTAAAATCTAAAATGAATCATTACCGCTCAATCGATTGGCATTTGGTGATACGCACAGAAGCAGCATAAATTGCGTACGTGAGTATGATTACAGGATCTCCGCAATGACCAACCAACGCCAACCGTCACGCACGGTATCACAAGATGAATCACCTGCACTACTGCTGTTTGTGTGTGTGAAACGAAACAAAGAGCCTAGCATGGCATGCGAACGAGCAGGAAATGCTTTACATCGGTATCGGCATTAATCACCTTCAATCAAAGGAGCAGCAAAAAAAAACGAACAAACGAAATTTCATGAATGCTGCAATGCTGCCGGTTAGGACTATGTCGTCCTTCTTACCAGGGCCCTTTGCGATGAAAGCAGCACGAGCTCTTTTAGCCGTCAATTTATCCAAATCCACAGAAGTCATTTCTTTTAAATGCAACATTAATCATAATCTTTAAATGCACGAAACAACACTGAAAGAACAAAGATCGATAATCACACACTCTCCACGGTAGCACGACACGGCAAGCCTGAGATATAAAAACACGCTGAGAAATCAACATCAACGGATTTCGGTAGCCGGTGAAATCGATGTAGTCGTGAAACGGGGAATGTTTTTGGCTTCCATGTCACCACAACCCAATGCCGTGTCGGGAGGCAGCAACGTTTGAGACCATCGCAAGGGCTTATGCGTAATCAGGCAGGCATCGATCGATCGATCTCCGCCCGGCCCTGCTCGGTAGCTCGGTTCGATGCTCAGGTTGTTGTCGGATAAGTGACCGGCTGTAGGGTGGGGTGGGAGGAGGACGAAAACAAGCGCGACTGATCCTCTCGTTATCCCCACGGCACATCTAAAACCGCAGCTACCGAAATGCCTGCCCCACGACCGCGGCTGCTGCACTGCTGATTCGTTAATACTGATTGCAGGAAATGTGTGCTTCAAGCCTCCCTTCGCTCCCTCCTTTCGAAGTCGAAAGGATGCTGGATCCGTCGTGGTAGCTTTCCTTACTTTAAGGGCGATGCCGACAACGGGATATCCCCCCCTCCCCAAAAGCACCTCCGATCGGCGATGCAAAAGATGAATGATGTCGTAAAGTTTTTCGATTGACTGATAAACTGGCGGCGATTCGTTGATTGGGAACGAAAATTGCACGGCTGTTTGTCGAGGGAGCAGACGTGCAATGAAAGGAATCGAACCAAAGAATTGAAGGACGAAACTGGATTTTATTATATATGCGTTATAATTTCAGCGCGCCGAGCTGGAGGGGCCGCACAATTAATATGAATATTTGCTTGATTGGAGCCGGTTGCGTTTTGATAACTCTATTGCGTTAGATTGTACGTGATGAGAAATGGTTTTTTATGGCCATGAGGAAAATGAGAAGAACGATCTGGTACTTCTAAATTTATGTATTGAACTGGTGAATTGATCGAGACATTGAAAATGATATCACTCTGACTGAAGAATTAATCCTATTGATTATATGATCTAGTTTTTTAACATCAACTTATGTTATTTTATGAAAAAGTAATGCAACAAATTTAAGATTTTTTACATTTTCTGATGGAATTGAAATGTGAAAAATTGTTGTTCAATGACATGCAAACAATTTAAAAATTCTTTCCACGAATTTCTGCCAAACTCCCTTTCTTCAGTTTCAGAATTTAATTTACAATAAAAAGAACCAAACGTACCCAACACACTTTACGATCGAAAGCGCTGTAAAAGTTGTATCAATAAAATAGCACTAAATTTGAAGCATTTGGAAGATTTAATGAATTCTTTTTGCAGGTGCCATTCAAACACGTCCTAAGAAAAGAGCGTTTTTTTCTGCTTTACTTTGCACCATGAAAAAGACTCTCCATTTCCAAAATGAAAGGAAAACCACAACCATAAAAAAGCGTTATTTTTTACCCCATGTCTGTGTGATTCATGGCTTCACTTTACTTTCGTTATTCCAAAAGAACGCAGGCAAGCAAACATCAACCGAAAAAAAAAAACAGACACACTCACCGAAAGTTAATAACCCATTTTCCGACCCGCGTCCGGCTTTGCGTGGACCAGACACGGCATACATACACAGAGAGCGCTGTAGAGAGTCAAATTACATCCTGAAAACGAAGGTGATGAGTTATGGGACCAACTAAATGCAATGCTTAAAAACCGTGGGCTTAGGAATTTGTTACACATTCTCATGCTGTTCCACCGCTCGTGTGGGGAATGCGGTGAGCACACACACACACACACTCACAGTCAAGCTTCCGCAGCTTACCGAGCGCACATAAATAATCGCTTTGCGTAAAACAAGTTTCAGCTGGCGTTTAGTTTTAAATGTGTCTCTTTCTTTCCCCCAGTGTGCGGACTGTGTCTTGCAGCACAGGTCTTGCTCCCGTATCTTAGACGCGTTGGAATTGCACACCACTGCGCTTAATGTACGCTGGGAGGCTGCATTGGCGTACGTTTGACGAGCGCGCACCAGTGACGATAAAGCATTAAGTGTGCGATTTCGGTGCACGCAGGCAAGCGATTCATCCATCCAATCGGCCCAGCCCAGCGGGTGAACATCGATCTTATCATAATGTTTGGATAATAACAAGCGGCAAACCCCAATTCCGGTACGTTCGATCCACCGTAGTATGTGCAGCCGCCCAAAAACGCGACAACTACAGCGAGCAAAAGCAACTCCAAGCAAAGAAAACCACCGAATGTGTAGCAACCGAATCATTACTACCTTTCTGGTAAGCCCGGTAAGCGAAAACGGGGCTTAGAAGATTAAGCCATGTACGGAGCGATGAAGCGAAAGAAGACAAACGACTTCAATGAGCGTGCAGGCAAGGAACGTTTGGATTTGAAGATTTGTGTCGATGCTTTCGGTAGCAACAGCAGCGGCATCAACAATTGCCGAAAGGGGTTTACATTTTTCGGGAGGGAAAAAACATTTAATGGGTAACGCAAGGAAAGGGTAAAAGAATGAGATATCGCCTTCCGGTCGTTAGGGCTAATCGAAAGATGGTTCATTTTTTTAAATAAAGTATCCTTCAAGGTTCTGATGCTGCGCTGCTTGATCAGTGCTTCGATCATTATCGTGATCTTGTATCCGTTTTTTGGCGAGAATTTGTTGAGAAAAAGAGTAAAATGAGCGCAAGGAACGACACTAGCCAACACAAAATTAGTTTTGAAAAGAAGTTTCTCCAATGCATCTTCTCTAGCTGCTGTCACGAAACAATGCTCGCCCGATTCGTACCGCAAAGATAAATGACCGTTCATTCATGTTTCGTGTTTCGCCGCGCTGGCTGCATACCTCATTTCATAAACGAACAACGCAACAGGCAAGCAAACAAACACGAGACATGCATTTAAAATGCAAAAGCTACGTCTCGCTGCTTTGCCACCAAATCTCAGCCCTCTCTCTCTCTCCGACACGACTACCGAGGCGAAAATGGAGGCGCGCGCTTATCGGCACGCTTCGATCAATTATTTTGATTTAATTTTCAGTCCCTTTTCTCGCGCAGGATTATCGCCAGGCGTCCGCGTCGCAGGGGTGATCGCAGCAGCACCCGCTGATCAACACCAGTCAGACCCCAGCGATGGCATTAAGGCATTTAATCTCCATCAAACGCTTCTAACTTCGCTGCTCATCAGCAGCTTGCCATCTCGGGGCATTGCATTCAGTGTCGCGATCAGCGACCCGCCTGTCAGGCCTGCATGGCATGAACACCGCGTCACAACAAGCACGCCAAACGAACGGTCCCCAAAAGTAGCATTTTCGAATAATTAAACATTTTCATAGCCGTTCGACGGACGGGCCGGCGGTCTACGGGTGGAGTGGATTGAAGCCACCCGATTCTTGGCAATCGATAAGCCCAACTGGAATGGTACAGCGAGACAGCAAAGCGCGCGGTGTGGTGCGAGTTCTTTCACAAAATAAACTTCCCAACATTGCCAAGCTCCCCGCACCGTCCAGCCTAGTGAACGAAACCTGGCGGCATTCGTTACTCAATCTGCACCAACGAGCGGAAAGCAGCAAAAACCAAAAGCCCAACTACACGAGATGATCAAGATGAATCATTTAGGGGACGTGACAGTGACAGAAGATTGATACGTCCGCACCGGCGCATAATCGACGCTGGGGACCGCCGCCGTTGGGACCGGTGGCTCTGTGGCTGGTGCCGGTAGGATGCGTAGTCGGTATCCTGATCGGTTGGAAAGAAAAACAAACGAGCAGCTGCCAAACGGAATGCGTCGACTTTGCCTCCACCAAATTTAGCGATAAGATAAATGATCTCGCCGGTTGGATTAGGCGGCAAATCGTTGTGAGAAACTTTTTTGGGGTGAAGTGGAATACGAAAATACAGGAATAAAATGCTCGAACATAAACGTTCTAGGCAATAAATCTAAAAAAACAACAAGGAATTACTAATAAAATACTATTTTTGTACTAAATTTTACTCTTGACTTGACTTTTTAGGAAATCACTTTCTGTTCAACTGTTGGTTTTTCCACGGATACACTGAAAAGAGACAGTTTTGGTTCATTGACTTAAACCCTTCTTGAATGCGTCAAGGTTTGTCATCAAACCAGGTCCTACTGAAAGATACAAGGAATACTGTAACTGCCATAAAGTGCCATAAAATGTGTTGATTGTGCTTCCCGTGCTCGTTAACCAAAATGCTTCCCCAATCGACTGCACATCACGCACCAGAAACCATACTTTGAAGGATTTACAATCGCGTCCATACTCCATACCGCACACCTTACACCGATTAAAACTCCATTAGAAGGTAGCAGCAGCGCCTTCGATACTGCCGCCGAAACGCTCGAAGGACACTATTGATAGGCGAATCGAACGGTTGTGCAATTGTGTGCGACCTCGAAGCGTTGTTCCGTTTGGCAAAAAGCAAAGAAGCCCCGGTTTGTGAGACAAATGTGACGGATACGGTGGTACGGTATGGTTCGTAAATCTTCCGGAAAAAAACAAAAGTCCGCACAAAGTCCGCTTCAGTTAAGCCGTTTTAGAAGCGTCCCACGAACGACGTGCGGGGATGGTGGTGTTTGGGGAAAGGAAAAAACAAACAAACGATCGAACGCACCACGGTTTAGCAAATTGAGGATCTCGATCGATATCGGAAGGTTTTCTGGTGCGCTGGGTTTCGCTCGGTCACGTTTTTGGCGTTTGTTTTTGGTCCCAGCTGCAGAGAGGGACAGAATAAAACGAAGATAGTCGAGCGTAACGATCCGCGAAATGATTTATGGTGACCGGGCCGTGATGGTTTGGAGTTTTTTTGTTGTTGCTTTTTTTGATAATCTTCGCTCGGTGCGCACTTACGGTAGTGGGTGAAGGACGCCTTGCTGTGCGAATTGAGCACTCAAGCAGGTATGGGGGTAAACTTATACTTTACACTGAATATTCATACTCACACGGGCGGATATTTTGCAACTCAATTTTTTTCACACTCCCACACTGTCCACACTTTCCTTAATGCGGCGCATATTTAGCAGCAACATTGTCGGAAGCTCATCATCATAAAAAGCCGCTTGGCGTTGGGGCATACCCGTCCATCATACGGTTCGCTCGGGTGGAATGACGGCGCACGTGACGTGGGGATCAGTCGTGCGCAAAAATGGTCACCCATTTCCGGCACCAATTAGCACGCTGGGATGTGTTTGTGTTTCCTTTTCCCGCATTCCGAGGCTTTTCCGGCTCTCGTGCCATCGCGATTGGCCTCGAGAGCGGGGGTTTGGTGCGAATAAGAAAAATCGTAACCGGTGGGCGTTCGTGCGTAGCTTGCGACTTGTTTAGATTTTCCTTTTCGTCACTCTTTCGCCTTTTTGCGTTTCTGTTATTCCTGTTCAGTAGGTTAAAGATATTTTTGTTCATAACGTACTAAACATTCCTGTTAGATTCTGTAAATTTCAGATTCAAATACGAAAGGAATAGCACTGAGTTGAAGAAAACAAATAAGAAAGGCCAATAATCCGATTGCTCATTTCGGGTAGAATTTATCGTGCATGTTTCGCTGAGTGGCTGACTGGCCGGTAGTTCTTGTATTCCAGTTATTTATGTCATGTATGTCAGATTTCACAAGCTATAAATTCCTTCAAACAGTTTTGCAACATGGGTAGGTTCTGGTAGGTACAACGTTAAAACATGTTCATGATTTTTTTGGTTTCGTTTCGCTCATTTGCGTTTGTTTCGTTGGCATGCCATTGGAAGGAATTTGGCGTGGTTTTGGTTATTGTAAAAAGCAAGCATGAAACAATAAAGGGGGTTTTGCTTTTCATTCTACTGATGCGATTTTATACAGAACATGTCGAAAAGCTCAATTAACAAAAGGTATATTTACGTTGGTGTTTTGTTTCTTCCATCTTTGGCAATAAGTAAAGTGAAACGCAGCTGAAGTTGTATCTTGTGTTGTTTGAAATTCTTATTGACTTCAGAATTTAGCGTAAATAATTTAAACTTAAAAGCCCTCAGCATGTCTTTTAGTGTTTAAGTATTAACAGCAAAAACTAATTTTGTTTTATTTTTAATTAAATTTTATAAGTAGCGATGAATTAGAAGTGGTAAAATGTTAAAACTAATGCAATAAAAGCTTAATCAAATAATAATTAAGTTTTAGCATTTATATTGAGTTTATCCCAATTGCATTTAACTGTAGTAGCCTGCTATTTCAAAAGCAATCAAATAAATCATCATCTTTCCATAGTTTGGTAGAGAAATACACGAAAAACCACTACACATATATGCCATCACGAAAGAAAACCTCACACCATCCCATTCTCAACGGCCGTAGTACTCATCTGCCCCGTCAGCCATCGTTTCTAATGCCGCCAAAGCAGCCAACTAATGCGTCTATAATTACACAAAAGAAATCGTTCCCGCTTGCCCTCTCCACTCCGCAGCCGGTCGCCTGTATGCGCGCGTTTTGGCGGCACCGCGTCTTATCGCACCGCTGGACCATTGCGGGCCATTTGGCGGCCTTCGACTGTCAAAAGAGCCCCAGTCGGCGGCCGCAGAATAAACGCTAACGAGGGCTCATTTGCGAACCGATCGATTGCCGTGCCGGGCCGTTACCGAGCCTCAGCTGCAGCTGTTCCGGTATGGATCGGTTGCGAATGCGCTGTGAGTGAAGAAAACGGGGAAGAAAGCGAAGCGGCGGCGATCGAACACAACTTACCTATTTAAAAACCCGTTTTAGACGCTCGGTTTCCGCACCGCTCGCACGGAGTCCGCGTGTGACAATGCGGCATCTTCCCACCCTCCTCCCGGACTCATTAACATAATATAAATTACCAAAAATATTTTGATCTTAAGCACTCGTTGCTAGCCACCTTTCCTTGCTTTTTTTCTTTGGTTGAGCCAAAAATTGGCCAGCATTGGGTCCATCCGACCGAGTCCTTTTTCTCACCGAATTCAAATGTGGCGTGCTCGTTTGCGTGGTGCCTTCTCTGCATCTCTAAGCGTATTGCCACGTTGCCGCGCTACACCGTGAACCGCCCCGGGAACACACCAATTGTGTTGCATCGCGCAAAAATCGTGACCGAAATTTGCATTAAAACGCAACCGAACCGTCGGAGCGTGATCTACCGGCCAATGGGCCGCTCCATTCGATCGCCAAAATTTATGTGTCTGCCGCGATGAGCAGCACCGGCACCGGGTCCGATAATGAAGACGATACTGTCCATTTGCAGCGGATGGAGCGGAGGCATAAATTAAGCCTCCGAGTGCACGCGTGCTTGCTGGGACATACGGGCGTGTGCGTTCGGCGGTTCCATACCGCCAGAGCGCGTTCGTTCTTTTTGTGCCGTTCGTGCGCAACCGTTTCGCGAGGGTGTGCAAATTGGGCAGGCCTGAAGATGCCTGAAGCAACCGGGAGAGCAGAAAGAACAAACTGCGCGCCATGTTTTGGCAGCTGTCACCGCCAAAGTGGGTTATGTTTTTTGTTTGGTTTTTTTTTTCGGAGTCAAAAAGAGGATGCTTTTTATCGCAGCGCAAAGGTGATCTCGTTCTAAGCTTGTAGCTCGGAGTGGCTTGGCGTGGAGTTAGTGTAGACACGCTCGAAGGCTATTTGTGAGAAAGGTGTAAATATGAGGGACAGGAAAGAAACAGGATCAAATGCTCGTGACCAACAAACCAAAAAAAAAAAAAAACAGTTTTATCGACAGCCACATACCACATCGAGCTTAATTATGCTGAGCTGACGGAGCAAATTACACCTTCTGCGGGTTTTGGTGGGAAAAAAGCGAACAAAACCCACTGCATTGGCACACGAACCTCGGCTCGCTTGACGTTTCGTGGTGTCGTGTTAATTAATGTGACCTTTAGCGTGCGTTCGTTGCGTTTCAGCCTCTTCAAACAAAAGCAACAAAAAAAAAATGGGGGGAAAAGACAAAAACGTGAACCAACCGGGCGGAGAACGTGCGCGTGAAATCCATCCGGCGCGCGCGATCAAACCGAACCGCGCGAACGATCACGATCGGTTTTTTGATTTGGGCGGTGTAGGAGGGCTAGCAGCTGCCTGAGACAGTTTCATTCGTGCGCGAATTCCAACACTTGTCACGTCCGTTCCCTTCGTGATGGGTTCGACTGTCATCGGCTGTCTGTGATTGCGAGCGCAAGCGACCCGGTGCGTAGGGTTGCTATTGCGACATAAAAATTGAGCAGTGACAGCGGGCGCATTAAAAGAGGAAATCTGAGCCCCCTTGCTCTGTACGTGAGTGAGTGGGGTAACGGTGAAACGAGATGAAACGAAAAACCGTGTCACATTGAATTTAATGAATTCGTCGTTACCGATCTTCCTGGTGCGCGGTCTGCACACGCGCGGTTTGTGTTTGTCACGATTAGCTGCGGTGCGTAATTACTTCGAATGTTGCTTTTGACTGCGTCGGTTCGCTTTAGGCCATTCTTCGCAGAGCAGCGAAGGCGCTTCCGGTTTGCGGAGGGGTTTATGTGAGTGATTCATGGCCCGTCTTAAATCATCATCACACGCAGGAGGGAAGAGATTTGCTACTTTCTTTGTAACTGGGTTCTACTAACCTACTTGATTCTATTATTAACGGCTTTAAGGTGCAGCAAAGAAAGGAGTTATATTTAGTTTTTACATAGGAAAATGTATCTCATTTGTTGAACAATTGAATAACATTGAAATAGAATTAATTTCTGCATGACAAAATTAACACCATAAACGATGAAATTTTAATCAATTTTTATAGTTTAATATTCGTGTTTAATATGTTGCAATATCTGAATTGAAATTTAACATGCGAGTCAGTTCGGCTGTGTTTAGTGTTTCATTTAACGCGTAGAAGATGGTTGGTTGCTTGGCTACAGTCGTTGCCGCTAAATTTTGACTCAAACTCACCTCTTTTTATCTCGCAGGCATCAAGTTTTGACTGTGAACCAATCGCTTTATTCACATCTTTATTTGAAAGAAAGAAGTGTTCTTAAACTATTTCAATTAAGTTAAATAGTTTATAATATCATTGATAGAATATAAAATATAACACTTGCTACACCAATTCGTTGCCAATTGACAATTCGAATTGATAGTTTTAATGGAGTGAACAAAGTTGGCATGTAATTTAAGTTGTAAACAATGACTTAGATGGATAACAATGGATGCCTTAGAGCTAAAATTTGATGGCAACGACTGTATCGAACCTTTGAGCATTCGTCTCTCAGCGTGTGGAAAAACAAAATGTAATAACAATTATTGATGGTATTAAAAAATTAATATAAATTTAAAAAAATAAAATAAAGAAATAACTATTCAACACACATTAAACATCCATTGAAAGGTTTTCTGTAAAATAACAATGATATTGGTAGCAATACGCGGTCAAAGCCTAAAAACAAGGTCAATCAAATTTATCGATCAAAGACCAGGCGTCTCCATGGCATATCAATCGATATATTATCAGGATTATTTAATTTAGCTTCAAAGCTTGTTGACGAACAAATGATGAAGATGATGAATTATTTAAAATTGAAGTCGCTCAGTATAAAAGACTATTTTTCATACGCTCTAAGATGTCTTAGTGTCAGTTAATGTTGTTCTTAATGCTATCATCAAACCTACTTTACCTTCTATTTTGGCCAACAATCTGCAACACCACTTGCCACTCCTACCATGGAGACACATGTGAAATCCATGCCCTCTTTACGGTACCAAATACATCCACCGCGTCATATTACGGTGTGGCCAAAAAAGTACCTGAACCGACTGAAAAAAAAACCCAAAGCGCGGGCCAAACCTTATTGAACAATCGTTTGTTTTCATTGGCAACGTTTGGCACCGCAAACACCATTTATGGATTTACGATCCTTCCGCTATCGATGTGTGACCGCTCGCCTGCTCGCCCGTCTGCCCATTCGCTGCCACTATCGCTCGGACGATGCGGCGGCCAAGAACGCTTACAGTTGGACAGTGGCGCGCGACGATAAGAAAAAAATAAAATAAAAGAAGTGTCAGCTGAAGCCAACGATTGTCATCAGCATCATGGTGATGGGGCACTTTTTTTTTGCTTTTTCTGCAGCACGACATCAAGCCGCGCCCGTATTTTGGGGGGGGGGGGGAAAGACATTCAAGTCTTACACACTCACCACTTCTACCGCTAGGTCCCGCTTCTCTGTTTTGCTTCTTTTGGGCAAAACGACTCGTCGCGCCGCGCCTATCGTAAAATGACTCGCGCACGGTTGCGCCCATACCGATCGCGCCGGTTTGCGCAAGTGCGGCACGCTTTTGGAGCCGAACCGGGGGCCGTTCGATGCCAGTGTCAATGGTGGAAGCCATCTAAGCACCGCCACTCCCACGCGTTTCTGCTTTCTGGCCACTCGCCGCACTCGCTTTTGCCCCGAACCGCTAGGGGCAGGAGATGCAAGGTGCAAAACAGACAGATCGTGCCGCGTTTGGCTCTTCCGGTGGACGGCCGCTTTTCTCACGCTTCGGGCGTCGTCGTCGCGGTTGGATGCGTTCCGGGTCGGTGACATTCCGGTCCTGGGGTGTTACAAAACGGTGTGCCCGGTTTCAGGTATTGCATTGGAGCAGAAGGGTAACGAACAAATTGAGACGCCTGGGAGCGGTTGCAGGTCAGTGATTTGCTTCGGCGTGGCAATTGTTTCCTACTTAGTTGCTCTATTTCAATTGTGTTTACAGTAGGCATCCACCAACAGGAAGCAATATGACTGACTTGTCTCATTCCAACGCTTTTAAAAATAGATTCTACGAAGGACAGACGACTTATTTTACCTTGCAAACCCTTTACAAACAACACCTTCCGTGGGAGAAGAACTCAGCGCGTCTGGCGTAAAACAAAAGCCATAGCTTATGGTTCTGTTCCGCACCATCCGCACCTAACCTTGAAGGCGCACGACCGATATAAATCAAACAAACCGTCGCACAGATTCCGAAACCCCCGGAGCCGACTCGTACGATACTTACGAAATCAATTTGAACGCAAACGGGCGAGCACGCGCGTCTAACGTTTATGCTTCAACCAGTTCATCCTCTGCCACGACCGGGCTGCCTCTTGGGGACCTGTTTGCTACGGTTTGAAAAACCGGTGGGAAAACATATTTCACAACGACCATCGGAACCCCCTTTCGCAGAGCCCCAAGCCCGCTGCCCATTGCCGGGGCGATTATTTATCATCAGCGGAGGATTATTCAAATGCAAACGCTATCGACGGCTTCTTGGGCTTCATGGTGGGGAGGGCTGTGTGTGATTCCCCCTCTGCCTGCCGAGACAGGTCGGATTTCAACCCCCAACCACCAATCACACACCTTTCCCCTCCCGTATGTAAAGCAACACCCGCCCAGGGCCCCGGGCGAAGGTAATCCTATCCTCACACTCAACCGGAGCAGCTCTTCGCGCAGTGATCCGGAAGGCTGCTCGTCGTCGCCGCCTCCAACCGTGAACCACAACCATAGCGTGAGAAACTGGCCGGCGGCGATCTGGCCAGTGTCACGGAGCCGCATTTGGTTTTTTTTTTTACAAGCCGCTTAGAGACTAATTGATGTGTACCTGACGAATGTTTCGGCTGCTGCGAGACTTGTTCTTTTTTGTTGCGTCTCGTTACCAGGCTCCAACCGCCAGGTCGAAACAAAGGCCTCCCACCTCCAGCAGGGCCTTCGGCGAGGAGAGGGATCGATCGTGCGTGCGTTAATTAAAAATGTAAACCATCTCCCAGCAACCCGGCCCGCGGACGTTAGCAACGCGAAGCCGTTGCCGTTGCCCGATAGTGCGAGCGACCGCGTGGACAGCAGCAGCAGCAGCAGCAGCAGCAAGGGAAGTAACGATCAAATAAAACCAGTTCATTAAAATCTCATCTAGCGTCGCAGTACGTCGCGAACACTGCGGGAACGCCTTCTCATCCCCCGCCGATCGAGGTCGCGCATTCGCCCGGTCACAGGGAGGTTTGGGCAGATTAAGGAGCTCGAATTAGTTTCACCATAGGTGTCTGAGCAGCCGGTTCCTGCCGTGCTGGGACAAATCTGTTGGCCGTTCGGAATTAGTTCTTCATTTTTTCGGTAATTAATTTTCTCGCGAGGCTCCGCTGCACGATACACTAGAGACAAGCAGCAGCAGCAGCAGCGATCGCGAACTGGTATCTGGTGGTGGTTTTGACTTTTCTTTTTCTTTTTCGACGAAAAACCAGATGTCTTGCCTATGATGCCTGTTGCCTTTACTATCTCGATTGCTCTGAAAGCTATCAGTGTTTATCATACTCTCCCCTCTCCCTGCCCTCCAGCACATCCGCGTTTTGCATTTCGTTGTTTTCAGCGCTGAATTGGTTTGGATTTTGTTGTCCTACCCGGGGGGAGATTTTGATGGGGCGGATGTTTATTGGGTGATTTAATTAATAGCTTATTAGGTGCTAGATCGGGATGGGTTCGTTACGATTTTTTCGAGCCGATAATTGACTTGTAGTTTTTTTTTTTTGGGGTTTGCTACTCTTCCAGCTTTCGATCCCTTCCAGCCAACGGCAGCGGTGATCGCAATCGATTGATCGTACGAATATTAAGATGATTTATGTGTTCCACCGGCTAAAGCGTCCACCCAGAGCGTGTCCCGTTCGCGTGGGATACACCGGGTGGAAAATAGTTTCGTGCTCAGTCGTTCCATGTGAACGTTTAGCCGAGCGAAGGCGAGCGAAGAATATGGTAATCGAAACCATTTATCTGGCTAATGAATCATTGGCGACAAATGGTGTCCGATTTACCACCAAGTGGGGAAGTGATCGCGGTGGGACGAAAGCAATATAAAATAGCAAATTAAAGTTGTTTACTTTTTTAAAGGCAGAGAAAGCGCGTAGTAACTTTATAATTTTGTTAGTGAAGTATTTGAAGAATAAAAATATACATATTTTGCAGTTTGGTATAACATTTTTACCTTGTTATATATTCTATACAATTATATGGTGAAATATCATAATTACTATTCTTGAAACAACCAGCAAAATGGAAATTAACCATCTGCATTTCATTCCTTTCTACGTTTATGCGCAAAACGCTCAACGCACTAAACATAATTGAAATTAATCATGCTAATCGCTTATTGATTTTAATCATATACCAAAATCAATTTCTAGTGCAGGTGTTCGGCGCGCAAAATCATTCTCCTTCCAACCTTTCGAGCATGCTCATCAGCATCGCTTGGAATCGTTTTAATTTATTATCAGTCACCACCGGGTCCGCTTATCTGATCGCACCAATCATCCCGCCGTACAGGCTCGTAGGTTCCTGATTCATAATTTTGCTTCATAAAAATCTGGTCAAATTTACTGGCTCGTCTGTGAAACAAACCAGCGTTTCAGGTTTAGATTGCAAACAGCGTGCGCGTGGAACTGTTCCTCTAATGCTGTGGCACAAACTGCACGGCGGCAAAGGCGCAATTACGCGACGTAAAACGACAAGTTTTACGATGCGTGCGTCCAGCCGGCGATCGATCGAACCCGATAACGATCGTGCGAGCGAATTTGATTTTTATGATTCTAGCTCAAGGCAGTTAGGAGCGTATGGGCAGTTAGGAGCGTACGCTTAGCATATCCGTACGAGCCGCGCTTTGCCCAGTCAGCTAGCGTTACAGAGGCGCTCATTAAGCGATCTGCGATCTGCGGGTCTGTGATTTGTGATCTGCCGTATGCGTCCTGTGGCTGTGCTCCTTAGACGGCGCACTGGCGCGTAAAGCGTCCGAAAACCGCACCATAAATGGTTTGATTTTGTTGAATAAAATATGAGTACCGCCAGTGCACTACAGCAGCAGCAGCAGTTGCTCACGATTCTAGTTCGCTAGTCAGTGCCTACCAGCTCGGATATGCTAATGTCAGGGGAATTTATGTGAAATCCTTTTTCTGCTGCGCTGCAATTCTGGTTCTAAGTAAGCTGCAAAGAGCGACAAACATCAACTATGTTTCAGCCTCCACCTTCAATGTGTACTTGTAATGGTGCGCGGGTTGTCGCAATCAAGTTGACCACCGACGTTGTGACCACGGTGACAAGTGCTGGCACGGTTCGGGCAGCCAATTTCTTCAAGCCACTGCTCGCTCATCCGGTGGTCCCGCGTGGACATCGTGGTTTCACTTTTTTTCTGCTGCAAGAAAGCAAGAAAGAACGAACGAAAGTACTGGTTTTGTGACATCTTTGTCATTGTGTGACAGCAGCCCTTGGCAGAGCGGCAGCATCTGTCCCTTTGCTGCAAGTGCAACTACCCTCTACCACTGACGAGGGTTGAATTATTCGGACAATTTTTCGCTGAAAATTAAAAAGTGAAACATCAAACAACAGGTCGCTACCGTGGCTGGCGGGAACACCATAATTATGTATGTAAATTTGAACAGAACACACGAGTATTTTCATGATGTATTTTCTGTGTGTGTGTGACGCTCACTGAAGAAGAATCGGTAATTGAATTAAGTTGTTACCATTCCGTTGTTCTTGGGGCTGCACTTTCTCCACTCAAATGCTTTCTGCTCGTGCACGTGTGCAATCATCATCGCTTGAAACTTGGGGCTTTGCTTTTGCAGTCGTAAGAAGATGGTAATTTGCTAATCGTTGCCCACCGTACAAGGGGACGCCTGGAGTAAGTCCGCTTTACGTTAATGGCGCCAAGGGGAGTAAAGGTATAGTTTTCACAGTTTTGCTGCGTAACTGAACCCGCAAAAAAAACCCGTCCAATAATGATGTGCGTTCGAGTGCGTTCGAGTGCGTTCGACGGGCTGGGCTGGGGCTGGCCCCGGTTTGCCTTGCTTATCTCGGCGGTGATTTTATGAGCGGTGTCAGTGGTCAGGGTGAAGACATTGTATGCTTCAAATATCAACCCGATCGTATCAAGAGGGGTTTTATTTTCGAGCAATTCATGTCGCGTAGCTGTGTAATTGGATCTGGCACACCGTTCGTACGAGTTGTTTGTAGTGCTGCACGGGTTTAAATGGAATGTTGTACAATTAATTAGAGTTTTATTGGTGTCTCGGTTGATTAGCTCAGACAAGGCGAATGATCCGCTCTGATCGCTGAAGTTGGCATCAAAAAATGGGTTGATTTTTTCTTGATCAATTTCATACATAATGTACACAACGGTGTTAACACCTATGGAAATGAACATAAGTTTGAAAACTATTGACATGATATTGCTTAACACCAGTAACACTTTAATGAGCAGAACAAATTAAACAAATTTGAGATTCTTTTTGTAACATAACTGTTAAATGTTTTTAAATACGTTTTTTAAATGTTTGGTTTTAGCCATTCTTCATGGTTTTATCTCAAAGTAATTCGCGGTGCAAGCGTGGACTTTTTTTCAAAATCAGACTAAAATAAAACATATTAAGTTCCATCAAACTTCAACTCCATCATCCACCGTCCATTGCGAGCCTTGAGATCCTAATTAAAATTGCTTGATTGATGTAATGTAACCCCCTTTTTCCAGAATAGAAGCATTTAAAATCATTACGAAAACACACACACACAGACAAAACCTACCGCAAAGAAAGGAATAAAGGCTGCAGCAACTTAATTATAGCCTTTGCTGCCCAGGACAACTTCCCTGTTGCTGCCGCTCGATCAATCTGCGCTCGTACAACCAACAAGCTCCCGAGTCCGCGATTTGGCGCTCCTGATTTGGGGAGACCGCGGATGAAAAAGCAATCAATTTTGCGACTGCACACGCTGATGCAATAAGTGCATCATTATAATCATTAGCCGCAGCGCAGGGAGAAAAAGGGAAGAATCGCCGAACTGGAACCGTACGCAACCGTACGGGACACCAACGTCGTTTTGATTAGGAATTCTTCTTACAAATTGTTTCAAACGCTTGACCACCAACACAACACACGCACACACGGTACTGGGACCACCTTGATCACCATGGCTGGCTGCGCTGCTGTCGTCGTCGTGTGTCGTTTATCTGCTAGAAATTTACGACCAGATCGGGATCCCCAGGTCTGTGGGCTACAATCGCCGGCGGCTGGCTGCACCGAACTGCCCGCCACGATTGCAGCAGCCCGCCGATGTCGCATAATTACTTAATAAATAAAGCGCGCTCCTGCCTGCCCACTGGACGCACACACAGCACTGGAAGCCGGGAATGATCGATCGTGAAGGACGCGAACGAGGCAGGCCTTTTGTGCGCGTGCTTGCGGTAGGCAAGGTAAAGGGTAGTAATTGAAAGAAATCATAATTAATGTACTGGCAGCGCTATCATTAGATGGCTGAAATATGGAGCGATTCGGTTTCCCATTGCTTCCTGCACCCTCGAGCATCGCATTCGAGCGCCAACCTCTTCGATAGCGCTGGGTGGCGGTCAAATGGTAAAAACTGTAGCCAAACAAAAGACGCACAGAAAAAAAGATGAACAACATGTGCGCTTTTTGACTTTTTTTTTTGGGTTGATATTTTATTTGATCAAACCTCTAACGTCGTGTGCGTCGTTGTGGTATCGCGTGCTTGCCCGCCTTCAGTTCCACAGCCGCACAAAACTTGTTTTTCGCTGCCCCTAACAAATGCATCAATCAGTAGCGATAATGTGCTATTGGGACTGTACGGGGAAGCAAAATAAAATAAAATAAAGCAAAGCTTGTACCATGTTCTTCCATCGACGGAAGGTTACATAATGAGATGCGGTTGTATGTGAAGAAGCAATTTCGGATGGGAGCGTTTAAACATGCTTTTAGATACAGTTACATGTTCTTCTAATGACGTTTATTTGCAATGCAATCATTAACAACAACGGCCAAAAAAAAATGTCCCGAAAGCTTGGGAAAGATAAACTGTTTAAATATTGGCAAATGAACACATTTGAGACAACGGCACGAAATAACTCTTTTAAAATGGTAATTGAACATGCAGAACGGAATGCTTTCATGTCATTTTTTTGTTGAAAGTATAGTTAAGCAAAATGTAAGAGAAAAATGTCCATGTCACTGCTGTACGTACTTTATGCAGATATTGGATCTATAAAGCTGTACACTGTGTACAGAACAAATAACACGCCGTACAAAGCAACGGAGACATGTTCACATCAGAGAGTGTCGCATTATTAATGTGTATAAAACATTGCTAGTTTTGCTTCTCTTTGCACTCCTATTCCGCGATCCTCCTAATCCTTTGAGCGAGCGAGAAACGTGTAATAAATGAAATGATTCAATGAATCACACCGAAAGACACCCGATTGCGAACACACTTGAGCTGGGCAGTTGTGAAAGTGTATGAAACGAGCGCTTAGATGCATCAGTTGTTGCTGATCCCGCGACGCACCATTTATCCGATTCAAATGCGCACAAAGCACTGTGCACAAAACCTCAACAGCACGACAATCCAGGCTGACCGGTGCCGCTGGTTTTGGCGCGTGCCTTAAGAAGAGATTATGCAAATATTGACCCCGTTAGGGCCAGTGCAATAAATTAGAAAATACGCCAACCATTTGCGAACTATTTGCGGTACTGTTTGGGAGGAGGAAGCTTGCAGGACCAGCTGGCGGTCACACCGTTTGCGGCTGTGCACTGTGATCCTGTGGTATGATAGATTGCGCCGGAGCTTGCAGGCCCGAACACGACCTTCCCGGGGATGGCGTGTGTGATTGTGAGCAGCTGGCCGGTTCGCGAAGGTCGCGTGGGATGTCCACAGTCACTGAAGTGACAAACCGCAGTTTGCATTCGAATTTAATTGGCATTTGTCACGATTTTATACCATCGCAAACCAAGCTCGCGCATCGCGTGATCGCACACAATTGCGTATCCGGCTCTTGGGACAAACGAATGCGTCGCTAGAAACTGTGCGAATCATTGATTGTCACACGCACACTTATGCGGGAATGGTTGCACGTGAGAAATCCCCGAATGAATGCTGAAACAAATCGGGTACGAAATTTTGATTCCAAAAAACAACACTTCACGAAGCACAACACAACATTGGAGCTTCAAGCAACGTCAGTAAAACCGGTAGGCCGCTCGAGCGGGCTTGAAATTGGTTTTTAATGGTAAAAATAGGCAGTATCTTTGGCTCATCCGTACGGCCAACAGCAAATGCGCCCGAACGCTAGATAATTGGAGTGCCATAATTCTACACCTTCAGCGCTGTCCCACCGCATGATTGATGGGCGGATTTCGGGCGTTTTTTCTCTCTCTCTCGCCACAGATTGGTTTGACGAATTCTGACACTCAACGCACGTGTTGTAGGCTGCAACGCACCACCGGCTCCTCCTCGATCAACACCGATCTTGGTAAGATTGGGAGAGGAACCAAAAAAAAACTTCCACCTTCCACTCCGCGCTGTGTGTTGTCGGTGTGCTTCAAAGCAAAGCTCTGTGTTGCCTAATTGTGTTTTCACGTAATTGGCTTATCGTCAACTTTCATCGGCCACCGTCGTCGGGTCAAAAGAAGCCGCATCGATATAAAAAAAGGGAGAAACACACCAAAACCCCTCTACTGACATGCGTTGGTAGCATTGGTTTACTCGCCCACCCTCCAGCATATCCGCTCTCATCGGGAAGATGCAATAATAATAAAATAAACGGCCCGTGAACGCCATCGAACGTCCACAAACTGTCGGCAGGCTCACGTTAAATCATCGCTTAGTTCCGCTTTTCGGGGCTGTAGCCGGTTGCGCGCACTGCTCTGTTTTGTGCGGCATTCTAAGACGCGCACCGCTCTGAAGCAGGAAAGGTCAGCTTAATAAGCCAAACCAAAAGGGGGAAGATTTATTTCGCCGATTCGTTTTATTTCCCTCCCCGCACTTTGTACCTTGGCGCGTACTTGTACTATCATTCGCACAATTATGCCCTTAACTGCTCCCGCCCGGTCAGTCAGTCAGCCGACACGACAGCGGATGATTAAGCAACCTGCCGCTGCCACGGTAATATATTGCTGGGAGTGTGCTGGTATGTGCAGCACCAATTACTGTCGCGTGATATGGAACGTGTCGTTGGATCGCGAACACAACTTAAATGGCGCCATGACGGAACATGAAGTGATCCGTTACCACAGTGCGCGTGTGTGTGAACCGGGCTGTCCGCTGCCGCCTAAGGTGAGCAACATTCGCTTAATTTTCAGCCAATTCTACGTCGACGACGACGCTTTATCCGCGAAACACACCGACACACATCAGTCAATAAATGCATCCGGAAAGGGATAAGGGTGCAATCATAAGTTCAGCTTGGCTTTGACAATTGGAGACTGTCTGTCCACGCGGCAGGATGAATATTCATAGCCAGGGTGTGGGGCGGAGCATTGTATTCTATGCCGTTTGCGCCCGAAGGACAACCAATATGCTTATAAAACACAAAGCTATGGGCGCCTTAATTCAATATATTTATTTCCCTTCAAGGCGTTTGGCAGCCATCATAATGCGATAGTCCGTTTGTACCCTTAGAGCGTTCCCTCTCCGGTTCAAAACAACCGGCTCCGGGTGGTCGTTAAAACGCGTGCCGCGCTGCTCCGGCACCAGTAATTATAAGTGTATCGAATTGGCGGACCTTTTGATGATTGTGCCGTTTTCGGTGCATCACTCTTGTGGTAACGGTGCACTTGTAATATTTTATCTGCTTCAAAGCGCCAACAGAACTTCAACAATCTTTCTAGCGTGTTCGGTGGTCGATCACTTTGAAGGCGTTGTACCGTAACAAAATGTAGGCGTGTGTGTGTGCAAAAAACGGAACGAAGGGGCTTCGTCCCTAGCGTACGAACGCTGCTCGGAGGATGTTTGCACCATGATTGATTTCTTAATTAAGACGAAAGCAGGTATCTTCTACGGACGCTTTTTTCTTCAACAGTTTGCTTTAGGGAACACCTTCGCTTGTAGGGAAAGGTAGCGCCGAGCGACTTTTATGCACGTTGCATTCTAACTCGCGGGGATGCTTTGGAACAATGTGTGCGGTCAGCTTAGCAATTCAATTCGAAGCACACAAAAACTACGAAGAGATCTCGGAGAAGTGAGACTTTTGGGATAAAACCTGTATCTAGACGGTGATCCACATTGATACTACAAACGCATTTGCATACGGGTTGGACGTATGACAATAGGATGTTGTCTACTTTGTGTTACGCGGGCTTTGGTCTGCGCGTTTGCGACCGAAACGCTTAATTAAGCACACGCCACAGGTTGTCGTGATTTATTTCCCTTTTGGGCTCGATCGTAGACGCGCTGGTATTCCATTCGGCTGAGGGAATTTCGGTACGAGACGTTGCATCAAGATATGCCCGTGACAAACGGGGTGTAAGGTTGAAGAATTAGTTCAACCAGTTGGCCGATAACGAGCGTTAGATTAGAGGCACGATAGGGGCGCTACCAAACTAGGCGATAGTGACAGTTTTTTCTGTCTTCGTTTCAGTTTTTTTTTTGGTGGAAAAAATTACTCGAAGGCTATAATTGTTTGTTTTCAGTTTTTAAACGCCTGGACGAATAATTGGTTATGCTTAAGGAAGGAATAAATAAATTGTGAATGAAAAATGAGGGCGACAAAAGATAAGCATCGGAGGCAATGTGAAACTGAATATGATTAGTTCGGGGTTCGGTGCAAAACTCAACCACAACATGTACATTTATTTAAAATGAGCTATGGGCCTAGATGTTGAGGTATAAAAAATATCAAATTTTTCATCTTTATTAAAACTGTACCTAAAACCTTTGTCATTGTTTATTTTTTAATAAATTCTTTAATAATTGATTTTTTTATGTATAAAAGCAGGTCAAGAGAAGATCATAATTTAATCCCTTGTTTTGCTACATTCTTCGCTATTAAAAGGGAAATTATCTTCGAAACATCTAAAATTGAACCATGTCCCGTACTCAACGGCTTACATTAACACATTACCCTAAAGCAGGATCAAATTTCGACACGCACTCCAGACCAGGCACAAAGGTGTTCCGTCAACAATCTAATCAACGGCCACCAGTTCGTGCGTGCCTGCACCCTCACCTCATCGGAAGCAATCTAGCACGGTGGGCCACAAAAAGATTAAAAAGCACATCCACTATTTACGCAACAAAACGAATTCCCGGAAAGGTAGAACCTCGAACTGGGATCATCGAACAAGATAAGTTACCGCCGCCGTTCTTAACGCCTCCCGAACGAATCGGTCAACATCAAAGCACGGCGCTAAAGCAGCAAGCCCGACGCAACATATGGTTCGGGAGAGATCAATTCCCAGGGAATGCTGTGTTATATTCTCGCGACCATTTTTGGGCAATAATTATGCCATTTAGCGTTGATTAGCAGCCGCTTGTAAGCGAGCATTCGGTTGCCCGGGGAATGCTCCGTGTGTGGCGCTTGCTTGTTGGTCATCGCTCCGGCATCGCCAGGAAGTCGCCCCGAATTCTATGAAGCACTGCTGTGGATGCACCGAGATGCCGGTTCCGGTCGAGCTACCTGCTGCACAATGGTCAGAGACCGTGCCGACGAGTGATCCTTTTTTTTTGCCCGGTCTGTGCTGCGATGAACGTGCTGGACAATGACCGACCCTTTTTGGAAATGTGCAATGTGCGCAGAAAGTTGCTGTGTCCTCCGGTCCCTCGGTCTAAGTTTGGCCGGCAGCTTTGGACTACCTGTTGCGCAGTGATTGTTTTATTATTGTAATTTAGTCTTCAAACGAACGCGCACAGCTTTGGGATTTGTGCTTGCGCTGACATTGAATGCTCACAGTGTGACGGTTTCGGCTTTCCGACGACTCAAAGCACAAAATTTGTCCAAAACCCAAAATTTGTATTGGGCGAAATAAAGAAAGCAACAAAAAAAAAAAAAAAGGAATGAAGGACAAGCATCCCGCACGTCAGGAGTTCTCGATGTCGGCATCTCTCTATGACAGGGTGAAGCTAACAGTCGTTTTGGGCTGGGAGATTTCGCTTGCTTTCGGCCCATATTCCATTAATAATGTTAGTGACCACCGTGACTGCACGTACTGTGAAGCCGGTCCGAGCCGGCTTCCTACAGCGCCACCCGGATCGAATGGCACGGAGCAAGTTTGTCGTCCAGCTTGCAGTTAGTTGCAGCAGCCGGAAAGTCTTCGTACGCATATGGCACAAACCTGGGCACGAACACTGGCGACAACATTGCGCCACACCAGCGGGCGGTCCCCATGGCACATGTGCAGCACGTTCGTGCAACAAGCGCTGGGTATGCCTGCCACGGACTTTGGCACCGATTTCACGGTGGCCAGTGTAGGACGACGAACATCACCGGTCCTTCCTGGTAATGTTGAGTTAGAAAAAAATAAAGAAACATTTCGATTCCCCGAACGTCCGTCACGATGCTAACCGGTGGCCACGTGGTCCTGATTGCTGTCTCATTTGCATAAGTACTCCCGGGACCTGGGCGTGATGGTTAGCCCACACGCTCGACGACAACGACGATGACGACAGTGCGCACTCCGGAAGGGTGCAGTGACATCGCGAGCGACCAACAGCGACGCTCATTGTGGACTGATGAATATTTATTTACTAAATAAATCCCGCTGAGGTCTTCAGGGAGGAGGGTTTCTGCCTGGCGACATTCGCTTATCAGCGATACGATCTGCAACAAATTGGCATCCGTCAGCACAGGCCCGTCCTGGGCGTTCCAAACCACTCACGGAGAACACACTCCTCCCCCCACAGAGGGACAGGAAGTTCCCAGGCATGGCATGGGTGACGAGTGCATCTATTTTTGGAAAGCAGCAAAAAAGCTGCGGTCCCGCTCCCGGCGACCACTTCAAAACTGCTTAGTTATGCACTTCCGATGGGCTTGATGGCAATCGATCGAACGGGACACTCCAAACCAACCCGACGGAGCGCGCAAACGCGCTTGAAACGTTGGCCCACCCCGATCGTTTGCTCACACAAAAAAAAAAAACCGGGCAGCCCAAAACCAACGCAAAAAAGTCAAGGCTCAACTCCGCGTCGATTTGTGCTTGGGTCGGAAATTACGCCACGGCTCGGCACGCGGACGCAGAGTGCCACCCGCGTCGTGGCGAAAAGTCGGTGATCGTGCGGAGTCGGTGTTGGCTTGCCGTTTTGTTTTTTTTTTTATGTCGTTATTTGGTACTAACACGCTTGCCTGCACGGGCGCGAATCGGGGCATGTTAGATTTTTGCTCTTAATCAACGATAAGGAACTTAACGACGAGGGCCCGAGAGCACCGATTTACGATCTCGTGCGATGCGGGTGGTTGAATTGGCGCGATTTTCGTGCCGACCCTCGATAACACCGAAATATTGTCAAGGTCGCACAGTGGTCGCTGATCTCATCGTCACCGTAAGTTACCGACGTACCAGTTTTAATGCCAAAATCAAACGCGTATGTGTCGATATCCATTTCAACCTGCTGAGCCGATGGATGATCGAGTAGATCACCACTCCTTCGATACACAAGCGCACCTCCCGCATAGTGAGCTTAATCACGCCTGCAGGACCTTGAAAGAACACCTCCAAAAAAAACGGTAACTAATCGATGAAAAATGAACTTTGCAGCGAAATAGATTGAAAGTGACATGATCTTGATGTTGTTTCTTTTTTTGGGTTTATTTTTGCACTCCCGCCTCGCCTGGTGCTATGATACTTTGCATAATTGATTGACGAGATAGGGCGCGTTTCGACAGGAGCATGCACGATTGGGTGCCCCATACGCTGCGGGCTGCCCGTCTGGGTGCAGAGCCATGTCCTTGTCGAAATGTGAGTGCAGTGCGTACATT
The DNA here is from genome assembly GCF_016920715.1 of Anopheles arabiensis. NCBI lineage: Eukaryota > Metazoa > Arthropoda > Insecta > Diptera > Culicidae > Anopheles > Anopheles arabiensis. The sequence continues at coordinate 89,097,646 of NC_053517.1, read as the reverse complement.
GTACTTTTGTGTGATCGACTAGAAATAGATCGCAGATCGAACTGTCATGGACATTATAAAAACGATCATTTGTCATGCAAAAAAGAAAAAAAGTGTCTGGAGTCATGTTTTTTGTGCCGCGCGGAGTTGATTTCGGAGTTTGCGTTCGATTGAGGGGAGTAATAATCCTTCACTATTCAAAACTTCTGAAAACCATACATAAGCCTTCTTAATCTGTATTGTCATCTTGAAAATACCATCTGGTCGCTGGTATTTGATAATGCTAGTCGGACTCAGTTTAGAAGCATGAACCAAACAACTCTGACGAAGAATAGTGAAAAATGATTGCATTCGTCAATCAGTAGTTAAGCCACTTGAGCCAGGAGTCTTCTCGGCCCTTGTTTCAACCCAATCCATCACACTTGCATGCCCTCCTGACAACCTCCACGTAACACTAGCGCTGTCAACGGTCGCGTCCGCACCGGAAACGGCCTCAAGGAACGCGTGCGGGCTGCATCCATCACCCGCACGAATGATAGGGCCTGTCCCACCCGGATTGGACCACTGCGGCAACGATCATCAGCAAGATACGCTCGTTTTGCTCTTTGCGCGTACGGTTGGCGCACGCGTCCGGCTTGCGATAAGCATGCTGCGACCGGACAACACACGAACGTCGCCTGTTTCGGGGTCGATTGATGGACACTCGCGGGAAGTTATCTAGCCGGGATGAAACCACTGACCTTCCTTTCTGGGGCTGCTGCGCGGTGCTCTGTCCATGGGGGTTTTTGTTGCTGTTGTTGTGTGTATGTAACTGTTATAACTTTTTGTTGTTAATTTATGTTCTCCCCAGCAGCAGCAGCAACACACGCATAGCGAAGCGGATGCGCGGTGATGAGTTTTGGTGCGATTTCGCCATAAACGGAAGTAGAACCATGGCGCGTGGTGCGGCCGGTTCAGCGAAATCCTTCACGGGCCAGCGGAACTGGGAACCGTGGACGAAAATAGTGCGCGTATCCCGGCGTCCCACCGAATCGTCGCGCGCATGTGCACTTTAATGCCGCATCTACACGGTGGAGGGACGTTTTTTTGATTAATAGGCCCTGTTACAATGTGGGTTACATGCATAGCATTGCGTGGTGGTGAATTATATTTGGGGCTGGTTTGTTTTCTCAGCGCTGACTGATTGTGATCGGTGGCGTGTTGTGTGAAGGGCAGTCCGCTTCACCTACCGTCCGGGTCAGCAGGGTACGTTCTAATCGCGCACGATCCACTGCAAGCAAGGGCGAGGTGCTAAAGCTAATCAGAAAAAGGAAGCTATATTGAACAGGCTATTTTTGGTAAACATCAACTCTTCTAGATGGGTTTTTATATACATGTTAGCAAAACGATGCAATTCTTTGATTGAGCGCTCTGCGTATACACGACATGAGTATTCGATTTGAAACAAAGGATTCGTTTGTAGACGTTAATACGCAAACAAATCTGCTTAGAATTTGGAAATAAACAAAACCTCCGAAATTGAGCTAGATGATCAATATACACAACTTTCCGTTACTCCCTTCAAAAGAAGCACACGCAACAATTTGTGTGATTATCCCACAGATTATCATGTAAATAAACAAAATGCAACAATTTTGCTGTGACATGAATGTCTTTCATTATTTGCCTTGTTGAACAGTTGGTGAGCTCCTGCAAGGTCCCAACATGAACACTATTTGCAGTGCTAATAAACAGTTGAGTTGAGCGATATGCTAAAGAACTAACGTCTGAAATTTCGCATTGCTAAGTGGGTTGTGTGCTTATTCGTGAAATCGTCCCCGGATAATCGGCTTAATCATATCAATTAAACACTATTTGCCTGCAGATGATGTAAACTTCATAATGAAACAGTTTCTGCAGCGAAAGTTGTATTACGCTAGTGAACTTTCGCCATTTCATCACAACATGACTGAAAACAGCCGCTTGTCCGTCGAAGAAATAGACCAAACAGCAGTGTTGGTAGCACGACTTGCACATTTGTACATGACCGCTGACAATGCGGACGTCACCTTTATCGTGCAGAGTGAACATCTTCCAGAGCATCGGAATATCCTGGCGGCAAGGAGTGAATACTTTCGGGCACTGTTGTATGGTGGATTGAAAGAGTCGCAGCAGAATGTGATTACAAAGGATGCTCCGGTGGAAGCATTCAAGCATCTGATGACGTATATCTACACAGGCTGTTTGTCACCGAAACAAGTGAACCATGATGACTTATTAGACATACTCAAATTAGCCAATAAATATCAATTTATCGACTTACAGAAGGCTATTTCGGATTACCTGTGCAAAGTTATTTGCTTGGTCAATGTTTACGCTGCGCTAGATACGGCCCGTTTGTTGAATCTACCCGATTTAGCGTCTGCATGGTACACCTTTATGGAGGTGAACTCAGATAGCATCATAAAGCAGCAAATGTTTCCTACAATCTCCCATGGCATCCTGAACACCTTACTCGAGCGGAGCACGTTTTATGCTCCAGAGGTGAAGCTATTTCAAGCTGTTCAACAAGATACGCTTTACGCTGATGTCTCGAGATGATCTGCTGAATGTGGTGCGGAGTGCTAATGTGCTCAGCCAGAGCCGTCTACTGGATATACTGGCTGAGAAAGAAAGGTTAACAAAGTTGCCTTATCGTGCAACACCCTATAAGCATACATTATGCAACGGTAGTTGTATGTGAACTGATTCGCCATTTCTATTTGCAGTGTTAGAGCTGACTATAACAATGAATGGGATCCAATGGTACAATTCGTCCCCGGCTTCAATAATGGGAGAGCTCGATTTGGGTAAACATTTTCTAGCCAACAGCATTCGAGTGGAATTATCACCACACCATTATCATCGCGTAAAGCCTGTCATACAAGTTTCATCCGATAAGCAGCGTTGGAGCAAAGGTGTCGAATGTGGAGTATCCTCTAAAAATGAGATCGTTGTCCGTTTTCCCATTATGGCTCTTCGTTTTATTCATATGTTGCAGGTTCATGAAAGGTATGAATTTGGAGTAGTTAAAATCATGTCCTTTAGCTGTACATGCAAGGCTGGTAAGCAATGCTGCCAACAGTAATAGACCTCTGATATGTTGCAAGTGAGAGGTTTGTCCTTTTAATTTACGCTTTTTAGATCAATCACAACAGATAGAACATTGTACGGTCAAATGTAAAAGAACATCAACAAATCGATTTATATCTATTGAATCAGAACCAATTTCAGGGTATTCTTTAAAACGTGAAATTAAATGAAACATTGTAATTGATGTATAAAATGAAATTTTATAAGACAGATCGATTTGAAATTCGTTTAGTCAACTCAACTTGAACGTGTACCAGATTGAATCAAAACACTCTGAAGAATCTCATAACTAAGCATAAACAAATTTAAGATGATGATGTTACGATCAGTCTTTTAATAGGATTCTTACTCTGTGTTGTAATATTTTTCACATTAATTCTGTTTTGCTCTGTAATGGGATGGGATCCGAAGCCCCATTGAGGGATAATACAGGCTCTCCCATCCAACTCCTATTCCGACACGTCCTCGTCGTGCAGAGTGGTAACATGTGTCACCACATATCCAAGCTTGGGTACACGGGCTTGACCCAACCCCTTGGGCGGATGGTGGCACATGGCGAACCAGGAGGGGGGTGGGTATCCCGGGAAACTGGTGCCTGAACGTCGGGGGGCAACCCGACGCTAAACAAAACGGTCACGTGGGCGCGGGGCCAGTCACCCAGTCCCATGAACCAACGACTACGGAAAGCCACAGAAATTTTCGAAACGGACATCCCGATACCGACCATACGCAATGCCCCCGGACTACTCTGAAAATGGGCTCATGGAACGTACGCACTCTAAGCGAAGCCGGAGCCTTGAAAAAACTTGATGATGCCCTAGCCACACTGAGCATGGACCTCGTAGCTTTACAAGAGATTCGGTGGCTAGGGAACGGTGTGCACAACAGCGTGGTAAGCATTGCTACGACATATAGTATACTACAGCTGCCACGACCGCCACCGCGTGCTCGGAACGGGTTTCGCCGTAGGTCCCCGGTTGAAACCCGCAATCATGGATTTCAAGGCTATAAACGATAGGCTATGCACCCTGCGCATGCGAGGCAAATTCTTTAATATAAGCCTCATAAACGTTCACGCCCCTACCGAAGATAAAGAGGAAGAGGAGAAGGACCTTTTTTACGGCCGCCTCGCTAGAACCATAGATGCGTGCCCCAGGCATGACCTCATAATCATCCTGGGGGACTTCAACGCAAAAGTCGGTAGGGAGCCAATGTACCGCCAATACACTGGCTGTCACAGTCTGCATGAGCACAGTAATGATAATGGTAGTAGATTGGTCCAGTTCGCCGCAGCGAACAATCTGGTTGTAGGAAGTACCAAATTTGCGCGCAAAAAAATCCACAAGATTACGTGGGCGCACCCGGGTGGAGAATCCTTCAACCAGATCGACCACGTGTTAATAAGCCGCCGACGACAGTCGAGTCTGTTAAATGTCAGAACATATCGAGGAGCCAATATCGATTCCGATCACTACTTGGTTGGCTTAGTGATACGTTGTAGAATCGCCCGCCCCCGCGCCAATGGGGTCGGAGAAAACACGCAGGCTCGGCTCAACACGGACTCTCTAAGGGACATTGCTGTCCAACAGGAATTCAAATCCGCTTTAGAAGAGTCTCTACTACCAGAAGACAGATACGAAACTACGAGCGAGAGGTGGAACGCTCTAAAAACAAAAATAATAAACTGTGCAAGAAATATACTCCTACCACGTCGTGGCAACACCAAATCTGGCTGGTTCGACGATGAATGCAGACAAGTGACCGAACGTAAGAATACTGCATACCGAGCAATGCAGCAACGGCATAGAACGCGGGCATGCGCAGAGGAATATTCACGGCTTAGACGCGAAGAGAAACGAGTTCACCGCTCCAAGAAGCATGCTTTGGAAGAGCAAAACATGCGGGAACTCGAGCAAACCAGAGAGGCGTACGGACCGACACGAAAGTTTTACCAAGCGATAGCAGGTCACCGAAACAACGTTGTACCTAAGGTAACCTGCTGTCGCAACAAGGATGGAGATCTGGTCAGTAACCAGCCAGAGGTCTTCTCGCGGTGGGCTCAGTACTTTGATGAATTACTCAATGACCAGTTTAGCGAACAGCTATAAGCGCCACTAGCAGATAATGTCATGCTACTGCCACCTAGCATAGAAGAAACACGAAAGGCTATCCGTCGGCTGAAAAATAACAAGGCACCCGGAACCGACGGAATTGCAGCCGAACTGGTCAAGAATGGAGGTGCACGACTAGAAAACGAGATTCATCAAATTGTTACTGAGGTGTGGGATAGCGAATCGATGCCTTGTGATTGGAATCTCGGCATCATCTACCCCATATACAAGAAGGGAGATAGGTTGGACTGCAACAACTACAGGGGTATTACGGTGTTGAATACCGCCTATAAAATATTCTCCCTGATCCTTCAGGATCGCCTTGTCCCGCACGTCGAAGAGATAGTAGGAAACTATCAAAGAGGATTCCGAAACGGAAAATCTACCACTGATCAGATCTTCACCATGCGGCAGATCTTGGAGAAGATGGCTGAATACAGACACGACACATACCATCTCTTCATTGACTTGAAAGCCGCATATGATAGCATAGCCAGGGTAAATCTGTATGACGCTATGAGCTCTTTTGGAATCCCGGCCAAACTGATAAGGCTAGTTAGAATGACTATGACCAACCTCACATGCCAGGTGAGAGTGGATGGAAAACTCTCAGGACCTTTTGCTACCACCAAAGGTCTGCGCCAGGGGGACGGGCTTGCTTGTCTCTTATTCAACTTGGCGCTAGAGAGGGCCATCCGCGACTCGAGGGTGGAGACTGCGGGAACCATCTTCTATAAGTCAACCCAGATCCTGGCATACGCTGATGATATAGACATCATTGGTCAGCGGCTCTCCTATGTAGCAGAAGCCCACCAAGGGATCGAGCAGGCGGCAGAGAACCTCGGATTGCAGATAAACGAGGCAAAGACCAAACTGATGGTGGCAACATCAGCGGGCCCGCCAACAAATAATCAGAATCTACGTAGGCGTGACGTGCAGATAGGTGAACGCACTTTTGAAGTCGTCCCACAATTCACCTATCTGGGATCAAAGGTCAGCAACGACAATAGCATGGAAGCTGAGTTGCGCGCAAGGATGCTGGCTGCCAACCGGTCATTCTACAGCCTGAAAAAGCAGTTCACCTCAAAGAACCTGTCACGACAGACGAAGCTGGGACTATATAGTACCTATATAGTACCAGTGCTCACATACGTCTCTGAGACATGGACACTGTCCAAATTTGACGAAACCCTCTTAGCCGCGTTCGAGAGGAAGATGCTCAGAAGGATACTTGGCCCCGTATGTGTGGAAGGACAATGGAGGAGCCGCTATAATGACGAGCTATACGAGATGTACGGCGACCTCACTGTCGTACAGCGTATAAAGCTCGCCAGGCTCTGGTGGGCTGGCCATGTTATACGCATGGAAACGGACGACCCAGCCCGTAAAGTCTTTTTAGGCCGTCCACAAGGATAGAGGAGACGTGGTAGGCTCAAATTGAGGTGGCAAGATGGCGTGGAGGCGTCCGCCATTAAGGCCGGGATAACGGACTAGCAGACGAAGGCGCGAGACCGTGAGCGGTTTCGGACACTCCTGAGGCAGGCCAAGACCGCAAAGCGGTTGTAGCGCTGGATAAGTAAGTAAGTAAGTAAGTTGTAATATTTTTCACATTAATTCTGTTAAATTTGTTTTTATTCTCTAATAAATCTGTATCTTCGTAGTTAATAATAATAATAATTAATTTAAATTAAATTTGTGAGTGCTTCACTTCTCTTTTTTTACATGTTTAACACTCTGGGCGCTGGCATTTTGCATTAGCATTCTGCGGAGAACACAGTACAAGATAAGAGAGCGGTCAGAGTGTTTCATTGGTTCACGTTCGTTCATTCTCTTTCTGATCCTCAGAGACAATGCCGCTTCTGCAATATGCGCTGAGACCAATCACAGAGAAGGAGAGTGTAAACAGCTGTGGATCGAAAACGATCCACACAGCACCTAGAGTGTAAAATGCTCCCTCAATTTCTTCACTGGAAACTGCATGTCTTTTCCACTCCACTGCAAACAGCACCAGTTAGTCACCAGGGTTTGCGCGGGTACAGTCGCACCATTCGCAAAAACAATGTATGAACTTGAGCCGAGACCCATCGCTTATCAGCGCATCCGCTGACCAGCAGGTAAGTCACGCGTCAATGGCACAAGGCGCGTTCCCGTCGACCGTCAACACACCTACGAAGCGGTGTTGGCTTGCAAAACAACCCTTTCTCCTCCAACCATCATCACCCGCACCAGATAAGATTATTCTAGCGCACGGCGAAAGCCTAGGTGCCGCCGACGGTGCACGGACCACCACGAACGACCTCATAACGGGCCCACTACACCCTCCCACCCGGCCAATGGGGGTTCTGTCACGCTCGCGGTGATGGCGCAAATTGAAGCATATTTATAACCACGGCCGCCGCCGCTGCTCGAGAGCGGCAAGTGGCTTATCTTGCGCGCGGCGGATGGACCGTTGTTTCCCGGGTCTCGTGATCGTCACGTTCCCTGGCAGTGAACGCAAGGCCGCTGAGCTTTCGCATACCTCGTGCCACGAGAAAAGGGTGATTCGGGAAGCAACAACCCCCTTTATGGTGTAGGTGCTATGTAGGGTGGTGTAAGTTGTTGCGCCGTAGCCTGTTGTTTTTTGAATTGAGGCAGGGTGCGTAATGGGCTCGGCTTATGGTGCAAAGTCAGAATGATGTAGCATCAATGGCATGGGGAGAGTGTAATTTTTGGGAGAGGCCAGGAACAAACATACGATGCGATACGAGAATTTGGCGATCATTGTCTGGGAGTGGAGCAGAGGAAAAATGGAAAATCATATAGATATCGAATAGAAAGCACGTAACCTTGAAATGGAAACACTCCCCCTTCCTGAGATTACGCGCAAGTTGTCGATAAGGAGGCAAGCAGGGAGGATTAATGCTACAAGTAGACGGTGAGGGTTTTAGTGTTGTAGCTTGTAAGTGATAGATTTGGCGTGTTGGAGAAACCCCAAGCTTGTTGATGTGTTTTTATTCGGAGCGGTGACGCACGATAGCCTTTATTGGACAGTTAAATTCTATAGACACGTCCCTACAAAACGAATGTTTGCGTAGATCGATTGCTATTAAACTGCATCGCAAAAAACGGCAGCTGGAAATCGACCGTTAGGACCACCAAATGCAGCGCTAGACTGTTTCGCCGAAGGAATAAAACCAAACCCACCAAAAAAAGCCCTTTTTGCTGCATACACCGTGCCTCACACAGAACATCATAATTCGAGTTGACCACCCAGAAACGCTTGCGGTGGTTCGGCGTCTGGGTCTGAGCAGCGCCGTGCCACAAAACAAGCTCATTCCGCTTGGCAAACAAAAGAGCAAAACGGCAACAGCCAAAATGCCGACCGCCGGCTAATTGCTCAATTTTGAAGCACGAACCACTGAAGCTGGATCCGCCGCCAGCAGCTTATTTTTTCGCCCTCAAAATTGGTTCACGTGAAACCGGCCGACCGACCGCCGGTACGATACCACCCAGCAAGGAAGAGCCGGACCGGGACCCGGGCTCTTGGGCAACCCGTGGCCATGTATCAAGGCCACCGCTGCCACCCAAGCCCAAACTGCGGCAAACTGCCACCGGCGTTGGGGCTGCGCTGCGCTGGTTCGTACCCCAAAATTAAGACACTTGCCAAGTGTGTGTCTTCTTGCGCTTCTTCCATGATGGTTGGAATCTTGGATGCGTCGCTTTTTGACTGCACTTCGATGCACAGCCGGATGAGCCGAAAATGAAATCGAGAGTTTTGCCTTTTGCAGCTACCCCGATCCTGGCCCGAGCAAACACGCGAACTGATTATGCGCTCCCGTCCCACGACGTGGTCGTCCACGGGAATGCTACTCCCTTTGCAGAGCAGGTTCCGGAGATCGCGTTGACTTCATTCTTGCGGGCAGAACAAACATTCATTGTTATTATCTAAATTGCAGACTGTTCCGTCCGTGCTCGTGTCCAGTATTTGCATACGCACTCATACGGGGCGTGTACGTAAGTGTAATCGCGTGTGCTGCACTCGCTGCATCGAAAAGGCAGCGATCGTACTTGGCGTATGATCGGTGCAGCAAAACGTGCTCGTGTCCTGCAAAGGACGCACGGCGCTGTTTGTTTTGTGTTTGTGTAGAAAAGGGAACCCAGTTCCTATTTCAACTAAAAGCACACCGAAACAGGCTCACGAACGCAACGGCAGCCAGCCATCTGGTGTGCTACAATTATTAGACGGAAATTGCGATTATCCGTGCTGTAGGGGCTTGGAAAAGAATGGCACACACACAGCCCTTTGTCCCAGACATGTCTGTTGTGGACAGGCGGTGGTGCAGCAGGGGCATAATGATTTAAATTAGCCAGTTTGAAATATTAATCAAAATGCGGCGTGCTACGGAAGCATAATAGTTGCGGTTTTATATCTCTCTAATGGATTGTTCCGCTGCGAAGGGAGAGATGGGGAGGGGGTCTGATCATGCAAGCAGCCCACTGGAAATTAGCAGCCATAAAAGCAGCACTCTACCCGAGATGATCCACTTAGTTTTGATTGAATTGAAGGCACTGTGGTGTGCAGTGTTTTGTTACTTCCCAAAAATAGCCCTGATTAGCCAGCTAATGTTGCTGTTGCTGCACACTGCAAAATGGCTTCTGGCTTCATGGCAAAATTACTTTATTAACCGATGAGCTGCTGCTGCGGGAAGATTGAGTTGTTGGATTAGTGGCACGTTTACTGAGGTTGGATTTATTTGTAACGATGTAATTAGGAGGAAACGGTTGAAATTGCTTAATCCAAACTAAGAGTCCAAACCTCTTTTCCTTCTTATTTTATTGCATATTGTGGGGAGCATAAAATCATGGTGGTGTTTCTCATCGGAGCCTCAAAGCTTAAACTGCAACAAGGGTTTGACCTTATGTATAACAGTTGTGACAGTATAAATGTTAGTAAATGGGGTAGTGCATAAAATATCGAAATTTATGACCAAGTCAGCAAATCGCATATGCAATTCCACTTAAATTCTTTGCAGCAACCTTGTTGCAAATAAGCAGCAAAATGCAGCATAAAGTTTAATTGCCTTAATTTATGTTATGATGTAGAATAAAATCGAAAAGTTATGATTCCAGTAATGTTGTTAAATTATAAAAATAAACCTTTGGAGCTTCCGTCTTGGTCGGCGCAGCGAAAAACGGAAGGATTTAATAAAATATTATCAATTCAGGTAAAATTTACACATAAACTCCGTGAAATCGTTTACCACCTGTAGCCTTAACCGAACATTCTCATACTATCGAATCACCTACATTTACTCCGTAAACACGATAAAAAAAAACATTCGCTTTTCTCTGCACCGATGTTGCGGTTACTATTTTTTTATATTTTTTTAATTTCGTCTAGCACTTAGCTTACCCCACCCCATCGAAAAACGCACACAACATTACCTTGCACCTGATAATGAAGAGGAAGGTACGCAACTCAACAACAACAACAACAACAACAAAAACATAGCAAAATGTAGCTCAAATACAAATACCCAGCCACGGTTAACGGTGCAGAGCCCGGCGCAAAAGCACACGTACGAGGGCGAGCGCGCGTCGGCACAGACCCGGCCAGACCGCGAGCTTTCGCACACGCGCGCTGACCTCGGTGGGTGGCGGTTTTATTGCTAGTCGGTTGTTTGGTTGGCTGTTACTTTTTTTTTTGCGTCTGCCCCGGCGTCTGTACACGAGTAATGAGGGTGAGAACAAACACAGTGCAAACGGCAACGGCATTCAGGGCCACCGGCCATTTAACATTGCTCGCCGTTTAGTGCGACAAGCGGATAGAGCGTTCAAAACATCTGTTCAAAAGATAATTGATGCGCTTTGTGATAGGCGGAGGTTGGTTGTGTTGGGGTTTACCTTTATTCAGATTTTTACCCCTCCCAGGATTGAGGGAGATTTTTCCTTTTTGCTTATCGTCACATTATCAAGGAGCGCGTGCCAGCCAAAGGTGTCGCGGCAGATATGGAACCACCGTAAGATACGGCCACCGTCAGCACAAATGAGCAGTGTGGGTAGAGGTAGCATTGGGGAGATAATTAGGCTGCTGCCCTGTCCAAGCACCCGCCTGAACCTGGCTTTACTTTTTGAATGATGCAAACACAACTTTATATTCAATTGCAGCATTAATAAAAACATTTGTTTTGACTCGTTTGATTGACACATAGCATCGTTTAGAACTTGTGTGTGTTTGTGTGCCACATTTCTATCAGCAAACGATGATAAGGAGGCACACGATTCAAGCATTTTTTTGTACTGTTCTCATTATTTTCAACAGAGGTAGCGTTAAATAATTATGTTTACCGTAACGCGTGTGTCTAATTATAACCGATGAACGCATACCGAGCGGGGCGGTGCTTTTGTCCGGTAATTGAATATTCGCCCTTTAACATAAAAAAGGAAACAGACAATTTTCGGATTAAGCAGCGCGCGATAAGCTTATTTTGGTTCCATTCTTACGAAAGGAACTTTCCATGCCACGCGAACGGTTCGCGATTTTGCTTGTTGTTTTGGTTTTAGAGAGATAACACGTTGTAATTTTAAATGTCGGCCAAATATTACTTAATTTATGTATGCTTATTTCATGTCATATTATTACAGCTTCGGTCATTGTGTCACGATTGATCACACGATTGCGAATAAAACAGACACAAACAGCGATTGAAAAATATAAAAAAAGACATTCTAAGTTTGTTTACGTTTCATGTTGTAGTCCCGTGTGAAATATTTCACTTGCGTTTTTTGCATCTGCGTTTCACCGATAAACGAAACGATTGACAGGTGCTGTTTTTGTGTGTATTGGTAGGGAATTAGATCGCGGGAATAAGCTGCCATAATAATATTCATCTTGTAACCGACCACGAAGGAGAAACGGCTCTCGACTCGAAAAAACTAAGTATCAACTAGCACCTGATTTACCGTAATGCCCGAACCACACGCCAGTTTATCAACAAGAAGTAACCTTCAGCAACCGTAAGCCTCCCATACTACACCACTGACCTATTTTATCATCAGCCGTACCAAAAAGGAAAGAAAAAAAACAAACAGCTCCACAACCACCGAAAAACCACCACCCAACTCCCCACAAGCGATGACGCACTGTGTCATCTGCGTTGAGCGCTGTGCCGCACGCGATAACAGACCCTTCACGATGACAGTCCACCCAACCGGTAATTTGTTGTTTTGGACAGCAGAAACACGGATCCAGACCGGGCCGACAAAAAAAAGTGTGTCCGCATCATGCGTCGGTCGCGATAATCGGACGCGCTCCCTCCCAAAAACAATGCCAATCACGAGACAGGCACGAGCCATCCTCGTGTCGTCATCGAGCGAGACGTGCCCTGGACACGCCACCGATGGATATCTTAACGCGGTGGGTGAGTGGTAGAAGCGGGCGGATCGCCTTAATCGGTCTGCCAGCTTATCAGCTGGTGAGCGTGAGGTTCGGGCGCGCGAAACGTGAGCTTCGCTGCAGGTGCCAAGAGTAACGCACGTGGCCGTGCTGGAGATATGAGTTAAGAATGTGCCGTTTTTTTTCGCTTTGTAGCTTAAATTATGAACACTCAAATGTCCTACGGTTATGAAAATGATTCCACTCAACCAACTAGAACCGTGTAGTGTGTAAGTGGACGGGGCACGGTGTTTTTGTGTACACACTGGAAGGGTTTCCTGCGGGTGGTTTTCAACGAAACAAAAGAAGCGTTCTTATTATTTGATACGTGGCCCGAGATTTCCCTCCAAGGCAAGCGCGCCTCGTCCGACATCTACACACTCACACAGGAATGTTTCCGCATCCAGGCGACAGCCGCTGCGCTCCTCATCCACCGCGGACGAAATTCTACACCGACTGGCCGCGACCTGCCAATAGTCCTGCCGATGGATGCAGTGTCGCATTTCTCCGTTCTGCCCAGAGTTTGTGAGAGTGTGTTTTTTTTTCTTCTAAGATCACAAAAGTGCCTGTGACGTAATTCGAGCCGTTTTACCGGACCTCTGCGCACAAAGCCACCGTTGCGTGTAAAGTCAACGTGCGCCGGCCAAAAAGAAACCAAAGATCGCTCGGCGACACCAGCGCAGCAACAACGCTGACCACTGATGGACGCTAAACAGAACAATTATCTTACCCATTAGCCCATGTTCCGTGGTGAATCCACACAGGAAGGAGACCCTTTTTGTGCCACAGTGCCGGAAGGAAGGATTTTAAGCCCTTTCGGAAGGATTTTCACCGCCCCGCAGAGTGGCACTGGGAATAAAATATGACACCCTGGACGGGCATTCCTGCGCCACCACAAAAGGTCACTCAGTGTGTTCGCTAGCGGTCTGGCGGGACGTTATTAATTCCGGCACTGCCTGCCCGGCTGCCCTTGATGGGCTGCCTCTTATCTGTTCTGACCTTCGGGGACAGGAAGGTGGAACCGCCGTACCGCCATAAAGTAACCCGTGGCAATCCGTGACAGCCATCGCAGCGTTATCTGATCGCACGCAGGCGGACGGAATCGAATCGTAAAGCCTTTTTTCGTGTGTGCTTTGGGAAATCGATGGCAGGCACCTGCCGGTCATGCCCGTTACACGGGAGACACGGAGGCGTTCCTGCGAAGGTACTGTCCTTTGTCCAGTCGAGGTTCGAACAGTGCTGATCGTAAATAGAGCCGACCAGAGCGGCATCGGTGTGTACTGTCCGTCTTACAGCGGGGAAAAAAGGATAGTTGGAATTCCTTTTTTTTTTTCTTTACTAGCCCGGTGATGGGTTCGTTCTGTGTTATCTTGTTCAGAGAGCGGAAGGATTTATTTGGCGTGTTCGGAGTTAATCGGGGTAGGCACAATGCATTGTACCCTTTGTTCTTGTTTGTATAGCTCGTATTTTATGGTGATAAGAAACAGGTCAAGATGCTTCGAATGTCCAACTCGTGCAACGTAGAGTTAAATGTTAAATGAAATTCACTTTATCTGAAATAGAATTAGTGGATTAATCTGATTTCTAGAATAAATCCAAAGAAGACTTCGTTATTACAGTAATTCCTTATAAAATATTTGAATTGTATTCCTGTTCTCTAAATCTGTTTTAAGGACAATTTCTATGACATATTTCTTGGTCAATTAATATCAGCATCTCAAAGTCCTTAAAGTTGAAGATATGCTGAATGTATCAAGACTTTATGGTATTTTGGTTAGTTAGACATCTCGTGACAGCGTTTTATTATGATTCATTTGTGTAAGCATCAACTAAACATGTCGCTAGCTGAATATACCTTAAGAATATTTGTTATTATAAAAAGAATCCCCGAATTTACTGCACTTGTCTTTTGTATGTATAGTCAAAGTTGTTCCGTAAATTCTAACAGCACTGTTGATCATCTGTCTCGATCATGACTCAACCGTTTCTTCTGTCAACGGTTTCGGTAATCTTCGCGCAAACCGTCGCACACGAGCCACCCAACTTAACCTACTTCCAGCCCAGATAACACATTTCATACTGTTGTTCTCCCTCGCCTCTGTTTGTACACCTCGTTGAGACAGCGCAATGGAGACGCCGAGCAAAACCGAAAGCGACACAGAAAGCATAAATTAATATTGGCAAATATTTATTGTGAACACATCCTCGGCAGCCCTTTTTTGCGCTGTGTGTTTGATTCTTTCGCACACGACGTAATCGAAACTCGCTCCTCTCTCGTCCTCCTCCAGGGCGGCCAGACGATGCCACCATCTGCCAGGGATGATGCCATTTCGGGCTGGCGTGGTGACTCTGATCCGCGACCAAGGTCTCCTAAGGTGGACCGCCAATGTACCAATGTATCCGAATGTCGGTGTCCGGGTACTTGCCAAAACGCCAAACAGGCACATCGCTTCCCAGACACTCTCGCTGCAGGACGGTATCAATAATAATGGAAGCACGACTAATTTATGGGCGCAATAAAGAAAAAGATCAATACCTTTCCGGGGCCAGCGTGTGGGCGAAATTGACCACCGGGCGAAATTGATGAAAATGGGGAAGATTCGTTTTTTTTTCTTGGTGCGCTTTTTGTTTTGGCACTGTTGGTGCGCTCCCTGGGAGATGTCACGACTTTCTGCGCGTCGTTCTGCGCGTGGTGGCACACGCGTGGTTGGGAAGTTTTTTGGGCAGCGTATCTGCGTGTCTGCGAACATAATTTATTCTTTGCAGGCAAAGTAATTGCAACACAAGAAAAGGCACCAACAGGCTGTGGAAGAGCACTCAAAATCATGTCACAGTTCTGTTTATGGGTAATTTTTAATTTAAACACGTAATTCATCGGCTGATGATCGAAGGAAGGTTATTATTGTCGGAATTCTTTCCTAAGGGACACTATTTTAATATTAAAAGACTTAAATAAAATAAATTCGACACATCCTTCAAGCACACGAACTCCTAAAGCAATTGTAAAGACCATGTCTTCCTGTGTGTTGTCCTGCTTGGTCGGAAACTCAAAAAAAAACAGCAAAAACACAAAAGAAACCTTATCCTCTCAGATGATACCGTGCCGAAATCGATTCAATTTAAATTTTGGCAGTTTGGGCCCTCCGGTAAGGAACGGGAATGAATTGTGTGAAGTTGTTTTTCTTTCCTTTGATTCGTTTTATTCCGCTGTTTTGTTTTCTTTTCACCGAAGGGAAAGCGTGTGCAGTCTTCTTTGCTGTCCGGTTAGCAGTTCCCGCTCTCTTCCGCAATCATACACACACACTCTGTAAATCCCGTTTGCCAATCTTCCCAGCATGAAATGCTTTTGTTTCCTTAAGGTTAAGGTTCTCTCTCTTTCTGAGGTCCATTTCCTTCCCTTTTAGCTTACAAAAAAAAACCCAAAAACTCCCATGGTGCAGTGATCTTTCGTCTCGGTGACTCAGCCCTCGGAACCGAATGGACACCGGAAATGACTGCTCGATTGGAGACAAAGCAGCGTGTGTAGGACGCTCTTGACGTGACCGACGGACCCCATATAGGTGCATATCTCTCGAACTCACTGGCTCGAAAGTGTTTGGCCTGTCGGCCGTTTGGTGCAGACAACACAGACCGTCACGACTTTCTGTACGACACACGCTCCGGCATCTTGTCGTGCTTCCCTGGTGATGCATTAATAAGACACATCCGGTGCATTGTCCTGTGAGGCAATGCAAGGTATGCATTACACTCCAGCCCGATAGACAATAGCACCGTTTGAAATGGTACATCATGCTGGGTCACCCTGAAAGGTTTTTTCCCGTAGAAAATTGATTGATTTTAACTGTGCATCCATCGAATGTCGAAGCAGTGGATGGATCTGTTCTAAGGCATGCAAAAGAAGTGCTTGTGGTACTTTCAAGGTCGTCCGATGTCGAGTGCACAGTTGATGTCGGGTTGAGTGGTTTGTTTTGGGGTGGATCTGAAGTACAAGGATCAGCAGGTGTTTAAGAGAATAATGAGCAACTAATGTGGCTATTATTCAACAATTAATTCCCAACCAACATATTTTGGCAGTAAAATTGTCTAATACAAACCATTATAAGTTTTGTAATAAACTCGTCCTCGATTTTAAATGTAAGGAAACTTCCCCGGGCTTTACATTGAAATATTCCCAAGGTTGTGAAGACTAGAGCTTCCAACCAGATGCTTTGTCTGTTGCTAAATTGAAAGACATCAAAGCCTCAACATGTATGTTTTTACATTCTTCAGCTCTAATTACATGAATTTATATTAATCAATCTATATATTTATTTATATTTATCGTGTCGAACCCCATAAGTAACTTTTTATAGATTTCCCTTAGATTCTATTTTCAGAATTTATATAAGGAAATTATCGCTGAACATAAAATCCGAAAACTATTTTACTAAAATCTATCCACAATTCATCGTCTTCTGATGATGTTTTCTTATACAAAAAGTAAATTCGCCCATGTGTCACCAACTAAAGACAACCTTTCGTTCACCTAGTCGTTGCTGTGACGCCAATCCCATCCCCATTCCTGGCCAATGTACCGACAAACCGCCCAATTCCCGGAACGGGTCGTGACGAAGCCATTTGCCCAAACGCGACGCGTGAAATAGAGTCGCACTGCGAAGCGAAGTTAATCGCCCGATCAGTTACATGCGACGCTGCAGCCACACGAAAAAACCCGCCCAAAAGCTGTGGTGCCAAATAATGTTCGACCTGTCCTTACGGTTACGGACTCGTGCTCGTGACCGATGGTATCGCATTCTTTCCTCCCCACCCGCATACAACCCCGTTGAAACCTACCACTTTCCTTCGCTTCCCTTTCGATTCTGTCGACAGGGAAATGGATGAATCAGCTTCGTTTCTTTCGCTGACTTATTCCCAAACGATCGTTCCGGATGCAACATTGTATCGATCGATCCGTTGGAGTGCAGCTTCAAATGACAAATGGTCGTCTCGTGTCAAGTGTTCTCATTCCTGTCTTTCCGTCTCTCTCTCTCTCTCTCTTCCATCCCTCTCTGTGTCACAGTAATGATTACGTACCAGTTTTGACGAATAGTTTCCGGGAGTACGGTCCCAGCGATCGTTCGCAGTCAACGATGCCAAAACGTACCGATTTCACTGGCAATTAGTGTCCGCACAAAACCGCCGTCAAATCGTTTCAGGTTCGATTTTTCCGTCCAAACATTGTCGACTGCTGCAAACTGTAGGCGCAAAAACACACAGATACACACACTGGTTGCACGCTTTTCCTCTGGTTGGTCGCTGCTGATCCGGTTGTCAGATTCGATTGAATGTGTGCTCAACGGTTTAACCCACATTTTGTGTGCGCGATGTTTATTTTCCCAAGCAAGATGTTTGATGTCCTCAATTTTCCGGCCCGGGCGGAAAAACGAGTGGAGGAGTTTGGCACACTATGACAAATGACGCTGGACGTGCAGCAGTTTGGTGCAGTGGTGCATTCACCTCCCGCAGTCCGTGCGAGAACCAGCCAAAGCAAAAGTCGTACGCGCATAGAACGAATGGAGGCGTCTCGAGGGATGGTATGTCTTACATAAACAAAAAGGTAACAAAATAACATCTTGCACCAGTGGTGGTCTTGCATACACAGCCATTCATTTGCGCTGCCCCGTTTACCTCTCCTCGCACACGCGCGCAAACAGTACCGCGAGAGCATAAGCAAATGCAATGGCTCGGTGTGCCAAAATGGTCGGAAACCGCCACCATTTGTGCCGGCGGGTGTGTTTTTGAGTTGTTGTTTTTTGTTCCCAGCGCAATATGCAACGTTATGCTATATGGCGGCGCATCGTTGAGAGTGGTTTTCTCCAAACAAATCCATATCCTACCGAACACCACGGCGGGCGTCCGTCTGTGTGTGGCAGAGCGTTGAAATTATTATTTATTTTATAGTTCCGCTCCAGGGGGAAAGCAAAATGGTAAGGTGTGGGACAGGATTTCGGGAGCGGTCGAGTGTTTTGTGGATGAGATTTTTGGGTAATGTTAGTTTTAGTTAGTGCTCTTATTGTATTGTGAGCGTGAGATGAAGTATTGTGATCAGTTGTATCCTTTTTGTTGAATTGAAAATTATGTTTCTATGTAAAGTAATAGAAATCTTTTTATATGTTTGAAAATTGCATTGAATTCTTTACCCATTTTAATTACTTAGCTCACCATATAGGAATTCCTTTTCTTCCCTTTTTATGACCCTTCCCTAAAGTGAGGCCTCTTTTAAACGAGAGCTTATCCAACGATCGTAAAACAAACCGAAAGTTTGAACTAACTTTACCTCGAGCGTGGTTGAACTGCAGCCACCAAATCGCAAACCACCCAGAAACGGTGGGCCGTTCAAATTTTTCGTGCATTTGGGCGCCTCAGGATCATCCAATCACCGGTCGCTGCCACCGCCGTCGCGGTTCATGGTTCACAACCGTTCCCGGATTTTGCTCCCGTGTCCCCTCCATCCGCCGGGGCGGTAATTGTGGAGCCTTGGGAGCCCCACAGATCGTTGGAACCGCTGACGGCGGCAAACATAAAACATCCGGCGTCCATAAAAGCAAGCAAAACCACACACCACGCGGGCGTTCGGGGCCGGCTCGTGCATCCTTGAGCCTTCTGGTACGGTCGCGGTGGAAGCGTATGGGAATTGTGTTTTACGTCGGCAACTCGGTGGGAAAGCAAAAGGTAAGGCCCCACCTTGTGCAGCTGTGCAGGCAGTGGGAGCAATATTATGCGTTGGTTTTTTCGTTTCATTTTTTTTGCGGGCATGCAACGGAGTAGGTGGTCCCGGATGGATGCTAACAAACGGTCGAAACGCCCGGGAGCACCACAAGGTCGATTTGCAAACAAAAAAGCCCCCTTCTTGAGCGCCCAAAAAAAAAAAAACAAAAAAAGGATATGGTAAAAGTTGGACCGCCCGACCGATCGTGTGCGGTTGAAAGGGCGTGTGCAGAAGGTGGAATGTGTAAATGAAGGCAGAGTTGGGTAGAGCGTTGCCATGCCGTAACTCACCGGGCTATTTGGGGGCGTCTGTTACACTTTCACGCTTATCGATCTGACTGTAAGCGGGTTGGATTTTTGTTGAAGCATTGTTTGCATATGCCGTTTAAGGTAGAGCACCAAGACGATGAGGATGAACGAAGGGAAAATTGTAAAAAAGGGAAAATACAGATAGTAGAGATCAAACTAACTATCAATCAATGAAATCAGTTTGGAGAACATGTTGAAAAAAAAATCTCCAATACTAACTTATTTTTGACCATAGTTTGATAGAAGGCGAGAAATTTAGATTTACAATATTCTACGGATTTCAAGTGACAAAATTTTGATCATAATCTTTGATAATAAGCATATAAGTTACTAATGTCAAAATTCTTAGCTAAATGATATTTTTGCAATCATTGCAGTTCTTCTACCTATTAGATTGTGGCAGTTAATGGACCATAATGGTTATGACATCACTTTCTGGACAGGTACAGGTTCGATCGCGATTTTATGTCTGATCAATTTTTAAGCCAATGTAGTTTCCAGGTCAGTTTCAAGATCGGTTTGAGTTCAGGATCAGCCTCCGGGGCAGTATGGGTTCTATACCAGTTCCAGTAGAACTTAGCGTCGCAACAATTCTAACGTCTTGTCGTATACAAACGAATTGTATCATCATTTTTATCAGTTCCTTACGTATACGTTCAGGTTCAGAGTATAGGTATCAGTTCAAAGATTGGTATGAGTTCGATATCAATTACAAGACCAGAGAGGATCACGATAGGTTCCAGACCTGCTATTGAAGAACTGATGTTCAATTCCAGAATTGGTATAGGTTCGGAGTCAGTTCTAGATAGGTTAAGTTTCATTTCCAAAATCAGTAACAGGGCCGATATAGGTTTAGAATCGGTTCCAAGACTGGTAAGAATTCAGGATTGTTTCCAGGGCCGGAATGAATTCAAAATGAGTTTCTTTATCGGAACAGATTCATGAACAAGCTAAAATCCCAGTATGAGGTCAGCATCAGTTCAAGGTCAGTTTGAAAGCAGAATAGGTACTACATCAGTACTATGATCAGTTATTGTTATTTACGATGAGTTCTAAGGCTAATATGAATATTGAATTCTATTACAGAATTTTGGAGTTGCTCAGCGTAGTCCTATAACCAGACCAATTTAGCTAATTTTATTCACACATCCACACATCTTTTGTACCATCTAATCTGAACTAAAATAATAATGCATAAGCTCAACATCCGTTAGACAGTAAAGAGGTCTGCAAACGTTACTTGTTCGTCTACAACTTCTCCCAAATTACGGAACGCTACGTTTTAACCGTTCCAAACCGCACCTGTGCCCTTTGTGCTGAATGCTGAAATCCCAATCGTGATCAAACGGTACCATCCAATACAGGAAATGCATTCAATTTTCATTATTGCACCGTTCTAAGCATCGGCACATCGAATCCGACAACCCGCCGGGAGATACCCGAGTGGCTTAAGCAAAAAAAAGGGACCCCGCTGCACAACATTCCATTTGCAGAGACGTTGAATTTGAAACCAACACCCAAACCCCCAGACAACCTCAGAGAAGAGAAGAAAAGGGAAGGGTGTAACAGATAAAGGTCCTAAAACTCTGTTGTTCAACCTGTGCACAACAGCGAGAGCAGCGCACACTTTCCCACACTTTACGTTCGCTTTCATCCGCCAGGGATGATTGGTGAAGGTTCACCTGCATGAAATAGGAAACATTACACATTCGAAATCGGTGGACCGAGGATTTCTCCTCTTGTTTTCCTATCGCCAGTTCCTCTACTCTTCATATGATTGTCGTCCAATACTTCTCCCTCTTCCCCCGCCTACCCGACCCCGTGACCGTTTCGGATAGTGTTCCCTTTTGCAGCATTTCCTGTTTGAGGCCTGGCGGGACTGACGGGCTCCGATGTAATCCTACCGAAAAGACATGCATCCTTTTTGCGTGTGTATGGCCCATTTTAGAGATTCATCCTTTTTTGTTTCTCTCCCCCATAGCACACTTGTCCTTTTTTCCACCCTTCTGTCCATTCTCATCAGCTCACTGAAGTTCATCATAACATAAAAAAAGACTAGGATTAGATCTGCTGCGGGTCGGAACGGTACGCATCAAAATCCGACGCATGGTTGAATAAAAATGGGACCAAAATCCATCATCCAATAGCGCTGTAACGTTCTAAACTCCTGCAAAACGTTGCTCAGGACCCCTCGAGACGGGAGGGGAGATGAGAAATAAGGAAACGGAGTGTAAAAAGGAAAGACAGAGGGATGAAAGGAGAAACCCAGGACCAGGAGCAAACCGATCGCCCCTTTCGATTCGTTCCAGTTTCGATGGCCACGCCGTTGCGGGGCAACTTCGATGCCGTATTGGAAAGCAAAACATAAATCATAATGCGTCGCCTCCTCTCTCGGTGGTAACCGAACGGGTCCGAGTGGCAGCAGGTGCGTGCCGTATCTGAAGCATTATTATAGTGCCAGCGAAGCTGCGGGGCGGGTTTGGGAAGCAACAGCAAGAAAAAAATAAAGATAAATCCTTCCCTTGATTTCTTCCCCGCCCGGCTACGGAAAAGGATCAGTCGGCGATCGACGGTCGCACACCTCGTCATTCGTCATCATCCGTTCCGTTTGTGTGTATCGTGCGCGATCGATGGTATTTCCCTTTCTTTCGTGGGGGATGTATTTTTTTATTCTATAGAACCATTCTCAAATACCACCATCGTCGATGCGGGTGATGTGGGCCGGATTATGACCAACGGCGGGACAGACTGTAAAAGACCGAGCGGCAACAACGAGCACGTTTGGACACGCGCTTCGGGGCTCGTTCCGGGAGTCGGCCGTCTGTCACGGTTGTCTTTGGTGTAATTATCGGTCCGTCGTTCCGAAACGCTGTACGATCGCACCCGGTGCAAGCTCGAAGCTCGAACAAATGCACGCTCGATTGGTGCTCTCTTTCTTCTTTCAATGCTAAATATTGTCGTAATTGCGAGTGTGAAACACGGTATCGATGCGATACGGAAAAAGAACGACCTTGCCGCACTGTGCGTTTGACGGTAACGCTCCGAGCAACGAGCAACCGGAACTAAACGGGCGAAACAATCGATCGGTAATTGATTTCCTTGCCCCGAACGACTGCCTGCTGATTGTTCCAATTAATCCTTTGCCCGTATCGGTTGATTGATAAGGGATCGAGGGTTGCGTTCATTTGGAAGTTTAAAGCGGATTGATTTATGGAAGAATCTTATGTGGCAAACAGATTTACTTTTCGGCTTGAAAATGGGAAATTCGTGTTGAAAAATAATAAAATATTGAATAAAGAGCCTGATTGTTAAACGATTGATTTTGTATTAATTTGTTGTTTCAAAAGTTGGAGTTGAGAAAAGTCTACAATTACTAAATAAAAAGAAAATTGTTGCATTTATGCTCTCTGCTTCTCTTTCTCTCTCCAATAAGCTCCAACTCCACTGTGATATATTAGGCGACATGACGGCATGTACGTGCTATCGTTCCGGCTAAAACGCTGAAACGCCGGCCTTATCAGTGGCGGTGAGGGGGGGTCATACAACCCCTCGCCAGTATGACTGTGTGTGCCGGCATGTACATACGCGCCCCAACCTGACAGCCGAACGGCGCACTTTTCTTTTTTTTTTTAAATCGGCTGGGGCCACTTCTCGTGCGGCGAGATAAAATGCACGCCCCGCTTATCGCGCACCGTTTGCGCAAGCGACGGCGGCAGCATTGCCACTGCTCTCTAGGGCGGCAAGTTATCGCTAGCAAATGGGGCAGAGTGCACGGCAGAGATGCGCAGGAGCGCAGGGTGGGCAGTCGGAAGAGATCGGGGTGTGGCCATGTGTCAGGTGCAGCACACTACCTTTGGGGAGCCGATTTGGGGTCGTTTGTTGGGGGATTTTTTCCCTCTTTTGTTAATTGCGCGATCGGAAGTTTGCTTTCGTTTGCGTTTGAGCACGAGATTGTTGCTTACTTTATGTGTAAAGAAGTAAAGCGGCAACGTAGCAACCTATTTCATTACAAACTAAACTGGGTCATATGTCAACCGATAACTAAACCTTTTCTAACTCCAAATGTATTTTTATGACTCGTATCCCGAATATTACGCCCAATATTACGATTCATTTCCTTTACCACCCCTGACAGTTTAAGTTACAGATGCCCATGTCAATGTTGTCCCCTTGACAGCTGAATGTTCTACTCCAATAACTACGTTTGTTTATGCGTTATGACTAAGCTATCAGAGTCGTTTTGAAAGTTTTATTGCCCAGATTCATCCAATACCCACATATCCGTCCTTAAACCACCCAGGACGATAAGACCGTAAAGAATCATATCCTTTCTACACACACACACACTGAAGCAGTCAAGTGTTTCCTTTAAAAGCGACAATCCACAAACAAGCTCCTACTGCCAACCAAAAACACACACACATACATATCTACTAGCTCCCTTAACAAATATTGTTCTTCCCCAAAATGCACAAAACTTTAAAAAATCAAACCTTGCACTTTATTACCATCGCTCTCGAGTGGCATCCTCTCGAAAATCCGCCACCGCCGGTGGTTCCGTTCCGCTGCTTCCTCCGGAAAACACCAGCAATGCGTGACGCACAAACATAAACCTCGAGTGAGCCGGCCTTACGGTTACATGGGGAAATGTAATAAAATTCCCATTCGATAAACCATATCCGTCAAATTGTCATCCTTAGCACTCGGCGGCGGCAGCGGGAGCGTGGGCGAGCGCATTGTGTCGTAAAAAGTTTTTACAGTAAATTAAACCATAATACAAACGCTACTCATTACCTTTGCTTGGGTTCATCGATGGGACACATCGTGAAAAAGGGTGTCGTTTTTCCTTTTAAATCGTTAAAAAAACAACAACTTTTTCCACCGACCAATCATGGTACGGGCCACGGTGGCTTACGGTACCCGGCATCATTCCGGGAATCCTTCAGGAGGGTGTGCTCGGTGGGCTGCTGAATGGCAGCAATCATCGCAGCATAATGCTGCGCACCGCTTCAAGTGGCACCGAAAGGCAAACAGTGTGGAAAGGAACGGTTTGCCGGAGAAGTTGCTTCGCCTCAAGTGGCGAAGGGCATGGCAGGGCACATCGCCACATATGGCTGCCATGGCATCCTAAGAAAACATACCAAAAACCCGACCGATAGTGCAACGTTGAAAGTCATCGGCGAACGGCGATCATAATCCTTGCACCGTCGTCCAGCGTTAGCCTCAGCGTCATCATCGCTGAACGGTTGTCGTCCTTTAGCCCCGTCGTCGACACTTGTCATCGTCGTCGTGGTGGGTGTCGGATCTGAAGTGTTCCGGGAACCTTCGCCTTTCGATGGTTCGGCTCGGGCCGTTGCGAGAGACCGTTGCAAGGTGCAAGCTTTTGGGGTTTAGGTTTTCATCTTCTATCCTCTGCGTTTGTGTGTGGGATAGGAGGGAATGAAATGGGAACGAGTCGGACAGTTTAACGGATGAGTGGATGCAGCAATATGGAATGCCCACGATTTGTGTGCGATATGTTCACGCATTTATTGGCTTGTAGGGTGAACCATCGGAGCTATCCGGGTTCTGTGGGAGGAACAAGCCGCAGATGTTAACAGATTAAGTTCTGCTTAGATTGGTACATCTTTGACTTGATAAAATAATTCTATTTTCATACTAAACAATTTAGCGTTGAATAATATTACAAAACGATACTTAAACTAATGATCACAACAGAAATGGAAAAACCTGTCAAATATTACACCAATCGATGGAAAAATTCAGGAAACAGTGTAAAAAAGAATGAGTAATCGATTGTATTAGCAATTATAGAATTAAAATAGTCTTGTAGTGTTGCTATTGTAAAGATAAGTGATAATTTCAGAAGAATAATGAAAATTAAAATAATCAATATTAATGAATTGTGGAATTCATTTCATTTCATTCAATTCGTTCCATTATATCCACAACAAATATGCTGATTTAACTTAAACTTTCCACTTCATTTAACATTAATTTTACAGTTGACTTTATTAATTTACAGTTATATGATTAAGATGCAGACAAGATACTTGGATAAGTCTCAACAATTAATTAGTCAGCAAAGCACGAATATCCACCACTGTGTTCCCGTCTTTTTGATCTCCATCTGGCATATTTAGTTATACTTTTTCATTTTTCAATCAGCACACAAAGATTTATCGTTTTCCTGAGCTTGTGCTCTAGTTCATCTTTCCGCGTGACGCACGAGAACGAATTAGCACGTCTCGGTCGGGTTTAGTTAGCATAATCTGTTTCACCAAACCCTACAACAAATCTACGAAAATCAATTCACCATCACGCTCAGTTCGAGCTCGGAATGGCGCAAAAACATGCCATTTTCATTCCAACGCGATCTCAAACCACCCATCGAACGCGAGCCCGGCACAGGTTTCCGGCTCGGAAACCGGACCGTTACACCGATGCGCCCACCGACCGAACAAGCACCCGTCAGACGGCAAGGCCAGACGTAACATGGCCACGCAGTGCCAAACACAGTGCCACGCGGCCAGCTTCTTGTACTTGCGCGGTGCGTACTTCCGTGCGAGCGTGCGCGAGCGCGCGCCTTCGACCGCTCGCGAGCATGTCACAACGTCGGCACGCAAAAGATAACACGCCGCGTGTAGCCGCACACACAGACACACACACACACACCGCCGTACACCCTCGCAGACTCTGGCCAGCTCGCTGAACAAAACGGTTCGGGCGGTGGATGTTGATGTTGTGTTTTAACATGCTTTTTGCCTCCCCCGTGCTGCCTTCCAACCAACTTGACCCATTGACTGGCTGGCATACCAGTGGAACGGTGGGTGAGGGAGAAGTATGGCTTGAGGTGAAGTGACTCGGCGGAGCAGACGAGGTCTGATAAGAGGCGCACGAATTGCGCGAGCGCGCGCCCGCGTACGAGCTCGCTCGTCTGGGGAATTGAGAACGAGACCTCGGCGGCAGCAGCGACGTCGGCAGTGAACCGAGTACGGCCGGATGCAGCCAAGCCGACGGACAGGATGCACGTGGTTGGGGCCGCCTTGCCGATTGATAAATGAGTTCGCAAGGGGTAGAAGGGCAAACGGTTCGGAATGCAACACAGTGGAAGGAGGGGAGAGGGAGGGGGTTGCAACTGGCTGCAGACCTGCAGGGGCTGGAGATATCTCAAACATTTCAACGATGCATGCGCCAGACGGTAAGGAATGCTTCAATGCTACAGGGCCGGTCAGAGTGTGTTTTTGCCTCGATGTTGCTCGGTGGGGAGCGGTGAGCCTCTCGGTGGTGATTGAAACATCATAGCATAGCCCACCCTGCGTAAAGGTATCGGCATCGGCTAATGATGGAATGGTAGCACAAACACTGAGCTCCAACACTGCGACCTAATGGAACGGTTAGCCCTTAGTTTAGTTAGCAATTCTGATTGCAGTCCGTCTGGACGTTTATTTATACTGCCGCAATCAACGGGTACTTAGATTTTAAAATGACCGTTTCATACAAAAACCCGGTTGCAACATTGCAACTCACAAATCACTGCTCTTGAACTCGGACCCTGTCCTTATGATTTTCCATGAGATATTGTATTGGCCGTTCTGTGAAAACAATCGAGAATATCAACCGAAAAGATGACATTCTATTGCGCTGTGAGCGATTAAACTGGGGACGACCATTTTATGCGTGTTTTCTGAGAGAACAACAAGCACGCACCTGACCTCGATTTATCACAATCGATCGATCAGAGCAGGTAAAGCAAACACAACTGATCCCGGCGAATGAGACCAAGAAAAGGACACTAATCAACGATCTAATTGCGAGAACTCCGGTCCACACAGCGACAAAAGCCGTGATGCAAACGCAGGTAATGATGCCCGGCACACCCTTGTCAAGCCCCGGTTGACACTTGTCAGCTTGAGCGCCAGAACGCAGCGGGACGTTGCAGGCCAGAACGATCCCCGCCCTGGACACACGCACACTTGTGACACGCAGCTTTCGGGTTTGTGTCCTTATTCTATGTTGCTCTCTTTCGACTGGCGATTGGCAATGTGTAGTTACGCACCGAACTTAGATCTTATCAGACAACTCCTTACATAGGTATGTAAGGAGAAGTCTAGTGACCGTTTGGTCGTAAAACACTCCGACGCGCTTCTTCGGTTGCTGGCTGGCTGCTGGTTGGAGGCTTGTTGTCAATGTCCCTCTGTGCGTCTCAGAGCATCCTCTGCCTACCAAACAATAGAGCGACCCCATGGTATGATCGTTATCAGTTTCTTTCGATCGCAAGCGCGTGTGAACGCTACTACCGCTACGAACCATTTTTCCCAGATCCCATTTTCAAGCAAGCAACACCAGCTAATCCTCCGTTTAACGAGCGTTTTGTGCCGCTTGTTTCACCCGCTCAACGTCTGCAATGGTTTAAGACACCGTAAAGCGTCTATCTTTACCGCGTTTCACCAGGCGCGTTATCTTCCATGCGAAGGCCACACGCCGTACGGCGGTCGCACGGGTTTTGTTGTTCGCCACATGTGTTGTACGCTGGCACCGGTTTTACGATCACACCAAGTCAGTGTTTGTGTTTGTGTGCATAAATGTACCGAAGAGTCGGGGCAGCTCGTTAAAACCGATACGCAAATGCGCGCACCGATGCCTGACGCCTCATCACGCCACCGCACATGCAAAAGGATGCGGCAAGGCCATCCCGATGCTCGAGTGGTGGTCGGGCCTGTTGGCAGCTGCAGCACTAGCTGGCTTGCCTTTTTTACGATCACATCCGGGAACTCGGACCTACCCGAAGCACCCGGCACCGGCAGCAGCACCGACCAAGCATGACGCGTCAAATTTTCACATAATCTGGTACGGTTCCAGCCCCTGCCCGAGGAAAAGCGGACAACAAACGGTATCGGTTCTGCAGGTCCGTTCTTGTGCGTGTTTTTGTGTTTTTTTTGCTACAGCTTCTACTTATTCTCTCCCAGACGGTTGAAGTGTCTGCATCTGCACTCAAGGGAGAGGATTAAATGGTCTTGCAGAAAAAAGGGGTTTTCCTCGCCTTGCCTTTTTTGTCCTCGTCTTTGTCTTTGGCGACGCGGGTGCGCGTACACACTTTCCATTTTCTCGGAAGGTTGGGCATGTGGCAAGTGTCTGTTTGTGTTGCAAGGGTACAAGTTTCCAACACCTTCTTGAGTCTTGGAATCGTCTCACAGTAGAAAGAACTTGTTAAGAATTAGATTGTGATCAGAGATGTCTATCAATACTAATTTTACTTAATCGTTAAACAGCTTCTCAAAAGTCAATTAGGCGTAACTTGGCATCATGTAGGTGAGTTTTGGAATGGAACAGTAATCTTTAAATTAATTTTCTCGATTGAAGCATTAATGAAAATCAGAATAGCCTAAGCCTAAGCTGTTTAGCTACAATACTCTGAATCTTTCCAGACTACAGTCTGTCCTGAGTTTCGGGTTTATTGCGGGTTAATGCGTTTCGACGACATCAATATTGTTCAAGTTCAGGAGATAGGATAAGCTAGAATCAGTTAGTTTAGCTATTAAGAGGTGAAGTTTGTGTAGCTTTTAAGGGATTTAAATAAATGAATTTGATTTCATTTGAACATCAGCAAATATGCACCAAAAACCAATAAATGAATCAGAAATTTTGATTATTTTTGGTGATTAGATAAGTATAAAGTTTCTATTTTATTAACTGTTTAACGATCTTCAAACTTTGGCAAAACATCATGTGACAATTTATAAATGAAATCGTAACAATTTGCTCTAAAAATAATCAAATTTAGGAATCTTTGAATCTCCGAATCTTCGTAGGCTGAGAACTTCTAAACTTGAGAACAGACTTTATTTAAAACTTCAAACATCCTCAAATCAAATATATACGAAATTCCCAAGTAAGGTCTAGTGACGACCCGAACGCCTTCCAAGCATCAAAACACGATATCACTCATGCCTAGAATTAGATATCTGTTTCAAAATCCCCACCCAGCCGATGACTCAAGACTTTCCCTGAAATTGCTATCACAGACACACACACACCTTAGCGAGCGCTGGGTTGATCTAAATCTATCAACAAACACGCCACTATTTGTACTATGCAAACGATAACCGGGCCAGGTGCCAGATGTCGCCAACCTGACGACGGTGGTGAAGCAACACCGCATGAAGACTTAATCGGCAGGTTCCCAACTCGTGTTCCGTAAGACCTCACGGGACTTCCATGGTAAAAAAAAGCAGCACCACCATCGTGAAGAAGATTGATTCCCATCGATCTATCAAACTCTTTGCGCCGCACTGCAACCGCAGGCCACACTAAACCCCTGCGGAAAACCACACCCTGGGCGCACTCGGGAAGGGTCTCCACTATCGCTCAACGAACTGGATTGGCGAGGGGGAAGGGGGAAGGATCTTGTGTGGGGTACTGTTGGGCCTTTCTGGCCGTACCGTGGTCGCGGTCAGTCACTGTGCGCACCGTGCGTGTGTGTGTATATCATGTGAAAAGTAAACACTGTCGCCACCGGGGCTCGCATTTGCTCACCGCAAACAAACGCACCGGGAGTGAGAAAGCGATCGCGGCCAGTCGCACTGACCACACGGCACTCCCAACGCGACATGGATCCACTGAAACACTGTCGTGGCCGCTCCTTCTCTCTCTCTCTCCCTCCCCCCATTCTTTATCGGCAGCATGGTGATAAAGTCAACAAACGCAACCAGCCTCGGTCCCGGCCTGCTACAGCGGCCAACGGCTTCACATGATTACCTGATATTAGCTGCGCTCGCGCTAATGGCGTGGGTAAATACGTGTGAGGGCTCGCGCGCCCGGCCAACTAGAGCTGACCGGGCCGATTGGCCTGGGGACCTTTTGCACCTCCCGGGTGGGGCAACACACGAGCCTTCGTGTAAGCGCTGCGCAAACACGCCCGGCCGCGTCAAGAGGGTGCAATGGTGCGCTTGTGCAGGCGACAAACGGTGGCGTATGCATGCTTCACTCGGTGCGCGTGTGTGCGCGAGTGCCCACCACCGACATTCCAATCGGTGCCGGGGATCGGAAGCCGCTTGCTGTCGGGTATGGGGGAGGTTTTTTTTTGCTGTTGGTTTGTTGTGTGTTTTTCCTGAATGCATTTTCTTACAGCGGTACGGAAACGAGCATGCGGAGGTTTTGGAGTTCGATACGCCTACATGGGCCGCTCACTGGACCTTCAATTGGTGGGAAAATAAAACAGTGCAACTGCCGCCCATTTCGACCGCGATGTAGTGGCGTGGTTGAGTGTGTGTGTGTGTATTTACTTTAGTTCTCTGATTGTGGTGTGGGGCCTCTCCAGCTTGAACGAGTTTTGTTGACCTGGAGCGACAGTATTCAAACGTTTAATCTCGAAGCGCATGGGCTTCGTTGATTTGATACAAATCATGCGTTGGAATCAATGCTTGAAAATAATTCTCATTTTGCTTCCGTTTTAAACGTTCGACTGTTCGCTTCACGTGTTTCAGATAAAGCAATGTCCAATTTCAATCAATATTTTGATTTTTTTTCTATAGAACGTTCTGACATTTATAGGAGAATTAATCAAAAGTGTTTCAAAATCAATAAATAAGCGAATCAATGAAGTAAAGCTCATTATAACAAAAGTTCCTGCTTTCATTCAAAGATGCCTCTCCAAGTTTTGAGTTAAGGCGGTAGCTACATCGCATGATTGCAGATAGCATGGCACAACAATAACCCATACCGAAAATCCTTCGGATGTGAGCAGAATTAAGGCGTCTGTGTTTTTCGGTACTTGTTTTTTTCATGCTCATTGAAGCATTATTCTCCTTCCTTCCTGCTTTTGATGACAATACTGAGTATTGAACAAACATTCTTGTATTCCATCCCGTATTCTTGTTATTCTATCTTAGGTATCAGACAAAGTGTAAGATTTTCCATCTGCTTTAAGTGCGAATGTGGTACGATTTGGATTTCATTGGATTGTTGATCTCTGCGATTATATATGTTTAGACCTACATCGTAACAAGTAACATGTAACCTACATGTAACATATAGAGGGGTGTACCATGAGCTTGGTTTGGTGAACCTGACATCCTACATGACTTAACGCCTTGTGATTCCCATTGTCCTTTAGATGCGAATGTCAAAATAGTTATGCTTGAATAGTAAAATGCCAACAATATGCGTCTTTTCTTACCATTCTATTTCCTTGAATTATACCAGCAGGTTTCCAGAAGCAGACAAATATGGCATCGAAACATCTAGTCTCCTGAGTTGTGATGCATTATGTTGAACTTGATGTCACCGAAGTAGCCGTACTCCATTTGTTACCTTCCAAGCAAGCCTAGCGTGAATAAAAGGTAACCTCATTAATGAAAACGATCGCCGGTGTTAAACAGCATTGATGTAACAATCACCTGACTCGAGGTGCGTTCCTACGAAACGATAAAACCTCAAATAGTGCCGCATATGTGTCTCACATAAGACAAATGTTGCGACACTACACGCGGATAATGATGGAACCAATGTCCTTCGAAGGTACGCATCGCCGCAAGGCCAGCGCGACGGATTAGACAACGCAGCGCTTTTTGGCGCACTTTTGGTGCCTGTCTTTCTCTTTCAACAAACGAGTTACGAGCTACTAATTCCACCACGTGGTCGTCCCAAAAAAAATGGGTTGAGTTCGCTTGACGCACCGGGTGGCCAAAGACGTAGTGCGCAGCGTGCCAAAAACTACCACGCCAATACAACCGGGACGGGCGCGATATTAATGATGAAACCGTCCAAACTCAGCATCTTTGCAATCCGGGGCATGTGGATACCGGTTTACCCGGATTGATATATGCAACGGTGTCCACGTGCGCCGTTTTGAGTTCGGATATTGCTGGAATGCGCTCCACACACATTGACATTGAGCGCCAGCAGGTTTTGGGACAGGTGAGTGAGCGGCAAATCGACACGTTGATCGATTAGGTTTCAATTATCTAGCTTTGGTGACGTCAATGAGAGGGGAGCATGGGGAACATAGGAGGAGGAAGCGGACAAATCTTCTAATCCGTTCCACCGATCATGCTGCGAAAGGCTAATGCACTCGACAGACCGGCACTTTGCGAAGGGTACATTCGATCGACATTCCGACTGGCGGAAGGTAGCAACACAAGCTTCAGCCGTAGGCTCTGCTGGTTGCTGGAAGTTGGGAGTGCGTACGCGCGGGAGGAGATTTCTCTGAAGAAGGAGATGAATGAGGAATTAGGGGGGTTCATTATAATGATCTATTTTTAGACAATTACAAACTGTGGTGAAATACGTTGCTCACCGTTTGACATTGAACTGTTGGTGCAGAGATCTATGGAGGTGGAGTACACGCGGAACCACCAAAAAGGATACCCCGCACTGTTACGAATCATGCGGTCTTACCAAACCTGCCTAAAACAGGTTCGTTAAACACGGCTTACCATGTTAATTGTTGGCACGTGGAGCCTCGTGGAGCGCACTAGATACATCTTTTCATGGACGGAATCATATGATACGACGCAAAGTAACTAGTTAGGAGAACTGGCGGAAAAATTGGGAACCTGTTGGCTGGTGAGTATTTTATCGATTGAATAACGTGGATTTGCTGTCCCGCGTGCTCGCATCAAATTCGATTTGAGCTCACAGTGTCCCTGTTTGGCAAAGGTTAGCGAAAGGGAGATCTGCACACAATTATCGAAATATGTTTGCATCCACCTTCCCTGACGTCAATGGTAACCTTGGCCAATTGCAACAGGCGATGCGGATTTGTCCAGTTAGAAATCACTCTGATGGGGGACATTCGGCACCCAAATAGGATGATAAATTGAACGTACACTTCACTTTTGTCGGAACGTACATGGTTACCTGATATCGAATCGGCCTGATTTCGCCTGATTCCGGACGTTAATCGTTTGCGCGTGTAGCCTCAAAAAATGGCAACTGCGTACGAGTTGACAATGAGATGCACATAAACTTCATGAAAGAGAGATATTTGGCTGGTGCTTGCCCACCGGCTCCAATGACTAGCAACGATTGCGGTCCACGTGCGCTTCAAAGGTTGTAGCAAACTCATAAATCGTGCTAATCTCAATTGTGACGTCAATTTTGGCCTTTGAAACTGCAAATTGTGTATTGTGCACTAAGGATTAGGTATTGCATGGTTTTCTGTTGTTCACGGTCTATTTGTTCGAGCTGAATGACTTTCTAGTTTTTGCAGTTTTTGTTTTTTAGTATGGGTAGTTTTGGCTATACGAAGACAACACATTTGAGAACTTTTTCGGCATCATATCTGCAAAATTGGTTAAACTCAAGAACAAAACAAATTTCCAATCGTGAGCACCCTTGTGGAACTCATTAGACTACTAAGAATAACATGCCCGTCATGGGTTCAAGCCTAGAATGGACCGTACCCCCGTAGCAAGGATTGACTTGACTATCTAGCTGCGTGGTAATGAATTAAGTCTCGAAAATCGGTATAGGCCGGCATGTCCGCATAGGACGTTGCGCCAAATAGAGGAAGAAGAAGAAGTATAATCTAAAGACTTATCCAGCAATTAGAGAAAGCATTGAAATATGCGAGAAACGGAACAATGGGCAAAATAGCAGCCTTGCGTTATGGTATTACTCGCTCGACGCTGATGAGGAACTTCACGAAACCCAATATCCTGCCACGACTTGGACAACGCTAATCTACAAAAAGGGGGGTATTGATATGACATCAGTCTGGAAAAGAAACCCATAGAATATATTACAACGATCAAAATGATGAATTTTGATCTTCAAAAAAACTGCTTGATAACAAGTCCATTAGACATACTAGGATTGCGAACTTTCCACCGAGTAGTTTTCTTAGAAGAAGTTCCAAACCTTTCTGTTATAAACAGGAACAACCGCCGCTGTTAATGCTCAATTATTCAAATTCTGAATTCTTTATTGCTTATGCTACAAGCGGCGCTTACTCTATACTCTAATTCACGGCAGAATGAAATGTCGTTGCAATTGGCCAAGAATTGGTTTATGTAGGAGGGTTTTTGTAGTTTGTACTTAATATTAAAATTTCTTTACAATAACTTTTCAATAGTTTACCTTTCAATTTGTTTTATAACTCAATGCTTCCGTAACCTTAATTTCCTGATCCTCAATATTCTGTGCCGCCCGTTTTTGTGTCGCCAGCATGGCCCAGCCTAACTCTAAACTTGTTTAGCCTATTATAGACTATGGTGAAATACGTTGCTCACCGTTTGACATTGAAATAGATGTCGCCGAGGGTCCCGTTTTTGCTTCTCGGTTCTTAATCAAACAGCAAACAGGCCGATAGAAAATAGGCAGACAACGGCTACATTGCTACCGTGTAATGAAGGATGTAATTGTTTATTTCTTTTTAAAGAAAGATAGTGGTACACCGTGAACGAAGGGGAGCTATAAATGTTCAAGACATGATTAAAGACATAAAAAGACCAAATCCCTATCGTGATAAGAAAGTGGGGAGATTGAAAATTAGCAAACAAATTCAACGGTTAATTATATTTAATGAGGAATCCTAGGAAGTCCTTTCAAAGGAAATGATGCACGTGTATTGAAATTGCTTTTTGATTTACGTGTTGTTTTCTTACATTCCTAAGGAAACATGTGTTCGGTGCAAGAAATCATCACAATATCGCTTTTTTCTAATTAGCTGTACTTGAATTGTACATTTAAATTATGCAAGCAATAACGAAGTAGAACAAAATGTTTAAAAAACATTCATATATTATCAACCCGTTAGCAACATCCCTTAAGCACTTGTATAGAGGAAGGCCCTAGTGAATGCAATAAAGCAAAATGTAACTGTGATCGACAATGATAGCAATGATTTCAAACAATTCTCCCTTATCAGACGGGACGTTGGAAAGAACGCGAATTCCCATGCCGCATAGACCTCGAACCTTCTGAACTAGAACAAAAGCGAAAAAGAATGCAAGATGCCGCAATCGGTCGTCTCTAGTTGATAGAAATTTAATTGTTGCGCTTGTTCATGTGCTATTGGCGGTATCATGCGATAGCGATCAGGAAATAGAAACACTCGATAAAGCGATTGAAATTTCTATCAGTCTGTTAGTTTATTAGAAACAGTTTCATACACAACGCTAGTGCAAGCAGTTTTTGTAATAAATCATTCTACCCACAAAAAATATGTTGCTCCCCTACCACTCCACCGGTATCACAACTGCCAAACGGCACACTCGAAGAATCTACTCGCGACGCGTTTGCACCGACCGCGAGGCCGTTCGGTTTTGCCAGCGGTCGGCCTTTCCCAACCGGAACCGTCTTGCGGTTGATTATTTAATTCCTGTCCCCACTCACTCGTAGCCGTCACGGCGTGATCGGCCGGATTGGCATTATCGCACCGCCACGCATTTGCTCTCCTCTCTACCCAACCCACTCTCCTCTCCCGTAAGCCCTCTCAAAAACTGTGGACTGTGATCATTAAATATGCCAATTAGACAAAAGTACGATTGCCTTCCGATTGTGCCGCGTTTGTGCGTTAGCAACATACACACATACACACACCCGCAAGCAGCAGCACCTCCAAATCTGCTACCCCGTCTGCGGCTTATCGCTCTTCGATCACACGGGGCTACAAAAAATTACACAGCCAGAACGGAGACGAGACGTCGGCTAAACCGAGCCTGGTTTATGGTGGGCACCCGTCAACAGTGACCGAACCGGTCAGCAGGGTTGGCACGGCAAAAAAAAAACGAGACCATTTTAAAACACTCCCGTCCAAACAAACCCGCCGCAATCGGCAAGTGGGGCACCCACAAAAACCCAATCTAATAGAGTCAAACTCACGCTCACACACGCTGCTCAGCCGCACGTTTGACGTGATTCGGGGCTTGCGCGTGCGCCCACCCTACCCGATCGGCAGCTGATAGGTTGGCTGGGGTTGAGGCTTGGGAGCTTAGATTTTTAACAAAAACCCACTTAGCTAGGTCAGTTCTCCTGCCACGGTTCTTCGACGGCCGTTTTGCTGACACGCTGCCGTTGCTGTGGGCTGGGGCGCGCTGGAGCTCGTTTCCGTTTTCGTCAGCTCGACGTGTGCCGGTACGGTGCGGAGCTGTACATTTGCTGCTACTTTGATTTACCTCTCGTCCAACTATTGCTTGATTGGGCACAGAAAACAAAGGCAATAGCCAACAACGGCAAACAAAAAAAAAAAATGCTTCACAAGGCACGCGCTCGTACACGCGGACACTCGACACCTGTCGGGAAAGTGGGTGCCCGGGTGGGCAAAAAATGGGTACGAATTTTTGCAAACTAATGCACCCCGCAAACAGAAAAACTGGCAATTCACACAGAAGTAAATAAATAAAACTTCATTCTTTCAAACCGTGGCCACCTTCAGACGTCCGCCGGAGTGACTGACTGCACGTCGCGTTTAATGGACTTTAGAGCCGGGGAACGTGTGCATTGATTTGGTTTGACTTTTTTTTCGACCACTTGCAGCACTTTAAGCAGTTTTGGCGTTCGATCTATTTGCTTTTTAGACTTGGTGGGAATGCAGGTGGGGTTCTTTTTTTTCGTAAACCTTCTGTTTGGCACAAAGTATGATGGATAATGTTGTTGTTTTTCTGTTTGCTGCACAGTTGTTTTGCCAAAATTGATTTAAATTGCGTTCCAAATGAGAGTCCCCACCGCTGGGGACAAAGTCCGTCCATTGGATTTATGTGCATGAGCGTCTGTGAGTGTGTATGTGTGTGTGTCGTAAAAGTTGCAAATGACTGTAAACAAGACCAACAACAACAAAAAGTGCAGAGTGAACGTCAAATTGCTGTCAATGCGCCAAAAAAAGAAACGATGGAAATGAAATAGTGGACCATACTTATGGTGACAATGCTGAACCTGAACCTGGTGATTTTAATCGTCCAGTTTTTTTTTTTGCTGCTGCCTTCATTAGGTACTTCCTCGCCGACCTCACTGTGCCAAATGTGTCCGGTTAGCTTGCCGCCTTGCCACGGTCCAGTACCCATCCCGTCAGCCTCAGGAACGAACGATGCTCAAATTAAATCGGCTTGGCGCAGGTCAGGCGTAGTGGACCGGTCGAACAGGTCCGCCCGGCATTGCGGACAGGTTGAGGCTTAATGCCTCTGCCCGTCACCGGAAAACGTTGTAGCGCGTAAAAACAAAGCAGAGCAAAGAAACAATCGCGATCGTTAGGAGGTGTTGTCCTCAGCGAGTGATGGTGATTGGTGTTAGAACTGCTTCAACTATCCCCGCCGAAAACAAAAAAAACGATGGTAGTCCCGCAAATTCGAGCCGATCAAGGCCTCCGACACATTGTACACTGTTGAGCGTCCTCTACTCGGTAAATTGAAACGATTGTATCAATTATAAAGGCATTAATTACGCTTAATATGCAGCTTACTGGAAATCAGCGAGGCATCAGTGGTGGATTTAATTCGTTTTTTTTTTTTAATTTACTTTAAATCCCGCATGACTGCATGACTTTACTCCTTGGAAGTTGTTAAAAATGGAACAAAGACAATGCATAATTCCAGAATGTGTTTATCGCTTATGGCAAATGTATTCTACCTCGAGCAACTTTTTTGGACACGAATTGGGTCGGAACAGAAATAGAGTATGTCTGAATCGTGTTTCAAAGTCAAAAAAATAAGGTTATTCTTGATCAGACAGAACTACACAAATAAAAATCTATCGTAATACAGGGACCGTGTATGTTTTACCAAAATTTATTATATAGATTTTTTATCAAAGCCTTTACGGGTATGTTATTGAATTGTTCCAGTAGACGACTGTACCACGGGAGCGTCGCTTAAGGCTTAAGACTTAAGAATTGTAAATTAAACATTTGTGATTAAGTATCTAACTGCATTGCTTTCAAATAAGGGCAATAAATGTTCATATCTTTAGAACTATTTTTGTAGCTCTTTAGGTTCCATTTCTCTACATCTTGCATGGATAAAAAGTCGCTGTTTTTAATGGTGTCGTTTACTTGTCTGTAGGTTCGTTTAACTTTTAAACTAAACTTTAGCTTTCAACAATGAAATAAATTTCATTTCTTTCCATTTTCTTCGTCAATTGTGCATGTTACAGTTGCGTCTTCCTACATGTCATTAACCAAAGTCCTTATCATCATCGTTGCACTTCCCGCAAAAAAACGTTCGACCGTGCCACGTGTACGTTATGACACGAGAAACCGCACCGGTGTGATGGTTCCTTGACGTGACTATTTGTCCGACTGACACAACGCTTTAGAAGGAACACGATTCCCGTGCGGTTACGGCGCTTGATTTCGCGGCGTGTAGAATTTCTCGCACCTAATCAACGTGCCCGAGAGTGCGTTTTGCCCGAGATTGTCAAACGAGCGGATTGAGTGGATTTATCGGTTGCAGTAGCTTCTTGCAGGTGAAACACCCAGTAGCATCGTGGCAGATCACATCGAAAACGCACCGATCAACAGTTTCACCTCCCCTCCAGCACCACCAACGTACGATTGCAACATTGTTTGAGGCCGCCACGGGATCGGTATGCATCCGTCCCTGCACTACCCACACTACCCGCGATCATTAAAACTACATCAATCAGCTCGCCCGCCCACCCGTGAAGCAGCAGCAAGGTGTCAGGTCTATGTTG
Organism: Anopheles arabiensis; assembly: GCF_016920715.1. Taxonomy (NCBI): domain Eukaryota; kingdom Metazoa; phylum Arthropoda; class Insecta; order Diptera; family Culicidae; genus Anopheles; species Anopheles arabiensis. Next base: position 89,058,346 of record NC_053517.1, on the reverse strand, counting down.
TGCCCGTGGCGCGCTAACCGCACGACATGTGCCCGGTGGTTTTGGCACCCTTGCCCGAGCAGGCCGAGATTATTTATCATTTTTATCGCCACCTTGCATACCCGCCGCTACCGGCCTGACACTTGACGTATTCATTAGATTGCCATGCAAATAGCCCGCGGAACTCGGGCCGCCGGGGAACGCCTTCTATGCTGCTGATTTGCAATGCATTAAGAGGGACAGCCCCCGATCTGGCTAGCCAAGTTGCAGCAGCAGGAGCATAAATAAAAAAAACCAAGCAATTCCTTGTCGTGAAGTTATCCTTCGCATCTAACGAACCGATCTTACATGCACACCATTTGCCTTGATTGGGGAGGGAGCTGCACCGGCCCAAACCAGCCCAAGGGCACCGGACGCATGAGCTACAAGCGCACGCTTGCTGAATACATGCTCGAATCGAGCGCTTCGGCTAATAAAAACGCACCTACGACCAGGCAACAACATCTCACTGGCCACTGGCGTTGGCCTTTCTGGTTGGTAAGGCCTCCGTCAGCACGCCAGCGTTCTAATCTTTCCCCGGGAGAATTTTTAAAAAGCGAGAACCAAAACTCCCGACCGTCGATAATGAAGAGCGGAACGGGATTTCGTTCGTTTAATTAGCAGGGTTCCGCTTTTGTTCTTTTACTTGCGAGTGCGTAATCTCTTGCGTTTCGCTTGACGTGGTAGAAAGAATTGGGAGATAGCACAGATGAACCGATACCCTTCGCTAGCCCTACGACGCGGACACGGTCAGGGAAGGTCACGGCAAAGTTTGAAGTGTTTCCTGGAAGTTGAGGCTGTTCCTAGTTGTTGACGAAATGGAACCGCATAGACAATCGCAGCAGGCGTCACAACCGTATATCCCTCGCAACGCACAATCGCACGAACACAGTAGCCAGTGGAACCGACCGCACAAGTTTACCCCTTAAAACCCGTCATGTCACGAAACGAAATTAAAAAGTCGAAAATACCGATACCATGCCCGACCGAGCAGGAGCTCGGCCGGGAGGAAGAACTCCTCGACGAAACGATGCCGCCGAGCGAACTGTTCCACTGTACCAGCTCACTGCTGGCTAGCGAATCGCTGTACACCGCCACGATCAACGGGCAGGAGTGTCAGCTTCCGTTCGAGGTGCTGCCGGAAGTGTCCTCTTCCGTCGTGAAACTGGAGGATACGGCCATCTCGCGCCAACCATTTCCCTGTCCCGCCGGGGGGTGCCGGCAGCCGTGCTGCTTGTTTATGTTCGCCACACACGTCGCCTTCGACCACCAGGAGGTGCTGGTGGACACACTGTGGCCGGGCGAAACCAACACCGTCCTGATCGACCCGTACACGGAACCGACCGACCAGCAGCGCTGTCACAGGCTTCTGCTTCTTAGTGGCAAAATAAGGTAAGTTAAAGCAAATGACGACAACTTCTGAGGATTTCCTGAAGATATGCCTCTTTATATCGCACACTTACCAGAGGACTTGGCGATGGGAAGCATCGGGACAAGCTGCCGTTTGCGCTGATGTCGTCGAAATGTTCGCTTTACGGGTCGGACCGGCTGGTGCTGTGGATTACCGGTCCCGATGCGGGCGATGGCCACCGGCAGCAGTACACGCTGGAGGCGGGAAAGAACGAATCCTCCCGGCTGGTGATGTACGCGGTAGCCTTCAGCGGTGAGATCGTGCCGCTGCACGGCTCGCAGGACGCGGCGGAGCTGCACCGGTCCGGCGCTGGGCTGGTCGTACCCGAGCAGCAGCTAGACTTTCTTACCGACAGCCGCACGAAGCTTCTGGAAGTTTGTGTGCATTTCTATTGATAACCGCTCGGACGATCGGGCGTGATGCAAATCGCGCATTTTTGCCGGTGGACTTGCGCGAATAATTCATCAGGAAACGCCTCCCTCTCGCGGGAAAAGGATTCGGTTGGTTCGCAGTACAAGCTCTGGCCCCAAGGGTGCATGGGGTTAATTTGGGTTTCGGTGAAATGGTCAATGGCGCACACGTCCATTAGCATCGTGTCGAGGAGCAGTAGTAAAAATCGTTGCCTGAAACGTGACCCTTCGTCGATGTTGTTGCTTTATTATGATGCGCGTGTGGGTGTGGCGGGGATGCACGGTGGTACTTGCGTGTGTCTTTTTGTCAATAGTTTGCAAGCATCAATGATTGGCCGTATGTAAATGCAGGGAAGAAGAGTGTTAGCCAGTGACTTGCGCTAAAATTAGCACATTTCACTTCCATTTCATGCCATCTTCTTGGTCGGTGGGAAGGTCGAATGAGAAATCGTCTTTGCGGGGCATAGTTTTGCACGTCCGGTGTCCTCTAAATGTAGCCGAGAAAGTCCACATCATTATAATAAAGGCACGGAAAGTTGAGAAGAAATTGGATACAAAACGATCCTTCTAACGATCCCTTCTAACTACCAATCTTATCAAGTGTTCTTCCAAATCAAACGGCAGAACAGTGTTTTGCCAGCGGTGTTTAACCTTCTCGAATGATTTTGTTTTCTTCTTCTAAACACTTACAGCTAGCACAAGAACGAACGGCAAAACAAAAACAAAATACCTCTTCCCTTTGTACTGCTACCGTGTGCGGTGGAAAGGCAACCGAGGCCGTCCATGGTCGACACTGCCAACAAAGACAAACAACCAACGACGACGGCTCTGGCTGGCGACAGCTCGCGGTAGGTCGAAATAGTGCATCCGCTGACACACGCCACACACGCCGGCTTTCGTCTTCTTCATCGTCGGGGTGGGGTGAAGGATGGTCTAGGGGGCTTAGGGGTTTCTTACTTTGTATAACAAACTTTCGCCACGTTCGCCGCTACCCGCTTGCGATTGCCTCCTTTTCCTCCTGTTTGCCGTTCGTGCCGTTCAACCGGTGGCCGATTGGCACGGTTTAGACTCGCGGCCAAAGTGGTCGCATGCCAGTGTTGGTTTACAGTACGAGCGGCACCGAGAATGGTGCTAACCTGCTGTTTTAAGCTAATTATGGGACAATATGTTCTACCTAGTCAAGGGGAGGGTTTACCAAAGAAAACCCATTGAAGTCGTTGTGGAAATTGGATTAGATGTGTTTTAGTTGGTATAATTCTAAACTAATTCTACACCAAAGTGGTCATTTTTTTTAGCCTTTTGTATACATGGTGACATTAATGCTTTGTATTTTGATTAGATTTTTAACATCATGAACATCAAAATAAGCAATCTGATGTATATTGCTTATAGTTATGAATTTTTGAACAAAAAATTAGTAACTGGAAACATTTTTACTCGCTTTTGTGCACCATAAGTTGTTGAAGTTGTTGCCATCAAAGTGTTCAATACTACGCAAGGCACAAAATGACTTTTCTTATACAACACTACCGACAGTCATAGAGAAAAAAAAGTTTTGATTTACAAAGTGGATTCATTTGTGCTATTAACGCACCTATTTCTGTCTGTAACGTATTAACTTTTTACTCATGTAGAAATTATGATAAATTTAAAAGGAATATCAGATAATTTTGGAGAACAGCTATGTTACACATCAATACCACCAAATCGAAATCTATAATTTCTTTTTTTTTTGTTATAAAATTCATGAAATTAAAACATGTTTGTAGGTAACAGTCTTCGCCTTGAAACTTCCTACCAGCATCTTCAAGGCTTTGAAACTTTCAAAATCGCACCCCAATCTAATAAAAACCAATCCCAAAACTAATAAAAAAAATCTAGTACCTTGGAGCTAAAACTTGTAACACACTTGCGAAAAATTGTTGCATTTGAGGCAAAAACTGGATCGTACTTTTAAAGGGTTTTGCAAGCATTTTGAAATGTTTCTAGGAATGATTTGTATTCTGAAGATTCATAGGTATTTCCACATGTTTTAGAGTAATTCCCACGATCTATTGGCATGATGATTGGGAAATATCCAAAGTTATTTGAACTTTTGAAGAAAAACTATAAACAATTCTGAAATCACTAAGTTTGTATTCAGTTTCGATTATCAATTTGTTGATCAATAATGTCAGCAATGGGAAGATGTCCTGATATGATCCTCGGTTGATTCATCTGAATCACAGGGTATTTTGTTTTTTAAATGCTCTGACTATCCCTGCATCGTTTTGAGTGTTGGTCGACACTATCACCGAGCCCGTTTTAGGTAAACAGGGTACTGTAGATACCTAATCCGATACTTATTTTTTGCATGCTCCTATTCACCAGCCCTGTATCATCCATGAACTTTCCTTGTTATCATTCCTTGTACCAAACCGTGGCGAGAAACCTCACTTCGACCAACGCGCCATCCAACGGTACACGACGGGGTAACATAATACAGCTCGCTGGCAGCAGCGTAATTCCCATCGAACCATCGACCTCCCACTGACACACACACACACACACGAGGGCTCCCAATGCCCCCTTCTCCTCGCCATCCTTTACCAACATTGCGCGAACCGAAGCGGAATGTGCGACAACGGATGTTTCTTTGCGCGATGCCGCCAGCGTTGCCACCGCTCGTGTTAGCGCCCTGCCAGCCAATCCGTTTGCGAACGGGCGTCGGGGAGAGTACTCGCGCGCACGCTTCGGCCTCCCGGTTCAATTAAAGCAAATTATTTATAAACTCATTTACATTGTTATAATTTTCGCGCGCGCGCGCGCCTTCGTTCGCTTTACCCCCTCCGTTTATGCCACCATCCAAGAGTGGCGACGGCCCTGACAATGTCCACACACAAACACATTGCCAATCGGGCAAAACACAAGAGTGCCGGGGAGCTTCAGGAAAGGGGTGGTTCACGTGTGGTGTGGGCCACCCTCCCCCGAAGAGACGCACGGGTGGCTAAGTGCGGCACACGCGCTACGTTGGCAAATGCGGCGCGCGCTCGGTTTGTTATTCTAATGTACACACACACACACACTCACATGCACGCAACAGTGTAATCGGACTTTGGCATTCGGTGCCGGGTCGCACGTCTCATAGATTGCCACCCCATTGGTGGCCATTGGCCGCCTTCGCCTTCGTCAGCTAATCGGCGAACTGGAGAACTTTCTGCCCAAACAGGAGGGCGATAGTTTGTGAGTGGTCGTGCGAAGCGGTCACAGCCGGAGGTCACCGGACCCGGACTCGATACGCAATTGCTGTAAAAGGTAAACTTTTGGTTAAACGGTCATTTACTGCTCCATTCATGCATACCGTGCCGAAAGCAACCAAGATATTTTTGGAGCAAGCAAGCTCCTCAAAACCCTTACGCTGATAGTACTGGCAGGCGAGGACCCGCACCCGTAGTTGTATAATCAGACAGAGAGATTGCTGTAATACTTGGATTACATGGCCCATCAGCACAATATTTCTATTCAAATTTCACCGCCGGGCGGGGACGGCTTCAAGTATCCCAACAAAAAAAAAAAACCAGCCGGGTCGTCTGGACCTTGGCCTCGATCGACGAACGCTTGTTGGGGCGTACGGCCAACCCTGGCTGCATTAATATTTATCGAGCGGTCGTCGCCATTCCAAAGAATGTCAAAACGCTTGCCGTCGGGCCCGTGAGCGTCCGGGATAATGCCGGTCGTCGGCCGTCCGTTCGGGGGTTCGTTCTGCTCATCTGCATTCCTGCCTTCGGGATGAGGTCCACCCCCGATCGGGACTCCCGATCGCTTGGCCACGCTTACGTAAGTGTCAGTGGCATCGGGCTCAAAGGCGCACGCACAGAACGATCCCCAGAGAAAGTGCTGCGATGTGCCTAACGGAATCCTGTGCGTCTGGAATGAGTATCAGGCTTGATTTGAAACGCAAATGCGTTGGGGGCGGCAAGCGAGACAGTTCTCGCAATTTCCTCGAGGTCCTGCAGGCTCGTAGGGCCTACTGATAGGTTGGGAAGGGCGACTTTCTGATCTCACGGAAGCAAACGCAACGGAGAGATTTGATTGACGCAACGCATCATTTGAAATTCTGGAATGACATCTCGAGCATCGTCTCGCAAGAAGAGGTTTTTGATGGTTTTTATTAGAACTGATCTGATGCCTTTTTGCCAGCATTCATTCTGCCACAGCTGAAGAACTTTGTCAATGGAAAATCTTTCTCTAGGCTACACCTCGACGATGCTAAACTCCGTCATCAGGCAGGACATCTTGGCCTGCGACGTGATCTCGAAGAACGCCTTCCAGTCGCCCACGAAGTCTGGCGGTATCTCAATGCCAAAGTCACCGACCGGTAGCATCGCAAACGATTCCGTGTGCTAGTGAGGCGGTACGGAAGGTGGCAGTGTTTAGTACATACGTTTTCTGCCACATTTTCCACGGCTTTCTACTCACCCCCTCCGGGAATGGGCAGCCCTTTTTCTCCATCATGCTGGTGATGACGAACCACGGTTCCGTGCTGACCTGCAGCAGCGGGCATAGGTCCAGCACCTTGCGGCCCAGCAGCGCATCGTTCCAGGTGCCCTGCTCCAGCCGTTTGGTGTACACGTTGATCTTGACACGTACAATAGTAGGGTAGTTTATCAGTGTCACATTATCTTCGGCAGTTTGCAATCACTAAACGCACAAAATACCTTACCTCGACGGGACTTTCCAGCGCACGGTTCAGGCGCACCATACCGTTCAGTACCATGCTGTCATTTTCGTCCGGTATGACCTGCAGCTCGGACAGATCGAGCATCAGCTCACTGTCCAGCGCGTCCGGACACGCTTTGAACGATTCGCCAAACTGTACGGCAAATTCACCCTGTTTGTGTGTATGTGTAAGGATAAGAATTAGTTACTGCGGTGCTCAAGCTTCTTGTTCTTAAACGGTTCAAAACCTTTGCAAAGCTAAGCGCGAACAGTATCACGCCACTGCAAACTACTGGTGAGATGAGTCTATGCACGGTTGCTGCCATGTTGCGGCGTAAGTGTATCCGCCGACTGATGGTTGAATATTTATAGATCTTTTGGAACTCGTTTTTGCTGGGAAGTACATGCACGATCGTTGTGATTTACCCCGTTTGTACACTATCTGCCAGCCATCTGTAACAAGCTTTGACCATGTTTTGTTCGCTGGAAACATGGATAAGAGAGCATGTAGTAGGACTTGTTTCCGGCACGTGGAAGATGGATTATTCGGGATGGCTAACATGCAATAGGCTAGTGCAGCAATTAACTGAATATAAAATATATTATTATGGATAAGACTTCAGTGGTAGTTTTGTAAAGCAGTTTGCTCCATAGATCCATAGAAAATTGCATTTAATTGTTGCACAGTCATCTAAATTAGTACTAGTTTTGAAACTCTGGAGGTTGTAAATTTACACATTGGTCTGGATGACTTATCAAATATGATCTTTTTGATTTTGGACTTGGATTATTTCTGAACATTTTTGGGTGCCTTCATATAGCTTAAGAATAATTCCTTTGTGTAGAGTTTCCCATGTTTTTATGTATTCAAAAATATTTTGAAGTATGTTACGAGTATGCTTCCAAAGTTTTTGATTTGTGCCTCAAACTTTCTTGATATGCTTACAAAATTGTATTAAAATCCACACAGTTTCAGGAAAAAATAGTTAGACAAACCAAATGAAACCGTGGAGCATGCAATAATTCGTAGGAAATCCTGTAAAATTCATCCTGGGCAATGAATTTTATAAATACAACTCCGGTAAAATCAAATGCTCAATATTCGATTGTACATACTGTCCCCCAAGTATAGTATTAATGCGGACCGCGAAGAACCCGCGCATCTAGAACTTCCACGGAAGTCGAATTTCATGGTTTTTAGAGAAAATGTAGTTAATTTTCTTGTAGCTTTGTTGGAGGTGGTAGGGTTTAGACCCACGCTAGAATAATTACCTGATGTGATTCTGACTGAAGATTACAATTTTGTACATTCTTGAACGATTTTTACAATTCAATCAAAATGGAATCCATTTTGCATTTTTGAATAATTGTATCAAATCAGGTCAATTTGTCCAAACAACTGTCAAATTAAAAAGATCTTGTACATCCGATTCCGCAATCAGGCAATGGACCTCAATAACAATATTTACAATAAGACTGAAACATTATGAATTTTGTACCAAATGAAGGATGTTATGAACATTTGTTTTGTTATTCTTTGGTATATTGTCGCCTTTTAACGTAAAGAAAAAAGGAAATTATTGTTTGAAAATTATTCAAGAAGATGAATTTGTTTGATAATGATATTATTTTAATTAAATTTTGCATCGTTTGATTAAACTAACAGTGTTAAGAGGTTCTGGTGGAACAAAACTACTTCATCTAAGGAGTTACGCAGCTGAAGAATGAAAACGTACATCGTTCTGCCATTCCTAGAGAATGAAACCTTGAGGATTAATCCCTTTTGAAAAAATATTGTTTTACCAAATGCTAATATTTTTTACAATCACCAACTGTACAAAAAATTACGACAGTGCGGTTTATTTAACACAAAATTGAATAGTGATAGAGCAATACTCTTCGCTGAGATATTTTTTAATTATAATTGCTTTTATTTTACCTCGCCTATCGAAACCGCGACGTGCATTGAAAAGTTGCAAAAAATAAAACACCTAATTCAATTTCATGCCACGAAGCAATATTCGCACGAACCTGCCGCAACCTTCCACCGATTTTTCGATTGTTGTTTCCGGGGTGGTAAGGTAAGGTGGGAAGAGAAGGGGCATCGGGAGGGAGGGGACCCAACCACCCAAACTATCGCACTGGCGCGCACACAACACGCATTCGTCAGCGAGCCATTTGAAACGTGAAAAATTACCCGCAGCAAGTATCGGCCATCAATCACTGGGCCCTAACGGCCTGCGCACCGACTTCTAGCACCGACCACCATCCCGACCTGCCCCACCTGCCCTGACCGCCTCGTACAAGTGCCGCTAATTGCATTAGATCGCCACCATCGCCATCCCGCCTGTCGACAATGCCGGTCCGGCGCAACAATCATGCCCCGCGTGTAGCAAAAAGCCTCAATCAAACGGTCACCTGCGCGGGCAAATAAAATAAATAATACAAAGAAGCGAAACCCCCGCCAAACGGCCCCCACTGACCGGGGGGTTGTGCGAAAGAAAACACGCCACCGCCATCACCATCACCACCACCACCACTACGACCACAGTGACGGTGACGACCGTGCGACGAACGTTCGGGCGCGCGCGCGCGCTCTCGCGCGTGTGCCCTTTCCGAACGCGGCGCGGAATCGTCGGCGGAATGAAAAATTATCTCAAAATCGCACCATCGCACGTTTCCACGCGCCCGGCCGGAGGCGACGGCGGGAGCGGTGCTGCGGTGCCCCGGACCTGCCATAATTACGACAAAGTTGCCATGTACTTGTGTTGTTGTGGGCCGAGCCGCGGGTCGCGTTCTTTTGTCCGCCCGGAGCCGCCGCACTATCGCACGGCCGAAATATGGGCACGGGAGGGGCTAGTGTTGTTTAGAGAGGGAGAGAGAGAGAGGGAGTGCGGGCGAGGAGTGAGAGCAGCAGCGGCGACGGGGTTTTCCCGTCACCCAGCACGACGAGCACGGGGGTTGGGGCTGGCCGCGCAAACGGTGCGCGGTTCCGACACACACGAGGCGCAACGCATCGCCGCTTCGCCGGTGGTCATTTGTGTGCGGATGAACGGGCGTGATCGTGCCGCCGTCTAGCTTCACTGGGCGTGGGAGAAGGGGGCAAAAAAGCGCCACCCGTCTGTCACCATTAGTACACCCTCTCCCCCCGTAAAGCGGCCTGTGAAGACGCACGACACAAATAAGCGTGTGCGCTTGTCAGCGGTGAAACAATGCGGGCGCTACAAGCACGCGCACACACACACTGCGTTTAGATGATCGTTTAACGGATGTTTCGGGGAGGGATGTTCGAGAGGGGGTGTGCAAATGGCATCGCTAGGAGCGGGACCGGGTGATCTGAAGCTGAGCAAACATTGTACGGTGAAGCGAAACGGCGCGCGTTGATGGACGACTCTCGGCGCGGCACGTCGGAAGCTGCATGGCAGTGGGCAAGCGTGGAGGAACGTTCCCATCCCTCCGGCTTGTGGTTCGTGGTCACACAGATTGTGCATGAGTCAAGCGCGGGCACGCTCGTGTTATCTGATGGTAAATTCAATTTAGTTTATGATATCGGGCTCCGGGGGTTTTGCTGCGAGGATACTCTATTGTGGGAGCTCCCATTTGTGCCTTTTTTGCCGTCGGATTAATCATTCCTCAAGTGCAAATTAGATGGAGGTTTGGTTTCTTCTTTTGCGTAGTGACCTTCACACGGTCATACACGGACAGATGGAATATTCCTGGGCTTAATGTACCGAGCGCAATCGAACAGTCACAGTCTTTGCTACTGCAGGACCATTCTGTTGAGTTTCGATCTCATCCGACTTTGAAGAGTTAAAGTTCATAATTTCATTTTTGAGCTATTGACGTTTCATTAAGTCTCACTTAGTAAAATGAACAAATAAATAAAAAAACTAATACATAACTACTAATCATACGTAATACTAATACAAACGTAGGACTGACTATCCTGCTATGGTAACAATAAGTCACTGAAAGCCAAGCTCACTTCATTAGTGGGTACAGGCAGGCCTTGACCGACAGCGGTTGTTGTGCCAAAGAAAAAAAAATATATAAACAAACAAATAACATAAATCACTAAGTTTCTGGACATTTATTATATAAATTTCGATATCTTATTAAGTTTTGGGACTGATACATTCGTTTTCTGTTATGTTTTTATTTACATTTTTACAATTTTACTTTATTTTTCATCTTCTTTTTTTGCTTCTTCTCCTCCTTATTCTTCTATTTCTTATTCTTCTTCTTCTTCTTTTTATTATTATTATTATTATTATTATTATTATTATTATTATTATTATTATTATTATTATTAATATTATTATTTTTTTATTTTTTTTATTATTATTATTATTATTATTATTATTTTTATTATTATTATTATTATTATTATTATTATTATTATTATTATTATTATAATTATTATTGTTATTAATATTATAATTATTATTATTATTATTATTATTATTATTATTCTTTTTATTCTTCTTTTTATTTTTGTTCTTTTTTTCTTTTGTTTTGTTCCTGACTATCTACCAATTCTTATTTTTGCTATTAATATCATTATTCTGCCACTACTACCACTATCTCTATTAACCAATAAATCTAAATAAACCAATTGACTGCTGTTGATAACTAACATAACAATGTTTACATTCGAAACTGACTTGGAAAACCCTGTAATGAAAAATAATGATTACACCTGTCCTGTTCTCTCCAACAAAAAGAGAAGGAAAACCCATTAATTCGAAGATTATTCAACTAAACGATGCAAAACACGTCATAAACCCAAAAAACTATCACGCACAATCTCTAGATTCTAGTGACATGTGAACAGAGGTAAATAAAATTTTTTTATATTGCATAGCTTTTTTCTTCCTCTCGCCACACTCTGCGCTGATACACTCACTGTTCTAAATCTAAAAAAAGTAATTAAACAAAAGGCGCCACCCGTAAGATAAATATTTAATTAAGACGATCCGATAGTCCATCAATCGAGCTGACACCCGCACGTACAGTGATGCAACGCTAATGCACTTCCCTATCTCCTCACGTTAATCCAGTTCAACATCCTCTCACCGTCGTGATGTTAATTCCTGCCCGGAAAAATGTACCATTTTCCCTAAAAACCCAATTTTCCTACCGCTCGTGAAGCGCTAATCCGTGGTGGTGGACTAATCGAAGCGTATCGACGATAGACGCACCCCAGGCGGGAACGGGAGCGAGGTCGGAGAAGTGAAAAACTATTGCCCCACGAGCCGACCGTGAGAAGATGCTGCCGCATGTGTCCTGAGAAGGGGTGGGGAGAGGAGGCGGAGAAGGAAGCAAAGTGGTGGCACGGGAGTGCAATCAAATGCAAACACACACACACATGGGGCGGCGAATGACGGTTCCGCGTGGCGCGACACAAAGTGCTACAAAGTATGAGCCTCTCGGCGGCGTAACGACGGCGTACGGCGCAAACGGTCCGACACCGACACTTCGACTCCCCACCCCACCAGTGTGCACCGCTCTGACGCTCATTGCATTCCTTCCATTGCCGCTTCAACACCATCACCCCTTACCATCCCTCTCTGTTTGCTAAATGCCTAATGATGCCTTAGCGAGCACGCGCGCACGCGCAACCACTAGCGCTGGCGAACGTTTTATTTAAAGTTTTTTTTTTCCTGTTGCTGTTGCTTTGACGAATCGTTCCCACGTTTTTGACCGAAACCACCACCACCACCATCACCTTCCTCATGCGGGTTTTTTAGGATGAAGGGGAAAGGGGAGGTATGCCCTTTGTCGTCCCGCTCGAACACGGTTACCAACCGACCGGTAGTTCCGTCGCGCGCGCACAAGAGGCACCGCGGGTTGCTTCTTCCACCTTCGCTGCTGTTGTTTCACTACACGTGGTTGGGGTTTTTTGTGCTCGCACTGACAAAGGGGGAAGGAAGGGGGAAACAACTACCAATTCACCCGCAAGTGCCGTGCCGCACCTCATTCCGTGGGGTGGGTGGGTTGGTTGGTGTGGCCACCCTCTCTGTCAAAGCTGAGATCGAAGCGTGAAACGATAATCTCCACCGACGGTCTGGACGGACCCGTGGTTTTCGTAAAACTCGTCCCAGGGTACGGGTTTTTGGGGAGGCCGAAAAGGCAGCAGGGGAACGTGAAGGGTGGGAAAGGGCACTGAGATTTACTGCACGGCTCGTGTGTCGACACATCGAGTCTCGGTTCCCGGGAGGTGGTGGTGGTTAAGCCAAGACAAGTCGGCTAGTGTTTTTGCGCCTTGCCTTTGCCACCCCGATCCTCTACTACTTCACACTCACGCCCCCTCCCCATGCGCTCCAAATGGTGTGTCGAGTGCACGTCGGACGTCAAACGCAATCGATGGGCGATACTTTCGACACATTTTGACGGACGACACGGGGGTGCACACTCTCTCGGCAAACGGCATGTGGTTGTGTGTTTGGACTTGGTGGTTTTGTTGTTGTTGCCTTTCCCATTTCCCCCATTAGAATGAAACACAGTGGCATACAGTTGCGGGTGCCGATAAACCACAACACCCTGGTGGCGATTTTTTTTGTTTGTTCGGAAAGCCTTTAATGGAGAGGGCCAATCAGGGAAGGAATGTTTACAATATATTGGAGGTATGTCAATTCCCTTCGTTCGATGAAATCCGCCGATGATGCTCGGAGGCAAAGGTGTTGATCCTGACTATGATTAACCTTGACCATATCGTACAATGTACTTGTGTGCACGTGTGCAATAGAAAAAGCGAGATTGTGACGACTTACATGGAAGGTAATGTCAAGGTCAAGGAGCTTACAGTGGGGTGTGGATAACTTTTTCGTTGAGGAACTTCAAACTTAATGAGCAAATCTTATTGGTTATAATATCTTTTTTTTACAAAGATCTTTATGAATTGATCGTTCAGCGATCTCTTCAGACAGAGAATCGATGTTCTTCAAATAAAACAACAGGTGTACAACACTTTGGTAGCAAGATCATTCTCTCATTTGCGGTTACTTTCAAAACTGAAAGATTTGTAAGGCTAAGTAAGGGGCGAACATTAGGTCCTTAGCGATTACATTATGTATACCCTGCTGAAGTGTTCAGCTTGATTGAGATATTTGCATTATAGAGGTAAATATTTACTTGTGTGGGTAGAAAGGGTCTTTTTTCGGGGCGATTCTTGCGATCTTGGAGTTCTGGTCGCTTAGTTTGACTGCTGGTTGTTCAGCCTCTGTGCGTGTTTGAGTTTATCGCTCTTAAGATTTTTAATGAAGGTCTTCTCTTTGAGTTGAATTTTCTGATGCTTCAATCTGATTGCTCCAAAACTGCTGCTAGACGTTACAACTTTAAAGTAGAACAGAACAGATCCACACTTTTACTTCTGGCATTCGAAAAAGAGTTTAGGCCACGGCTAACTACTACGATCGTAAGATCTCCAAGTGAGGTTGCGTTTTATATCAAACATTTAAGGCTATAGAGAAAGAAACTATGGTTCTGGTTATGATTGTCACAATGTGCCTTGTTTGTCGAGGACTTTCAATGAACTCTTTCCTACTCTAAAACAACACTCTGCCAATGTATCCTTCACAGATTGACCTGTAGTATTTGCATGACCCTTGAACTACATCCAGAGCTCTGGTAAGATCAAGGCCAATGCTTCAGTTAATGCCTTCATTCTGTGCTAAAACGGAGACCTCAATCCGATCGTGATTTTTTTTTAGAATTGAGAAGAATTTTAAGAAGAATTTGTATTCTAGGGCTTGGCTAGAGTAAATCTTAGCTCTCACAGTTCATAGCTGCATTCAGAGGATGTCCTATTTCAGCTTCTTTCACACTCCATAGCAACCTGTCGTAGTAGTTTCACTAGGATGAATGTCTCTTTAAGCTGTAGCTTCACCATAGAGGAACACCTTAGGGAGATCTCACTCTATCCACACCTCGTCTTTACAATTCCTCAATACACTTTGTTAGCGCTCCCTACCACTGTATTCCCATCGCTGACTCCGACTCGATCGTGCCCCGTTCGGACACGTTCACGCTCAATCATGACAAATGGCCCAAAACGTCAGTGGCGTACGCTAACAATGTTGCTGCCCGTCTCCTTCACCGACAAACTGGCATCAATATTTCACTAACTCATTTCACGCTCCCGGTTACCCGATTCCGGACACAAACTCACGCACACACACACACACACAAGTTGGTGCGTGATCGTTAAATTTAAACCTCCGCAGCTTATCCGCTGGCGTTTCAGTGAGCAGTAAAAATACACCACGAAGCTAAGCGTCTTTAAAGATTGAGATGAACAAAAAAAAAACAAGGCGGCACACTAACATACACACACACACACGCGCGCGGGAGCGCAAAAAAGGCGATCAGTTTAATGGCGAAATTATCTACAGCGAACCATAACGCCGGGATCGGCGGTACGCTGGTCGGAATCGTCGGCGTAAATCGTTTGACTCACGCGGCTCAAGGGTGAGCTTAATCTCCCGCCGGGGATCCGGTCGGGGCCGGGTCATCTTTGGGGCGATTTGCCCGATGTGAGTGTTGCTGCCAGTCAGCCTGCCTGCCCGCCTGCCGCGTGAGTAATAAAACGAAACGATAACAAGCTGTGAGCTGTGAGCCGCGCTGAGTGGAGCTACTTTGAGGGCGGCTGTGTCGGCACTTCGAGCCATCCGTACATCCTTATTTACAGGACAGCTTTGTCACAGACCGATAAGGCTGTATGTGTATTGTAGTTGTGATGGTTCTAAGCGCTAGGCCGCTGATTATAAATACAACATCTTCCACTTCATCGCCTACAATCGACACCGACGTTCGGACCGGCTTAATGTACACCCTTCGTCCGTGGTACGAAGTACTCTCCAGAGGGTATTTTAATTACAAAAATTGATACCCACTAGCAAAGCGGAGGATTTGATCGCTAAGCTCCACTTAGTGCTCGCTAGTGATTGGGCAATTTAGTCCCTCGGGGCTGGGAGTTCTTGCCCAACCGCATCAATGAAACAATGCCACATTTGCATCGCCCTCGTTTTCGTTGTGAAAGCTCGACATTGGCTGACACCAATTGCCCACCGGGTGCCTGTTTTTCATGATCACCGGTAGTGCCCACCGGAACCACCGCTTTCCCGCTGCGCACTAGATCGTGCCCTTTTCTTTGTAGTGCGCGCCTGGCCGATGCTAACACGTGACAGTTGCCGGGTGGTGGCCAGTGCTTCATGATGCTCCGTGCGAAATTGATTTATTCCAACAGCGAAAAGGCATCGATCGTGCGATCATCCCAATCGGCACCATACCGCCCATTAGGGTTGCAGATGAGCGCAGCTTGGGAAGGATTCAGGGAACTATTTTTTTGTGTGTGTGTCCCCAAATTCCTTTAGAACGCGAGTTCGATGTGCTGAGTTTCTAGGCTTTTTTTGCTACTTTCACATGAAAAAAATGCGGAAAGTTTGCATGGGTGACCTCACTACAGTCGGATTATTTTAAAACTGAAGTCCCCAACTCTCCTTACCCCTTTGCCCGATTTTGATCGCTAGAATTTGGGGGAGAATATTCGCACGAACGGACATCACGAGACAGCCGCACCCGAAGGACTGCCGGTCACGTGTTGCGCACAGAACAATGCTTGAAACGAGCGCGTGTGTTCCTGCGGATGGGCAGAACACTGCCGAAAGCAACAAGGGGCAGCACCGCGCTCCGTTTGGCAAGTCTCGTGTGCCGGGTAGGACGTTTTTGTTGTTGTTGCTGTATTAAGTGGGTCGTCTGCTGCTTGAACGATCAGCCTGTGCGGGAATTGGCTTGGCGCTGCATCGGCCGTCTCGTGCGCTTCGTACGCGGCCGGGCTCGAACGCGCATCGTATTAGAATGATTCTATGCATCACGTGACTGTTTCCTTTGGCTTCGTTCTCTCGCGCGGTCTGGCGGAATGGGTGATTAGACGACATTTGCACTGGATGCGGACCGTGCTTGAAGGTTGTTGAGCCGAACCGAACCGGGCACCGGAGCAATGGACAAGTAGAATGAGTTCTCTTTCCATTTTGCAAAAAAGATTCCACCCGTGAGTTTCTGTGCTTGTGTGCATATTGTTAGGCGCCAAATCGAAATATACATGCTAATGTTTAGATGAATATAGAAATTGTACAATTTATGTAGATTTGGGTGATGCCGCTTGGGGGCCCGGGTTAACGGTATTATTTTATTCTGCGAAATGGATTTCTGTCCCTAGAATGCAAGGCTTAAAGTGAATCAGCAAATGGTGAATATAAAAAAAAAGCAAATGGTGAATATTTTGTCCTTTGAGTGTGTTGGGATATTTAACATTGCTGCATGATATTTGTACATGGTACCATACGGGTATACAGGCGGAGAGTTTAAGGCGCACTGTAACACTGTGCATCAACTGTTCTATTAACTATACAAATTGAATTCAACAATTTCTACAATAGTTTACATGCTTAATTTAAACGATGCACCATCAAAAAGGTTCGTCGATTACCGAACATTGTTACAAAATCATAAAAATAATGCATAAGTTCTGGATTCGAAACAGGTGTACGTATCGTTTCAAAAAAGGATTAGGTCCAGGAACAGAGTCAAATAGTTTTGGATCTAGTATCAGTTTCAGGTCCGATATGGGTTCAGTATCAGTTCCAGCAGTTCCAAAACCAATATGTACTCAGTATCAGTTTAAGAACTCAGTAGCAGTTCCACGACCGGTATGGGCTCAGCATCAGTTCCGGGACAGCGATAAGTTAAGCATCAGTTCCACGTCCTGTATGAGTTCAAAATGAGTTCTAGTACCGATATGGATTCAGAATCAGCTTCAGGACCAAAATAGGTTCAGAATCTGCTTCAGGATCGATAAGGCCTCAATATAAGTTTTAGGACCGATATGTGTTCAGTATTAGTTCCAGAAACGATAAGAACTCACCATCAGTTACAGGATCGATATGGGTTCAGAATCAGTTGCAGGACCGATAAGGACTCAGTGTAAGTTCTAGGACCGAAATGGGTTTAATATCAGTTCTAGACCCTTAAGTACTCAGCATCAGTTCCAGGACCGGTCTGAGTTCAGCAGTATCAGTTGCAGATGCATCAGTTCCTATACTGGTATGGGAGCGCTATCAGCACTTTAGCGTAGTTAAAGGTTCTACATTAGTTTCAGAACTGAGATGGGTTTTGGAACCGCTTCTTATAGCGTACACCTTGGCGGTAAGGGAGTTGTCTTGATATTACGTAGCTTAGCCCTGTATCTGGAGCTAATTGACTAGTTTTATAGTAATGTTTATCAAACATAAGTAAATTATTGAACAAAATTGAAAAGGATTAACTTTAATCTCATTTTACCGAAAATTATGCAAATGTAAATATAAATGTTATCCTAATTAGCTAATCTGCACGGTAGGATTTTATGAGAAATCTAAAATAAAAACTTGTTTTTCGTTGTCATAAAGCATTTCAATTCGTATATAAAACAATAAACAGCACAATTGACAGTAACACGTGACACGCCGGCAAATCGGGCCACTTATTTAATAGTCAATGTTTCGTAACTCCACACTCATACGAGAACTCCCTGGCAACAAACATTTCGTAACCCGAAGCACCTTAACCTAGGAAGCGGCTACGGAAAGTCAAATGTGGTTCGTTGCGAAATAGGCAAAGCATCGATTTGCCCGCAAAATGTAAAACATCTTCCCCCCCTTTGTTGCATATTCGCCCCGCATATCTCTCTGTGTGTGTGCCCATTCTCAGCTCTGCCTAATCCCTTATGCAGCCGATCGCCGATCGGGTGCGCCGGTGTTTTTGTTTTGAAATCGCGCTGCCCAAAGTGTCTAGCCGATTTGTGTCTGCACGCGAGGACTCGGGACGACCTGATCAATCGGGCGGTTTCGCACCTCTGTTGGCGTCACGTGACCGACACCAGCGGGAGGAGGGGAGGGGGGGGGGTACGTGCGTTTGTTTTGCCATTTGAAAAGCGTTGGAGGATAAGAAGGAACCTTCTGGCGCTTGGTGCGCATATTCGACACACTGGCAGAGAGGGCGACAGTACTGCAACATTAACGATGCACATTGTTGTTTCTGTCGGACGGTTCCGGTGGAGTCGCTGATCGATCGAGCGGCAATGTTAGATATGTATTTGCTTGCTGCTCGTGGTTCCGCCCCAGTCACGAGATATTCTAGAATTTCAAATGATAGCAGCAGCTACTGCATTTGATTTCGGATGCAGCGCGTTTCCTTCTTCGACAAAACCGGGCTTTGTGGGATGGAGAATATGCAAGTGAATGGGTGGAATATGTGCTAGCCTGAGCTCAGACAAAAACGTGACGTTTGGTTGGTGTTTTGTTGGTAGGATGTGTTTTCTTATTGGATATTTTAAATATTAGAATGTTGGAATAATATTTAAGTGTTGAAGTAACCTTAAGCGAAATATAGGTTTGATGAATAAGAAAATATGAGAAAATAAAAAAAAACTGAGAAATTTTGAACATTTTTCTAATTTGCACATAAATGTAAGCAGGTAATTATATTTTTTTGAAATAGGTTTTTATTTTGTGAATTTATTTTTTGTTTTAAAATTACCTTAAAACAAACCTAAAACATTACATTGTTGAACGACATTAAGACAAAAAAGCTGTTAAACGCTTCCAGCTTTCCCCACAAAAACATATCTTTTGGAAAGGATATAACTAGCGCCATCTATGGGCGGCTCCTAATACTGCACCCCTTATTGGAATGTTTCTGATACAATTTCTGAATCAGAATGAAGGAACCGCGTTTTACAAGCGTATTTTCCGCAAAATTCGTTTCGAATGTGATTTTAATAATTGTTTCATATAATTGCCGTAACCACTTTGACGCTGAGAGTTCATCAATGGACCCCACAAATGAACTGGGCAGGTTGTGGTGAGAAGGGGTCAGTAAAAACCCACCCCATCGCATCACAATTTTCTGCCGTCTCACGCTCTCCGCATCGTACGTGCGGCAAACTTCGCTAATCAACCTGCGCACGTGTGAATCACGTACGCACTCGAAAAGTTGAGACGATCAGACAAAAAAACATACATACACACACACACAAATACCATCCCTTAATTTTTCACACCTGTCTCCGTGCCTCTCGCCTTTCGTTCTCCCCCATTCGTGTGTGTGTGTGTGTTTGAAGAGCCTTCGCGTGCTCCATCAATGTATCGCTAAGCGATGACCGATCATCCTCATCGTCATCATCATCATCGGCTTCCATCCCCCCTCCTCACTGGATCGATGAATTGGACATTAGGCACGAGCCAAACCGCGCAATCGCTCCATAGTGACCAATCGCTATCGATCAGGGGATGGGAGAGGGGGTGAAGCAGAGAGAAAGAAGGCAACAGCAATGGAAGAAGTAAAACAAAAAAAAAAAACATCCGGAAAAATAAACCAACAGCTCACGAATTGACGTCAGCGTGGCCGGGACGGGGTGTCACGCATCGATTGCTCTGTGGCCTCGTGCAGAAATGGTAGGGAAGGGCGGAAGTTGGGGTTGCAGGGCAAGGGTAACAGCAAAAACGCATCCCACCTCCCGTGCAGTGTGGGGTTGGACAGAAGCAAAAAAATAAAAACAGATAATTTGCGCCTCCGTGAGCGGGTGACACACGTGGGGGGGGGGGGGCGAGGTCTTTGCCTGGGCCTTTGCAGCTAAACCGGAACAGCACGCTCGGAATCGGAAAAATCGAAAGCGGCCCGGAACCTTCCGGACGACCCCGAACTGCCCTTGAGATCGATAAGAAATGTGGAAGGAGTGGGGGTGGAAGATGAGCCGATAACCTGTTCGGATTTTTGGCTTTTTGTTTCCCTCCCAGCAGACATAAACACACACGAAAAGGTTAAGTTTCATCATATTTGTTGGTATGATTTTGTTTTATATTTTCTCATTCTCACAATTTGCGCACTGACAAGTGCTAGGATTTTCTCTTTACGGGCTTTCCTCTTACAAAATATGTTTACAAATATATAAAAACTATTTTTCTTCTTTACATAGGATATCTCGTCTCTAGGACACTTACAGGCTAGGTGTTGTAGGTTTATATTAACTTCTGTATAAAGTATGTACAATGTTTAGCTCTGCTCTTTCACTCCTGCCTTTTCCTTTCCTTACAGATTTGCTTACTGTTTTTCCTCACTCTGTGTGTCTTACATAAGCTCCTTTCTTGTGTTTCTTTTCCCTCACCCACTGTCTCCTTCTGAACCTACTTCTGCTCAACAAAAGACGTGAGGTTGTGAGCAATAATTTAAACGAACGTTTTTTAGTTAAAAGTTCTCTTAGCCGCTTAAAAGAACGTCTATCTACCCTGTTGTGGGTCGCGAAAAATGCGACACATTAAAAAAAAACAAGCACGATCAGCACTAAGGCGAAGGCGCACGATCACGCACACAAACAGGCACACAGTACAATCTCACGACAAACACAGTGTGCCACAGACAAATTGGGTACAGTTGGTTGTTGTTGTGGTTGTTGCTTGAGCACAATAGTAATTGTGCTCGAATGGGGAAGGTTTTTGGAAGACTTTTACCAACACTTTGCTTTGGCACGAATGGCGGGAGTTTGTATGTATCCTTTTGTATGTGTATGTGTGCGATTTTGTTGCGCCTTTTCGCCTACGTGCTGCGCCAATGTGTTTTCCACACTTTTACTACGCGCTGGAAGACGTTAGTGATTTTTGTCGCCAAAAAAAGGGGGGGAGGGGGGAACTAAATTAACTTTTTTTTGCAAAACTAAACAATTCCTAAAACTAAACCTTGCGGCCGGGAGAGACAAAAAAACACACCTGAAACTATGGCGAGGAGAAGGTAATAATCCCTGTGTGTTCCTGTTTTCCCTAAAAAAAAAAACACTCTCACGTAACGACGGTAGTCGATAAAGCTTTTACACCCTTTTTTTACTAGATGCTACACACACACACAAACATACGTTTTGTGCACAAAACATCCTAATGCCCTAATCGATTCCTGTTTTTTTTTTGTGTTTCTTCTTCTTAAAAGTTACTCACAGCATCACAAACACATTCGCGCTCCGCGCTTTACTGCCACCCACCGGATCATCCGCACACACACGCACGCACAAACACTGTTGCACAAAGATCATCCCCTTTTTACACACACACACATGTACACACTCAGATGCATGAATTTCCCATCGGTGGAAAATCGTATGACTAGTGATCACTTTGCGGTGCATGGGAGGGGGGTGGTGGTGGTGGCGCTGGGTGGGTCGTGTTGCAGCCAGCGATGAAGCGCAATGTCAACCCGGACCGGAAGTCTGCACAGCATCTTCCCACTCGCCGCTCTTCTCCTTAGGTACTTAGGCTTCGCCTGACACACACGCACACACACGCACACGATCACACAAACACATTTACCATGGGCGCCACGGTTTGCCGTCGTCGTCGTGCTTCATCTCGTGGTCCTCGTCCTCGTCGTGGTACGGTTTCTTCATCACCAGCGACAGGGGGCTGTCGGGGCTGCTGAAGGAGGAGGAGGACGACGAGGACATGGAGGAGGAGGAGGAGGCCGAAGATGACTGCTGGTGCTGGTGCAGGTAGCCGGTGGAGCTGTTGCTGCTGCTGTTCACCGCACTGTGGCACTCCATCGGCTCGTAGTGGGAGTTGGCCGGGCTGGGCGGTGCATGGTAGGGCGAGGAGGTGGCATGTTCGCGTGGCACACGATCGTACAGCGAGGAGGTGCCGGAATGGCCCGAAGAAGCCGATCCGGTCGAGGCGGTACGGCTCGGGATGGGTACGAGCATCGGGACGGGCGGTTGGGACGGGTGCATCTGGGTGGTGAGCGTTTGGTGGGGGTTGGCACCGGTTGGCAGCATGAAGGCGATGCTACCGTTCGGGAGCTTGGTGGGGATGAGCTGCACGTTCGAGCCGGCCATGTAAACGCCACCGTTGCCGGCCTGAATGGCACTGAGCGGGCCGGGATGGCCGGCCAGTCCGTACGGGTGCGGGTGGCCGTGCTGTTCCGGCGAGCTCGGTGGCGAGGGCAGAATGTGTTGCTGCTGGTGCTGCTGCTGCTGGTGATGGTGACGCTTCGGCAGGTCGGACTTGTTCACACCGTTGATGCAGTTGTTCAGGTGCTGCAGGAGCCGGCGCTTGACGTGCGGCTCGAGCTCGGGGAAGCGGCCCACCTCCTGGGCGCACTCGTTGAAGCCGGCCTTGAACTTGTTCATCACGCTCGGATCGGTCGCCTGCGACATGGCGGTCTGCTGGCGCTGCAGGTTCTCCAGATGCTTCACCGTCATCTCCAGGATGTCGGCCTTTTCCAGCTTCGAGTGGCGGGCGGGCTGTGATGTGGAGGAGAGCAAAAATAGGGGGGAGAAACGTTAATAATGGCCAGAGCGATTTGGGCGACAAAAGAACCAGAAAAGCTCTTTCTTTTTTAATTAAAAAAAAAACACTGTCAAATCAAAAGCGCAGGAGATACTTACGTCTTTCTTCATCGCGTCCAGGATCAGCGTCTTCAGCTCGTTCAGACAGTTGTTGATACGGGCACGGCGCCTTTTTTCCATGATCGGTTTGTTGCTCTATAATTGGAGAGAGAAAAAATGAAGGCAATGATTAATTAAATGCTTCCTCTTTGCTTCGGTTTCGGCACATTTCTTCTCTTTTTACCCGACCCTCCGATAAGATTAGGAAAAGGTCCACAAAAAAAAAGCGTATAAAATACGAAAATAAACACAAAACACCAGACAGCGGTGTTTTTTCGGTGTGCCAAAAACATTAGCTTTTGGGGAGCAAAAAAAAAAAAGGAAATAGAAACTCAAACACACTATCAGCTCTCAGCCCCACCGTACACTGATTGTGATTGTCGTCCCTCATTAACCGAGCTCCTGTTGAGGAACTTCCAATTTCAATGGCACCACCAGAAGCGCCCGCAGACGGCAGATAATCTGTCCAGCCGCGCTGAATCATTTCGTCTTTTGTGCGTGCCCCGTGTGTGTGAGTGTGTGGCTCCTGTCATGTCCCCATCTTTTTTTTTTATTTTTTTGGGCGTTTGATTGGCCGCAAAACTTACCCGACGATTATCGCTGGAACGTTTGACCGGCTCGGCCGGCGGTATCTGGGTGGTGGCCGGCGTTCCGGCAACCTGTTGCGCGGTCGCTCCAATTCCAGTCACCATGATGACTGCCTGTCGCTGTTTTGTTGCTGTTTTGCGAATCAAATAATCCGTTTCAACGCCTCACTATCTCACTCGTTTTGCCCTGTTTGGGTGAGCAAAAGGAGTCACGCACGTAATTGAATTTCACTGCTACACTTGCTCTGTCGTTTGCTGCACTGCACTTTGTACTTGTGTTTTTCGCTTGCTTGTTGTGTTTATTCACGGACACTTTCCACACCAGCTTGCTTTGGTTCTTAATTCGTATTTGTTTGCTTTTTGTTTGCTTAAACCATCATCTTCTCATCATACACACGTTCACGGTTGCTTTCTCAATCACAGCACACACTCGCTTGCGTTGCGCTAAAGGCACTGTTTTCGCCACCAAAGGACACTTTTTGTCAACACAAACACACACAATCTCGTTGAAGTGTAATCCGCTCGGAGGCTGCGTGTTGCTCCGTTCGCTGCCACTTCCCGAATGATGCTGCTGCCGCTGCGCTGTTGAGCTGCTCTGTTCTCTGTTGGTCGTATCGTCGTACCACACACGCGCGCTTGTGATCGCACTCTTTGCCCGTTTATCGATTCTCACTCTCTCTCTCTACTGTGCAAGCGAACGCGGTTTGTCAGCTTTGCGGAGATGGGCACGACTTGCTCGGCTGAAAGCTCGGTCGGTTTTGATGCCCTGCTGATGGCGACGGTTCGCTAGATCCCTTCCTGCGTGTTGCCAGCGCTGCCGCTCGGGAGCGAGAGAGCGATTTTCGCTGCGCTCTTCGCTCACGCACGGTGTTGGGCGAGCGTGCGCGCGCTCTGTCTGTGTTCTATCTCTGTCTGTCTGCGCCGCATCTAGCGGGCTTACGGAGCGAGAGATCAAACTCTCGCACAGGTAGTTTCTCGGGCAAACGGAAAGATAGAGAGAGAGAGAGGGCGAGCGAGATGCGCTGCTGCAGAATGCATAGTGCACGAGCGAGACGCAAGACGGCAAGATCAAAAAGCAAAGGACGAAAGAATCCTTCGGGAAAAATGGGATGTTAGATTTCGGGTGGAGGGGATGACTGAGCTGAGTAGAACAGGGAAGGGAACAGTCACCCCTTCTCTCTCACGCTGCAGGCCAAAATCAAAGCTTCGGCCCTGTGTCGAGCGAGGATCCACTGCACATACACAGGGGTACAACAGGGATGAAGGAATTGGTTGCTTTTTTTTTTCCTTGGGCCCAAAACTCTCTGCGCAGTCGCAGGTAGCGGAGCGGAACAGGGAGGCTGCGTGTCAGGATCATTTGGTCGCTCGCTTGCTCGCTCTCGCCGCCTCAATCGTCCATTAGCAGGAACTGTACGAATTAATGGATGCGTCTTTCTTTTACCCCCTCAAGCACTAATGTTTTTACGGCCTCTTTACGTTTCGTCTTTGGCGGAGGATCTTTCCTTGAGAAGTGCAGTTGCACCCGATGCTCAATAGATGGCAGCACCGGTACTGAAAAACTTGCCTGCTTCCTGTGACGATGCGTATGCGCTGAGGATCTTTAAATCGTTTCGGTTTCAGGAGGAATTTCTTTTGCTACGGATTTTTTTTGAGTCTTTGCTTGATAGGAGACTCTTTGTGAGTGTTGGACGCTTTTCACTCAATAGAAATCAGCATGATGTTTGTTGGTTGTCCAACAATTTTCGCGTCTAGAAACATACTTAAAGATGCTAACTAAAGGTACTTTACAATTTGACAAGGAAGGAGGAATTACATTCTTTTGAATGTACATTTAAAAAAAAAGTTACAAATGATCTTATAGATACCTTTTTGTTGTCATTGTCCGACACTCGATCAAAACAGATAATTCCCCTTTTTCATAAGCTTGCGTATCATAATTCCCACTCACCGAGTGTTAAATCGCATCCAATCATTTCATCACGGTACGCTGTATCATTTCCTTTTTTTTTCTCTCTAGCCAAAATCTTCTTGTCAAAATCCTTACCCATGGTGTTGGGATCATCGTTGGCGGCGGGTATAAGGCTCGGGCTGCGTACCCACCGCATCGTCACAGGTCATCTTCTTTTTGTTTCGGGGTTGATGCTGCCGTTATTGAATCATTTTTAAAAAGGTAGGTAGAACAAACCGTAGCCTTATCCCGTGCCGTAGCGATCGTAGCGAAAAGTCATAAAAACCCCGGTACGAAAAATGCGTGTGCGTGGCAGCGGAAGTAAGGAGTGTGCCCTTGGATATGGTACATACACGCGCTCGTGGTACAAGTTTCGTTGGTTTTTTTTGTAATGGGTGCGTGAAACGTTTGTCTGACACCTAGTTTGAAAATAGCTGAACAGTGTGGTTCTTATTTTCTTAAATGTCTTAAATATATAACATCTCAAGTCACAACCAAACAAACGTGTGGGAAAAAATCCTTTCCTTTAAGTGAATAGATATTCAGAAAAAAAGAGATAAATAAATCTGATTTAAAAAGATGAGAAAAAAAAGGCAAACGAATCATGAAGGGGAAAAAACACAAAAGTCGCCCCAAAAGAGACTGAAAGTAAATATGAATGAGCTTTGCTGATCGGGCTTTTCGATACGCTGACCGTGTGCGTTTGTATGTGCTCGGTAAAAAAAGCATCTCCGTGGCGTGTGCGTGTGCGAGGGTGCGAGCGCGCGCGCGCGCTCACGCTCGTTCGCGCGTACTCCTCTTCCATTCCTTTACTGTCCAGCAGTTCGTTCTCCGCGAGCCAGCCAGTGGACGAACGAAAGCGAAAAACCAAAGGGGGGTAGTAAAAAGCCACCAGCCACCAAAGACGGTGGCGGCGAGAGAGCAGCCGAAGCTTTGCACTCCCTTTTAAATCAGTGGCGAGGAAAAAGTGTACCCCACGGTCGGTCGGTAGCCACGTTCGCCATGATCATCATCATCATCATCATCATTGGATCAAATTGAGAGCTTTTTGTGGGGAAAAATCGCTCAGCAAACGAACAAAACAAAGCAACATGGGGTGTAGGGGAGCTTTCATTTCTCCTCCATTGCTGGGTTTCGGTTCGACACGCGCCCCGCTCACGGACAAGCACGAGCGAAGCGCGCGAGCGAGACAGCTAGCGGTGTTGCTCCCGCGCGTTCGGCCATCGCGTTGAAGCATCCACGCGCCATGCTCGGGTCGTTTGCCCAATGGCGAGTGGTGGGGGGACTATATGGCCGACCAAGAGCACGCTCCAGCACCGGCAAAGGCCAGCTTTGGCACTCCTGCACACGCTCAGCAGCAGCGGCTCGATCTCGCTCGATCTCGCTCGATCGGCCGCGAGCCCGGGAACAATTCGAGTAGCCAAAGAGAGCCGCCGAACGAACATCTCACTCCACACGGTGTGCCCTTTCGTACGGTCGGGGGGGGGCATTGATTTGGTTGGCGTTGCTGGGAGCGCGAGAAACAGGTAGCGAGAACCGGCGGCAGCCACTTGTTCGTGTGCCCGGGCGCTCTGAGCAGGGGATGGTTGCCGCCCGGGCCCAGGCGTTAGTAGCGCTCTCCGCGTCCTCCCATGCGCGCGTGTGTGTGTGTGTGTATGTGCACTTGAGCACGCTTGCGACGGCGGAACCACAGCGTGAGAAAAGAATTTCGGTTTGGTCGATCGAGCGCCCGCGCGCGCGCTGGTTCCAAAAGCCAGAAAAGAAAACAAAACGGTACGGCGGCGGCAGCCACGATCACCGTCGGCGGCAGCCAGCGTCTTCGCTCTTGCTCGCACTATTTGCTTCCCCGTGCTTGCTTTGCAAGCGGCCGCCACCAAACAAGACGTGGTGCCGAGCTGCTGCTGCTGCTGCTGCATCAGCAGATCAGATTGCATTCTTGTGCCGCACCGTGGTGGGCTCGCGGCATTCGCGTCGAGGATTTTTGGTGTTTGTTCCCTTTTTTTCTCTTGTTGTATTTGGAAGAGGGGATGAGCGGGAGGTGCATTTTTCGTGCCATGCTGGATGGGTGGATTTTCTGTTGTTGTGTCGTGTTTCTTCTCCCATCTTCCGCTTCATCGCTTCAGAACGATTTATTTTTCACTCGCCTTCACACGTCTTCGACCGATCGTCGCCGCACAGAAATGCGCCCGCGTTCGAAGACGATGACGTGATCGCGAGGGGGGGGGGTTTCTTCCTCTGTTTTTGGATGGAAATGTAGAACACGAGTGTGTTGGGATAGAAAAATGCTTTTTCTTTTTTTTTTGTTTTAGCACCACATGTTGAACGGTGTGTAAGTGTTTATGTGTTTACGGAGGGTCGTGAGATGTGTCGTGCATTTTAGCTGCACACTGCACTTTCCATGTAAACTGTGGAATGTGCAGAAATAGAGCTAGATCGATAAAATAGGATGATTCATTTTGTTTGGTTTGTGTCGATCAATAAATTTATGTTTTTGAAATAATGCTTTGAGTGTTTTTGTTGACCAGTAAGACACTCTTTGTGCCTTGACTGTATAAAATATGCATTTCTTCCCGTTGAATGATGGCATAAAGACATGCGGCACCGTGTCGCTTTTAGATTTTAGTTTGCGCTTTTAACAGTAAAGTGTAGTTTAAGGTAATTGTTACATTATATAATATTTGTTTGTTTTGAAATAAACATTTACTTCTAAATGTATGCTCAAAAATTATCTCCAAAATGAATGAAAAACTTGTTTTACTTAAAAATAACGTTTCATCGTGTTCAGGCTTGACTCACTTGATTGAGAAGCATCGTAGAATATCATACGAACAAGAGCAATGTATGCATTTTGCTCTAACCAAACCGAATGTTTGTTTTTTCTCCCCTTGCACTAGAAAAACGAACCAGTCGTCAGAAGTCAGCAGCACATCGTTTACTTGCGCATGCTTTTTACCTTGTGCGCAGAGTGTTTTGCTTGACTTCGAGCCCCACGGTAGGTGTCAATGGTAGCCCGGGTCCGTTGAGACCTTCCGCTGCTACCTTAAAATCCCTCCAAAAACCATACTGACCTACACCAGCCGAGAGTGGACGGATCGAAGGAAAGAGGAAGAAAATAGAGCAGAACAAAAACACAACACACCCGAAACCGGAAACCCGTCTGCCGTTGTCGGTGTCTCGCCCTGTGGCTGACCCTAATCGCCTGCGCAAACAACCAACCGAATCACCGGATCAAGAGACCTCCGTCGTCGAGAAAACACCAAAGCCAAAGGAGACAAAAAAAAACAACAACAACCGATTCTGGACGTTTTGAATGAACCACAGCAAACCACCACCATCGCCAGTCCATCGGCGGGCGAAAATCTCGTACCGGAACGAAGGAAAAACAGTTTTCACCCGTTCTGTAATCGCCAACGAAAACAAGCCATCCATCATCGGCCGGGCAGCGGGCCAGCTAATCCTTCCCTCTAGGACCACCGGGGCCGGGTCTCTGTGCGGGCCGCTGCGTGTCTGTGTGCTATGTCAGCACACCTTACCACGCACACCGACACACCGACCCGACGCGGCCCAGGGCAAATATTTGCCCGTCTGGCCACTCATTAGTGCGTCGACATTCGTGCGTGCGAACCCGGCTAGCTGGGGGCGGGGGGAGGGAACACGGACACACAGACACATGGTCTTAGATCGAGCTAGAATAACATCCTGCTGCAAAACGGAGCGTTTGGTAAGGATTTTGTGAATGAAGCGGGAAAGTTTGTAAACCCGCCGGCTTCGGTTCACTCAACACAGGCGCGCGCGCACGGGCGCTCATTGCTTGTCTTGCCTAGGAGGTAGCGGATCGATCGATCTCGGAGAAAGTGTGCTGGTAGGATAACACACAAGCACACACACACACACATACACACAATCACAGGCACACAGAAGCGACGAGAGCGGGAAATCAGGATCAGGAAGCCCGGAGAAAAGCAAAAGCAACAACAACAACACGGCTCCAACGCCTGTGCCCGGCGAAATGTTTTTCTTACGTCTTTTGGGTTTTGCCCAACTGGTGGGTTTGGTGGCTGGTTTGGCTTTCTGCTGGCTTACCGTGGATCGTCGCACGGCCAGTCCTTGCTATCCGGGTCCGGGCTTATCCGGAGCTCGTGCGGTCAAGGGGAGCAATGCTAACAAAACAGCGCTTCCTCGTGCACGTACTAACGGCGCAACTTGGCACACCCTCGGATGGGCAAGTTTGTTTGTTTAAGTGTGGTTTTGCGGGGATCTTGCGGCGACTGAGCCGAGCTTAAAGGTTTGCACGGACGGCTCAAGGATTAGGATTGCCTTCGTCGTCTGATCCGTTCGATAGACAGCACCAGGGACGGAAGATGCGGAAGACGGTAACGATCTAACGTTAGATCACGTGCGAGATGGTCTCGGTGATCGATGGCTTTCATCTATTTTAGCTATTTCAGAAAATGACATATAGTTCCTCCTTAATTTAAATTTCTGGTTAACTCTGGTAAAAGTTGTTTCATAAAGAACATTATTGGAATATATCTTCAACATCTGCATAGTTAAGCGACAAAAAAACGTGATAATTCAACAGAATACAACATCAAGGAACTAAAAACTCAATTTACAGGGGTCATCCATAAATAACGTTACACTCATAGAAAATAAAATTATCTTCCTTAGTACTTTTATTCCTATATTTGACGTTACGTAGGTTATGGATGACACCTACGACCGTCCAGAGCCTTAATTATATGCATTGAATAGTCTGATATTATATTTTAAATAGTCATGTGTAGTTTTTGTTGCATTGAAACAAACCTGCACTATGCAAGAAAAGAAACTTGTTTGTTATTGTAGACTCATAGGTATACAAGTAAAATACTCATGTCTCACCGAAAATATTTTTAATAGTACGATAATCGCTGAATTTGTAAAGGTTTGAAAAGAAACATATAAATTTTAATGACATACTCGGCAATGTACAGCAACAAAATAAAAAAAAATCCGAAATGGAATCAACCAAACGGTATTACATTATTTCTTGCCGAGCTGTATCGATACACTTGCGACAATCCACAACCAACCCGACACGAGCGTGTTCGGTGGGAACCCAGAAGCGGAATTTCTTCATTTAGCAGCAGCCCATTCGCCGACACTCGCGTCCCTTCTTCACTGTAGCAGCTAAAAGAAGAGACCAAAAATCAATCACATCCGCCATCACAATGTGGCACCCCCTAGAAACCTCGACAAGCCAGCCGCCAAAGCCGGAGGAAGCACGACAGCAACAAAAGGCAATGCGCAACACGGCACACATTTCAACGACTTCCGCGCGCCACCACATCGATTCGCGGCGCGGATCTCACGGTCCCTGCGAGCAGCAGCACGCGAGACGCGAAACGATCGGTCGTGCGCCCAGTGCCGCGATCGCTTGCCCCGCGATAATGACTAGCGCCGAAGAGCAGAATTACCAGCAGAGCCAGCACACAAAGGCAGAAGGAACTGCCACCCTTCGCCATCAACCGCTCCACCTTTTAGCAGCATGGATAGTCATTTTTCGGGCCCACGGGATTTTGGGAACGAAGCTGCGGGTGAACACAGACCCAAAAGACTGCAAAAAAGTCGCTCTCTTTTGGCGAACTCTTTTTGCCGCCCCTGTGCGGGCGTGGAAGGGGGGTCTGGGGGCTGTGCAGATTTATTGTTTCGCCAAGCGGATGGCGCGGGCGAGCGATCAAACGGATCGATGCGACTTGCCGAATGTGCAACCGGTACGCTCTCTGCAAACGGCACAAATCCGCCGAACCCGAGTCGTGATCGTGATCCCTTTTCTGGGAAATCATCAACCCGCGTGGCAGCGATGGTGGGAATTGCTCGCGACCGAGTGCAATATGCCCCGAGTGAGACAGTCTTGTGCGGTAGGCTGGAGCTAATGGAACAGGAGAGGGTTTTTTTCATTTCGTGCGATTGAAGTGGCCGTCGCAGTGGGTGGGAACAGGACTGCCGCTGCTGCTGCTGCTGTTTCTATTTGCTATTTTAATTTGCACCGTACCGGCGGCACTTGACTCACGATCGTGCCGACCCACGGGAGGCCGGCCTTTGGCTTTTGCCACTGGCGAAAGCAGACCGGCGCGTGTGGTGTTGGTGGTTGTGGGGCTGATGCTACTTGCCGTTCGTCACGTATCGCACGGACGATAACGAAAGGGCACAAACGGGAGGGCGCCGGGGTGGCAAAAACGATGGCAACAAAGTGCGCACACCCCGGCCGCTTATCGGTAGTTCCTTCCCTGTTTTTTTTGCCCCCCACCACCGCCCACGTTGCGTGTTCCCGGGCGCAGTTTTGAATCACCGGGCAGCAACGGGCAGCTTCGCCCCCCCGTCCCCCCCTACCGCCACTAATTCTTGGCTGCCCTTTTGGCGCAGTCGCGCTACTCGAGAGAAAGGAGGGATGGGTTGGGCAAACAAAACAAAAAAGCGTAAGCGGTAGAAGCTGATAAGAAACGTGAAGCCGGCGTGGTGAGTTCAATAGACGCCTACGGCGACGGTGGTGCACGGTGGGCGGACACGTGCACAGACACGATTAGAGTAGAGTTCACCCTTTCGCGCGCCACCGCTACCGAGAACGCTGGGACCGGTTCACGGCAAGTTGTTTAGTGGCCGGGAGCGCACGAGGTTGCCGTTTTGCGCCACGGCCAATTGTGCTGCTCATGTGCGCCGACATGTGCGCGTTGGCAAACGGGGGAGGAGGAAGGCGTTTCAATTTGTACGCGGGAAGAAGCGCGAAATTCCACATCATGATTAGCGTGCGGTCTTTGTGTGTGTGTGTGTGTGTGTTATGTTCTGCTTCTTCTACAACAGCCCCGATAAGTGATGGAAGGTTAGGCAGCGCGCAACTAGGCCCTTCCCGTCCGACCTACGATGGCGCAGGTTGCAGCCAGCAAGTGGTCTGTATTGACAATTCGGCACGGTTGATGAATTGCAGGGCCGTACCATGCGCCGGCCAAAGAGGGTGTGTGTGTGCATGTGGCTAACGTGTTCCGCAGCTTAGCCGTCTGTACTTCTGCTTATCGCTACGGCACGGTACGGAAGGTAATCGTACATAAGAGAGGTGTGTGTTTTTGTGTTAGCTGCTGCGTGTGTTTAGCTTTTCATAACGCGTACAACAAATAAGTTAAATAAATGATTTTAAGTAAATTTCTATCATTGGGTTTCTTTGAAGTTGTTGCACAAAATTTGCAGGACAAAATTTGAAAGGAACATTTAATAAAGGCAATTGGTCCAAGAGTTTAAAGAAGGCTCAAGAAATGTCTTAAAAGAAAAACACAAATAAAAATATTATGCAATCTTCAGCTTGCATTATTAACAATTGAATATATTTGGAGTGTTTCCAAAATATGCACGTGCACACAACCATTTAATTATTTATCTTTCCTTTCTATTTGTCATTCATTATGTTATTTGAAATTTGACTTATTTATTATGATGTTTGCATTAAGAAAAATGGGCTGGCTGAAGAATGTTTTATGTAAAAGAGATAATTTCTGTCCTTGAACATCCTTTGAAAGGTAATTATTTGTAATTAGTTATCCGGAACTTTCACCATGGCAGACGGAGACATTCATGTAGGCATATTTTTCAGATCTACCTTTGATTTTTATCGTTTTCTCCTCAGTTTTCGCGACAAAAATGTAGGAGTAGAGCTAGTGTGTAGAGCTTCTTGTCACTCGGCCATTCGTCCAGAGTCGTCGGCCATTCGGAACTAGATTTTATTTCGATAATTGTTGTCTAATAGTGCCAAGATGCTGTAGATGCCGGAACAGGCTGATACGACGTCCACAAACTCCCATACGGAGTCCGGGATGTCGTTCGCGCACGCTTTTTAACGAAGTTGCTTCACTTTTTGGACAGCATCATGGTTAGAGTTCGACTGATACAGGTATTCAATCGTAAAATTGTGCAATTATTGAAAGACCAATTAACATTTCGTTTATGTGGGTGAAAATAAACCAATGAAATATCGATAATTTTGATCAATTTTCTTTCATGTAAACGTTATCGTCTTCTCCTATATTTAAATTGGTATCTTGCAGAATAAACCTGATTTTCCTATTTCTGTCCTATAAATCCTTTTTATTGTGAATACAAGCAACTGATAAAGTTAAGCATACAGCAGTTGATCAAATTATTTTCCGATATGCTTTCTAATGATGCCTGTGTCTTCGTAATCACAAAATAAAGTTATGTATATCAAACAAATATTGAACGAAATCGGGTTCAAAGGCATGATAAATGATAAAACAATCGTAAAATGCTTTGCAATCAAAAATAGAAAATCAAACGATTCCTAAAACCGACAATTTATTCAGCAAAAGCCAAACAATCTTTCACTCCACGATCGTTCCAAACGATACTCTAAGCGGCTGCTAGGAGTTCATAACACACAGTGAGTTGTTTTATATTCGAACATAGAAATAAGGACATTAAAGATAGAATTGTTTTTATTCTTTCCTGCACAAAGTGATTGAAAAATAAAATTAAACCATAAACCGTGCAGCCGCTGCAACAGCAAACCACCCAGCCTAAATGCAAAAGTAAACCGTTTTGCTCCGGTTTATTGCCATTTTAGAACAAAAACGTGCCATAAACGTGCGGGCGCAAACACACGTTTCACGAACATGTTCGCGTTTAACAAAACTTTTTCCCTCTGCCCAGTACTGGGTCCACGGCCACCACCGAAGATTGGAAAAGTCCGTCCGTAGAGCAGTAACAAAAACAAAAAAAAAAACGCCCTGACAACGTCAACGAAACCTGCCAACAATCACAAGCGGCATGTCCCACGTGTGGAGGAGGGAACCGCATTTCAAAACAGTACAAAATAACCGATTAATTACCACAGACGAACACACAGCCGGTCGGTAGTTTTACCACCCGCAAAGGCTGCCAACGGTGAAGACGGGGCAGACGCGCTTCAACTTAAAACTGAACTACGGCAAAATAACAACACTCCCACGCTCTTGCCGCCAGTCACCGGATGGAGGAACGGTCCTTTGCCTTTAACACTCAGTGGGAGTTCTAATCCAGTGGCGGCGCGGTTAAGCGCCGCGGCTTGAAGATTAGCGCCCC
The DNA here is from genome assembly GCF_016920715.1 of Anopheles arabiensis. Taxonomy (NCBI): domain Eukaryota; kingdom Metazoa; phylum Arthropoda; class Insecta; order Diptera; family Culicidae; genus Anopheles; species Anopheles arabiensis. The sequence goes on along the minus strand of NC_053517.1, from coordinate 89,023,704 downwards.
AAGTCGTTCGTTGCGGCGGTGAATAATGCGCGTGGAATTTAGAAGACATCCTTCTTGTGGGTGGGATTGTGTGTGTGTTTTAGAGGAAGTGCCAAGAGCGCTTCAGTTGTTTGTAAAAGAGTGTTGTTTTGAGAAAAAAAAGGAAACGATAATAACACGCGATGAAAAACGATCGTCTTCATTGCTAATGTCAGCCGAGGATGAAGACAATTAAATTGTTGGAAAATAAATACGATCAAACGAGACAAGAAACACGTGATAATGCGACACGCGACACAAACATAGGTATTTTTCGACATATTTCAACTGAATCCAACAACATTTTTGAGTGTGTTCTAACGCAAAAGGTGACGCATTGATCACGCACATCTATTTATAATTAGTTTTGGGAGGCCAGAAACCTAACCCACTGCAGCACGGTTTTGGAGCAGAAGGGAAATAAATTGTTTTCACATGCACCGCCCCACGCCTACATCGGAAAAATGCACACCACGCTCGTCAATCGACAGGCTAAATTTAATGCTCCAACCCATCATAAACCCGAGCTGCATTCCATTCCGGTTTCCCCCGTCGGTTCCACGGTCAATTGCGCGATCTTTACGACGCTGCGCTTCGCAGCATCTTGCAGCCAAATGGCACAGCGATGGGCCAGCGCGCTCCGGAAGCAATTTATGGCGATATAAACTCGGTGGACACTACTGTGCCGGGTGGCCACCACAATTGCGATGCGCTGCAAGCAGAAATAATAAAAAAGGGGTGAAAAACTCCCCTCTCCCGGCTTTCAAAATCACCTCACAAGAACACTCCGGCACCATTCGCTGTCAGGTGTTAGGGTGCACACGGTGTCTGCACCGAAAAACTAATGCATCCGGAGCGTTTTTGCATACACACACATACGCAGACGCGCACGCCCGCGTACGGGATGCACTTTCTTTCGTTACGCCCCATTCCGGGTAATTGCCAACGGCGATGACTTCCTCAACACAGCTAGCGCGCGCGGGGCAATTCGCGGCTTGCTCGGTTGGGTGCCACCGTTGGGTGAATGCGGTGCGAATAACAGGAAGCTTGCGTCAGCAGTGCACTTTTGGAAGCGAACTGCAATTGGAATGGTCCAGCAGTAGCAGTAACGGGAGCAACATTTTTACACACCACAATTCCACTCGATAGGTCAACGCCGGTAGCAATTTCGATTCGGCGGGGTTAAAGCGACCGAGCTGCAAAGATTCCCAGACGTCTTAATTAGCTGATTATCAAAGCAGCAGGAAGAGCTTGTTCAGATTATCCCACGCGAAAGGATTTGCTATCGAGCCGTTTTCTGCGAAGAAGCCGCGGTGATCGATTGCATGTGTTGCAGGGAAATTATCACCAATTAGCAACCGGAAAATCAATTTCAGGGAAAATTAGCCTCCACGGGTTGGAATCGGGTTTGATCGGGCAATGCTTGAAGCGAACGCTGATTTGAATCGAACATGAACGTGATTGAGGAAGATGAAAGGTTTTATGTTTTAATTCAATCAACAACACTACCGGGTTACTATGTAAGGTTCAATTGGGATAGGCCAAAATAGGTTAAATTTGGTTTCAATTGCAGCAAATTGAGTAATTGTAATCAGAATCATTAACAAAAAAATATGCAAATTACATATTAAGGTATCAACACTTACACTAAAAAGCGAACATGTGCTGTACACCTACGAGCACAATTAAACATGCTCTTCCTAAACCTAATTTTAATTACAATTTTACTGTCATTCCTCTGCGCACACATGTGTTCGTTTGCGCGCACGCCTCTGTAGGGGCTCTACGACACAACGCAATTAAAAGCATCAGGCCCCTGGAACAGAAACATTCACCCACTAAGCTCGTGAAGGAATGTACCTTCCACAAAACACATTCCGGTGCATTTATGCTCCGGCACGATTAGCATTTCAACCGGCCCGGAATCCTAATTCGATCCCGAGAGCGCAGCAAAACGAACGATCCCTACCCTTCCCACGAGCGATCGGGCGATGAATCAATGAATATTATCATAAGCCCTTCTTCGGGGGTCGCAGCTACGCTTTGTATCCTTTAATGCGCTCCAACGCACCAACGCCTGGTCCGGGCTGACGCATACTAAACAAACCGCAGTGATCGTTTCTTAAAGCACACGCCAAAGGGCTCACACGTTCATTAAGTCGGACGGTTGCGCGGGTTTGATAACTTCATTAGAATTATTTCTTCATTCTGTGAAGCTGATACCTTACTATCGTAGGGTTCTACACTTCTAGGCGAGTTGGAAAATTTATTCCAAACCAAGCGATAAAACTGTCACTCTTCCTGAATCCGAAACGCGCAGCAGCAGCCGAAAGCGGGGTGTGAAGAGGTAATGAAGCGAAGAATGAGAGAGGAAAAAAAACGGACCGTATGTGTAAACACGATTTAAACATAAATAATTTAAATCCCACCAAGAATGTTTGTGATTGTGCATTTCGTTCCCTTTTTGTAGGTTTGTTGGAAAGGAGTGAGCAAGATACAAGTCCTGAACAAAAAAAAAAACAAAATCAACGAAGTCAGCAAGCAAGCAGTGAAAGGATGGCAGTACGGTGAAATCGAAGTGGAAAATATTACGCCACAGATTAGATATCGATCTTTCCGATCTTGCCCACAAGCACAAGCCTCTTCCTGCGCTTCCTGCGCAAACACACACCGCAACAACGGGTTGTCGATAGGTTTCGACGTTGCTCGGACGGGCAGGCAGCGATCGTATCGGCAACATTGGTGAAAAGACAACAACCCTGGTGCGTAAATCAAGGAATATTCAATGTTTTCCGGTCCCGGGATAAGATAACGTCGCGCACCACGAAGACAAACGATCGTGATGAAATTGGAAGCGTGCGTGTGTGTGTGTGTGTGCGTGTGGACGTGATGTGGCTTAAGGAGAAAATGTCGTGATCCTTACAGAAACAGCCTCCGGAAGTGTGGTACGACGGTGTTGAAATCGTGTGCTCCACGGACACACCACCACACCACAAGCGATCGCATTCGTATCTGGCTTGTTTGTCTCTTGCTTGATTATTAACTCCAGGTTTGGCAAATGGTTCGCCCGGTACTTATCGATAATGATCTGCACTGGAAAAATCCCGAGGGAAATCCGCGTACACACAACTTGGCAAACGGTGTGCGGGAAACCAAAAACAACAAAACAATCCTTTCCGTAACACGTTTTGAGTTAATTTTGGGCGCGCGGTTGGCACAGAGAGAGAGAGATAGAGGGAACAATTCAAAAACAATCACGATGCAGCAGCTGGTACACGTGTACCTTTTTTTTCTTTTTTAACGGTTCAGTTGTTCTCGGGGTTGTGCAGTTCAGGATTCGATAATGGCCGGCGGCAAATTATGACCAATTATGCGATTCCCGTTATGCATCGGGCTGCACGCGCGAATTTGGTAACTTTTACTGCTGCTCCAGCCACGGCCCGCTCCGGTCCAATGTTGTTATGCTTTGAAGCTCTCTCTCTCTCTCTGGGCCCTTCCGCACGCAGTTTGATGAACGCAGAAAGGGCATATTTGATGGACGTTGAGGAGCAACTTCCCTCCCTGAGAAAGATGATATGTACGTGTTCGTGTGTGTGATAGCCCTTTTTCCGCTCATGTTCCCGGTGGCATGTGGCGAATTGTAAACGAGCGTTTGAAAACGGTTACCCGCGGTAAGAACATTCACCTCGCGCAAACAGCACCGGGACGACAAACTCGTCGGCGCATGTTGCTCCCGTTGGTGGTCCCGGGCTAAGATCGTATTTTGCATGGAGTCGCGCAACTCTAGGCGGATGTTTATGCTAATAATGTAAAAGAACTCCGATGGGTGAAGCTAACGGAATTGTTTACACGCGGGAAAAAATGGGCAACGGAACGGACACTTGTGCGGCTCAAGAGCGTCGGTTGCGGGTAGAGTATGTGTGATGAATGAGCGTTCGCATGGAGGCGACAAAGACGTGTGACAAACCAGGCGGGAAGTGTAAAAGGATAGGCAATGGATGCTTGCTGTGTAATGTGAGTGTACAGCAGGGGGTGAAGTTAGTGCGGGAAAAATTAAACAAGCGATAAATACGTTTGCTCTCACCCAGTGGCTAAATGCTGACGTCAACTGTGGCCGCACGAGCCCGCACGCACGCACGAGGTTCGCGTTTAGATATAAGTTGACAAAACGCGTACTGCGTTGGAGCGATTTATGTTGCAGTGGGTAGTGTTTTCTAATTAGCGAGTTTTATTGCCGCTTCGTGAGGAAACATGAAATGATGTGCCAATGTGCCAAGCATTAAGCGATGTTTCGTGTTACTTCAAAGCAATCAAAGTTGCGCAGGAACGAATGCTTATAACGTTCAGAACAATGTCATCTGTAGAACAGAACCCATGATATCTCATGCCGTTCAAGTCGAAGCATGATTGTTGGAGATCTCTTTGATGCTTTAACACAATCTTAAGGTCGTCTTGTAAAAACTAGAAGGAAATGTGCTAGAATTTCAACCAAAATGTTGTTATGCACAAGTAAGCAACAAGTCACTCTATTAATCTGTAGCTCCATTAACCAGTATGTTTTCTTGGCTCATCTTGCTTTCCTTCCCTGCTCCGTGGGCATGTAAACAAACTCCAGCTACTGCACGATCATGGAATGTAACAACTCTCGCACTTGAATGGCCAGCTCCAGCAGCCAGGTTCCATTCATGAAAGCGGAACCAAGAACCCCTCCCTCCGCCCATTTCCATCACCTATTCTGCCCTTCTTACACACACACGAGGGCGCGCGCTCGTGGTAATCCAATCCCGCATTCGACCGAGCGAAAGATTTTCACACGCTTTGCAACCCCGAGCGGGCGGGATGAAGACAACAGAACCTCCGGGAGTGTGAGTGCAAAAGTCGGCACCCTGGTCGACGATGCCATCATTACAGCCTACCGTGTGGAGGTCCGTAGCTGCTGGTGGCGCGTTCTGCCGGAAAACCGGAACTTGGCTGCCGCCAGAACCCTCAAGCGTAGCGAATGGATTGGACGCTCACTTTAAGGGATGAAGAAGAGCCGGCGGCGGTGTCGGTTCGTGCCGGACCGGCAGCAGCGCACGTTCCCAGGCCGTTGAAGTGTAATTAGATCAAATGCGCCGTTCCTTCCTTCTTCAACAACTGCGCCGCCCTTCTGGCCGTGCGGTGTCCGGCTGCCCCGTGGGAAGAAAGTCAAAACCGGGCGGACGGGAAACTTGAACAGAATGCCCCCGCCTCTTCCACTTTTCCGCCTCACCAGTGGATCCGACGCCGATTTATTGAGAGCCCGCTTTCGATACGGCTAGACAAGCGGGAACGTCATGCAAAGCATGTCGCCGTCGTCGCCCGCGTGCCGGCCCAATCATGTCAGCGGGCAATTGACTCCGCTCGCTGCTCTTTCCCGCTGCGAGTTAGGGTGCTGGCCGAGATGTCTGCTGTGAAACACGGGCCGTTAGGCACGTCCGGAGGTGGTTCGGCGGCTTCTGAACTCCATCGAAGCCGCGAAGACTCGGCAGCTTCGCAGCAGAGCGTCTGCTCGGAGCGACCGACGCGAGAACCGTAGTGCCGCTAATTAATGCCGTAATTAATCCATCTGCTAAATGCTAAGTGATTGCATAATTCTACCATCCTGCCAACACGGGTTTTACGGATCCAGCCAGCCTCCTCCCGGTGCACGGTGGCAAGTGGGATAGCGCGGGTGTCTGGTCACTTAATTTTCTCAACCACGCCACACCAAAAACATACACACATGTACGTAGTGGTCGGTTTTCACGTACGCGGGACCGGGGCCAAGAATTTGTTCCAGACCGTCGCGATGTTAGCGGTGTGCGGTGGCTTTTATTTTTAGCGTGACATTTAGCCGCGAGCACCCTGGTATCCAATAACGTTGGGCCATGTTTGCCGGGTTGTCGGGAGGAGTGGGGAGGGGGAAGTATAATTTGGGGCCGTGCCGATCGATGATGATCGGTAGTGGATGGTGTGAAAATCCGGATCGAGTTCGGGCACCTGGTGATGGAAAGGTGAACATATACGGGAGGAAGAGAATTCTTCACAGGGTAAACGATACGAACGTGAAACCTGAAGAGATAGGGCTACTCAATAACATGGTTGGCTTTTATTCGGTAGGTGATCTTTGTCGAAGCATGTCTACTTGTGAAGCGATTTTTACAAATTTAATCTCAACTCAAACAACCTATTTATTCATCCCCACGGTCATATCTTAGTTCAAGTTTTTCATTTAGTACGACTACCATAGTACAGGGAGCTGACAAGGCATTTAACATTATTTTTATAACAAGCGATGGTGCTTGAAACTCAGTGGTTTAAAGCTAATTTTCAAACTCAATCAAAGTTGGATTGTTCTTTATTGTTTATAGAGTAGTTTGATATGTCTTACCAAAAACTGTAAGGGGAACTCAAAACATATATTAAACCATCTTTAAACTGCTGTACCGTAAATGTAACTGCGGTTACTCTTCCTTTCACCTACTCAAACTCAGAGATTTCGAAATATTTTTGAATAGAAACCAGAAGTAACCGAAGCAGACTCGCGAGGTCCAAAACCTCTTTTTTAAATGTATAACAATAACAGCATCTTTTGCAAGTAATATCCAATAACTACAAGATTAATGACGAATTTTTGAATTTCGTTCACAAGTTAAACTTCTTTGTATCGTTTTAGGTAATACTTTCAAAATATTTAACATTACAACTTAAACTTCAAGAACTTCAAAGCATGTTCAGAAAAAATAGAGCGAGATGTACTACTTCAACATCAAGTTGGAAACATATCACTGAACACAAAAAAAAAACATTTCCCAAGAATTGAAACAAGGAACAACTTTTACGTCAATTAAAATTTTAAACATAATCCAACCAGCTAACTTCCAGAAACGGTCCTCAAATTCACGGACCAAATATCTCATTTCCAAAACAGTACAACGCTCTCATCAAGGCAAGATTGGTCGTTCTAACTGCCTGCGGCAGTTAAATCTTCCTCACAATTCCTTGAACTTCCTGCGGCTGCCTGCGAAACCATCGGAACCCGACGGGCAGATTTGGGGCGAGCATCTAATCATCCAGTGTTCGGCTTTGATGAACCTAGCCTGATTATATGGTAGCAGGCGAAAGCAGATTTTCACCCTCCACCCGTTCCCGATCAACAAGCGAGAAATTAACGCTAAACGTTAGTCTTAAAGTTCTTCCCAATCCCGTTAGAATATCCTTCTACCCGTCCCCAAGAAGATGGTTTCTTAATCAAGGACCTACCATCAGTTAGTGGAGTGCTTCCCACGATCGGATAGCTTTGCAAACATCACCACATCCCCACCATTTCCAAACGTCCGCAGGACATCAGGCGGGCTATGCAATCTCGCGTGCAGACGATCACCGGCAGCATAGGCAATCATCGGCTTCATTGGATCTGCTCGGCCGGCAGGCACGCCAAGGATGTTGTCCTCCCCGAGGGCAAAGAGCTTCTTTTCTGAGCCCGAACATTCTGCTTCCCGCTTCGTCGCCGTGCCATGGTACCACATTTCTCGCTTCCATATTGCGCACGGGTGCTGGAGCTTTGAAGACGGGGATTTAGCAATGGGGCATCCGTGCCACAACCCACAACAGGGAGGCGTACCCGGTACGTAATTACAGTGTAAACAGATAAAATGGGAAAATCGATTTCGCAGCTTTCGTGTTAAAATATTAATCCGCACACCGTTGGCAAATGGTTCAGGTTCACAGCGCGCCATTGGAGCACTGGTGGCCACGTATTAACCCGCAAGCGTTTGGCGATAGGATCGGCACGGTGGGCGAAAAGCGGTTTGCAGTATACAAAGGGTTTTGGTTAAGATTTAAGTTCGTTGTTTTATACAAAAATAATATGTAAAGTAATCTAATCAAAAAATATATCAAAAACATACAAAAAACATTCAACTTGAAAAAGTGGTCTTGCGGACATAGCCTAAGTAGTTATCAAATATTTTTGCACAATTTTTCAAAAAAAAAACATCCCTTTTGAAACATCGATTTTAAGCACCATTTGCATCCAAAGCTCACAATTCCATCCTTTAGGTTCACATTTCCCATACGAGAGCGCCCGCTGTGCGATGAATAGGTAGCCAAGCACAAAAAAAAACAAACCCAAAAGCCATCCTTAAGACGCCCGGCCTTCTCGTAAGATGCACCACCAGCGATTGCGCAGCACCAGCAACAACGGGGAAACTGCAACCAAACACTCAGGTTCGTGAGAGATTTCATGCAAGCCAAACACCAATCCCCGGGTCGTCGGTTTCGTGCTGATTCCTATCCCATCGTGGAAGCTAAAAACCACATCGTCTACTTGCACACAGACCTGTACACACAAACACAAACTCTGGTCTTGTGGTCTGGTCTCTGACCGTGTTTCTGGCTGGCAGCAGATTTCGTGCCAGATTGGTTGCGAGTCGTCCCGGCACGAAAGCGGGTGCCTTCTGTGGAAGCGCAACCGTGGCAAATCGGCACTCCGACCGGCAAGGTCAGTTCACCGGGAAGGAGATGGAGGGAAAGATCACCCGGGAACGGGCAGAGACAGGGCTGACTGTCGCCGGCCAAGTCACACTCAGCAGGGCAGCCGGCGGAATCTTTTACCCCGAAGGGTTTGCCATCTATGCGCCAAAACACCTTCGCCCGTGCTGCTTCGAGGGGCAAGGTTGATGAAAACATATTTACACCACACCCGAGGGGGTGGCAAACGGGTTGAGTCCGTGTGTGTGTGTGTTTGTGGTGTGGATTTTGTTGATCTTGGGGCGCTGTGCTTGCAGCACGAAAGGGGAGTAAACAAATGGAGAAAGGCATCAGAAATAAAACAGTAAAACTCGTGCTCTCCCTTCAAATGGTGAACAATCAAGTTTTGGGGAGCAGCAGATAAATAATAAATCGAAATAAATACCTTTAATAGTGGCATTCCCTCCCCCACGACTGCAGCTCACAATATTTGCAATCGATCCACGGGTGATCGAACCTGCCAAGCGGTACCGTGCCGTGCATCACGTTTGCCCCGCGTTGATTGCGCAACGTGGCGTACGCCGGCCAGGAGCAAAAGGAAGTATCGTGTGCCTGAGTAAATTACGAGCCAAATTGGAGTGCTTCATAAAGAAAACAGAGCGAGCGATACAGAGTGAGAAAAAGAGGGAACTGGTCTGATCACCCACCGGGAGTCGGTTTTGGGGAGTGAAGCGAACAATTCACCGTACCTCAAAAGCACGATCAACTTACGGTTTGGCAGTGGTTCAACGATCGATGGGGATGCATTTTGTTCGATGGCTGCAAAAAGTCACTCGCTGCACTTGAAGATTAATGTTGCCTTTCGGTATTTTGGCATGCCCGGAGGTGGGGGGAGATGATTGGGATGATGGGGCAAGAAAATGACTTGAGAGTGCGGATTGTTGGCGAATTGAAACAGCGAATTCGTTTAAAGCCATTTCGATCGGGCGGCTCAATTTTAATCACTTTCCATGCTGGTTCGATAAATGACACATCACGAGGAGAGGGCAATAAACGCCAGCAAGTGGTCGTAACGTTGATCGGCCATTATGAGAAGGTTTAGCGAGGATCAATCATGGGGAAACTACAATATACCAATACATACTTTTTTAAATCCATACTTTAAATAAAAGCAATCAGTCACTTTCCCAAACTCGATCGAAGAGTAACGATAGTTGCAGTTGTCTAGATACAACGGTTGCTTTGTTTTATTTCGTGAGTATCCTGCTCAGTTACACGTACAATATGCCAAAAGGTTTAAAACAATATCCAAGGAAACCACCATTTTGATAATCACTACGATCATTCCTGAATTCGATCGAGTTTGTGGAAGTGGCTGAATATGATGAAATGAAAATCATACGACGATGAAGGTAAAGAGAAATGTATTTTTAATATTTGAGCAAAAATTCTTCATGGACTTTCAGAAACTCAAAAACGTCATAAAAGAAAAAAAAAACATTGCATTCCACCCAAAATACTTCTTCACAGCGGTTGTCGATATTGACGATCGTCAATGAATGTGCGTCGATCGACAAATTGGTCTTTTTTGCCATTTTCGCGTGTGTGTACGTTTTGCGCAATTTGTTACAAAAATGTTGCGCACCAAAAGAGCGACCCACGTCACGTCACCACCGAATGTCGTCACCGGACCTGCCAACAAATCATCAACGCGACGGCACGCAAATGATTCCCGCGGGGCCGGTTATTTAGAGCACCTCATTGCATTCTGGGGGGGCTCTTGCAAACCAAAACATTTCTTCCATTCAATTGCGCGTGAGCAACGAAAGGAAAAACACGGTACACAGAGGGTTCGTGGCCTGCCGTCGGGCTGCCCTATCCGAGCGGGTCCGCTGCGGGTGGTTAAAATGGCCCCCATTTATGACACACAAAAAAAAACCCCGACACGTGGTGGAAAAGAAAACAATTGCCGGATCGGGAGCGTGTCGAGGGATCGATTCTGCCTCCACAGCTCGGGTGTATGTGGATCGGTGACAATTTTCCCGCCCGGTTCCACGGTCGGTCCAAGCTGGTCCAAATGGCGATCAGCTGCTGAGTGACATTTTGGCAATGCACGTAACACGGCACTGGGGCGCAAATTGTAAGTGGTGTGTCGTTACGGACAAACAGAAGAAACATGTCCAAATCCCACCCAAGAGGGGGGAGGAGGGATGGCACCAAATATTTGGCCACGCGGCGGAACGAGCACGGTTGCGCGCGCGTGTGTGGGGAAGCGCAACGACAGATTGCGCACGTGCGCACTTGCAAAGACGTGGGCGCGGATTCGTGGTCGTGGAATCGTGCCTCGTTGGAATGCGAAGAACGGTGTGTTCTTGCCCGGCCCGAAGGGCAACTAAAACCAGCAGAAACGAATTGAACAGGGAGGGTTGAGAGAGAGAGAGAGAGAGAGATAGAGAGAGAGGGGAGAGTGCGGGACGGGAGTTCAGAAATTCAAACAAACAGTTTCGGACGCGGACAAAAGCAAGCAAAAGTGACCGTGCCGGGGCTTAAACTTGAAACATTCCATATATTCGTCATGTTGACAGGCCGTTTTCTTACGGTTTCTGACATGCATTTTACGACGTGCGGCGGTGCCGACCGGGGCCTGTGGCGCCGGTTGCGAAGGTGCAAGAATGTGCAAGAAATGAGGCATTTATTTGTTTTGCTGTGTCGGAAGTTATGCTCGACACGGGGAAAGCTGGTTTGTTTTTGGGTGATAATTTGTACGCAATGGTTAGAATGTCATCGCAGCTCCACACCACATGATTGGAGTGTTTTGTTATAACGTGTAAAATATCCATTTTCTTCAGAATAAAAGGGAGTTTTACAAGAAAACAAAAACACTTTAAACAGCACCGCAAAAGACTATTTCAATTTAAAAAGAAAGATAGACTTCATAGACGCCTCACCGGCTTTCGTTCACTTGGCTGCACCGATAGCAAGCGACTTAATATTAGCCAACATAAATAATGACCTCAACACTTGACCCGTCTTACCCCCATCCATTATCACCGCTCGTCAGCACGGCGTAGTGTGTAACAATCCTTTCATCGCCCGATCCTTCCGCACCTTCGCCATCGAGCTGTCATCGATCATCCGCACACGATCGGTGCACGCTAGATCGTACGCTTCCGTCGTGGTACAAAATTTCGCACCACTTAAAAAAGCACCCTGCCCCTGTTTGGGCCCATCACCCCCTCTATCTATTGCCCCGCTGGGGCAGAAATAGAGCCGAAGAAATAGAACGAAACATATTTCATCGCTGAGCCGCGTCATAATCGCCGGTGCGTTGTTGCTAAAATTAAAACGACCTTGTCGCGGCACGAGTGGGTGGTTGACGGTAAAGTGTTCTAATTTTGGAAGCTGGTTGGCTGGCTGGCTGGCTTGATGGTGAGATTACATTTCCCTTTTAGCAGGCATAGCGGGTGAGGTAAAACCCGCGCGAGTAATTCCATGTCCGGGAGTTCCAGAGGACCAACGGAACGGGATTTGGTGGGATTTAAAATTAGATCACTCGCATGTTGCCGGCAGTTTTTATTTTATTCTTTTAGCCATGAGCCGACCTCACGCTTCTCTGGTGGATGAGTAATGTTTTTAATAAGGCAAGATTGCTGCTACCTGGATGGCTGGGCTGAATGGTGTGGCTTGGCTGATTTGTTTGTTTGTTCCCGCTGTCGGGATCGGCGTTGATGAAACGATCTGCCAGCAGCAGACGACGGCCACGACGACGACGACGACGTGTGACCTACGTCCAACGCGCGCCACGTTTATCTCCTCGTGCCGTGGTATAAACTCCGAAAAAGAAATAATCCAGTGGCGTGTGCGTGTGCCTGTGTGTATGTGTGTTCTGTCTCTTCATTCTCAGCGCCAAGATTAATAATCACACCTCCCTCAGCGGTGCGCCCCAGCGGTGCCGACGGAATTAGATCAACGATTTGCGGCGCCCATCTGTCAGCTCGCGTTGGCGTTGGTGCGTCCGCGTTCCGCGTGACGAGACCGGATTTGGCTGGACATTGGCCCGGAGGGGAAACCCTCTCCTTCCCCCATCGGCTGGCAGACACGCAGTGCCTTCCCCCCCCCTCCCCGAGAGCACTCTCCGCCCCAGTTATGCTAATTTATTGCTAATTTCATTCAGAACGCGTCTCTAAACGTAGTAAATGATCGTGTTTGCGAGCTGTTTGCCGGTAAAAACAACTCGCACACAAACACACATACACACACACGCCCGCGTGAAGTCGATTAAAATGCTCACGGTTAACAAAGTGTCAGCCGGGCTGCTGATGGGGTGTCGCCGTCCAGAACGCTGTCCACTTGCTGATGAATCATGCGTTCTAATCGTGTGGCCGCTTGGACCGTGTGGATTGCATGAGCGATATTCTACGAATATGATTAGCGACCAGTACCGGCAAGCGAACGCGACCGGTAATGGAAGGTTTAGAAGTATTATTAAATTAAGATCGATTTAAAAGCTGATGCATTAAAATAAAATATCCTAGGGGTGCAGCTTGGGGGATATCTGGATATTTAAATTTACTGTAGAAATAATTAAGTGGTTACATGACAATGACACATTCCAAGAATGGCATTTAATAAAGCCTAGTAGTAGAAACATTGCCTAGGTGCAATCCATAAATCAAGTAACATCGAAAATGGTTTCTCTGGTCATGATTGGTTGAAAGCAAAATAATGACGAACGGCCCAATGTCTGTATATAATAAAAGCTCTAGAAGGCATATATTGATACAGTTTGTTTGTGTCTCAATTTCACTGTAAATTGATTTATTGGGATGTTTAATAGAAACGATTCGAACGAATCATTCTTCTAATTTAACAAAGTTTAAATAGACAAAGAATTAATAATTTACGTAAAACTAACAGGTTCACTTGTTGCAAACTGCTTAACTTTAGATTCTCCTACGAAAACATCAAGCAATATTAATCCAAGTTAAGGAAATAGATAAAAAAAACTTTATTTGAATTCTAAAACTTAAACAAGCAATTAGAATCAATACACGCACAAGCAATGATGCTTTGTGTACTTGGAGCTCAAATTTAAGCTGACATTCGATGACACCACTTCTTTGTATGTAGGCCTTGCCGATCACATTTTTTTTAGGATATTTAGTAAAATCTGCACATCTAAACGTAAAATCTAAACATTTCAAGTATAACCCAAAACAAATTGTACAGTAAATGTCGCACTTTCTGCACAATTCGTAGTTTCTTTGGTTCCTCCTCTTCCAAGGCTAGAAGGAGTTGTTTCTCGATTAACAAAAGTGTTTTTCGTAAATGGGATAAGCGATCGACGGCCGATGTGTCACCTGCCCGGTGGTTTAAGTGTGGGTCTCGCGACAAAACGTTTTCATCCCGTTCGATTCCCGCTTCTACCCACTCCTTCTGCGTCATTTACCAAAACAAAAAAGTTTCGAGCTGAACAAAATTGGATCCTAACGCAAGCGCCCCCCTTGCGCCTTTGCCGTTGGGATTGAATTTCAAATATCGTTTAAAAGTAATAAATTTTCGGCACTTCTGTTCCCCTGTGCCGAAAATAAATTAACTCGGCTCCCACAAAGCAGCGCACGCTCTCCGCTTTTTTTTCGGTGGGCCAGTTTCATTACGACCCCCGTGTTTGTGGATGGCCTGTTGTGTTGCGAGCCGGTGTATGTTTGCCTTCCCGCCTTTGCGATAGCGGAGGCCAACGCGTCCCCTGGCTCTGGATTTGAGGGACTAGCTTAAAACTCTTTCTTTTCGTCTCTCCTTCTCTCCTTTGATACCAGCAGTTCGACAATTTTGGTTTTTGGGGCGCATGTCGATCCCACATCGATCGCAACCTGCGTTCGGTAATGTGCGGCCGCGCGAACGCCACCACCACAGTTCGAACGTTGGTTTATTTAAATATTGGCTCACCGCGCGCCGTGTGTGCCGGGCGGGCGGCGGACGGGCCCGTGCCCCAACTGGTCGATTCGGTGGCGGCGACATTAAACGTGCGTCCGCGTCTCGGACGATCGCCTATAAATAGTCTATAAAATCTAAATTTGACGAAATGGTTTCATAAATTAGCTCCGGTGACGAGACCCGGGGTACTGCGGGCCTCCCAAGAAACTGTGCAGGGGTTTCGGGTTTCCACGGGCGGTGACAAAGAGAGAGAGAGAGAGAGGAGAGGTGGAATAAAATAGAGTGATCGCGAATGAGACGCACAGAAAAGGGGGAAAAACACAGAACCGGGGCACAAAGACGTGGCAATATTTTCACCACCTTCTGGGGTCGATCCGCTGACCCAGCCCGGCAACGGAAATGACATGAAAACAAGAGCACCCCTGGCACTGGCGCCCACCGGTTCCGTAGACGTATCGCCCTAAAACATCGCGTTACAGGTGATGCAATAAATAAATGGTGAATCTAAAGCAGCAAAGCTACCGTTTAAACGCTCGCCCCGGGTTTTTTTTTTTGATTGACGGAGAAGCTGACTGTGATATGATTCGTAGTTTGTTGGTGCGTCTATTTCATCTTCTTTTTTTTTGCCTAATTCCTCCATCATGCCCTTTTGCCATGCCAGTGATGATATTTATAGTGATGCGTTTGATGTGACATCGGTGCTAAACGTCCCCCGCAAAACGCTTCACGGGTTCACTTATTTATCAGCGATCTTATACGGACGGGGTTAAAGCAAGTAAGGGCGCGGTGGTTTGTCTCTCGCTCTCCTCCATTTGGTTTGTTTGGTTTGATCTAAATTAAATCGTTCCCGAGTCGATGAGGCTTGCAAAACTTGTTGAGATTTTATAGCCGAGAGCATTATGACTAATTGGTTTGCTTAACGCGCGCACAGCACACGTTACACAGCACACGCTGGAAAATAAATAGCGCCACGATGTGGTGCGATAAATTACAACGAAATGCAGTTGTGCGTTTTTCTTATTATGATCGATGGTAGCATTCGGTAATATTAAAACAAGTATTTTATTTAAGGGGTTGTTTGACCCAGTGCTGTATTTTTTCTACCCAAGAGAATTTTCGATAAAGTTTTAATTTTAATTTGGAGGAATAAGAAAACAAATTGTGTGACATTTAAAACAAAAAATCAATAAAAGATCAAAGAATCATGACTGATAAAACAACAAAAATCAATAAAGAAAATTATCAAAATTGACTTGACAAGTTCATGTATAAAAAACTGAATTATTCTATTTACTACAAGAAATCACATTAAATACCTGAAGCTGCGAACTGATCGTGATTATTGCTTAAAATTAACGTACAGTACCATTACCATCACGCTGCACTTAGGAGCTGCCCACTTTTCTGTTCAAAATATGGCCTTACTTGTCAAAAGCTAAACTGACCAATGGCCATCTACCACCTGAGCCGTCAGCAACATCATGCGCATTAAGGATCAACCTCCGTTGGGATTTCTGATTGATTAGCATAGCAGAGGGTGAGGCTGTTCCGAACAATATCCACCGCCCCGGTCTAAGCTCTAATTGCCGACCCTCTATACACGGCTTGTCGCTTAAACGCCCGCTCGAAAAGGGGGGGGGGGAGCATTACCCAGAATTTCAAGCTTCCGCGCGTGATGGCAATCGTGACTGGCAGGTCCACGCGCTCGCGCAACCCACCATCCCAGCCATGTGAGGTGGAAAAATTAATCCATTAGACCGGGCGTTTGGGGCCTGGGAAGTACGCCGCAAGTACGCAAAACCACCGGCTGCCCTTGCATAACTAAATAAAATTTAAAACGCTTCTACGAACGACCGGTCGTGATGACAGATTGATATCCGCAAGGCGACGGCGGCGGAAGCGGCATGCTGTTTTACACCGCAATTGCAGCAACGTGCACCGGGCGGCTTCGGGATCTCGTGATAAAGCAATAAATTAAAAACAGCTCCACCTTCTCCTCGTGTGTTTTGAGCCGCGCATTGCGCGCGATTGCATTTGTTTACAGCGTCGGAAGAACAGCAAGAGCGAAGCAGTAGGCCGTCGCTTTGATGAAGCGTGCCGGCCCATACAAACAAACGCAAAAAAACAGGTGACAGGCAAAAATGCAATCAATGGAGCGGAAACAACCATAGAAACAAAAAGAAAACACTGCATACACTGCACTCCGCTGAGAATGCAATTCAAAGGGTTGTAAGGGGGTAAATAAATTTTAATTAAAAGTACCCCCAAAATGATTCATCAAAAGCTGGAACAAGCTGACCCAAAAATCGCTTGCCCATGGTTGGGCAAAACCCACCATGTCGGTTAACAATTGTTTGTCGATGGCGGCACAATGCGCAAGCGCTTGGAAAAGAACCGTGCAAATCTTGATCTTGATAAAGTATGCACACACTGTTACAATCGATCGTTCTCGTTCGATCATCTCGATCGTCGGGCGAACGGATCCGGTTCGATTATCGCTCGCAAACTTTTAATTAAGATCCGTACCACCCTTTCCGACGGTAAAGGGCGATCGCGCAAAGATCGCGCCACGATTTGCTTTTAAATTGCAACGGAGCCATTTTTCAATTTTCAATTTGCGTCTTATCGAAAAGGGCAAAACTGCGCGCGCACTATCGGGTGCAATCTTGCCCATTAGGATAGCTGATAATTTGGGAAATTAATTTACCCTGTAAGCTTAAAGTTACAGCGCGAAACGAACCAACGCTACATAGTAAAAGTTTGCATTCGTGTTTATGTGTGTGAGGAGATTTTTTTGTATACATTCAATCGTTGGATACATTCTGACAGCTCCCAAAAGTACTCTAAATTCAAAATCAACATCATTTGATAGCTTCCGGTTACAAAAAAACGACTACCTTGAGAAGGCTATGTTCTTAGATAAATTCCTTTCCCAGAATGCCATTTCTTCCTAAATTATTCTTTGTTCCTTTCTGTTTCAGGTTTTTATTCTTCGTCTCGAACTTCACCTTCCCCACAAATGCGTCCCCGGCTGTCGATAAATCATTGACGCTGCGCCGCTCGCCTCACAAATATGACACTAATGCTGATGTTACTCTCCTCTCAAGCTGATCTCAAGCGAGCCTTTGAGCGGTGCAAACGTCAACGTGGGAACTGACTAAACTCAACATGATGCAGAAGAAATTGGCTTAAGGTGGACAAAACCGTTTTTGCATCCTGCAACATGCTGTAGTGAGCTGCACATGAAGAAACAGTTTTTTTAATAAGCAGAACACCCAGCAAGTGTGCGGTTTCGGGTGCTTTCGTACAAGATAATGTTTGTTCCTCGGTGAAATCCATTAAACTTGGAGTTTTTTTTTTTTGGTGCTTTGTAAGGTGGGAAAAAACAACCATCGTTTAACATTAAAGCAAAGCACGCGGAAAAAGATCCTTCAACAACGCTCTTTCCACGATCATAACCACGACGATAATTTACGACACATTTTTATGATCGCAGAAAGGAAATAGCTGGTTGGCTGCAGGCGTATATTTTCGTCTAGTTTTTTGTCTCAAAACGAAAGCAGATTTCTTTGTATGTGGGTCATCAGTGCGGCAGAAAAACCAAACTGATGTGCACAAAATTTAGATTTACATGCAATAAAACAGAACGATACTCAAGTATCGTTTTTGCTTCTCCACGTGCGCTTGAAATACAATGTAATGTCCCCCGGAAGATTCCGGTCGTCCCAGGCTCAACCGAAAGATCGACGATGGTGGCCATGTGTGTGTGAAATCAGTACCAATAGCAGTCCAGCGACCCCAACCAGACAGTGCACGCGGCCGCGATCATGGTGGTGATGCAAAAATAAGAGTAAAACAACACCTCAACCCGACCCGACCCGACGAAGAACGTTATTGATTAATCGATATTTTATTTTAAAGATAAATCTTCTGTCCCGGGACGGACGGTTCGTTCTCGGGCAGACCGGTGAAGTCTTCCAGATGGGAGACGTTGTGCCGCTGGAATCGTGAACGGTCATGTTCGCATGCATACCGTTGTCGAAATGGGGGCCGTTTTTTCGCGTGACATCAGGCCGAACTGTGTGTGTGTGTCCGATGCTGGACGTACCCGGGGTGGCTCCTTTGTGAACCGTGTTCGTTAATTATCGAATGTTAATTAGTTTGTCCGTAGGGGTTTTCCGTGCTACGTGGGGAGTTTTCTGAACGCTGGTGGTGGCCCAACGGTACGTTGCCATAGTAAGATGTAAGTTCAAGTTGTGTGTGTGTTTTGAAGGTGGAATGCTGAGTTGGAGATAAATTATGCAATTTTATTATTTAAATTTGATTGTCAAACTTGCTCGAAGGTAGAACGTATAAGTTCGTTGCTAAGAAATAATAAGAAAAATTGTTTAGTTTGGAGATGAAAAGTGAATAAGATATTGTGCAATCGGAAGGACATGAAGGGCTTTTATAAACTTCACAACAGTGAAAGAAAACAGAGCATAAATGTCAAATCAAAATAACATTAATCTATTCCCGGAAGCACTAAATTATCTCACCCGGGCGGGCATTGGCATTCCTGCCTTCCTGAAGAATTTGTCCCCACGCCGCAAAACAGGACCGCTCCCGCTAGTGTCTCGCACACAAAAATGTGAAAAGGTCCACCGGAAGTGGTCTACCATTTTACGAAAGCGACAAATCAATCCCCTGCTCCCCATCCCCTTGCCCCTTTACCATAGCCTCGGCACGGGCGGTGACATGCGCCAAATTTAACCGAGCGCCCGCTAGCCGTGTTTGAGGCGAGTTTTTTTTCGTGATGCTCCTTCAAATCATGTCAACATGATGCATTCGTCCGGAGCAACCCACTCGCGACCCCGCGTGCGAGCGGACACCGGTTAAGCTATTTTCAAACAGCTATTCGACCAGCTAGCAAATCGACCCGACACACCCGAACATCCCGAGCCGATGCGCCGTGCCGATGCGGCTTGCGGTTCGAGCGAACCAACGAGCCAACGAAGAAAAACTCTTCACCCTATGACATTTAGCCGTCATGTTTAATGATCAACGTGCTGCCCCCGGTGGTGCCGAATGGTGCCGTTGGCTGCACCAGACAGCAAGACGACGAAATAATCCTGCATTATGCAATGTGTGGTTGCCTTGTGTCTGGATCGTGCGGCACGCTCTGGCTGCGATCCAAAATGAATCAATTTTCCACCGGCGCGCAGGATGCGACGGGTTTTTGGGGGCAGGATTTCAGTCCGACGATGGCCAGCAGTGGAGGGAGCGAGGGGTAGTGTAACCGTCAATTTGCTGTGGCCCCGATCGAGATGCATGGCTAGGCGATTTTGTCGGACCGCTCATTAGTGCGGGCTTCTTGTGATGAATTCGTCCGACGGTTTTTGGGGTGATGCTTGTTTTCTTTTTTTTTCGTTTTGTCGCACTCAAAGGACGATACACGTGCGATCGGTGGGTAATTGAATATTTTCATACTGCTGGCAATATAATTAATTCAAAAACTTGATTTTTTATATTTTAAAAAAAGTAAAAGAAGTAACCTACACAACTTAACATATGTTTGACAGAAAAGTAGTCATATGAATGTATGTACTATTAGATATATAACACCTGAATAATTAAAACAATAAAATCATTTTCAATTATTCAATTTTCATTATTTCTCGAGTGATAATTATGAAAAATAATAAAAACGGTGAAGCAAAGAATTGAAGCAAATGAAGAACATGGGTAGGCTTGTGATCAGAAGAGTTATTTGGTGCGAATAAAATCATTACGCATGTATGAAACGAATGATATTATTCTATTTAACTAATACTGAGGCAATGTGTGGCAGTTATGAAATTAATTCGACACGCAAAATGTTAGTTATATCACAGACTCATAATTTTCAAATGATTGGTAATAATGTAACTCTAAGCTGTACTAAGCAAGAAAACAGTTTAAACTATTGCTCGTCAGACCATTCGCCTGAGCCACCCCTATTTGCACCCCACCGGGAAGGATCACCGGCTTGACGCGCGAAGAAGGCGCGATAATTTGACAGCTAACGAGACGCTTAGAATAACCTCCGGACCCTCGCGGCAGCCAAAGAAGGCATCCGCACAGAGCAGCACCAGCGGCGGCATTTTATTTTTACATTTTTCTCAATTAGCTCGCCAGTTCATTAGAGCGATGCTGGCGGTGTTAAATTTTCCGGCCACACGATCGGTAAACCCGATCCGCACCAGCACGCTTTACACCGTATGTATCGCGGCATATGGGAGGATGGGGAGGGAAAACCAGCTCACCGCCTAGACTGGCCGTCTTTTACAACAGCGCACCCAGGCCGGGGCTGGGAAAATCCGATCCCCCTCCCCATCGTGTTGTTTGCTTTGTTGTGCGCGCATCGTCTTACACGCGTTCCTGCAAGACGTTCGCTGTCTCGGACAGCCGGACTCGGAACAAATGACTTCGGCGGTGAGCAGATACTCCTGCTTTTTCCCCATTCTCCTCTTTTCCACCTGTTTGCTGTGGGCCATTTTTCATCATATTTTACGGTCGGCGGAAATATTTCACGAATTTTGTTTTGCTATCGCGATTTGTTTGTTTCGCTGACGACGACGACGACGTGCGCGCATTGTGTGCGACGGGAGCGCGCACGAGCGTATTTTTCTTTTCGGCCAGCTTTTCCCCTCGACGGAACGCGGTTTCACACGCAGCTTTTGACGCGTGGTGGACCGATTTGTGGGTGAGCCCCCTTGAGCGTTCGCGGGTGACCGATGGGTGCGGATTTCAGCACGCATTACGGCTGACAGCGTGACGATGTGTGAAACAACCGAGATTGAGCGGGAGGAAAAGACAAAACAAAAACAAAACAAAAAACACGTTGAGAAAATCTACGCACTTGTTTCCGCGCCTGCCCTCAGACACGCACACACAAAAATGGGACGCAACGGCACGCCGGAAAGTGCTACTCAAACGCCCGCCGGCAGTGATGGATTGGTTCGCACTGTAGCGCCGACCGAACCGCGCCCGATCGGCATTAGATTCACGCAATCGGCCTGCCAGCTGGCAGGGAAATCATGAGACAGCAGCTGTACTAATCCGTCACCCGCGGGACCCGGGACACATACGAGAAGATTGAAGAATTTATTGACAGTGCTCTCGGTGGAATCGGTGGAAACGTCGTCTTCTTGTTTGAACGCTTGACGCGACCGTGTCTTGCGCCGATGACCTAAAACGCAGCGAATGTGACGCGAGCCGATTTTACGAGGCGCCGACAAATGGTTGCGTCTAATTTAGGGGGGAAAGCGTAATGAGACTGGGGCGCTGTTATCCTCGCGAGAGTTACCTAACTTCAAGGAGAGATTAAAGTGCGGTGTGGGATCAACAGTATGTAGATGCACTGAGTTAGATATTTCTATTTTGTGTGCTTAAATTCAATTATTTGAATAATCTTTAAAGTGTGTGTTGTTGTTGAACTAATAGCTAACGAGACTTCAAACCTAGGACTAAAAAATAAGTCATCTCAAGATGGAAGCAACACCTCCGATGGCATCTCATTTCTCTTGACAATTACCTACAGCAGAGCAACATTACAAACAATCCTTCACTGTGTGTCACTGTGTGTTATCTTCATTGCCCCTTCATTCATCTGCAATAGTACCATTTTTAACCAGAAATCCCCACGGGTAGCAATGCTAGTGAACAGCTTCCTCTCGCAAACAAGAGCCAACGAGCATTGTCATCACAACGACGATGACAGCATCAGCTCACCACGACAAAAGAATGCCATTCCGACTGAGTTTCGATCGACCGGAACGTCTTTTCGATCTTCGGAACGAGAAGAGCAGCCTCAAACCAGCGGGCTAGCGGCTGACGGGTTTGGCAGGAACGGATTCGTTCCGGTCCCGGTGAAGCAATCGGTCACCTCAGTTGTACCCGACACGGTTGGAGCCCGAACCAGGACGCTCACACCAGGCCTTCCACACCCCGGCCTGGAACTGGTCAAATTGAAACCCACACAAACAATCGCTCCGAAAACCACTCACAATGCACCTACAACAACGGACGTTGGCACCACCAGCATCAACAGGGGGGTGGGTAAACACGTCGCCAAAGGATACCTCCAAACAGCACACAAAAGCGAACCACCGTCTACCGGGCAATCTCTTCCACATGGGACGTCCAACAGTTTTCCGCAAGGTCCTGTCGGCCATTGCACGACGGTGCGAAGATAGAGAGAGAGCGCGAGAGAAGGAAAAGCGACAGAGAACGAGGTGTCAAGGCAACTGCACCTTTCCGATGCAAATTGGCCTGGCTCGCGCGGCAGGAGGCCATCCAAGGCAGAAATTGTTTCCCAACAGTCTTCTCGCACTCTCTCGCCGTTTCCCTCATGCCGGCTTGGTTGTTTCGTGCGGGCGAGCAGGATCGCAACAGCCTCTAATGGGCCGGTTTTGTTGTGTTTAGCCAGAAATGATAATTTTACGATATGGTTTTTATCATTGAGTTGCGCTTTGCACTGTGTTTCGTTGCAGCAAAAACGTTGAAATAGTGATGCATTTTCCCTCTCCAGCATGAACTTTACAGCAGGCCATCACAGGCTAATGCGTTCTGGTGTGTTGTGAGGGTCATTCTGCAGGAGCGAAGAATGGCTCAATAGGCTGAACAATCACGTTCCCCGGCGTGTTGGGGACCTTGAGCTTAATGTTTACACATTTGCCTCCAAACACACACACACACACATCCTTTAGTTGCACGATGGAGGAAAGACAAAGTAAACGATTATCGCAGCATAGAGTGTATCATACTACTTGCAGCTGAAAGTAGAAGGACCTATGAACAATCGGCAGCTTTCAACAATCGGCAAGCGTTGAAAGCGTTGAATTGAAGATGATAATTTGTTTCGTTTGATAATTTGCGCCACTCCCTCCAAGGACACTTTGTATTAGAAACCAAAACCTTTGATATTGTTAGTTTTAGAAACAAGTGTCTGCAAAGCCAATCAAGATATCATTAGTTTGACCTACTAACAAACTTCTCAAAACATCCACATGCCATCCAGCAACCACTACATTGTTGCAAACACTCAATCGTACGATGGCGATCGATCAATCACACAACCTTCATTAATATCCTTGTGCTCTTTCCGCCCCAATCGATTGCATTGTTCGTGTTTCTCTGATATTGCAAATATCCAGCTCCTTAACGCGCGCGCGAATGTAATTGCAACCAGCGCAAGATGTCATTTCACCCATTTGCACATCATTCGTCACGTTTGTTTTCGGGGCGGCTGTTCGTAATGAAGATTTCCCCCTTCCATTTGCTGCAACACCTTATCCTTACCACAAAGGAATGCGTGCCTGCTGTCTCACCCTCCACAGGGCGCATCAAAATCGAAGTTCAAAAGGCGCGAAATACGTTCATAAATCATGGGCCTCCCGAAATGGGCTAAAATGGGCTGCAGACGCGCGGACATCAGCCTCGCGGGCAGCACACGAGCCTGCTCATTTCCGAGCCGATACACGGAACCGATACACCCGATCGGGTCAATCTCATTGCAAAAGTTCAACTCGCGCAAAGTCCTCATCTTCGCAACCGGCCCAGAGCAGCAGAAGCAATTTGAGCACAACCGGGTACGCACACACTGTGTCTGTGCTGTGCGCGGAACTCATCTGCCGCACACGTACGGCGTGGAATAATTTATAACTATATTTTGATTGTTATTTATGGGTGAAATTAATAATTTTGCTTACACGGATTTCTGCCCATTCTTTTGCTGCTGAGATGCTCCCATTTTTCCTGCTCCAGCTGATTTCGCTTCGCTTACAGGACGTGCTAGTCATTAACGAGTGGAGTGTGTGCGAATGTTTGGGGTTTGAGATTTGCGCGGCCAATGGGAGAGGTGGAGAATATGGGTGAAAGTTATGAGTGTCCGTTTCGCGTCGCGGTATAATTTTACGTGCTGTCACCGGTTTGTTTGTTTGCATTTTGCACTTTGTTCCCACGAGCATACATTACAGGGAGTTGTGGTAACAGGTGGTGGTGGTTTTTTAAGCGGGAAGATGATGTGGTTTTGGAGAGACACGGAGACTAGGGCGTCTCGTTCAAATTGAACAATAATTAACAGTTCAATCAGTAAAGTCGTTATGAATTGATTCTTGAACACATTTGAAGCTGCTTTATGAAGCACAAGTTGCGTTCAATTACTTTTAAAAATTGATCCTTTTATTTTAATATTGTTTAACCGTTTTCCGTGTTTGTTTTTTGGTACAGCTTCTCAGTTATTTCTAATTGATTTCGTATTTTTCTGAAGGGATGTTTAATATACGTTTCCATTCTTCAATTTACGATAGGTTCTGCTGGTTTTTTTCAAAAAATCATTAAAATGAGTTATTTTCTTCAATTTATGTTGCAATTGAGATTGAAATATTAACTGCGGGAGCTACCTAACATGACATAAAATACTTTCAGCTCTGCCTGTTTTCCATTGTCTCTACATTACGATTGTTTTCCTATCCGAAACTTCATGCAATTATTATGTTCATGAAACTCTTAGTAAAATAACAAATATCAGACAACAGTGTTGGCACTAAGCAAAAACATCTAAATACATCCGACAATGTCTTGGCACAAGATGAAATGTTTTCCTTCTCCAGGAAGAGTCAACCAAAACACATAACCTACCTGCCAAAAACCTGGAATGTTTGCAGAAAATTTTGCACACACCAAAATATTTTCCCGATGGCATTGACTTTGATCTGCAACGGTACCTAGGCCAAACAGTTTACAGCACAGTTTGCAACATACTGATATTGGCAACAACAAAAAATCACATTATTTTCAGCAAACAAAAAAAGCTGCTCTCCCAGCACCGTTAGGCAGGCGTTCGCCATCCTAACGGAACCCGGGTTTGTTGTAAAGTTTGCTGATTTTTATTCTACCCCACTTCTACCCGAGCTAATGTTGCGAATTTCAGCAAACGCTCTCTAAAATTACATTTATTTGCAAACACTTCAATCCTGGCAAAAAAACTGCAAGGATCTCTATACTGTCAACATTGCTGCAGGAGCTAGATATTCCCTACACCTCACACCCTTCGCCTTTACTCTTCCATCGCGCGATCTTCCATCACCAGCATCGGCAATCCTTCCTCATATCTCTTTCCCATCACATTGGGACACACCGAGAAGACACCGACGGGTTAGGAAGGGTGGTCACAATGGCAACGCAGGAGGTGCTGTAAACATAAAATCATAAAAATCATCGTCAACCGAACGGGTATTGCCGGTATGGCCGATGCGACAAGGATAGCAACAACAGCTCTAATCCTTGCCAATCATAATATTCGCCATAAAGTCGAAATCCTTTTCCTCCAAAGAATTCTCTCTCACACACACTCACAACCAGGAAAAGGTTCCTCTGCCTTTCCTCTTTCCCTGCCGTACCAGGGCCATAGCAGAAAGAGTATCTCATTTATGGCCGGCATTTAGTGCCAAATTTTCATTCTCATCACTCTTTTTTTTTCGTCTCGCACATCTTCCATTTCTCTCGTTTACCCATTTTCTGCATTGCCAATTTCAGCCTTTTTGCCAACAGTTCGAAAAGTGCCATACGATTGCAGCAAAAGGATGCGACCGTCGGCCGTCGGCTTAAAGGATTCAATTGCCGTTCACTGTGGCAAGGGTAGGGATGGCACATCCCTTTGGGCCCACGGGAGAGAGAGAGAGAGAGGTTTACGATTTAATGAGACGTTCGCAAAAACAAAAAAAAGGTGCTAACAATCGGCCGAGGGTTAGCAAAGGACGGACTGAGCGGAGTGCCAAAAGCCGGTAAAGGATGCGAACGTTTCCATTCGCAAAAAGGGGCAAAAAAGGCAATGGCAATTTGCATGCGCAAGCGAGTGACACGAGATGAGAGTGCAAACGGGAGAAATGAGCCTTTATGAGTACTTCTTCCTTCCATAAAGCGCTGCAATTCTGGCAGGGAAAGGAAGGAATGCTATTGGGAAAGAGAAATCCTTTTTGCGAACCTAAGAACTGTTGCTTGCAGGATCAAGCGGGTAGTGTGTGGTGGTGATGGTGGTGTGAGGAAGCTTGCCAACCTGAGGAAAGTCCTTGGCCATCCTTTCGCTTTTACGGCCGTCGGTAACGACGATCGGTTGTACCAGGCCGGCAGAAAGGGCTTAATGAATTCATTTGCAAATTTATGATTCCTCCATTGTGACTTTCGGCACACGTTTGCCGTTGGTGCAGTGCAGGGGAAAGGTTCACGGCGGTGTTAGTGTCCCTGGTTTTCTGGTGTGTATGGGTTTGGTGTGCGTGGAAGCTGGAAGGGCTGGGATTGAAACTGGGATAAACCAATCACGCTAACAATGCCTGCGTGTGGATTTTCTGCGCTAAAACCCGCAAACAGAATTAAAAAGGCGATTCAGTTTGACACAAAACGGGCAATTTCCGGATTTTGAAAGTCTTACTAAAGTTCGGGAAAAACACGTGGAGGGGAAAGACTTCCCTAAACACGGAATCCAACAGATTCTTTACAATAGACTTCAATTATCGGGCAAAGTTATCTTTGAATTTCTAATCTTTGTGATGACACTACTCAGCAAAGAATCAAAGTCTGTTGCAACAATTCTCAAAGTCTTAAACAAATTAATGTGATTCTTACTAACGAACAATTATATGTTGTGAACTGAGACGTATCTCGTGTAGTTCTAAAATATTTTCCAATTTTTGCACCCAAGCAACAGGTACGGACAAACAAATATCCAAAAGCCCAACTATTCTGCTGCATCGTTTGACTTTCTCCGTAGAAGTTAAGTAGCATACTGTTCCAAGAGCAATATAAATAGCAGAAAATTCACCCCGAAAGGGTTAAGAAGCAAAACCTTGTCCAGTTTTGCTGCAGGACACTCTATAAAATTCGGTAGCCAAATTGTCGGTACTGATCGGCTTGCTGATAGTTTGATTGCGGCAGCAGCACAAACCCACTTTTACTCCAGGACCGGCAAACCACTCTGCTTACCGATAGCCTCCTTTCTGTCTGCTCACCGCAACCCTTTCGGTTGGGGACCACAAAAGCAAGCATACACACAGACGATCGTCTCCGCCTGCGCTACCGCTTCTAAAGCATGCGATCGTAAAGTCCACGATCACCCGCGGGGTAAGCAGCAGCCCGTATTGGCAGATATTTAAATTAGAAAAGAAAAGGGTTAACAGGATTAGCACCGTTTAGGGCAATAAACGCAGAAAATTCGGGCCAGTGCACTGCCAGTGTGTGTATGTGTGTATGTGTGTTGCGTGCAAGTGAGACGAGCAAGGTGCGGGCAGGATTAAGTCAAAGGATTGCCGAAACGATCGCACGCCGTGCCGATCACCGTTTGCCGCTACCCGGTTAAAAGGGGTAGCCGCAAGCACACACATTGGCATGCGAAAGGGGTAATGGCAGGACACACTGTGATGTGCCATCCGTGTACGGGGATGCGAATCTAATTATTGACACACTGGCCATAAATGCAAAAACCGGCCCACTATGGGATGGGAACGACTGCAGGGCAACGAAACAAAAGGCACAAAGCACCTCCGACCAAACTTCTGATGGGTGTACCCCTTTTTTCCTCTCTGTCGATGGGAGGAACCTGTTTATGATGGCTTTATGCGGTCCGGGGCAGAGTTGTGGATGAACGGGTTAATCCTATTATTATGACCCCAGCGGCCGCTCAGCGGTTAATCCTTTACGCTCCCGGCCCGGCCGCTAGAGCTACGGGTGCGGCCGGTGTCACCTTTATTACACCGCCCCACCCAATACACCGGAACGCCCGGGTGCCTGGTTAAATCTCATTAAAATTAAAAGAACTCTCTCAGTATCGTTTGCCACCGGTTTGTTGCCTGATTGGTATCCTGTGTCTTCCCGAGACGTTTCAAAACCGTCCCGATAACCCTTTTCTACGGTAGCCGAACACGTCGTTAAAAGGATTATCTCTTTATGGGCCGCCCGTTCGTCCGGCCGAAAGCTGCATCCTGTTTTGGCAAACCACGGCCAAACCAAAAACTGACACTCCGTGGACAGCCTCCGTGGGACATGCCAATGGGGAACGTTTTATGGCGCGATCACATTCCGGCCCGAGGATGCAGTAAGCAGAGGGATGTGGCTCAGTTGGTCAGGATCACGGGTTGGAAGAAAATAGAAATATTTCCCAGGGATGTAGTGCATTTTTTTCGGTAGCAGTTCTAAAAACGGGAAAGAAGCAAGGGCCGAAGAAGTTGCCCCCAATCGCGCGGCCGAAAAACAGCGTTCAGCAATTATTAAGGATTAGCGAAGCAGCGCTGTGAGTTATTTTTAATTGAAAACGAAACGAAATAGCGTGTCCCCAAAAAAACGGACGACGATATTGATGCAACTCCATTAAGCAACTCTTTCAATGTGGGGTGACTTCTTTTTTTTATGAGTTTTAGTCCAATGCACTCGGTTTTGCAGTTTAAAAGCAAAACTTGACATACGGGAACAGTTGGGAACACTCTCCTCCGTTCCAACTTTCAACAAACAGTCAAACCACACCGAAACACGTGCGTTGTTCCAATTCCACCACACAACAGTGACATCAGACTGATGTCATCCATCGTCGTGTGGTCCGTCCTGGAAACGGATTCGGCCACATGTGCGTGCGGGCGTCTTCAGACATAAACAAATGTCAGTTGGCAGCATCAGGCCGTCAAAATCCCTTATAATGATCTCATGTAGCAACATGTTTTCCGCATGACTTGCGCCCGTATCGGTTTCTTTCTAGCTCCGCGTAACCCTCTGGAGACGGACAGCCTCAAGAGAGTCAACAGACAGGCTAGATACAACCTCGCACGCAACGAACGCATAGATTGAAGCAATCCAGAACACATTAAAAGCATTGAATTGGTTGTCTAGCAATAAATTTGAAAGAAATCACGCATGGAACATCTGTCCGGCGATTCTTAATCAATTACTCGCAGCCTCTTACCGGTTAAAAGTGTCCTTTTGTGCAAGTCGCACGCTTGACTCTCGAGATCCCGAGAAATTGGTTGACAAAAGAGAAAACGGTTAGTATGAGCTGGACATACCAAAAACGTGTGTATCCCTTCGCCACGAACAACAGCACAGCACATCGTTGAATTCCAATCCAAACACATCCAAGGAATCCTACCGTTTCATTCAATTCACCGTCACAAAAGGCAAATCACGGTGTTCGAGTAATTGTGTATAATTTCCCACATCCCACACCCGGAGGCCCGGACGACTAAACGGTGTACACTTTTCGTCTCGTTGTTGCTTTTCTATAGCTCAAGTCCTATCTTTTTTTCTGCTGTCGTGCGACAAAAGCCACCAAACGGGACAAACGGGTAGAGAGAAGGAGTTCCTCACTAGGTCCTTCTGCACGCTTTATCAAAAGCGATGCAACAACAATCGATCTCACGTAAGGATATCGATCTTTTCATCCCTGTGTCCTTTTGCAATTGTTTCGAGTGATCGCTCTCTCTCTACTGCACCCGGGCATGATACGCTAACTTTAGTCCCAGGGCTTTAGGATTGTGCAGTCCTTACCCAACGTCCTTCTCTCTTCCGCACGCACGCACCTAACAATATCCATCGCAAATGCGTCCCAAATAGGTCCTCCAGCCTTAACTTTGCTTTTTTTGCGCGTGTGTCTTAAGAAAAAAGACGAGCAACACCGTGCCCAATCTAGCCGAACTTGGGCAGGTCTGCAAGTCTGAGGGTATTTGGGGTGATTGTTTCCTTTATTCTGTTACTGAAGAACAGCCGTTCCTACCAAAGGGCACAATGGATTCCAAACAACGGCCACGGCAGTTCGAACCGTATCGAGTTTTTTGTTGTTGTTATAAAGAAACTCTCATTGAAGCGCTTTTAGAAGCGCTTTGTAACGCTATTAAAATGCTTCACACACACACGCACACACACGCTCAATTCATTCACTCAATGGTGCATCGCGCCATTCAATCTTTCGTTAAAAACTGCATTCCTTTCAGAGCATTCAGTCGGGCAGAGTTTTGCGCTACAGCGTGTTGTTGTTTAGATCGGGCGCATCCGCGTGCGCCGAGCTGATCAGTGGCAGCTTCACGTTGGCCAGCTTCCCGTTGAACCGCTCGAACAGGCCGGCCCAAAAGTTCATCCGCCGCTTTTCGGGCATCTCGGCCATCGCAATACCGTCGTTCGTAATGTTCAGACACAGCAGCGGCACGTCCTGGCTGTCCGGCACGTTCGGTTGCGGCTCCCAGCGGAACGGCACGACCGGATCGGGGACCGGTTGGGCCGGCGTCGGATCACCGTACCGGGCGAAGTTACTCCACAGCCGTACCATCGTTTTGCGCAGCCCGTACGCACGGTCCGTCTCGGGCACTTCCGTGCGCAGTAGCGGCGAGCTGAACAGATAGTACACCTCGTCGATGTGGGCCGCACCCTTCATCGTGCCCAGCGACATGATCGCTTTGCCCTTGTTCAGCAGACCGTCGAACGCGAACCGGTAGCCGAAAAACTTCGACCGACGCTGATGGCGCGCCCACAGCTCCACCGTCATGCGGTACGCCAGCAGATACTTGTCGGTGAACACATCCGTCAGCTGGTTGAGCGTGTCCCGGCAGACGGGGCGCGCACCGAAGTAAAACTCCCGGATCTCTTCGCCCAGCGCGCGTGCCTCGGGCGAGAAGTAATCGAGCGCCACCGTTCGCGGTATGAACCGTTCCGGCTCGGCGTTGTATGCGGCCAGCGTCTTGATAGCATCGATCAGCACCATCATACCGTCGCGCTCATTGTACCCCAGTATTATCGGAATGTCCATCGAGTTGGGCTCGCTGAGGATCTCGGTCGGATGGCGCGTGATCAGAGCGTCCGGCGAGTCCGACCGCTCGATCACCGGAAGGAACGGGATCTGGAACAGCCGCTCGACCGCTTTCTCACGCTCCGTCAGCACCAGCGGCTGCAGCTCGAACAGTTTCCGGGCGGGTGCCGCTCGCAGTATCTCGTACACCTCCCCGTCGGTGGCGGGACTGTGACCGAGCAGCTTCGCCAGCCGGCGGGCCTTCTCTTCCGGCTGCTCCTGGAACGCAAACTCCGTGTAGATGGAACCGCTCTGCAGAATGGCCTTGTGAAAGTAGCGCTTCGATTCCGGCGACAGACAGTGGAAGTTGACCGCGATCGCGCCCGAGCTCGCCCCGAACAGCGTTACATTGGACGCGTCACCGCCAAACACGCCAATGTTCTCGGAAATCCAGCGCAGCGCCGCCCGCTGATCCTTCAAACCCGCATTGCCCTCGATTCCGGCGTCCGGCAGGCACAGGAACCCGAGCACACCGAGCCGATAGTTGAGCGTGACCACAATCACGCCCTCCTGGACGAGATAGTTGGGCAGATAGAGCGAACTGTCGCCGTGGCCACCGATCAGTCCGCCGCCGTGGATGAACACCATCACCGGCAGCGGTTCCGGGTCGTCCCGCTTGCCCAGCTTCGGTGTGTAGATGTTCAGGAACAGGCCGTCCTCCGAGCCGCTGATCTCCTTCGTCAGCACGTCCAGCCCGAGACAGTTGCTGCGCTCCCGGGTGCAGTCCAGATAGGAGACGGCGAACTTCTCCAGCGGCGCCGGCGACTTGAAGCGCAGCGCACCGACGGGCGCTTTCGCGTACGGCACACCCTTGAAGTAGTAGTAGCTCTGCCCGTTCGGCAGTTTGTCGCGCACGCCGTACACCGAGCCTTGCTGCACCTGGACGCATATTCGCGTGATTGGCTGGAAAAGGTGATGATCACAGGATGAGGTGTTGTTGTTGTTGTTCTCCGGATCTTCCAGCTCGCTCACTCACCATGTGCTTCTCAGCATCGGAACCGGTGCTGACGTTCTTCCATCCCATCAGTGGTGCACTTCGCATAACCATGATGATGGTTTGCTTTGGTTTGTTCGAGACGTTCAGCGACACTATCAACTAAGAGCTGACCAAATTCAAAGCAACTTCCCTTTGTAGGTTCGAAAGGTTCGGAATTCTTCTCAAGCCTGTGGCCCAAACAATACTGCTCGCGATCGCGGTTCACACGGTGACATTTATCAAATGTTCATCACCATTCTTAAGCTCATTTTGGCTTCGTTTTGAATTATTAATCGTGCCATGTTAATGAAAGAGGCTTCCAAAAACGCCCCAAAACGCAGTGAGCGCTTTTTCAAACCCTGAGCTGATACAATGTATCGGTATGCAAATCTACCTAACCTGCACGCTGCACCTCGAGCAGAGCGAGAGGCCAACGGTTTATTTGCAATGCCAAGCGAACCCCGTAGGGTAAAACCGAGCT
The DNA here is from genome assembly GCF_016920715.1 of Anopheles arabiensis. Classification (NCBI taxonomy): domain Eukaryota; kingdom Metazoa; phylum Arthropoda; class Insecta; order Diptera; family Culicidae; genus Anopheles; species Anopheles arabiensis. Next base: position 88,990,983 of record NC_053517.1, on the reverse strand, counting down.
TCGGGTTCGATTGATTTATTGAACCCCTTTTTGCCAAAAACGCCCAGTCAGTCCCAGAAAGCCTTTACCCGCAGCGTCTCGGGCCGCCATTGCCGGTGGTACCGGTGAAGGTTCACTCAACATTTTGGCACGGGAACAGTTATTCCGGCCAGAATCGCTACCCCCACGTGCAGACGCGCGGAAAGACGCAAACGTGTTTGTGCGAAATGGTTGACGGTGAGAAAGGCTGCAAAAAGGCTTTAACCCGGGGCCAGAAAGGATTCAATAAAACAAAGGGTAAAAAACAGTTAGTTTGTCGCATGGTGGAGGCTTCCGAGCCACTCATCAGCAGCATGTTTTTATAAGCTTTGTGTGATGAGCGGTACCCGTGCCAATTTAACAATTTGCCAAAAAAAAGAAAGGATTCTCTAGAAGTAAAGGATGTGAACCCGTTAGCTTGACGCATGGCATGTAGGGTTGAATGTGACAGTGGCATGAGATAGGGTTTTGTGGGAGGTATTTTACGGTACCAGTGCTAAAAATGGTTAACCCACCCCGGAAGGTACTGTGCCATGAGTGTGCAAAAAAGGGTAATGTGCAGTTATTTTGTCGCGTGGAGAATGATGCGTTGGTTGTTGCTGTATGCTGATAGAAGGGTGTGTTATTAACTGAAGTGGCCCTTGGGTGTTTGTGATTGTAAGTGAAGGAGTAACAGGAGAAAAAATGGCAAAGGGTAAAGAACAGTTATTTTGGCACGTGAGGGGGTTTTGTCAAAAAATTTGCAGTCAAAGGTCGTAAAAGAATTAGAGTAAGGGGAATGTGTTAAATTAGCAATTTATTTGCAAGTGTTGGAGAATGTTTTACGACCCTGGAAATTGATTCTGGATTGTTTTCACAAGTCGTTAGGATAATACAATGTGATCTACATATTAATGATTTAATTCGCAGGGAAAAAAATAAAAATATGTTTCCTCAAGCCAAGAATCGTTTTACATCTTTCTTTATATCCATTCCACATAAAATAGCAATATCTCAAATTAATTTGCCACAAATGATTTCCGTTCCATGTTTTTGTCATGATCAATTTCATCCTTCTCTGAACCACTCGTCAGCCCGTCATGTACCGATACGAAACCCCCTCGAGGCAGAAGCACTTAACTGCACCCAATCCCCTGGGATGAGTGCAGTTTCCCACTAATGCGGTGGCTCAATTTGTCGCTAAAAGGATCATTCGCTCCGTATCCACCCGGACAATGTACGACAGAACGGGAAAAGGTAAAGCTTCGTTTTTTTTTTTGTTCCACGGTTTCGTGTGCACTCCGTACCAGCAGCGCCCGACAATCAATTTTCATAATTATTTTCTTTTCTATTTGCTCAACTTGTTTATTAATATTGCTGCCGCTTTCACCTGGGTACAGGCGCGTTCCGCTTTGCTTCACAATTCCGAATGTGTCCCAGTATGCCGACGTCCCACAGCCAAAGGGCATCGATAATTGTTAACCCAGCGACCAAAAAAAAAACAGTCCCTTGAAAAGAAGAAAAAACAATCCGTGCCTCATGCCAGATTGCCGGTCGCATTGTGCAGTTGACAGATCCAGTCCCTGAAGTCGCAGTCGGGCGGAAAGCAAAATCAATTAACAATAATTTGCCGTTTTCTGTGCGTGTGTGTGTGTGTGTGTGTGTCTTTTGCTGATCTTTTGAGGCGATTTAATTGTCTCCTGTGCGTTTCGGGTGTGCACATGTGTACAGTGCACACGCTTTGTATCGGGATCCTTTTCCATTGTGTTCTTGGGCAGCAGTGGCAGGCTTGGACGATGCATTACTTTTCGCTTGGTCCTTTTTGGCGTGCTGTACACACATTCCTGCATGCAACTAAATCCCCACCCCGTATCGGCACAAAAAGACTTAACTTATGCCTTTTTTACATATTGAATCCCAATCAATGGGTCGCACAACACACCGCGTGCGGATAACGGCGAGGACATTTGAGGCCAATGAGGCTCAAAAGGGAAGCCAACATATGGCCAACATGAGCTGCAAATATTGTACTTCCATCAATTAATGCCAGAGCCAGGGAGACGAATGCTTGTCACCAAACTTTGACCCCCGGGGGCCCGCTGAGGCTTAGCGACACACACTGGCACACTGAAGATCACTTTCTTGAGCTGTGAAATGTCACCCGAAGAAGGTTTTTTTTTCTCCCTATTTTTACACCTAATGGCTTATGTGTATTGCTTTGCTTAAATGCAAAGAAAACACACCCAAAGTTGACAAAATTAGAGCCCCTAAAGGTAAGTAATTGGACAAGGTTGACAAGGCGTCGCTTTCGTTGCACAGAAGAAAGGGAAACGTTCGACACTCCGGAGCGTAATTGGATGGTAATTGAGTTATTTTTCAGTCGTTCGGTGTAATAACAATCATTCTGCTGAACCGCTCACACCGGTCTCATGGGGCCAGGTTTAGAGGTCGCTCCGGATTGTTAAATTGTGCCACACAAATGCTGTTGTTTACTAAAAACATAGAGAAAGTGATCGTTTTTCCAAACGGCTGGAAGGCCACACACAAAATGTGTTTGTTTTCTTAGCAAGATGACACAACCCGTTAACCCGTCCAGTGTTGTGCGATTGCATCAAGCAAAAGGGGTAAAGTCATAAAAGTCGTGTTCGATTGATCGGCCTGTGCGTGTGTGTGTGTGTGTCTTTAGCCCGTGTTCATCTTAGCTGGAGCGTGCAAAGAAAGGAAAAGGGATCGTAGCACGGCACAATCTAGATCCATGCACAAAGCTCTCAAAGGGGTTGACAGATTCACTTTCGTTCAATAAAATAGGCAACCCTTTTCCGATCGTACGGCACCCCGAAAGGGTGAAGGTGAAAGTGAGCGTGTTGAGCATAATTTTTTAATAACACCTTGTAAAACCGATCATATTTGAAAGAAATGGACGAGGCAAACGGGTTGACATACTGATCTGGTATAGTTTTACTGATGCAATCGCTTTTGTGACTCTTTAGAAGCAAAAGCATGGACTTTCAAGACCTTCTCTAAAGTTTTTCAAATTGACATGATCACTTTTTGAGTTTGTATCGTACAGAAGTGAACAATGGTATATTTGTATACATTTTCATGGTGCCGGTATTGGTTTCTTGTACCCGACGCTTTGAACGTGGAAGATTGAATATAAACATTAAACAAAACTTTATTCTGTCACAAGCAACGATTGACATTATACTGCCTGTGCCTGTGCAAGCTGTCCCTGAAATCGTATCCTTTCCACCCCAACAATTGCCGTCCTTGGGCACGAGACACCAATCCACTGCAGCTTCACCTCCACCCGAAGGACGCCTCACAGCTCGCACCAAAGTAACGGGTTTCCGTCATCCATCACAGTCGCCATTACAGGCGGGCAGAAAATCCCAACACTCCCGGACGGATGTTGCGAGAGTGGGCCAAAGCCATGGGCTCAAACCATTCGCTCATAAACCCGTTACAGCCCGTTAGGAATTTGCAAATAGCAACACTTCCTCGCAAAAACGAATGTCCTAGAGGTCCTGCTAAAGCAACATTGGCAATAAGCAATTAAGCAAATACGGCGGCCCATCCATACAGCGCACACATTTCCAGTTATTTCTGCATGCGACAATATAACTGTTTCTTTAGCGTTTTATTTCCCCCCTTTCGGGCCCGTTTTTACAACCTGCCAAAAAGGATGCTAGCCCTGCGCACAGAGGAAGGGTAGCGGTACTTTTGATTATTTGCGAAGGCTTGCGAATTTCGGTGCGCTTCTGCAACGAAGGACAAACCGATCGGGTAAAGATGCGAAACATTTTGTTTGTTTTTTATGTTGGTATGGTATGGTTGGTATGGTTGTTGTGTAAGTCATAAAAAAGAGGTTGCAAAAATATCTGATTGCAGATCTGATGGCCGGAAGGTTTATGTTTAACGAATGAAGTTTATGCTCATTGATGGACTTTTTTTCGATGTTAACATGACTCATATATAACATATGCACAAAAATAAAGATTGAATAATTCTAAAATGTTATTACAGTAGTTAGACTGCATCTTAGCGGTAGGAAATTGAAATTGAGGTATTTTGAAAAGATTATGTTTTTGCTATTTAAATTCAGAAACAACAAGAGATTAAGACACATTCAATCATAAGCCTATTCCAATAAGTTCAAAAATGTGATTTTACAAATAAAACGAAATCTTATTCTAAAGTTAAAATAGAAAAGGTTTGCTTTATTTCTTTATTTTGAAGATTAATAAATAATAATAATAATAATAATTTCTAAATATAAGAAATAACCTTTAAAAATGTGCATTTTATCAAATATTCTCCTAACTAAGTCGATCTGAAGATAAAACATTGTCATTTGAAGCCTTACCGAAACCACGTTCAAACATTTTATAGTGTCATAGCTGGTGATTAGGATAAACGAATATCTACAACAATCCCAAGAATGTTATACAAAACTTCTTACACAATAGAAAGAAATGGAAAACAAAATATAGAATACACGTAGCCTTAAACACAAAATAAAATAAAACCAGCTTAACGAGCAATCCTGTTATCATGTTTTGTAGAATAATTTCCACCTTTATTGTAGTCAACCCCTAAACATACTAAAAGTCAAATAAACGAGGCAAAACATTCCAACCAAACACCGTTACGATCGAGATTGTGCTCAGACCGAAAGTACCAAAAACATTGTCAACTCCATTCGCCTACAACGCATCCTCAAGATTAGGCAATATTTTATTCAATTTGTTCAGGGACAGACATAGGTTAATAAAAACGTGTATAACCCTTTCACCCACATTCTAGACATGCATGAGCCAGTGAAAGGGAAAGGGTTGTCTTCTGCATGATCCATAGTGCAAGTGCAATAAACACAGAGCAATGACATAACAGACAATTAGAATATTAGGTGACAATCCTTTACAGCCCGTCCTAAGGTGGGCGTCCTTTCTTAACCCGTTCAACTCATATGAGAAAACTCGGGGGTAAGGAAAACCCTTTTCTGAACTAACGAAGCACACCACAGTACGAGTGCAGTATTGTCAACCCCTTCTTCCCGAGCGGTCCTCCCATTAGTTATGAATGGTTTTGTTTCCAGATCAGGAGGTTACAGTTACAGTTGCTTGTGCTTTTATGGTTTTACAATGTTTTGGCCCTAACGGGTTAACTTTTCGGCCAGTTTACATTTACGCAAAGCATCTGAGGCGAGATGACAACTTTCGGTTGTCACCAGTGAAGTGAAAGGGTTCGGGTGCGATACGGAGAGCATTGGAATGGAACAGCTTCAAGTGTCACTGGTTGCCGGGTGGTTGTAAAACAATTATAACTTGTCACATGGTTCAGGCAGTGATGTTTTAGGCAGACCAGCAAAGGGTTGAACCGGTAGAAAGATGCTGCTGTTGTAAAAAATGAGTGACATTTTGTTAGGTATTGGTTCATCTAGTTTAAGCAGTAAAAAAGGCTTTTAATATATTCTAATATTTGTTGAAACACATTTACACGATGCCAAATATACAATAGAGAAACAACAAGGATTCTGACGGAACTCAAAATTAACGTTGTCACACTTGGACCAAACATTTACATTAAATAGTCCATAGAAAATCAAGCTTCCGTTGCTTTCGTTACAACCTTGATGCATCATGTTCGTTTTCTTGTCACGCATGTTTTACCAATCTATACCGATCCCATCTAAAACATTTCAAAACCCAACTGGCAGCCTCCATCGATATCGAACAAAACAAATAAACAAACCAAGCGTATCTGTGCTTGACCACTCGTGCCGTTGCCTAGCAAATCGGTTCCGGATCTGAGGCTCGAGGTAAAACCATTACTATCTGCCAGTCTTTATCTTGCCTCGCCCGGTGCCGATGGCCCTTTTCGCCAGATCCATCAAAGAGCAGCAACGGCCAACATCCCGAGCACACATTGTCCTCTCGGAAAAGATCGAAATGGTGGCTTCTTTTGCTGCCGTGTGTGATCTGTGCGCATTCCTTTGAAAGGCGGCCGATTCCCTCTCTAGCTTTCGGCTCGATACGCCCGCTGTGTTGCAACACTCCGGCCGACTGCAAACGATCTGCCGCTGCATTTATCTGCCTTTTGGCACTTGGGGTGTTGTTTATGGATGCACTGGCGTGCACTTTGTTCTTTCCCGCACGCCTCAACGTAGGCCGGTAGCAGCGAAAACATCAACGGCACACTTACCCACTCCCCGGAAAGATCTGCTGCTGAGGCTTTTCTTTTCTGCGTGTGTTTTTTTTTGTCTTATAGCATGGATGCATTACTTGACAAATTTATGTCGATCGGGTAAGCGCACATTTCGGTCGATTCAAGTTGAACAAAATGCAAAAAAAAAATACACACACACATTTTACAAGAATGCATCACAAACAAAAGATGCGATGCGTCCTCTGCCGGACTGTTTTGTCGGCACTGCTGCTTTCAGGTTTGCAGCGCTGACAAATGATGCGTTTAACAAAGCGTTCCGGGAAATGGGTGGGAAAGTGTTTTGCTCGATTTCCCAGCAAAACGATCGGTTGTTTTATGAGTTTGAGAATTTTGACTGCTGCTCAAGAAGCCTACGCACTATTTGTATGGGCAGAGCTGGACAAAACCATGTGCCCAGAATGTATTGAAGGCGGCCGGAAGCGAACAAAAATAAACTTTTGCTGTTTAACGAAAGTTGAAAAGGAGCAAAACAATTTCCCTTAAAATAAGCCCTTAAAACATACACAAGCATTGGAGTGAATTTCTGATATCGTTAGGAAAAAGCAAAAACTTTCAGAAACTCCACATCACTGCTCATCTCTTTGCTTCTATCGACGCACATCAAACCCCCTACCTAAAGGGCACATCACGCGCCACAGCTCTGAAAACACATCGCCCGTAAATTAGTCATGGGCGACCAATAACGAGAACACCAAGCGCCTTGCCAGCGGACGAAGCATCGTGAACCTAACACAAGAGAAATAAAGGATAAGCGTTTGAAAGGATAAACATAATTAACGAACATTTACTTTCGGCATGCAGACACGCGGCTGAAACCAGCACCAGCAAATGCCCTGGAAAAAGGCACTTTTGTGTCATCCGAGCGCCCCGAAAGCGAAGAAAGGGCTCGCCGGGCTTACCCGTTGCCGAGATATCCTTCAAATTGGTTAATAACAAACTAGGCTAAGGCAGCCGCACATCCTTTGTCGGCATCGTTTGTAACGCTAACAGCACAGGGAAGAAAAAAAAAACAACATAAAATAATGGGACCAGAGAGGCACAGCGATCGACATAACAAGCGCAGATAGTTCGACCTTCAAACAACACGAGCCGAACCGTGGTGCTAGTTCTAGGGAAACAGATGAGATGAGAAGCAAAAAAACAAGAGAACACGCTCTCCAGCACGCTTCTCGGGAAAACAGAGGCCCGCTTTTTTTTTTTGGTTGGTGACGTTCCGGATCACTTGTTAGACGGAGGAGAAGGAGGAGGAATAGGCGGTATCATATTTGCTCGTCCAAAATCAGGCCGAACTAATTCTGGCTAGTAGCGCGGGAATGTGAAAAATTACGCGTCAAGTAGATGCCGCGTCTGGTGTTTCTGGGCAGGGAAGTAGAGTGAAACCATATGGTTTGTCTCTATCGGGGGGACATTTTTGAGCGGATGGTGCTCAGATTTTTGCTGCTGATTAGGCGTTGAGTGTTTGTTTTCGGTGTTTGGAACCAATTTGGGTAGCTGGATTGGTTAAAGTGATCACCGATTGTTTATCGCAGTTTGCTGGAAGAGCACTACAAGAAGCTGAATACGGATGCGGAACTAAAGCATTAGAAGCTTGTTTGTTTTAACGTTTTTTTTTTTTGTAGTTTTTGGACAATGTCTTTAAAGGATTTTATATAACATAAAGGTTATAATTTGTTGAAAAATATAAAATACACTTGTTAGGCATAAAAATAACATCTCCAAAATATGGTTTTTCATGTATTAATCAATGAATTTAAAGAACCGATTGTTACACCACATAGAGATTATATCAGATTGAGCTAATCCCATGAAATAGTGAAACTTTGTTCAACCTGAAGAATAGCGGAGAATGTGTCTCCTAATTTTAATAAAGCTACAAAGTCTACATATGTGTAGTGTAGATGTTAAAGTTCTAACATTTGTTAAATATGATATCAGATTTCTGAGAAAAAGGATGCTTTGACACTATCTTGTCAAAGAGAGTTTTTGACGGTGAAGTATGTACAAAGAGCTCTGGAATCAAACTGTGAAACATGTTGCCTAGCCCCAGGCACGCTCTAGTGAAATATATTTGTTGAAATCTTATATGATATTCAACTTTACCAGTCAACAAACTATTTTATACATAACACATACATTTCCCTTAAATTGCTTACATTACATCATACAATATTGTTGCAGTCATATTCACAAAGTATGATATAAACAATGTCCCTTTACACCAGAAGTCATAAATTATTGGTCAATTTCATGCCAAATTTCAGACAACCTTTCCCTATTCTAGCGTTCGCTTTTTGTCCTGTGGATTTAAATATTCCTTCAGTTTACCACGCTATTGGTCATTTTTACTGGACTCTCTTCCAACCGTCCGTGTTATGTAAGGTCACGGTTTTTATAAGACGCCTTTGCTGTTCCTTAAAATTTCAACCATTTTTGTGCCCTTTTTATCACTCAAGGTGCACGTTTTACACGTTCACTTGCATACGCAACAATCTTTTACAGCTGTTGACCGTTCCTACCCGTCCATTACGGTTGGCGATGACCTCCGCACGTTTCATACGGCCGGTAACGGGAATGTTAAATTATTTTTGCATTAATTTTTACTTCAACAACCATCGGACACCGTAAAAAGCCCCTTCGGACATTGTTTTGCTAGGATTCGGTTTTTGCAACCAATTAAGATCACCTTAAAGGAGCTGGCCCGTTTTCCGTCGGATCCTTCTTAATGCAGAAAGCAGCGAAGGTAGAAATGAAAAAAAAAACTGACCAAATAGTAAAAATATACAGTAATTCTGCCAAGATCTAAATAACACCGCCTGGCCTGACCAAACACCAAAACGTGCCTCTAACGCACTTGGCTCAGTTGGTCCATCCTGTAGTAAAACTTTATTGCGCTGCCCAGTCCCTTGACGTCCGTGTGTTTTAATGCTCTACTTTTTCCTGGCCATCATTATAAAGAAAGGACTTAAGGGGAAGAAAAAAAACTAGATCATTCCCAAGGATTCTCAGGCCAGCACAATAATTGCTGCAGCTTCAGCAAGCGTTCCCGATCGGCAACGTAAGACGGAAGTCTTCAAGGTAGGGCAAATATGCAGAGCAATCAGACCAACGCATCGTAAAAAAAACTGACCCGTAGCTCCTGGGTCATCGCGTAGGAAATGGTTTTTTCGGGTCATGTTGCTCTCATTTGTGCCGTGTTTGTGCCGCGATGACTCTGGCAGGAAACACATTTTGACGTAACCTACTTTACGATCGCCGCATCCCCGAAGGTCGTGCTCTAGTTGCGTCTGCAGTCATTAGGTAACTTCGATTTTTATTGCGAGCAGTAACGCTGAACTGAAAAACCGGCCACTACTGAAGGCACGACCGAGCAGCAGTAAACACAGGACGTCCTCCTGGCTGCCAGCGTCCGTACCCAAAACTGTAACAAGGATAACCGATCGGTAAGTGTTGTTTGAACTACGGCACGCCATTGTTTGCACTGCATCGCCCCCGGAGAATGCCCTAGTTTTTTCATTGTTTTCCAGCTTTCGTTCTCTCTCTCCCTCTCTTCATCTCTCTCGGTGCACCGTTGCTTGGAATGTTCTATTTATTTTTTCATCCCATCCCTTGACCTCGGCAGGACGACACATGCCTTACGTAATAAACAAATTGATCCAGTTTTTTAATGGCTTAATAGCAATAGTTCAGCAGGATCGCCCGTTTGGGACTCACGGTTCGTATGTACCGGTGTAAATGGTTGCCGTGACCTTTTCCTGTTCTCTGCGGCCAAGCATATCTCTCGGCATAGAAAAAATTGGTTCAGAACGAAAACTAGAGCATCACAGTGGGAGACATGCGTCCTGCAATCTCGAAGAAATGTGTCGAAATTTCCACCACTTATGAGCTGGGTGAATTGCATGGAACGACCTCGAACGCAGTACGACCGGAGCGCAAACATAATTGCACCGTCCGTAAATCCTAAATCTGCTTTACATAGAACTAGAAAAAAAGCTGTTAAAAAATTGCTCTAGTTTTGGTTTAGGCTTATTTTTTTATGACCGCTTCTTGCAGCGGCGTGATCTGCTTTTTTCCGCAATAAAATTTGCACCACACGTAACGCCATCTAGCACGTAATGATCACCCGAACCATCATATCGCAGGTGACAGTTGAAGTCGATAGAAATTTATTTTTTATGGTGTTACTTTTTGTCCATGCTGGCCTAATTAGGTTCTAATGGGAGCGATAAAAAGCAATGCTGGAATGTTTTATGTAACACAGCACGATGCTGGCATTGTAAAGGTAATATAATGCACTTTTAGCACGTTCATAATTATGTGTTATATGGGAAGCTTCTATGAATGTTTCATGCAGAAACATCGCTTAGGAGTATAATTGTTTTTTAATTACATGTGATCTAATGATTTTGATGCTTCAACTGGTACAAGATTTTTGTTTGCTTTGTTTATGCTTGTTTCTTTAAAAAAAAGTGTATTTGTTTCTTTAAAATTGTCTGTATTTATAAAATTCTGTATTTGTTTCTTTAAAAAATAATAGAATAATAGAAGCTAGAAACTAGAAGATAAAGACGTTTGCAACGGTAGCTGTTATTGATTAAAAAAAAAGGATCAGGAATGGTAAAAAGAACCAATCCAATGAATTAAAAATTTAACGAATTGAACAATTTAAATTCAATTCAACGAATTTAACATTAATACAATTTTTTAAACACCTGTGGTTCACCAGGCGATTCTGGTCTATCTCGTGGTTGTTTTATTCGTGTAAAATATGTATATATAGGTATTAACATCATTCGCCGGAATTTATATAGTCCAGTGCATCAATAAACAATAATAATATTATGAAAAGAAGTTTGAAATCTTCAATAAAAAAAAAAAATATATATATACTGAATTACTCAATTATAGCTTAATCCACTTGATTGAGCACTTAAATGGTTATTAATTTTCACGCTTTTTAATTGGATTGGACTGGACATTGGATTCTTCTACTAGGTACGCTCTCAATAGATCATTTCATTCGCCCAAAATTGGTGATAGTATCTATATCGCGGTGATTCTTACTGTCGATGGTGTGCAGAAAAAGCAACTGTTAAGATGCAAACAAGCCCTAAATCACCCAACAAACACAGACCCAACCAGGAAAGTTGTATTGTGTTTGGAATTTTGTATGAACATTATTTTAACGATTTTTGCCAATATCTTAAATTTCCTCTTCATTAATCCTTCTCACGAAAAGCTCAATTGTTTATTATCATATTTTATGATTTATAGCATCCTTTGAATTATCTGCCTTAAAGGCTTTGAAAAAAAGCTGTTTCGAAAATATAAAATATTTTCGCATAAAAGAAGTACCAGCAAATCCAAACACGGCAAGGAACATCATTTTACCCTTTTTTGTCCTTCAATGTAAAAGAAAGAGCAAACAAAAACTATTGCCAAAAAGGGGTTTCATAACTCTTTCCCCTACACATTACCAGTTTTTAGCACACACCAAACCTTGATAAAGAATAATTCACAACGTGCTCATGGCATCCATCCAATCCAGCAGACGCTACCTCGAAGCGCAACCTAGCCGTGCAATATTACCCTTTTCGTTACCCTCAAATCGATCGTTTCATTAGCAACGTTTGCATATGTCTGCCTAAAACGCATCCACCTCGAGAAGACACGTTTTCAGGGTCAAGCATAAAGAAATAAAACTCATCCTCCTGCAGACATGCCTCCCAGCCGACCAATAAACCGAGCAAATTTTCCGTCTGCCAATTTCGTGCTTGCACAAACTAGATTCCTGGTGCAGCACATGTTGGCCGCCCCTGGTCCGGCCTCGGAATGCTCGGTCTTCCCGAAACCCCTTCCTTAACTCGTTTCTAACCCTTAGGGCACGCAGAAGAATGGCCAGGTCGAGCTGGCAAATTACCGAAGGCCAGCCAAGCCAATCCATCCGTTTGCCAATCATAAAACACAGTACCGGGCCAATCCGTTCGGCGAAAACGTACAAGATTTGCACTAAAAACCTGCCCATAAACATAAACATGCACACTTTCGCTCACTTTACACCCCGTTTTTGCATGCCTGCCTGGCCTCGCAAAAACGTACCGTCAACCACTGGCGAAAAAGAAAGAGAGAGTAAGTTTTGCAGCAAGTAAGCAATTTCTGCATTGTAAAACTTTAACTATCGTTTAGAACGTGTGGATAGTTTGCAAGCAAAGGATGCATCCACTTCTTCCCTTTTCCGAGAGGACACAGCCCAAAAAAGAACCCTTTTTTACACACCCGGTGTCCTTTCACTTTTCCCAAACCTACTCCCAACTCTTTTTTACGATCCAGCAATTGGCACCGGCCTAAACATTATTCGTACCATACGCTTTGCAAATAAGCTGTGCCAAAAACCGGGTTGGCCCATTCTTTGCTGCTAATAAAAAAGGAGTAAGGATCTTCCTTCAGCCAAGGACTTCCCTGACCTGCCGGTCGTGCGAAAAGAAAGGTGCGAAGCCTGCCCGAAGGACAAAATGTGTTGTTAAAGCTTTATGAGACCGAAATTAGATCACTTGCATTACCCGTTCGGGCCCGGCCATCCCTTTCTGCCATCGCTCTGGTACGAAACCATACGACTCGGTACTGGCGGGAGTGTGTTTCATGTGTTGCTAAATTGTTTTACTACTTGTTTTGGGTTGTGTATGGCCGCCTTGCAAAGCTAAGCCTAATGCTAATCCTTTTATTTTGAAAACATTCCAACCCCATTTCCTTGCACTCGCCCGGCAGGAGGCCTCGTGCATTGCCCTCGTGAAAGGGGCAATTTAGGATGGTGCATGTCTGGGAGGTTATAAGCAGGTTTTACGGTGGGTATCATTTACGTTTCCCCGATGCTTCGTACTCTACTTTATCCTTTCACGAACCGGACCTGGCCAGAGGACAGATGATCTTTACTGACCATGGGGCCAACGCTCGTACCATGTCGAAGGCTTTCGAAGGCAGCTGAGGACGAATCAGTTTATGGTGCGAATTTATTGGACCGATTGGTCAGTTCAATGTGTTGAACTCCTTCCCTGACCACTGGTCAACTAAGAACTCGTTGAACGGCTACGACTAGAGCGGACCTTGACCACTCCGGCCGGTCATTCGGTTGGGAAGACACTAATAAGGGAAACAAATAGAAAGAGAATGAGTAAGTTGCAGTGAAACAAATATAGAAGTTTTTTGTTGCTGGTTTACCTAATTTCGTTTAAAAAAACATCAATTTGTGAATGCTTTTTTCGTCTTTTAAAGTGCATTTTATTACATACTTTCGTGATTCATATTTATCATTTTAAATTGGAACAAAATCAGCGTTACATATTTGCGCCAGCGATTTTTATGCACTTATTATTATTTTTTGTTAATTAGGAGTTTTGCATCTATGAGGCTTTTATTTAGGTTAATTTTTTATCTCAAGCTGTTCTTAAAGATGTTCTGTCATATTTTTTATGAATTATAATTCTTATTTGAAATTGAAACCTTTGTCATATTATGTAATGTTATATTTTAGTTGCGAAAATTACGAACGTTTTATACTTTTAATTAGCATGTTACTAAATCTAAGTCTTTTGAATATTTGCTTCATATCTTCATCTTCATCTTCATATGCAATTCGGAAAAGTATGATTTTATTCATATTCAATTTAATGTCATTTCATTTTTTTATTAGCACATAGACTTCGCTGTTTCCTTTTTTCATCCACTCTACTTCCTCAACGACAGTCCATGGCACGTGGCACACATAAATAAAAACTGTAGCAAAACATCACACGACACCCCACAGCGATCGGTAGCCAAAGAAACAAAATCAAACCCAAAAAAGTGCTCTAAAAATGCATCCGGTTTTTATGAGCAACCACGGGCCCAATTTTTCATAATTATGTCAATGGACGCTCGTGTCCAACAACCTCAAAAAAAAACCATAACAATTACTACCTCCTAAAAACCAGACCACTGTTTAGGTAGCTCAAAACACGCGTGCCAACCGTGTCCTAAAAACGCCGCCCCAGGATCATGTTGTTTTATTCACACAGCCCAGCAGCAAAAAGTCAATGCAGACCGAAAAAAAGACAACCAAAACTGGAGCAGTTTTTTTAATGACTTTTTACAGCCAGTTGATCTGGCCTGCTGTTAAGAATCATCACCCCTGGCCATCCAGGTCACTTTTCTGGAGCAGCAGTTTTGCATACCCACCCAGGACCTCTTGTTGGCAAAACTGTATCGGTCAATCAAAAGGCTAGGGCTGAGATATATTTACAGCAGGGGACAATATTTCATCATTGTTCCGAGGCCGAGGTCATCGTATTTATGGCGCTCTGCTCTACATACTTTGCTCCTCTTACATCGACACGTTGGTAAATCTGGAGCAGTGGTCGAAGAAGGGACAAGCAACTGTTACAGAGCTCAGGTACGGTCGTCGTCGGAGGCTACGACGGTGTAATTGGTTCAATTGGCCAAATTCTATTGGTTTGTTTGCAAACTTGCAAATATGTTTTCAAAACGCTGCACAGCGTGCGTCCATCGGCTGTATCCGGACAAGCCAGGCATTAAGGCATGGGAGAGAAGTTTCGAAAAATAGAAACACATTAGACGATATGAATTGCATTGTATCAAAATAGGTAGGGGACTTGTCATACAAAATATCGAAAGAGAACACTGAAATTATGTTAACAGATTGAGATGTTTACAGGGACGAAGATAGATCCTCAGAGGTGACTTAGCACATGATCAAACCAGAACTGGCCGAAAGATAAACCAGAAGTAATAGAAAAAATACATAGGAACAGTGCAGAGATCATTACCGATAATGATCTCTAAGAAAGATATTCATTTAATCGGAAAGAAAATTGGAATGATCATCGCGATCGTGATTTGCCATAAGGACATAGAGTGATCTCAACCAGATGATAGCTAAGCAGAATCACTATGATCAGAATCATAGACAGCACCGAAACTCCTGAATCGTCAAATAATATTTCATTTAAGAAAAGCACATGGAATTTTTCGTAGACTAGATGTGACTTGTTGATCGGATGGCGGATGGTTCCAAACATCATCATCAAATTTATGAACGACTCTCAAACATATTCTGTTATCTTCAGACGACTAATAAACCTTACAAGATGATATAGAATATTATAAAAAATAATCATTTTAGGATAGGAAAACAGTTTGAATTTTGAACAAATTTTTATTAAAGAAAAAACGTTTTGCGATTGCATTCTTGAGCATTGCCAATAAAGAATCCATCGTAACATACATATCCGATTTCCTAACGTCTATTTCTGTCCTTGAGAATAGTTCCCTTTCCTTCAAAAACAGGAACATTTTTGTAAAATGAGCAATTCTTCAACCATGAGTAGCGGAACAAGCTCAAGGACAGTGAAATGATTCATTTTTCAAACAAAAAATGGTTCGAATTCTTCAAGCATTCCAATCCTAAGTGCTAGAAAAGCATTCGAATACAACAGCAGTTCGTTGAGTCGCGTTCACGTGGCACCTTTTGTCTCAGGTACGATTAAACAGACAGCCGTGCCGCATCTTCCTCCCAAAATGAAGGTTGTTCTTTTTTATACCAGCCGCCAGATAGATTTCTCTACCCCGGGACCTTCGACCAGGGCTCGGCCCTGTCCCCCGAGATCAGTCCCCCGGGAAGCGTGTGTTGACAGCGTTCAATTAGTTGATGATTATTGTCACTCTGCTCGCTTAAAAACTGGCACAGCAAAGCCAGGATCTGAATTGCCAGGGATCGAGGGTTATTCCATGGCGAGAGACCTCGCATAAAACGACAACGACGACGACACTTTATGGCTTAATTTTTATTTCACAACAAATCTCTAAACGACACGTACCAGTCGCGCAGGTCGGGACGCTCGGAATGGTAAAAGGGAAAAATGAATCTACAAAAAGGCGACTCGTGTGAGGTGTCCACCCTTGTGGGCCTGGGATTGTGGAACCGTTTGGAATAATCGTAGCTCTGCAGACAATAACAAACAAGGGACATTCGGCGGTGGGTGGAGAAGGATGCATTGAACGACGATTTCTGACAGACCTGGAGGGCACGACACCGACCCAAAGCAGAACGACAGCAACAGCAACAAAAAATGCCTCGCGACAACCGTCGCTCGTGCCGTCGTAAAGTTTAAGCAGCATCGTCCCCTTTTGCATCGAGCGTCGTGCGGCCGGAGCAAAGGCCGAGCGCATTCCACTTATTGGGGTGCCGGGTGGGTGCGCATGCTGTGGCAAACAATTATTCGTCTCCTTTGAACGCCCTCCAGCAACGCATACAGCTGTCTCTCAATGCAGTGTTTGTAACATAATACATAGGAAAGCAAAAAAAAAACGGTACAAATCCCTTCATGCTTTTAAAACATTCGATTCATCCACGCTTTTCCCAGCGCCCGGTGGAAGAAATCGTGCCGGCGAGCATTCTTTGGCTCCACCGCCTTTAGCAAAGGACCTCGGTCGTTGGCGGAGCATTATCCTTCCATGCGCACGCTGCATTGTATTGCACCGCCGAATGTGTAAGCTTTTTTGGGGGTTCGCATTTTATTTCCCGTTCCCCCGCCAGGCGTACTGGGCGTATAAATGTCGATCACGATGCGGTCCGAAGCTCCCAATTCGCAAGATCGTTAATAAACGCTTGCAATAAAGTATGTGCGCGCTGGGGCTGCATCGCCGAAATCCGCAACCCCAGCAATTCAGTTGCATCTGCCCCATTTTGTGGCGGGAACGAGCGAATCAAAGCGTCGTCCGAGAACGAACATGCCCGCGCACTTGATCGATGGCAAATGCGTCCACCCTCGCCGGCAGCAAGCCACGCTTGATCGATTCGAGCCGGTGACGGTGCGCACCATTCACCACTCCGCGTGACGCGTTTTTTTAATCCAATTTACCGGGGACCGAGCCGAGGACCCAAGGGAAACATAATAAAAAGTACCCAAACGTATTCAAAACCCCCCTGCCAAAATTACACTCTCGTTTCGTGTGGCTCGCGGGCTAATGGACGTTTCGAAAGAGCACTCGAACGAGCCCGTTGCGGTGGTAAAGACGAACGAGCACACACCCGCCCGCCCAAAAGAAAAAAAGCAGAGAATCTGCTTAAGATCCCTTTTTTAAGCCGGACCCAGCGTCGTTATCCCAATTTAAATCAGCTTCAATCATTTTAAGTGCCCGTGTGTCCCGTAAGGCGTTGAGTGTGTCGGCCGGGTCTCGGCTACGGGAGAAACTCGCACGAAAACGCCCCAAACCGAACGACTTGGAACGTGCAACGCGCAAGGACGGCAATTCTATGCCCGGTTTAGTGGCACATCGATTTACGAAAACAAAAACTAAAGTGAAAAGAAGAATCGCTCCGTACCACCAACCCCAAAGGTGGTGTGCCATGGTAGAGGACGTCGTCCCAGAGCGGCAAGAACGGTGCCTACGGGATTGGAAACTTTTATTCGCCTAATTTCGATCACGCTCCGCCTCGGAACCGATTTGCGTCGTAAACGGATTCGAATGGGTACGCATAAATTTGCCAAACTAAGTGCGTCCCGGTGCCGGACCTCAGAACACCTGCCACAGCAGGGACCGCTGGGAAAGCGGCTTTGTAGTCTAAACAGGGGGACCATTTCCTAGACTCAAAATGAAGACCTCCACGAACGCCAGAGCATTAACGTGTGATAACGTTCCGAACGATGATTTATCGCTGTACGGGGAGGACGCAGAGATATGGAACCTGGCGTGCCGTACGCGGATCGCCACACGATCGCGATCGGGTCTTTACCGGACCCCCCCTTGCTCTCCCTACTTTAGTGGGGAATAGAAATCTGATCCGATGAGCATAAATTGCGGTACGGGGACTTAATTAGTATTATATTAATTAATAAAATCCATCCCCCGAGCCCGAGGGACCATTAGGACCACGCGCGCACGCGCTCGCCTCAGCGAAAGCCTTTTTGGAAATTAATCGTCGCCCCGTCCCGTCTCGGGCGGTCCGTAATTAGGACGAAAGCACATGGTCACCCCGTCAATAGTGGGTCCATTCCGTACCGCCCGGTTGCCGCCCTATAAGTTTTGGGATTTGAATTTTTAAAACGCTACCCTTCTTTTCCCGAGCGCCGATTTCCGAACGGGTAGCGGTGGGAAAGGTTTCGCGCACTCGCGTGTAGATGACCGAGATTTTATTTTATTTATTTTTTATTCACCCCCCCACTCTCGCTTTGTTCGTCGATTCGACCACACAGGACGGTGCTTTAACCTGCGTTCGTTACCGCTTGCTGGGTTTTGGTGGAGCTTTTTTTTATACTTTTGGGGATCTGTTTTTATTGTTTTTTTTTTTTTGTCTGAAGCACGAACACGGACGCTTCTTGGCCAGGTGAATTTTGGGGAGCTTCATCAACGATTCGACCGGCATAATTTCCTCGACGACCTTTCTCCAGAAGAAAATCTGTCCACCGGCTGGAAAGGTAATGTCCGACAGTAAAAAAAACATACACAAAAGCCCAAAAAACACATGCCAAGAGGTACAACGACAACATGAAACACGGGTTTGTGGAGGGACCACGAGCGCCACAAATCAGTCGTAGCTGCGCACACGATTTGCGCTGATTGCGCACCCGGTTTGTTGATGACGATGCCGCCGATCCCGGGCAGCTGGCAGCTTAGCAGCTTGAGGAACAAAGCTATGTAGGGGACGCTAAAGAGAGTGGCATTAACGGGGGAGAGCGCGCAAGAAGTGGAAGTTGTTTATCCTGCCAGGATTTACGGCTTTCTCTCGCACGTTGGGCGCGTTTGGGCTTATCCGAGGCCCTGACAGACGTGACGGAACTTACGTTTCTTATGTTGGGCTTATGTACAAATTGAGGAAGAGGTTTGAAGTTTGTAGAGATTGAGCAGTTTAAGCAATAAACATTTCTGTATATTTTTTAATGTCGATGGTACAACCATAATGATTAATAGCTTCAATTGTTCAACATCATTCGTATTGTCTTATCAGCAATTTATTCTAACATCAAAAAATTATACTCCTTACACAAACTTTGGTGAACAACTATGTATCAACTCTTGAAACTAAACCAATTAACAGCTTTCTTTTAAATGCCTTAACTCTAGGGCTACAGCAATCAAAGATTCACCAAAAATTCCTCTTTCTTCCCACGTTGCGTGTGCGTTATCCTACCGCCAGATTTGGGTTATCGTATTTTCTTGTTTTATTTGCCTCTTCTGCCAAACATAGAACCACCAGGACCTAAGTGAACGATTGAGCAACTAAAGGATTATCATCCCAACGCGCACCAGAGAACGGCATCCATTAATGGTGGACGGACCCCTTTCCCCCCACGGTGCTGTACGGACACGGGATACGTGCAGTAATGCGCAAAAGGCGCGCAGGTGCAACCGCGTATCGTGTTGCCGTTGCGCACTGCACTTTAATGCAATCACGGACCCTGATGTATGCGCCATGAATCACGCACCAGCCTCAGCCGGTCGGACGGGGCCGTACGAACCGAAGCCGCTCGGCTCCCGTCGTATCGGTATCGTGCGGCCAATAAATCACGAACTCGCGCACGGATAATTGCGCTCGCTCCTTTCCGGTAAACGAAATCATTAAACCGCCGCACGCCGAATCCGCACCACACTGGAACGCCAAAGATTTGGGTGCGTTTGTGTTCGCCTTTTTGCTATCCCGATCAGTGTGGTGGCATGTGGTTTCGCGTGGGCACGGGGTTTAGGTGAAAGCCAAAGGAAAAAAAGAAGCGATAAAGTTCAAAGCCACACATGTGTGTTTGCGGAGAGCCCAGGAATGTGGAACTTTAGCGAACTGTATCGAAAACCAAGCGTACCAATTAACAGGCTGCATCCCTTCCCTCTCCCGCGATTTCTTGTTCCACCCAAGCATGCTCGATGTAAAATAATGAATAATTTCGGTAAATCTTATTTACAAGCCCGCTCGCACTCGGGCTTCCAGCCGCAGAGATCGTTCATTAAATATATTAGCGCTGTAGTGTGTCCCAAGGGGGAAAAGATTGGTACCACTTTCTCATGTTCGAGTGCGAGAGCGCTGTATTTAATTACCGCCGCAAAACGAACGCCAACAGTCACATTGCAAAAGTCTCAAATGTCGCGTCAAAGGACATCAATCATACGGGCAGTTGGAAGGAGCAGGCACGGACACAACACAACTTGGAACGTGCACACACGTGTTGCCGATATCCGTGGAGTGGGTAATTTGTCGTAATTCCACACTCCTCGGTGACATCGACAGCCGGCGGATGTTTTCGGTGTAATTTTCAACCCCATTTGGCACCTTCGGGCGGGTTCGTGTCTTTACCGGGCGGTGAAATCTTTCCCCGCTTTTACCGAGGAAAGGTACGAGCGCACCGCTTGGCCTACTTTAAATCCGTAACCGTCCGAAGGCTTTGGGGTGAAAATTAATTTAGGTAATGTCTAGAGTAAAGCTCCGATTCGTCACGACGACGACCGTGTTCTTCTCCAGAATTTGGAAATATCTGTACATCTGTCCTTTGTTACAGGACAATTTCGTCGTGATTATTATTTCACCATCACTTGGAGGAATAGTTTGTGTAATTTGGGATTGTGGCTTGTACTCGAAATTAAATTTACCAACCGCCCCGAAACGGAAATTTAAATTCCTTAATGACAATAATTATCCGTGTCCAGCCGCATAATGAGAGGGTTACGAATGTGGGCCACGTCCCGGTCCTGCGCTAACCAAAAACAAAACAAAAATAACGTACAGATCCATCGTCGCTCAGCTCGAAGGCGCGGTACTGACTCGGTACCGTAGTGCAGCCGACGATATTTATCATTAGGCATCCCGGAATTGGAAGTGTTAAACAATGATTAATCTCCTTCATCTCGTTGCCGGCGCACATCCATCAAAATCGCACCTCGACAGCTGGACATCTTGCGCCATCGCGCGGCCGCTTACATACATACACACTCCATCGCGTCTTGCTGGCACACAAACGTCAGACAAAGAACGGCGGCAGAATTTCCATCGATAATGCCCGGACTCCTGGTCCGGTCCGGTTGCGTGAGCTTCTCGTTAGCGCATTCCACATTCAGCCCTCTTTACTAAAGCCTGTCCCGTCCTGGTTTTTTTTTTCGTTTTGTTTGTTGCGAGCATTTGCCGAAAGGAAAAAGAACAAATGGCTCGATATTATTCATAATAAAAGCGCTCCCTTCACTGTCTCGGAATGCAAACGAGCGGTGGGAAATGAGCGGCAATAAATAATCATAAAATCAGCAAAGCGCGAGCGTGCGCGCGCGCTCACTTACACACTCAGGCTTCCCCGCTTAGCATGTTGCACCCGCGCTCGAGCGGCTACGGCCAGCGCAAATGTGCGGGAAAAATTAAGCGCTTTTCGCACTTTAGGCTGTCAATTACTGGAGCAGCCTGGGAAGGGCTAGGGACCGGTGGTGGCAGCCAGCTACAAGCTCTGGTTTTGTGCCTTTTTTGCCACTAAAACAGTTCCTGCGCGGAGGAGCTTTGCGGGAGGGAAAGCCTTCCGGGAGAGAAAAATGGGTGGTACCATGAGCGCAGCCGGCCGCGCTAAATCGCAGCTCCTGCAGAAGGGTACCGTGCCGTGCTGATAGTGATGTGCGATAGATGTGCATTGCCACCATTGCCACCGCCCCTCGTCAGTGGCGCGCACCTCCTGTTGGCGGCCAATGCGAAAGAGCACACTGAGCGCATTATCTGTTTCAAGAGATTCATAAGCAGTAACTGCACACATACACGCCGTTTGGCTGTGTGAAAAGTATAAAGACAGCGCGGAAAGTACCGGCATGAATTATTGGTGCGGTGATTAAGATTTTGAGCTTGTTTATAACGACCATAAGGGTGCTTCATTTACATTATCACTTGTATCGTGTTTGTGAAGCTCGTGAGAACCGTTACAGAATTTTCAAACAAGGAAAAATATAAAAAATAAGGAAAATATACCAAAAAGAACCAATTTGAAATCAATAAATAATAATGAATATTTGATTCATACACTTGATATAACACAATTGGTTTGTATTCTATATATCCCTGTAGTCTTATTCATGTTCTAATTGATTATTAAACATTCTACATGTTTCAAAAATTGCTAATTTTAAACCATTTCACATCGACCCATTTTCCTCAAATAAATATATTCCTATATTTGCTATGGTTGAGAACAAACAAAAGCTATCGTCAAACAAACAGACCCATCCCAAAGTAGCACCGGATGCACGGTGCGTGGTGCGAAAGCGTCCTTTCCGGTGCACTGGTCTAAATGCCAATCCACCGACCAAACGCGCACATAACTGCAGTTTTTGACAGGTTGGTGTGAAATGCTTGCCCCAGAAATGGTGCTTCCTGTTGCTTCCGACAAGCAAGCTTCCTTGCAGCGTGTGTTTTACTTTCTATAGCAAAACATCTACCGTTTTCTACCGTTTTCTAGGTTCGTCGTCTTGTCCATCACACACACACACAAATGTACACAGAGAACATTTTCACACGGTCAAGAGAGAGAACCCATTCCGGGCAGTGCTAAATTAGTTTAAACGATTGTTGAATTTGGTAGCCTAATGGTAATGACCCGTAGACATTGCATGTACCGCACAAAACAACAAAAAACACCGGCCCAGTCTGCTAAACGTCTAGCGAAGCCGTCTGCCCCGCAACCTAGAACGGCACGCACGAAAAGACTGCAAGACCAAAGGGTGCCGCCGGCCCGTTGCAAGGTGTTCCGGGTGCGCTAAACGGTGGGTCACGAGGCCGTTTTCCAGTGAAAAGCAAAAGGCTTTCGCAACGATGATGATGACGGTCGCACAGGTTGATCCTTCGCACCTAGTTGCTCCTATATCCCTCACTCCTACAGGCGCTTCTAAGCGTGCCGAAGGATTTTGCCCGATCCTGATACGCCGGCCCCAGCTGCGGCGGTATCGCTTTGATCCTATTGTGCGAGAACCGGCCAGCAGACACACACTCTCGGCAATCCGTGAAAAGCAAAAAAAATGAGCGCAAAATTATCAAGCACCGGAATATGAGATGGTTGGGCAGCAACAACAACAACAAAAACCAATTCCTCGCCAGC
Organism: Anopheles arabiensis; assembly: GCF_016920715.1. Lineage (NCBI taxonomy): Eukaryota > Metazoa > Arthropoda > Insecta > Diptera > Culicidae > Anopheles > Anopheles arabiensis. The sequence continues at coordinate 88,967,665 of NC_053517.1, read as the reverse complement.
GCTGCAGGATTTCTGCGTAGAGTGATGAGCAAAATTTCTCGACCCGCGGTCTGGTTTCGGTGTGGCATCTTTGAAATATGAGGACACCCTTGGGATCATCGTTTTTGCATCAGTCAAACGTTAATACAACCCAGGGCCGGTTCGTATGTGTGTCGGTCTTCTTTGCAGGTCCGCTAGGTGAGAGGTCAACCTTGCACATACGAACGTTGAAGAAAAATGTATTCGCCCAAGAAAATCAGATCCCAAGCCCTGCACGGTACACCATGAACCGTCGGTGCCATTTTCCCCATATCCTTGGCACAGCATGCGTTCTTCGCGTTCACTGCGTTAGCCAACTTCCAAACCGCAATATATCGATAAAGTGACTGCCAGAGGAAGAAGAAAAAAAAAACAAAAATACATGAGCGCAAGAGGCAAACACCAAACTCAAAACGCATTAACGCGAAGATCCAAAAACAAAACAAAAAACACAATGTTTTGCCATATTCTTCTTCCACTCGCCAAAAACCTTGACGCCCGTCCCGAAGGCAGATCGTTAAAAAAGTCAAAAAACTGCACTGAATTTCTAATCTGGATTCTCTTGCGAGTCGTATAAAAAAGTCGCTCGTCTGCCAACGTCACATGCGTCCCCCGAGACGGTGGGTCGAGGTTAGGAGGTTAGGTTCCGTGCCAGGATCTCTCGAGGAAAGCTAATAAACATAAAAAGCGATCCAAAAAAAATTGTTCACCATGACACAAAAAATGATCACCAACAACAGCAACAAAACATGTTTAGCACCAAACGATAGAGCACTCCTCCCCTCCCTCAATAAATCATCAACGGAAGGTACATACATACCAGGAGAGCAAAACCATTCCGGAAGATTTCCACATTGCCAATTTCCATACTGAAGATCGTCTAGGGCACAGGCATCTAATGGGCAGGACCAAAAAAGACGGACCAAAAAAGCCTAGACCCAAGCAAAAAAAACAGATCAATTTTTTATCACACTTCACATAGTGTCGTGTGCGATCGATCCTCTTACGCTCATTTTTTTTGCCCTCCTAGCCCTCATTACACATTCGCCCGACGCTCCCAGGTGAAATATTGAGAATATCAGGGCAGACAATAGCTGTTAAAAAATAAACATTTCCTGCCGCCATAAAAGCCGCACGGAACTTGGGCTGTTCCATAAACGCTCAAAAGTCACTAAAAAACTAAGGCAAAAAGTGACCTGCAAGAGAGGACGCAAGCAGGAAGGCGAGCATATTTTTTGGTGCAGTGCAACGTTTTTTTTTTTCTGTCTCCGCCCAAGTCGACCATGAGCAGTGATCGTGTTTTTTTGCTTGTGGGTGCTTTCTTTCCTTCCTTTTTTTATTGCAATAGGGCGCAATTAGGACGATGGATGCAATTGCTCCGTACAAAAAACTCGAGCGACCTTGTGGACAAAAAACTAAGTCAGTAAAGCACCTAGTTTTTTTATGTGGTACGTCCCTTCAGGAAGCATAAATTACCGAGGTCCTGCAGGGCGGATAGGTAGGACAGCCTGAAGGTACAGCAAAAATTTGCCTACGTGCTGAAAGAAACGATAGAATTGTTTTTAATGGTAAAGAAGCTTTTTAAAAATGCTACGAAAAAATAGATACACCTATAGCTTTCAAGGTTTTTTTTCTGAAGGGACTCAACAAATCTAGGGATTGAAGTTTTCGTTGACATGACAGTTCTGTTTTTTTTTTTTTGAACAATTTTATTCTGCGAAAATTGCACACAGAATAGCCCTTCAAAAATGCCCTCAGATTAAAATTGAACCTTTTATTCGACCAATACTCTTAATCCGAAGCCATCGAACTGAATAACTCGTTCCCATTATGCTCCTTGGAGAGTTTGTAACAAAACCACCATCAAAGCTCCATCAACGGGAAGCACTTTATGGGCGTTAAATCTGCTTTCCTGTGGTCACCGTTCGCTCTTTCACCGGCAGCTACAGAACAAAACCCCCTGAATAAAGGATTAACTTCTTGGCCGCTCGCATATCATCCCGGCCAGTGAGCTAGGAGGCGGGGAAAAGGCTTACATGCACACACGCAAACAAAACATAAAGCTTAAGCATTCACACAGCGCAAGCAAAAAACCAGCAGCTCCCGAAATGCTGCAACTGCGGAAAGCAAAAAGGGAACACAAACCTTGATCTGACCATCACGGGTGTCTTCGCCTGTCTGCTGCTAAGCGCTGTGTTGTACTTTTCGACCTTCAGACAATGCATTTCCGGTCCAATTTTCGGACATCGAGCGCAAAAACTCGAGCATACAAAACCCAACAACAAAAAAAACAAAACCAGAGCAAGGTCTTGGTAGGTTGCTGTTGTGCTTTTCATTCCATTTCCATTCATTCGTTTGATTACGCCCACCAAAAAAAGGTGTACAGACATAAAGGATTGTAGCAAACAAAACAAAAAAAGAGTAGGGTTAAGCTGCACTTTGGAAAAAAGGGGTTTCACGGGGTTAACACGGTGGAATGCGCATCCTTTCCATAAAAGCTGGAGCCTTTTAAAAAGGCCTTGTGTCTATAATTGTACCACGGGCGATTGCGAGAGATCCTCGAAGAAGTATTGCACCCATGACGGGGTGGGCGTGTTGTGCGTTTACGAGCTTTCAGTGTGCTAGTTTTCGGTACAGGACCTCTTTTTGCGGGACCGGCGAGCATTAACATGGTCAGCAGGCTTTGTTTTTTTATGCGCTTTCAATTATTTCCAATAGATTATGTGATTAGGGATGTACCCTAATTCTTGGGAACGAAGAATGCTTTTACAGATGCGATTAAGCATAATGCTCTCAAGAAGACAAATTGAAGTTGATTTAAAAGCTAATTGTTTCATTCTAGAACTATAAAATGGAACATTGCTTTCCACTAAATTCAATCACTTTCTTCACAGGAATTTTCAACAAAACAGCCACGTCTCTGTAGCCATTACTTTACCAATTTTATGATACCTGTCCTTTGCTTCACACGTTACTCGCACTAACGATCGAATTAAATAACTTGTCTCCAAACAAGCTTCAGTCAGACAGTTTCAGCACCGTGTCCCGGAAAAGGCTTCATTTGCTTTACCGATCCGCAGCGAAAACTCCCGATGGCGCAATAAAAATAAACATAAATGCTCCGATTCCCAGCAGTACCAGCCGACAAGTGACAGCCAGCCGGTTCCAGCTGCCCACCAGGCTTTTGGTGGCCGAACAAATTGGCGGTCGGGATTTTTATGCTACCGATGCACAAAAAGTACAACAAACATGGCACAAAACAGCACCGCCGCCTAAGCGTTCGCTGTGGCACAGTGTTGTTTTAAATATAGTTTACGAAGCGTCGCGCTGCTGCTCTGGACCCGCTGGACACTCGTAAAATAAGTGTCATTCCCAACACCTTGCTACACATTAAAATATCTCGCTTTACGAACCGTTTTATGAATTGCGGATGGCCGGTTTTTTTTGTGTGAAGCGGTGTCTTTTTTTCGACCCGCTTCGCCAGCTCCTCCGTTTTAATCTCGCGATCGATTATGATCCCCAACCGTGCACCGATATGAGACAAAGTTTACGACCGGACTTCCACCGCACGTTCGCGCTCCACGAAAGCAAAACCCCTCCACCATCTTCAACCTTGAGGAGGATGTACCCCGCTGAAATGAGATGCTGAAGCATTACAGGTTCCCTGGCAGCTTGACAGTGCTCCAAAATAAATAAATAAAAATGCCACCGAAAGTCTCACGGCCCCGGGAGTGGCCCGTAAGCGCATACACGTTGCCGCGACACCCGACCGTTTCGGATACCAAAATCTGTGCCGCCACCCTACCCGTGCTGCCCTCTGCTATATCTGTCCTCGGTGGGGCTTTATGTTTATGTTTTCAGATAACAAATTATTTTTCGATATCGTGCGCCCGTTTGATGGTGGCTCATTTGAATAAAATCCCCCTAAACTGCCTGGTGACGGGCCTCCCAACAGCGTGAGTGTGTGTGTGTGTTAGATACTCCCGTGACCGTTTTACCGAGCGTGAACGGAATGGAAATTTGGCAGCCTTGTTATTATCTGTTTCGATAAGCTCCCGGGATCTGTATTAGAAGCCCACGTGTTGTGCCATGGCCAATGGACGACACACCCAGTACGACCACGTGAGACGATAGCGGTTCAGGCAAACGTGTTCGAGCTTCCGCACATGGTTCGAACGGCTGAGATCTATGAATAATATCCGGTGCGGTGTCGATACCATCCATGCCTGTCAAGGTGATGATTTCTTTTAGAAGCTAATCGACGCTGTAAATGTCTAAGTGAATGGTATCTTGGGCGTTTTAATTTGACGTTTCGAATCAAAATTAGATAAACTAATAAAGATTAATCGAAATTGCTGACAAACCGTAAGCGAACCTATATTTAAATAAAGTTTATATTTATGTCTTAGTTTAACAAATAATAAATTATAATATAATTTATTTAATGAACTTAAATTTAATGAAAATTAAAATGATAGTATTTTATTAGGTGCCATTGCCTTCAAATATTTGCACTTAGAAGCTATTGGAATATTAAAAAGAAAATAAACCCAAGTGAACCAGCCGTTCAACTCGTATCAGTACAAACATAGAAAAAAAAAACAAAATTCAAAGCAAGATAAATAAACTAAAACTGAAACTTTTAATGTTGTCGTTAAAACATTTCTTTTTCCTTCTGTTTGTTTAATTTCATTGTTTTTAGGCAATTTTAGGCACATACATTTCATCGCTTAACAAGTCTGACGTCCTTCCATTTATTCAATTTAAACTTAGCCTATTGGATTCTGCACGAATTCTATTGAAAAGTTTCCGCAGAGACGTTTGCTTTACTCAAAACATAAACACAACAACAAAAATCCTATTTTCTACGGCACAACAGTACAAAACATTCCTTTTGTTCTTCCTCCCGAACATCCAAACAGCACATTAGCGCCCTCCCGTGGCGGGTACCTGAACCCGCGCACTGCGGCTCGCGCGCACCTTTCGCCGCACGTTAACGATGCGTTTTGTTTTGCAAACACAAAATCCAATTAGAAATCGATTCGTTCCGCGACCGCGTAGCATGTCTTGTTGTTGGCAGCAAGTAAGGGTAGCAAAACCACACGATCGACGCTTGCCGATAGCAACTAACCGAAACCAACGGATTCTAATCGAAAAGAAAAGAGCTTCCCGAGAATGCATCGTCCGAGCGCCGGGTGCTCTTCTGGGCGGAAGAAAGAAACAAAGCCACCCGAGAGCGATGTTGGTGATGCGAATAATAGGGAAACGATCGCCCTACCAGCACCGTGCCTAATCGGTCCATTGTGTCCGGCGTGATTTGAAATGAGGTTTTTGCTTCTTCCACTTCGTCTGCGCAGTTTCAGTGCACACACCACACCCCCCAAAAGACCACTTCGCTTTCGGCGATCGGAAACGAAAACGAATCGCCCAAAAACACAAAAGCACGATGAATAGTCGATTTGACGCTCGACTGCCACCGCACAAAGGAGAACGGGCAGCTCTGAAGTAGCGGCCAGTAACAAAAAAAAACTGCAGTGAAATGCAGATTTTGCCCCCGGGCATTGCGATGCAAAAACGCATTAGCACTGAAAAGGACTCACCGCGGGCAGCAGCTGCCGTTTTGACACAGCACCATCCCAAGCGTCGGAGTGTCGGCTTGGGCTCAAAACTCTCGCTCCCGGGGACCAACGGCATGACATCATCGATTTGATATTCCCGATACCGCTTAGCAAGTGCAGCTCAGTTCAACCTGACAGCGAGCACTTGCAGTAACTCCCGCAGGGAGAGGAGCGATCGAACCCGATCCTTCTACGGGGAGAGCCTGCAACGCGCAACATGACACCCCCCGGGAACGCGGAACTGGATACGCGAACGGGCAGGAAGGAAAGCATAAATCTTTTCGACACGCACTTCCCAGCAGGTCGTCGGCTTGTTTGTGAAGGGGAGTTTTCCCCCTACGAAGTGTTGTGACGACACAGTGTCTAGGAAAAGCGCAGCCGACCCGCTCCGCTTCCGGGAAGGAATCGTTACAAACGATGCAAGTGTGCTGCTGCTCGTGCATTGTTTGCTTTTCGAGAGTCAAATTATTCTTCCGCCTCAAGAATCGTGTTAATAGGCTGAGGACATTGTAAAACATTGCTGCAGCACTTCAGCAAGACGAAGAAGTTTTGAAACATGTTTTTCATGAGTTATTGATTGCTATTCTAGGTGAGGAATATATTGTCCTAAAAGAGATGCTTCCCATAATAAATGTACAATTTAACATCTGTTGAAGCTTACGTATACGGATAATTTTGGAACACATAACAAAACATGAAGCAATTGTAGAAAACATTGAAATATTTCAAACATCACTAAATTATGAAATAAAAATCAACTTCGCTACAAACAACTTCGAAGTTTAGTCAAACGTATTTCTTGTCTGTATCTATTTTGTTAGCAGTTGCTGTATATGTTCATCACATTAATCTTACAGCTCGTATGCCACAATAACTCATAACTCCAATTTTCTCCTAATGACTTGAGATGTTCTGAAAAGATCCTAGCAGACAAAAAAGCATAAAGAACGGTATTGTAAGAACGTTCCAGCAAAAACATGTCAATAGTCCCCGGAGGGTTGTTGGAGAGAAAGTTTCCCACCCTGGAGCGACCGCGTGCGCCCCTCGTACACAGCTAAAGAATATTTATTTATTTTTAAACAGTCCATCCACACCAAACAGCATCCTCACGCACAGCGGTCTCGTCACACAAATCTCCCTACCGGTGGCCGGGACCAGACGGTCGGGAAACAATTTACGACACTGACATCGAACCGGGCTGGGCAACCAGGCAACCCGACGTGACAACTTGTTAGATGATATTTTGACAAAAAAAAAACACAGCACGGTGCAACACTGTGACGAGCGCATTCTGTCCCAACATAAACGGCGTCCCAAAGCACATCACAAGCATCTGGGACCGAGGGAACGGTCTCTGATCCACTTGTACGCATGATGGTGCGGAGCTGTGTGCTGTATGGCCATCCCATGCCAACGGTCTCCGGATCCGCGCGAATACGCGTGTGTTTGGTTTGTAATTTGAGCCTTTTCTGAGTTACGAGCCCAAAAATCTGAGTGGAAGATAAAATTAACTCATAAAACGGTACCCACACACACATACAGACGGACCAGTTTCCCCGATCCTGATCCGACGGTCGCGCGCTTACAACCAGGGGAACCGTTCCTTCCTTTTGCCCTTCCTTTGGCTCGCTTTATTGTATTATTATGTTTTCTTTGCATCCCTCACCCCAAAAAAAAACCCCTCGGAACGCGATGATCGGCTTTCCGAGAAAAACCGTTCTCACCTGCCGCTGATTTTTATCACACCCAGTTTCCGATGCCGCACGCCGAGTGTGCTGTTTTGGTGTGGCGGTTTTTATCGACACAGGATTACGTTCGCAGTGGGAAGGAAAACGGACAATAGAGCAGGGGGGTTTTATTAGCTGCATACCGTGTATGTGTGTTTTCTGATCCACACTACGATCAACAAACGAAAGCCTGGATATTATAGCCGGTATTAGGTTGAAAATTAAGGTCCGGTAAAAGATCAATTTAAGATTATAAAACTGCTCAACGAGCTGCTCAATGTTAGGTTTGGTGTGTCACGTTTGTAGCCACCATAGCCATTACCACTAAGCCCTTCTATGTAGTTTTGGAATGTTGTAGGGTAAGCTGTAACGATGCAGTCGTTGCCTTTAGATTGCACCACTGAGTAATCATCGTGATTCGAACACAAAATAAAACAAAATGTCAGCATTTGATGCACAGTTTTAATTGAAAGATAGTCAAAATGCTCACTTAATTGCTAACATTGATGACAAGGAGGAATAAATTGATGTCTTTGGAGCAAAACTTAAGGCACATTGTCGAAGGTAGGTTGCTTAAAGACATAATTTGCGTACTTAGAGGCCTTAAAGTCTCCCCCAAAAATCCACAATTATCCAAAACCAAGCTAAAAACCGGGATATACGCACGGTCCAGTAGCATTTTAATTTCATTTTACGGTTGCCCATGCATTTTTATACGAAACACAAGTTAAATTAAAAAAAAAACCTCTGACCTTAAAATCTCTCCCAGGGAAAAATATTACTCGTACCTTCTCGTGTCCGGTGCAACGTATTTTAAAATATTTTTTAGTTCGATAAAAAAATGACGTGAAAGCTCCACTGCTGAGCACGAACTTTACATTAAAGTAACTCCCTTTTCGAAAGTAACACCAAACTGTCCGGCTGCCCAAAAATTACGATAATCTATCACGCCTCACGCCTGCATCACCCCTGGGCAGTACAAAAAACCTACGTACCGAACACGTATTTTTTTCCTACGATGCAAGTATTAAACATTACGCACAATACATACACACATACGATTGCACTCCCTCCCTGAAGCTAGTGGCTGACCCACAGTGGCTACCTTGCAACATTGGCACCTCAAGTAGCGGCACAATGCGCACGAAAGCCTTCCAGCCGCACCAAGGCCCATTCATTCACGGTAATGTGCAGTCACGCACGCGAGAGTTCGTGCCAACGTGGCTCCCAATTAAACCATCATAATTTACCCAGCATCCCTGATACAAAAAAAAAACAAATCGGTTCGAAGTAGAACATGGGTCGGGGGTACTGGGCGCACCAGAGCGGCACCCAGCCGGATCACCGGATATTGATGCAATTTTTTGGGGGGATTTCGAGACCGCGCGCACAGTGCGCAGCGCACCCAGGTAACGCGCGAACCGGCATTAATTCAACAAATTATGGACACCCTGGCAGGGAGAGGAGTGGCGAGGATTGTGCCCAACAAAAGCCAACAAATCGCGGCACGGCGGCTTGAGAAAAAGAGATATCGACCGAAAATTATTTCCACGCGTGATGGTGGCATCACGTACAGCCCGGCAAGCGGCGGGCTGGAAGGCTCAAGGTGCAGATAATGGGCAACGCGTTTGACCATAATATTGCACACTTCATTGGCCACCGTCTATTGAGATATAGTGGTGTAGTGCTGGGGCACAAGGAGGAGGGTGATCCATTGGGGGCCCTAAAGCCGCACAGCACAGCCAGTCGGAAGTCCTTGAAAACGACACGAAACGGCACGGATACGTGCACACGTGAATTGGACGGATATTAATACTCCGATAGCGCGCGAGGTGGTATTTAGGAAACAGGCATTATTTATGGATTAATTATTTTTCCTTGCGCTCGCCCGTGCTCTTTTCCAACGAGTTCGAGAGCTTGGTGGGTCCGTTTTTCTGCGCCCCTTGCCAGCGAAAACCAAACATGGATCCCGGCGAGTGTGCAGCGTATTATTGGTTTTGTTATCATATATTTCTTGAGCTGCATTTTTTGTACAGAATCGTGAGGCAAGCTTTAATGGATCCTTTCGATTGTACATTCGGGGCCGGCCTTTCGCAGGTGCATTGTGGTGGTTATGTGCATTTGGCCGCTGTGCGGTGCCAATTGTTTGGAAATTAATTGTCAAAAAATCCAAGCCACAAGAACAAACGCCAGCGAACATGTTGCACGCTTCATCGAAATGAAATCTTGTTTTCATTTTATTGCCCTTCCACTACCACCGGGGAGGTCAGATTGAGTCAGAAAAGTAATTAAAACATATTCGAAAGCACGAACCCCCTCTCTCGCTCTCTCTCTCTCTCTAGGCCACCGCCCTAGAATGCCATTTGTTTTTTCATCAACCCAGCCAGCCGTTAACTGCTCAATTCGAAGGAAGCAAGATCGGGAACAGGATAACGAATTCCGTCTTTCCGCAAGAATCGGTTTTCGGAGGCGGATTGATGATACATCGGGTTATTAATTTTATTGTTCGATTCTGATTGCGTACTTGGGTTACATGGGTGAAATTAATCAACCCGAAACGATTTGCCAATGGGCTACAAATTGGTGAAAGGATGCAACGGGTATTAATCTTCATTCGCTTATTCCATGCGCTGGTGGTCTAAAGCCCCATAAAATTAGGTTCAATTGAAATATGATTTAAGGAAAGTGGATAAATGATTTTACAAAAGGGGTTTATTTTGCCAGCGGAAATTAACTTTAATGCTTTCTTTTATATCTCGGCAGTAATAAAATAGCTAAATGATTATAAACAAGACGTACCAGGGCCTTCCAAAGCCGCCTCATAAAGACTTTTGTTCAATTTCTCATTCCTGATTTTGCAATTTGATACGTTCATAAGGATTTACACTCCCAAAAACCCGAAAGAAATCCATTAGAAATCAGCTCCCTCCGATCTTTGAAACGAGTCTCGTGTGCCGATCGCAGCAAAGCAGGATCGCAGCCAACGTCAACGAGCAATCCACCACAACCTCCACGAAAACCTCCGTTTAGTTAATGGTCAACCCGAAAATGTTTACGAGCAGACGCTATCAAACAACTTCATAACCTTTGCCTTGCCGGGGGCCTACTCCATCATCGAACCATTAATCATGCATCGAAAGAATACAGCCATCACATGGAGCCGCGGTAGTGAAAGAAGCGGACAGTTCGAGCAGCCTCCGAGCGCATCCGTGGTGGAACCCTACCGTGACACCGCGTCACGGTGCCCCCGCAACCGGAGCCTGTGCGTGCGTCGTGTGGCTTGAATTATTTCTTTTATGAACGATAATAAAATTAAACGACTGTTGAATCATTGGATCGTGGCTGCCCCCTTTGGCTCGCACTGCCTCGTCGCCAAATGCAGACGGCACGGTCTCAAGTGACCGTGTTTCGCTTCTCCGGTGGTCGCACTCCGGCCGGTTCGCTGACGCGGGCGATACTGCGCCAACTCTCCGGCCAGAATGATTGATATCGACTGACAGCGAAAAAGGCCTGTCCCAACGATGGCACCGAAGCGAATTGGGTGGGAGAGGCTGTCTTGGCAACCACCGATGATGGTCGAATGTTTTTTTTTTTGACTACCTCCACCACCTCCTCCTCCTACGACGTCCACCGCCAACGCTTTCCTTTCGGCCGGAAAATAAAACATTCTCCGTACGGAAAGACACGCGCTTCAACAATGCGGTTGGGATTGTTTTTTTATTTGTCCGTACGTATTGCTTCGCGTATCGATTCACCTACCGCGTCGAAGATTAATGATGACCACCGGGTTAAGACACGCTCTCACAATTGCGTATAAAATGGCGAGCCACGCGGCCGTTCGGTCGTGCGCTGCTGCAGGAGATGCCCGAAGAGGGTTTATCGGGTGGGTTTTTTTGCAAATTTATTTACCTACGATTCTTCGATATCGACACATTATCATACGCGAGCGAGAAGCGGGCCGGCAGCGAGGCACTAAACTAGTATTTTATCTTAATGTGTCTGCTGGCACTGATTCATGTTTGTCAGACATGGCGAAGACAGAGCGCTTAATTTGAAGAACAAAACGCTGAAGCTCGATTATGATGGGACGGCATAGAGCTATATAATGGCAATTTGCGATCATGTTGTGAAAGGTGAGCGTGTGAGCGTCCCAAGCAAACCTATCAGCTGCTTTCCGTGCAGTGGTCTGGAAGAGGAAAATACATTGTTTTATTTGTCAGAGAGGTAATGTTTGCCACACTTCGCCTAGCTAAATCTTTATCAGTGACGTTTATTGTCGTATAAAAAAGTCAAAAATAGATGAATGTTTAGTTTCTATCCTACTACGATTTGTGCTCTTGTTAAACGAGGTTATTGACGCCTAGGAGTTGGAAACTTCAAAATCTTCTCTGGAACTTCATGTTCATTGTTCTTTCACGGATGTTGAATGTCTATGCCGTCCTTTGTAACAAGGACGGCATAGACATTCAACATCCGTGAAAGAACAATGAACATGAAGTTCCAGAGAAGATTTTGAAGTTTCCAACTCCTAGGCGTCAATAACCTCGTTTAACAAGAGCACAAATCGTAGTAGGATAGAAACTAAACATTCATCTATTTTTGACTTTTTTATACGCGTAATATATTATTAGGTCGTGCAAGTTCGCGACTGCACCACGGAACCGTCCCAATATCTTCTTTTGACTCATGACCATTCTTCTTCTTCTTCTTTGTCACAACAAATGTTGTCGGTACCAGTAGTGACCTTGGTTTTCAGTGACTTATAAGTAACAGAAATATCCTGTTGTAATCAATGACCTTAATGATCCTAGAAATCCTGATCAGCTCTTCCACAACTCTACATCAAAAACTCCAAGATCTCCAAGATGTTTACAATTTTAGTTTCAAGAAATATCGGAACAGATATTGTAAACATTTTTAAATATTTTAGCAATCAACATTGAAGCATTGCACTCTTCAATTGTCGTATATAACAAGTAAATAAATTCTTCTAGTTTCACCACCTAATATTGTTGTGTTTTATAAGCCCATTTTTATCTTTGTTCAATACAGAACCCTATATTTGTTTTAAAATGCTCCCCAATCGTTGAATAAATAAAGATCCTACCTCATCAGCCTAGCCTAAGTTCTTTGCGTTCATCATATTCGCATGGCGTAACTGCTTCCTAATTCACGAAACAGCTGCTCGTTCCTACTATCGGCCAGATTCCAAATCAATGCTAGCTTTAAAAAAACACCAAACACCGTTATTCCCGCACACCACGACCGTTGCCGGAAAACCGCAATTTAGATCGGTGCAAAAAACCACATCCACTTCGCAGTCGAACACAATGCTCTCCAGCCCTGCCCAAAACAAACAAAAAACCACCAGCCCACCTCCATTCATTTGCTCAAGCGTTTAAAGTGACACATAGAGGAATGTACAACCACAAAAAAACCAAACCCATACCCATTTGCCCATCCTTTAAAACGTCTTGAATGTTCTTTTGCGGCGTTTGCACCGCTTGTGTGAGGTAATTTAATCGTTTATCAGCGCAAGGTGTGCGGATGTGCGTGCTGTGCGCGCAGAAGAAAAAGCGCCAGCAGCTTCCCTGAAGCCCGAGCTGTAAGCGAGCGAGATCTTCCCGAAGGATCTCGGCAAAGGACGACTAACGGTAATGGCGGCATTAAAAGTACCGCTAGGTTTGATAAGTTCTGCCCCGTTCACTATTCCCGCCAGCTCGCTTTTGGGCTAGAATATGTTTACTCTGCTTCTTCGCGGGTTTACGTTTCGCGTCCCGGCGATCGCGCACTATCAGATGCGTCGGCCAAGGCGAGTCCAGTGTTGATGACACCATGGAATAGTTCAACCGAGTCGTTCCTAGTCGATTCCATAGGACACAAACACACACAGAAAGGGCAAAAAGAAGACGCGAGCTCAATTCCGATTTGCCTCTCTAATGCGTCGTCCGTTGCATGATTCAAACTGTTCGCATGCTGCATGCGAACGAACCATGGTCTCCATTCCCCTCCACCCGAATGCATTATTGATCGGCTCGGAATCGATTCTCCCTTCCCGCGTCCTGGGGAAAACAAACAATCATTGGAATGGCAAATCGATAACCACCGACGTGCACAGTGTCTATGCTGCCCGCGTGCGCACGAACCCTTGTTGTTTGTCGGTGCCCCTCGGTTACGGTCAGCACCGGGTCAACGAGTTAGCGGCCGCTCCCGGTGGGGCCGGAAAAAGGAACGAAGCGATATACTTTAACAGTCAAATTTGCACGCTGTCAGTGATGTAACTTTGCGCCGCCCGAGCATGCGCCGGCAGTGCGCAGAAAGGGACAACGCGACATGCGCTCGACCGGAGGAGGAAACTTATCTGCGAAAAATATTCACTAATAGCACCGATAACAACAACAACAACAACCGCGTCAAGCCAACGACTCGCAATTGCGCCCGCATTCGATCGCATAAATTCGCATATCTCCTCCCCTGTTGTCCACTTTTTTATGCCGATTATGCTAAATGTCGCGACAGAACCATTCGCTCGGAGGGTTCGGAGAACGGGTAGAACAGTCGGAACCGGACCACACAGGGACACACGAGCACGATCGGAAAACAAGCGCGATTGTTTCCCGCCCAATCAATAACGCATTTATCATCGCGAGAGTTGGTGTGTACGAGAGTTTTTATGATTATTGAAAAATTATGCCTCTTTCCGAAAGCCGGTTGCGGTTTCATCGCGACCATCCATTTGTCATCAATCACATCCGAGGGCGAGCGCGCGCACGCTCATCCCAGCGAAAGGCCATCTGTGGACGCATACACGCCGTGAGCATATTTTATCCCGATTTGCTTGCCCAATTTAAACTAGACGACGGCAACGGGCGACGGCGCTCTTTCTTATGCTAAAGTTTTACGCGCAACAGCGTGATCTCATCTCCTCGGTGACGACGGAATGTCACAATTTATGGACCATTTTGCCCCCCCAGGGAAGGGAAGAAAAGAGGTTTTCAGGAGACGGCGAGGAATCTTCGATATCGTTACGATCGTTTCGAATCGCACGGCAAGCACATTGGGCACGGATTTGTGGGGAGCTTTCGGGAAGCAAATAAGACGACAAAATATATCCATCCCGTATTTTGGGTTTGGGAGCTGAAATGAGTTGAATCCTACGCAAAAACGAGCACACCTCACAAAGCCACTGCCCCGCCTTTTTTTTCTTGTTTAGCTTCCATATACCCCTTTTCACTCCTTCTGTTGATTCTTGACAATGGCAGCGGTATGGCCGGGCCGGATTTAAAAGTTATTGAATCTCAACACATTGATATAATCGTTACGGCGATACGAAATTACAAAAAATGACCCCGTCCGCCGTCCATTTGCGCGAGCGATGCATTTAGTCTGGTTCGGGATTTAAGCCAAGGCTTGGAAAACGAGGGGGAAGTAGTTTAGTTGATTGGGGATTGTCTGAAATGAAGTCATAACTTGCTGATACCGTCATAAAAATGGAGCTTTTACCTCGAATGGTGCGAATATCGTGTTTCGGAAGTATCAACAGGCTTTTCTGGGGGAGATTTGTTTTTCGTGCCTCGTTCTCACCCGCGGCAATGCGTTTACTTTACACCAATCGGGGGTTTTGTTTGTTTATTGCGCGCTATAATCGTGCATCAAGGAGGGTTGGCCCGGGGAGGAAGATATTTTAATTGAGCGATTAAGCGTAATTTATTTACACGGTGCAGTACGCTACAATGCTCTCGCCGATCGATCGATCGTATGTCGGGATAGGAATAATGTTGCACAGCATTGCCCTTTATAAAAGAGCAAGATTTGTAAGGACAAGAATTTCTCTGAAGTGTCAAATATTATGACAAATATGCGTCCACTCACTTTGAAAATGAAGTACAAGAGACAAGGCTAGCATCAACCTTCAATAACAGAGTAGCAGATAATCCGTTGGGATGGTTTTTGCCCTAGTTTGAGCACAAATAGATCTGAGTGACATGATTGTCTATTCGATAAATGCGCCAGCTTCTACAAGGCGGGACGGTTTCAATTCTCATCAGACCATTCCATCATAGTAAGGACCTTATCCGGAAACTTGCTCCAAATGAGCATATATTAGCCAGTGATTTTGCACATACGATGTATGTGTGTGTGCTATTCGTTACGCCTAGAACAAAAAGATGAAGGAAAATACAAAGGCTAGGGTATAGAGATCAGAAAATGTTTGAGAGATCCGCTCTGCAAACATTGACTACTTCGAATTATTTAATTATTCTGCTAGAGCATTGACAAAACCTAAACACTCAAAATGATGTATAATTGTAAAAAAAGATGTTGTAAGATGGCAAGATATTGGCTCGATGCAGTCAATCCATATGTAACACACGCAACAATTAAAACTCTCACCCAATAAATTATACCTTTACATGTACTACTTCAAAAAGTATCCCTTTTATCCACAGCAGCAACTAATATTATGCAATCGTTCTCATCGCTCACGAGCTGCCCAGCACATGGTTACGCTCGTGTACCATTTATGTGCGCGGGGAAAAATCACCATCACAGACACGACGACCAACTTCAACCGTCTGAATAAACATCCCAACAGGAGTTATGAAGATTTTATTCACCATGCGCTCATCCCGCATACAGCATGCTTTCGATGGCAGCTTTACGGGAAATGCGCACGCGGCATGCCATCCATAACCGGGCACGCATTTGCGCAGCCTCCCGTTTCCGCTCCTCCTACCCCAATTGTCCCCCGCCACCAAAGACCACGTTTACCACATGTTTGACGCTCACCTTCACCGCACGAAGGATAAACCGGGCCAATTTGGTTACCAGACGCATAAAGGACACAGCAGTGGCCGCGCCGCCAGGCAGGCGAAACATTATGCACTGCCGGGCAAACAGTTACGCAGCGCACAGTGTTTAATTCATAAACGAAAAAACGGTACCGAAACACCTTCGACGCGGTTCTGAATTGTTTATTCATACTGGGCTGGGACGCACAATCAATGGGAGTTTGATTTGACTTTCGATGCGTAACACGATTCGTCCCAGCCTAATGGTGTGATCGTCATAAAAATCCAATTTCAAGTTTATCAAACTTTCGCTGTATATTGAGAAAATTGATTTGCTATGGAAATTATCAACTTCAGCATCCACTCGTACCACGCTGGAGGAGCCATGAAATGAGCGCGAAAAATCGGTACAGCACCAGCGCAGCCGTTGTTAAAAAGCCGTGGAAAATCACACGTCCCGAAATCGATTTTCTCGGCTCCTTTGAGGACATCTTCTTTTAATTGTCACGTCGATAGAGAACAATGTCGCTACACACACACGCACACCGGTGACAACTCATCCGGGCAGGATGTTCAATCCGGATTACAGCCCGCCTGAACACGAATCATCGCAAACGATGCCTGTTTCTGGCTTGAAACGCTCGCCTTGAAAGGAAAGGATAATGAAGCGTGACTTAACCCATATCACGGGGTACACAACAGGAGAACAGTTTAATACGCAGCACCCGAACTGTCACGCTAATAAGCGTGAGGCCATGTGCAAATTCGGTGACAATGTTTCCTTTTCATCCCCGCTGACTAGTGAGGTTTCGGACAAGAAAAGATCGGTTGGTGAAAGGATACGACGACACAAAAAAGGCGAACCCGAGGCCAGCGATTCGCTACACTGTCGGTGTGTGTGAGGGAGTCCTTTTTGTCTCTCCTGCTCCCATCGATCTCTGCACGTCTTTTCAGCGGCTCGTACGGTGAAAGAAAAGCCGTAGCTGCTCTACACATCTTGCACCCGATACGTCTTCGCTTTTCAAGACCCCGCGTGTTGCGGGCAGCATCCGGACAGCGTCCCGGGCTTCTTTTCTCAACAGCCAACCGTACGCTCTAGCTGACCAGCGCCTGTCCGTGCCTTTGGGATCGTCCGATTATCCACGGTCGGGTGATAATATTAAGCAAGCGGACGAAATTTGAGAACACTCGCTTGCGTCGTTCGAAGCTTTTCCCTTGCCAGCGTGCGAAGGACTGTTTTTTTTTGTACGGACGCTCGGCGGCACGGTCCGATCGTGCTGCAGAACCTTTTTGTCTCGATCGTGATCCTTTTGTGTGTCCCTTTCTTGCTCCCTAAAATGTTCGGTTGCCGCTGGCGTGCGGCATTTAGCTTACCACACAACCAAGCCATCCTAATCAGCAACAACACCCGTTCCGGGTGGAACTAATTCGCCGTGAAAATCGGATGTCAGTCACGGGGCACACAAGGTGCATCCCGGGATTGGAGCAGTGAGAATTGTGGCACTGCGACAATGGCGCACCCACACATACGCACACACGATTGAATTTGTGGGAATCATATGTGGCAGATGATGGTTATTTCATTCCGTTAAACGACCGGCCATTAAACGTTTGCTCTCTGTTTGATCAGATGCAGCAGGCTTAGGGGAAATGGCCATAAAGGGCAGCCCAAAAAGGAAAAATTTTGATTTTGAACAAACTTTTCGTAAATAATGGTTTCGCTTTAAATGGCGGGACATTCGATTCGGCACGGGTGAACCGATTTCCAAAGAAAAGACTTATTTAAAAGTCAGCTTCATGTTGATCGGAATTAACCGAAAAATATTGTAGAGGAAAATATTGACCTTGTATGAACATGGGTCGACCGTTTTACAAGCATGATATCTTCTGTGTGGATTTGGAGAAGCGTACATAATCCTACCAAGATTAAGTTAGCACGAACTTGATGGGTAGTTGTAATATAGAAGAACAAATAATGCCAGCTCTACGATAGACCAGATATATTTTTGTTCAATTTTGGTCCTTCGACCAGGATATGGAGCAATAATCTAAAAACCAGCACCAAAACTGATTCATTTCACAACTTGAGTGACGTGCATCAAAAGTATTAAAAGATCGGAAATTTGCTATTTTTCATCAAACAAAGAGAAATAAAACAAAAATAGAGTTTTATTTTATTTCTAACTAAGCTCTAGGTTGAATTTATCTGTGTAAAAACGTATTGCTCCAGGATACATCTTCAGTTTATACTTCGGACAATGTCTTCCAATTCGAACCATCCAACAAGCTCCAATAACATAAAACCACTACACCAGGACCACCAGCCGATCCATCCATCCACCAGTTCTCTGCTTACGCTTAGTGCGCCATTTCGTCTGCATAATTCTAACGTCCCGTACACACAGGACGCCGCATCTGAAATCGTAATCATTACGACAAATCATCCAGCACCAAGTTCTGGATGCCGCCACTAGCAGACAGACACCGTGCCCGGCCAAAAACATCCATCCTTGGGCGTCTGCGATCCGGTCGCACCTTACAATCCACCTTCAGGTGGAATACATCACAAGCCTCCCATCAGTGTGAGGAAATTAATATTAAAACGTTCCAACACGGTTCCAATTCGCCCGGGTTCAGTCTGAGTGCCAATTCCCTTCTCCTCCTCCCTGCTCGATTGGTTGCGCAGTTGGACGGTGCTCTAATAATGTAGGCAAAGCGAAACACCACCACCGCCACCAGCACCACACGAAAGCCTAAGCAACACACTAGGGGCAGAAAAAACTAATTTACGCCACCAGAAGGGACCAGCCCGGCCCGGGTGGAGGATGAAAAATAGGAACGGCGGACCACAACCGCCTAACGAGCCGCCGAACGTCCCGCAGGGCTGATTATGGCGGCATTCTTGTTGCTCTTTTTTTCGCACCTTTGGCGCGCATTCGTCAAACTCGCACCCGTCAGCAGCCTAGTCAGGCGCGCGCGTCAAGAGCCGGTGATTTAAGCTCCCAACCACCACCACCACCACCAATCAGGCCCACCACCTTTCCGGGGGCCATTTTCGGTCGCTTATTTTCGGTAATACATTCGGTGCCCATTCGACCAGCCACTCCATCACCTGCCCTGTTGACGCATGCCGGGGCGTATTTAGCCATTTTGCCTTCCGGGGCACTTCTGAGCTTTCCTCCGATCTTGAAGCTCCCCCAGCATTGTATGGAACCACAAGTATGTTGCATCCATCAGCGCGCGCTTAAACGGCTCGGTTGTAAAAAGATATGATTCTACCAAATAGAATACGGTGCCTTGAGCAGCGAAGCGAGCGGGAAACAAAACATCCCTTCACAAGCTCATCCGTTTACGCTGATGAAACCCCATCAGTGGAAACTCATTTCGCTTAAGGGGAAGTAAATTTATTACCCTTGTACGCTGTGTTGTTACCGGCACCATTTCGATCGAATGAAATCGAAAGCGAAACGATGCAGTTGCCGACCGGGCGCGGCTCGCAAGCCCCGTCGTGTGATCTTCTAATTATCGATAGGACCCCCAAATTATCCGTTCACACTTGCATTTTCGCCGATCGCAGGGCGATTAGTACGCGTTGCCTTCGCTTTTTGCTTGCCGGCAACACTGCACCGTGTCCGGCGCAGACAGTCGGGCGGGAGGATGCACACACAAAAAACTACACCACGTAGACGATCAAGTGTGTGTTGAAGGCCTACTCGATGTGTTGAAAGTATGTTGCTGCTCTTTTGAGCCGCATATCCGGAGGATAAGTTCCAGGTCCAGATCGTCGTAATCGGGCCTATCATCAAGCACACTAAACAGAAATATGTTTTAGGCAAACCCATACCCATTTGAGGGAAGGTTTTTTTTTCTTCAGGGAATTGGTGCACACTGGCATTAGCATCGGAAAGTAAGTTGTACCAGTTAATGCGATAAAGGATCAGATAAGCGATCATCTTCGGGTTAGCGTATGGATGTGCATCGGGAGATAATAGCGACACGCTACGGCATGGTTTGCAGGTTTAGTAAGTAATTAAATTGGTTGTTTGCAACATCAGCAGATAATACAAGAACATGTAATATCATTTTATTAATAAACGCAAGCTAAAAAAATGCTTTTAACAATTTCTTGTTGAGAATCGATGGATTGGAAAGAGTTTTAGCTAACACGATTTTAAGGAAATAGCCGAATGCGCATTATAGGAATTTTTGGAAGACCTTTAAAACCAATTTGAATGTATAAAATACATTCCAAACTGAGGTTAACATTTGATGGACATTATAATAAGTAGTACTGAATTCATCATATTCATTACAAAATGCTTTGCAAACAGCACGACTTGTTTGGCTGCCTTTTAGCCTAATCCTGTACAATGTACTTCTGGGTACTGCACGAAACAATACACCTCTGCACCTCTCTCTCTCTCTCTCTCTCTCTCTCTGGCATGCTTTTAACACATGTTTAACCCTATGAACCAAACAATTGACAGCAAATGCAGCCCCCAATCAGTGGCGCATCATTCGTACCTTTCCACTTTTAATTGCATCGAAATAACTCTTTTGCTTTGCAAACATCTTGCTCACAAAGCAAAGGAAACAGATTCAAGCCACTGTTCGACCAGGTTGCCCGTTTTACAAACATGCCTTCGCTAATGATTGATATTGTTTGCTTTTGGTGCCGGGGAGCATGCACCAGCTCAAACAATCTATCGGCTCCCGATCGCAAATGCATTCACGTTGTGCGCCGCATTGTGGAGCGCCGAGAAGAAAATAAAACACATCATCATCTTCATCATATCAGCTTCCGATTGAAGCAGCGCTGTCTGCAGCTGCAACGCATTGGAGCACGTTTTGCCCTTACACGGTGAGGCGGTACGGTTGTCGACCTGTGCCACACACAAAAAAACTCCACATTTTGCACGCGCGAAACAACGTGAAATACGCCTCTTTGCAGATTCAAAAATGTTGTTTTGAATTTTGGCGCTGTAATTATCGATGCTCTTCGCTGGCATTGAAAAGGGACCGGCAGCAGCACGAATGTCATCTGGGCCCAGTACCACGGGGGCTGTCCACAGCTGGGTCGCTTCTCTGCTCTCCGGTGTAAATGAAACCGGAAGAAGAGGCCCCCTGTAGCCCGGTAGTCACGAGATTCCATTTATACACATACACATTCATCAATTTGCCCCCAAAAAATTGGCATTTAGAAATGTAATGAGGAAAGATGCTTCACATTGCAACATTTCTTGTTGGTTAAGATGTATTGTTTTGGGCTTTTTATGTTCTGCCATTTCCCAGACTGCAAAGCAACCTGCAATCTGTCGCTTCAATTCAGCTTCCCATCACGCCAGATTGAACTCTCGACCTCTGACAGAAGCCATCGCCACGATCCACGCAATCGCTGCCAATCTGTCAGAGCTCTGTGGCTCTGTGGTTTGACGATCAGAAAACAGATTTATGATAGAAAGTTTGGCAAAGCCGTCTCCTGCCGCCCCGTGCTGCTGGGACAGAACTTTCCTTTCCAGCCGTGCCTCCGACCGTGTAACACTTTCGCACACTTGCTACTGGTGCGATCGTTGAACTTCTCAGCTCACACTCAAAAAGGCCGACATGCCGCAGCTGTGATGCAACGCATAATACCATATTACGAACGTAATTGGGAGGATTATTTTCATGTGCTTTCGTGTGCCGGGTATGTCCTGCTGCCATCGGACCGCTGCCCGTATTTTTCTGATTTGTGGTTTTTTGTTCCATCCCGTTGCAAATCCGGAAATGAACTTTTCTCACACGCACTGCTGTTTTGGGGTCGGGTTTTTTACGGAAGATCTTAGCAGGACGGTATCCTTTTGATGCGTCGGGATAAGGTGATGCTTTTGACACGATCGTATAGATGTGTGCAGTGTAAAAGAAAAGATTGAAGCTACCATGGTCGGAGAGTAAAATTTTTGTTTGAATCCAACTGGATTCATTCTTATTGGACATTTTTAGGGTATATGGTTTGTATAGGTTCTCAATTAGTTTGCACTGCAATTGTAGCACTCAACGATATTGAGTTAATATTATTATTATCAATCTTCTTTGCTGCAACAAGCGTATCACTCAGTATATGTCCGTCGGAAAAAAACATGTTTTAACCAAATATGGAACAGTTTGTTCTAAATCAGCACTAACAAGCAAATAAAACTGTGATTTAGCCCACAAAGACTATAAAATAAAGTCTTCCTGGGCCCTTAAGCTAACCTTTAATCACACCATTAAGCGCATCTCGCGTCCACCTGCCAGCCTGGCAGCGGTTTATTGCAGCTTAGCAGACCCGAGCCCAAAAAAAACTGCCAACTGCCACTTGAGATCAACAAAGCCTCGCTGCCCATGCGATACCCAATGACACACCACCACGGCCGACCACGCTTACACGTCCACCCGAAACGGCTGCTGCTCGTGGTAAGCGCAATAAAAATGATAATAACCATAACAATAATCCGTCCCCCCCTGTACGACGTCCGCCCTTACCCGGACCAAACCGGCCCGAACACCGGCGATTGATCGCAGATTAATCCCAAGTCCCTTACCGTATTTCAATCGATCTTGTACCCTCCACCCCGCTCGCAGCCAACGCCACCATCTAAACCCACCGCGCCCGTGCTCAAGGGTTCGCTCTAAGCTCGACGGGGGGGCCCTAGCGTGTCCAGCAAAGGATGATCAGACAACTGCCAGCGGATTTACCAGCGCGGTACCCCGTCACTGGCGTGTCTGACCGCCCCCAGGAGGAAGGATTTATGTCGTGTGCAAGGCGGTTATTCCTCCTCCCGTTTTTAACCGTGCAGGCGGGAGCGGGACGTGTGTACGGGGAAGGTGCAAGAGATGCAGCCGCCGATCGATGAGGGGTTGCTTTTTTTCGGGTGAGGATTTGTAAACATACACCACAATCCCACGGGACGGGAACGAAACAGGGGCAAGGGGAACAGCGGTGGACAGGGCTTTGCTAAGGCGGTGGACCTCCCGCTGCTCGAGGAAATTGGTAACGTGGATGTAATCGAAATGAAACAGGTCTTTAATGTGTCGCGTCGAACGCGTTCCCTCGTTTGGGAAGATGTGTGCTCGTGTGTTTGTATGTGGGTTTTTTATTACGCATCGAAAGAACGAGGTGGAACTCGCGAGGGAGCGAACTGGGCTCACTTTGCCCAGACGACTTTATTCTACATGCTGTAAATGTCAAGAGCGATGCATGCAAAAATAAAAAGTTCAGAAATTGAAACAGACGACCACCTGCACGTAAAGTGTGTTCTTCATCTACTAAGACCGGTCAAAATTGACGATAGAGTTTTAAAAGCTAATATTTGAAAAGTAAAAGTGAATTTTCTTCTTTTATTTCGATAGTAAACACAACTAATTTCTTAAAACCATAGAATTAAAACCAAAATCAAGCTTTTTAAATGTTTCTTGAATACCCCAAATCTTCCCTCTTATAAGGCTGTCTCTTCTAGGAAAGTATTAAAGCTCCCCCCACTCAAACACTTCAAACGCCACAAAGCTTCTCAAGAAACGCGATGAAATTAAATCCCGCCGATAAAGCAGCGCACCCAAGGCAAGGTCTATTCCCGGGATTAACCCATCTCAATAGACTCCAAAATCAACAACGTGACACGTTAGAAGTCAATTTTCGTTTGGCTATAAGCGCGATCGCCACCATCGGCGGTTCAAGCCCGTCGGCAAGATAAACCCAATAAAGATCTCCTCCAAACTGGGAAGCTGTCGG
Source organism: Anopheles arabiensis (assembly GCF_016920715.1). Lineage (NCBI taxonomy): Eukaryota > Metazoa > Arthropoda > Insecta > Diptera > Culicidae > Anopheles > Anopheles arabiensis. Next base: position 88,943,760 of record NC_053517.1, on the reverse strand, counting down.
CGGGAGAGAGAGAGAAAAAGAACCACAAGAGCGAACGGGAATAAATCATACGATCGAGAATCGGTGGACGGCATGGATGGACGACGGTGTGCCCCCGGGGCACCGCGACCCAGCGGCAGCGATTCCAGCCAGCCAGGCGAGATCGTGGTCAAAGGGTTACCAACACAAAACGAAGATCGATGGGAACGAGTTTTACGCCGGGTCGGGCGTATCTGTCTGTCTGCCTGGCCCATACAAACGTGAGAAAGTGATCGAACCCACCGTGTGGGAGCTGGGAGCATGCGAGCGCCCGATAAGTAACCGGTCTCGGCCCAACGATGGGGCGCAAAAGGCGTGCGCCATTTGCTGCCCGTCACCTTTGGGCGCTACTCCAAAACGGATCGTCCGGAATGGCACTCGGACAATGGCTCAATTTACGACGGGTGTGCGCCCGGCTGCAGAGGCGTGCCGAGCGTGCTCCCTGGCACGTGGAGGACCATTGTCTCCCCCACCCTGCCCCTGCCATCCTGCTAAACGTTTTCCATACCAACCAGTCGACAGCCACTTGAAAGGCTGGGCACGAACGTAGCAGGGATGGGCTCTCCCGCTCTGATGGGCATAAATTTATGGGAGGCAGTAATTAAAAATTTACATATTAAAGCGAATTCATGACGGCACGGTGACAGTGATGGACAGTGGGCCGGAGGTCGCCCTTTCGAAAAGGGAAGGGGGGGGGGGGTCAGGACACATTAAGCACTCCCAAACCGACGCAGGCTCCCGCGGCTAGCGCACTGGCGCACAGGCTCGTAAAATTCTATACCGCTTGAGATGCAGACGCTTCACCCGACGCGCCATAAAAGGAACGCGCGGATAAGGCCTAGACGCTGACCCGTCCCCCTGTAACACACACAACAACAAAAAACCTCCGATCAAGATTGACCGCGAATAAAGTTGTCCACGGAATCGACGCGGTCCGCGGGCGCATTTTATGGGTGTTAAAACGGAGGACCGTGATCACCGTGCGCTTATCGTGCGAGTGTAATCGGCTGGTGTAACGCCACATCCGCGTTGCCCAACGGCACCGTACCGTACCGTATCAGATGCCGCGCATGCTGTTGTACACCACATCACTGCAACGCGCAGTGTCCCCCCGTGGGGCATGCTTTTCTTTTTTTTTCAAAGGAAGATATTTTACTGCGAGCGACCCTTCGGTGGCAGTGTTTCAGGGTGTTGAGACATGCTGCTTTATTGAGCAATAATTGAAGAAAATGAAACTACGTGTAAAAACCATCAATGCGCCTTTTGGCAAGACAGTAATCGGCCAATTGGAAGTAACTTTGTAGCTGCATATTAAGGCACCATATTAAGCGATTTTTTTATCAATTTATATCAATATATATAGCAAAAAAAGTAACAATTCATCACTCTATGTTTGCGAAACAAGTGACTTCAATGCTTGCAATACGTGTAACGAGCAACGAACCCTTAAAACTAAGTCCACATGCAGCAGTTGGAACCAGTTTTCAATCATTTTTAATGTATCTTCAACTAAAACATAAATATGATTCATATTATTGACTGTTTATATCTTTTTAAAAGGTACAACGAATGTTTTGAACAAAAAACCTTAACGTACGTTATCCATTTATCTGTTCAAAAGATAAGACTTCAACGCTTGGTATACGTGTAACCAGTAACTAACCTTTGCTCACAAGTACAATGGAAACATATCCAAACCAAAATACAATTTTATACAAAAACAAAGCTGTTTTTTTTTTCGAATCATAAGCCCGCTTGCTACAAAAACATTGACCAGAATTTGCAAGTATTTTTGTTCTCAGAAATCTTCTCCACATTTGATAACATCTTCACGCATGTTTCGTATGTGGAAACGAACCCTCAGTTAATCTCAGCTTTGGTCGACATGTGTACAAAATACACACACACACACATCAACCAACCGTACAAAGCACACCGTCCTGATGCAAAGATTAAGATCCGCCCGTCTCTGATAGGAGGATTATCCGTCATATATGACCGCTAGGATGCGCTAGGATAAGTAAAGCGTTCCTCTATTCCTTGTATCAGCGTTTCAATATCAACGAAATATATCGCCCAATGGCAATGTCGTACAAACGTGATTAACTTGTGCCCGATAAGTACGCCAGATAGGCAACCGGAGCTCATTACATGTTTATTTAAGCCTTTAAAAAGTATACCCCGTACCGAATATGCCGTGACGATCAAGCATAACCGCATCATTGCTTGTTTATCTACTGATCAGCAAACGAACTTAGTAACGAGGTGTGACGGCTTCATATCCAACACGTACAACAATGCTCTTAAGCAGATGGGATTGTGTCCTGCTTTTTGTAGGCTAGAGAGAGAAAAAAAAACGAATGAAATAAATAAATTATTTAGGCCACCTTGGCGGCGACTGGTCGGTACACAAGGCCCATTTTTTTCTGCAACACACAACAAAGCAACCGAACCGTAAGCGCAATCGTCTGATCAATCCGCCAATATTCAGCCCGTTCGGGTGCGCATTGATTCACCGCCTTTCGGGGTCCAGATGCCTTCACTAACAATCCGAAAACAATTCCTTCTGTTTGCCAGGAATAAGCAATACCTCGTTGCCTTGTTTCGTATCAACTTACTCAACCCACCCGTGTTACTTGTGTACAGTTTGATCCTTCGGTACGCCTTTTAAGTCGTCAACAGTGCGCTTAGCGCGCTGGCGTAAGCGGGACACACCAGCAGTGTGCCAAATGTGAGTTTTGTTTTGGTTTGTTTGTTATTTTCTTCTCTTGAACGTTCTTTACTGGGTTGCTGAATGCTTCACGGCAGGCCTGGCAGAGCACTCCCCGTAAATCCCCGAACCCACGGGTCGGTAGCCGGGGCGGAAAGATAAATTATTTCTTGCTTCAATCAAAACCATCACAGCACGGGTCACTGTGGAGCGCATTGATTGCGGCCAAAGGCAGGGACGGGTCAAACCGGGTAACTGAATCGCACCAAAAACGCATCCATCTCTTGTCCCATTTTTTTTTTTTTTTGGTTCTTTACAGATTGAAAGGCTGTCCGGCGGGCACCAACTGGCCACACGCTCCCGATCCCTTTTTTTTTTCGTGGGTCTGGGACAGATTGTTTCAATGTTGCCCCTTGCCATCTTTTCAAATCAGAAACGTTTCATATTTCAACCAAACTCCTCTCTTACCGCTCCCCACGCGCCTTGTGCCCGGTGGTGTGGTACCGCTTTCGCCTTATACAATTAGACCTTTAAGCTGCCTCACGTCCATGGCTGCAACGTTTAATCTCCCTCTCTCGTTCGCTTACCAACCTACTTGTCCACCGTCCTGCAAAAAAAAGTCCTACCATTGTCCTTTTTTTCCTCCCTTACGCTCAAAGCGTATCCAAGGATTTTCGCCTTACTTTTATCTGGTTTTATTAACAATTTCATCTCTCAATTAAAGCAGATCGAAAACAACATCGAAATATTTACACAATAACCATATCGGGTTGAATAGCCGGTGTAGGATAAAATAGGATCTTCAAGAGAGGAACCGAACACAATCCCCTTCTCTCATACACACACACTCCTTTTTGCACCTTTCCTTCTGTGCACGGTAGAAGCGCACCAAGAAGCCGGTCGGCCGGCCGAAAATCCCCCGAAAAGGAAAACAAAAGCCAGTGCAACTGCCGACGGGCAAGAGGGCAATAGCGAGCAAGGGTGAGTTGGATCAAGATCCAGGACGGATAAGAAGAGACCCGGAGGGCCACGCTTGCGGACGTTCGCCGAGTTCAGAATCAGAATGACGAAACAGGAGATTCTCGGGACTGACGGGAAGAAACAAATAAAAAAAAACCTGAAGCTTTCTAAGTAGGAAAAAAATCCAAGCTCGAAAGAAAAAAAAACAACCAACTTCCCAATTGCCCTAGCTCCGTCCAACCCAGGACCCATTGTTCTGGGAGGGAGAGTGGGAAGAAAGAGTACCACCTTGAGGGAACGGGATACGAAGCAACAAAAAAACACACACACACACAACCTCCTCAACCGATCCTTTAGCCAGCGGTCCCGATGAGTGATAGGTTTTCAGGAGGTTTTTTTTTCGCCCCGAGATTCCTCAACCTCCATGCCCTACGGCGTGTAAAAAAGTGGAGAAAACTTTTCTCCGAAAGAACAATGCAAAAAAAACCGCGGCAGTGCACCCGGCGGCACCGCAATGCCCACGGAACCCGGACGGTGGTTGGCTTAAGAGCGGAGGACCCCGGATTCGTAAGGGCTGGCGAAAGTGCACGCAGCAAAGCCGAAGGTGTCCTTTGCGGTGCGCCGAAATTGTGGGCTTTGGTGTTTTTTTGTGCGTTGTTGTTTGTTGATGGCTGAGGCCAGCAATCGGCTAGCCCCTAGATCGTTATCAGACAGATTCGGCAGCTCAAATCTCAAGGACAGATTTCATTTGCGGAAATTTAGATGTTTTTTTTTTGCTTAAATATGTTCAACAGGAAGCAAAACGATACGATTTTTTACGTGCTACGTGGTTTCAGTTTCCTTTTGCCTAACGGTTTCAAAACGTGTTTAGAAGTAGAGGAAAAAATGCACTTCCTAGCCACACGACCAGTGGATGAATTGATCGGCTCCGTCGAACATGAGATTGCCTACATTCTAGGCGTTTAGCGCTAGGGAAGGTTGCATCATGCGACTCAAGTAGAAAATTGATTTCTTCCTTGCTATTTGACATAGATACCTTAAAATTAGCTATTTTTCTCGCTTCTTTCATTATCTAACTAATGACATAATCAACGAAAGTAAAAAAAAAAACGATAGGACGTAGGCTTAAAAGCCCTTAATTTACATTTCGAACTCATCATTGTAATAACGATCGGTGCCTTTTATCATTCCAAAAAAAGAAATTCTATCCTTCCAGCTCACAATCCTTTTACAACACCTCTTTACCACCATATCCCTACACCTGCTTGCTTGCCTGTGGTTCAAAATATTTTATAAACATGCTTTTCACCCCCATCCACAGGAACAGGAATTCCCGCTCTCAACTCATCCCGATGCACATCGCACACGAGTCCCTGTAGGGAGAGCATCATGCTCACAGCTTCACGCATTTTAAAAGCATATCACTCAGACCCTGTAACAAAGCCCCCGTGCGCGAGTGGCGAGTTGAGAAAACTCGATCGTTGAGGCTCGATTAGGGTTACGCGATCATCATTTCAACCATTGATTCAGGTCGAAGAGGGATCGATTACGGGCGTGAAATTGAAACCCCTTCTTCTGCGGCGGCGGTGGTTTGGGCACAGATGGACAGGCGAGTGGGCTTAATGCACTGGCGCGCCCCGAAGGATATCTCCATTTCACGATCAAGCCAGCCTGCTTTCGGTGGCTGGATGCATAAGATAATCTAAGGGGTGCAATGGGGCAAAGCTGTTATTTTACGCACTTGCCTAGCGCGCCCGAAAGTTTGTTCTAGTTTTACGCACGCTGGGAATGGATGAAGAGTTAAGAAATCGACGAAAAAAAAGGAAGGCAATCGTCAACCAACCGACAAAGGTGAAGTAGTGCAAGGGGCCGATCAGCGCATCCTTTCCTTGGTGGCGTGGAAGGATATCTCGTCTTGTAAATCAACCGACATAATTGGAAATTTATAGAGGTAAATCGAACCTTAAGCGGTCGTAAATATAATTGTGTCGATCTCATTTATGGCCCGCTCTGCGCGCTCTCGAGCACGCTACACTTGGCCTCTCGGTGGACTGCGGCTGCCACGGGACCCGTGGTGGCTTAATATTTATGTTATCCTTTCTTCGATTTTGTCCCAAACTGTGAGTGTAATAATTTTTTATATGCACCCAAACCAAAAACCGCTTCCCCGCTCGAAAGCAAAACAGTGTGTTGCTGCTGTGAGCAACAACAAGCACATACAAAAAATGGTTATGATTATGCCTTTTTTTTAAGCAACCCGACAGGGCCGACACAAACATTCGTGTCGACGAATGGCTGGATTGTGCGGGAAGTGTCACTGCACGACGAGAGCCACTCTTCACGATTTATGCACTGCACACTGACACCGACAGCAGGAGGGGTGGCTGGCACAAAAACGAACGAACGGCAACCCCTCGAAAAGGAGTGATCGAGTGGGAATGAATAAATAAAGCATCCTCTTCTCCGCCAGTTTAAGCGCAGCGAGACAGCGCAGCGTCGAAATAATATAAAAATAAAAACACAACCCTCCGATGCCTTTGTAGAGAATCCGTTCTGCCGCATTATGAATTATGCGGATTATGAATTATGGACCATCGATGTGGGCCGATTGCCGTACCAGGCAGCAGGTGAAAATTCGGCACCGGAATCTTTGCCAATGCAGGAGAGAAAAAAAAAGAGTTATTGAATTATTGATTAAATAAAATGGACTGAAAGAATAGGACCGTTGCAGTGGTTTTTTTTTATTATTTTTTCTTCTCTTTGAGTGAAAAGACATAAATAAAGAATGCGAGAATTTATGAAAACCGTGGAGTCTATTAAAGTTGACCATTTTCATACTCTTTCTTTTCGGTGACAGTCCTCTATCGTTGCACCTGATTAGAATAAATTAATTCATTTTTTTGTTCACAAAATTACTACCCATGTTCGGCTAATGCGATGCAACAAATCACCGCAGTTCCAAAGGCAAACAAAAAACGAACAGAGTTTTATAACTCATAAATATATTTAATATGTTTTTTGTTGAAACGGCTCAAAATTATTTTAACGTTCTGTCAGAATTTGTTAGAAAAACAAAGTCCCACAACTGGTTGTAAGTTGAAGCAAAAACCCGCACATTAACAACAAAACCGACCGGCAGGCAAAGGAAACCAAACCCCCGAAAAGCTATGATTTCCAAATTGTATAAATAAATATTTGCCATTGACAGAGTGGCGGCAAAATCGTAAAAAAGCGGCACAACAAACCCTCGGAAAGCGGAGATGAACCACACAAAAATCCCTCTTTCCACGGGAGAACTATGTTTAACTGCTGACCGTTCGGGGCTTCAGCAAAAGGATTGGTTTGCTGTTGACTTTTGGGACCCTCGAAATGCCAACAATCAGCAGACATGCGGGTGCTGCTTCTGACCCATTCCGTGGCCGCTGCCGGATGCTTCTGAGGAGGCTCTAAAAGGATTTCTAGCCGGAATGGTCCACGCTCGCGTCTCCTTTTGGCATGCTGTATTTACACTGCGGCACCCTTATTGGCTCCCTTCTGGTCGGGCCCAAAGGATAAGATATCAAACGCGAGACTTCCGACGTTCGTAAAGAAAAATATTCTCCTCAAACACACCGACACCGACAGCAGCTGAATGTGTAGGCCGTATGCTTACAGTGCTCGTAAAACAATACACACTGAGGAGGTCGCTAGCATCACAGCCAGTGTTTTTCAGGCTCATCAATTTGTAAGTGGACGGTGTGTGGGATGCTACTTCAGTAGGCAACTGTTCGGCTAATCGGTTAGTTTGGTGCCTCGGTTTGCAAAACCTTCCAAATCCGAAAGGCTAACACACCACTGTGCCGGTGCGAAACCCCGGTGGCATATGTGCCAATGGAAAGGAGAACAAAATGGTTCGCTAAATGCTATAAACATATAGAGAGAGAAGAGGTCTCGCGGTCAGTGAAAGGGTTGTATCAGGTTTCGGGGCAGAGGTATTAAATAGAACGGAACTGTTGCCCGAGATTCGAGCATTTTTTGCTCCAACTTTCACTTCAGCAAGGATGTCACAGCTTTCAGGGTGGCCAACGATGAAAAAAAAACAATCCTTTGTCACGTATCTTGAGATAAGACTAAAAAGCATTCAGTTACAAAGAGACAAAAAGCTGTAAATTGAAGGAAACGATGTTAAAAATCGTTGACAATTCAAGATAAGTAGAATCGTACTAACAAGATCAATATAAGCATTAATGTATGTACATAATTAACCCATTTTTAACTATTTTTTGCAATTTTAAGTAAGAAAAGGTCAGAAATAGTACGACAAGCAGTTGTGGCATGGATTTTTATTGCTTCTTGAATATAACAGGATTTTGATCATCGATATTATTACATCACTGACTGTGAGTATGAAATCGATTCAAATTGCTCACAAAATAAAATAATCCTCATCTTCTCCATATAAAAATTCCACCCCAGCTTAGCGGTAACACTGCTCTTCAGCATTGAATTGTAAAATTGTTTACAAACTTCAGCGCAAACCTAATCCCATTTCGCACCACCGGAAATTGAGGACCTCCCCGGAGGACATGATCCTTGCCCTAAACAAACAATTTCTCGGGCCTCAAAATCATGTCTTATTCCAGCACACGTCTGCGAACGATCATTGTGTAAAAATTGTGTCTTCCACACCCCAAACAGGAAATTGAACGAAATTGGCCAATTCTTAACCGTGATTGATCCCCTCCCGGAAGCGTCCGGAAATGCATTGACACCGTGCAGCAGCAGCAGCAGCACGATTGCAAAAGCCAGGCACATCATCCTTGACCATCCTTGACAAGTCACGTAGCGGAGAGATGATGGGAAGCGGATCGGAAGGAAATGGTTTTTGGTGTGTTTATTTTCGCTTCAAATTGAAACACAACAATTCCAAACCTTTACGCCCCGTGTGTGTGTGTTCGGGGGTGTAAGGAAGTTTTCTTTTCATTCCGATGACAATGCCGATTTCAGCCAATGTCTCTCCCTTGTCAATTGTGCACACACACACAAAATCATACAATGCGTTTACAAAGGGTCGGATACTAACCGGAGCGAGCGACCTCAAAACACGTTGGGATGACTTCGTTTGGAAGGATATAAATCAATGTTGATGCGAATTTTTTTGTCACCAACTATGCATTTCAAGAGAAAGGAGCTGGTACTTTTGTGGAGAAATGCACAAATTAGTTGATTCAATTATTGGAGAGAGATGCGGAAAGTTGTAGGACATTCTTGAAGTCCTGTTGTTTGATGTTTAAATAGCTTTGCTGATTTTATCTGTAGATTTTGGCAAACAAAGCTATACTTTTGAATCTATATTCTTTTTTGTCTTAATGTTAACTGGGTTGCTCATGATTTTTAAGTTTTTTGTTCCGGTGTTCTGTAGTTTCCAGGCGTCTTAAACCCTCCAAGAGTATTCTCCATTCGGTAAATTACGAAATTTCCCATTTACCATTTACTTTTATGGACAGTACTACAATTTGAAATTATCCCAAAATAATACACATTCCGCCTCCGAGAACGACTACTTCGAACGATATCAATTCAACACAATCTTAATACAATCCGAAACCCTCAACCCCAAGACGTCCACACTCGCAACGCTTCTCAGTGCCTGCTAGCTGCTCGAAGGAAGCAATCCGACTATCCCTGTTAAACCAATTATCGTGTTCCACGCGATGTACACGATTACCCTGAATGCGCCGGACCACCGAATGCGCCAGATGGTACGCGCGTGAATCCACTCCAACGTGACACGGCGGGGAACGGACGTGGAGAAAGGTTACCTCAACCACCAAAGGGATGATCAGGCATGACCGGCCCGCCCAAACGTGATGCGTGAAGGGTTCGATTTAATGATCCTTGGACTTTCGACAAAACTAAAGCATCCTCTTCTCGCTTCCCAATCTCCTAGGCAGCACACCACCACACTTTTGGGATGATGCGTACCGGTGTTTGCGTTTATGATTAACGTAATAATGTCCAACTTGCAGGCTGCGATCGTCACGAAAAATCGATCGAAATAAAAAAAATAATACACGAAAACCCACCTCATTGAATTGATGCACTTCCTTATAGAATGGGGCGCATGTGATCGAAGTGCATTATGTTTTGCGGCCAAATTCGCCAAATCACGCGGCCGCACCGGTTTCGCTGCGCGGGAAACCAGCGCAAACTAACGGGAATAGAGTGGGCCGTATTACGCAACCTGCCCATTAAACGTTCAAAAACCCCGTCCAGGAGATGGGACGCACGGGACGCTCAGGACGCTTTTGTTCCGGGATGCACCACCGCCTTAATCCGCAGGAGTGCGCGAGCGCGCGCGCTCGAGAGGGCCAATTTTGGGCCCGTCAGTGGGCTCGACAGACCGCTTATTAAAATCGAGCAGAAGAGGGTTGCCCGATCCGTTGATCCTTGGGCCAGTGGCTCGGTTTCTGCTGCCGTTGCCGCAGCCAGCGGGTTAAGCTGTGTTTGGAAATGATTGGGCAATTTTTAAAAGTCTTCTTTTTGAGGTGCATTCGAGTGGCTTATTTTTTTTTAGCTTTTTGGCAACCGTAAACTTCATCCCCGCCAGAAATCCATCAAGATTGAAGTCATAAGCCCAGGCGTGCACGGATAACGGATACGGCTTACTTTCCTTCATTAGTTTGCGACCTTAAGTAATTCAAGTCGACCACTTTGCCGCAAAACGGTATGGGCTGATGGGTGCACAAATTTGACCTAATTTAAATGGCCCTCGACTGCAACAGTCCCTCCTCTTCTCATACCTTACATGTAACGATTTTGTTTACAAAATATCCCGTTTCAAAGGGTGAAAGTAGCGCGGAAGATGCGTCTGCTGTTTTGCAGCACAACAAATCGGAACGATTTGTCCGAAAAGTAATTTTTTTTTATGTTGGCATGGTGTATGAAACAGGTATCATAAACCGGTCAAGTGCTGCATAAGTACGGTTACCTTAATCCTTTTAAGCGTTCAACGATGCACGTGTTGACCCCAGTCCATGCTTAATCGGGGCAAGTAATTTAAATCATTTCATCTTCACCACGCTTCATTAAGCACGGAGATGTTTTAGCAAATGGATGACGCTGTCGCAGGTGGTTCTGTGGCCTATATTTGTCATTAAACGTATAAAGTATACCCTTTTTTCTGCAATTACACGTGCTGGTGCATATCTTGAGGAACATCTACATCTACTTGAATGTCCAGAAGGATGATATTTTCAGATATTGAATTCAACTGGTGGTGGATTTAATACATTGAAAATCGAGTAAATTCAACAATTTAAAAGTAGTACTTAACATTTCAACATTAAAAAAATCGAGGGTAAAATTCAAAGTTTGAAAATAGTAAAACTTCCATCATCCTTTTCAAGATATCTGCAAAACTGTCAAAAATCCCTAAATAAATCATGCATAAAATCATTAGGCTTGTTAAAGGGAACTAATTTGCTTCAATCACAATAATTCGTTGTTAAACGAATCGGCCAAACCCAACTTCCATCAGCTGCATTTCAGAATCATTAGCGCCCACTAACAAGGCGTAACATTGATCCGAGTTGTACACATTGCATCCGAGCAGAATGCATTCAAATTACCCGTCTTCCCACTCTTCTCGCTGCTGGCTGCCTGCCTTCACTGCCATCGTTTGGAGGCGCTTTCCCGGTGGCGATGGTAGTACGCACGAACAAACACCAACAATTGCCCACGGGTGTCGGACGGGTGCAATCCTTCAGACACTTCGCCCAACGAGCATAATGCATCACCACCACCGTGCGCATCACACAATGCAACGCAGCAACCAAGCTGGCTTAGAAAACCCCCGTGTACGAGCTGGTTTCATTGGTTTTGATCGGACCATGCTGAGAGATCTATACCCCAGCAGGCAGCAGAGGCAAGCCAATTTTGCCTTCCCCGCATGCCGGGACGGATTCGAAGAATCTCGCCCACCTCGCACAAGGGTTTCCTGCCATCCTTTTGTGTCTGGTCGATTTGTGTCGTACCACAAAACCAGCAGCGCCCACAGCGAGTCAGGGGTGGCTCGAGGGGTTCCAAATATCTTTTGCACCTTCTTTGTGCTCGCACACGTACACAACGAGTACTCGGAGGTCTGTGAGAAGGACGGATTATCCCCGAGACAGCATCATAGGGGCAGAGTGTGTGTCCTTTCACACGAAGCCCACAAATGGCTTCTGCAAAAGGGACAAATCTAATCAATACAATTACATATGTTAGCTTGCGTACGTCTACCTTTCCAGACTACCTGCCCGTCTGAGTTAGGTCTGCCGTCGTGCTCGTGGATAGTCAATTGGACGAAGCTAACAATCTAACTCAAACCCTCCAGAGCTCTAGTACAACACTTCCCACAGCAATGTATTATGCATCGCAAGACGCAGAGGAAGTCATCAGACACCGAGCCTGTCCCACAGACAATTCCCAAGAAGCTCGCAAGATCCACGCACAAACGCACCAAGATGTCTCGTGTAGGACAATGCCAAGAGCAAACACCGATGATGGGTTTTTCGTTAGGGAGTGTACGAAAAAAAAGGATCCGGATCTGTCTGTCACCTGGTGTCCTGGAGGTAACTGCTGGGAATGCTATTGTAATGAAGATGTTTATTAAATATTTGGATCTGTGTATTCCACCTTCTTCGACGGCAAAGTGAAGCAAACAAACAAGCAAACAACGGTCCGAAGGAGCCTTTCTGTTTCAGAAGCTAACAACGAACCATGTTCTGAGAGTTTCATCCGAAAATCCTCTCATTGCACCAATTTCTACGGAATGCAAACTTCTTATCAGAGTCATCAGATCTTGCAAGAGAACAATATGGCAAAATCTTTACCTCTTTGTTTGTCTTGCACCGAAATCCGACCACCAGGACCTACTACATCAGATACAGACCTACTACAGCGTATATCTCCGATGAAGAAGGCCTCACGCATTTTGCAAAAATACAACAAAAAAACCAGTACGACATCGTACATATCCTTGCGTGTGCTGGCAGGGTTTGATCAAGGATTAAGATAACCGATGCACATGCAGTTACATTGTGTGGCCGCAGGTTCAGGTGTTTTGTTTCATCTAATGTTTACCTTTTGTTTCCACTATCCAGCATCCTGCGGCGTTTACGTGCAGACTTCACCTACGTTGCTTTTGTTTTACGATCAGTGTCGTGCGGAGCTTAAATCGTACAGGGCCATTGCAGTTGCTCTGGGCCACACGACCTAGACGACGGTGTGGCTGGTGCACCGCGTGAACCGGCAACAGCTGCGCCAGGGTTCTCGGAGCTTAGCAAAAGAACAATAGAGAGACACTGGGACGCTAATATGGGGTTTGTTTGTATGCTCTCGTCACGGTTTTCCTCGTACGAGCTGTACTACGAAACATATCTATCTGTGTTGATCATGTGCACCAGCAGTTCAGCCTTTTTGTAAACGCATTCTCCTTATCTTGAGAAGATGCTCCAGAGGGAAGATGCACAATAATTGCCATCCCATACAACTCAATCGTTTAGGCGATCTTGATCATGATGGCGCTTCCATGATAGGAGCTGCAATCGCTTTTACTCCACAATAAAACCTTTTACATATGTGTATGCCTATCACGTGTCCGACATCGCATCTTGAGTTAAGAACAACACATGTCTTTAGAATAGCTTGTTATAAAGTGTCGGCTAACACCTATAACGCCACAAACCGGACGCTCTAGAAATGCTCTGGACGATAACAAGACTACAATTCTTGCCACCACAGCGTATGTGGCTTTGAAACACTTATGGGCTTGGATCTGTATCTACCCAATGAATGCATTAGGGCGAACAAAGATATTGGATTGCTTGCTTCACAAAAGCTGCTATTGTAAACCAGTTACTGAGGGAAAAAACAAAGCTAACAGGAAAAATGCATTGAAGATGTGTTGTTTTGTTAAACAGCATCAAACATAGATTTTAAATGTTTCAAATAAATATGTAGAATCACAATTACAATTTCAATATAATTTTCTCACTTTTCTATTTTACCGTTGATCGTTTACAAAATCATTCCCACTGCTCCATATCAGATGTAGGTCTTCTTTTACGTTTTATTATACATTATGATTCGTTCCATCACATTAGTTGCTACACACACACGCACCGTTGTCTCTCGCTCAGCGGCTCGCCTTCACGAGCAGTGTCTCGCTTTCGAACTCCGCCCGATCGGACTCTGACTCTGCATGTCCGCATATGGCCCTACAATGATAAACCCTACCATCGCAGTACTGATATTTGCATACTACCCCCTCTGCTTGCATTGTTCTCTTTCCTTCCGCATCTACACTCACATACACACACATGCACATAAACATATAGTCCAATCGATTGTGCAGAGTAATCTGTACAGCTTGTTAGTAAACTTAAGACTTTCATCAAAGAAGGGCGATAAATTCTATCAAGTTTGTCCTTTTTTGTTTTTTTTTTTGTTTTTTTTTTTGTTTTGCTTGTGTGTATTTCTGCTAATTTGTCAGTTAAATTTTGTTCAAGACTATTCTATTTTTCAACTCGAGCTGTTTCGCTATCGAGCGGATGAGCTTTTATGAACGGGAAACGCGCTCAGCTTGGCGCGTTAGTGTTTTCACGACTCGAATCTCAATCAAGTTTTGGAAAAAGGGTATGCAATTTTCTGTCCGTTCTTTTGCTTTACATTGCCCTCTAGAGCTTCACACATTTCCTACCGGTTGATAAGTTCTTTCTGGCTCTTACAGAGTTAAGATTACGCTCTAGCAGTCGCTTCGTCCACACCGAATGCACAAAAGATCCAGCATAGCATCCGGGTGAGAGAGAGAGAGAGGGATACACTTACATGCTCGTTGGACTTGGCTTTTTACACACAATAATAATTGCATTCTTTTTTTGCCATGCCAATCAGCAGCATGCGCAACCCTCGGTCCCGTCCCGACACCATCCACCAGGGGGGGGGGGGGGGGGGGCGTGATTTTTTGTCCACAGTTGTTTCGCTTTCGATTCTTATTTATAGTGCCACGGATCGACGTGCACTCTGTTTTCCCTTCTTTACTTTACTGTTTCCTCCAGGTAAGCCCTAGCCTCGGTGTACAGCGGCAAACAGCCCCAATTGGAATCGAATGAACACAAATAAATAACACTAATTTAAAACACAAAACAAAAAAGAAAACGAAGCCGAAGCCGAGAACGAAACATAGAGGGGGGGACACAAGCATGAGAAGAAAAGAAAAAACCGGACGAAGATTACCTATCGGTTGCGGCTATTAACGGTAATAAATTATGAAATTGCTTTTTCTACCATATTAAAACAAATAAACGAAACGCGAACGCCCCGAAATTGGGCCCTTTTGGGAAGCCACTAAGACGATGCTGCTGCTGGCCCGGGATGGATTCCGAGCGCGGAACCGATAAAGTTATTATAACTTAAATTGCAACTATTTATTAACGGTAAGCTCCTGTGTGCTCCTGCTGCTGCACCGTCGCCTTCCGACCGGTGCGACACCGCATGGTGCATGGTGAAAAATAATTTAAAGCAATCGACAACGCACCCAATCGGTGGTGGTGGGTTCCCCTCCGCTTTGCCGGGTAGTGTTGCACAATCAAAGGTGCGAATCGTACCGCTCTCGCTCCTTATCCCTTTTTTTAAACATATTAGCTGACGTTCCTGCGAACACTAGAAGAGTCGGTTGTTTTTAACGGGGGGGGGGCAGAGGCAAGCTATCCACCGCTAGCAATTTACATCATGGCAAAGAAGGGTTTGACGTCCTCGTCCTTTAAATTAAGCCCACCATTTAGCGCCACCATGGACCGTGGCTCCGTTTGCGAAGGTTTGCCTGTTGAAAAGTGTAATTTATTCCTTTTTTGTTCAACTTCCAAAACAGTTCATAATGTGAATGTGAGGGAAAGTATATAACATTTAAAAATAAAAAGGTGGAATTTGAAGAAAATGATCGTTTGCCACTGTTTGATAAATAAATCATTATTTAAAACCTGTACTTACAATACTTGTCGTCGGCGTGGATGCGAATGTGGCTGTTCAGTGTGCTCGACTGCCGGAACTGTTTGCCGCACACCGAGCACTCGAACGGCTTTTCCCCGGTGTGAATCTTCAGATGGTTCGAAAGCGTACCCGTCTGGCGAAAGGTTTTGCTGCAGTACGTGCAGGCGTACGGCTTTTCACCTGCGAACGATACAACAGGAGGAAAATTATGATCATTAACACTGCTACTTGCATGATTTGCTTTGCATCGACTACTCAAGCACTTGCAACGGATAAACTTAAACGTTCTTTTCTGCATTACAATTCGGGAGGCGTGAAAGAAAAAGCTCACCTGTGTGGATTTTTATGTGATTCGCTAGGGTCGTCGTCTGCCGGAACTCCTTCGGACAGATGCTGCATTTGAAGGGTTTTATGCCTTAAAGACAGAGGTTAGGAACCTATCAGGTCAATATTGTCTAGATGGGAAGGAGGGTAGAGAGAAGCTGTGGTCACACAAGACACGGAATGTTATTGATCATTCATTTTTGGCATAGAGTCATTTTGTAAGCGCTACTAGCTGAAGGTGATATTTAGTACTGGTTTAATGCTTTTCTTCTCGTCAAGTTGGGGGGGGGGACATATTAAAGGCATAAATATCCATATTATGAGGATTAAAAAGATTAAAAAAAAACATAATAAACCTATTCTAACATTTTTCTGCAGTCTAACAAAATCTGATAAACTATTGACGCGGTCTTTGCTAGCACCTACAGTAGATACACTTCGTTTGATTTTTCTCCCTTTCATATCCTTTGCTTTCAAACGAAACCCTTTCGAAGGATCTTCGAAGTAGCTACTTACAAAATTTATCATCCGAATGAATCCGGATGTGGCTGTTGAGCGTGCTGGACTGGCGGAACTGTTTGCCGCACACCGAACATTCGAATGGTTTTTCTCCGGTGTGTATCTTCTTGTGGTTCGAAAGCGTACTCAGCTGGCGGAACTGTTTGTCACAAAAGTTGCAGTTGAAGGGTTTTTCACCTGCGGGAAACAGAAACAAAATACAAAACATTTTAGTGTTACTGGTGGGTCATTCTTGTGCGTTTTCCTTTCTGTCCCACAATACATACCGGTATGAATTTTCATATGGTTCGAGAGTGTCGTCGTTTGACGGAACTCCTTCATGCAGATCGTGCACTTGTACGGCTTTTCGCCCGTGTGTATCTTCATGTGGTTGGTCAGTGTGCTCAGCTGGCGAAACAATTTGTTGCATTCGGTGCACGCGAACGGTTTCGAGCAGTTGGAAATTTTCATACCACCACTTTCCACCGCCTGCTGTGACATCGGGCCGACTGTCGGTGGTGGCGACGAGCGATGCCAAACGAGCCCCTCAGCGTTCCTGCAGTCGTCCAGTGTGGCGGATGATCCGAGAAACGGTCCGTTCGAAAACCAGCGGTGCTAGAACCAGCGCCAGAGCAATTGCCACCGGAAGTGGGACGTAGGTACTGGTATTTGTTGGAGCCGTGCGTACGTGTGTGTGTGTCTGTGTGCTTTGGTGTGCTCTGAACGCGTAATGCTAATAATATACTATCACAGCCATGGGGGGGAATTTGCTGAGTAGGTAAGTTTGGTGGTCATGCTGGATGGGAGAAGAAAATAGAAAAAAAGAAGCATTCAGGTTTTCAATTTAACAATTTCCCCCGTGAAACATAAACACCGATGACCAACTTTCGGCTGGTACGCCAGCGCACACACCCCTTTCCAATCGCTTCAGAACTTCAGCACACGGTTGTGTTGGTTTCGAAAACAAACCCTGCCCTATCCTAACCCTATTTTCAGCACCCCTCGCCCACAAGCGCACGGGTGACACGGAGTTTTGGGGCCCATTTCTCCACCGTTTCACGCACCAACACCCATTCCTACCTAATGTGTCCCGATGCAGAGCAGTGTTTTTGACCTTCCGGCGCTAGCATGCGGCCGGAAAGACGCCGAATTTACACCGAAAAACAGCCCAAGTGTACACGACCGTAGCGAGTCAGCACCGTGCACCGAGCCACATGCATACTTTGCGCAAGATTCTACCCTCCGCTGGCGTTTGCTGGAGCAGTTCCACTTTAGCACATCTTCACCGCCGTCGTTGGCGAATGTTTACACCACCCCGGTCCACTTCCGGCCAAACAGAAACCGTCCACGAACCCGGAACACGCGAAAAAACAACACACTCCGACCCTGTTTTTCCGATCCGATTTTTTACATTGACGGAGGGTGGTAGTGCGAACCGCAAGCGACGGCGTACAATCGATCGTTTCGTTTTCGAACGTCAGTGCAAACTCCATACAGAAAAAACGGGTATCGTTCGTTTCGTTCTTGAGCACGGGAGCGGAATAGCTACCACGGTTTGACAGCTGCGTGTGTGGTGGTGTGTGTGAAGGTTGGTTTCATTACAGCCGGCTGCAGTACTAGAGTCACCCTGTGATGCTTACGGGGATGAAGATTGATTTTCTTAATAAAAGGGCTGATAACAATCGGCGTGATATATTAGTTGAAATCCAATGTTGGGAAGAAAAAAATACTCAAAAAGAAAGTAATATAAAAGACACATAAATAATACAGGCTTTAGAAAACGTACGTTCTATACATCTGTCGTACGGGGACCTGTGTCGCACATTGGGATTTTGGCCAAAATAAAAATCAAAATTTATTCGTTACAAAATCGGCTAGACAAACTGCTCAACAAAGTAAAACTATTTTCAATTCAAATTTTGTGGTGTCGCACTTAAAGTAGAGATACAGAAAGCCCTGACGTTTTTAATTGCTGTGAACATTTTTATTTTTTCGAATATTTTAAGAAATATGAAAAAAATATGTGAGTTGCCTTCATCCGTTATTTAACTTCTTTTCAAAATCTCTTCCTAATGTTATGCATGTTTTTAGTATTTTTGACAACAACTCAAAGCAGCTAAAAGGAGGTTTCGAATAATATATACGAGTAATAAATATAATTTTAGATAAACGCGTTCTTTTAAGGATCAACACAGGTATTTTTTCATTAGGATGTTCATTTGTTCCAATCAATATCCAAAAATGTTGTTGAGAATAAACCTTTAAATAATGAATAATTCCAGTGTGATTACATTGGTAGCATCAGCTTAAAGTAGAGGTTGTTTCATTTCAAAACTCCCAATTTATTGAATAATGTTTCATTTAAATGACCTCAACAAAGACACGATACACTCTTGAACATCCCACGGCGGATTCCCAGCGCACAGCTTTGTTTACAAAGGTGTGTATCCTGAACACACAATTAGCCAAAAAGAATAACATATTGTAGCGAAAATTATACACCGTCCTGAATACCAAAGGATGGCTATCACAAGCGACCCGGCTAATGCTTATGAAACTGGAGAATCGGACCACACCACTCATTAAGGTCACGCCTCGTAAGCACTGCAATTGACATGATTCGCCAACCAGAACCATTCCTTGCAAAACCGTCCAAAAATAAACATTTGCCTGCGACTTTCATTTTTCAAATCAACCACTTCTTCCCATTCGGGGGGAAAAACCTCACAAAGGTTCATCAGATCACAAATGATGTTTTCGCTTTTTTTCGGCGATTCAGCGGATGATCAAGATCAGCCCACGGTGCGAGAGGGACATCCGTTTGGGCAATGGCGACGAACCGCTCGGTCCCTCGGTGACTTAATGATCGGTCATTACTGCGTGTAATTTCTAGCCCGGGTAGGTTATGATTTGTGCAACCTTTTGCATCGTGCCAGGGTCGTGTCAAATACGGAATCCACCTGCTTCCTGTGCCAATAACCCCGCCATCAGAACCCGAGCAACCTTTAGGTCTTTTGGTTAGAATATGTTAGTTCTTTCGTCGTACCAACGCTACCATCTTTTTGAATCTGAACACCCTTAAGAACCACCAGGACAACGCTCAGCTGGTTCATCAAATCCGTGGGAAAGCTGGCCCGGTCTTTGGAGCTGCTGCCACCCTCCAAACAGCCTCCTTGACAAGTATGCCCCCGAGACGATCGTATCGAGATTTCGAGCTCAATGAAAGTCAGTTTAACGATCAAACGCATGGAACCTCAGAAAACGGGGAGCATCCCAGTAAGGCGAGGGGTTGAAAGTTGGTTCTCGTTCTTTCGCTCTTGAAAGTATGCCCTAAACCCTGCCATCGTGTCCGTAATGTTCGGTCAGATCAACCCGCCAGGTAAGACGTCGATGGGCACCACCTGCAAAACGTTGGAATTCGCCCGAGTCTACGAATTTGGCAGCGAAATTGAAAAGCCAGTGTGTGAGCCATATCACGACCGCATGAGCGTACTGCTGGACTGCCCTTCCGGCACTGTTCGTACACATTTACCGTGAGTTCGTTGTCCAACGCTCGGTATCTTCCATTACCACTACCCATCCGGATACATGCGGACAGGACTTCCCTGTAGATCAGGGAGAGAAAGAGGAGGAGAAAACAGTACTTTAGGCACTTTCACCCCGAACGGTTTACGGATCCGTAAGAAGGAGCACACAGCATTCGGGGTTTGGGACGACTCATCTTATGTAATTATGATTCGCAACCGCTCCCGGCCGCGGTTTTATTGTTGTATGTTCCGTTGGCACCGAACAGCTTCGACAGAGTAATTGTTTAATCGTCTGAAAAAAAAAACAACTCCAATCTCACTGCTGACTCCAAGCTTTCGGAAACTGCAGGCAACAAGGAAAGATGCAATCTTCACCGGGTGAAAGAAATGCACCATTTCTTCCTCTTCCTCTATCGCACATTCTCGCAGTCATCGTTGGGAGGGTAATTTTCCTCCATAATCGAGTACAATCAAGCGATGGGAGTGAATGACGTATAAAAATCGAAAGGTTATTCACTTTTTACAGTTAGCCCGAAGGGATGCCGGTATAAGGACGAAAGGTTGGAACGGAACGAGCTTGCCAGGGCTTCCTTGCCCGGCACTAGATCTGATGGCGACCTTGTGTGGCACGAGTTTGCGTCTTATCAAGGAGTAATCATTTGACAATTTGTGCTATAATCGACTTTTTATGAACTGCCAAAACAATGGCGCGAAGGGTAATGATGGAATTCCTTGGGCCCAGTAAGTGGAAGCACGCGTTCGATCGTAGCTGACATGATTGACAGGTTCGTTGAAAGTATGTTGGTTTTTTAAATTTAAAGAGATGGTGATCGTTTCAAGTAAAATAAGCAGAATCATAGTGTTTTTGTATCATGGAAGTATGATTCTTGTTAGCTTGTATGATTCTGATTCTTGTTAGCCTTGGTTTGAATTTCATTTAAACTTTACTAAATGTGGGTTTAACAGTCGGTGCAAATTAAACCGAATTTGCTGATTATGTTGCTTACTTAAGAGATCAATTAAAAACCCTTCGCCAAAGCAATGGAATTTGATTCGTTTTCCTCCAAACTATTTACTTCAAAACTTTTGATTTCACAAAGTCCAACTTCTGGAACTCATTTTTAGGCCTCATATACTCAAGGAATTCATATATACCTCATGGCTTATGGCCCTTTTATTGTTTAGCTGTCGCAATGTCCTGATTTTCGTCTAGAAACAATTTCCTCCATCTAAAATCCTTCACCTGACTGCACCAAACGCTACAATCATATCACAATATTTATAGACAAATCCGGTACGCTACATTCAACACGCACCTTCAACCCATAACACAATCCAACAGCTAGGACCCAAACTCTCCATCCAGCCATCAAATTTATTGACTTCCAATAGTTCGGGGGCAAAAGATTATCGAATGCAGATAGTATTCTTTCGAACAGTTCACCCTCCAAAGCGTATCCTTGGCAGAGCATCAATGAAACGGCACAAAAAGGGGACTACCTACCGGACAGCTGGTCGTGCGCGACCCCGGAATACAATGGGAGTAAAAGGGATTCTATTCCGACGTTATTGTTATACCCAGCCTCACACCATCAGCCCACGATCAGGTGCCAGTAACAAGTTGATGAATTATGATCCCGCTAAAAGACAAACGCTCTTTTGGTGGAACGATTCTTCGAATACACAGATCGTAACATCGCCGCTCAAACAACGGCAAACGGTACAAAACTGAAACTCATTCGATTGATTATAAATCTTTACACCGCTGTTTCCTTTTCCACTAACTAACGAATCACACCCGTAATAGCAGGTTGCCACGGAAATCGTTTGCCTGGCAGGATACCACACGTTGATGCTGGAGCTGTTTTCGAACACGCATCGGACAGCTCGATCAATCGCACCTATACTGGCTGGTTCTATGCCGATCAATTCCGACACCTTTCTCCTTCGTTCTTCATCATCAGTTTAAACGAAACGTTGTAAAAAAAGGGATATCAACACCACAACAAAACCTCTAAAAGGTGACATTGAGTCAGTTTGCATAATAATATACCTTAAACGCGGCGAGAATCCGTGCATCCGTTTCCCTTTGGGGGACTTTTGGGCAGCGCCCCGAGGATATTTGGCCACAACCGTCTGTTGCGCACGGGACACAAAGAACGCGACAATGTGAGGTAATTGTTATGGCTGGGGTAGTGGCTTTTCGTGTTTTCGCGCGAAACCCACCACACACTGTAATAAACATCGTGCAACAATTGCAGCCCAACTATCCAATTAATCCCACGTTTAAAGCGCGTCACAAAGCAGCAGCAGCAGCAGCACCGTTTGCCGGCATGTCGTCCGGCGGCAGTTAGGTATTTGAGCCATTTGTGCATCTCGCTTTTCTGCCCCGTTTGAAACCGTAGCACCTGAGCGACCCTGCGACGGATGGCACCGACACCACCGGAACGGAAGCCACCAGGGCAGGAGCGAACGATTAAAGCATTACCGAAAAAAAGGCGGATGGCGCGTTTCGGCGATGGCGATCGAGTGCGATCGTATTATTATGCAAATGGGTGCACCCGTCTATCAAGTTCCACCCGTTGGAGTGTTGCGACTGTGGCGGCTACTGGAGACGCGAGCGCATCGCGGACACCTCGTCTGAGGGGTGTCTGAGCGATCGCAGCCACCGCACACCATCCGGTGCGCTTTTTTTTTCGGCGGATTGAGTTAGTTGAGTAAATAATTTTAATTTCTTCGTGCTTTTTCGTTGTTTGCGCTGTTGTGAGCAGGTAGTCTCGAGCGCGAAGGAAGTTCTTTTTTTGAATCTTCTGTTTTTGTTATTTTATTATTCTGGGTGTAATTACACTTGTTCGGAGGTCATTTTTAGTGCAAGAAGGAATTCAATTCACCTAGAGTGTAGTAACTTTAATATAATAATTAACTAATTAAAACAATAAGGAATTAGTAGGATCCAAATGTCTTAACAGACGGAAATTGAATTAGAAGATATTACGAGCCTTGGACATTGATTATTACAACCTTTGAACCTTTGAAGCAACTTTTGAAACATGAAAAAGTAAAACAAAGAGGTATTTAAAGGTTCTCAACTAATTGTAGGTCTAAACTCAGGTCTAAAACTTTAAGTTTAAGCTTGTTAGACGCGCATAAATTGTTAGAGATAAGTTATTGAAAAAGTTACTACTCTCTGTTCTCTTTCGTAGTCGCTTTCGTTTGGATAACAAACTAGTTTATTGAAGTAAATTAAACAGCTTTACTCAGCAATATTTCTACACTCATCCTAAGGCCCTTTCAAACAATCTTCAAATAAACCCGATCGTTGGCAGGTGCTTCACTATTCCATTAATAAACTAAAACGCAAGCGAAATGATTTATTGCACGCGAAATGCATTGCCCAAGAAAAAACAAAAAAAAAGCATCATCAAACCAGGGTGAGAGCAATTTAAACATGCTTCGCCAAATAATGGGAATCTAATCGCAGCACATCAAACGCTAGACGACCCACACATGATCGGCTTGTATTTTAGCACACAAATTACAACGCGCTGTTTTCATTCGCCGTACTCCCAACTGACCAAGAAGGCAAACCGCAAAAAGCAGGACAGACCTTCCAACCTCGCCACACTATTGTCCAGCGCCGATTTGATATTAATCAAATATTTGCCCGCTGCAAACGTACGTTGATTCGGTGACGGTCAAAGAAAAGGCATCGCAGCAAGGGAGACACCCTTGCGGGAAACACGGGAGTGATAGGAAGAAGCCGCCGAACCTCGTTCGAAGCTCGTTGCAACCGTGTGATAGAAGTTGCACACATCTAAGATACAATGGAAAGGTATGAAGATGAAGAAGCCTCCCGAATCAAATCCTTTTTGTGTATTATTTTTGCATTCCGTTCGGCCGATGCCTCTCAGGTGTGCTTCTCGCACGCCAGGAGACGAACCGTCCAATTATGCATCTACATAACTTTTCATTATTCTTCGTGCAGTTTACGTTCCGCGGGCGTCCGTGGGGATTTGTGTGCTGCCTTTTGCAGCACGGCACTGCCACTGCCACCACCGTTTGAAGCCATTCCCGGGCACAACGACCCAACAGATGATGATGTCGGTGCGCGCTGGCAGTGACTTCTTTTCCCCCGATCGTGTCCTCTCGGTTTTCAAATCAAATTTAAAGTCAAAAACGCCACCAGCGGCGGCAACACACATGCATCTCGGACCCGCCCGAGAAAAAAAGGGGCACCCAAAAAAGGGCGAAGAATGGAGCCAAAAACGCCATTAGCATTCACGCGCATGCGAGGCGCGAGCGAGTGTGTCCGGGGCGACATCGGCAGGCAGCAAAAGCGACACGTTTTGTATCACTTGCCCGGGCGGTTCGATCTGATTGTAGATTGTACCGTCCCCGCGCGCTCCCTCCGCATCGTTCGATCAGGCTGGCACCCAAGCTTTTGTGGGTCCTTAATTTTGAAGCTCCCTTTTTTTTTTGCTTTGGAGGCTCTTATGCTCTTTCTACCGTTGATGCACAATTTGCCCCGTACCGCCTGTGGATGCTGCCGTCGCAGTTTGCATGCTTTATTTTATTTATTTTCCTATACTCCTCACACCTCCGCCTGCCTGCCTGCCAATTTCCTCGTGCCTTTATTTGCACAACAACAGATTTTGTCATCACGCGCGCGCGCGATCATTGTCGGGGCACGGAGAGGCGCGATATTTCATGCGCCGATACACACCGGCCTTCCGAGAAGCCTTCAGTGTCATGGGACCAACCGCCCGGGAGCCCTTGGAGGACCGAGAGGGAAGCGGATCGTTCCCGTGGCGTTTTGCATCACCGCACGGACTCTCGCTGATGATTTGTCGTACCCGCCCGGCCGCCGTCAGCCGAAACGCATGTATGCGCTGTGTTTGTTTGTTTTATGGGCTCTTTGTGCTGTCGCGGCGTTGCTTTCGCACATACGCGAGCCGTACATTAGCGCGACCGTTGTGACGATCGACGGTTTTTTTTTGCCTTTTGTCGAGCCTCTCCCGTATCCCATTAATGTCCTGCGGGTTTTGACAGTACAGAGAGACAGCAACAACAAAAAAAAAAAACGAGCAAACGCACACACCAAGCGCAGCAAATTGTCGTTTGGCATGACAAACACCGCGCGTCGAACGCTCGTAAAGTGCTTCAAGCAAGCGCCTGCTTACGTGTTAGAAGATTTGCATTTGCACATTCTGGCGTGGTTTGATTGGCGGTGTGAGCATCTTTTTGCTGGTGTCTTTGTTTTCGTGCTTCATTCCTTTTTATTTGTTTACCGTTGGAAAACGATCATTTTCGAACACGAGCATTGCTAATGGTTAGTTGATAGTTCCAGTTTGTAGCCTCTTTTTTCTCTCTCTCTCTCTCTCTCTCTCTCTCTCTCTCTCTCTCTCTCTTTTGTAGGAACAAGTTGGCAGGAAAGATAGAGGAAGATGGTTTGCTGGAGTCGATTTATGAGGACATAAAGTGAAGAAAAGTTTGCTCTAGGCGGTGCAATGTTTGTTTAAGGTGGGAAGAACCATCATTTGAATAAACATGAAAGCAAAACAACCTAACTCTTGGGGCGAAAAAGCGAATGCTCCCGATGCACTGATTGCTTTACCGGAGAGCATAGGATATGAACGGTTCCAGAAGCAGGTGCATTTCGGTGGCGGGTTATGATAGACATTAAATTGGGGATGGAATCAATGCTCCGAGGTATTTTTGAAGTTCTTTTGAAAATTGAAAATAAACATAAAATTGTAGCTACGGGGGAACATTTCACGAAATTGCAAGCAATATTTTGCAGTTATTTCACATGTTAAAACATGGAATGAAACAGAAATAATTGAGCGCTGGTCTTTATTGTACTCTAAATTAATCTGCTGCTGGTCCGAAGAAATGATCTTCATTTAATCACAATTAATTATTATTGATGAGTCAAGGTAAAGCTTTGAAAGGCTTGAGTGGAGCTTGTACTTAGATTTTCATTAGATTTCCATGCAAATTGTTTCGCTCCGAAATTTATGACGCATAATTTAAATGCAAAACTTAATGGATACGGTCAATACCAACACTGTAACGGCTACTCCATTCCATGAGACCAGGGGCGTTAGTTTGTTGATTAAGCTG
Source organism: Anopheles arabiensis (assembly GCF_016920715.1). Lineage (NCBI taxonomy): Eukaryota > Metazoa > Arthropoda > Insecta > Diptera > Culicidae > Anopheles > Anopheles arabiensis. Next base: position 88,917,588 of record NC_053517.1, on the reverse strand, counting down.
CTAACCATTGATGCTATCGAGAACCGGATCCTCTAAAGTGCATCGATTCAAGCAGCAAGCGTCGCACTCGTTCCCACTCAGCATAGTAGGAACCTTCGCCAGAAGATCGTCCAGCAAACCCGGTCGTCCCACATTCCCACCGACTGAGCAACATTGTAGCAAACGAGATGCAACCCAACGGCACCCGGTACGATTTATGATTGCGGACTCGATGGAAGCCAACAGTGCCACATAACGCCCCGCGTGCATCAGGTCAGGCATCAAACGGGAAGCCGCGCACCGCATTTTTGCACACCATCTCCTCGAATGCTAGCACCTTAAAAAAGTGAGTCTGCTTTGAACTTTCCCCCGTGTAAAAAGCCGCGTGAAAAGAGATCATCGAAGATCGGCAAAGTCTCTCGACGCGTTGAAAATCCTTATCCATTAAGGCTTTCGTAAGCAGGTGTCAAAATCTTAAGCAGCATCTCTGCCGCAACCTGTCGCTTTGTGAGGGACGAACAGGACGGCGTGGACTCGATTTGACCTCGGGATCTCGTGGCAGGGGTTCTTGGTTTTTTTTTTTGTTCATGTGCGTTCGCCGAATGTCTAACCTATAATTTAACACATCGCCATGTTTGATCATTTGTAGAACGGGTCGGCACACTCGGGAAGGTTAACAGGCCTGTGGCCTGCTGCAGAATGTGGCCCCAGGGGAAGGAAGGTCAAACGAAACGCCGTGTTTTTCTGTAGCAAAAATCCTAGCACCGGCCCATGGTGCTAATTAGTTACTTAAACATCGGCATCCTCGTATCGATCGGATCGTACGCTCACAGGGAAAAGGGATTTTCACAAGTTCACCCGCCTCCGCTGACATTGCCTGGCGTATGAATGATGATGATGGGTAATGATGCTGCTGTTCCTGCTGCCGATGCTGCTGCTGCACTCGTATGGTGTGCCGGTAGGTTTACACCCACAGGTGCCCATTCGCCAGCGGTCATTTGTCGTGCCGTGCGCTAGTCAGGCCAACCCGGGGCGACCCGGGCACATTAATCAGTGCCGCCCTGACCTTTTAATGATGGTGCGGAGGGAAAATAATTTCTACAAACAAAGCATTTATTTTATGAAAAATGACAAGCACGGCAACACCTGACCTGCTGACCAGTGGAGATTGTTTCCAACGTTTCGAGAATAGTTCGTTGTTGGCTTATCACACGAGATGTTTGTTTTTAAAAATAACTTAGAAATTATCATAATTCAAAACTTTTAAACATACATTGCTGTATAGTATAAAATGAATTATTTTAATAGTTAAACTAATATTCCTGTTTTGAAATCTCATATTTTGTTTTTAAACGTCTAATTTAAAATAATGTTTGCTCAAAAATGCAATTGAGAATGCGGATGATGATCAATTTTGATTTTTTAATTTCTTTACACATTATGTCTGATGCTTATATAAAACGATGATGCTATTTAGCTAAGATGAATGTAATCATTCGGATCATTTACACAAGCCTTCAACAGTTGAATTTAACCAACGTCTTACGTCAACGTTTTATAGACACTCTGTCCTATAAATCAACTTATTGCATGCATTCATACTTGTTAATGGCATAGATCTCTTATGAAATTATGAAATTAGGAGATCTCTTACGAAATTATGAACCTGAGCTGATTATTAACTGATAATCTTTTGTAAGTGGTCCAAAACTATCTAAAACCTAAATGTAATTCAATCGCTCTTTTTGGAAGGTCTTATGGATAAAATAATAGTATATTCCGTAGAACCAACGGTTCTTTTTTAATAAATCCATAGCGATAGTTCAACAAGTTTTAGAGATTCCGGTGTTGTTACAAACAGCTTTGTAATTAAATGTTGTCAATATCCTATGTCCTCATGTCCAGCTAAGCAACACATCCTTTTTTCGTCTATTTTAATAATCTAGGCCTTAGTTGGGTTCCTGTTTATTCAATTATTTTAAATTAATTTTTCAAAATTTCTACACACTTCCAGCGTGCTAGAACTATGTTAAATGTTATGGGATCTTTTAAAATACATAAAAATTTAAATGAAATACTGCATAGCCAAATGAACATTCATTACCGTCAACCGCACACAAAAATTACTCCATAAAATGGCTTAACTTATCCAATTTAAAAAAAATAACGCTACTGTAAACCTGAAAGTTTTACAGCAAGTTATTACAGCATGCAAAACAAACATTGCCTTAAATAACCTGCCACACTGTGCTTGCGTTTCTAACGACACAGAGCAATTTCCCAACACGGAGTCCTTGTCAACTCCCGTTTCCACCGCCTCCACTTATAATTACACACTCTCACCGTGGAATGTAATTATTGTACCAAAAATAAATAACCATTTACCGATCGACGCGGCATCCTTGGCTGCCCTGCTCCCTTTTGTTTTCTCAAACACACGGGCTGTAATTTTTCGCCCCACTTATCGCGGGTTGCCCATCGGAAACGCCGAGGCGACACGGTGTTGTGTGAACATTTAACTACCAAATAAAACATACACACTGCCACGCTGCCTCAAAAGACGACCTGGGACACATCAAATGAGACCGTGCTGTGGTCAAACTACAGCACACAGCCCTCGAGGAGCGTTTCGGGGGCAGAAGCTGCTGCGTGCCATCGCTGAGACACATTAAATCACTTCACCAAGCGCGAATTTTGTCAGGTTCGGTGTGCCCAGCAACGGCCACTCAAAGCTTCCCGCGGCACTCCCGTCCACCCGCTTGCATGTTAGCTGCAGGTTAAGTTGGCCTATAATTTGCGATGCAAAATCGGTGCACCGAGCAAAACAAACAAAGTCCAATGGGAGGCGCAGTGCAGGGGAGCAAGTGTGTTAGAGAGCGTATGGCGGGGGACAAATTATTGCCAGCACCGTGGGCACCTGCCCAAATGGGTACAAAGTCGGCCAGTTTTCCACCACAAAAAGGGTAAAGTGCGACACTTGTTAGGATGCGCTTCAAAGCCGTAGGGGTATAATTTTAATATTTGAATTTATAACTATCGCCCTTAAATGGTGCATTTTTTTGTTGTTGTCTCAGCGATGATACACCATCGGTCACTGTACCGCTTGGGCAGTGTTTGCAATTTCTGTCCGTTTATTGGTTTTTTGGTTCGAAGCGTAGCAAGTGCATCACAAAAGTGCATCGCAAATTGATACTCATATTGCAGTGTTAATTTGCGTTGGGATTTTTGTTGTTGTTGTTGGACTGCCGCTGCAGTCACATCTAACGCACATCTCGGGAACACACATGGGCAAAAAAGTAACCGGTTGCCGAAATTTCAATTCAGAAGCAATTTAAATTGAGGCAGGCAATATAAATAACAAAGAGTGTTTCGTGGCAGCATCGTTTTGGGCACACAGGGCAACACAAACACACACACAAATTAATGCTCCTCAGCTACCGTAATTGCACGCCGTGATCAGTGCGATCGAAAGCGCACAAAGGGAAAGGCGCATCGCACGTTATTTTCGAGTTAGTTTACGCAAAAAAAACGAAGTATCTGCCCACAAAATGCAGCCAAACACACTGGAGTAACGCGGAAGCAGCGCCAGACCGCACCGGTATGTTTGGTGCCAACACCGCTTGCACGATTGCACGTTTGTATCCGGCAGAAAGGATGATCCTGTGCGCATCGCCACTCACGCATTTCCCACGAACCGCCGGTTTCCCCCGTAATGGGGTTTGCGCGAATCCGCGATGGCTAATTATGCGCGAAACACTTGCCCTTCCGCGGCAGCAACCAAAAGGAATAATGAAGAAAAACTTGAACACATGTACCTAGCGCGTGCAATTTTCTCATCCTCCTTTCGCATGAACCACTTCAAGCGCAAGAAAAGGTTCTTTCGCTGCTTACCATACACAAATTGCACACGCTTACCAAAAAAAAAACAAACCCCCAGCCAGACTTGCGCTGCATTTGATGTGTAGTTTTATTTGTGTGGCAACAAAACCAAAAATAAAAACTCTACTTTTGGCCCACCAGGTTGTGTTGTTGTCGGCTGTTAAAATACGAAACAGCCGAAATTAGCTTTAAGCTGCGCGCACTGGAAGCTTACGATAATAACACGTCTCGGCGTGCGCGAGAGCGGAAAAAACCTCCTTATCCTGCACGGTGCATCGGGCATGTGGATTACGAACCACTGTTCCACAGCCCGCCGTTTTGACTCGTGACCAGCAATTAGGAGCCAATCGGTGCTACAAGCCGATGGGTGTCGGGATGTTCTTAGCTTCTTGTTGCACCCGTGTCCCACGATGCAACTCCGATGACAGTAGCGCTTGTCGAATAAGAGACGATTAAACTCTTGGCTGCGCCGGCAGTGAAAGCGTTCGATAACGATAAGCGCAATCTCGCTTGCCCCAGCGGTGCGTATCGTCGGCTTTCATTTTTCATTGTAATTTTCATCACACGATCGATTATCACAATCACAGGGGTGAGCTGTGTGTGTACGAGGTTTGTGTTGTTAAATGAATTAGGTGTGAATTTGCGGTCGGGCGTACTAAGTGCAGTCATTTGCGGCTTCATGATTGCTACTTGCAGTAGTGGTATGAAACGAACACAAGTAGCTTTTTTTGGAGTAGTTGGATAGCATGAGATTTTCTGTGAGGAGCGTGTGAAAATTGGTATGGATGTTGCTTTTTTATTAGATTGTCGATGAAACATCACGCAAAGACTTCAAAAGTAGAACATAAGAACTCCAAATTATGAAAGCTTATCAAGATATCAGCTATCGTGGATTTTTTCGTTTCTTTTTTCTACAATATCCTAGACTTCATGCGGGCAAGTACATTTAGCACCTATCAATGATCACGCAGACACGTTACCTAAAACGTTATCTTCGTTCCAGATGTTGGATGGATCGGCAGTCGTCTGACGTGTTAGAATTTGGAACTGAAACTGAAGCCTAGATATAGGGTTAGCTTGGAGTTGGATTCGATAATCAATGTCTAAGAGTTTATAGAATCTCAAAATATGACATCCAATATCCTAGAAATGATGGAATCCCCCAATCTTTGATGGAAAATACATTGATGATGTTTTCATTCAGAAGGAACAGCTTCCTTAATGCTAATGTTAGAGATTAATATTACATTTCGTACATATTCGAGACATTTTCTTATCGTAACCATGGAAGGACATGGACCTTACCCCGGGTGTACTCAGACGTTGCAGATAGTATCCGATCTAGTCCTTCTCGAATCGTCTAATTTATCATAGCAGTTGTCGAGATCGTGCAATTCGTCGTCATCTGATCCAGTTCGTTTAGATAAGTCCATTCGCAAACGAAGCAGAGGTCGAGATCGTGTAGTTCGTTGTCATCTGGCGAAGACATTGCTGATTGGTAGACTACAATTCCACAAAATAAACCAAAATTGCTAATGCATGTTTTCCCTAAAAATCACATTCCAGAACACATGTATTTTGCCTCCATTACACCCTTACGAACCATTTATTTGCTCTTCCCGTCTAATACGATTCCACTGCTGCTTGCAGGTGGCTGTCTCAGGAATTCGACTTCTACACACAAAAAAGCTCATCCAGTTTGCGCGCTCGCGTGTTAATTTATCATTTGCAGCATGCTGCCATTTTTAATCTCAACTCGCATGCTGTCGAAACGGAAATTGAAAAATAAATAAACTCCATCCGAGCCCAGCTTTTCCGCTTGCCTGCCCGCAGTTGATTACTGGCCTGAAGAGCGTTCGCTATTTCTAAATCAAACAAGCGGAGGCGCCTTCGCTCGAGCAGGAGTCTGTTTGCTTTGGAGGAGTTGCTTTTTTATTCGGCGCTTCACACTCACAGACAGACAAACACACACACATACGGTGTTTGCACAGCCAAGTGCCAGGATCATAAATTAGGTCGGTAAATGAAATGCTGTTCAAAGCACCATCCACCCCGGCCGGTCCCTGGTATTTGACTGGCGACGGTGCACACACACCTTTTGCGCACTTCCTATTGTTTTTCTTCCGATCTCCGAAATGGTTCTGGGACCTGTTTGCAGCTAATCACACGTCCTGCCGCTTCCTGTCCGTGGGTTCGTGGGCCGTACCCAACCTTCAGGAAGTTAGCAATCGAGACCGGCGCAAGCGGTCCCGGATCTGGCGGGCCCCAGGACGCCGTCGCCGCACCCATGTGCCTGTGATTTAGGAGGTACGAAAGTTTTGTTTATTTTCTCAGCTATTGATTAATGACTTTGTAGATTTTTGGCGCAAACATGCCACAAAGATTATGCCGCACTTTGAGCGATATACGAGCATACATACAAACACACACAGGCACGATCTGTTCAATTGCCTTTGCGGTCGTCGATCAGCTGCGCTCGGGCGTGTCGGGACGGAAGGCACAAAGTACAGATCTTCTCGATCATGCATCATACTTCACCTGCTGCGTAAAGTGTTGGATGGTTGTTTTTTTTTTGGTTTTGTACTGCAAAACAATAATCATACGTCTGGACGTTTAAAGTAAATATTTCACTAGCGAAGGTATCCTGCCAGAAGGATGGACGGATGGAGAGCTGTACTTGAACTAATGTTGCGGTTAAAGAGATTGTTTGTTGGAAAATTAGGCAATGGTTTGTAGTATTCCAACTCATGCATTTTAATGTCAAGGGACTCATTGAATCATGTAATTGCTGCATTAGTTAGCTTTTTCTGAAGTGATATTTGTTGCAAAAATTGTGTTTTTAGTTGCCACAACAATTCTGATTTGGGTTTGGGCTTAGCTGAGCCTTTAATTAGAACTTAAAAAAATGAAAATTGTTGTAAAACATTCTGCAATTAAGTCTTGTTTTTTATTTGCTGATCTACATGACGGTCTGTAACGGTTTTGTTAAATCTGTAGCACAATCGATCTCTAACACCAACAAAGCAATTTAACGAGGAAGTACATTATGTACAATCATGCAAGAACTAAATACAATAGAGCATAGGTATAGAACAATCAATAGGTCAATAGGTATAGAACAACACAAGATAAATCCTGAAAATGGAAAGGACCTTGAAACATCAGTTATGAGCGCTAAGAATAACAAAAGATCTTCCTTATTAAGATGTACGTTAGGTTTTAATTGCCTAAAAGTCTATAGGTTCTCTTTTAGATTCTTATAGCATAAACTAGTTTGGATAATCTGTCTGGCAATTCGTATTGTAAGTATGTTGGCACAACATCTGACACAAAATCTTATTATTTTGAATAACGTTTTGTTTTTTATTCAGTTTAAATAGCTCCAATGAAGAAAATAAAACTTAACATAAATAATAAAATAAAACTTAACTTCAATAATCGCAGGATCAATGATCTTCTTATAAATTGAGACTAAAAACAAATTAAATCCCACAGCTCAATCCGCAAAACCCACTTCAACCGAAACCTTTTCTCTCTCTACACCAAACTCTGGCGCTGCCCTCCAATCAACCGCCACTGTCCGAAACTCAAACAGTTCATCAGCCCGACAGTTTGGCAAAACAAACCTGTCAACATTCATTCATCTTTTCCGACACCGTGCCCAATGCAGCATGCAAGTTCCGAATGCACCCAAAACCTGACCCGTAATGCCGTCTTTTTTACTTTTTTCTTGCTGATGCCAGCGTGCATGATGATGTTGTTTCTAATGCTGACGATGCATGTCAGCAGTTGTTGATTGCTGCTGCTGCTGCGGTTACCCTTCCTCCACTGTACCAAACCTTTCAGATATGGCTGAATGTAGCGCGGTACTTGGGGATTTGCATTTACTACCCCCTTTCCGGCGTCGAAGTGAAGCGTGATTATGGCAAACATCAAACATTCGCAAAAAAAAAACAACCAAAACCAAACCCAAAATATCTTCGGCCGCATGTTTGCATAAAGGTTAAAAGTCCCACTTAGGCAAGGTGTTTGATGGGAAACACATCCTTTTTTATTGCTTTTATTGCAAAAGCTTTCGCACATACACACACACACACACACGCAGTCAGAGATCGAACTGCATCGTGTCGATCGCTGCCGGAGAGGCTCTAATTAAAATTCATCGATCGATCGAACCGTGCGAACGGCCCAAACACATAATCTAACAAATTATCCACCTCGCGGGCCGCATACATGCTCCGTTCCCCTGTCCTTTTCTCTCTTCTTCTCTAAGGAGAGAAGTGGTGGATTGCCATCGAGTGAGAAAAATCGATAACAATTACATCAAATTGGCAAGGAATGCAGATGGTGTCTTGGCCAAACTTCTTAGCCGAACCAAGCCGAGCCAGCCAGTGGCAGTGATTTACACGCGGTCGTAAGATTTTATTGCCCGCCAAACGCTTCTCTCACTTTCTCTTTCTCTCTCAGCTTCGGTGTGCAACCTTTGCTGACACATGGGCACCTGAAAAAGAGAGCTGGAAAGAGGTTGCCTGATGCTAGGATTTGTGTTGTCCAGCTCACAAGCTCAGCCCGGTTGCACCTGCCCCGGGCTAAACTCCAAAGACAAAATGGCACGTTAGGAATTGCATTTAAATTTATCAGCCACCCGGCAGCGGGGGAAAATCCACACCACAACATCCTCCAACCATGCCCAATGCAACGGTCCGTCTGCTTTTATGAGCGTTTCGGCGCTTAAATAAATGCGCTCGTATCGTCTAACAGATATTGGGCAGTTATTTATGCTCGAGCGCGCGAACCCGATCGTTGTGCCGACGGGGATCGTTAATGAGACTTTTGCCACCAGGCAGGCGCTGGCGATGATTAGCCCCGAAAATGACAAGCCCGAGGAATTTGCCCAGCGAAGGAATCGGTAGTGGAGTATTATGCACGATGCACGCTGGATCGAAAATCGCTTCTATGTAATCATGAGGATGAGAACGACGGAGCACAGGAACCGTGCTGCAGCAGCAACCGGGAAGAACGTGCGAAGGTTCTCACTTTCGGGTTTTAATCAAATTACCAAATAGCTAAATGTGCAGTGCGTCAGTGCGGCAGCCACAAGGAATCAGAACGTCGGGCGCGGCTGATAGAAAACCACACGTTTTGCTTTACACACGTCATAACGTTAACGAATGATGGCCCCATCCATCGCCAGCGGGCCCCCAGAAACGGACGCCTTCCATGTGGCGTTTTTTTTTCGTTTTGGGGTGAGAAGTGCCGAGCGGGTTTGGATTTTAGGATGGTTTCAAATAAACACGTAATAAGCAACAATTTTTACACTTCAGTGAAGAGGAAAGTAGGGTGGGGTGGACTTACAGTCTGGTTGGTTGATGCGTTGTTGCTCATTTCGAAATCTCACTCCAAGTTAATGGTTAGTTTGGTGTAGGTTAGTCGAAAAGTATCTTTAAAATTGAATTAATGATTTAAATTATTTAAAAATAAATAATAAAAATATGAAATTTTACTTGCTTTAAGTGTTTAAAATATTCGATATCTCGAGAGTTAGACAACTCAACTAAAAATCGATGGAGATTTAAAAATACCTGGTAAACAAGGAGCTATATGTGTACAGTCTAGATCGACAATTTCATAATGTGATCAAAAAATACTATAATAATGTTTATGAATTGTTTTAATAATCATATTTCAACTAAATATCTCGAAAGCTCTTCTTGAATTAGCTTTTTTCCTTTTTCATTCGCCCTTTTGCGCCTTTTCGATTCACCCTCGATCAAAAAAGAACGCCGACCGGTTACAAACTACCCAATGATTTCTACCACCGCAAAGGACATGGCGTGCGAAAGCAAACACCTCATCAAGCTCTAGTCGCACCTTGCTTACACATACACACACGACACCCTAAACCCAATAATTTTGATAATGATTTGAATAAACAATCATACACACCAAGGGCTCCGTGGCTCGGATAGAGAGCCTTTTTTTTGTTGATTCTTTCTTGCTTAAAACTGAAAAAATATGCCGCTCGACACGAGACAGGAGGATATTTAACTGCTGTGAGGAGAAAAAATACTTGATTTTAGAACACTCTACCATACGACCATCAGACCAACGGAGCGTAATGACGGGGTTGCTGCCGGTTTTAGGCGCAGGATATCCCATCGCCGACAGACAGACGTGTGCGCGTGGATCACGGGATGCAAGGATCACGCACCGGCGTGAAGTGCTAATCGGTAGGCTCAGCACACAGACCAAAATCCCTTCGACACACGCAACTGGGTAAGTATTCTACGAGTGTCGGGAAAGCTCATTAAACATGATTTGAATTTTGAGCTGTTTTCTGTACGATCGATCGATTCATGGAAAAGGGCAGTCGTTGGAGTGTTTAACGAGCAAGCGGTTGAGTTTTTGCTGGCGTGAGCTGTGATCTGCTAAAACAAACGACGAGCGGCATGGGTAGTTTTTTGGATGGAATAACCATTGCCGATCGCATTTAAGTACCAGGTGTTGAATTTATTTCGTATGGTGGGTAGAAATTACCCAAACAGTAATAGCTGTAATCAAATTACCTCTTCGGTTGGAACGTGCAATGTTTGCAGTGCAAATTCAAAGTGCAAACGAGCACCGTTGAAACAGTAGAGGTAAAAGTTTGTTTAAGCGTTGTAAGTAAATATTTTACTCTCAATTTCTTAAAATACACAGCACCTCAATCATTTTTTCTCGTTTTGGAATTTTCTTTTTGATCTACAGAAGATTGTTCGAGTCCTAGAACATTAACTACGATATGCAATTGCAACTTTCGATAAATAAGATCTAAGATAGGGACTCGTGTCAGGAGCAAAGTCTTTAAAGTTGGACATTATTAACGAATCCCGGAACTAGATTAGTGTTGGAAATATTCTGCTAGATATTAGGATGACAAGGGACTTACATTGAATCCAAGATTGATAACTCCGTGACTAAGTCTTGAGTTGTGAGCTTTCCAGGTCTTGGAAATTAGATCTATGAAAGGAATAATTGGTTAAGAAAGTTGATCATTTCGAAACGTAATTTGCTTGCACAATATTTTTATTTATTTTTAATTATCAAGCTATATGTTAGGATATTGAAAAAAGACTTCAATTGAAGTCATGATCGATAATTTCGTCACTGAGGCTAGATTTGTGAGCCGACTATTACAAGGTGTTGGAAATTATTTAGGATCTAGGATAGACACTCCCAGCAGGAACAAGTACTTACAATGTGGGCATTTAGGAGACCACCTGATCCAAATGAGTATTGGAAGTAACCAGCTAGATTTTAGAATATTGAAAAGGGATTTAGATTTATGTCAAGACCATGACCTCAATCACTCACAGATACAGAGCGATGTGTTCATAATATGCGAGCAAAAGGCACTAGAACATTGGAAATATGGTATAAGGCCATATACCAGAATGACCAGAAGTAAAATCTGGCTGATGGAAGGTAAATTAAAACAAAATTAACCTACAACCCATTTCACACTGTTTTGCTCGATTCTTTCATTTCTGCATCAAATTTGCACATCACGATCACGATTAAGCTTTATTTGCTTAAGGTCAGCGGACTGCCACTACACGTCGCATTCATCCCGCACCGGAAACCAAAGAGCAAATAATGACTTTGAAAAACAAAAGACGGCAATCCTGTGCACGATATGTTTATTTAGTTAATAACTCAAACTGCAAACCCGGCTCACAGGGGTTGAAATCAGCTGCATGCTACTAACGATCGTTCCGATAGTGGCGAAGGTAATAACGATTAATGCAAACGGCAAACAAGACATCACTGTACGCGCGCGCACACTCTCGTGATGCTGTGAAGATCGACGCGAAACTGTACATAATGTTTAATATTCTAAAGCATCAAAATATTGGGTTGTTTCACCCCTCTCCTTCCTCCAGGATGCTCATTAATCATCACGTTACGATGCGTTAGCGTGCCCGATCGAAACGCACAGCAACGGCAGCACGAGGTGTTCCTCTAACGAGCTAACTGGCACGCCGTAAGCGTTATTAGCGAATGTAACTCGCACACGAGCATTTTTTGGCCGTTTGTGCAACCCCCTTGCTTGCCACTGCTAACGATCAAATGTTCGTATCGTAAATGTTTGTCCAAGCGTCAATCATGGTTTGAAATTTGGTTATCAGAACCCATCTGCGTGACTGCCGTACGTTGCGCGCCTACATCGAACGCATTTACCAAAAAAAAAACAAAAAAAAAACACGTGCGATCGCGCGCACAGTTTCGACGCCTGCATGCATCGCTTGTAATCGTTGCCCGGCTACATGAGCTTGGCAATTATTTATCTTATTATATACGCGAAATGTAGACCAATCGAGCGGACGTCGAAACGGCGCGACGGATGGCGCATGCACCATCTTCTAAGGCGGCCCCAGCAGCTCGTTATTGCGAGCGGGGCCGAAATTTAACAACACGAAACCGGCCACGAACCAGCCGTTTTTCGCTCCGGGGCGTCACCTTTTTCCCGTGCGTCTGGTTTCGCCCAGCATCAGCCCCAGCGCATCAGAACGAACAACTTTCTAACAAGCCTGTACAAATATTTATTTGTCTCCGGTTAGGCACGGAACAAGGAACACCTGAAGTGCCCGGTTTTGATGGCCACACGATCGGGCACAAAACGCAATTCACACATCATTATTGTTGCATGTCCTGCATGCGCAATCGCCCATCGGTGGTGCATCTTCTCGCCCCGAGCAGACTCGGACGGCAACCTCGTCGTCCCGTCCCGTGCCGGACCCTTGGAGCGCTCGAGGTGTTAACGTGATTTGTATATTTTGTGCACGGAATGGCGTATAATTTTTACGACGTGCTTCAAGAGAGTCTGCAGGGCCCGCTTCAACTCGGATGAAAGATCCGCACTGCAGTGGAAGAAAGCGATCAGGCGGCTGGCTGGCAGGCAGCGCGTTAATGTTGGCGGGACAAATTGGTTGGTTCGTCAGCCAACGGTAGATGGGGCGGTAACAAGGGATATGATATTAAATGAGCAACAAATCGACATCGACTCTTTCACCCGTATAAACTTTGCTGCTGTGGTTATTAGGGCTTGCTGTGTCTTCAGCGGTATAACAAACGGGTTTGAAGGATGCAATGAACTCTGGTGAAGAAGCGATCCATCAATTATGAGGAGTGCCGAGTAATGTTCATGTGTGCAAACACTTTTATTACAAGCGGAGAGCTGAAGGCAGGTACATTCTGTTGAAAAGAGCGCTTCAGGCCTTCTTATAAGGACATTCTATCGGGAACGAGATGAAATATTTGCAGAACCACCGAGGTCTGTAAGACATCCAAGGTGCATCAGTCATACAAAGAATGTTGAAAATCGCACAGACAGACGGTGTTTAATTCCTTTCAAACTTCCCAGTGCCACAGGATGATTTGTGAAGAAGCCAAGGCATACTTCAGACAATCAACCCATCCATATGCTAATGAGACGACAGTTAAGATAAGCAGCAAAAACAACTCAGCTTAACCACACGTGCTTCAATGGAGCATTATGTACTGCGAGGACAATTAAGATCTATTGGTAAATACCATTCAAGTAACCATTACTGTTCCCTCCAAGATGTGCGTAAGCGTAAGACAAAAACAAATCTCACCACCGCAACACAACCGATCGGAAACATCTTAAACCAACTCGATCACTCTCCAGAGCTCAAGGATCGTAGTTTGAAGTCAACCGGTCCGGTCCGACTTCCTCCCGACCGGACCCAGACAGAGCTTAACGCGACGAGTCCTTAAATTTCATTATCAAGGATTAGCATCCTTTTCCATTGGTTTCAAGTTTGCCCGGGGATAAGAAGACCACCACCACCACCACCACCACCGGCGACTCAACAATGGTTGAGTCCTTTCAAGTTCTCGGCATTGTTTTGGATCCTCAAAGGACGCACGGGCACGCGGTTCAGGCCCTGTGTGGCTGGCTGTCTAGTCCGGACGTACCCGGAAACCATAATTAATGAACAGGATAAGCTAGACCGGTCCCGGCGAGACACATTTTCACACAATCACTCTCTCATGTCCACGCTTCATAGCAGCTCAATAGCCATGAATGGTCCGCGCGTCCAGGAAAAACCGACCAAAGGAAAAAAAATCGGGAATGTAATGAAATCCACCCGTACCTCGGCGGTGTGGTTACTTTCACCCGAGGTCGCATTTCCGAGTTTTGTCGCATGTCCTTTTCGGTACGAGTTTTCTGCACAGGCGATGCGAATTGACCACGCAATGGAAGACAGAAAAAAGGGAAAAAGAAAAAAAAAACAGGAAACGAGATCATAAAGCGATTATGGGAACGTTGATGATATTGTGTGCTTTGGACGCACCCGACACCCGCTATGACAAAACGGACCTTCAGCAACATTCACACACACACACACACACAGGAAGCAAACCCCATTGAAAGTTTTTTGGCTACTCTTCTGGTCAGGATAAATGAAAATGAGGAAATAACATTGCTCGGTCAAGTGTGACCAATAGCCGACGGTCATTGTTTCGTTGGTTAGTTTTGAGGTCTTGAAATACAATAACGCTCGTGCGTTTGTTGCCCGGAGGTAAGGTGTCAAGCTATTTCTTTCTGGACATTTTTTCTACTTCTTCGAAGGGAAGTGAAGAACATGATCTTATCAATTGATGCTTCCTTGAAAACATAACAATTAAATGATACTAACTAAATGAAACTAATATTCCTTGGAGATTGCGACAACATCTGGTAGTGTCCAGATTTATCCAAAACGGACACAACTTGGACTACAACGAGAGACACGAGATCTTTGTGATTGCAAGTCACTTTAAAATTATTCTTTCATTATTGTCGTGATATATTCTGTGGCGGATTAAAGGTACCGGGGGCCCTAAGCGGGTAAGTCGTGCAGAGACACCGTGTAAATCGTTAGTGGAGGAGGGGGGGGGGTGATTTGCCAGTCCCGGGGCCCCACGTTCATAATCGCGGAGACCCTACGAACTAGTACTCTGTCCACTTGTATGCATACTGAATGCTATTGACTACCGATCTAGAGGCCTGAATCGGCGGGGTCCCAGGCGACCGCCTAGTATGCCTACCGTTAGATCCGCCGCTGGATATATCTAAGTGTCTCTTGAATATCGGGATAATGCATAGATGATACATGTCTAGTAGGATCTGACGTATAGTATGACAAACGTAATAGTATGACATCTTGTTGTAGTCTTTTGTTGCAGTTTTATAGGAGTCTAGGTACGATCATGTGATCTTTCCTACAGATTGTTGTTTTCCTCTTTCCTACAGATTGTTGAAAGATAACGTAAAACTTCAAGTATTCGGAATTTCTCACACATGAATTCACAAAACAAAAGCAAATTTTTCAGCTGGAAAAATAAATATTCTCAAATACTTTTTTCATGTATTTTCGTTCGATAATGGTTTTTAAAAACTTCACTACATAAAATCGGATCGTTTTTATCAACTTCTTCTTCGTCTGCCTTCTTTTTTTTATAATCACCCTCGCTTCGATCATCCGCCGTTCGTATGTGTGCACAATCCTTGTACAAAGGGTAAACCGGGAAAAGTACTTGCCAAATATATGTTTACTATACGGTTGAGCCTATTGGCCTCGCCCAAACCCCACTCCGGCGCGCTCAAATATCGTTCGTTTTGCCTTGCTCCTGTTCATTTATAGCCTTCGTGCTTGGTTAAAGTGTGCACACTCTATAGATTAGGGTTGAATTTTAACAAACTTGCCCCATCTCTCCCCTCCACTACGGTTAGCTTCTTAGTCCATTGCCCTTAGGCTGCTAGTTGCATGGGATTACAACACGGGGGATTGGCAAGCAAGTGCGCAACTACTGTTCTAGCATTACCTTTTAAATATTTGTTATAGTTTTTCTTACTTCAGTGGTACGATTTTTTAACAAACCGTGCTACAAAAATGCGGGAAAGAGCCAGTTTACTACACTAATTGCTCGTTTTCTTTTGTAACAACACGACGGATCGGAAATTTGTTTACATATATGTTTTTGTCCCAGTTTCCACTAGAGTTAAGATCGTTTTGGGGTAACATGGAACGGGCACACGTACTGCGTATTTGGTTTCGCAACGAAATGTATTTAGTACAAAAATTAACAATCATATCAGAACGGCGATCGCAACATCTCTTTTTTAATCCCTGCATTTTTGTGTGTGTGTAACGGCGAGATCGTTTTGCTTATGTAGCTTTAAATTATACAGACAGGGTATTGTGTTAAGTTAGGTCGCATACAAACCGAAAACAGAAACAATTAAAACAACGTTTTTGCGATCAACTTTTTCCCAACTCAGACAGAGTGTGACATAGTTTTGTTTAATTGATCTCTACAACAGAGCGTTTTGCATACCAAAACGAACTGATCACTCTGATTATTTCTGTTTGGTGTGGATAAACGGGACAGGGAATCAGGGGGAAACATACATAGACATCCCTTCCTTTCTTTCTTTTGACGATACATCTTCTAGAGGATTTACATGTAAAAAACAGCTAGATTGTGTGACTGGTTGTGTCATGGTACAACTGGTAAAACGTTTAAATGGGTTACACAATTACAATTGGTGATTAAAAAAACAAATTGTACGGCGATTACGAGATTTACAAACAGTAGTGTAGCACAAGAAGAACGACTATTAACATATTCTAAAGAGTGGTCGCTACGCGACTGTTTTTTGCAATACATGACTCATTCTCCGATGCCTTCCTTCCGCTCCACTAGCTGCGTTTCGTTTTAATGAGCGATCTACAGACGACGATCCACTCCTCATACCTTCGAGATACACTTCACAACCATTTTTCGCCACATTGTTTCCTTTACTTTACTTTGCACAACATTCCTCATCCGTACAGAAACCTGTCTACTTATTAGTTCCATTTTTCCTACGAGTACGTGTATCCTTTCTGTTCCCACGCTATGTCCGTAAGCAAACATTCTTCGCGTACATTCTTCACGCGACGAGCCATATATATATAGGATATGGGTGTGTACATTTGCGTGAGCGTGGAACGGTCTACGTAAGGTTCGTTTGTCCCACAGGACATGAGAAACAGCACTCTACTGCCTATAATAACTATGTAGCAAATGTTGATCTTCAATGATGAAGACAACCTCGTGTCCATTTTTTTGGTAATTTATCCTTTCCGACACAACAATGGTCAAATTATAACGCTTCTTTCGCAGAGCGACACACGTTCACAACGTGCTTAGGTGAACAAAAAAAAAACAATAAACACATACCGGCTCTGGAACAAATCATCTACAACTACTCCTAATGCGCTCTATTTGGCAACAATTTTATGTTGTTGTATAGCTGGTAAACCTAAGCAACAATTTATCAAGTTACTTTGACGAACAAATGCTACCTAACCACACGCGCGTGTGCATTTGTACCGTGAGCGGAAAGGTAGGGATTCGGAAAGATTCTCGCTACGGATGTGTGGGGCAACCTTCCTAACACTAGACTCTTGTTCTTCTACTACGTGGCTAGCTGTACTAAAGGAGAAAAAGAAATATAAACAGTAAACATCTAGGATGCAGGCTAACGATTACGTTGAAGAACAGTTGCAATAAATACCAATGCGTGTCAGTTATTACTAGGCTCAAAAGAGTTAAGCTATGCTCAGATTTGTGTTTTTGAAAGTTGTACAGCCTCCCCATTCTCATTGTAAAAAAGCTACCCTTAATGTTACTAATTTAGATGAAGAGAAAAAAAGCCTAAGAGAAAATTTGTAGTTCAACAAACAATGATCGCTTACATTCACTACCTAACCAGAGAGGAAAATATACGTCCCTTCTGCACCGGTCTGCACCGGTCTAAAAGGTTGAGACGAGTGTTTAACCACTCCCAGACTCGCTTAATGCTCATAGCAATCGCTCTGTACGCGCGTGTATGTTCAACGTTTATTTCCTGGTCCACTTTCGCCGCTAGTAGCTGTCCTCTAATAATAGTAGTAATAGGTAGTATGCGCTTCGTTTCATTCAATTGCGAACGATGTTCAGCATATGGTTTGCCGTTTTTTATCATTTATTTAAGACTGATGATATCGAGTGCATCCGATACATCCTCCACGTCCACCTGGTTACACCTAAAATGCTGCATGTAGTATGTGTGCGAGTGCGTGTGTGTGTGTGTACTAAACAGTAGCGAACACGAGATGAAACAACCTTAACAAAACAAAACAATCACACACACACACATACACACATTGTGGTAAATAAACACTTGATCACATTATGCTCACAAATATTACACACGCGGCGCCGCGCTTTATATCATCTTTCACCAAGAAAGCAAAAGGGGTTTCTTTTCTTTTCATTTTTACTGTGCCCGCATGTATTAACACTGTATTACAGCACGCATGTCGTCAACATGTAAGCTTACAAAAGATAAACACAATAATTGTAGCAAAGAGGGATTTTGGTAGGAGGGTAAAATAAAACGTAACAAGATAAATACTTTTTGCAGAATACCCGCGTCGTGACTTCGGTCGGTAGGTTTGTCGATCCTTCACATCGTACCTCACTCGGAGACGTCCTCTCGTTTCGTTAGGCGGCAGGTGGGGCGTGCGCTTGCTCCTAGCGTCTTAACTGACTTAAAGATAATCTTCTTCCTTTTTTTAATAGTTTCTACGCACTGGGACACACCCGTTGTGTGGCGGTTGCCCGGTGACTGTGCTAACACAAAAGCTTAACACAAAAAACGTTCAACATCAAAACTGGTACACGCTATCCTACGCACCACCGTGTGGAGATAACCTGGTGGACTGCGCGTGTCCGTCTACATGCCACTCAAACCAAACTTAATCAAGATCAGCCTGCAGTATTGTCCGCAGCGCTGTTACAACACACGCCCACCCCGCCCATCCTGCCCCTTGTCCTGTGAGCGCCCTCTAGGGGGTATATATGTAAGTATATATAGTAATAGGTAGTAGTAGTAGTAGTAGTACTAGTAGTAGTAGAGCCCTAACCATTTTGGTTTTGCGACAAAATTGCTCTACGTATTTTCATCGCGCTCTACAGCATTGTCGGCTACGTACGTACGAAATAGTTTTAAACAGCGACACGAAAAACACAACAACTGCTTACTGTCCCCTCTTGGAGAAGAAGTACGATACACATTAAAACATAAACACACACACATCATATCGAGCGCCTTTACAGAAGGTGCGAATTCAGTAGTTTTGTCTACCCCATTTTTCCACGTTGTTTCTCTCCCGCTCTAGAGCGAGTCGTTCGATTTGTTTGTTACCTTCACTATTGACCATTCTATACATTGCTACACAAATATAACTAAAACCCCATTTTTACTCCATCAGCGTTTAACAGCTCTACCTGTTCCTCATATATATATATCACCAATTCGGGTTTTGTCCAACAAACTCGCCCTGCGCTTTCTACTTATTAATTAATCGCCTGCTCCGTCATCTGCCGACAGAGAAACTCGAGCCGCGAGTTGATATCAATGATACTGTTGTTGTGGTTGCTACTGCTGCTGTTACTGCCGCTGTCGCCTGCCTGCTCACCTGCTGCTGCTGCTGCGAGTTGCTTCATTCCGGCGCCTCCTTTGACCGGCCCACCACCATCAACGACCTTGGCGCCGGTGGTACGGTTTTCGCCCGCCACCAGTGAACCGCCAAGGCTGTTCAGGAAGATGGCCGGCGGCGGTACGAGCGGCGGGTTCGCGTTGTGGTGATGATGCGTTATGTTGCTTAACGAGTGCCGATGGAACATAAAGCTCGGATGCTGCATGGCCGGCGGCTGCAGCGTGGGAGGTTGGGTGGATTGTTTGTGAGGGTGCGGCTGCTGCTGCTGCTGGAGATGTTGGGTGGTTTGTTGCATGGACGGGTTGTTGCTTAGGATGGGTTTCATGGAGCTGCCGGTACCGCCGGTTCCGCCACTGCCACCACCGTGCAGCGTGGAGGCGAAGCTCGGGTAGGAGGAGCTCTTGTTGTAGTTGGCCGTACTGCCGCCCGCGTTCGAGCTGGCGCCTCCGGTGCCACCGTGGTGGAAGTATGGATGGCCCGCCATGACCTGCGACGATGGGGCGGCGCTCTGTAGGTGCGAACCGGCGCTCAAATGGCCGGGCGGCACAAAGTACGGCACGGAGCTTTTGCGATGTGATTTCGCTTGCGATTCGTTGACATTCACTGGCTTATGCTTGTTGTTTGTTGTCCATCTACAAAAAAAGGACCAAAATACATATTAAAAATTTAGAAAAAAAATACAAATCCAAATTGATTTTAAACAAATTTGGAAAATATGTCGACATTCGGTCAAACGTACACAGCGCCACCTAGCGGCCAATAGCGCAAGTGACTACTCATGTCGACATAACTGAAAGACCCTTGCGTGGCAACTAGTGGTGGAAGCTCGGAATCGGACCTTCCAGATTCCGATTCCGTGTTCGAAATCAATTCCGAACCGAGAGCCGATTCCGATGTTGGAATCAGTTCCGGAGCCAATTCCGGAGCAGATTCCGGAGTCGATTCGGAGCCGATTTCGGAGTCGGCTCAGGAATCGATTGTGGGATCGGATTCGGTTCCGGAATAAATTGTGGGATCGGATTCGGATCCGAAATTAGAATCGAAATGGGAATCGCTATTTGCTCTGGTAACGGAACTAGGATAGACTCCAGAAATGGAATTAGGACCGGAATAAGAATCAGTTCTTGAATTGAAATAATTGAAAGTTTCAGAAGCGAAATGGATGAATGGATCGTTTACAAGTAAATTTAGATTCTTTCCAATACTTTGCATCATTGGACCCAAACGCCTATTCTTATGAAAATGCCGAAACCGTCTCCGTTTTGCAGCCGATTCTGATTTCGGAGCCAATTCCGATGCCGGAGCCGATTTCGATTCCGGAACCGATTCGGAAGCCGATTTCGATTCCGGAACCGATTCCGGAGCCGATTCCGATTCAAGAGTCGATTCTGATTCCGGAGCCGATTGCGACATCAATTCCGGAGACGATTCCGAATCCGGAACTAATTCCGAGCCTACTATCCGGAATCGATTCCAAAAACTTCGGAGCAAGAGAAACGATTCCGACGAAATCGTCATTCAAGTGGCAACCATCGTAGTTACCCAATTTACCTTGGCTTGTTCATGCCTGGACCGGCAACGTTCACACTCTTCGCAAAGTGGCCACCGCTCTTGGGCGCAATTTGCATCTTTATCTTTGACACTTTGTACTTGTGGTCCTTCAGCTGCGCGGAGTGCGCAATGAAGGCATCGTTGTGCAGGGCGCGTTCGACGATCCACAGGAAAATGTTCAGGTACTCTTCGTCCTGCTGACTACAGACCGGTCGCATTACGATGATCGAACCAACTGCAGCAAAAAAAAAATAAAAAAAGACATCACCAGTAAGTATGTGTACAAATCATTCACTCCCTGGGGGTGGGTGCACCCTACCTAAATCCAGCACTTTGGCAAACTGTGCCGCAATGTCCTCCGGCTGATCCATGCCGATCGGTTTCATCGGCGTCAGCACAATGTTGGTCAGCTCCTCCAGCACCGTCCCGAGCTGCGCCTTCTGCCCGCCGATCAGATCCTTCTCCAGCTGCAGCAGCGTACCGTACCGCTCCTTCAGCTTCTGGATGCAGATGGCGAGCTTGT
Organism: Anopheles arabiensis; assembly: GCF_016920715.1. Taxonomy (NCBI): domain Eukaryota; kingdom Metazoa; phylum Arthropoda; class Insecta; order Diptera; family Culicidae; genus Anopheles; species Anopheles arabiensis. The sequence goes on along the minus strand of NC_053517.1, from coordinate 88,896,075 downwards.
GCCGGGCACCCTTGGTCACGCCTAGGCTCTGCAGGTACTCCTCCGTGATGCCGAGCATCTTGTCGTACGTCAGGTTCGAGAACAGCCACACGTACTTGTGCAGCCGCAGGCTCTTCAGCCAGTGCGCGATGCTGGACATGCCGACGTTCGGCTGGCCACCGTACAGCTTCATCAGCCCGGCGCCCTGCTTGTAGTCGTCCAGCTGCGTGTCCGAGCCGCTCGAGGCGAGCGACGACCGGGGGCTCTCCATCGTCAGCGAGAAGCTGCGCGGTTTGTTCTGCAGCAGCTGCAGGTTAGACAGGTTCTCCGCCGACAGGCATTCGTTGTTTTGCTTCTGCTGCGCGCTTAGCTCGCCGCCACCGACGCCAAGCGCCGACAGGGTCGACGGTGTGGTGAGACTGTTCGAGCGGCGCGTCTTCATCAGCGACGCGTCCAGCTCGAGATCCAGCAGGCCGCCGCCGCCGCCGCCGCCACCACCGTGCGACGCCAGTAGATTGCTGTGCTGCCCGAAACTGGCGAGCAGTGGCGGTACGCGCAGGAAATCGTTTACGTTGCTATTGAACGAAACGAGCTTTTTGGCGTGCCCTGGACCGGCCGCACCACCACCCGGCACTCCGGAACCAGCCGGAACGGACGATGCGCTCGCCGGGAGGATACCGTTGCCGGCCGCCGCCGCTGCCGCCTCCGCCGCCCGTATGGCGGCCGCATTGCGCGCCAGATAGTTGAACTCGTCCTCGTTATCGAAATCACAATCGTAGTCAAATATCTCCGTCCCGTTCTTGCTGAACGAAATGTGATCGTCGTCGGTCGAGTCGTACAGGAGCGACTCCGTCGCGGCCATGAGATCGTGATGGTGCTGTGCCGTCTCGCAGGAAGCAGAACCGTCGGGCGTCGGTCCACCAACGCCCCCCGGCACCACCGTAGGCCGTTGCGATTGCTGCTGCTGCTGCTGCTGGAGGGCGGGCAGCAGACTGACACTGAGGCCGCCACCGTTCCCGGCGGCGGTGCCTGCTAGCAGCGTTTGACTAGAACCCAGCAGGCTTTGCCCGATCGTCTTGCTAAACTCGTTCACCGCCACCGCCGGCTTGCCCTCGTCGGCGGTTTGGTGGTGGTGGTGATGATGATGATGGTATTCAGCTGGCTGCTGCTGGGATGAGGGTGCCACTAGCAGCCGCGGGGAAGGGGTCGCTTTCAGCAGCTGCGACGCCGCACTGTCCAGACAGGAGCTAGAGCTGGTGGTCGAGCTGGAGGAGGAGCTGGTGGTCGAGCTGCCGCTGTTGTTGATATGACTATTGCTACTATTGCTGTTGCCGCCGGACAGTACGGTCGTGCTGCCGGTCGTTGTCGTGTGGTTGTTTAGGCTTTGCTGCGATTTCGACAGCACCGACCCGGCCGTCGAATGGTGCTGCTGATGATGATGCTGCTGCTGCGGGTGGTGCACAGCCGAAGAAAGTACCGCACCCGGTACGATCTGTGAGCCCGGAGCGGACGCTCCGTTTGTCCATGAGTTTGCAGCACCCACTCCTCCGTTGGCGGAGCTTGTCGAGGTGGATAGATACGGTACGTGCGGCGTGTTGACAGGCACTGCTGTGCCATTGCTGTTGAGGCTGCTGCTGCTGCTAGTACCGTTGGCACCGACCGACTGCTGCACGTTGAAATAGTTGCGACCCTTCGCAACCGGTGCAGCCGTGGCGGGTGCTGGCAGGTAGGACGTCGAGATGAAGTCCTCCAAGTATCGCAACCAGTGGCTCAGCACGCTGTAAATAGTTAAAAAAAAAACGGTTCTTCATTACGCTATCCGATTTAATTGTAAAAGCAAACCCCCCCCCCCCTTGCTTACCGTCGATCGTCGTTGGTGATTGCGGGATGGATGAGCAGGTAGGACAGCGTCTGCTGTACGATTTCCGTCGGTACCAGCTGCCGGCAGGCGTCATCCACCGCTGCCGGAATGAGCGACATGTACAGACTCTTCGCCTCATCGTTACCCGGCGCCAGCAGTGGCAAGTACATCAGTATGTCCTTCAGAATATCTTCCTTCGTTTCCGGCTGCCGTTCGTGGTGGTGACCGTCACCCTTCGGTTGGTTGTGTCCCGGCGTTACAGTCGCCGTCGTCGGTGTCGTGGAGGGTGGCGGTACCGTCGCTGTCGTCGCACTAATGATGGAAGGAGATTCTTTCAAGAGCGCTGCCACCTCCGCCGTCTGCGGTGAAGCTTTCTTCAGCAGCTCGTACAGCGAGGCCGGCGTTGACTCGATGCCGGCCGCTTTGAGATTATTGTTCACGCTGTTACTGTTGTTGTTGTTGTTAAGCTGGGCAGCGCCACCAGCGCCGATCAGTAGCGAGGCCGCCGCACTGCTGTGCCCGCTCAGCTGGTAGTACCGCTGCACCAGCTTCCCGAGCAGGGCCGTACTGTTTGCCTTCGTTTCGAGCTGCTGCAGCTTGGCCTGGGTGCTGTAGTTCTGCGCGAGATTGTAATCGATCGACACCTGCAGGAACTTAAGGTTGACGAAGGGGACGCGCTTCAGCAGCGCGTACAGCACGACCGTCCGCTCGCAATCGTTCCACTGCTCGAACAGGGACGTCACCGTGCCGACCTGTTCGCAAAACATGGTGGATGGGTTGCCGCCGGGGTATTTCATCGCGGGCACTGGTGCAACAATTCAGGTTTAGTTGTGGCTGGATTCAATGTTTTGTTTCGTTTTCAAAAGCCTGCAAATACGCTTCGAGCGTGCGGCTACGTTCGTTGGAGATCGTGACGCTCTCTCGCTCTCTCGCTCTTTCACTTCCGAACAAACTGTCCCGGCGGTTCTTACAGACAGTTACATAGCACGTACACACACACACACGTCAACACACACACACACTAACAGGTGTTTTCTAGCTGCATTTGTGATTTCTGAAAAGAGGGAAAAAACGGATTACATTAGCATTGTTTATCGCTTCATCGTTCATCACCTTTTCAAACTTCCAAAATAAAAAAAAATCGCACATTCGCCCGTTGTTTGGTATGGGTGCGCGTTTGTTTTGCGTAAAATTCCGAAATTAGACATAAACCGGGTCACACCGGCCCCGGCGACCAAACGAACCGAACCGTACGCGTCCGTTTTGCGTACGCGAGTGGCACCACGGCAGCAGCGAAACCCGAGCAACGTCCTCTCGCAGCGTACACAGCATCAGCAGCATCTCAGCTCGGCCATCGTTTCATAACCATTGGCGCGTTTGAGAGGTGCTCTACTGACAAGCGCGCGTCAAGAGGACTCCCTCTTCAAACGCAAAACACCACCCTCACCCGCCGTGTCCCGCTCGTCGCTCGGTGGGTCGTCTACGGTGAAACAAAGACAATCCTTTTTCGCGGTGAAGGTTTGCAAATTGCAGCACTTTTTTGTTTTGCCCTGCTTTCCCTGCTCCGCCCCTGATCGTTGCTTTTCCCTACGTAATGTTTGCAAGATAGGAAAACGAAAAAAAATCTTCACACGAGAGCAACAGCGTACTGCAGCGTGTTCAGAGCCCGGCTACAAAACAATGCATGTGACAAAAACTGTGGTGCTGTCGGCTCCCGACCGTCACCATTCACCATCGTCCTTCTTCGCCGGTAGCTCTTCCTTCCCTTTCACCACTCCACTGAGCGCAGTGTTTTGTGGTTGAGGACGCGCATCCGCGATCTTTCGCATCCGTTTTGAGAAAAACAGGGCAGCGAGGGTTAAACGTCGTTCGGGGGACGGAGGGGCCGGAAACAGGGACGACTGACGACGTTGGAGTTGGTCGATGCTGGTGGTACGTACGCTCTCCCGGTTCGTACGTACCAACGGCGTGCATTTTTCTGCCCACCTAAGCGCATTCTTATCGCCGCCACGGGATCTTTCCTTATCGCTCCTGTCGAAAGGGTTGTTGTTTGTAACGTTCGGGTTGTGTGTGTGTTTTTTTTACCGCTTCCCGTACCCACTTTACCTCCGTGTTTTAAACAGCTTCCCGCTCTTTCTCTCTCTCTCTCCATCGGTTTGGGGCACACACGTACGTAACACGGGGCGGGATGGATGGATGCCCTTCAGAGAGCAAGCGGATCGTACGATTTGTGCGCAGGAAAAAGGTCCAAAACACGCTGCGGATGATTGTGTGCTACACACGCGACGCGATGACAAAAACGCTGCGCGCAAAGGCAAAAACAAAATTATTAGTAGAACTTTCACACACTTTAGAGAAAGTCGACCACGACGACGGGCCGGTGCAAAAAGGGGGTGGCAGAGTAGGGTGGTCGTCTCTTCTTTTTTTTGTCGATTTCGCTTGTCTAAAGCGTGTTAAATTTCACACAGCCACGATGATAACGATTAGCACATCTACCGTTCAGCCATTTGTAAAACGAAATTTCGCCATTTGCCGCAGCAGATCCTGATCGATCGGACTTTCCTAACACACACACACAGCTATGTGAATGCGAATTGATCGGCCAAAATAGTTCCGAAAGCGTTGCGTCGCACACGCCAATACTTTCGATTTTGAAAGCATTTTCCCCTAAATTTGGTTGCCAACGTGTTGTTGCCGGGTTGGTGTTCGGGTTTCCTCTTTTCGCGCTCTGCCGCGGGATGCACATTCTGTCGCTTGCTTTTCGGCCGGATCCCCCGGGACGACATTTTGGGAAGCACGCGCGCGCGCCATTTTTCAAACACCGGCCAGAACGGAGGGCAAACAACCATCACACCCTTCCCAAAAATGAAATCCTTTCGCGCCCAGGTGTGTCTCCGGTTTGGTTGCCATTGCTAAAACGAGAAGAGGAAGAAGAGGAAGAAGAAGACACCAACAAAAAAGAAAGGAAGCAAAGTTCAACGCTTTCCGCTGCACAGTTTCGCCTACTGTAAAAATGCCGCCGCTCTTCGGACACGGAGGAGAGCGAGAGGAGAAGAGCGCGCCATTGCGCGACACACGCACGCACACCGGCCGTATCATCACGGACGAGGGGGGGGGGCTAGGAGGGCAGTTTGCCGGCGTGTTTTCTTTTCCATCCTTTTTTCTTCAGCCGCCGGGCATGGAAAGAAAATCTTTCCAGCGCACAATACGTTCCTCCGGTCACAGCGGTGCTCTTCTACTTCTTACCGTTCCAGGAGGGACGGGGTGGGGACAATCATGCATTAGTGTCGGATGCGGTAGCATCATCGTACAAAATCTACCACAAACACACACACACACACACACACACACACACACACACACACACACACACACACACACACACACACACACACACACACACACACACAACTCCTCAAACTCGCCGCAGGAAGCACATGCGTGGAACGGGCCATCCTTTCCCCCTCGTCCCACCACCGACGCTGCTGGCCGCTCTACGACCGGACGGGAAAATCGGAATGCGAGAGAAGAAGTGTGGTTAGCTTTCCCCCTTCTTCCCTTCTCAGATTCACACGGAGGGCACAGTTTAGTTCACATCCGCTGGCCACATTGCCCTTTCCGTATCGGGCGGATGCTTTTCCCGGAGCTGTGTCCCCAACCCCCACCATTTTGGATGCTGCCGTACCCCGGTGCACGCATTTTCTTTTTTTTTTTGCACAACTCCACAATTTTGGACGACGCGCGCGCCTACGGAAAGGCGTGTTTGTGTGTGCGTATGAGACTGTGTGTATGGCGGGACCATTTTCCCTTCCCTGCGGCACACTTCCGGAAGGTGCGCTTCTTCACAGAGGGCACGACACCTACCCTAGCTCTTGCCACCTTCTACTCGGCACGCTTCACTTCACCACTGCACACTGCACGGGCCAATCGTTCGAGCTTAACCCCCCCACTTACGACAGCACACCATCCGCCACCATCTTTGTGCTGGCGTAGCTTTCAACCACACCACCACCACCACCACCACCACCGTCGCACAACGCCAGTGAAGGACCGTACCTGGGTGACTTTCTCGTGGGAAGGGTGCGTGAATCTCCGGGACTGTGAGACGCGCGGGGTTTCGAGCGACGGAGGCCTAATTTTCACATCACACGCGCGCACGGAGCACACACACACACACGACGCACTATGCACACAACGCGACGAGAGTTGGACGACGACAGCGGGCGCACACAGCACACCACACCACAAACTCACAGGACATACACACACACACAGGAGCGCGCGCGCGACTTGTACCGTGATTCTGCGGGAGGGGCGAGGCCTCTTTGCTGCCGGACATAAAACGGGCGGACACTTTGGGCCACCAGCGCGTGGATGGATTGTTCGATTCCACAACAATCACAGCTGATAAAAAATATATCTTGTACGATTAAAGTTATTACATTTGTGACAGTGAGGCTATTTATTGACAGCTCCCTCCAGAGTGACCAGAAATACCGATTTATCTGGATTCCTACCGATTTTTTATATGCCTACCAATTCACAGATGACCACCCCAAAACTACCGATTTTCCATGTATCCTACCGAAAATCACAGATATTTGATTTTTCAGTCATTTAAGCTTAATCTGTGGCGCTTGGGATGCTGTTTCAAGGATTGCTAACCTCATTTGTAACTTATCGCGCTGATGCACGTTTGTTTGCCTGGCACTTTTTATTTTTATCCGTGAAAATTTAATGTTCATAATACAGTAGAACGTCGATTATCCGGGCAGCTCGGGACCGGACGGTTGCCGGTTAATCGATTTGCACGGATAATGGTCCGAGAAATGTCAAATTCATATAAAAATTATAAAATCCACTAGTTTTATAATTAATTCACTTTGAATCAATCGATTAATCGTGAGTAGAATATTATTTAAATCAATAACTATAGGTTTAACAACTGTTCATGAATAAAACTGAATTTCGAAAATACCACTAGACTCTAAAGCTGCAAAAAAACTGGTTGCCCACTTGACTTTCGCTGCAAATGTTCGCTGTACGTTTGAACAGCGGTCACATTTATGTGCACGGTTAAGCCGCCCGCCGGTTAATCCGTCCCCGGATAATCAACGTTCTACTGTAAGTAGAAAATGTCAGTTGCGTGGATTCCGAGAATTGCTCGTCAAAGGAAATCATTTAAATTTGAATTTGAATCTCGCTGTCGGCGGTTAAAGCTCAAAGACAGACAACCCAAGTGCCACAAATCCACTAAACGACCACTAAACGGCTTCTAAATGACTCAAACACTCTACCTAAACGGAATATAGAAAGACTTCGTTTAGCAGACGGCAAACGACTCATGCATTCTAAAAATAGCAAAAAAGCTGGTGGCGCTCTCTGTTGGTGGGATACCCCAACCAGTGGAGCTTCATCGCTTGGAGGAGAGCTTTCTCATTTCCTCTGTACTGTTCCCAAGTGCCACAAATCCACTAAACGACCACTAAACGGCTTCTAAACGACTCAAGCACTCTACCTAAACGGAATATAGAAAGACTTCGTTTAGCAGACGGCAAACGACTCATGCATTCTAAAAATAGCAAAAAAGCTGCAGGCGCTATCTGTTGGTGGGATACCCCAACCAGTTGAGAGCTTCATCGCTTAGAGGAGAGCTTTCTCATTTCCTCTGTACTGTTGTATGGTTTCGCATTGAAGTTATGCATCGCTAGAACTAGAACGGCGATACGATTGTTTAAATACTAAACTCCAACGGAAATCACCAGCACTGAATAGCAAGTGAGATTTGAGTAATGGTCGTTGGTGTTGATACCCACGTATCTGACCACACGACCATTCATATAGATTTTTGCTCAGAAAGTTAGAAGGCTATATAGGTCATGATAAGATGAAACTTGTCGAAACACATTGCAAGAAAAGGATAGCAATATAATGATGAGTTGTAATACGCCATCTATTGATCAAGCAATGAAGCTGTGGAGCTTTCATTTTTTTCTATGGATATTCAATTTTCCAGTCGTTTAAGCTTAATCTGTGGCGCTTGGGTTGTATGATTTCGCATTGAAGTTATGCATCGCATCGATACGATTGTTTAAATACTAAACTCCAACGGAAACCACCAGCACTGAAGCAAATGAGATTTGAGTAATAGTCGTTGGTGTTGATACCCACGTATCTGACCACACGACCATTTATAAAGATTTTTGCTCTGAAAGTTAGAAGGCTATATAGGTCATGATAAGATGAAACTTGTCGAAACACATTGCAAGAAAATCACAGCAATATAATGATGAGTTGTAATACGCCATCTATTGATCAAACCAATGAAGCTGTGGAGCTTTCATTTTTTTCTATGGAAATTCAATTTTCCAGTCGTTTAAGCTTAATCTGTGGCGCTTGGGACCCTAGAATAGTTTCGAGCCGAAACGGATTCCCGGTGTCACCAGGTCCATCAAGGAAATATATTTGTTTATTGTGTGTCTCCTCTCTACTGAATTGTTCTGTCAAACCGTATTTGTCCACTGCTGCGGTAATTAAATAGTACACACTTCGTTGTTCGTTGTTCACTCGGTTCACGTTTACTAATACGTTGTCCTGCACATCGAAAGCATAAGAGTGCTCCAGGGAAAATATTTCGGCAGCGGATATGACACATTGTAGCAGGTTTGGCTGTATCTGTACAAAGTCGCCTGAATGCGGCATACTCGGAAACATCGTCAGCGCCATCCGCGGCGTCTTTCGCACAGGTACTGATTATTGAGTCGTAGCGCTTTGAGGCTCTCGACAGCTCGCAGTAGCCAATTCTGTTCGGAGTTTTCGACGGCGTACTGATCCTGAATTTGTGTATTTGCGGCCTTACATAACTTTATACACGTATGGACGATATTCGAATGATTGTTTATGGTTTGTCGTTTTTCGTCCAACGCCTATATCGATGAATCGCTATGTCGGAGCAAAGTGTGCGGAAAAATCAACACGGTACAAAAATCATCGAAGCTATCTGCCTCTAATATCAACTCACTAACCAACATCGTCTCACTATGGAGTGAAAAAGTAACGCTCTATAGTGAGAGATTGAAAATGAGAACCTTTTTGTAAAATTTGTTATAGGATATGCCAAAAATGTTCTCAAATGTGTTGTTTAACTTTAAGTTAGGATGCTGCATTGTTGATTTTTTCGCAAATTAACATTTTGATGCATTTATGAGAAGTGTCCATCTTACCCGCAGTGTCCGTCTTTACCTACCTTCCCCTACCGGAAAGAACAAAGTTTTATGCAGCTTCCCTGAAAATTTGAAGATATTTCAATAACTAAAATAGAAGATATTATTGGAATTAGTAAGCCGTATTTGGGTTATGAGTAATTTAATTATAGTAACCTTTGAATTTGTGTAGCTATAATTTTTTGTATGAAATACATTTCATTCTGTTTCTAACCGTACCAAGCTGGTGGACTGCACTACTTCCAATATATATGATCAATTTACCATCCAGAAATGCTAATATAATCTGGCCACACTGGCTCCCAGGGCAAAAGCTTGCTTGAAACGTCAATAACCGTCGGAAAACGTCAAAAACGACCGTCGCCAGCGCTTCGAAATCGTTGCGAGTTTCGCTCGCTGGCGACGTCGGTTTGCAGTACATGCGACGTCGGTTTTGACGTTTTGCGACGGTTTTGCGACGGTGGCCGCCAAAAAGCTCGCCTTGCCCTGTGGGCAAAGTGACCAGAAATATCGATGTATATATATATCTAGGGTTGGAAGGAAAAAATCTCAATTTTTTAATCATTGAACTATAAAACTCAGCCAAACAATCAAATCAATCTAAATAATCTAGTAAAAATCAAATGACAGCATGTACGATAAAATCGTATCCAATGGAGCACTGCTGTGGCCCTGAGCGGTCGCGTGGAGCCCCGAGAAAAAGAACTTGTCACCACTGAGCAAAAAAAATGTGCAACGTAGTCCTTCTTTGGCTTAGAATTCCAATTTTCAGATCGACACTTCAGAAAAATCTTCATTTGTGTAATCGATGAACCAAATCTAATCCATATCCTTAATAAAGGATGCATATTCTCGTGAGATGGAACTTTCTTTTTGCGCATTAGCACCCCCCCCCCCTATCTCGCTTAACACTTCTTTCGCTTTTACTTCTTTAAAGTTTCGAGTTTTAACCTACCGAAAACTACCGATAAAATTTTGATGCGCCTACCGAAAATCGCCAAAATAATCTGGCCACACTGGCTGCGGTAGAGAACAAACGATGAATGGGTGCTGCACCGTGGATTGCATACTTTGAGGCGTTTCGGGTTGTCCGGTGAAAATACTATGTAAATTCTTGTATGAAGAGCAATTTGATTCGAACGTTGAAAAGGTAAATCAAGTTAAAGTTATCAATTTATATTCTGTGTTTATTAAAAAGCCTTTAAAATTGTTAAACAAGTAAAACAATACAACACTGCTCATTTTATACCTTTGCTGGAGGTAAAATTTATTTTTCAAACGTATGTTCATGTAAAATTGTTTGTAATAAAACACTATTTTCAAAATACCTGCATCTAATAATTCAGTAAATAATCTTCGGTTTTAGTCAATGTTAACTCCTGCCGATTATTTTATTTTATTTGCTCATTTGAAACACATTTAATCATCACTTGTTTGTTACGCATGTAACTAACTAATTTACTAGTACAGTTGAACATATTTTCCTCAAAATATAATTTTAATACATTTGAAAACATTGTTTTTTATCTAAACTAGTACATAATGAGTGGAGTAAATATTGCTCAAAAGTCTCCAAATTTTTTTGGCTTACAAGCACATGATATGCTTTTTTATTACTTTCTCTCTTGCGTTCAATGTTTTAAAATATTGAATTAGTAGATATTTTTTAATAATCAAAAATTAGATTAATTTCCAAAATACGAAAATATATTGGAAATAATCATTTTATATCATAGATTCTGGAATAGATGAAGTTTCGTTAGGCCAGCGAAAGATTTTAATCTTTACTTTTACCGATTTAAATGTCTGATTTAAAAGGGCCAATGCAGCCAACAGGTTATACTTCTTTATTCAGATTGGATGTAGTGTTCACTTAAACACCAAACCTTTTATTTTAAACATTTATTGAAAAGCTTCTTTAACCGTTTGTACTTTTAGTTTTCAATCGGATGTTGGTGTTCTGGGCAGTTTGAGTTGAAATTTTGATTCCAATTGTCTCTACATCTTGTTCAAACATAACAAATCTGTCCTTTCATTTCCAATAACCTTAATAAGACCAGGCTTTGCTGGGTTATGGTATAATTTTCAGCTCATCAATTTGGTGCTGCTTCCAGCGCCTTGCGTCCGGATGGATCCTGTTCCCTATCGTCCACATCGGGTCACTATTGCTATTCAAAGCACGGGCCATAACTTCCCTGCGTCTAAAATATCCCATCGGCTGATGGCCCGGGTAGTCCACGTAGGAAATGGTATTAACTTTAGGCCCGACAGCTTTACCATTCCCGTTTCTCAGTGCGCTGTACACCGTGAAGGGAATTACGCCGAAAAGGAACAAACCCTCGATCAGGCTTAGTATGGATCCTCCAAAGCAGAGCCCCAGGATGCCGCCAAAGGTAGCGACGAGCGTCTGCCAGGTGACGAACGGTTCGCGCCTATACTTCAGACAGTTGGTCGAGCGAAAGTGCACGTGCAGCACACCGTATGCGGAAAAATTAAACTCTGGTCTGGTATTGAAGAGGATGTGAAGTAGTTAGATAAAATATTTGGCAATTGGTAATGCATTTTGTGGCAACACTTACACGTAAAAGTCTTTCTTCGGGTTGGAGATAGAGTTTGTGATGGTGTGGACTTCGTTTTTCTGTCCAAATATACACAGATTAGCCAGGTGTACGATTAGCTCTTTATCAAAAACCAACTCACCTCTATATTGCAACTAGGAAAGCAACGGCACTTAATGATGGACCGCTGCGTTGCCGTACCGATCATCTCCGCCACCTGCTCCGAGGTAAAGCTGACTCGATCTGCAACGAAGTAAGCTCTTCTTTTCATTTCATACTTTAAATTCACAGCACACCAAAACTACCTTTCAAATCCAGCAGGCAGCCCAGCTCCCGGAACCCACAGATCGGCACCTTCAGTTCGGCCTGCAGCTCAACCGTCTGCTTGAACAGCGGAATGCACCGGCAAACGCTGGCCGTGTACCGCAGCTCACACTCGTTCATGCAGTTGCTGTACGTGTACGGTACGCCAACCGTACTATTACCTTCATCCTCAAACGCACAGCCACGCTTTTCTAGCGCAATGCTCCTCAGCGACGGGCTCGCCGTCACGAGCGTGGGCAGCACGGACACATCCGTCTCGGTGCCCCGCTGCACGATGGTCGTATAGTCGGAAAAGTCGGGAAAATCGAACGAGCGATGCACAAACACCTCGATGCCGTAGGAGAACCGGTTCGAGGCGGTATAGTACTGCTCGCCGATATCCATCAGCACGGAAAGTCCTTCCCCCTTGCCAATGCCCGTCACGTGGAGGCTTTCCTGGGGCGGCGCTTCATCCGGTTCCTTCGCGCGCGTAAACACCGGCTCCAGAAAGCGGTCCGCATTGAACGAGCAGCAGTAGCCGGCGAAGATTTTCGTCCGCCGAAACAGAGTACGACACTGTACCGGTTGCATTAGCCAGAAGCAGTGCACCAGCATCGTCTCGCACGGGGGTGCAACCTCGAATGCTAGCTGCTCCGTGTCGTATCCTTTCGAGCGGAGCTGCTCCTCTATCGCGACGATGCGCTGATCGATCGGACGTAAATCATTCAGCCGGGGCAGGGAGTAAATCACGTCTATCGTGTCATTTATATGCACTCCCAGCTTCGCTCTAGTGTTGGAGTGAAACGACATGTAAAGGAACATTTTTGCTAAATTTGCTTCTCTACGAACACTTACAGCTTCGCTCCAAGCTCATCCGCCTTGGTAGAGTGTATCTTGTTAATGTTGCACAGCGTAACCGCTGGGAAAGCAATCAGCGACACCGGATAGGAGGTCGTCTCGATCGTGGTCAACGTGGGATTGCTCCGGAACTGATCCCACGCCGAGCTGGAGAGGAAGAGCGTGAATCCCAAGCTTACTACCGCGATTACGCTCCACACGAACCGTAGCGGCGTATTGCCCTTCGTTGCCTTGTTGCGCCCAATGTACCGCAGCCCATGGAGCGAAGAGTTTTCACAAAATATCCAAAATGTCTGCACGACTGTTTGAGAGGCTAGCCGGAGGGCACTAGCAATAGACGGCGAGTGGGACATGTTTACGAAAATCCAACACCGGCAAGGATGAGCAAGGTCTCCTGCTAGTCGCAGTGTTATATACGCATGGCAGTGAGGATGAATAATTCACCATTCTATTGTGTGGCCGTTGTTCAACCTCAAGAGGTCTTGTGAGTGATGTTTCGACACAGATGTCGCACGTGAAGTAACATCCCGAACAAAACGCCGTGAATGCGCCTTTCAGTCAGCGCTTTTGTGAAAATGAATTAATTACATTAGTCAAACCCTTTCTATTTACGTGACACGATGTGACACTAAGTTGATTATTATTAAGCTAATATATCATCTATTTCTGTTTGGAAAAAAGGCTAAACAGTCCGACACCTTGTCATCAGGACTGCGAACCTACCCATACTGCCCCACGTGTGTCGAACTGTTTATATCCTTCATCATTTATTACAACCAACCAGGACATGCACCAGCTCACACCATCATTGAATTAACTAGCAGGAAATGCACATCGCACACTACACCTCACCATTTAATACGACGTGTTCGTGCTGCATTAGTAATGCAGTGCCCCATCAAAACAGATGAACCGCCTTGAACGGATGTAGAACTTATATATATATAAGGATTACACAATGATTGCACCCAATCGGACATCTCCTTTCAAGTGAAAAACCGCGATGAACCTACGGCAAGTGCATAGAACCGTACGGGCTACGGTTCGCTCTGTAGTGCAAACGTTCTGTGAAAATACAAGCCTGCACGGGCTGCGCTACGTGTACGGGGAAGATCGTACCGGAGCCACAACGACTCCACACAGTAGAATGTTGCGCATGCTTTGGCTGCTGGTGTGTATGGTTTCTATTGGCTTTACCATGATTATGGGCATGATCGCATGGATGCGTTTCCGGACTACGCCCACGATCACCACGATCGAAACGATGACGTACCCGATCTGGAACATACCCTTTCCGGCGGTGACGGTGTGCAACATCAACAAGATAGACAGCCGGAAGGCGAGGATTATTATCGATCGACTGTGAGAATTGGGTTCTCTTCCGGTGTGTCGTTACTCTGTACCACAATCGCGCTCTTTCGTTGCAGAGTAAAGGAGTACGGGATGAGTGAAGCCAACGCCACCGGTCTGCTGATAGCTCAGGCTAGTCTCGTTAACTTTGAAGCCGTCAACACCAGCTACCTCGAGCTGGAATCCGTCCTGGGACGCATGGGCTGGAACCCGGACAAGCTGCTGCTAGAGCTTACGCAACCGTGCGAGGATCTGATCAAGGTTTGCTACTGGCTCGGGTCGGAGATACCCTGCTCGAAGATCATACGCCGCACACGGACCGACAACGGTTTCTGCTGCTCGTACAACGTGGACACGACGATGCAACCGTTGGTGCTGCAGCAAAATCAAAGCGACCCGCGGACACCCTACCGTCCGAGGCGACTATCGGGCGCTGGGCGACATGTGGGGCTTTCGATCCTCATTGACGTCCAGCCTGACACGTACATGGCACCGACCAAGTCGTACTATGGGGCGGAGGTGTACATACACGATTCGAGCGACTTTCCGTCGGACGCCGACTTTGAGCATGTGGCACAGCCGGGGTGGGATGTGGTAATGTCCGTGATTCCACTACCGATCGAGAGCAGCAGAACGATGAACCAGGTGCCGGAGAGCATGCGGAAATGTTTCCTTCCGGAAGAGAGTGGCACAAACGGCAGTGATAGCTTCAATCTCAATGTCTGTATGGCCGAATGTCGTCTGCGGACGATACTGAAGCTATGCCACTGTGTTCCGTTCTACTATGCCGACCTCAGTCGAATGTATGGTAGGTAGGAAGGATGTCGGATTTGTACGTGAGATGTGATAACAACAAGATGATGGGGAATGGTTCTCTTTCAGGCATGGTGGAGGGAAGGGATGTGGAGATGTGTGCCCTGAAACATGTGGCTTGTTTGCACTATTTTAGAAGTAAGTCACACTGATCTTTCGTAGATGATATCGCAGGCTTCCTCAGTGTATTGCTTTGCTCCAGGATACTTTTACAGCTTGCGCACGGACGACACCTTGGACCCGGAATTGGATGACGTAGAGTTTGGAATGGATTGTGATTGCAAACCACCTTGCTCCGTGTTGGTAATGAAGCAATCAATTGTAGTGGAAGTATTTAATCCAAAATAATCTCTCTGCTCTTAATTTCCAGAACTATAACGTGCAAACGATTGTGAGTCAACGGACGACGAAAAGCTTCATGTCGGCCAACTTGTAACTATTCATACATCAACTACAAACAATGGAGGTCACTCATTCTGCAATATCTTTTCTCCCGTCTTTCCAACAGCGGCGGAAGAAACGTCTCCATGTACGCCACCCTCAACGTGCACTTTAAGGATATCTACTGCGTGAAGTACAAGCGCGACGCGTACATGACCTGGGACTCGCTGGTCGCGACCTTCGGCGGCATCTTTGGACTCTGTATGGGCGGTTCCGTGCTCAGCATCGTCGAGCTGGTGTACTACTTCACCATCAAACCATTCACCGTGCAACGGGAGGCGAAGAGAGCGAAGCGCAAAAGAGGAAATACGCTCGTTCATCGTAAGGTTACCGTACTTCCGTACGCCGCACGCTGGGACGGGATGGCTCACCTTCCTGTGGGATATTTTTCCCGCCGCAATGTGCTGGCACGGGAACGAAGCGCCGGCAAGAAGCTGCCGATGTGTGTGCCCCAGAAACCTGACATCATTTCTCGGGAGCCCGAAACGAACAGGATTTCCTTCATTTATTAACGTTGGAGGTACTTACTCGACGAATGCTTATTATTTTATTTACAAAAAAAAAAACTTCATTTGCTTAATCCGCATAAACACGATACTCAATACAGGCTTGCAGTTTGTTAAGGATGGAGGCGGCAGTCAAACGTCTTATCGGCTAAGCGGCTAAGAATGTCTCTTACGCGGCATGTTAATGTTAAACATTGTACGATTTAAGGGGCAACAGATATGCGTGAAGCGATGAAATGTATCCCACGAAGGTGTGGGACAAAAAGAAAATGATAGCATTACTGCTTATTTACACACGATGAAATATGAGGATTAATGGAAGGGAATAGATTGCCACCGGGCAGGACGGAACCACAAGCGACACCTAACTGTGGGAGAGTTTGTCCCGTTTGTTTCGCTTCCCTATCAGACTATCAATCTTACTCAAGTAACAGTCGGCAAAGTGCCACTACCAATGCCTTATCAACTGAACAATTACGACTAAGTTGTAGCGCTAGTGTTATGATTATGATGATGATTGGATGCATTTGAACGATTGATCACTCAGCACGCGTCAGCTCAATCCAGCTGTGCCTTATGGCCGACGTAGTTGTCGAAGAAGGCGGCATCTTTCTTGCGGTGTCGCAGCTTGGCGCACGCCGCCAGCAGTGAGCCACCGAGCACGCACAGCAGCACGCAGCAGGTGGCAAGCAGGGCGGACAGGACGGACGTCTTCATGCACGTTTCCGACATATCTTGAGGTTCTGCAGGGCGACACGGAGTTAGCGTTTAGTGGCGTGAGCTAGAAAAACAACTTCCTGTTCTGTACTTACTGGCAGAGGTGATTGATTCCTTCTTCGCCCGGGCTTCCTCATCTTCCTCCTGCAGTACGCGAAGCGCCTGGAATAGGCTGATGTTGTCCGAGAGTGTGGTGTTGACCTGCGGTTGAACGGCCTCACGCTTTGTGACGCCCTTTAGATTTCTCCAGTGGCAAGGTTGACTCTGTGTGCGAAAGTGAGGAAACGCCTAATTAGCAACACGAACTTCGGCCACTGTATCATTAGATGACGTTGGCAAACCTACCGGACACCGGCCGTGACACATGCGCACGTCACACTCGATGTACAGGGCGGGCGATCCTGTGAAGCGGAACGTTTTCATGTACGCGTACACCTGCGTCTCAAACACGCCCGTATCGGACCAGCTGCCCCGGAAGCGGGAGATGAGCTTATCGTCCACCGGACAGCTAGAATGTGGGGAAGATGTCAGAATAAGATCTCTATCGCCACCGGTAACTCCGAGACGCTCTTCACCTACCCATACTCATCGATCAGCTGTATCCTTTTGTTGGCCCCGTTGTGCGCAAAGCAGTCATTTACCACGATGTCGAACCCATCGTACTTGCTGCGCATGTAGATGATGAGCGTGAGCGGATCGCCGACACGTACCGGCCCCGTTACCCGTGCACCGTTCGTACCGTAACCGTTCCGGATCTCCATGTAGCACTCGGGCGGGCTGAGCGTGAACACTACCGGGTTTCCCGTTGCAACTCTGTAACCGTTCGAGAGGGGAGAGGGATGGTGGGAGAATAGAACAAACAACCCGGTGAGAAGGAATGGTGTGATAAGATGACACTGCATTGGCACACGACCGACTTACTCGACGTCGAGAAAGGGAAAGGTGACCGTTTTCCAGAAATCGTAACCATACTCGCAAGTCACCTTAAAGTGCTCGTCAAACTCTTCCTCGATCAGTGGATTGTACTGCACCGTCACCGTGTTCCACATAAAGTTTTTCTGCAACCGAGATAAGAATGTTGGGCGCACGGTTTTTGAGTAAAGTATAGTCATGGGCATGGTGGTTTGGTGGATCACTCGGCACGTACCGTTGGGTTCTTGCGACTATCCTCGCCGATCGCATTCTTTCCCAGCGTTCCGCAACGGTTCAGCTGGATGAAGAACTCGTAGTAGTCGCGCCCGGAACCGTTGATGTACATACAGTCGGGATCGTATGCATAGCCTACGGGGTGGGAGAATGATTGTAAACGCATTAGCTACACCGACGCTTGTGGGACACTTTTTGCGCCAGATCACGTACGTGTTTTATGGGTTAATGCAAGAACGGAGGGGTTTGTGTTAATTCGTGTTTTAAGTTCCGTAATGCTAAGCAAATGCGATACTAAATACGATAGCAAAATCCTTTCGAAATGAAATTCCATTCAGTCTTCAAACGTTGGGAGTAAGAGCATGAAGACCTAAAAGACCCATAGAGTCATCGTGTCACATCGTTCTTCAACATTCTTTATAGACGTGAAGATCTTGAACTTGAGACGACGATGAACTCTACCTTTTACTTGAACATGCTGCACTGGATCATATCATAAAGTCAAATAAATTATTACATTTACCTCAGACATATCATTCTCCAACAACGAGATTTAAGTCTACGTTAAAAATTGCATAATATTCATCATTTATGTGACCCTTGAGCTTTGTGCTTTGATTATTTGATTATTAAACGCATGTTCTGGCACTTTTATATAGAAATATGAATATGTTTGTTAATATGACGCAATTAAAATCAACTGTGCTCTTAAGGTAAAGTTTCAAACACTTTAATTTCAGTGAAATTTTTAATATATTCTATTTTGATTTTAAAACATTTTCAAGCATGATAAACCTTCGTGTAAATTTTAGATGTTCTAATTTTAATATATTTCAATGTCATTTAATATACAAAAAATATGTTCAATAGTTTTGATGAGTAAGCGCAAGAGTTTTGTAGCTCCCAACTCGATGTTCAAAGTGATTGCATGAGTATCGAAAAATTCAACATTATTGAGGATAGCTTTTTTATAGAGACTTTGAGCCAATTGGCCTCATTTGCTTATTTTTTGAGGATAGCTCACTCTCACGAGAAAATATATAACTATTTTGAAAGTTTTGAGTAAGTCAAATGAGTTTGACATCGCTGTCATAAAGTATCACAGGCTTCGAGCTCTGTGACCTTAAGACATATAAAGATGATTACTAATTAACAGATAAGTCAGGTTTGATATCAACCATAGTTCAACTAAATTTCTTGTTCCTTTGGATGGCTTGCAGTCGAATTCTCCGTTTAGTTAAGTTGATGACATAAAACATAAACAATTTCACCATCACTTACCGGATGAGTAAAGAAGTCCATTGAATGATCCATTAAAGCCAATACGAATCTTCATATAATCGTCCTGAC
Source organism: Anopheles arabiensis (assembly GCF_016920715.1). Classification (NCBI taxonomy): domain Eukaryota; kingdom Metazoa; phylum Arthropoda; class Insecta; order Diptera; family Culicidae; genus Anopheles; species Anopheles arabiensis. Next base: position 88,876,970 of record NC_053517.1, on the reverse strand, counting down.
ATTCTGCTTCGATATCTGAGAATAAAATAACATCATTTAGAACACACATTTCCACCAAAAACCAAAAGCGAACCGAAATACTCACGCTGAACACGGGTGTTGTTGAAGCGATAGCGCCGATTGTAGTCCCTGTCCCAGGGATCCGGACGCCAGGCAGCATCGATATCACCCCCGTACACCGGCGGTGGAGGCAACCGGGGATGAGAGGATTGCAGCGCAGTCAGAGGTATGTAACCGGACGTATCCGACACGTAGACAACCTGATGATGAGTCAAATGTGGGAGGGTAAATACGGAGACGTAAGTTCAAGCGAAACTCCCCCAACGACGCATGTGTGCCATCATCCCCCTCGGTTGCCATTAGCTAAGCGACAACTCGCGTGGCAGGCGGAGATCACTATCAGCGATAACCTTCTACCCACTACTAACAAACGTTCAATTAATTGCTCGTGGAGCTGCTGGTGTTCGGTGTCTAGCCTGCGGTGACTAGCTTTCGGTGCTCACGGACACGCCATTTTGACTGCTGTTGAACCTTTATGTTCACCTGAGAGAGAGAAACACCGCAGGCCCCTGTCGAAAGGCTCCCTGGAGCTTGCTCGAGGAAGGAAATTGCGTCAGGAGTGTGGAACAGTTTTCCAATTCCAACCACCACCAGGCGGGTGGTTGTCGGTCGCGCTTTTACATGCAGCTCCACCGCCGGACCTTGAGCTGTGACGGAACGAGCTGTCAGTGAACGCAACCGCACCGTTCGCTCGGTAGTGCGTGAAATTGATGGCACTTTTCCGACAAATAAACGACATCGACATTCCAAATTCCGACGCTTGCAGTGCGAAATTGCTTTCCATCCTCACCGGAATCCGGTCGACACATCGATCCTTGATGCTGTGCGAGGGGCGCATGATGTCACAGAAATTCGCGCATCTTGTGTCTTCATACTGCGAGTGTCTTAACCCAGAAATATTTGTGTGTGTATGCTTCGTACGTGAAACGGTAACCTACACGCATGAGGAACGACGAAACCGAAAGTAAGAAGCGTCCCATCGCCCAACGCCCCTGTGCGAGCGTTTTCTTTTCAGGTTTTTCCTTTGCACTGCACATACCCAAACACGTACACACACACACACACACAAACTCACGTACTGTTCGGCCTCTAGGCCCGTGCTGTTGGCCAATTTTCTTGGCCACAAATTTATCTTTCCAATCAGAATAGCACCGAAACCTTCATTTCGGATGCGCGGCTTCAGCACGAGGCCACCACGGTATGGCATCTTGGCCACCGTGCGTTCACGACACGGCGGTTAATTAAGACGGTGGGCTGTGTGGCGGCGTGGCAGGTTGGAATGTGGCCAGCCTTTTGTTTGTTTTCGCCAATAGCTCACTAGCCACGGACGGGGTAGGGAGACGGCTCATCAAACATGAGCGCGGGAACACGGTTTACTGCTCGTGTTTAGTGTTGTATCCGAGGGGGCTCGCTTAAAGTTCACCCTGGACCTCGGTTTAACGCCTCCGATTTTCCGATGGCAGCGGAACGTGCGCGTGACGAACGTTCTAAGATTGTGTTCTGTTTCTTTCTGCGTGCAAGTTCCGATGCGTTTGACGAGTTTTTCTCTCTCTCTCTCTCTCTCTCTCCCAGCTCCCACGTTAGAAGGCCCCGCGTGACAGCTTCCGGCACGGAACTTTGTTCTGAAGCAGCATTTATTGGCGTTTTGTTCTCGGATTAACCTGTGTTGTCCAGCATGCTCAAGGTGTCGCTTCTTCCTGCATTGAGCCTCAGCCCTCACAGCAGCAAATGCAAATGAAACTGTTCCTACTTCCTTGACGCTTGAAGCATTTAATTTGCATCCAAGCACTGTTCAACTGCAGGGTTGCGAAACCAGCGAATCGCGGCACATAAAACCCATCATACCGTTTTGGTATTTTTTGTACAAGGGGTTTTTTTAATGCATTTAAGTGTGTCAACTACTCCACCGCTCGACAAAGACAAGGGTGACAAAACTAAAATGATACGTTCGTAAGGCGGTTCACAACCGTTGCGTCAATTCCCGTTACAGTGTTTGACGCGCGCCAGAAAGAACCACTGAACGGAACAGTGAGAATCGATGCCAAGAATGCTGCACTTTAGATGGGTATCTTTGTGATGCAGTAAAAGTGCACGTGCTGAGCGGCAGTGTGCAGCAGTTAAATAAAGGAATTATTGCTACGCGAACCAAAGACACAAGCAAAAACCATATTCAGAAGAATTAGGTCTTTTTTAAATACAAGAAAAAAAGATTCTGGAAGGCACTGAATCAGGTACAGACGAAATATTACCAATTATGCTGGAATTATTTTATGCAACATTGTAGGTATAATAATCCTCTAAGTTGTTATTGAGGCGGTAAATTAAAGCCCATATCGTAGTTTTTTTACGACATATACTTTAATGAAAGAAAACCTTAAGGAACCTTAAGTCCAACGATAAGCTGACCCTACACCTTATACCAAAAGATGTTGATTTTTTGATGAAGTGAAGCTTGCTTGGGATTGTTCCCCGAGAAATAGTCGTCTATTTACACGACTTAACAACAAGTCTGTCATGGGATTGAAACTCAAGTCCTCAGAATCTCATCGATTTTGATACGTTTGGCGCACTTTCTAGACACCTTATGATGCTTCTTCTTCTATTTGGCGTAACGTCTTACGCGGACAAGCCGGCCTATACACGCTTTCGAGACTTAATTCATTACCACGTATAGCCGGATAAGTCAATCCTTGCTACGGGGGAACGGTCCATTCTAGGATTGAACCCGTGAACCCATGACGGGCATGTTATTGAGTCGTTCGAGTTGACGACTGTACCACGGGGTTCAATGTATCATGTATTCAATGTATGATGCTATGTATCACTTAATGAATGATCAGCTATAGCCCAGAAGATAAGATAAGATAAGGTAGATCGCGTATATAGGCAAGAAAGTATGCTAAACGTATCAGATCATATGAAAACCCCTTTAACATGTAAGGTAGGTTTAGAGCGACTACGATTGTTGCGCTAAATGAACAAAAGATAGCTTGACATGTTTGAACCTTAACCAACAGCAAGTAGTTGTGAAAAAAAAATCATTCAGATTAGAAACAAACGCTTTAAAACGTGAATAGAAAGCCATTGCATCATATAAAATGATATCCAATTAAGGTTTGAATAAAGCAGATCACAAAAGTGAGATGGATGTTAATACATAAAGGCTTTAAAAGATAAATCAGATAAATTCATAACTCTTACATCTAGTAGGCAAACGACGATAATGAAAGCTCATGCTGATGAAGATCTAGTGCACCGATCGCCCAAGACTTTTGGCTTTGAAAGTTATATAATAAAAATAAAATACAACAGTACACCTCTAAAGGATACAATTAAACGCACAGTGAACAGAGGAACGAAACACCGAAACCCCTGTACCAGTAATATGTTTAAAACACCTCATCGAGTGTGGTCAGCAGCGACAGACAAACGTCTTACAAATGGCATTGTTACCACTCTCGGCATACCTTTCGGTGCTCATTGATCGTGCAAAAGCAACCAAAAAAAAGAAGCCAAATGCTTTTTACACAAAACAGAACATAAAACTCCCAAACTCGGGACCACCCTCCCATCCCGCTAAGCACTCTCTTTATAAGAGCCTCATTCTTTCAGCCCGCAGGTACGCAGCACACGAAGACGCGCGTTTACGTTTAGTAAAGCACACTAAACCACCGGACCGGAACTAAGATATGCGGCTGTCCGGGGGTGGTAGTGGTGGTTGTGGTGTGTTTTTTTATGCTTCTGTGTGTCTGTGTGATTTTCCTCCTTATGCACTCAGCACAGTTTTATTGCAACCGTGCACGATTGTCGATTGGTTGGCGCGTTCGGGTTATGTAAGAAGCCACACACGCGGTTAGCTCACTGACCGTCCGGCATCGTCTGGGCAGCTCGGAGGTTTTTTTTTGTAGATATGCCCCCTGCATTGCTGCACCACTTTGCCCTGGTTAATGGACGGGAATGACCCGCGAGCAGGGAAGTGTATCAATTATAGACTCTCGCTTTCGGAACCACTGCTCGATCGCTTGCAGTTTTTTATCATCTCCGTCAGCTGGCCCCCATTGGCACTACCAAACACCCGTTAACAGGTGAGTGGAAAAGGATGCACCGGCAAACAAAGCCAACAGTATTCACACCAGTCACAGTCGGTGGCAGATGATGACGGTGCGGTTTAATCCGATAATCGTGCTGCCAGCTGCCGTGTGGCACACCTTGGCCGTGACGCAGTGACACAGATTCGCCGGTTCGGGGGGGGCCTGCCGTTGCGTCGGTTTTGCGGACTTACCGGTTCGCTGCCCTCGTGGGAGAGTGCCTCGCGCGAATTGTTCGCATTGTCCAGCGGTGTCGGCTGCTGCACGACGACATTTTTCTGGCGAAAAGCGCGGAATGGAATGGAAAAATCAAATTTGTCATCTTTTGGAATCGAGTGAGAGAGGCGCCACAACTTACCTTGCCACCGCTAATGCTGCCCCGCTTGCGCTGCACTTTCGGTGCAGCGGTGGAGGATGGGTTGATGGTGACCGTGGCGTCCCGGACCGGGTTGGTACCGGTGGTCAGCGCTCCTGTTGGGGCGGTTGAGGGTAAACCGGCCTGGTTGGTGCTGTTCACGGGCTGCTGAAAGCTAACCGGCGAGATGGTGGTGATGCCGGTAACGCCGCTCGCTAGCTGCAGGATGCAGAGTGTCTGAAGAGGGGAGAAAGTCACATTTATATGAAAAGGGAAATAATTGGTTCCAAGACCAAAAATGTGCTGATAGAATGGACATATATGTAGCTGATATACTGTGAAATTATCTTCATAATACTATGAAGCATTTGGTACATCATTCGTTGATCAAATCTTAGTATCAAAACGGAAAAAACACTCGCCAATAAACCATAAACTTGTGCACAACTATTCAGCACTTTTCCTTACAACAATTTATCAACAAAACTCATTTCCCTGAGTGATAATCAATATTAAAGAAATGCTCAATGTTAACCAATCGTGAAGTTAAAGTCTCGAAAGCCTGTATAGACCGGCATGACCGGTAGGTCGTTTACGCCAAATAGAAGAACCAATCTTGATCTAGATTAGCTACCAAACAATGTATCCTGAACATGAATGAAATTGATTGTTATGCGAGATCTTAGGCATTAAGAGAGGTATTTCTTGAGTATTTAGATTTGCTCGTTATGAGAGGTTCCACTGTATTATTGCACGTTACTTTTTAATTGCTTCATTTTGTATATCTGGCTACCTTGATATATGTCTTAATCGAATTTACGCATGTGTCGTGAGTTCACTACTCTTTTGAGAGTGTCATGAAGAGAACATGTCACACCCGTTGTTTTTAACTGGTTTTGTACATGTAATTTTCTTTAACTGCAATTTTAATTAAATTTTCATATAAGGACCATGTGATTTGAACAAAAGCAGACAAAAAGCTTTAAATCGTTGAAGAACTACAGACAAAATGATAAATGCAACTTCAGGCTAACTAATGCATCACGTGCGGTTTATTTCCAGAATAAAACATTGGCTTATCGATTTTTCATATTGTATCGTTTTAATTCTGGAAATAAACTCTCCCGTGAATAAAAAAACAGGAACCAATAACGATCAGGATAGGATAACATTAATAAATATGAGCTCCATTTTACCCCACAGAAAATAAATTGTTTTAAGCAACTAGAATAAATCAAAATTGCCCATATATTAATTGTATTTGGTTGGTGAAATTACGGCATTCGACCAACAATAATTTTCGAGAATCTCTAACGTCTTTCGAACGCATTTACCGCACATCTCGGTAACAGACTGTACACTAGCCTACACGTGAGCAGCTTATTGAATCTTTGTCTCATAATTTTAATCTATCTAGTAATACAGTTTGATTCCATCTGTTCTTATTTTATTTTTAGTTTTAAGACTTTTACTGTATAATACATTTTATATTTTTGTAATATTTCTTCTATAATACATTTGCTAGTTTTCTGTTTTTGACAAATTGGTATGAACATCTTTTTGATGCAAACAATTACACGAGAAAGGTGCCCTTCATTCTCTCTACAAATATTAAGGACTGTAGAAAGAGCATTGCTTTAATATTGGATTGCATCTATACTTTGCTTTCATTATAAAAACTTTACTTTGTCTTTCGATTGCAGCGGTCTTTTTGAATAAAAATCTATTTGAAAAAAAATTCAAAAAAAATCCTTTTTAATTTTAAGACACCGAAATACAGTTCTTCAATGCAATTCAACGTGAAACATCAAAGCTTCTCCTGAAGAAATGGTCTACACAGCGGGAGCATCGGAATGAGTTGCAGCTTCGACCGTCCCAAGTTTGCCTTACTAATTCATTCCATGCACACACACAGCCATGCAAGCACTCGATCGCTACGGCTGGATGCGTCGGGTGGATGGGTAAAGTGTATCGGCTGCTGGTAGTAGAAAACCACCCACTCTCCCTTTGCTTCGACATGAACTAATAACTCACCTGTGCCGCCACGATGATGAAAGCACACCGGCCCAGATGATGTAACCTGCGAAAACAATGAGAAATATTTGGCATATTAGATCGCATTGAACTCTTTTTCCTGCTAGCTTTTTGATCGGTCGACCCGGGAGCTGATCTCGCTCGGAAGATCAGCGAGACGGGAAACCGGCCGCCAAGGGCCACGAAGAGGGAGAAAAAAATGGGAATACGAACGCAAAGGTGGGCTTTGCTTTTACGACAGTGCGCTTACTGGCTGGCGCGATTCATGCCGCGATAAGCCGGTACGCACGGATTTGTGTGAACAAGATCAGGTACCGGAGCGCATCGGTCAACACCCTCCCAACCTTTCCCTCCCGAGCTGCATTAATCGCGTTGCGTTTTCCCCGCCTATCCCCCCCCTTTAGCCTTTGCTGACATCTGCAGCTCCACTATGACCCAACCGACGTTTCAAGCGCGGGACGTTTATTGGGCGGATATTATCCAAGATTTTTATGATCCCCTCGTCTGCCGACCCTTTTCGGCTGCAGCTCCACCAGTTGCTGCAATGCGAAATGGCACAGGAAGGGTAATTATTCATTGGAGAATGAACAAAAAAGTGGGCAAGCAAATAGCAAACGCTGCCGGTTGCTGATTGACGTGCTCTGCTGCTGCTGCATCCGTAGAAAGTATTGGTAAGGGAGTCATGTTTTCTTCTTCCCATTCACGTCCCCAAATGCTATCGAATGCGCCACCACCAAATGTGCAATCAATCATTGCGAACATTGAGGCACGCGGCACGTCCCAAAACCCGATGTGCGGTGTGCTCAACGGGATCGCTGCCAACACACGGCGGGCAAACTGTCCCATCGCTCAATCGGACGGCACCGGGACGGCACCGAAGAAAATCGACGACCACACAGCCCAACAAACAAATTGCTGGGTTGGGTGTGCTGCATCCCCCGTCCTGCATTTGCTGCATTTGATTACCCACTTTTCCAGGACAATTTTCCAATCGGGCGCGGTTAGGCGGTTTGACCTGCTTCCGCACAACCGGAGCCCATAATTCAACAGTGCCGTGCGACACGGCAGCGACATAACTGCTGCGTTTCGTTACACCACCGCATCCGCATAATCGTAAAACAGAACAAATTACGACGCCGGTTCGTACGGTGCCTGCCGCCAAGCGCCCACGCCGAGTGTAAAAAGAACGTGCCGCCGTTCCGTTCTTTTAACGCCGCTGTGTGGCGGCGAAGAAGCTGTAAGCGCGACGTGCTGGAAAACGTCAGAGTATTCTTGTCTTTGAAAATCCATCGAAAAGGGCTGAAGATAAGCTGGAGCAGCTATTATGTGCTGTGCAGGAATGCTTATATTTAGGTCATTCGGTCGTTTTTTTTTTTTGTCTTATCAAACCAACGTTTCGGTATCGAAGGCAAATGCCCTAGGGCGCATAATTTACACTCGGAACGATTTTCGAGGCGTTAAATGGACGGACAAAACCGCTGCGGGAATAGCACAATGCATTTTTGCTTAGCTGAGGCGGAAGGTGTTGATTGCAAGCCTCGTCATAAGCTCGTGAGATAATTTTGCGCTCCGGCGAAAAAGATACAAATCTCCTATCGGACAGTCGGACGGTTTTGCATGTGAAACCGGATATGCGCCGTTTAGCCTTATTGCTAGAAGCGTAATAAACGCTCGATTTGAATTTTTAGCTTTAAAAAGGGAAAAACAAGTTCTTAACCAGTAATTTCTTTTTGATACAACAATCTAAAAACTCTTTCTCTCTTCCTCATATTGATCTAAGACGTCCTAGATAGCCGACCACCAAATTGCGTCGTGAGCAAGTGGCTGCTCTTTCATTTCAAAGATGATGTGTTCGAATCTACCCCAGAGTACGTCATAATTTCCCTTTATCTAATTATCGAACAAAGAAAATTAATGTAATAATAATGCTAGCCAAAGTATGATTTGCCACACACAGAGCTCCCCGGAAGTGTACGTGTTTGCTACTGTGGTGGTGCTGCCAGCAGGATAGCTTTTCCCATCTTTTATTGCATCCGCGCTACAGGACCCCTCCTGTGATTACAGCGATCGTATAAAATAGTTAGCTCTATCAGAGAGCCACCCCTTTAGTGGCTGTTAAATGCGACCTTAATCTAATTCACTCTCCTCATCCGCACGTCATCATCGGTGTGTCTTAATCCGGCATCACTAAAAAAACGTAAAGCAAAAAAAAAACTCACACAACTTTTAAAACTCTACCACTTCCCACTTCATCTCGCTCAGACGGGCAAAACGCCTCATCCGAGTTTCTTTATGTTTCTGAGCGGTTGTTGTTTTTTCAATTACCGCAGCGCGTCAATTCATTTCCGTTGCAATTGCTGCGGTTTGCGCAGCTTTGGCGCATTTCTTTTGATGAGCGGATGAAGCCATCTGTTCTGGTGGGTTGGTGGGAGGATTTGGGGTGGATTATAGAAGAATCCTCCAGGGGGGAGGGGGAGACACCATGAGATGGTGGTAAGTTTAATCTGCTTTGTCTTTTTTATAATTGTAACGTTCTAACCAGCAGTTAGCAGCAGTAAATGGAAAAGAGGAAAATTAATAGAATAATCTGATGCTGATGAAGGCAAAGTTTTACTATGAATAGAATTGTTTTTTTTTTTCTTTTCGATTTTTTTTTTAATATGGGGGTTTCGATGATATTATTGAAATGTTCAGCGAGTTGTTGATTTGTTCGAGCATGTAATTGAATCTTTCAGCGAGTATTGAGAACAGTATTGTATGTTTGGCAATACTGTTGGGCTGTCAATTGTTTAGTTTTCCCCCTTGGCGTATGACCTACTAGTTTACCTGCTGATAATAATGATTCAAGCTGCAGTCCAAAGAGTACGAAAGTGACAGGCAAATAGTATCGCCAAACATGTCAACAGATACATCCGAACAATTCAATATCTCGCTGAAAGAGAGTGAAGAGTGTATGCTCCAACAAATCAACAACTCGCTAAAAATGTCAATACTCCCTGTCGAAACCCCTGTAAGGTATGGACATATTAATGTAAAGCTTAAAATCTGTTAAATATTGTTAATTTGTGGAATGTTTCTAATTTTTTCAAAGATAACACAATCTGTAATTTACACGTCTCTTATATTCTTCGATGTTGTTCAATATCTAGCGGTACAGCGGTAATATTGCAATCATCTGCTTCGCCAACCGTTGTTTCCTTTGCATCGATGCAATCGATCCGAGCCAACAGCGGGGAAAGCGCGGCACAAGTTATTCGTTCTAACACAAAACGCTGCTAGAACGTACCAGCACCAACCAGCAAACGGTTCGATCTAATCCAGCTCTAAGCTCACACCGACCAACAACGGGCGGAGATAATCGGTTCAGCTCATCCGCTCGAAATTCCCCCCCGAACGCGAGCAATTAATTGGGTACTAACGAAAATCGAACCAAGTACCGCGGTTTAAAGAACTCGCGGCACCTGTTCTAGCTGGATTACTCGCCGAAGATGCTCGCTTAGGGAAGGGAGCAAGTTATAAAGTACTGTTAACATAATTCGAATGATGTTTGGGGTTCTGGGGTGGGCCGAACCAAATGTGCGAGACATCGGATGGGTAATGATCCACGGCATGATCCGCGAACGGCGGAGACGACAGCGGGCGCCTTTTTACATCTCTGTTTGCTGCACAAACGGGGCCAATTAAAACTGTATCCTATTCGCTATGGTTCCGGCAATGTTTTCCCGTCTCAGAACGGAAGTGTAGAAGGCAAGGCTGCGCTAAGATGTTTTGCCTGTTTTTTTGTGTGTAAATCCTAAAACAAAGGAACGAGCATTGTTTTAAACGTGCGTGAATTAATTATACAATATCGAGAACAAGCTTTTTCATTTGCTTTTGTTGTGAGCACGACAGTTGGGCTGTTTCTGACATGCGATCATTTCGTATTCTATTGAGCGATAATAATCTACAACAGTCCTAAACGTACTCATTAGCATTAAGCTTAACGCTCGTGTTTAAAACTTAAGCTCACCTTTACGAATCGAACAACTTAAATGCGCCCACGGTGGCGAACCTTCCCCCGGACCAACCAACCGATCGTACCAAATCTACGTAAAATGCTGCCCCAAAATGGAACGATGATTAAACATTAGCAGAACGTTAGCTCTCTTCCCTGGCTTATGCTCGCTTTACTTACCTGCTGGATTGAGTCATTTTGTTCGCTTCGATTCGATGTTTTCCACAAACCGTTGAGCCAAACCGTAAATCAAACACCCAAGAACTGCAATCTTTTCTCCTTCCACAGCTTCCCTTCAACGGCACACACCCGTCTTGCTTTCTTCACCTAGAACCGATCCACTCTTCCGGGGGAAGAAATGCTGTCGCCACACATAAACACACGCACACAAACCGTTCTACAAATTGTGCACACTCCCGGTGTGGAAATGTGTGCGCCTCTTTGCGGTAAAGCCTTTCGCGCAGGAGAAAATTATTGTCTTTTAAATCGTCACCATCAGCAAACTCACCGTCACCGTGAGTAGGGAGCCGTCATCAACGCACAACGGCATCGCACCTAACATACGAAGAGCAGAGCGTGACGAAAGCTTAGTCTTGGTCGGTGAAGCGGTCTTTAGAAGGTTCTGTTGCGTTCGGCTGCACCGCTAGAACACTTTTCACCGTTTTGCACCCCGCACGCGTTGCTCTGCCTGACAGCGGAACCTCCTTTTGTTTGAAGAAAACTGTGTTGGTTTATGGGTTTTTTTGTTTGCACTTTTTTCAACTACAGTCACAATCACAACCAAAACGACACACTAAACGGCAGATCGTTAAAATTAGTACGCTCCGTTCCCGAACGCTTCTAAATCTCTGGTTCTATTCTGCAGCGTTTGCATTTCTCTCGTTCTCTATCTCTCCCTCCGCCAATGAGTGATGGCAAATAAATCAATCGCCTAGCAAATCAACAGTCCGGGCCCGTTCGTAAGGGATGCGGATTTTCACTTTTCATTGACGTCCTTCACACACACCGTGCCGCCGTGCACATTCACCGTGCGATAGCCGCGTCCAACCGCTCGGACACTACACAGGCTCGGTAATTTATTCACACCCATACACGGTTTTGTTTCACTGCACATCCACAAACAAGACGACGCGTGGGGTTCGCGTTTCGCTGGTCGGCAGCGTATTGCACAACAGCCGCTTGGACCGGGACCGTAAAACTAGGCTAGCAGTAGGCTAGCCCCCCCCCCAGACTAGCGCCAAAAAGGGTAGAAGCAGCGGTTCGTCGTTACCGCCAGCGCGCAAGTCTTTCGATGTCTTTCGAGGCCCCTACACTGTTCGACACCGTTCGTTCGCTTTCGTCGCTAGTTGGGATTTTGGGGTGGAAAATGCTCATCCGCACCGATCCGCACTCGCTCGTCGCCGGCACACAACTGCTGCGCTGGGTGGCGCCGCCGAGCGAAGAAAACCTTCCCGGGCCACCCGCTCACTGGAGGGTGGTATCCGGAGCACGCGAGCGCTAATCGGTAGCCGCTGGTGGTGGTGGTGGGATCGGATTGGCGGTTTTCGCGCCCCGCCGTTGTTGTTCTTCTCTCATTTTCTTTGCCATTGGAAAATGAAGGGCGGAAATGACGCTACGGTGAAACGATGAATGGAACAGTGCTTGTAAGGGAGGGGAGGAAAACGGGGGACTAGTTTGCCGAAGCGTTAGGAATGCTTATGTTTTTGGCATGTAGCGACAAGCTTGTAATGCTGATTGAACAAATTAAAACATGTAGCTGGAAAATTCATCATACGCATTATCATTCGACAACCAGCGATTGGGAAGCATGTGAACTTGATGCATGAATCGAATTGTATTCTTAATTCTTCTGACTAACGGGGGTAAACCGATTCTTTACTTGAATGATTCATCTTTGAAGATTCATACAAAGAATTCTTCTCGAAAAATTCACGCATCACATTACTATTTAATGTCTATTGAAGATGTATAATCAGAAGGTAATTAAAGAAGAGCTCCAAGACACGAAGATTACCAAATGAATATTTACTTCCAATCAGCTTAAATTTTATACAAAAGCGATAAAAACTTATTGAGCAAATCGTTTAAATTTTACAAAATAATTCATTCGACGCATCACAACGCAATCCAAAAACGTGTGACAAAAATGCAACAAACGCTGACCCAGTGCTGCGATTAGCTAACAGCATCATCATCAGCATCATCAGCAAACTGCTGTCGAAACCACGCTAGCTCACAAATTTATGATAATAGCGGTGGCAGCACGCGAAATGCAGCAAAGTAAAAGGATAAACCACCTAAAACGGAGTGCATGAAACTGTGGGCGGACTGTTTAGACTTGACCTACGGAGTAGGTAGCATCTAGAAGGAAAGAAAAAAAAAACAAGTCCAATGCCACCACCACAATCACTTTTCTATGTTTATCAATCACTCCCAGCGTCCTCTTCATCTGTTTTTCATCCTTTTTGCACAACTATCTCGCATCGCGCACGCACGCACTTTGTTTCCTGGCGTGATCGTGATCGATCTTCTCACGATTGCGCTCCCTTTGTGAACGGGTGAGTGATGAGTTCGTTCGAACAACATTTCCCATCCTTCCGACGGTTTCACGTACAGCACACGGTGGCCGTATAAATTTTCCATCCATCGCACAGCAGCAACGTTACGCGTTACAAAACGCCTGCCCTGCCCGTGCATTTTCCGTTCGATCTTGCTTCGCACACAGGCTGACATTGACACCTGGTGCTGCCTGGGCGTGTGTGAAGGTGTGAGACGTGACCTCATGGCACTGTCATCTTTCGACCCCATTCGACCGTACGTTGACAAATCGATACCTATCATCCATCATCCGCATGTACGCATCTGAAAGCTTCATTCGTGACGATGGTGCAAACGCTCGAATAAATTGCAGGCCACCCGTCTCATCCTCCCCAATGCTTAGGAAATCGGTCCTCGACTTGGGTGTAGAAAATCGGAAAGCACCAAACAACAACGAAACATGAAACTCACAGTGCACAGTTTATCAGCTCGTTGATGAATCAATTAGCGGCGAGAGGATGATTTTAAGATCTGCACGGCCAACGGATCGCTCGCGGTGGATTGGGTAAAGGACCGCCCGGTTCGTCGCCACAGCTCGAAGGTCATTCTCATGAGCAGCTCACCCAAAACGCCCTTAGTCATAGTGCCGCCGGACGGCCGGCGCACGTCAGAACACACGCCCGGGCTAGAACAGATCGGGATTATGGTGTTTCTTCTCTTGTTTTTGTGCGCTCTGCTTTAATTTTTCGCGGCGCCCGACAAGGGGAGAGCTGGTAAAGAACGGCAGAAAAAAAGTTACCCCATCCCTGATAGCGCTGCTTAACCATAAGAAATCATTCTATCTGCCAGAATGCAATTTAACGCGAATCATTCGGCCCGTACGGTGAGAAAATTTCTAATCTGAACCTTACCATCTCGCTCCCCGTACGCGAATCTAGCCAGCTTACCGAGTCAAACCCTTTTCGTTGTCTGTTTTGTTGAGAACAGTACGATAAGGCTGATTTAATGGCTTCTTTTTTTTTGCTGCTACTGTGTTATATTGTTGTTCTATTTGGAACGGCAACAGGTACAATGTTGCTGCAGAACTGCTGCAGCTGAAAATTATATCCCATAAAGTCAGCGATGCAGTTGACATGGGCTGCAGGTGTCAAATCCCCCTATTGTAACAGAGAAATAAAAGGAAAAGGGGTTAATCTCGGAAATAGCTGCCCCTTTACAGCCCTTTAAATGTACAAGTAATGGAAGGTTTTCCTCAATATGAGCTCGATATTTGGGAATGGTTCATCGGTTTGAGCACAATCATTACTAATAACATAAGGTATAGTACTAAGATTCTTCATCTCGGTATTGACTAAGATTAGTCACTAAGCATTGCTAAATAAGACGATAAGATACAATAATATCTTTTAAAAATGAAAATACTTCCAAAATATCGACTCAATTCTTAGTTCAAACATTTCAAGACGACAGTTGTGAGCATCATTTTATTGAGCATTATCGCTCACAGCGCACGACGCTTCTACACCCCCGGGTTGGTAGAGAAAGGCAAAACGCTGCAACCTTCAAACGCTGGGACCGCACGCGGAAAGGTTCTGGTCAAGAACGACCCACTGGACAATTGGTGGCGTCGGTGCGGAATCATCCGCTTCTTATTACCCATCCGAGATTGACGCTGACCGGAAAATATTAATTATCACGTTCAGATCGCCGACGAGCAGCGAGCTAGCAGCGTCTTCAAAATAAGATCTCGTTTTTTTCCCTCTATCTCCCCGTTTCTCTGTAGGAGCTCTTTTTGTAATTAATTTTTCACTGCATGCTACCGCCATAATTGAAACGCGCGTGCATTAGTGCACGATTTGTCATGGGAAAACAGTGCCGATCGATTGCGAGTGCCGGGTGGAAAATTGTCCAGAACTGTTTCGTTCGCGATCTGCGCTCGAACCTCGATTCGGCTAACCGATTAGTGTTCACCCGTTTCTTGCAAGGGCTTTGCAGTGTCGCGGCAGTAAACAATGAAGAAGCATCGCGCGTGTTGATCACGCACATTGTTGCGTTCGCCTGAATGGGGCGACCCAATTAGGGTGGAAGGCTCTGTAGCCAGCGCATTTAAATCCAAACGACTTATTCTTCAGCCGGCAAAACCTTCACTTCCGCGCGCATCTGCCGGTTCCGAGTTCCGAGATACTATCTGCCCCTTGGTTCGAGGGTCATCGATTGGGGTTGTAATTCTTGGTTTAAGGTTTCATCAATCCGTCTACAGTTACCTTGACACGGCCGCGTGCACGCTACCCAGTATCGAGCAGATCAACGAGACGGTGAAGAACAGGAACAGTGCCAGAGCGGATCTGTCTCGTTCAAGGAAGGTACCGATTAGTGCGTGCAGATGTGTGAGGAAAAGTGGTAGCAGCTTACCGATTTGCATCCAGCAGCTTGAGCCAGATTTGAAGGCAAATACGCGTGAGGGTCACCCACAGCAGCATCACGGTTTCGAGCACACAGCCGGAAAGTTTGATCGTCTGCATGACGCACGGCTTCCAGCGCTGCCAGACGGTTGCATTTTCCGACGTCGACGTTTGCCGGCTCGCGTACGGGATCTGCTCCGTGGTGCTGTTCTCCAGCAGCGTCCGCAGGTACTGCAGATGCGGACAACGTTCCGCCGCACAGGAACAGTTCATGGCTTTTTGTTTTTAAATTTAGTTTAGAAAACGGGTAATTTTGTGTAGAAACTGGAGAAACGTTCTGATTCCCACCGCAAAACTGTCACTGGTTGGTTTGCAACAGTTTTTGTTGGGAGTGAACGGAGCACTCCATAGGCTGCTGTGTTTAGACCTTCAACAGCAGCCGGAGTCGGTTGCTGCCAGGCAACCATGCGCTCTTGAGATGGTTGTGCCAGCGCGTTTCCTTATTGCTCGCTTAGCATACAATCGATCGCCTTGGAAAGTAGGAACTACCCGGAGAAGAGCTCTAAAACGGGCGTGGTACGCAAATGAAGATGAAAATGGTGTTCGGGAAATAGTTTTGGGGGTTAGAATGCCGAGCAGTTCTTAGGTGTAGAATGATGGCCCATCCGGCACATCCTGTGATAGAATTATCATTTAAACAGCGTACGCTCAGCAGGAAGCATAGCTAATGACATGTTCATGTCTAACATTCTTCGTGATTAATGTCACGAGTATAGTATAAGTACTACCGAACTTAAATAGGTTTAAAAATAGACACCTTAAGGAAAATGTTAAAAATCTAGAGATATGTATAACCAGTAAGCATAAAAATGTGCCGATCTTATTTTACATTCATATTTCTTAGAAAATGTAACGCAGCTTTGACGTTTCTATCCAAATTTAAGATTATTCAATCAACTACAAACATGTGTTTGCTTTCCGTTGCTAATGCTTTTTGTTTATAAATAAGATATGTACTACTCTTTGTCGACGATAGTTCGATCTACCTTAAATTTTGAGATAGTAAAAACGATCCAATAGGTCGTAGAATGCAGCAACAATGACATCTGATTTCTGACGTAAGCAGCTGAAGTACCTCTAAACCTTTGGAAGCAAAGTATAGGATTTCATTGTCGGAATAGGCTCAAGTAAGCTACTCAAGTAGCAGCTTTAAAGTACCCGTTAATAGGGTCTTAAGGTTAATTGCCCCACCACGTCATAATCCAACTTTTAAACAGCGATCTTTGAAATGCCATGGAATATCTTTTCTATGACTAAAATGTGTCGTACAGTTCCTCATTTTGATATTGATTGAACACAGAAGAGGACCAAGCTATGGTAATATATTGCCTTTTTGTGATGTGTCTCTTTACCGTCGTGTGATTAACAACTTAATGTATGGCCGCCGTTTTTTTTTTCGGTGTTCCTTTCCACGAAGATTTTATAAATGCTCCAGTTGCTGGTTCATGGCTTAAATTACCACAAGGTGATATTTTTAATTGCTTCAATATCCATTCTTTTTCGCAGTTGTGTGCCTAATAATCATGGCAACTCAACAATTGACATCAAAATATGTTAAGTTTAGCAAAAACTGAATTTATTTCAAGTACTAAATCCCTTTTCCTTTACACCGAACATATGAGAAATTCTACACTTACGCATACAGTGCCCAACACTTTGAGGTACAACGTTTCTCGTGCACTCCCGTAAAATTATAAGCGCCTGGTACTATGCAATGCGCACTACGGTGGCAGTGGTGAATTCAACAGAACACGAAATCACCAATTCAAACCACGTGACTGCAAATCCGTTACGAATTGTTGGCCATCGTTGTGCGAATCCAATCGTGGTAGTAAGAGACGCGCGCAAACCCATCCGGATATCCGAGCCCGCACGGAACGCCAAAGTTCACCACTCCGACCAACTTTCCCTCGTACACCAACGGACCACCGGAATCACCCTTGAAGAAGAGTTGATGTTGGGTATCAAATGATTTGAAACAAAAGTTATCTCTCGTAAATTACTCACATTGCAGGCGCCCTCGCCAGACCGGGTCAGCGTGCAAAGGTGTCCCACGTCGACATGTTCGGGATAAAGGCTCTTGGCCTTGCAGTCTTCGTTCGTGAGCGTTACCACGTTCAGGCTCTGTAGCAGCGTTGGCACACTTCCGTCAGCACTGGTGCGTCCCCAGCCGGTCAACCGTACGGTAACGTTCGCCGGGACAACCTGTTCCGAGTATTCGATGCTTTGCACAATCTCCGAAAACTGTACCTCCTCCTTCAGACGTATCAAACCGATATCGTTGCGGAACTCGGGACTAGCGTAGTTGTGGTGAAACAATTGGTCCGGTTTGTATAGCTGGCCGCCCTCCTTCAAACTGTTTGTACCGACAAGCACTTGAATGTTGGTCGGTTCATGACTGTAAATCAAATTTGAATGTGATTATTGTATACCAGTGTGTTTTGGAGGATAAACGTACCCAACAATACAGTGTGCTGCCGTCAGTACCCAACGGCTGTTCAGCAGAGAACCGCCACAGTTATGACCGTGGCCGGGTATCTGCAGCGACACTTGATAGGGTGCTGATCCATTTTTCGCCACCTCTCCTCCAACTACTCGGTAGCCGTCGTCTAGCACCAGTTTCGGTAGTTTAGCTGCACTCACTACCAAACATGCCGACACAAGAATGAACGCTTTCCTTAGCATGATGCTATTTGACGATTCTCGGGAAGGAAAAACACACTAATGCTCTTGTGGAACGACTGATGCTCTCGTTTTGCTGCTTCGCTTATATACTGCTGATATGTTATCATCAGCTGTATTCTCAAGTAGATTTTCTACGACAGCGTTGATAGTTTACAACTAGAAAGGTAGAACCATGAACAAGTGCAACGTGTTTTGAAGAAGCTCATCGCTGGAATGTTGTCTCGTATTTTGATCATTCAAATCCAATTGCACGTGTATCGGCTGTACTAATTATGGCAATACCCGGTTTAGACAACGAAAACCCGCTGACAGTCCAGTAAGACAAGCACTTGAGCTTTAAGTAGCACCTCACGCGATATTCCATGCTTATCAATAATTGTATAAATATAGAAATTGTAGTCGTGTGCCGACATTAGTAATCAGTCAAACACAGCGGCGGATCTAACGGTAGGCGGACTAGGCGGTCGCCTGGGGCCCCGCCGATTTAGGGGCCCCGTAGATCGCCATTCTATAGTATGCCGTATGGAAAGAGTACTAGCGACAAGGGCCCCCAGAAGGATGGCCGATGGGGCCCCGAGGTTGGCGAAACATTTGCACCCCCCCCCGTCAGCAAAAATTTTAGAGTTTGCGACAGATGATTTGCGAAGGATTTGATTTGCGAAGGGGGCCCCGCTGAATCAATTGCACCCCCCCCCCCCCCCCGTCAGCAAAAATTGAAGAGTTTGCGACTGATGATCGAAGGGGGCCCCGACGGCATTTCAACTTTACTGTTCAATCTCCCAACAGCAACTTTAGTGCCGCTAAAAACCTCCCCCCCCCAAACAAACAACATTAACCATTACAGAGGGCCTCAACTCGTCGTTCCGCCTAGGGCCCCCGATACCCTTGATCCGCCACTGGTCAAACATTTGTGAAATCTTAGAAAAAGAGAGATATTAGTTCTACAAAATCGTATTATGTTGTATATTATGTCCACACATACGATGTGAACCTTTCCGATTTGTGTATGCCTTTGATTGACATTGATTTCTTTTCAGACGATTAATTTACCAGACATCTGTTTGTTGATTCGGTTGATCCCCTCACTTCAAACCAATTATTAAATCCGGGCCGCTCTGCACTGCACTATGGGCCAACACCACCACACAGATCAGTGGCGTTGAACCTATTCGAACGCGATGGGTTATTATTATTTGTTGTGTACATTTTTCTCAATTAAAAGAAAAGCAAAATGATCATATTTTCATAAAATTATTCTTTTTTATAGTATAATATATTAATAATATATTATAGATATATTTTTCTTTAAAGTAGTTGTTTTTTCTACGTCAACTTTAAACCACAACATACGAGTTTATTCGGTCTTTTTGAGTTTTTTGAAGTCAACAAATTGTTGAATAATTACAACCACTTCATGTCAATAACTGTGCCGTTTTGCCGGCCAGTGATCTACCGGTGATCCTCAAATCTTAGGACGATTGCGTATGCGATGTTTTTTTAATGTCCCTCAATCTCCTATGCAACAGTGACACTGATAAAAAATGTCTGACGATTAAGACACCGTCGCCTTATCACTGCAAGCCGAAATTCCATTCCGTGTCAGTTTCTCACTAATCTCCTTAATCTATTAGACCGTGCCGCACCTCACCGGTAAGAGGTAAGAGACTTTTGGACCCATGCCTATATCTACTTTGCTTACTTCGCAGATAAAAAATGTATCTGCTCTAATTATTCCGAGAAACGCGATGAACTGATTGTAACGTATATCTAGCTCCTTGAAAATTCCTTGAAAATTAGGTAACATTTCAAAAACTTATCTTAACAATTCGTGTCATAGCATTGCCTTGGAAAAAATCCGTTTCCTAAAGTATGCGCAACTGATTTGCTAAAGTTGCTTTACTGCTCATGGTATCGCGTATGCTGTCGAAGGGTTTGTAACATTAACTACCACGCCGCCAGTTTCCGGTATGGGAGGTGTACCCGCTCCTGCACCGTTGAAGGTGGATATGAACACGTTGACCAGCGTTACCATAAACACACCCGCCACGGAAAGATTGTTCATGTGCGAGGCTGCCTTTATCTCACTTCTGTTCTTCATGTTGTATCTGTTTTCACACAAAAAGACAACGCTCAGAACTGACAGCAGCATCTCTCACACCACACTAGAACTTACCTATTCACGTACAGCATCGATAGGCCAACGACTACCTGCATCACGAGACTGACGATGATCAGCATCAGACTGGTCATGTAGTACGGATGCTTGTCCCCCAGATCGATTACGTACCGCAGCTGATTCGTGTTTGCCGACAGCAGGGCAATGTCCATCATGTTCTGGGCGAACGATTTCTTCTGCACGAAGCTGCTCAGCTCTGCATTAATCTAAGGGGGCAGTAAAGACATACTTGTGAGCTCGTGCACGACTGTCGACAGCACAAAGTGTTGCATTGTTTACTTGTTTGTTGGTGGGTTCACGCTGGTCCGACTCTTCTGGAATGGAATTATATCATCAAAACATTGCAACATTGAAATGCCCGATAACGCACTTACCACTTTTCTGCAGTTGAAGTTGTCCCTTTTCCTGGTCACATATCTCCGGGGCAGGGTATGGTTTCTGAAGGAGAGGATCGTTTGATTGATATGAAACACAAATAGCAAAACAAACTAAAATACTGTTCATGCATTACACTTTCTTGGTACAGCATTAAGCTGGTGTAGGCCTTATTGCTTCTAGCGCATGGATAGTGTTTTAGTTAGTGAATTTCTCAACTGGTAGAGAGAGGAACGTCTGTACTGATTGAACGCTTGCGCTAGACTCCTTCTTTATTCCTTGTTTCCTTCATTCGTCCCCTCAATACAATTCCCAAGCAACAAATTCAAGTGACAGAAGGTCATACGTTTATACCGTACAAATTCATTACTCAACATAGCCGCCCCCCGTTGAAAGGTAGCTTTCAACCCTTATTACGAAACCTCTCTTTCTTCCTTCTGTCCGGGCAGTATACAGATCTTGGTGATGGCTCTTCTGTAAATTCCATCCTTCGTTTTCACATCAACCACTCGAACCAAGCCGTCATCACCAGGATAAATCTTCAGCACTCGGCCGAAGCGCCATTTTAGAGGGGGAAGGTTGTCCTCCTTCAGCAGGACCATAGTGCCCTCCCGAACGTTGTCTCGCCTTGAAGTCCACCGGGTACGCGGATGCAAACCAGACAAGTAATCTCGATTCCATCGCTTCCAAATCCGCCGAACATACTCCTGCAATTGTTGATAGCGGTCCAGGCGGTTGCCTGGAATCTCAGCATAAGATGGCTCAGGGACCGATGTAAGCGCCCGTTGAATCAAAAAATGACCAGGTGTCAGAATTTCCAGGTCCTCTGGATCGTTGGAAAGTGCAGCTAACGGTCGCGAGTTCAAACAAGCCTCCACTTGAACTAAGATATTTTCCAGGTCGTCTCGCCGCAAGATACTGGATCCTATCGTAGCCTTGAGATGCCGTTTCAGCGACTTCACTGCGGCCTCCCAGATCCCACCGAAATGGGGTGACCGCGGAGGGATGAAGTTGAAGGTGATCCCTTCCGTTCCGCAGTAAGTTGTAACAGCATCCTGATGTTGTTGTTTCTGGAACAGCTCATACATCTCCTTGAGCGCTCGATCAGCTCCCCGGAAATTTTTGGCGTTGTCGCACTGGATTACGGATGGTTTACCGCGACGAGCTATGAAACGCTTCAATGTAGAAATGAAGGCTGGAGTAGACAAATCGGCAATAAGCTCCACATGTACTGCCTTGATCACAAGACAGACAAAAACAGCAACATAGCATTTGATTGGAGCAGCCTTCTTGTTGGTTTGTCTATAGAATAATGGACCACACAGATCCACACCAGTGTTGTAGAATGGGAGAACTGGGTTTACGCGTTCGCTGGGCAAATCTCCCATGATTTGCTCTGCCGTTGTTGGTTTGGATCGGAAACAACTTACACACTCATATACGACCTTTCGTGCCAGGTTGCGTACGCGAAGGGGCCAGAATCTCTCACGCAGGCTAGATATGAGTTCTTGTTGTCCCGCATGCAGATATTGTCGATGATAAGAACGCGCAATCAGTAGGGTTAATGGGTGAGAAAACGCTAAAATTATCGGATGTTTGCGTTCATACGAAACAGGCGCGTTTCGCAAACGACCACCCACACGTAGGATACCCTCTTTCAGAATAGGTGTTAGCGTTTTCAGTTTTGAGTTCGGCTTGACCGCTCCAGTTTGACGAACATCCCGAAGCTCCTCAGCAAAGGTTTCTTGTTGGGCCAGACGAACGAGCGTTAGAGACGCTGACACTAATTCATCTATTTTTAGAAACCCCTTTCGTAGATTTCCGCGGTGTGTCGGTTGACAATTGTACATGAATCGCAGCAGATATGCCGTAAGTCGCACCAATTTTTCGTAAGATGAAGAAAGATCGAATAGAAAATTTGGCGGTACCTGTTGAGATGTGGCTACAATCGATCGCTCTTCCAAATCTTCCGAGGAAATTTCAGTATTGGGTTTGTTCGTAGGCCAAGCTTGACTTGGAAGATGCAACCATGAGGGCCCTTGCCACCAAAGTTGGGAATCCATGAGCTGCAAAGGCATCATTCCCCTGGAAATAATGTCAGCTGGATTGTGCTCGCTGGCCACATAACTCCAAGGCATCTTGTAGGTTTGGTGCTGGATTTCCGCAACTCGGTTCGCAACGAACTGTTTCCAACGGGAAGGACTGCTTGAAAGCCAATGAAGAACTATCGTCGAATCAACCCAGAAGTTGATTTTAAGCTCCAATTTCACCCCTTGCTTCACCTTCTGCCATAAGTGTGATAGTAACAACGCTCCCGACAACTCGAGCCGTGGAAGGGACACGTTTTTCTTCCGTTTGGTATTAGGTATCGGTGCCACCTTTGACTTAGCACATAACAACCGTACTGAGACTTGGCCATCGGACGATTCTGCTCGTATGTAGATACAGGCGCCATAAGCCCGTAGGGAAGCATCACTAAATCCGTGAGCTTCAATTCGCACTGTTCCACCAATTGCTCGTCGTGGAATTGTCAAGCTAGTCAGATCAGCGAGTTGTTCTCTGAAGCGCAACCAGAATTGTTGCCGTTCAGACTCCAAAGGTTCATCCCAGGTATTTTCGTTCTTCCAGAGCTCCTGCATGAAACACTTTGCTACTACAATGACTGGTCCTAACAGTCCAAGAGGATCGAACAACTTAGCTGCGTCTGATAACGCAATGCGTTTGGTGATGATTTCTGATTCCTTCCAACCAGGCACACTAAACCCTAGCTGGTCCGATGATGGCATCCATCTTAAACCCAAAGCCTTGATGGATGTGCTGCGATCGATGTTCAAAACATCTCCCTCGATTTGTAGTTCAGCTGGTATTTGCTCCAGTAACTCAGACGAGTTTGAAGCCCATTTGCGCAGGTGAAATCCTGCCGATTGTAGAAGCTGATTTATTTCGCTGCAAATAATCCGGCCATCTTCAACAGATTCCACACCGGTGATCATGTCATCCATGTAAAAATCTTGCTCGAGGACCTTGGATGCCCTGGGATATCTTGTTTCTCCTTCCTTAGCCAACGCTTGCAGACAACGGGTGGCCAAGTAAGGTGCGCAGGCTGTGCCGTACGTAACGGTTTTCAGCTGATAGATGCGAATTCTATCATCAGCAGATTCTTTCCACAGGATGCGTTGAAGTGGACGATCGGATTCCTTCACCCAAATTTGGCGATACATTTTTCAATGTCAGCCAAAATCGCAAATCTGGGTACTCTAAATCGGAGTAACAACGACAAAAGATCATCTTGCACTGAAGGTCCCACCATCAGTGCATCGTTGAGGGATACCCCTGTATCAGTAGAACTGGATGCATCAAATACGACTCTTAGCTTAGTCGTGAGGCTGTCGGGTCGTACTACACAATGATGTGGCATGTAATATGTCTTTCCAATGTCATGGCGGTCAGATGGAATTTCTTCCATGTGTCCTAGATCGAGATACTCCTGTAGGAATTTAGAATATTCCTGCTTCAATTTCGAGTCGATATTTAATCGCCTACAGAGCGATTGTAGCCGCCGTGATGCAGCTTCATAAGAGTCACCTAGTTGATTAAGCCTTTCAGTACGCGTTGGTAAGGCTACCACGAAACGGCCTTCGTGGTCTCGTGAAGTTGTTTGTACAAATGCTGCCTCACACTCAGCTTCCTCGACGGATAACATCGCAGGGGAGTAGCAGCCTTCCAGTTCCCAAAACCGGCTTAGTTGGTCATTCAGCGTCATGACGTTGAGCACTAAGGAAGAGTGTGTTAGACCTTGGCTTACCTGACCTGAGACAATCCAACCCAGCTCCGTGTTTTGCAGTAGTAGTTTTGGGCTATTCAACCGAAGAATGTTACCCAAAAGTAGATCGTTGTAACCTTCTCGCCCAATAAGTAGATCAATTGGCCCTGGCTCATAGAAATGAGGATCCGCCAACGTCACTCCCTTCGGTAGGTTCAATCCTTCCGGATTGACTGCATGTGCTGGCTGGTCCCACGTCACTTCTCGCAGCACATGGAACTTCCAGCTTGCCTTGAAGGTAGAGCAGTGAGAGTGGATAGCAAGGCTCACAGAATGATGAGACGAATGCTGTGCCTTCCCTATTCCACCAAGCAGATGATGCTCGTTCCTCTTCTGGACTCTCAACAGCTGTACCAATCGTTCCGTAACAATGTTGATCTGTGAACCTCCATCCAGTAAAGCTCGAGCCCAGATACGTGTTCCGTCAACATTCACTACTTGTACCATTGCTGTTGGTAACAGGATTATTTTTTCGAAATTGTTGCGCGCACAATGTTGAACAATAGAAGCCGGTGTAGCTGCTTCTGCATTTGATGTAGACGGCAGTGATGACGCTGATGCTAATGACGACTGATCAATTGGAGAATTCGGTTTGTGAAGCATCGTATGATGATTTCGCTGACATACACGGCAAGATCCGGACGAACAATCCTTTCGCTGATGACCCGCCGACAAACAGTTAAAACACAACTGTCCGTTCCTCACTAGCTCGTGTCGCTTTTCCACAGATGCATTTCGAAACACTTCGCACAGGTACGCAGCATGTGAAGCCCTTTTGCAGAATGAACAAACCTTTGTGGCCGGCTTAACCACGCTGTACACTTCGTTGCGGGTTTTCATTCTGACTCCAGCTGTTGTTGCTTCACTTGTTCTATTCCTGTCTGGAGCCATGGCTTGCATAACAGTTGCTTGGCTGCGAAGGAATTTCATGATCTCGTCATACGTGGGAACATTGGTTGAGCTATGATGTATTTCCCATTGTTTAAGTGTGGCCAGGTCTAATTTAGAGCAGACCATGTGAGCTAAGAGCACGCTCCATCCTTCCGTGGCCACTCCCATTCTAGTCGTCATTTTAACACCACGCTCAAAACTGTCAATTAAAGAAATCAGTGATTCGTATGATTCCTTTTTCATGTGTGGTATCGCAAATAATCCATCAAGATATCGTTTCACCACTAGCTTTTTGTTTTCGAATCGCGATTTCAATACTTCCCAGGCAACAGAATAATTTGCGTCGGTGATTTCGATGTCTCCTACTACGTTAAGAGCATCCTTTTGAAGAGAGCCTTTTAAGTATCGTAGCTTGTCTACGTCGGCTAAATTCTTATTGCGATCAATAAGACTGAGAAAGGCATCTCGAAACGGTAACCAATCTTCCATCTTTCCATCAAAAGTTGGCAAGCGCATTTCGGGAAGTTTTGTGTGTGGCATGGTATCGCGTGTTGGTGTGGAAACTACACTTGATGACAAGTTTCTTTCAATTGCCAATGAAAGCTCAAAATGGCGGTTCTCGAAAGAGGCGTACTCTTCTTCTTCTTGTTCGAACTGTGCATTGGAAGAAGAAACCAAATTGTTGGTGTGCCATGTTTCATATTCCGTGGATAGCATCGACAAGCGTGACGCACATCCTTTCAGAAAAGCGGCATCCGCTCTTGTTGCATGCTGTAGTGCTTGATCAATGCGGTCCAGCCTTTGGTCGAAATGCTGACGCATTCGCTTTCTTTTCTCCGCCAGCATTGCTGCTGTTGGAAAAGTAGGACTTGAATTTACTGATTCAAAACCTTCAAACTCACTCTCCGAAGCTTCTCTTGCCACGGCTGCCCTCAGTATTGGATTGGCTTGGACATGATCGCTGTCTGATGCAGCTTGCACATGTGATACACGATGCGATGCGTCTTGTTCCTCAAACGCCGCCGACGTCGTTGGAACTGGTGAACCAGGCATTTTCACTTGTAACAAAAACACTTTTCACAACACTGAATGTTCGTAAAATAGTTCAATTTGTCCCGTACACTACCCGTAGAATTAATTCAAACCACGCGGTTTTATTGTTCGCACACTCACGCACACACCCGGATTAACACGCGCGGATCGTATTCTTCGCATACACTCACACACGCACACACTCGGATTAACACACGCGAAACTTTGCTTTACCCGAGAAGAGAGAATTGTTCACTCGCGCACACGCTCACTCCGTTTGAATAACGCGCGCGAACCTTTATCTTAACCCGAAAAGAGAGAATTGTTCACTCGCGCACACGCTCACTCCGTTTGAATAACGCGCGCAAACCGTATTGTTCACAATACGTTTGTTAGCACCGACCACGTTTTCCACGAATTAAAACGTTCGATATGCCTTAAGCAGGGAACTTGCCTCCTTGCACTGAAAACACTTCTTGCGTATTCGAACGACTGATGATCGATCACAAGCAAAAAGATACCGTACCGACCGCGTTTCCACAGATTGAAAACGTTCGATGTACGTGTATAGGGAACTTGCTCACCTACACTTGAAACATACAACTTTGAATTCAATGTTCACTAACACTTGAACAATGTATTGTTCAACAAGCGTCCAAAAGACTGAGGCTTGACCGTCAGAAACAATAACTGGCACCGACCACGTTTCCACGTATTGAAAACGTTCGATATGCTTTGTACAGGAACTTGCAAACCTGCACTGGTAATTTCTTGTGAATTCGAACGGCAGCGGTTCGACGACACACAATAATGTATCGCACCGACCACGTTTCCACAGATTGAAAACGCTCGATGTGCGTGTGTAGGTAACTTGCGCACCTACACTGGAACAAACGATACCACCAACGACGTTCCACGAATTGGAAGTCAGGTACTCGGTTTGTGGGAACACTTGCACTCCCGCACTGAAGCTACACAACACTTCTCACCGAAAACGTTCTACACTTTGAACGCTCGATGCACCAAATGTTGCGTATCTGGACTTCACAATTAAGCCACTTGTGAAGTGCACGATCTAACGCATGCGTATGCTCAAGTATGAGCCTGTCCGAACGCGCACGGCTATTTTACACGCACACTGAATGTCCTAGTGTCCAACTCACACTGTGACACTCGCGCGAACAATACACTGCCGTTATGCACACTTCCTCAATCTCTCTACGAGTATCGAAACAGCAAACGCACAATACACTGCCACTAATGCACCCGTGTGCAACGAATTGTCGTTATCTCGATAGCCAATTCTATCCGGTTCTACGAAGGACCATAATGTTTTAGTTAGTGAATTTCTCAACTGGTAGAGAGAGGAACGTCTGTACTGATTGAACGCTTGCGCTAGACTCCTTCTTTATTCCTTGTTTCCTTCATTCGTCCCCTCAATACAATTCCCAAGCAACAAATTCAAGTGACAGAAGGTCATACGTTTATACCGTACAAATTCATTACTCAACAGATAGCTTGGTTCGTCATTTTCCGATTCCACTACACTGTTGAAATCGTTGTCGTCGCTGTCGTGATCGTTCCCAGGAGGGCCCGTTCTTGGGCCTGGTCTAAAGCTCACCAGCTCAGACATCTTGAGGGCACTATTCACTCTACAGCTGAAAAGACACGACTGAGGCACGAGGAACAGGTTTTGATAAAAACGGTCCAAAACTGAGCGGTATCTTTGATACGACGCTTTCTTGTTATCGAAAAGATTGTGTGCACACAACTGGACTGATAAAAGCAGATTTAAATCAATGCCAATGGGACGTCACACGAGAGTGGCTGATATGGAAATCTAAATGAGAAACAGAGTTTGAGTAACTCATTTTGGAGAGTAATTTAAACAAACAAAAAAAAGGACGATAGACTTGAACTTAAACAGCTCTATCACATCTTGAAGAGTTTAAAAATAGATTTATTCAAATTAGTCGAAATTGAATAAATTTCTTGAATAAAAAATGAATTTCTAACGTCATCTCTAGATTTAAATTAACAATAATAATTATAAAATATTTCCATAATTTTATGACAAGTTTTCCATAATTTTATATTTTATTATTTCGCATTCATTAGCTTATCTCAACTACACTGCAATAGATCACTTTGAATTGTTAGCCATCGTCGTGCGAACCCAATCATGATAGTACGAGACACGGGCAAAACCGTCCGGATATCCTAAAGCACATGGAACGCCAAAGTTCACCACTCCGACCAGCTTTCCTTCGTACACCAGTGGGCCACCAGAGTCACCCTGGGAAAATAAAATCTTTAGTATATACAAATACATATCAGTTAATATTATATAAAATCACTTACATTGCACGCTCCTTCGCCTGTTTTAGTCAGTGTGCAAAGATGTCCAACATCCGTATAGCCTGGATCGCCTCCCTTCTTATTGCAATCCTCGTTGGACAGCGTTACAACGTTCAGGCTCTGCAGCAGCGTTGGTGATGGTCCGTTTGCACTAGTACGACCCCAGCCCGTCAGCCGTACCGTCGCATTGGCCGGAACCGCCTTTTCCGAGTACTCCACACTCTGCACAAGCTCCGAGAACTGTACCGGTTGCTCTAGTCGCACCAAACCAATGTCATTATGGAACCGGGGAAGATTGTAACGGCTGTGGTACAGCAGCTTGTCAACCTTCAGGAGTTCGCCTCCCTCCTTGAGACTGTTTGTGCCGACGAGTACCATCAAATCACCGGGAGCATGTCTGTGACGATAAAATATAAAACTCGATTATCAAAGACACTTACGTCTACGGTAAAGTCGACACATACCCGACCAGACAGTGTGCTGCCGTTAGTACCCATCGATCGTTTAGCAGCGATCCTCCACAGTTGTGACCCCAGCCGGGAACCTGCAGCGATACCTGGTACGGGGCCGAACCGTTCTTCGCTACCTCTCCTCCAACTACTCGGTTGACGTAGTTGTCATCCAGCACCAGTTTTGGCACCTTGGCTGCACTTACTACTAGGAGTACCGAGGCAACAGCAAAGACCTTTCGTAGCATGATGCTATTGGGAGAATTGGTACTGTTTGGTACACCGTCGGCGAACGGTTACACTTTTATACCACACATCAACCCCTTTATCTACTTGGAGTAGTTTCATTAGGTTAATCTTCTAACCTTCTGCGATGATCCTACACGCAAGCTTAATGATAGGCCGCAGCGAAACCTCAAGAGTGCATTCAGATGTAAGATAGTAAAACTTTATGGCCAAGATCACAACAAACGCATCTTTGTCCCTGTGGGGAGATTTGCACTCATCGTTATATCATTGCAACGCAGCAAAAAAATACAATAAATTTCATGTGACCGATACATTTGCTTCGTCGAGGAAATGACGTATGATGCTTTTGTGCTGCTTCGGTTAACATCAAATGCTACACATTATCGATAATCGAACACGATTAGACCCCGTGTAAACCCCTGTCTGGACGATGTCAAGAGTGCTCCAAACCGAAGCGATTGAAAGTGAATCCGTAAAGCTAGAACGTGCATCAGGAAGTGGCACACAGTATCGCAATGAGCGCCAAGTTCACATCCGATCAGCTTTGATCGCCCACTTGATTATTCTACAAGTTTTTGTTTTGTTCGTCTATGCAGTTGGAGCCATTGGAGGGAATTTCCCAGTCGCGGTTCCAATTGTCGTGTGCCCTTAGAGAGCTCTATGGTAGAGTACACCATAAACCTGGCTAATAAAGGAAAAGTGAGACATAATACAGATTAAATTATATTTAAGAAAGGTTTAAACGCAAACGCAGTGTATTCCAGGGCAACAAGATACTTGAGACTTGATAAAAAAAAATAATAAGGAAGGTATTTCAGCGAAAGATTTCTCTTCCTTCACGGTCAGGAGGCACAGGGATGATTTGTTCGGGATCCCTGATAATCCGGGATCAAGGAATGTTTATGATTTGTGTTGTTGTGTGGAAACAACAAAGAAATGTTTTCTATTCTTAGAGTGAAGTTTACAAGAATACTTTGCCGTCCCACCCATTGGATCTCGTTTGAAAGCGATGAAGAAAAGTCTGAGACAAATATATGGTATGGTCTTAAATCTGGATAGCAACTCTCTTTATTTTTTGGACATTCTTTCTTGCAGTGTGCCCGATGATCGGACACATTTAACCAAACGGATAACATGCTGGACTTCATCGGTGGGATATGGTCATCGGTGGGATATGTTCACAGAATCGATTCTTTGGACCGCAGAGCGCTTAGCTTAGGTTATGTAATACGCAGATGATCACCCAAACCAGTTGATAGACCTATTGTTGTGTCCGCACAAATGAAACGTGAGACGGTGTGGACGGCGCAAACAGAATATGTTATATTATCACTATCTTTGGTATGGGTACAATAAACATGGGTAATAAATAATATAAACGCAACACACACAACGCGGGGAGAGGACGACTAGTCCTTCTCGCGCCGCGATCCTCACTAAGGACGTCACCGGATGACAGCCCTGCTGTCAACAGTGAGCCCTCAGGATGAGGCAGCGGTCTGTCCACAACACCTATAATTACTGATATCAAATGATGTTACAATCATATTGGTCAATATTGGCAGGCTACGTGGTCATTTTTCCATAAAATGAAGACTGTCCGTCTTTCAGTGGACCACATACATTGCATAACTTTTATCATATTTATGCGTGGTGTTCCAAGATTTTAAAAGATATCTGCCTGATTTTTTGCAGTGACATAGCTGAAAAGTGCCCTCAACGATGTGTGTTTTTTTTTTCGATATTTGGTCTAGAGAACTATACAGTGTTACGAGCCGAGCCTCTCCGGCAGGCCACGCGAAGGATTGGCTATCAGCAAGAGTGGCAGGGTCGTAGCGGAGGAGAAACAAGCAGCACTTGTGAACAGAGTCTTTGACATTTTGCCTACTAACCAGTCCTTCCCGCTAGTTGCTTCTAACCCAAAGGTTGTGAAGCCTATGCAGACGGAAGGGGGTGTTTGGCTTGGAAATCCAGGGGTTCTGTCCTTTTTCGGATTATATTATTATTATTAACGGATAAGGATAAACAATGGTTAGTAGCATCAAATTGGTGAAGAAAGAAATTTATAATCGCGTGCGTAGCAGTACAGGGTGCCTCAAAGTCAGGTAATAAGGGAAAGTATGAGATGTCGGGTCTCGTAGTACAGTCGTCAACTCGTACGACTTAACAACATGCCCGTCATGGGTTCAATCCCCAAATAGACCGCGCCGCCATACGTAGGACTGACTATCCTGCTATGGGGGGGAATCAATTAGTCACTGAAAGCCAAAGCTCACAAGTGGGTACAGGCAGGCCTTGACCGACATCGGTTATTGAGTCAAAAGAAGAAGAATGAGATGTCCGACTTTATGTGGCCACTACTGTATGTGTATTTCATACCAATCGTATCGATTTCTTACTAATACATATGGCCAGACAGTTTCTTGCTCGCTAGCTTAGGTTATGAAACGAGCTCAAGTGTTCGTCGCATGAGATTTTTTTACACTTGATCGTACAACATGATCGGGTGAATTAAACATACTACCAGCATGTCTCCCGTAAAAAAGATTGATTGATTGATAAACCACAAGAACTAGAATACACTGAGAGGTGCCATTTTTGCAGAACCATAAAACTGTTTCTTTAACAGTTTGTTTATTTTTGTTCATTTCCTTCTTTGCTTCGCTTCCTGACGACCGAAACAAAGTGGATTAGAACAGCGGTCGGCAAACTTTTGAGGCAAAGGGCCAAATTTAGTAAATGATCTAAAGCCGTGGGCCAGGAGAATGCGGTTTTTCTATTATTGTGATTTAATTATTACATTATATAATTTTAGAAACAAAATAATTGGTTGATTATATCAAGCAATGCGATTGGTATTATTGCATTTTTCCTATAATTGTGTCCCATCGATTTGTTCTGCACCAACGTGATGCAAAAACTACTGTAACAATTTTGTAGCAAAAACTTAGGATGAATTGATGAAAATCGAAGGTACAACCTAAATCATCCATGTCTTCGTCCACCATGGTGAAAATTCCTAATAACTGACGAAAGGCAATTCGCAAAGTCTTTAATTTATTTGTGCAAATAATCTGAAATAATTCCCTTTCAACAGATGTAAAAGTAAAGAAATTATCTCTCCTAGTTTTTTTTCTACAGCCAGCCGAAAATGGCATATTTTCGTCACAGTCATTATCAGGTACACGGTGGCGGTGCAAATCGAACCACAAACCATGGTTGATTGAAACTTGTAGAGTTTAATTAAAACCAGCTCCGACAAGTCACAAAGCACAAGCGACAAACTTCACTTTAAAGTTTTAAAGTTTTTTACATTATCATGCAAAAATTACGGGGATATTCACCTCGAGCTCGAACATACTGAACGGTCCGTCATTCCACAGTACTTTAATTAAAAGTTGAAAAAGTACGATGGTTTAATATGGTATTCTAAAAGATATACAGTAATTTGTATACGAATAGTTTCTTCCCATCTTTCAAAATCAGTCAAATACTTTCGCGGGCCGGATTGAATGTTGTGGCGGGCCGCATTTGGCCCGCGGGCCGTACTTTGCCGACCGCTGGATTAGAATAATTCATGAATATGTTGTAAAAATTACAACCCCCCTTATTTATTTCAAACTTATCGTGTACACAAGTGGAATCCTATATGCTTTTCTGTATCTGTTAATTAACCAAGTCCTGTAAAGCCTAAGACAGTTGCAGGCTGCATCGTCAAATAAAAACAATACGCAGACAACGACTTCCTATGTTTGTACCCCATGCGACTGCCAGAGATCGAAATAACATAAGATATTATGTAAACCTTCCGGTTTACGTTCGATTTCAGGATGATACAAGACCCAATCATGAGCTTTTACTCACAGTAAATAGAAAATAACCCATCTTTAGGTTCTAACCCTTGAACAAATGACTTGTTTATTTGTCTTTACTGCACGAATTCCAATAGATACAGCTACATTTCATTACGAGTTGTTAGCCATCGTTGTGCGAACCCACTCATGGTAGTAGGAGACACGTGCGAACCCATCCGGGAATCCGCGACCGCACGGAACGCCAAAGTTCACCACACCGACCAGCTTTCCCTCGTACACCAATGGGCCACCGGAATCACCCTGTAAAACATCAAAGCTACTGCTTAATACTGTCGAATTTGCACACCAAAAATGCGATCACTTACATTGCACGCTCCCTCGCCAGCCTTGGTCAGTGTGCAAACATGCCCCAAGTCGACATTCTCCGGATTGCCCATCTTTGCCTTACAGTCTTCGTTCGACAGCGTTACAACATTCAGGCTCTGCAGTAGCGTGGGAACATTCCCATTAGTGCTGGTACGACCCCAGCCCGTCAATCGCACCGTCGCATTGACCGGGACCGCCTTCTCCAGGTACTCCACGCTCTGCACAAGCTCTGAGAACTGTACCGGTTGCTCCAGCCGCATCAAACCGATGTCATTGTGAAACTGGGGACGATTGTATCGGCTGTGGTACAGCAGCTTGTCAACCTTCAGAAGTTCGCCTCCCTCCTTGAGACTGTTTGTGCCGACGAGTACCATCAAATCACTGGGCTCATAGCTGTCGGGATAGAACATATCATCGTGAGCACTTGAACATCCAAGGCACTTTCTTCTACGGTAAAGGCAACACATACCCGACCAGACAGTGTGCTGCCGTTAGTACCCATCGATTGTTTAGCAGCGATCCTCCACAGTTGTGACCCCAGCCGGGAACCTGCAGCGATACCTGGTACGGGGCCGAACCGTTCTTCGCTACCTCTCCTCCAACTACTCGGTTGACGTAGTTGTCGTCCAGCACCAGTTTTGGCACCTTGGCTGCACTTACTACCAGGAGTACCGAGACAACGGCAAAGACCTTTCGTAGCATGATGCTTGTTGATGAGAATTCAAAAATGACGATATAACTATTCCTGCTGATAGAGCTACCGATTTGTGATTGGTGCTCTGTCTGGAAACTGTTGCGCTTTTATACAACGAACCGGTCGTTTTTCTTTTATCAATTTCGAGTAGTTACACTAGTGTCATGGCAGCGAAAAGATTATCCTGAACGGCCGGTTCAAGTGCATTAAATTGCTCAAGTTTATTGTTAAATGGCCAAGGAAATGAAACGTCGATTATCTAACGCGATTATTATAACGCACAAACACAATACAGTTGCTAGAAAGTTGTTCGCGTTCGTAAGATGGATGAAAGCGAATTAGAGCTGTCTGGACAACATTAGGAGGTGTTAATAAGCATGTGATTAGAACTAAACCGTAATATGGAAATACTTACATGGAGTAGTTTACTTTTATTGTATCTCTATTTTACGTTTGATGCACCTTCACCTTGATGGCTGTTCTTACTGAATAGTAAAATTGCTGCATAGCGTATTTTATCATAAATAATATTTTTCTTTTCTCCTGTTTCATCATTTCTCGTGCACCACTTGTGAATGGCTTGAAGCAATTCGATCTCTTCAATGTTTAAGCTATCACGATCGAGTACACTGCTGACCATTTCGTACGATAAATCCGATCGAGCAGACGAGCCACGTCTGCAATGGCACAAACATTTTCAGCCATCAACGCTCCATACAGATAATCCCACATTGCTTTCTCCAATGCAGTGATGCCAGTGATGACACGAAGTTATGGCTGAACACGCACTACCACGAAATCTGTTTCATTCGAAGCGGGAAACAACGATTGTCAAATCGAAATCGTACGTCCGACGTTATCTGTCAAATCCCATATAAAACTCGTCCGATGAGCGTTGACACGGGCCTTATAGGGGAAACATCACCGTTCAAATAGACATAGAGCGCGACGTTGGCAACGAAAAATAGCTCAAATTTCACTTCGTGTAGATCAAAATAGCTCATTTGACTCTGGCAACCAACTAGTTTTATACAGTGTCATACCTTTTATCCGGCTATCCGTTTATCTGTGCTGTTGAGAAATGACAGTTCATACAAAGGTGACATTGCGTTCTGAGAAGAATATTTGAAAAAAACAGTTATACAGGGTTTCCCACGATTTATTGGTCAGTTCCCATGATTTTTTGGTGCGTTCCCACGATTTTTTGGTCGTATCCCATAGATTTTTGGTTCGTTCCCATAATTTATTGGTATTTTCCGATTGGATATCAATACAATTGCACCAACAAATTCTGGGAAACGACCAAAAAACCGTGGGAACGCACCAAACAAACATGGGAACCCACCAAAAATTGATGGGAACCAACCAATAAATCGTGGGAAACCCTGTAAGAGCACATTGTCATAACAAAAAACACAATAATTCATGGCAAATTTCAAATATTCTCATTGAAAAAACATGAAATTAATAAAAACAGGTTTATTTTTATCAAAAAATAAGAATATTTTCCATAACTTAATCAGGAATTGATGGTGAAATATATAATTTGACTCATTATCCGTGTTATTCGCATATCCGGGCGAGGTCAGGTACCGAGAAACCCGGATAAACGGCACTCCGCTATATTTGAAAACACACAAAAATAGGTTAAAATGTGTTCAAATCTAATTTTTTGCGTTTGGCATTACAGGGTTTACCTAGCCAATCCGGCATCGTCAAAGCGTTATCGGTCGACGTAAATACTTTTTCGGGCGTCGAAAACCCTCAATTGGGCACTGTCATTTCTATTCGGGCCTTGTGAAGTATGAATCGGGCAAAGTACAGAATGAATTGGGCCTACTTTATATTTTGTTGCTTTCTAGCTGTAAAACAATACTTTTTTGCTAGTAGTTGAACTGATATGTATGAAAATTCACTATTTTTAAGTTTAATCACATAAAAAAATATTCAAATTCCTTTTTTAAATTTTTTAATTCAAACCCGTACAATGCAATTTGGGTTTATATTTTTTTAAAAATATAATATGTTTGGTGATTTAATTAGGTAAACATTTTAAAATAATATATAATAAGTTAAACAACATGCAAAATACGTATTTAACACCTTCAAGAATAGGACGCTTTCATTCTGTACTATGCCCGATTCATACTTCACAAGGCCCGAATAGAAATGACAGTGCCCAATTGAGGGTTTTCGACGCCCGAAAAAGTATTTACGTCGACCGATAACGCTTTGACGATGCCGGATTGGCTAGGTAAACCCTGTGATGTGGCTTGTGAACAAACTAGATAATTGGATTTCGGACATTTCGGATGAAGCAAAAATGTCGCGCAAGACGAGCAGCTCGCTCTACGTCTATTTGAACGGTAAGTATCATCGCCTCGATCCGTCAATTTGACAATCGTTGTTTCCCGCTTCGAATGAAACAGATTTCGTGGTAGTGCGTGTTCAGCCATAACTTCGTAATTTCTTTGTGAGCACAAGCACAAAGCCAGTGATCAGCAAATGGTGTCGGGTCTCTCATCCTCTTATTCCATAACATTCCAGATATCAAATTCATTCTACCGCGTACTTCAGAATTGTTAGCGCCAGTATGATCAATCATTCGGATCAGGTTTTAGTGAGCCTAGGAGAATTATGCATATCGGATGATTATTCCGATGTAACATTCGTCGTAGAAAACGAGCGCATTTCAGCGCACCGCGCCATCCTAGCAGTACGGTGTGAGTACTTCCGGGCGCTTCTGTACGGTGGTCTGGAGGAGAGTAAGCAGAGCGAAATAACGCTTGATGTATCGTCGACCGCCTTCAAGCACTTGCTCCGATACATCTACACCGGCTCCTTGGAGTTGAAGGACATGAAAATGGACAACTTGTATAGTTTGCTCGGATTAGTCCACGAATATGGCATCACTGCATTGGAGAAAGCTATCTGGGATTATCTGTATGGAGCGTTGATGGCTGAAAATGTTTGTGCCATTGCAGACGTGGCTCGTCTGCTCGATCGGATGGATTTAATGGAGAAATGTTATGAATTTATTGATGAAAATACGCTGAGTGTAATGGAACACGAATCCTTCTGCAATTTATCGTACGAAATGGTCAGCAGTGTACTTGATCGTGATAGCTTAAACATTGAAGAGATCGAATTGTTTCAAGCCATTCACAAGTGGTGTACGAGTAATAGCGAAATAGGAGAAAAGAAGAAGGTTATTTATGATAAAATACGCTATGCAGCAATACCAAGAAAAAATCTAATTTCAACTGTGCGACCTACTGGCATTGTAAATTCCGATCAGCTACTGGATATAATATTCACGCAAGACGGTACAACCAAAGAACAAGAAGTTCATCCATATCGAGCTATCTCACGTAAGTTTAAAGAACTCTTGTAAATTGTATTAGTAAGATATTAAAAAGCTTATTATACTCGTTATATCCCCAGTGCCGGGTAAAGACGTGGCCGCAAACGCTAAAGTGGAATGGACAACGAATGGAGAACGTAATCAAGCTTGTTTTAAACTTGGGAAACGATACTTTATTAACTACATTCATCTTAATCTGAATAATCCAACAAACTCCAAAATATTTATTCCTCTGAATAATTATTCCTACTCCAAAACCGAAAGTCTATCGGTATCATCCGATGGCAAAACATGGTCAACCGTTTCAACAGGAACAAAGAATTACTCTTATTTTACTTCCCATCCAAGTGTTAGTTTCCTTGAGCAACAAGTTCGCTACATTCGTTTCGAGTCTCCATTTTATAATTCCAGCAGTAACATTTCTTTGTCGGCCATATTAAAGCAAGAATGATAAATAATTAATTGCTTTCTAAACCTCGTTAATATAATCCCATTTTGACTAGATTGATCCCAAGACTAGATAATCCCATTTTGAATTATATTCAAGGTATATTCGTTGAAATCTTTGACCTTTGATCTGTTTTCTGTTAATTTGAATTTATAAAAATAAACTTGGAATATTTCAATCGTGTTTACCTTTTTTACGCTTAATTTGTGTCAGTTCGTTAATGTTGGTTTTTTAGTTATGGGATTGAGAAATATTGTGCAATATCTTAATCAATTTTACTACTTAGTAAGAACAGCCAGCAAGGTGAAGGTGCATCAAACGTAAAATAGAGATACAATAAAAGTAAACTACTCCATGTAAGTATTTCCATATTACGGTTCAGTTCTAATCACATGCTTATTAACACCTCCTAATGTTGTCCAGACAGCTCTAATTCGCTTTCATCCATCTTACGAACGCGAACTACTTTCTAGCAACTGTATTGTGTTTGTGCGTTATAATAATCGACGTTTCATTTCCTTGGCCATTTAACAATAAACTTGAGCAATTTAATGCACTTGAACCGGCCGTTCAGGATAATCTTTTCGCTGCCATGACACTAGTGTAACTACTCGAAATTGATAAAAGAAAAACGACCGGTTCGTTGTATAAAAGCGCAACAGTTTCCAGACAGAGCACCAATCACAAATCGGTAGCTCTATCAGCAGGAATAGTTATATCGTCATTTTTGAATTCTCATCAACAAGCATCATGCTACGAAAGGTCTTTGCCGTTGTCTCGGTACTCCTGGTAGTAAGTGCAGCCAAGGTGCCAAAACTGGTGCTGGACGACAACTACGTCAACCGAGTAGTTGGAGGAGAGGTAGCGAAGAACGGTTCGGCCCCGTACCAGGTATCGCTGCAGGTTCCCGGCTGGGGTCACAACTGTGGAGGATCGCTGCTAAACAATCGATGGGTACTAACGGCAGCACACTGTCTGGTCGGGTATGTGTTGCCTTTACCGTAGAAGAAAGTGCCTTGGATGTTCAAGTGCTCACGATGATATGTTCTATCCCGACAGCTATGAGCCCAGTGATTTGATGGTACTCGTCGGCACAAACAGTCTCAAGGAGGGAGGCGAACTTCTGAAGGTTGACAAGCTGCTGTACCACAGCCGATACAATCGTCCCCAGTTTCACAATGACATCGGTTTGATGCGGCTGGAGCAACCGGTACAGTTCTCAGAGCTTGTGCAGAGCGTGGAGTACCTGGAGAAGGCGGTCCCGGTCAATGCGACGGTGCGATTGACGGGCTGGGGTCGTACCAGCACTAATGGGAATGTTCCCACGCTACTGCAGAGCCTGAATGTTGTAACGCTGTCGAACGAAGACTGTAAGGCAAAGATGGGCAATCCGGAGAATGTCGACTTGGGGCATGTTTGCACACTGACCAAGGCTGGCGAGGGAGCGTGCAATGTAAGTGATCGCATTTTTGGTGTGCAAATTCGACAGTATTAAGCAGTAGCTTTGATGTTTTACAGGGTGATTCCGGTGGCCCATTGGTGTACGAGGGAAAGCTGGTCGGTGTGGTGAACTTTGGCGTTCCGTGCGGTCGCGGATTCCCGGATGGGTTCGCACGTGTCTCCTACTACCATGAGTGGGTTCGCACAACGATGGCTAACAACTCGTAATGAAATGTAGCTGTATCTATTGGAATTCGTGCAGTAAAGACAAATAAACAAGTCATTTGTTCAAGGGTTAGAACCTAAAGATGGGTTATTTTCTATTTACTGTGAGTAAAAGCTCATGATTGGGTCTTGTATCATCCTGAAATCGAACGTAAACCGGAAGGTTTACATAATATCTTATGTTATTTCGATCTCTGGCAGTCGCATGGGGTACAAACATAGGAAGTCGTTGTCTGCGTATTGTTTTTATTTGACGATGCAGCCTGCAACTGTCTTAGGCTTTACAGGACTTGGTTAATTAACAGATACAGAAAAGCATATAGGATTCCACTTGTGTACACGATAAGTTTGAAATAAATAAGGGGGGTTGTAATTTTTACAACATATTCATGAATTATTCTAATCCAGCGGTCGGCAAAGTACGGCCCGCGGGCCAAATGCGGCCCGCCACAACATTCAATCCGGCCCGCGAAAGTATTTGACTGATTTTGAAAGATGGGAAGAAACTATTCGTATACAAATTACTGTATATCTTTTAGAATACCATATTAAACCATCGTACTTTTTCAACTTTTAATTAAAGTACTGTGGAATGACGGACCGTTCAGTATGTTCGAGCTCGAGGTGAATATCCCCGTAATTTTTGCATGATAATGTAAAAAACTTTAAAACTTTAAAGTGAAGTTTGTCGCTTGTGCTTTGTGACTTGTCGGAGCTGGTTTTAATTAAACTCTACAAGTTTCAATCAACCATGGTTTGTGGTTCGATTTGCACCGCCACCGTGTACCTGATAATGACTGTGACGAAAATATGCCATTTTCGGCTGGCTGTAGAAAAAAAACTAGGAGAGATAATTTCTTTACTTTTACATCTGTTGAAAGGGAATTATTTCAGATTATTTGCACAAATAAATTAAAGACTTTGCGAATTGCCTTTCGTCAGTTATTAGGAATTTTCACCATGGTGGACGAAGACATGGATGATTTAGGTTGTACCTTCGATTTTCATCAATTCATCCTAAGTTTTTGCTACAAAATTGTTACAGTAGTTTTTGCATCACGTTGGTGCAGAACAAATCGATGGGACACAATTATAGGAAAAATGCAATAATACCAATCGCATTGCTTGATATAATCAACCAATTATTTTGTTTCTAAAATTATATAATGTAATAATTAAATCACAATAATAGAAAAACCGCATTCTCCTGGCCCACGGCTTTAGATCATTTACTAAATTTGGCCCTTTGCCTCAAAAGTTTGCCGACCGCTGTTCTAATCCACTTTGTTTCGGTCGTCA
Source organism: Anopheles arabiensis (assembly GCF_016920715.1). NCBI lineage: Eukaryota > Metazoa > Arthropoda > Insecta > Diptera > Culicidae > Anopheles > Anopheles arabiensis. Next base: position 88,835,750 of record NC_053517.1, on the reverse strand, counting down.
GGAAGCGAAGCAAAGAAGGAAATGAACAAAATAAACAAACTGTTAAAGAAACAGTTTTATGGTTCTGCAAAAATGGCACCTCTCAGTGTATTCTAGTTCTTGTGGTTTATCAATCAATCAATCTTTTTTACGGGAGACATGCTGGTAGTATGTTTAATTCACCCGATCATGTTGTACGATCAAGTGTAAAAAAATCTCATGCGACGAACACTTGAGCTCGTTTCATAACCTAAGCTAGCGAGCAAGAAACTGTCTGGCCATATGTATTAGTAAGAAATCGATACGATTGGTATGAAATACACATACAGTAGTGGCCACATAAAGTCGGACATCTCATTCTTCTTCTTTTGACTCAATAACCGATGTCGGTCAAGGCCTGCCTGTACCCACTTGTGAGCTTTGGCTTTCAGTGACTAATTGATTCCCCCCCATAGCAGGATAGTCAGTCCTACGTATGGCGGCGCGGTCTATTTGGGGATTGAACCCATGACGGGCATGTTGTTAAGTCGTACGAGTTGACGACTGTACTACGAGACCCGACATCTCATACTTTCCCTTATTACCTGACTTTGAGGCACCCTGTACTGCTACGCACGCGATTATAAATTTCTTTCTTCACCAATTTGATGCTACTAACCATTGTTTATCCTTATCCGTTAATAATAATAATATAATCCGAAAAGGACAGAACCCCTGGATTTCCAAGCCAAACACCCCCTTCCGTCTGCATAGGCTTCACAACCTTTGGGTTAGAAGCAACTAGCGGGAAGGACTGGTTAGTAGGCAAAATGTCAAAGACTCTGTTCACAAGTGCTGCTTGTTTCTCCTCCGCTACGACCCTGCCACTCTTGCTGATAGCCAATCCTTCGCGTGGCCTGCCGGAGAGGCTCGGCTCGTAACACTGTATAGTTCTCTAGACCAAATATCGAAAAAAAAAAAACACACATCGTTGAGGGCACTTTTCAGCTATGTCACTGCAAAAAATCAGGCAGATATCTTTTAAAATCTTGGAACACCACGCATAAATATGATAAAAGTTATGCAATGTATGTGGTCCACTGAAAGACGGACAGTCTTCATTTTATGGAAAAATGACCACGTAGCCTGCCAATATTGACCAATATGATTGTAACATCATTTGATATCAGTAATTATAGGTGTTGTGGACAGACCGCTGCCTCATCCTGAGGGCTCACTGTTGACAGCAGGGCTGTCATCCGGTGACGTCCTTAGTGAGGATCGCGGCGCGAGAAGGACTAGTCGTCCTCTCCCCGCGTTGTGTGTGTTGCGTTTATATTATTTATTACCCATGTTTATTGTACCCATACCAAAGATAGTGATAATATAACATATTCTGTTTGCGCCGTCCACACCGTCTCACGTTTCATTTGTGCGGACACAACAATAGGTCTATCAACTGGTTTGGGTGATCATCTGCGTATTACATAACCTAAGCTAAGCGCTCTGCGGTCCAAAGAATCGATTCTGTGAACATATCCCACCGATGACCATATCCCACCGATGAAGTCCAGCATGTTATCCGTTTGGTTAAATGTGTCCGATCATCGGGCACACTGCAAGAAAGAATGTCCAAAAAATAAAGAGAGTTGCTATCCAGATTTAAGACCATACCATATATTTGTCTCAGACTTTTCTTCATCGCTTTCAAACGAGATCCAATGGGTGGGACGGCAAAGTATTCTTGTAAACTTCACTCTAAGAATAGAAAACATTTCTTTGTTGTTTCCACACAACAACACAAATCATAAACATTCCTTGATCCCGGATTATCAGGGATCCCGAACAAATCATCCCTGTGCCTCCTGACCGTGAAGGAAGAGAAATCTTTCGCTGAAATACCTTCCTTATTATTTTTTTTTATCAAGTCTCAAGTATCTTGTTGCCCTGGAATACACTGCGTTTGCGTTTAAACCTTTCTTAAATATAATTTAATCTGTATTATGTCTCACTTTTCCTTTATTAGCCAGGTTTATGGTGTACTCTACCATAGAGCTCTCTAAGGGCACACGACAATTGGAACCGCGACTGGGAAATTCCCTCCAATGGCTCCAACTGCATAGACGAACAAAACAAAAACTTGTAGAATAATCAAGTGGGCGATCAAAGCTGATCGGATGTGAACTTGGCGCTCATTGCGATACTGTGTGCCACTTCCTGATGCACGTTCTAGCTTTACGGATTCACTTTCAATCGCTTCGGTTTGGAGCACTCTTGACATCGTCCAGACAGGGGTTTACACGGGGTCTAATCGTGTTCGATTATCGATAATGTGTAGCATTTGATGTTAACCGAAGCAGCACAAAAGCATCATACGTCATTTCCTCGACGAAGCAAATGTATCGGTCACATGAAATTTATTGTATTTTTTTGCTGCGTTGCAATGATATAACGATGAGTGCAAATCTCCCCACAGGGACAAAGATGCGTTTGTTGTGATCTTGGCCATAAAGTTTTACTATCTTACATCTGAATGCACTCTTGAGGTTTCGCTGCGGCCTATCATTAAGCTTGCGTGTAGGATCATCGCAGAAGGTTAGAAGATTAACCTAATGAAACTACTCCAAGTAGATAAAGGGGTTGATGTGTGGTATAAAAGTGTAACCGTTCGCCGACGGTGTACCAAACAGTACCAATTCTCCCAATAGCATCATGCTACGAAAGGTCTTTGCTGTTGCCTCGGTACTCCTAGTAGTAAGTGCAGCCAAGGTGACAAAACTGGTGCTGGACGACAACTACGTCAACCGAGTAGTTGGAGGAGAGGTAGCGAAGAACGGTTCGGCCCCGTACCAGGTATCGCTGCAGGTTCCCGGCTGGGGTCACAACTGTGGAGGATCGCTGCTAAACAATCGATGGGTACTAACGGCAGCACACTGTCTGGTCGGGTATGTGTTGCCTTTACCGTAGAAGAAAGTGCCTTGGATGTTCAAGTGCTCACGATGATATGTTCTGTCCCGACAGCTATGAGCCCAGTGATTTGATGGTACTCGTCGGCACAAACAGTCTCAAGGAGGGAGGCGAACTTCTGAAGGTTGACAAGCTGCTGTACCACAGCCGATACAATCGTCCCCAGTTCCACAATGACATCGGATTGATGCGGCTGGAGCAACCGGTACAGTTCTCGGAGCTTGTGCAGAGTGTAGAGTACCTGGAGAAGGCGGTACCGGTCAATGCGACGGTGCGATTGACGGGCTGGGGTCGTACCAGCACTAATGGGGATGTTCCCACGCTACTCCAGAGCCTGAACGTTGTAACGCTGTCGAACGAAGACTGTAAGGCAAAGATGGGCAATCCGAAGAATGTCGACTTGGGACACGTTTGCACACTGACCAAGGCAGGCGAGGGAGCGTGCAATGTAAGTGGCCGTATTTTTGGTGTGCTCATTCGACAGTATTAAGCAGTAGCTTTGATGTTTTACAGGGTGATTCCGGCGGCCCATTGGTGTACGAGGGAAAGCTGGTCGGTGTGGTGAACTTTGGCGTTCCGTGCGGTCGCGGATTCCCGGATGGGTTCGCACGTGTCTCCTACTACCATGAGTGGGTTCGCACAACGATGGCTAACAACTCGTAATGGAATGTGGCTGTATCTATTATAATTCGTGCACTAAATATAAATAAACAAGTCATTTGTTCGAGGGTTAGAACCTAAAAATGGATTATTTTCTATTTACTGTGAGTAAATGCTCATGATTGGGTCCTGTATCATCCTGAAATCGGACGCAAACCAGAGGGTTTACATTATTTATGTGCTCTCTGGAGCGCACCCACGATTCCGATCCGACTCCAACTATTGTTAACCCGATTCCGACTCCGGCAAAATGGAACCACTAGATCCCATAATAACACTCCTGACGATTTCAAACGACTCCGAACGACTCCAGACGACTCCGAACGATTCCGGACGACTCCGAACGACTCCGAACGACTCCGAACGACTCCAAACGATTCTGGACGGCTCCGGGCGATTCCGAACGACTTCGGATGATGCAGGGCGGACCTACCTTCCGGACACGATTCCGAATTAATCGGAGTCGGATCGGAGTCGACTCCGGATGTTTGCAAACTTTACCCATCGCTAGTTTACATAATATCTTATGATATTTCGATTTCTGGCAGTCGCATCCGGTACGGATAATAAACATACATGTTCCGGAAGGTATGTGCAAAACTCTAAACTTGGAACCGTCCGGAACCTTTTTGGAGCTGCCCGGGGCCGTTTCGAGCCGTCTGAAGCCGTCCAGAGTTGAAATTGTCAGAACCGTCGAAATATTCGGAATAGTAGGAGCTCCCGGAGCCGGCACCGGCTACCGACTAGCGGCTCCGGGCGGCACCTCGCGGCTTAGGAGGACTCCGGTCGGCTCCGACGATTCGAATAATGAACAACAATGAACAATTTAAGGATCAGTATGGGTTCAGTAACTGTTCCACGAACGATATGACCAACGTTAAGTTACAAGATCTGTATGGGTTTTGTACCTGTTCCGAGACCTGTTCCAGTTCCAGGACCTGTACATGTACAGTACCAGTTTGAGGACCAGTATAGGTTCAGGAACTGTTCACTGTTTACGAATCAGTATGGGGTCCAGCAGCATCACATTCAGGATCAATTGAAGGACCAAATTCGGTTCGGGATCAAAATCAGCATCGGTATTGTTTTATTGATCATTTCAACGATCGGTATGGTTTTTGGAAGCAGTTCGAGGAGTAGAATGCAGTCGGAATGTGTTCCAGGATTCAGGACTATATCTTTGGCCGGTATCTGTTCGGGGACCGTTCCAAAACCGGTACCAGTTTCCGCACAGTTATGGGTTCAGTACCAAGACAGAAATGGGTTGGAGATCAGTTCCTACGATCAGCAAGGGTTGTGAATCACTTTCACTGGATGTACTCTTTGGATTCTAAAGGAAGCGTTTTATGATGCTACGATTTACCATTTTCCTGAAATGTTTTGTTTTTAATAACACAATAATTATGAATAACATGACGAAAGCTTGATTTGAAATTCTCTCTGATCAATGAAACAAGGCGCCAACCGATCGATTACAATGCTAATGTATTTTGGAATTGGATAACCATATCTATAGAAATATAAGTTGATAAACAAAACTAAATAAAAAAGGGGCGTGTAGTCATATTAACGAGGTTTAGCAGGCGATTCACTATTTTGTGCACCTTGGAAAGGGTTTAACATGGCCGATATAGAAATCGAGGAATTCTCTTTATAATACGGTGTTTGAAAGCGGATGTATCGCACTGGTTGCATACGGAAGCTAATGGATGGATGGCTCTGGAAATAAGCGGTGTTATATAGTCCCAAAGACACGGTGGACCATGAGTTGCCATCAGATGATACCGACAGACTTTCCTGCTTCGGAATTAGCGAATAAGCAACGGTACCTGGAGAATGTGGTTCTGTTGGTGCACCCGTAGTAATGTAAACATGATTGATAAAGTATCGTTTACCAAGGTCAAAACGAACTTGATTATGTTCTGCAGCCGTTGTCCATTCCACTTTCGCGTTTGCAGCTACGTCTTTACCCGGTGCTGGGGATATAGCGAATACAATAAGCTATTCAATAACTCGTCAATATAATGCATGATAATGCTTCAGACTTACATGAACCAGCTCGGTAGGGATGAAAACCGGTTTTATCTTGAGCTGATATTACATCCAACAATCGATTCGGATTTAGAACACCAGTAGGACGCACTATGTCAAGTAAACTATTGCGCGGTATTGCTTCATAGCGTATTTTATCATAAATAGACTTTTTCTTTTCTCCTATTTTGCACCACTTATTTTCGTTGCTCTTGCACCACTTGTGAGTGGCTTGGAAAATTTCGATCTCTTCAATGTTTAAGCTATTGCGATCGATCACGCTGCTAAGCATGTCGTATGACAATTTGCTGAAGGATTCTTGTTGTATGATGCTCCGCGTGTTTTCATCAATAAATTCATAACATTTCTCCATTAAATCCTTTAGATCGAGCAGACGCGCCTCGTCCGCAATGGTACACACATTCTCCACAGTCAACACTCCATACAGGTAGTCTGAGATGGCTTTCACGAAGGCAGTGATGCCATATTGGTGGACTAATCCGAGTAAAGTTAGTATATCGTCCACCTCCATGTCCTTCAATTCCAAGGAGCCGGTGTAGATGTACCGGAGCAGATGCTTGAAGGCGGTCGACGATACATCAAGCGTTATTTCGCTCTGCTTACTCTCCTCCAGAGCACCGTACAGAAGCGCCCGGAAGTACTCACACCGTACTGCTAGGATGGCGCGGTGCGCTGAAATGCGCTCGTTTTCTACGACGAATGTTACATCGGAATAATCATCCGATATGCATAATTCTCCTAGGCTCACTAAAACCTGATCCGAATGATCGATCATACTGGCGCTAACCATTCTGAAGAACTCTGTTTATGATACCAAATTTCTGGAATTTCTGTTAGAGAAAATGAAGATTAGACTTGACTTGTCTCGTAACCTCAGACCCTTTGTACTTACACAAAAACAAGGGGATTATTGTAGAACACGCACTATCGCAATATCAGATCCATTCGAGGCGGGAAACGGCAATGATCATCAAATTGACGGCCGCAAGGCAATGATTGTTTATATTTACGCATGGTCTCTACACGACGGTGCGATAATCGCATACGCGGCATTTCATCAGGCGGGAGGCCACGAGCGTGACAAAACGCTGACACATTGTTCAAATCGTGAAGATTTGTAACTGTCAATATTTAGTAGTCTGGAAATTCACTAGCTTTATAATTGATTCAGCTTGAATCAATCGATTAATCATCAATACGATATTATTCTATTCAATAACTATAGGTTTAACAGCTGTTAATGAACAAATATTAATTTCGAGAATACTACAAGACAATACAGAGCTGCATAAAAAACTAGTTGCCCACTTGACCCAAGTCCCACAAATCCACTAAACGACCACTAAACGGCTTCTAAACGACTCAAGTTCTCTACCTAAACGGAATATAGAAAGACTTCGTTTAGCAGACGGCAAACGACTCATGCATTCTAAAAATAGCAAAAAAGCTGGTGGCGCTCTCTATTGGTGGGATACCCCAACCAGTTGAGCTTCATCGCTTCGAGGAGAGCTTTCTCATTTTCTCTGTACTGTTGTACGGTTTTGCATTGAAGTTATGCATCGCTAGAACTAGAACGGCGATACGATTGTTTAAAAACTAAACTCTAACGGAAACCACCAGCACTGAAGCAAGTGAGATTTGAGTAATGGTCGTTGGTGTTGATACCCACGTATCTGACCATACGACCATTCATATAGATTTTTGCTCAGAAAGTTAGAAGGCTATATCGGTCATGATAAGATGAAACTTGCCGAAACACATTACAAGAAAAGGATAGCAATATAATGATGAATTGTAATACGCCATCTATTGATCAAACCAATGAAACTGTGGAGCTTTCATTTTTTTTCTATGGATATTAAATTTTCCAGTCGTTTAAGCTTAATCTGTGGCGCTTGGGGACTATCGCTGCAAATGTTCGCCGTACGTTTGAACAGCCGTACCCGGATAATCGACGTTCTACTGTCAGTGATATATTGGCTGGAAATCACGGGATTCGACTTACGCGGAAATTAGAGATAAGCAGTATTTTGTGGCCGTTTTCGGTTCTCTACCAAGTGCCACAACTCCACTAAACGACCAATAAACGGGCTCTAAACGGCTCAAGCTCTTAACCTAAACGGAATTTAAAAAGTCTTCGTACAGCAAACTGGTAAACGACTGATGCATGCTAAACATAAGAAAAAGGTGGCGCCATCTGTTGCTAAGATAGCCAAACAGTGGAGTTTTCCTCGCTTTGAGAGCTTTCTCCTTCCCTCTGTACCCAAATAGCCAGCTCGTACTTTATAGCTGATTTGGGGCTGTTTAACGAAAAATCGTTCCGATGTCGTACTTTGTGGCTGATTAAGAGATAGACGGTACTTTGCGGAACTATGGAGCTTTTTAACAGGCACATGGTACTCTTTGATACTTTGCGGCTGATTAGCACTATGTGTAGGGTTCATGATGGAACTTTAAGGCTTATTAAGAACGTGTACCGAACTTGATGGAACTGCATAGCTTTTTAATGCATGACATCGGTACAAGGTGGGTGTTGGGAATATTTAACGATCAACCGTCAAAGTTAGCGAATTCAAAATATTAACGAACTTAATGACATTTAACGAACGAAATGTCAAAGGTAGGAAGACGGCTGCTTGGGAAGTGTCAGATTGAAAACCGCATGGAACAGAACACAACGTAGGGCAGACAACACAACAACACATTCCTGAATAAAAGAATTCTATTTTCATTAAAATCACCGAACATATGGTGCCTAAGGACCTGGATTACTGGTGAAAGTGAAAATGACGCAAGCCAAAGCCTCAAGCGAAGAAAGTTTCCGTGGTTTCTCGGACCCAGAAAAGGAAAATAGCACGATAATAGACAACAGTGCAATGGCTCTTGCTCTCGCAAAGGAGGAACGAGATGGCTTGATTGAATGTCTAGTAAGACTAGAAAAATTTGTGGAAAATTCGGGAATTGTTGAGTTGGAACAAGTCGAAGCTCGATTAAAACGTCTTGAGAGGTGCTGGGAGCATTTTGTAAAGGTTTCAAAGGAAATAAGGCAGTTTGACGACCAGCGCAACAAGAAAGAAAATTTTGCTATATTTGCTGACTTCGATGAGCGTGTGTGTGTGCTAACAGGCAGACTTAAGAGAATGCAGCGTAGCAGCAACGTGCCAAAGAAGGACGAGAATATGAGCAACGTTACTAACACATCCACAGGCGGTGTGAAGCTCCCCAAAATGGCGCTACCAGAATTTCAAGGTAAATTCGATGAGTGGCTACAGTTTAGGGACATGTATGAGCAAATGGTGCACAACAACATAACTCTTTCTAAAGTAGAAAAGTTATATTATTTGAAGAGTTCGCTAAAGGGTGAAGCATTAAAAGTGATCGAGGCTTTTCCGATATGCGCAGCAAGCTATGATGCTGCATGGGACGCTGTGGTAAGTCGTTTTGCTAACCCATACATACAAAAGAAAAGACATACGAATGAGTTGCTAAACTGGCCGAGAATGAAAAAACCAACAGCCGCAAACATCAACGCTGTAATCGATGGTTTTGAAAGGCACACAAAGTTATTGCAGCAGTTAGGAGAAACGCCGTCAACATGGGGTATCATGCTCACGCAGCTTTTAACATCAAAGCTCGATGAAGGAACTCAGCGTGAGTGGGAGCGAACAGTTGAGGCACAAGATGATGCTAATTACAACGATTTAATAAAATTTTTGCGAGGACAAGTACGAATTTTGGAAGCTTTGGGCGAAGATAAAATAGAACAGCGAAACCAACCGTTGCCAACATCAAAAGCTCCGAAATTGGCGATTCACGTGACAGCAGGTGAGAAAAAGCTTAAATGCAATGTTTGCGGTGCAGAGCATTCAACAGCAAAATGTGACGAGTTCATTTCAATGGGGGTGAAAGAACGAATCAAGATTGCGCGAGCAAAAGAGCTTTGTCTAAACTGTTTAGGAAAAGGCCATTTTCGAAACCAATGCGTATCAAAGGTACGTTGTCGTGCATGTAAGGGTGCTCATCATTCTCTTTTACATATGTGGTTACCGACAGAAAACACTATGCCTAGCACATCAGCTCAAAGCAACAACAATGTTGATGAAACATTCGTCAATGAAGCACAAGGTGCAAATCATGGAAATGCTACGCTCACTATGGCTGTTACAAGATCAGGTGTTTCTTGTGGCGTGCTTTCTACAGCTCTAGTAAATGTGAAAGCAAAGAACGGTATGTTCATTCAAACGCGAGCACTATTAGATAGTGGCTCACAGCTCAACGTCTTGACTGAGAAACTTTGTAGAAGGCTTGGTTTACAACGGCGAGCTAGCGGAATCAAACTAACAGGTATAGGAAAGCATGAGGTCAGTAGTGACATAGCTGTAACGGCGGAAATTGGGTCGCAGACCAACAATTATGCGAGAAGAATGGAATTCTTAGTGATGGACGGCATCACTCACAATCTTCAGCCAGTACATCTTCCTAACGCATGCATTCCGGATGAAGGTAAAATAGCAGACCCTGGATGGCATCAGGGTGGAGAGATCGATATGTTGTTGGGGTCGGAGCATTTCTTTGAATTTCTAGCGCTAGACGGCGGCCGGCCTGGAGTCTATAGAATGAACGATTCTCATCCATATTTTGTTAATACTGTGTTCGGCTGGGTATTAACTGGGCCAAAGCAAACGCAGCAGAAAACATCAGCGATTTGTTCTCATGTGAGTATTGCGGAGCAAATTGAGCGATTTTGGTCGATCGAAGAGGTGTGTCCAGAGAACAGCTTGACCCAAGAAGAGAAAGATTGTGAGCAAAGTTTCGTTACAACACATTCTCGTGACGAAACGGGTCGATACATAGTAAAACTTCCCATAAAGCTCAAAGGTTGGGAAAGGATTGGAGAGTCCTTAGGAATGGCAAGGAAAAGATTTCTACAACTGGAAAACCGATTGTCGAGGGATGTGGCACTATACGAAAATTACTGCTCAACGATAAAGCAATATCAAGAGCTGGGATATTTAGTAGAGGTATCTCCTGACATGTCACAAGGTGACAACGTGAAGCCATGCTATTTACCACATCACCCAGTTGTGAAATTATCCAGTGCTAGCACCAAAGTGCGCCCGGTTTTCGATGGTTCCGCTAAAACCTCAACTGGTTTTGCACTAAATGATTGCCTCCTAAATGGACCTGTGTTGCAAGACACACTCTTTGATCTAATTGTGCGATTTAGATCGTATGCCATCGCACTCATTGCGGACATCGAGAAGATGTACTTGCAGATAAAGGTTCATGAGGAACACACACCATTGCAACGCATCTTATGGCGATCTTCTCAACAAGAGGAGATAAAACATTTCGAACTTCAGAGAGTCACATTTGGCCTGACGTCATCATCCTTTTTGGCAACTCGAGTGCTCTTTCAACTTGCGGCGGATGAAGGAGAGCGATTTCCATTAGGTAAAAGGGCTTTACAAGAATCATTCTACGTGGATGACTACATCGGTGGAGCAAATAGTGACGCTGAAGCTGTCCAGCTAGTAAGTGAGTTGCGGCAACTATTGGAGAAAGGAGGTTTCCATTTACGGAAGTGGAACTCAAATAACAAAATGGTTTTGCGAAACCTGTCTCCAGAGGAGAAAGATAAATGCAAGCTTGTGAGTATTGGACCGGAGGATCAAGTAAAAACGCTTGGCGTATATTGGGATCCAACTACTGATTCGTTAGGAGTAGCGGCAGATTTGGACGATGTGTCAAATGAACCTCCTACCAGGCGGAACGTGTTTTCGTTCATAGCCAAATTATTCGACCCGCTTGGCATAATTGCTCCAATTATCGCCTGGGCGAAAATCATGATGCAGCGTTTGTGGATAGCCACAAAGGAATGGGATGATCCAATCCCGGTGGATTTGGCTGACCAATGGGAATTGTTTAAGAAACAATTGTACCTGGTAAAGGAGATGCGGATTCCAAGGCATGTGATGCTTCTTGATCAAACCAATGTGCAAATCCATTCTTTTGCAGATGCTTCCGAAGTGGCCTATGGAGCATGCGTTTACCTCCGAGTAACAAATCGCGAAGGCACAGTGAAAATAGGTCTCCTTGCAGCAAAATCTAAGGTAGCGCCACTTAAGAAGTTGAGTTTACCACGGTTGGAACTCTGTGTTGCTGTGTTGGGAGCGAAACTTTGGAAAACTGCATGCATCGCTATGAAGCAACCAATAACAGAAAGTTATTTCTGGAGTGACTCTACCATGGTGCTGAACTGGTTAAGATCTCCATCGTATACGTGGGCGACTTTCGTGGCATATAGAGTCGCCACGATACAGGACTTAACCCAAGGAAATCATTGGCAACATGTGAAAGGAAGTGAAAATCCAGCAGACATCCTGTCCAGAGGTGCTTTACCTAATCAACTCACTAAGGAATGGTTCCAGGGGCCACACTGGCTCTCGAATAATGAGTGCACATGGTCATTTCCTGAGGAGAAATCTGACATCGATGAATCGCAACTCGAGCGAAAGCGACAAGTGGCTGTAATGACGATGGGCGTTGCAGAACATCCTTTCCTGGATCGCTATTCCTCCTACTGGAAATGTGGTAGAGTGGCAGCTTATTGTATCCGGTTTGCTCAAAGATGCAGGAATGAGCCATTAGTCAGCGGTCCGATTACATATAACGAATTTATTAGAGCGATCCGACGTTTAGTCGTCGATTTACAACGAATTGAATTCCATGTTGAGATGCGGGAATTAGAAGAAAAGGGAGAATTGCTTAGCACATCAAAACTAAGGAAGTTGCGACCGTTTCTGGATGATGAAGGTGTCCTACGTGTTGGAGGACGTCTTAGGCAAACAAACATCAGATACAACACAAAACATCCCATGATTCTTCCGGCAAAGGGCAACTTTACGCGAATTGTTGCAAAGGCATACCATGAGATGGCGCTGCATGGAGGTCCTCGCATCACCCTGGCAACAATGAGGCAAGATTTTTGGCCTTTAAATGGCAGAATATTGGCAAACTACATACACCGAAACTGTTCAACATGTTTCAAGGCTAATTCAACACCAGTTGCGCAGCCAATTGGCCAGCTACCAGTTAAGAGAGTGACACCAGCCAGGCCATTTCTGACGACTGGTATCGATTTCTGCGGCCCTGTGTATTTAAAACCAGTTCACCGTCGAGCAACATCTCAGAAGGCATACATAGCAGTTTTTGTATGTTTTTGTACTCGACGACTCTTTCCAGGCAACTACAAGGGAAGAAACGATGAAGTGTGGAATCACCTGGCACTTCATACCTCCGAGAGCACCCAACTTTGGAGGGCTATGGGAGGCGGCCGTGAAGTCGACTAAGAAGACGCTTACCAAACTGTTTGGATCCCAGCGATTGTCATTTGCTGACATGTCTACCGTGTTGACACAGATCGAGGCTCAGCTTAACTCGCGCCCACTCACACCCTTATCGGAGGATCCAGAGGAGCTCAACGTATTGACACCTGGCCATTTTCTCATTGGAGAAGCTCTATTGACGTTACCAGATGCTAATCACGTGACAACACCCGAGAATCGTTTGAAGCACTTTGAGCAGCTGCAGCAGCTCGTGCAACGGCATTGGCAGCAATGGTCGAAGGAGTACATTTGTGAGTTGCATAATGTCAGTCAAAAGGGATTACGAAGCAAGAAGATCGAGATAGGTCAGATGGTAATTGTGAAGGAGGATTTACCACCAAACGAATGGTGTTTAGGCAGAGTAATAGGAGTGCATCCAGGTAGTGATCAGGTAGTAAGAGTAGTGACGATTAAGACGTCTAAGGGAACTTACAAGAGACCTGTATCAAGGGTGTGTCTGTTACCAGATAGTGAAGATTAGATTGTTGAAAATGTTTTTATTGAAACATTACTTCAAGGCGGCCGGTATGTTGGGAATATTTAACGATCAACCGTCAAAGTTAGCGAATTCAAAATATTAACGAACTTAATGACATTTAACGAACGAAATGTCAAAGGTAGGAAGACGGCTGCTTGGGAAGTGTCAGATTGAAAATCGCATGGAACAGAACACAACGTAGGGCAGACAACACAACAACACATTCCTGAATAAAAGAATTCTATTTTCATTAAAATCACCGAACAGTGGGTCTTGTCAAAGTGTCAAAGACAGACGCCGCCAATCATCTCATTGCTGCTGTACAAGTTAGATTAGTTGTTTGAAGTAGGGATTTTGAAGGAAGTGATTGTAATTGTACAGTAAATTGTGATACGTTTCGTGTAATTTATGAATATTAAGGATTTAAAAATATACACATGTACACAAACAAAACAAATCCTGTTGTTTATTTCATCGATGACGCTTGCTTGAAAATAAAACACAAAGAAAAATAATCCCCGGCACCGGAGCTTAAGGAAGCTGCTTAGGCGCTATTTAGAAGGACCACCTGGAACTTTGATGCTGTTTATCTACTGCAAAAGGCGAATTAGAGCAGCGATCTTTAGCTTGCCAAAATGAGCTGCTTAAGCAATTCTGGCTATTTGGGTAGCCACACAGTGGAGCTTTCCTCGCTTGGAGAGCATTCTCCTTCCCTCTGTACTGTTGTATCGCTAGAACTAGAACGGCGATAGGATTGTTTGAATACTAAACTCCAATGTGACTCATCAGAATTGAAGCAAGTGGGAATTGAGAAGTTGAGACCCTCGTATCTGACCACACGACCATCATTATCGATTTTTGCTCGTAAAGTTAGAGGGGTACAGGCCATTATTAGATGTGGCTAGACGAAACACATTGCAAGAAAAGGATAGCAATATCATGATGAGTTATGAACCGCCATCTATTGAGCAAAGCAGTGAAGTAATAAAGCTTTCGTTTTTGTCTATGAATATTTGATTTTCCAGTCGTTTAAGCTTAATCTGTGGCGCTTGGAAAGACTCCCACCTTCCCTCTGCACTGTTGTATGGGTATGAATTGAAATTATACAAGCAAAAATTAATTCACCTACTCCACGATTGTGCAGCTGTCAAGATTGTGCGCACGGTTAATACGCCCCAGGATAATCGACGGTTTACTGTACAGTGGAGCGCCGTTTATTTGGGTAACTTTTATCCGGCTGTCCGTTTATCCGTGCTGTAAATGACAGTCCCATACAAAGGTGTTATATCTGAGCTATACTTCTGGCAGCACTGGAGCTGTCATACGCTATTCCCCATACACACCGTGGTATGAACAACTACCTTCCATACACACCGTGGTATGAATAGCTAGATTCTATATACACTGCGATCGCTTCCGCTACCGTTCTACGACACTTGAAGAAGAGAAGCCGAACTACAAGCACTACAGGACTACAAATATATTTAGATAGAGATAAAACAGTTCGGTTGTACAATTTACTTAATTACGGTTCCGCCCCATCTACAACAATTTGGCGACGAGAAGTACGAAGCTACGTGAATGTGCTAGGCGCAATACATATACAAACAAGTTGCTGCATCGTGAATTTGGCTGTCTACTGCGTAATTTTACATCACAATGGCGCTTCCTAACCCGGTTGTCGACGATCCGGCAGTCGCCAGTCCCGCTTTGCCTGCTGTGAGTGGTTCTGCGGTACCAGTTACATTTCATTTCGAGCCATTCAATCCTGCTTCATCGAAATTTGACCGATGGTTAAATCGACTACAAATTTCATTCCGGATTTACCACGTGCGTGAAGCCGATAAACGCGATTTTCTGCTACACTACATGGGCGGCCCTACATACGATGTGCTGTGCAATAAGCTGAAAAATGCTGAGCCACATACAAAAACGTACGACGAGATTGTAGCTCTACTGAAGGAACATTACAGTCCTACTCCTTTGGAAATACTGGAGAATTTCAAGTTCGCGAGCCGTAAACAGCTAGAGCAAGAAACTCTAAGCGATTACCTGATGCATTTAGAGAAGCTCGCCCAAACATGCAATTTCGGGGACTACATGGACAAGGCCCTCCGGAACCAGTTCGTTTTTGGCATCCAGAACCGTGTGATACAGTCTCGATTGCTGGAAGTGCGCGACTTAACCTTGACAAAGGCAAAGGAGATCGCATTCGGAATGGAAATGTCTCATCGTGGAACCGATGAAATGCACAACTCACGTCAAAAAAGTGAGGTTCAGCACATCGAGCATGGAGCAAACAAAACTAAAAAAAGTTTCCAGTCATCGAGCCAAGCCAGTTCCAGTCAAAGTTCCGGTCGCCTGTCGAACAAGCAGAATGGTGGAAATAAACGATGTTATCGTTGCGGGGATCCTGACCACTACGCAGACAAATGCAAACATAAAGCTACGATCTGCAAATACTGCAAGAAAGCGGGGCATCTTGAGAGGATGTGTCTCACCAAGACCAACGAGAAGGGGACGGATGACGCACATCACCTGGAGGAGCAGCCGTGTGTTATGAAGGATGTGTTACACCTGAACGCGATCCAAGGTATTGCTGGTAAGTTTTTGTTGAGTCTGTGGATAAATCAAAAACAGCTAACGTTCGAGGTCGACACTGGTTCACCCGTATCCTTAATCAACCTACAAGACAAACGAAAATACTTTAACAATTTTGACATTTCCCCTACTAACATTCGACTCGTGAGTTACTGCGATAATGACATTGGTGTGCTTGGGAAAATAACGGTAAAAGTAGTTGCAAATGGTGAGGAATTTACATTGCCTCTACATGTCGCAGAATCTAGTAGACATCCGTTGTTAGGGCGTGATTGGCTACTTGCTTTGAATTTAGATTTCAATCGTGTATTCCAACCAGGTACACATTCAGTTTCCTACTGTAGTGGCAAAAATCAGTCTACCACTAATGCATTGAATAACTTACTTACAAAATTTTCACGTGTCTTTGATGAACGTGTTGGTAAAATTGAAGGAATACAAGCTACACTTACTGTTAGGAAAAATACAAAACCGGTATACATAAAAGCTAGGCCAGTGGCATTTGCAGTGCGCAGCACGGTTGATAAGGAAATTGATCATTTCGTGAAAGAAGGCATATGGGAAAAAGTGGACCACTCAGAGTGGGCTACACCTGTTGTTGCTGTTAGGAAAGCCGGAGGCAAAGTGCGGTTGTGCGGCGATTACAAAATTACTCTTAACCCAAACTTACTGGTGGATGAACATCCTCTTCCGACGGTCGAAGAACTTTTTGCTACTGTTGCGGGAGGGGAGACATTCTCAAAATTGGACCTTTCGCAAGCTTACTTACAACTCGAAGTTCGACCCGAGGATAGGGACTTACTTACATTGAGCACTCATAGAGGCTTGTTTCGTCCCACTCGACTCATGTATGGAGTTGCTTCCGCACCTGCAATTTTTCAACGTCTGATGGAGGAAATTTTGCAGGGCATACCTGGCGTTACTGTCTTCATTGATGACATTCGCGTTACTGGTTCTGATACAAAAATGCATTTACTTAGACTTGAGGAAGTACTTAACAGATTAGATAAATATGGATTGCGTGTCAATAGAGAAAAGTGTGACTTTTTCTCTGATCGAATTGAGTACTGCGGGTACATGGTGGACAAGCAAGGAATCCACAAACTCCGCGAAAAGATTGATGCAATACAAAACATGCCTATTCCTAAAAATAAGGAGCAAGTACGGTCTTTTGTTGGACTCATTAACTACTATGGTAGATTTTTCCCTAACCTCAGTACTATTTTGTACCCACTGAATAATTTACTTAAAGATGACGTTCCATTTGTGTGGAGTGCTGATTGTGATAAATCGTTTACATTGGTAAAAAGGGAGATGCAATCCGATAGGTTTTTAGTACATTATGACCCGTCACTTCCGGTAATTTTAGCTACTGACGCGTCCCCATACGGGGTTGGGGCAGTTCTTAGTCATCAGTATCTTGATGGAACTGAACGGCCATTACAGTACGCATCTCAGACCCTTACTCGAACGCAACAAAAATATTCTCAGATCGATAAGGAAGCCTACTCGATCATTTTTGGTGTTCGCAAGTTTCATCAATACCTTTACGGTCGCAAATTTATTCTGGTAACAGACAATAAACCTATCAGCCAAATCTTTTCGGAATCTAAAGGACTTCCTACTATGTCCGCAATGCGCATGCAGCATTACGCGGCATTCCTACAGGCGTTCGATTATAAGATTCGACATCGCCGTTCGTCGGAACATTTCAATGCCGATGCTATGTCTCGCCTACCGGTTTCAACTACTGACCCTGAATCGGAAATTGAAGAACCGGAGGTAGTCGAGGTAAATGCAATACAAACACTCCCACTGACTGTAGATGAATTGAGTGCAGCTACCCTAGCGGATGTGAATGTTCGCGAATTGCTACGTGCCCTAAGAACTGGAAACTCAGTTGAAGGGAAACATAGATTTGGTGTGAATCAGGAAGAATTCAACTTACATAAAGATTGCTTGATGCGTGGTAGCCGAGTATACATACCACCTGCATTGCGAAGAAAGGTGCTTGAAGAACTCCATTCAACACATTTCGGTATAACACGAATCAAATCACTTGCTCGGAGTTATTGTTGGTGGGAAGGCATAGACAGAGACATCGAAAACCTGGTCAACGATTGTGCTTCCTGTCAGGCTGCAAAGGCTAATCCTCCCAAAGTCACTTTTCATTGTTGGGAAACACCTACGGAACCGTTTCAGCGTGTTCATGCGGACTATGCTGGCCCATTCATGGGACTTTACTACCTCATATTAATTGACGCATACTCGAAGTGGCCTATGGTCTACGTTGCGAAAAACATGACTACGGAAACGACAATTCGTTTGTGCCGGGAGTTTTTCAGTACTTATGGATTACCTTCTGTCTTTGTGAGTGACAACGGTCCTCAATTTACCTCTACTGAATTTTCAAGATTTCTTAAACTAAACGGAATTACTCATAAACTTAGTGCTCCGTACCATCCAGCCACTAATGGACAGGCTGAAAGATTTATACAAACAATGAAATCTAAACTAAAGTCGCTACAATGTGATCGAGGGGAAGTTCACAGTGAAATTTGCAATATACTGCTCTCATACCGTAAAATGATTCACCCAGCCACCGGATTTTCACCTTCAAAATTAGTGTTCGGTCGTCAGATCCGTTCAAGGCTGGATCTCATGATACCATCAAACGATCCAAACTCAAATGAAGTTCAGTCTAAAATACGTGCATTGACTACTGGATCAAAAGTTGCAGCTCGAGAATACGTTCACGGAAACAAGTGGGAGTTTGGGACAATTAAAGAACGTCTAGGTAAACTCCACTATTTAGTGAAACTAAATGACGGGCGGACCTGGAAAAGGCATATCGATCAACTACGTAGTGTTGGTGCAGGGCTATCGGAATCTACTAAGGAAGAAATTTCTTTGCGCCGTGAAGAGATTGGTGGTGAAAATTTCTACGACAACACTATCGCAGTCACTCCAGACATTACTACAAATACATACAACTACGATAACACTTATACATCCACTGACATGTCCCTCCCTGCTATCCCGACTGCTCCTAATCTTGAAACGGGTATCCAACTACCGATTTCTAACGAAACAGCTGCAATTGACCAACCCACAGGGTCAGCGGACTTGCCGGTGGACCAAAGGTTGCGTCGTTCTCTGCGGACCATCAAGCCTCCGCAAAGGCTCAACCTATAACAACGAATTCTATTTTGCGCGGAAGAGCTGTTATATCTGAGCTATACTTCTGGCAGCACTGGAGCTGTCATACGCTATTCCCCATACACACCGTGGTATGAACAACTACCTTCCATACACACCGTGGTATGAATAGCTAGATTCTATATACACTGCGATCGCTTCCGCTACCGTTCTACGACACTTGAAGAAGAGAAGCCGAACTACAAGCACTACAGGACTACAAATATATTTAGATAGAGATAAAACAGTTCGGTTGTACAATTTACTTAATTACGGTTCCGCCCCATCTACAACAAAAGGTGCCATTGCGTTATGAGGAGGATATTTGAAAAAGCGGTTAAAAGTGCGCATTGTCATAACAAAAGACATGTTAATTCAAGGCAAATTTCAAATATTCTTAGGGAAAAACATAAAGTTAATAAAAACAGGGTTATTTTTATCAAAAAAATAAGAATATTTTCCAAAAATTAATCAGGAATTGGTGATAAAATATATCATTTGACTCATTATCCGAGTTATCGCATATCCGGGCGAGGTCCCGAGAAACCCGGATAAACGGCGCTCCACTGTAATTTTAAAATGCTCCCGTCGTTTACCGTCTTCAAAACGGAGTTTTTTAAGATTCCTTTTTAGCTAAGAGCTGAAGTCGTTTAGACCCCGTTTAGTGGCTTTGTGACGCTAGGGGAGGCAACCCTCGGGATACGAAAGCTGCATTGCAGACGCGGGAAAATTTAAGCTCTTTTTTGGTTCCCTTTGAAAAGCTTTCTCGCAACGCATCGTACCGTAACGCTAATGTAAAATGCTGAACTTGAAGTTTTCCTAAATTAGTCGAATTCTCTATGCACTGGTAACTGCCAGCCGGTTTCATGATGTCGCAAAGCAGTTGTACCTTTGCCAACAGCAAATAGGTAAATAACTAAGCTTACACCGTATTTAACCGCAAAAGGAACTTGCCCATACTCATAACCACATATCCGTCCCCGGAATCGTGCATGTCAATGTGCTATCGAACGGGCATTTATTTATTTATTCATCTATTTACCATCACGTAATGATGTGTATTAGTAGAGCCTTATAATTACATTGCATATGCACCGAGTTGGTGCACAAACCGTACGCCAGTATTGTGTGGCACGTGTGGTCCTGTGCAGGTTTCGCCGCTCAAGCACGCCATGTTCGAGGGGCGCGATGTGCAGCACCTTAGGAAGCTGCATCTGTACCAATCTTTTCAACTGTACCTACGCTGCGCGCAGCTGCTAAGCAATGTACCATGCTGTCTGGCCCGAGACCTACCTTCTAGGGCGTACTTTAAGCAGGCCCGATGTCTGCTCACCGCCGGCACGTTCATCTGGGTGCTACTGTGCTGCTACCAAGCGACCGTAAAGCTGCTCGAACTGCCGATTCCGTTCTTTACCGCCGTACTGTACGTGAACGAGATGGTGCTGAACCTATGCATCACCGTGCAGACCATGCTCAGGGGCTACAGTGAGACGATACGGTACAGCCAATGTCTAGAGCGGATCGTTACCGTTGCCGCGACAGTGTCGTCGTCCGAGTGGACTGAACTGCTGCTCTACCTTCGCATCAGGCTGTACTGGTTCGGGATATTTTTTACTCTTACCTCCGGTGTGGGGCTCGCGGTGGCTCACTTGTTCTATGGGGGCATTTGGTCTACACTGTTCACCATGGGCGCCTATGTGCTGCCGAACATGCTGGCGAGCATGTCGCTAGCACAGTACTATGCTGGTACGGTACTAATTTACAAGCTGCAGCATACAGTTAACCAACAGCTGCGCACTGCCATTGGCAAGCATCGCGCAGTACGGTTGCAGGCGATCAAGCACCTTTACCTACAGCTAGACCACTGCGTACAGCTGATGACGCGCTCGTACGAAGTGGCGATCGTGACGAACGTGTTCCTCGCCATCAATGTCACCAGTTTGCTGCTGCTGGAGATCTACCAGTACTTGCAGGCCAACGAACTTCAAACGAACTCCATCTACATCGTGAGCAACGTTATGTGGCTAGCTTTGTACATCTGTCTACTTCTTATGGTGCTTTACCCGTGCGATATGATTAAACGTGAGGTAAATGTTTTTGAATTGATGATATTTCGTTTCGTTTTTGTCAGCATCATACTTGGACCATTGCTTTGTCTCTTGCAGCAAATGCGCTTTGGCACTATTTTATTCGAATTGTCTCACAGCGGCAAAGCAGCGACGGTTGGTGAGGATCAGGTATTAGGACAGAAAGGAGTTACCCCGGAGAGGGGAAGATTGTAGCTAAACTGTAAACTATTTCGCATCTCCACAGCAGATGGAACTCCTGCGATTGCTGACGCTGGGCAGAAAGCGGAGCGTCCCGACAGCCTGCGGTTTGCTGAAGCTCGAGCTGTCTTCACTATCCTCGGTAAGCGGCCGGGGGGTGTGTTTCTACACGATCATCCTCGTTCTCACCTTCCGTTTGCAGATCTTTGTCGCGCTCCTCTCGTTCATGATCATACTGATACAGTTCGATTCGGCCAAGCTGAACAAACGCGACGAGCGCGTTACGGCGATCGATCAACTTTACACCCCCACCAACTCATAAAGCTGCTGGGGGGGATCCTGTTGCGGTGTGCTGCTCCAGCATATCGAGCATTATTTGGCGCCTGTCCGTTACGCACCGTATGTAAGCGTCGAGTGATTCGGTCCCGTTCAGACACGTGTGCAGATTGGCGGCTGCGTACAGCTCGTTCCGGAACTCCATATCCATGTGGAGTCCGTCGCCATCCTCGGGTGCTTGGGCGGCTTCGTACTCGGATAGCTTCTGGTGGAACTGTTTGAAGCTTGCCGCTTCCGTCAGCATCAACGCTTTGGTCGCTTCGTTCACGTTCTGACACTCTGGGGGCAGCTGGCTCAGTATTGCTGGATCGTCCAGGTCTAAATCACACTCCACAAAATCGGCTCGAGATAGCTGAAAAACAAAAAGAGACTCAAAAGTTAAAGACATTTCCCAGCAAAAAGGTATACCAACAGTGAATGCTTACGGTAAACGAAACAAACCCAACGACCAACCAGCAGAGAAGCTTCATTGTAACGTGCAACCACTCACGCTCGGTGCAAAAAGACAATTAATCTGGCTATTTCATGGCGCGATTGCCGTTAGGGGATCACTTGAAACACTGCTCAGATAAGATAAAATGTCTCTGTTTGCCTTGAGTGTGCTTTAAACACCCCGCACCCCTACGCTGATGACTAAAAACTGCTCCGGATTTGGTTGTTTTTAGTATGCGTGCTTTGTGAAAAAGGCACACACACACACGCACATACATAATCGTGTATTTCTATCCTATTTTATGCATTTTACAATTTTAAACCGAGTGTAAAATATATAATTAAAAAAAAAAAACCGCTTGTACTCGATAAAGGGTGGAGAAGAGCTATCACCATCGACCGGGAAAGAGGGCGAGTATTGAGAGGGCAGGGAGAGTATCCCTTTTCACAGATAATAATTTATAAGCCAATTTGGCGCAATTAGAACATTTGTTTCGGTTTGAAAGAGATTCGAAACTAGAAAAATAGGCAAAGGATAGGCCACCACCGGTCGCCATCACAGCCTACTCAGTGCGAAAAACGGGCGTTTTTGTGCTTCAATCAGTCCGTAACACTTTCCTGCCGCACGGGCTCCTCAGCCACAACGGGTGCCTCCGCCGATTCCTCCCCGCTCGCCTCGATCGGAATCGCTCGTTCGCGGCGCAAAAATTCCGGCTCCTGCGACGGGCACTCGAAATGCACGCAGTGAAACATTTCGTTCGCGGTGTTGTGCGTACCGACGATGCGGATGTAGACGACCACCTTCGGCTGGAAGGCAAAGTGCTGCCAGGACTTGAGGTGCTCCGACTGCTTGTCCACCACCACCTCCCAGTCGGTCATGTTGGCGGACACCTCGATGTAGAAGCTGTACGACCGGTTGTCACAGTCCCACAGCAGCAGGCGCAGCGAATCGATCCAGTACGGCTGGCCGAGCTGTATCAGTATCACGCCCGTGCCGATCTGGTGGCAGGTGTAGCCCGAATCCCAGTCGTAGTTCTTCACGTCCCCGTTCAGCAGCACGTTGCGCGTCCGGCTGACGCCTTCCATCACGTTCGCGCTCCGCTCGACGGTGGCCACGTTGTACGCGGGCTGCAGTATGCCGTCCACGACCGGCGTCGTCGACTCGGTGAACATGGCCTCGAGCGCCACCACGTGGAACACCTTGTTGACCGTGTTGTGCGTACCGACGAGCCGTATGTAGCGGACGGCTTGCGCCGGGAAGTAGAGGTACTGCCAGGAGCGGCAGTAGTACTTCGTGTGGTCCACGATCCGCTCCCAGTTGCGCTGGTTGACCGACACCTCGACGTAGTAGCTGTACGAGCGCGTGTCCCGGTCCCACAGCAGCACCTTGATGTGGTTGATGATGAACAGCTTGCCCAGCTCCACGATGATGCCGCTGCTGTCGCCCGTTTCGCTGATCGAGTGGCGCGTGTAGCCCTTCTCCATGTCGTACGACACGGTGTCACCGTCCAGCAGGGCGGACCGCAGCTCGCCGTGGATTGTGCGCGAGTTAAACTTCGGTGTGGCAACGTTCTCCTCGGGCCCTGTAGGAAAGTGGAAAAGCGTTAGTGGAAACACGAACAATTGCCCTCCAGGCTGAGGGGGGCTCCACTTACAGAGTGCTCCACGGTAGGGCAGCTGCTTGGAGGAAATCTTCTCCCCGATCGCATCTAGCAGCCGGTCGGGGTCGAGTATGCCCGACGGCCGTACCACCGTCAGCAGCTCCTCGAGCGACATCAGCTCGAACCGCACCTTGCCCACGACGACGTCCACGTTCGGCACGGTGTCCGCGTTGCACCGGCACCAGTCGAAGACGGCTTGGAAAATTTCGACCTCGCGCGCAAAGAACGAGTCCCGCAGCAGCAGGCTGCACAGCGAATCGAGCGACAGATGGCGGAACGATTCGTGCTGCAGTATGTCCGCCGCGTTCCGGTCCATGAACGAGTGACAGACGGCGGTGAGCCCGTCGAGCGCGAACAGCCGGGCCGCGTCCAGGATTGCGCACACGTTGCCCAGCGACAGCACCTGCCGGAGGTAGTCCGAGATGGCCATCTCCAGATCGGCAAACCCGTACTGGTTCGCCAGCCCGAGCGTGTCCAGCAGGTGCTCCTCCTTCATCTGCATCAGCGACATGCTGCCGGAGTAGATGTACTTGAGCAGGCAGCGGAACGCCTTCAGCGGGATGTTGAGCGTGATTTCGTCTTGCTTCGTCTCCTGCAGCCCCCCGTACAGCAGGGCGCGAAAGTATTCGCTTCGCGCCGCCAGTATGACGCGATGGGCCGGGATGCGCTGGCCCTCCACGATGAACGTGACGTCCGAGTAGTCGGCCGACATGCACAGCTGGGCCATCTGCTCCGAGAACCGGGCGGTCAGCTCGATCTCGTGGTTGCGGGCGAGGGCGCTGCTCGTGTGCTGGCTGCCAGCCATGCCGCTGCTTTGGCTGCTCATGGTTCAACTTGTTTTTCCGGCACCGGGAAACGAAACGCCCATCCACACTCACACACACACACGGGCGCGACGAGGCCGTAGAAGTGATGGGCGAAAATGCTATGTATGAGTTTTTCGAGCTAGGCTTAAATGCGACGGAGAAAAAAGATTATGGTCGTTGCAGCGGCCAATACACCCGAAGGCAAGGAACAACACGGACGGCTTGCTCTAATGCGCGGCTCGCAGCGGTGACGACACGGAACGAACCAAACAGCAGCGAATCAAAACAAACCTACTGCGACGCTGCCAAACCCTTCATGCGAAGTGCCGGATGGCAACCCGCTGCGCAAGGTGAGCTGTTTGGCGGCCATCCCTCAAAAACCCTCGCTCGAAACGTCAAAAACCGTCACAACTACTTACAAAAAGCATCCCCAGCGAGGGAAAATCGCACCAATTTGGAGCGTTGGCGAGCTCACGAAAACCGGTCTGCGGGGCTCAGCTTAGCTTGTCAGAAAAGTTGCGTTGTTTTGTTTGTAAAAAGTGAAAATGTTGAATGTAAAAATGAAAATCAAAGACAATTATTGGTTGTTTTGTTTCAAATGTTTCCCTTCTCACGTTTTCTCTCATAAAATGAACAGTTTTGAACCGAAAAACTAGAAAAATAAATCCTGTAAAAATCCCAACCGGATTGTTTTGGTTCCGCACACCGCAAACGGAACGAATCGCATCCACCGCACGCCTGGATGCGGAGCAAATCATTCCGTTCCGTGCGATGGTAGCGCAGGCCCATCACCACACCCGTCACCGCGACACTTCAAAAAAAGGTCGAGAACCACGTACCGGGGGTATCACGGGTGTCCCCGTAAATCCGTACTGCTCTCCTGCGAAAGCAAAAGAAAAAGATCCGGCTGCAATCCGCCCGTTTGTGCGACGTTTTCCGTGCAGTGGAAGTGATTTTCTTTCGCGTTCACTTGCGTCCCGTGTGACGAAACGAAACGAATCGTTCGGTAAACACAATACAGACACACAGACACACACACAGCAGAGAGAGAGAGAGAGAGAGAGCCCCCCGTGTTGTGTAAAAGACCGTGTCGATACGTGCGTGCGTGTGTGATTACTGTTGACGTTGATTTGTTCCTTCGGTCGTTCCCCCTCCCCCTTCTCCCCCCTTCGTCATCGATTGCACCAGAAGTGTCCGCAAAAGGAGCGAAGTAAAGGAAAAAGTGAAGTGACCAACAATCACCGAAAAAGGTGCGTGCGTGTGTAGGTGCCGAAATAAGGAGAAAAAAAAACACACCCACAAACGACGGAACATGACTCATCAAGGCTGCCTTCGCTGATTGCGAGAGCGCTCGTTGTTGTTGTTGCTGCTGTTGGCCCCGTTCCGTTCCGGTGCGACGGTGTTTGGGCAGATAGGCCGCTATCGCAAGAAGTGTTCCCGTTACACCACCCCTGCCCCTTATCTAAACTGTCGGTTCGCCGTCCTTATCATACCGCAAATCCAAACCTCAACAGCAGCAGCAGCCTCTAGGGAAGTGCGGTGTGGGAAGAAGGGAGGACGGAGACGCACGGATACCCGATTGCAGTGAGAGAAGGCCGTTTGGTTTTTACCTTGGTGCGTTCCAACATTCAAAACATACATACATAGCCACACGCACACACAAACACATACACACACACATACAGAGGCGCGCGCGCACCGAAGTGGGAAGTCTGCGGCATTTGCGGTGGCTGGAAAAATTTACACATCACACGTAACACAGCCGACGAGCACCGCAGCCGGACGGACGGTGGGATCGTTCCGGTGGCAGCAGCTGCAACAGCAAATACCTCCATCGAAAACCACACCGCTACCGACACACACATACACACAGACACATTGACGGTGATATTTGGCCGTGTGCTGTGGCTGGTCATCATAAAGTCGTACGGCAGCGCCAGACGGCAGCCAGACGTTGGCGCCCGCGCGGAATCGACGGGTGCGACGGTTGCAAATCGGGGGACGGTCCCCGATATCTAAATAAATCTCGTGTTTGTGTGGTGTGGCTGTGTGGTTGTGCTGTGCACACAACCCCCTCCCTCCCAGCAAGAGGACGGTTCGGTCGCATCGGGCAGACACAGGACAGGCGGCACACGGTACTGCATTTTTTCGGTGGCCGTGAGAGTGTGAGCGTGCAAGCGAGCGCGATTGAGTGAGTGAGCAAGCGAGGTGAGCGAGTGTGTTTGTCTGCTCACGTACACAACACAGCCGGAGGGAAGGGGAAGGCACGTTCCAAAGGCCCTCTTCTGCCGTCGCACGTCCGTACGCCTGCGGCCCGCGGAACCGTTCCGTTCCGTTCGGTGACATTTCACATTCATACCGCTCGTTGCCTGTTGCACACGCGCCCTTCCCTCCGCCCTTTGGTGGAATGGCAACCGGAGGCAGTGGTGGAGTGGGCGGAGGCGCCAGCAGCAGTGCGCTCGGTGCGATGGCAGCGGCCGTGCAGTCGGTCGCGGCCGCCGCCAGCCCGTCCGCGTCCGCGTCGTCGGCGAATCTGGCCCCGCCGCCGCAGCCCATCACACCGTGGCCGAACAGCCGGGACGATTACGAGCTGAACGATGTGATCGGGGTCGGCGCGACCGCCGTCGTGCACAACGCGTACTGCCTGCCGCGCAAGGAAAAGTGCGCCATCAAGCGCATCAACCTGGAGAAGTGGAACACGTCGATGGACGAGCTGCTGAAGGAGATACAGGCGATGAGCAGCTGCAACCACGAGAACGTCGTCACGTACCACACCAGCTTCGTGGTGAAGGAGGAGCTGTGGCTGATACTGCGGCTGCTCGAGGGGGGCAGCCTGCTCGACATCATCAAGCACCGGATGCGGACGGTCAACTGCCGGCACGGCGTGTTCGACGAGCCGACGATCGCGACCGTGCTGAAGGAGGTGCTGAAGGGGCTGGAGTACTTCCACAGCAATGGGCAGATCCACCGGGACATCAAGGCGGGCAACATACTGCTCGGCGACGACGGCACGGTACAGATAGCGGACTTCGGCGTGAGCGCGTGGCTCGCGACCGGGGGCGACCTGTCCCGGCAGAAGGTGCGCCACACGTTCGTCGGCACGCCGTGCTGGATGGCGCCGGAGGTGATGGAGCAGGACCACGGGTACGACTTCAAGGCGGACATCTGGTCGTTCGGCATTACCGCGATCGAGATGGCGACCGGGACGGCGCCGTACCACAAGTACCCGCCGATGAAGGTGCTGATGCTGACGCTGCAGAACGATCCGCCGACGATCGATACCGGGGCGGACGAGAAGGACCAGTACAAGGCGTACGGCAAGACGTTCCGCAAGCTGATCGGCGAATGCTTGCAGAAGGAACCGACCAAGCGTCCGACCGCGAGCGAGCTGCTGAAGCATCCGTTCTTCAAGAAGGCGAAGGACCGGAAGTACCTGACGCAGACGCTGCTCGCGACCGGCCCGTCGATGGAGACGCGCGTGCACAAGGCGGCGAAGCGGCAGGCGGGCGCGTCCGGCCGGCTGCACCGCTCGATGACGGGCGAGTGGGTGTGGTCGAGCGAGGAGGAGGACAACGGGAAGAACGATTCGGACGACTCGGAGACGGACGAGCGGCCGATGAACCGGCTCGAGCGGATGGACTCGTCCTCGTCCGAGACGGAGGACACGTCCGAGCGGTCCGGCGTCACCGTGACCGGGTCGACCACCCAGCCGACCGATCCGAAAACGCTCGAAGCGACGGCGGCCGCGGTCGGCGCCATGTCGCTCGGCGCGATGGTACCGGTCAACCTGGTGCTGCGGATGCGCAACGCGAACCGCGAGCTGAACGACATCCAGTTCGAGTTCGTCGTCGGCAAGGACTCGGCGGAGGACATTGCGGCCGAGCTGGTCGGGGCCGGGCTGCTGGACGAGCTGGACGTCGCGATCATGTCCGCCAACCTGCAGAAGCTGATCGACCACCGGGGCACGCTGCGGACGGTCACGTTTCAGCTGCGGTCGGGCTGTGCGCCCGGCGAGCAGCTCGACGAGAAGTCGCTCGTCGGCTTCGCGCAGATTTCGATCAAGTGAGCGGTGTGTCTGTGTGTTGTGTGGGGAAGATCAGCACCACAGCTGGAGCATGTGCACCAGGGCGCTTCTGTCGCTTCCTTTATTTTCGTTTTTGTTTGTGTTGTGTTGCTCGGCGCTTCGAATCAACCGTCATCCCGGCACCACACTGTTCTACACTTTCTTACCGAACTGTACCCGAATTCAATTCGCAAAACGCATAGATTTCGTCCCGCTTTTCCCACCGGGGAAGCAACGCAGGGAAACTCTGTTCAAAAACTTAATGCGCGCGCGCGCGTCCGCCCGCGCGTGCTTGTGTTATTTCTTTTGGCATGTCCAATAAGAAATTCAGCTTTTAGACTGTGAGTGCGAGACGGCCGACCGGAAGGGAGAGATAGAGAGAGAGAGAGAGGAAGCAATCGAGGGTAAACAAAACGACCACTAGTAGGTTAGTAGGCGGTAGTAATAATAGTAGTAAACGGCAGCAGCTGCTACAGCAGAAGCATTAGTTTTTAGCATCGACACGGGGGAGTGCGCCAACACAAGAGGAGATAGTAGTAACACGCAAAAGCCCCGGCCAAAAGCAAAAAACACAAAGTGAGAGCGCCGTGATAGACGATAGCAAATGTATCTACAAGTTTGGCGCTTCATTAACGCATCCGACACGTTCTTGTTTTTCCCCACTTTTGTTTCCGTGCACGAACGTACGAATAGGGCTTGGGTGGGCCATTGGCACCGACAACGATGGCCAGCAGTGCGGTCGATCGAGGGACACTTTGGGTGGCTCGCGCCAACCGTTTTCCCCATAGACTTGTTGGCAAGCAAGAACGAAACGAAAAACCGAAAACCGAAAAGGCTTACTAGAGGCGCAGAAAAAAAAGTGCACTAAAAATGAAACATGTCTCTAAATATACATCTCCAGCCGTCATCCACGTCCCCACCACGGCATTAGATGAGAAGGGAAAGTATCATACGCGATTAACATCAGAAGGCACCTTGTCCTTGATGCTAGGGCAGGCACGATATAAACAGAGAGAGAGAGAGATATAGAGAGAGGAACACCGCGCCCTCCCGTATGCCTTGCTGTAGTAGTAAGGTGAACGAATAGTATATACACCTGTGTAGCGCCTGTGTGTGTACATATATTTAAAAAAAAGAAAGGTTGAATGTATTTACTTTGTTAATCGTTTGCTTATTACATGGTCAACATATTTAGCCACCAGACAAACAAACGCGAAAAAGAAAGATAACGAAAATGGGAGTGTAAAAGGAGCCGTTTGCCAGAGGAAAGGAAGGAAGGGTGTGGGAGTTAGTGTGGGAAAACAAAAATATGGTTGCATACTAGCGTTTTAGTGGTTGTTTGGTTTTTTTAACGTGTGGATACAATGTTTCTTCACTTCACAGCAGCACTTACAAACAAAACTCCGGTGGACTTTGGATGAGTTGTATGGTAAAAGTGTTGCTTTCCGATTGAATATAAATAAACCCAGAAATACAGACGCCCATAGGAACTCCTAGTAGAAGTACTATTTCAAAGAAAATTAAAAAACAACGGCCACAACATTACCCATCCAAATTACCGCGCGGGGGAAGTGAAAGTATATAAAACAAAAATAAAGTGCGCCGATCGCAGCATAACCGATGCATGCAATAAAAAAAAGCTAGGTATATTAGTAAACTGCGTGTGCACACCGGCCACACTGTATTTCATTTTTAGTGGAATTGAGCTTTAAAAAAGCCGTAATGTTATAATATCCGCCAGATCAGCACAGAAGCAAAAGGAAGTACCAAAAAAAAAAACAAACCAAAATCCAGGCCAGTGTATGTGTGTAACCTACCCCTGCGTAACAGTTTTGGGATGCTTTTGGGTTGGTTTGTTTTTCTTCTTGTCTTGCGTGAAACACGTGTTTAGTTTTGACTGATAAAAGCAAAAAAAAAAGAAAGTATGGTTTTGAGCAGTAGCGTTTATGAAGTTGCAAGTTACTTGAAATGAAAGCAGCAGATCAGCGGATAGGCAATGGACGATAGGAGAGAACCCCGTATCAAAGTTAATCAAAATAAAGTATATCGCTGCACAAAAGTGTACCGGTCGGTGTCTGGGTGATCGTGTTATGCCGAAAGAAGGGGAAGGTGTCGTGTCTTGAAACCGTCGATTTAAGCGTTGATCGTTGATCGCAAAGTGATCCTTTGCTGGAAATACACCGATTCGTCCCATCCCGAATTCATCGTCCAGTGGTGACGTGTTACATGTGACAAGCTTCCTGCTAGAATTAAAATTTAAAACGTTTTATTTGCCTCAACAGCATGGTATAACGTCAATGTTTGTGCTACTATTTGCTCGCCCCATCCTCCCGGTCAGCAGCTGTTTTCGTACGGCCGTACTGGAAAATGCAAAGTGGATATGCTAATGCGACCGAAGGCTGATAAAAAAAAAACGCGAAATACATCGTGCGTCAACGTTAGATCGCACGATGAAAAAGAATATTCCATCCCGCGCAGGTCACAGCACCGTGTGTAACCGTGGTCGCGCGTGGTGTATATAGCACCTTCGGCGCACATCCGACGTCCGATGTGGCATATACGCGTGGTTTTTTTTTTCTTTTCTTCTATTCAGATTAATAGACATTTTTATCTCTTCCTTTTCTTCCGTAAACCTTCACATGATTGGGTAGAATATTGTGAGCATCGTACGCAAACAATGTTATTTGATTCTTGCTTGATGGTCGGGCTGAATTCAACGATCGTTAAGAGGGCTTACGATTGAGGAGGTTTTCGTGGAGCTTGTTGTTGTTGTTGAGTTTACGACATTTGCCCTCCTACCATGTGACAAAGTCGTTGGGGGTAACCCGTATCAGTTTTTGCCATCAAGGTCAGAGCCTGATAAAAAGCAACACAGATTTACTAGCGGACTCCCACAAGGCGGAACGTAGTTCGACACTTTCCCTGACTCGCCGAATAACTTCTCGCGGTGACTTCAATCGATAGCAAAATCGATCATTTACGCTTAGTTTGATATTATGATGTCCTAATATCAAGTATCATCGATCTTCCAATTCAGTAATAGCGATTATAGCTTAGCCCTAGGTTTGCCTGTTATCTGGTGTATAATTAACCTTTATGAAACGGGGTAAGTATCGTTCTAGTGTAAATCTAGATGTAAATTTAATATTGCGTAGAGTCCTAACAGCTGAAAAATGCCTTTCAGAAACGTCTCTAAATAGCATTTATCTTTTATAAATTTGAGACTTGCAGGTTTGGATGGTTTACACATGGCTTTTTTAATTTTTTTTTCATATTTTATTGCGGTTCATTCTTGCAAAGTATTGGCATCGTCCTCTTGCAAATCAATACAAATTTGAAAAAAATCTAAAAATTGCTCAACGGCAACGGCAACGGCAACGGTATAGTAGAACAAATAAACAACAAAAATAAATGGGAGAAGC
This sequence comes from Anopheles arabiensis, assembly GCF_016920715.1. Classification (NCBI taxonomy): domain Eukaryota; kingdom Metazoa; phylum Arthropoda; class Insecta; order Diptera; family Culicidae; genus Anopheles; species Anopheles arabiensis. The sequence goes on along the minus strand of NC_053517.1, from coordinate 88,803,461 downwards.
ATCCAATAATTTTTGGGAAGTAACCTAACAAACCATGGGTACACAAACCAGAAGTAACCAACAAACCAGTCTTGTGACAACCAAGAAGGAAAAATACCTATTGCAACAGTCTACAAAGCAGCGATCTTCTCTGGGACAAGTCTACAAGAATATGATTCTTACACGATTTGAGTTCCAAAATTATAGAATCCTATGTAATAGGCCGTTTTAAATTATATATTACAACATTTACAACATACAGTAGTATTTATGTTTATCATCTGCAGAATCATCCTCATCAATATTGTATGAAGACAAATTGTTGTGTGGTTTGTCACGCCAATGGGAACCTAGGAACAGATTGGAACTCTTTGGAACTCGTCTCAGTTATCCGTGGGGCACAATGGCATACGCACCAGCAGCCATCCAATCGTTTCTTCAACTCAATCACAAACGCTCGCTGTTCACGCTGCTAACAGTCGGTCAGGTGTTTGGGCTGGTGGCATGGGACTTAGAACCTTTGGAACCGGACCGCCCAACAACCAAGTTGCATTGGTTCCGGAAACTGATTCGTGTCGCCAATCAAGGTTACTGTCTTATGATCATCGTTGCAATCGGTACGGCAACAGTTCTTCATCATTCCTCCAACACTGCGAACGCGTTTTTCGCCATCCGAACGCTGTACCTGACAGAGAATGTGATCGTGAACGTGATCGTTTTGCTCGCGATGCTCGAATGTCAGCAGAGTCGCCCATTTTACGCCTCTATTTTTAAGGAGCTTTTTAAGCTCGGCAAGAATTTGCACGACTGTGATGCGTCGATCAACTTTTCCCATGTAGAAGCGATTACCGATCGGCTGCTCGTCTGTGCCGTGCTGTACTTTTCCACCTCTTCGCTGGTGGACTGGTTGGCCGATTACGACCCTTCCTGCACCTTCCTGTGCCACAGCGTGCTGTACATTCTGCCGAACGTGATCAACGTGCTGGCGCTCTACCAGTACGCCGCGCTGCAGCTGATCTTTGCCGCGTGCTATCGATCGGTTAATAGCGTGCTAGCCAGATACCACGATCATCAAGCCCGCCCGAAAGTGCGCGATTGTGCTGAACTGGTTGAGACACTGCGAAGGATACACCTGAAGCTGGGTGATCTAACCAGTCGGGTAGTGGGACGGTTTGGGCCACTCATCGTCTGCACCGTGCTGTCCTCGTTCGTCGTACTTAACCTGGAGCTGTTTAACGTGTACAAGGCTACTGGCAGGGGCAGCAAACGGGTTTGGAGTGCGAGTGAAGGGTTTCGGCTGGTGCACACGCTGCTCTGGATAGGGCTGCACGGTGCCAAGATATTGCTCATTCTCTACCCAGGCCACCGGGCACGGGTGGAGTGTGCACGGACCGGACCGACACTGTACGAGATCGCGAGTCGGTACGAAGCAGCCGGAAGGAGCAACAGTGCGGTAAGGCATTTGGCATTCGCTTATAGGATGAACCTGGTACCATGACCGTGACACTTCTGCCCATTGCAGCTGATGAAGTTCGCTGGCCAACTGCTGCTGCTACACGGCAAACGGCACCACTGTAAGGCATGCGGGCTGCTAACGCTTGACTTAACACTCATTAGCAAGGTAGGTGTGGAATTTCTTGAAGAGCTAGTAGTACATGATACTGCTAAACAGGTACAAGCATGATTGTACGGCATCATCTCCCCTAACACAGATAGTAGCCGGACTTACCACGTATTTGATGATTCTGATCCAGTTTGATTCAGCCTTTACCCAAGGTTCGCGCTGAGTGCGAGATGCAATCAAAAGCCAAATAAAGCACCATCAATTACCGCCACTGTTGCCACTCTTCCGCACAACGTGTGTGACACCTTTGCCAAGCCTTTAATCAAACCACCCTGCTGGGAGACATGGTAAAAGTTTAACGCCAAACCACTTAGGAATTGCACGAGGAGGATGTTTTACCGATGGGTCCACGCGAGTCACGCGATGTACCGTGCCGGCTGGCATTAGGCGGCAGTGGCGGGCAAACCGGGAAGCATTCGAGCAGTTGCACCGGAACCAGTCTTTGCGCAAGCAGTCGCAGCATGGTGCTTGAGCTACTCTCCAACCGGCATCTGTTTCGGAACGAATTCCTGCACTCCGCGCACCGGTTGCTGCGTGTCTGCCAAGTGTTTGGCACGGTGCCGTGGGAGGTTACGCTATTCGCCCACGTCACCCAACCACTGTCCAGCTGGCGGGAGCGACTGTTCCGCACACTGAACGCACTCTACTCCCTTGCCCTGGGGCTGGCCGTACTGTCGGCCACCGTTCTGCAGCATGCCGAGTTCGACCACCATATGCCGTTCGTGACGCACATGCTCTACATCAGCGAGTACAGCATGGAGAACGGGGTGGTGATGATGGTGCTGATCGGGTGTCACTACCAGCGCGACTGCTATCGGCACTATGGCGAACAGCTGCTGGCGGTTGCTGTTGATCTCTCCCTTTGCGGTGGGACGGTCGACTTCTCTCGTATCGAAACCATCTTCAACCGGGTGCTGGCATGCATCGCGCTCTTCTTCGCCGGTGTGCTGACGGTGGACCTGCTCTACAACGAGCTGGTCGTGTGGAGGTTTGCGCGCAGCTCCGCCGTCTACACGCTCTCGAACGTAATCAACGTGCTGGCGCTGTTACAGTACGCGTACGTCCTGTACGTGCTGTACTTCTGCTACTACGACACGAACAGACTGCTCGCGTCGTATAACCGGCACCTGCTCGTGCGGAGTACTGATGATACGCGGTATGAGAGGCGAAGGGGAGCGCACGAGATCGTACTACCGGCCGGCGCACTGTACGATTACGCCCACCTGATCGATCTGCTGCGCCGTACGCATCTGCGGCTTGCGCAGCTGTTGGAGCAGGCGAACGGATGCTTCGGTGTGCTGATCGTGTTCACCACGACGGCCTCCTTTGTGGTGCTGAGCTTGCAGTTTTTCGAGATCTATCGGGCGACCACGGTACGACCGTGGACCGTCACCGACACGTATCTGCTCGTGTACACCGTGCTGTGGATCGTGCTGCACGCGGCCAAGGTGCTGATGATCCTGTACCCGGCCCATCTGGTACAGCGCGAGCGTGACCGCACCGGGCCGATCCTGTGCCATTTCAATCCGGCCGCCCTGGACAGTGCGCTAAACAGTGCGGTAAGTGTGTGGGATGTAGGGGACGCGAAATAGTAGAGGAGAATGTATGGTTTATTTATAACTGATTGTGTCTTTTGGGTTTGGTTTGGACAGTTGGCAAAGTTTTCCAGCCAGCTGCTGCACGTCCAAGGACCTCAGACGGCCTGCGGTGTTATCAACCTGGAGATGACGCTCATCAGCACGGTAGGTGAATGCGCTACAGCAAGCAAAGGTCGTTTATCGCTTGATCTTAGTTACCAGTAGGTTAATTTGCTGAGAGATTAATGAGCACAGTTTGCGTCTTCTCTCAGCAAAACTAACGCTTAGGTAGCTGCTCTGATGATCGATCGATCCCAAACGATCGTTAAATGTTTGAAATGGTTCATTGATGGACCGATTTTAGATTCATTTTAGCTGAACATTGTTGCATGGAGAAATTATATTCATCAATTATCATTCATTATACGTTTTTGTGTTATTTTGAGCCATTTTTTAAAATGAAAAAAGGTTTAAGTTTTAAATTCAACTGAAACGATCAATTTAACGTTCCCAACACTACCAGTTACTCGTGCAGCAAATAGAGCTAGTTGAACGATCCTTTCTAAAGTATATGCGTAAGCAAATTTTTAAGAGAAAGTGATGCATTTTTGTAAGACCGTCCTTATGACAAAAAAAAAATCAAATTATATTATACATATAACTCAAGTTCAATTTTACTCACGAACTTCATGCCAAACGATCGCTCATCATCGATCGTTGGTCAGAACAGGTACCAAAGCCCTGCAGTTGGTGCACAAGCCAAAGCAGAGGGGCTGCTGGGGAACGCGAGGGTTTTGCAGAAAGATGGTAACAATCGATACCTTTCTCCCTCTCATTTGCAGATGGTTGGCGCTCTGACGACATACCTCGTTATACTGATACAGTTCGACACGGCCATAACCCAAGGTCAGACGGCCGACAGCAACGGCCCATCATCATCACCATCACTCCCCAACGATACGAATACATCTGGCAACGGCACCACTATCTAGCTATCTTCTCCTGTTCCTTCAAAGCTCTCCACTTTCCAACCACAATCACCGACGCCTACATGCGCAGGGTAGACGATTAGCGTGCCCCCGGTCCCTGTTGATTAATTCCATGCAATATGCAAGCGTGTGTGCAGGCGGCACCTCAATAAGCGTGTCATCTGTTTGGAAAAAGGCTTACCGTCGGCGCTGCCTGTGCGTATGTTGGGCAGCGTGGCGGATATGCACACTCACTTCATAATTCAAAGTTGTATTTCAGTCATCGAGTTTTATGGATGGGGGATGGGAGAGTACAAACACTTCAAAACCGTTTACAAAACCCGATAGTCACCAAAACGGAACTCCCTTAGCTATCTATCTATCTATCTTATCGGAGGACTATTTGTGAGGGAGAGAAGCGTCGTTTATGGAGCTCGCGGGAGTCGCTAATCCCTGCCCTGGGGTCGTATATAGCCACTAATAGAAATTTACTTCATACCATAGGGTAAAAAAACACAAGCTTTTACAACTCGTGATTGTTTGCGATAAAACACGCCACACGATACCAATTCACCTAGCCTAGCTGTTCCTCTACGATACACGGTTTGTAGCCTATTATTTGTCTTACCGCTTCTATCTTATCTGCTAAATGCGTTTTTGTATAAAAATTGAGTTTTAAAAACAACAAATAAACCGTAATGCGTGTCTGTGGAGCTGCGTCGACTCAGTCAACTTGGGTAATAACGGATTTCGATCAGATAAAAGGTCGCGGTACGTTTGCCGAGCATGATGGCCAATTTCGCGACAGCCGCCACTTCCTTCATAAAATGCGCAAACGCGATTGATCCGCAGAAAAGTGCGCCATTAAGTAGCGAGTAGGAGTCATAAAATAGCACCAATCAGGCGGGTCTTCTTGATATCACCCGGATCTTGTAGCTCAATCTACAATCGGCTGTTCTTATCGTCGTTTGCCAGTATCGTGTCGGTGTGGTATGCCAGCTCGGGATCGCTTGAGTCCTGCGAGAGATGTGTCGCACCGGACAGCCCTCCATCCAGGCTTTTCGTGTTCTGCAGCTCGGCCTTGCTGTAGTGGTAGACGATCGCAGCCCCGAAGCTATCGCCAAGCACGTTCACCAGAGTTCGGAATCGATCGCTAGAAATCGTTACAGTAACGTTAGGGTGATCTTACATGAAAGGAAATTGCTCAAGAACACTTACAGCAGCCAGTCGACGGCAATGATGAGAGAAACGTCTTCTGCTGGAAGTCCAACCGTGTCCAGCACCATCACGAGCGTTACCAAACCCGCCTGGGGTATACCGGCCGCACCAATACTGGCAGCCGTAGCCGTTATACTAATCGCTAGCACGTTACCGAATGAAAGCGAAAGTCCTGGTGGGAAGTAGCCGTTAAGTTAGGGCTCTTTCTGTGAAGACTTTATCACCCTCGCACTTACCTCGCAGTTGAGCGATGAAGATGGCAGCCACCGCTTCGTACAGCGCCGTACCATCCATGTTGATCGTAGCACCGATCGGTAGCACAAACCGTGACACCCGCGGATCGATGTTGTTCTTCTCCTCCAGGCACTGCATCGTGACGGGCAGCGTGGCCGAGCTGGACGATGTACCGAACGCGGTCGCAAGCGCCTGTCCCATGTTGGCGATAAACTTGAGCGGATTGTTGCGCGTGAACAGGAAGAACAGCAGCGACAGTACGACGAACCCGTGGAACAGGATACCGCCGGCGACGACTGCGAAGTACAGGCCCAGCTTGCCGAACACGTCGCCCAGATCTTCGATCTCCAGTATCTTGGCGGCGATCAGAAACGTCACACCGACCGGTGACAGCCTGCAAGCGTGAATTGGTGCAAAGGTGAAAGTGTGAGATACAGCCTCCAAAAAGCCACAGAATGTCAAGGTTGAGGACATTTTACACCCTTACCATATCACCCATCCGGTGACCTTCATCACGATGTGGGACAGCTGCTGGAAAAATTGGAGCACCAGCGCGTTCTCACGCTTCGTTGCGCCGAGCGCCACCCCGAACACGATCGACGCGACGACCAGCCCGAGTATGTTCATGCCGTCCGCGTACGCGCCCGTTATCGTCCACCGGTAGATGTCGGTCTCGTCCGGTTTGGAGGCCGGCGGCTTCAGCACGGTTTGGTACTGCTGCGTGCACGCCTGCACCAGGTTGGGCGGGAACATGTTGCGCACCAGATCGAGCAGCGTGTCGACGGTGGTGACGTTACGTTGCGGGGCATCGCTTGCGTCGGCCTCACCGCCGTCCCGGTCCGAGCCGGGCTTGATCGTAACAACCAGCACGATGCCCAGGATGACGGCCAGTACGGTCGTGGCGAGATAGTACAGTACCGCCCGGCCACCGATCTTCTTCGAGAGGGATAGATCGAGCGAACCGACGGCTGCGATCAGGGAGGACACAATCAGCGGTAGAATGAGCGCTTTCAGCGTGCGCAGGAACAGATCGCCAACGTAGTTGATGTAGGTAACGTCCCGCTGCGACCAACTGTCACCCTCGGCAGGTACGGCACGGAGCCCCAGCCCCAGCGCAATGCCTACGATCACGCCGAGGATCGTAAGCGTCGTTAGCAGGTTGCGGCGCACGAAGCCCCACACGGACGTCCACTTGAGCTGCATGCTGGCGTGGTAACGAGTACTGCTGCAATGTGGAATTGGGAAAGGGTGGCATTTATTAATATAAACCTTTTGCAACTCACCGAGCAGCTAATGATAGGTCCCCACTGCCTGGTGAGATTTTATTGGGAGCAAGGTTAGTTTGTTCGCCGCGGCGTGGATACGGCGTGGGACTATTACCCTTTAATGGCTCATTTAGATAAACCTGGGAAACAGTGTGCTCGTGTGTCGTATCTCTTGGGACAGATAAGCATTCCGACGTAGAACGGGAGCACTGACTTCTTTGCATTCTTGACCAGCCCAGTTTGTCCTTCGGCTGGAGCAGCGAAACGAAATGTGTTATTCGCTCCAGCGTTCAATCCTGCCCAAGAAATGCATCAATCCTCTGTGCTCCAAAAATCTTTTGGATTTCCACCCCTCATTGGCTATGCCCTCCGAAGCACTTGCCGAAACAGGTTTGAAATCTCCTTCCCTTCCGTCACCACGGTTTGGCCGGTGGGAGTGATGTCTTGCGCCACTACTCAATAACATTCCTGAACCAAAAAACGACCTGCACGTAGAAGGGGTTCCCAGCACAGAGCACCACGCGAGCCCACCATCATCTAATGACGGCTTGCCGAAGGGGCTCGATCTAGGGTAAAAGTGGCCCTCATCGGGTTCTTTTCGTTCGTCTCTCCATCTTGTGCGTGTGCGTGTGTGTGATGGTTTGTTTTGGGAGGCTATGCATTGCTTCTCACATCGCAAACGGAACGTAAGCAGGGTTGAGGTCGAGGTTTGGTCTGTTTTCTTTACATCGCTTCCTTCTTTTTATTTGCCTTTTTTTTCGGTGGAACCCCCCATGAATGATCTCTCTGGCAGTAATGCCATTGCGTTTCGCATCTCGTGTCCAGAGGGCAAAGAGAACGAAAGCTTTCAGTCATGTTGGATTAGGTTTCGTTTCGGGTTGCCTCATGAGCTGTTGGCTTTTTTGTTGTTGCAGTTGAAGATTGATCCAAAGTGTGTAGCAAAATTGGTGGGAGCTGGCATGTTGGGGTTTTACCCAAGCCTCCCTTTGGTTTTATTACCCCCTAAAAAAGCATCCGTTCGATCATCATACCATCTTACCTGGCAAACCTGCCATTATGTTACAATCTTGAGCTTCTCAGGCAACGTTCTGAAGCGTAACGAAGAAACAAACGCCGCAACACAAGCACCCCGCACACAAGTGTTGTGTGGTCAAGGTTGTGAAATTCCACAAGAATGAAATAGAAACTGATGCCGCCTGTATTATTGCGCATGGGACATGGGGCAGGTAAACATTTTCCCTTTTTAATGCCTTATTTTGACTTCATTCTACGCAGGTCTTGGAGGATCAAAGCAGTGAGATCATCATTTTTTGAAGACTTAGACGCAAATTAGATAATATCATGATGTGATGTAATATCTTTAAATGAAGATCTCCAGTTAGGAACCAGGATCACAGTTATTGAAGAGAACTCTTTTGATAGTCATGACTCATGATAGTTAGACTAATTCTAAGAACTCCTTGTTGTGCAATATTCAGAATGGGCTAGTAGCGTGATGAGATCAGAATTACTATTCCACTTCCCTGTTGTTGTTGAACATTCATCAAAGCTCCACTCTGGCATTTAAATCCGTGAGTCACCAATTGTTATGCATCACTGAGATATCATACCAATAGATGTTCTAGAGGAACTCATCAAAAATAGTTTTGAACGGACCTGTGTCTAACTGACTAATACTTCAGGACCTGGGTCAAATCTTCCTTCTAACAGTCCAAAGCACGTTGAATGATATCTTCGCCCAAACCAAAAAAAAGGCACGGTCATGGTCGGCCATTGGGTCGCAAAAGGCACGGCGGGGATGTACAATTTATAGTACACTTTCATCGCCAATTACACACACATTCACACCTGTCTACGGTCTATTTGAACATCCCTCTAGCGGAAATGGGAGATACGGTCGTACAGAATCTTTATGACACCTTGTACTGTTGTTATCTTGACCGTACGCAAGCGGAACAAAAATGCTCCAGTATCAGAAGAGATGCAGGTGGAGGGGAGAAGTAGGGGAAGGCGTTTGGCTTTGATCCGTCCGGTTTGATTACGGTTGGCAGATCGATCATCTTAATCAACAATCGAGGCATCGCGTTCCTGGGGTTCGCTTTTATTAGTGACGCTAATTTACCATCGTGCGTGTCATTGCCATTTAACTGTCCGATAACGCGTAACGGTCATGTGTAAAATTGCGCTGCTTGTGTAGTACACAACACAACGTTTACAGAGCGCTGACTCAATGAATCTGACTGTAAACGCGTCACCATCGGTGACGCCGAAATGGCAATTGAAGTTTCAGTGCGGAACTGGAATCTGGAATTTGCGAACACACACATACACACACACATTTATACACGTTACTACTACGTTACTTATTGATCCAGTGGGAGAACAACCGATTGCAACGTGCGGTCGTGACTGATTATTTATTCCGATATTTATGCCCCCCGCGTGTCGTGGAATTAGTGGGGGTCCCATTCTAAGGTGTTCTAACTGTTTCCCCATAGACATAGCAGTTCCCAGCATCCAGCCCTTCAAGGTGATCTTATACAAGTTGATCACTGCGATTGGTCAGTGGGTTAAGTGGGTGGGCCCCGGTATTGTTTCGAGGCCGCTTTGGCACCAGGCATTTGTCGCATTCAAAGAAAATTGAGCAGTGGGAGGTAGTTGGGGCTACTAGCAGTGAGCGATCGAGTGATCGATGCGATCAGATAGCGTGCAGCGCCGTTTAACAACATCATCAGTGATGAAGCGCGCATCGAGTGCAATTAGAGTAGGCGGGGCGGCGCGTACTGAGGCTCTGCCTCATCATGACTAGCGTGATCTTCATCCCTTTCAACTACACTGCTAAACCAAACAAAACAAAAATCTACTCCCAGACAAGTTCGTTGGGAGCGCGACGCCCGTCGATTGTTTCCGATTGTCGAAACAACTTTCCATTTTCCGGTACACACGCGCCGAGCTTCGATTGCCGATTGGATGCAGTTTTTTGGGGCGCAACCCGGACAGTATAGTGAGAGGGCCGCACTGAACCGTACACCGTTTTTTTTCTGCGTTTTGTTTTGGTCTCTTTTGAGAACGTCCTACACACGGCCACGCAACGCTGCCGATCAGCCGATCACAACACTGCACTCTGATTTCCCGGGTCACCGTACGCGCACGAGGGCGTGAAGAGCAGCGTCCATCGAGATTTCCGTTAGGCCACGCTTGTCCACGTTCTCGATTTTGCCGCCATTTCCGCCTTGGAGGCACGCACAGTAGCAAGTAACAAAACGCTTTTTACTCACTTTGTTTCAACCTTTTCGGCTCTTCTCTGGGAGTCTGTCCGGATAAATGCCCTTTTTCGCGTGGTTTCGTTCGTTGTGGCGCACGCAGTCTATCGAACGATCCGTCCAGCACGGTGGCTCATTCTAAACTGACGAAACGTACACGATCGAGCTGGCGAGCTCTGGGCACCAAGCTTCAGGGCGGTAAAAGGAGTAGGACAAGAGGGGGTTCCCGCCCTGAGCGAGGCAAGATAAAGGGGAACAACTGGGGCAGGGAGGGAGATATTTGCCTGGTGGATTGTACTACCCCTTGCAGGCAGGCTGGCATCATCGTCCAACCCCTTGCAGGTCTCAGATCCCGTTCTCCCCCCCCAGCCCTTAGGGGGGTGCTTTTTGGGATGGGAAGAGGGGATTTTTCTTTCCTGCCGTACGTAAACTTCTTCACCGTTTTGTGGCATGAACCGTACGACGTTGAGAGGAAGCGTAAGTGGGCGAAAGAAAGAGAGAGAGAGCGCGTATATTGCGAGCGGGTTTGTTGCTATAGCAACGACCACGTGGAGCGGCACGGTGCATTTCATTCAAAATTTGTGCCTGCACGAGACGGAAGTCTGGGGTGGAATTTTGGATTTCAATCCGGTTTGCGGGTTGTTTTCGAAATTGTAGCCGGAAGCGGGGTGGGGGGGGGGGTTCGGCTTTTTAAATCCAGAACCACTTTGGGCTGTGAGTGGTGGGTATGCAAATGTGGCGAGGGGGCTACACGTGTGTGTGGAAGCGCGAATTAGTCATTTCATTTAATGAGCTAAAGCAGGCAGGGTTGATGGTGCTGTTGTGGTGCGTTGGGTTGTTGTGACTGTGGGTTTATTAATATCGATCGTAGGAAGGAAATCTGCCACGAAAGCTTGCAGTAAGTGAAACTGGTATCGTGTTTGTTGTAATATTTATAATATTTTGTTTTATATCATGTTTTGATAAAATTTATTTTTTGTGTTTTTTTAATACTATTTATAACTTATTTTTTCTTCTACAGTTCGTACCATTAGAACACAACGAACTTGTTTGTCTTTATATAAGAACATTCTTTACTTTGATTTAGTTATTTTGATGAAAAGTCAACACAACATATGAAGTTAATGCAATTGTTTAAAAAATCTTTATATTTTGAAATCGTTTATTCTTCAAAGCGATTAATTAATTATTGAACACATATTCTTAAATTTAAGGGCCTTTTAATTTAGCCTTTTTGCTAAAGTGAATACCGTTAGAACATAACGAGCAATTTTGTTCGAAATTCTTGTTTCATTATTTAATTAGTTATTTCATGAAAAAATCATGAATTTTACTAAATTTTCAACAAATTTATTTTATGTTTTTCAAACTACTTTTTTGGATGTCAAACAAAACTTGTTTATGTTTAATTAAAAATTTAAAGACTCGCGATCAAACTTGGCCTTTTTTTCAAAAAATCGGCTACCATTAGAACATCAGTTCCCCGTAATATCATGTTGTGCTTTATTGAATTAAAATTTGTTAAGAACAAATTAAAACAAATACCTCATCATGGATATTTACATCAGGAATTCCTATGAATCAGTTGGAACGACAGATTGGATGCTTACAAGTACAATTTGTTCGTTTTTATCTAGCGTGCAGCACTTGAAGGCACAAGTGTAAGGGGAGAAAATGCTGCACGACAATGTTTGCATATCGCCATTTTATTATGGACACAAGTGTACATTCGCTTCAGCTCGGTAATTTACCTAAAAGCGCTGTGATAAGAGATAAGTCCACCCGAACCGAAATGTTGTGATATGGTGACAGTATAACCCGCTACTACACCGCTGGCTTCATTTCTTTGGAACTCGTATCGAGCAGGTTCAAAAATGCCACACTATCTCGTTTTATTGCAAACTAAAAACCAAAACCAAAACGATTTCTTTAACTCGTTTCCTCCGTGCCGACGTAGTCCTTGTAGCCGGTCTGGAAAAATTCTTTCCTGAGCGTTAGCGGTGCCGCCTTCTGGCGGAGCATGTAGTTCACGTTGCCCTTCGCCGTGTAGTAATCCTCGCCGGTCAGCTTCCGGATGGCAATGTTTTTCTTCAGCACCTTGTCGTAGAATCGGGCACCGGCATCGACCACGTCGGGCCCGAGCGCAGCCATCTGCTTGTCGACGTCCGTTTCGTAGTAGATTTCCGTCATGTCGGTGGAAAAGGAGTAGATGCCAAAGCCGAACAGCCCGCAGATCGTGTACAGGATGAGGCGCAGCGACCGGGGCCGGGCGTAAAAGTTGCACCGCTCGTTCAGCTGGGACGCCAGGCTGTAGGTGAACATCCACGAGACGGTCGGTATGATCGATTGGATGAGCGATTTGTGCGTCTTCATCGTGAGCAGCTCGCGGGCAATGCCAAACACCTGCTCGTCCTCGGTCAGCACGAGCGCGTCTTCCAGTAATCGGCCCGCCTCCGTGCCCCAGTCGATCGGTTGGTTGCGGATCTTTATGTCCGTCCGGTCGATCGCGGCGGCGCTGTCGTACTCGAAGTTGGACGGAATGCCGACGTACGCACCGTACCGCGTTTTGAACGAGCCCGCATTGAACACGTCGAACCCGTACACGACGAACGGTTTGGCAAACTTGCGCTCAAACTCCGACAGGTCGAGCAGGCTGAGGGCACGCTTGTATCGCTGCTCGAGCTTCTCCGACAGCTTTCGCTCCTCGCCATTTCTATCAGAAGCGATTGGATGGTACATACAAAACAGGGGAGAAAAGAGTTAATTTGAGAAGACACTTAGGAAAACACTCACACACGCGCCGGTATCTTACTTGTACGCTTGCACAAACTCCTTGTAGTAGGAGATGCAAATCGAGTGCGGGAAGTAATGGCCGGCGAATAGTCCTATCGCAACGGTGGTGGCGCCGTAAAACACAACCTGCCGGCCTGCCTCCGTGAGGAAAAAGGACACTTTTCCCGTTCGGCTCATTTCGGCACGCAAACTAAGCAAAAACAGTGCTGTTATTTAACCGATGTTTACACGTTTGTTTACATCGGAGCATTTGGAGCACAGTGGAATTACATTGGTCATTTTATGTGACAATTTATTGGGGACAAAATTGAAAAAATATCAAACATTGATGAAACTGTTTATAAAAATCGAAAAAGGAACTTTAACAAAAAAATATTTGTGTAAAAAAATCTTTAAAATGCTGGTAAAATTACGATCAATTCGAAATGCGCATTTAAAGTCCAGCAGAATGCCTACAGTGCAGTGGGTATATGCGGTATACACTGTGGCAAGATGGAAAAGGCCTACATTCAAATGCGAAAATCCCACAGTATATAGTAAGATCGTTACTTTATTTCTGGATTCAAATGTACTGAGGATAAAATTAAACTATTAAATTCACTAATTTAACTCGCTGTTTGAGACATTTAATAGAAGTGAAAAATTAATCAATGAAAACAGAACTATTAATGAGTGCAATAAATCCAGATCGATGAACAAAATACTGCATTATTTCAACGCGTTTCTACTTGGGAGTAACTAATTGTATAGCATGTTTTCGTTTTCTCTTTCTTTCTTTGCGCTTGATGTACTTCCTCCGGACCCAACCGCCCAGCTCGATGGATAGAAATTCTATAATTTTTGACAAGTAAAACCCATTCTTTCCAAAAAACAACGCTATCGCACCACCGACCGATACTGTAAAATGCAATGTAAGAAAAGCAAACAATTACTATCGGTGATCTAGATTTTGTTTGTGCATTAAAATTTGAGTGGTGTGGTGAAATATTTACCAAGCAAATCTTCGTAGCTGAAGATGAGCACTCGCCGGAGTCTCGTCTTGGGCTGGAGGATTTCCCACCGTAACGATGCTTTGTGCGTGAACGGTATGCCTCCTTCGGCCGTCCTGTCGCAAGGTGGTGGAAATAGTTAGCATTATACACTACAGCATCTAGACAAACCACATCGAACCACGTACCACTGCGTTTTGCTGAGCGACGCAACGTAATAGCCCACGTCAGTGCAGGGCTTTAAACAATTGCAGTCCGCATCGTTGCTCCAGTCGGGATGCTGCTGCAGGCAGTGCAGCCCAGCCACGGTGCACGGTGGCCCCTCTGCAAACATCGTTTAAGCGTGTGTTTTGATTAAAAAAATAACAGCTGCTCCGTATACAAGTGCACACATACTGACCGGCGAATGGGTAAAAGTGGGGCCGACACTGACAGACGGCGAGTGCCCGCTTTGCCCGGCAGTTCATGATGCAGAGGTTGTAGCTGTAGAACTGAGACAATTCAACGTGGAATGAGCAGTGTTGGCCCGCTCACCCATGAACACCCTCTCTGCACTATACGCCGACCTACCTGTAAATTTTCATATGCTTCATCGTAAAAGTAACATTTGCGCTGTCGTACTGTCAGATCCTTCAGCCGCTCGTTGGCACTGGGTGAATGAGTTTGGAGTATTAAAAAAAAAAAGATTAACTGCTAAAGGTTGATGATTTGAGGCTTACACCGTCTCGAGCACACTGTACACGGCAACCAGCTCATCCGACTCCTCCACATGGGTGAACAGCTGATCGCTGGTGGACACCTCGTACGGCGAGTGTATGGTGTACTGGGCAAAAACAAACACAACAAAATGAGAGAGGATTTCACACAACCCTGGGTGTGGGATGTTACACGAACACTTACCGATACTGTTGAGCGGAACATGTCGAGCTTCATGTAGCACTCGTGCTGGCTGAACTCACACTCTATCGGGGTCCAGCCGGGAAAGCCTTTCCCCGAAGCCACCTGCCTAGGGTCGAAAAACGTGCAAAATGTATAAATGTTAAAGATTCATCCATGTTGAGCAAAAGGATGAAGATACATTGGAAGGCACTGGACATTGTTAACCCATCCAGGATACGTAAGTTGTCAGGCAGAAAGTACGCTCACCACTGTGGTTTACTTGATGGGTTCACACATTGTTATCGCAAAAATGGGGTTGGTGGGTTTTGTGGAAAGTTTTCGTGAAGTGTTCGTGATTTGGGTGAGCTGGTTTGTGATTTGGGAGTACGTGGAACACGTGAGCTGTCAAACTTGCTGTTGAAGGAGTTAGTTTTAAGGTTAAGTCAACACATGTAACACATTTTTTTACAGAACAGTCTGCACAGTTAGCTCGTGGCTTTATGGTTATTTAATGTAAAAGATTAATTTAAAATAAAAAAAAAAACATAATTTTTTTTGGCTATCAACTGTATCTCCTATCTGTATCTTTGATATCCTGTCCTAAACTATTTCTAAAACTACAGTTTACACAGTTTACAGTTACACGTTTTAAGGCATCTTTTTAGGGTGTTTTAGCTATCTTTGCTCACGTCGTGCCTGATTGCATACATTTAGGCGCAATGTTGGTTTGAAAGGCTTTCTGTTTTAAATAAGTTCTGTCTTTTAAAAATCGTCCCATATCCTACCGCTGTTCTATTGCACACTTTGCTTCAACGCATCACACAAATACACTTCAAAAACATCATTCAAATTAAGTCATTAAAACCACGATGATGAGCTTTTAAGATAGTTCACAGCGCATAATTGAAATGGCAACCGTTTTAACATCCGTCCAAAAATACGAACTCACCGTGCAACAAGACAGCACGGTGACAATCTATACGAGTGGTTATTAAATTATTAAGCAACCGTCTGGTTGGCTGCTTACCCGCTCGTCCCGTTGACGCCCTGCAGGAGGGCGAGCGGTGCATTCAGCGCGTAGCAGATGCCGCGCTCGGTAACAATCTGATGCACCTGCAGCCGCGCACCGTGCTCGGGCTGGAAGCTGTTGATGGCGATATCGTGATTCGGGTGCACCTGTTGGCAAAGAAAGCAAGGTGGAGCGGGTGAGTGGTGCTGCTGAGCCCCAGGACAGCCAGGTACCCTACCGTGCTGATTAGCTCGAGAATATTCACGCCCGTGGCCAGCCGGCTGTCGGTGAGAAAGTGCGACAGATTGCCCAGCTCGGTGGCCGTCACACCGACAAGCGTTTGGACAAAGTCGGCAAGGTAGCGCCGGTACGTCCCGGTGGTCTCATTCGCCGCTAAGCCCTCCCGAGTGGCTTCGTGGCCGGTAAGCTTAATGCTAAAGTGGAAGGAAGTCTTACTTTGTGCGAAATGGAAAGCACGGGTGCGTTAGGTGTGAGAGCAGTGCCCTCACCCCATTGGCTTGGGAAGTCGGGCGTGGTGCCAATGCTGGTGGCAAGTTATAATTAGACGTGCCAAAGATGAAACCGTCTGCGTTTGATGTTGAGCAGCATTGTTAATGGAGCTGGCAGTCGAGATTCTGGCACCGTTCGCGGCGTGGCTCTTTTTTTATCTCTCTAGGACCTCCGTACGCTCCGATTAGCGAGGACAAAAAACAAGTTTTGGGATTTGGGTATGACAGTTTTCGGTTCCGTGAAGGCTTTTTAAAGGGGATAGTGTTCCATTGTGGCGGTAGTGGAGAGCATCGGTTTAATTTGTGGGTTTGATAACATTAGATGCGGTGGTAAGGTTGAGGATGAATGAAACTATGGGATGGAATGAGTGACGTTTAATGAACTGTCCCTTGTTTAATGTAATATGGTGGAATCTTGTTTTCTGAGCTAGCGTCTAGATGTATGCAAGATTCAAAATTTTCAATCGTTTGTTTAATTTTAGTTAAAAAAGATAAAAAAGAACACAATGTTCATAAAAATTAAATTTGCATTGGGGTTCTATACTAAAAAGCAGAGAGTAATTTTGTATTTAAAATAGAGAAAAACAAGTTTGCAGTAATGCATATTGCATACCTTAAGGGGCTCGGTAAGGCCCCAAGCGGCATCGCTGAGAGAGAATTGAGCTTTTCCCGTTGTTTCCCCCCCTGACATACCCACGAACGGTGTGTTTGTTTCTACGCGATGCGTTATTCTCTGTTGTTGTTGTTGTCTTTAACGCTGTTACCGCAAGAGCTTGAAGCAAGAAGCGTTTCACACCATCACCGTCTCACCCAGACTTTGGTGTTGTGATGCGTTTATTTGTACCCCCGCCCCTATGTTCTTCTTACCCGTACCGCGCACCCCATACATTCTGACTTAGAATTCAAAGCAAAGCGAGATGGTCTAACTGAATTTGGAAAAGATGAGTGATGGATATTTCATAACGATTCAGATCACATATTTTAAAACAAAAGTTACAAAAACTTGTACTAAAATTTTATAAAAAAATTAAAGGTTTCCGCCATCTGTATAATGATATAAAGATAATTATATTAACAACTTATATATAGTATATTATATATGTTATAATATAATATACCATATGAATAAATGTATGTATAACTATATATATATATATATATATATATATATATATATATATATATATATATATATATATATATATATATATATATATATATATATATATATATATATATATATATATATATATTTATATATGTATATATATATATATATATATATATATATATATATATATATATATATTTATATATATATATATATATATATATATATATATATATATATATATATATATATATATATATGTTTCTAAATTTTGATTTATATATGTATGTGTATTAATATATGTATTTATATATGTTTTTTTAAACAAACTTACATGTTTCTACTTAAAAAAAACCTTATCTTGAAGAATTTAAAAAGGAACAGAGTAAATTGTCTGTTTTACTTTATAACATTCATATTGGGATCACAAAAAAAATATCAAATAATTACACACGTGCATGAACATGCTTACTAGTTAGGTTATCGTTGTACATAAATGTAATAAAATACATTTTAATCATTATTAAGTTTATAATTGTCTTTCTGATTATTTAAAAAAAACACTGATGTTTGTTTTAATTTAAACCGCTTTGAATATAGCAATATATATGATACAATTAGAGCTCGCTAATTGCATTTATATCATATGTCTACAAAAAAAAGATAGATTTTGTTTATTAGAAAGACATTTTGTAACACGACTAATGTCTGCGTATTTTGTCATGTTTGTTATTTTATACAATGTGGATAAACTGACTTTTTCTCATATTTATGTGAACAACTCGGAATTTTGTATTCAATTGAAAAAGCAGACTTGCAATTGGCGAGGTTTGAATGTATTTGACTTCGTCACATGACAGCTCGCATATTTGTCAAGTTAGAAACGTAAACAAACACGGACAACCGCCCGTAAAGATTGTGTGCAGAATAATCGTGAAATTTTATGTGAAAACTCGGGAAAAGGTAAGTGTTCTGTGCATATTTCAGTAAATAAACTATCTTTTAATGCTTGAACACATTATTCCACAGGAAAAACATCATTTCATCCCGAAATTTGGCAACATTCGTCCGAGTATGATCGAGCAGCTGTGTGTGTGTGTGTATGCCGACAAAATACGACGCCGGTAAGATGAAATGTTTTACTTTTTCACTTTTACTTTACTTTTTCACTTTACTTTTTCATGAAATCACAATGAATTGTAAAAATAATACAGATTTAATGATATTGATCTTTGTTACAGTTTCTACAACAATCACTAAAGCCGGCTGTGATCGTGATCAGCACATTCTCAATCAACGTTGCCATACACCACAAAATAGCATGGAAAGGAAAGTATTATAAAATAATGTCATATATGAAAGCATTCTAATCTTTCCTTGTTATTTTTCCACTGCAACCAGGACATTGTATCACCGCATCGACAAGTGGTGTTTATGTGCAAGTGTTGCGAAGAAGTGTGTTGTACGGTGTATTATGTGTTTTATTTTATTTGTATCGCTTTACAAGTGGTACATTTAGAGCGTTTAATCGTTGTGATACAGCTTTCTAACGATTCACCCGAGGGGTAGAAGCGGCAACAATACATGTGCCTGACGCAGAGACAACAACGCCGTCGGCATCCGTTGATACCATCCAAAGTGATGGTTGAAATCGTATTTAAACGTGTAAAACCATGTATTGGGGCATGTAAGTATTGAATAATAGTTAAATAAAATACATTTTATCGTTGTACTGGACAATGTGCATCGAAATTTAAAAAAGTGTGTGTGTTTTTGTTTACATCCGAATACAGAACCCTCAGCGTTATACTGTGGTTCGAGCACTCGCTAAGTAACGCTTGAGCTTTGAGCTTTCATTGAGCTTACATAGAATGTTACACGCTACCTGCTCACTAAGGACTGCTATCGAGCAGTGTTATGAGCAGGTAGCGAGCAGTAACGCCTCCATACAAAAATCGCGAAACGTAACGCTCCAATGCTATTTGGGGCCTAATAGAAATAAACGATCTTGTTTTTAAGAGAATGACATGATTTTGCATACTTTTTTGCGTTCAGTACGATAAACTAGGATACATTCTGTTAAAACTAAAACCAATAAGCCTTAATTGTGTAATTCCATGGTCATTTTGGGTTTTATTTTATCTGATTCACATATTTTATAAATTGCTGGTTAATACGCCTGAAAGATTTAACAAAAATAACTAAAATTACTTCTTTCTAGCGCGCAAAACAAAGGTAAAATAGTCCACCGACAATCTGTTTCGGAACTTTTCTCACCCAAAACCGGGTTGTTATGATTAGAAAATGATTACGGAAATACTTTCACCGAAGTGGTAGCAAACATTTCGCGCACAATTGGTCGTCCCAGTTGGTGGGCGAAATGGGCCACGGTTGAATGCTTTTAGCGGCGATGGAAAACGCTGCTAAGTATGCAGTAATTGCACATTTCCACAAAGCGTTCAATGTTGCGTGTATTTCGTTCGGGCTCGTTAGGCTGGTATCACAGCAAGAGAATGGGAAACAAAACAAAAGAGAAACATTCAAAGCAGCAAAAACAAGAACAGCAAAAGTACACACCCACTACCGTTTAGACCGGTTCATAATTTGCAAACCACTTTTCGGGTGTGTTTGCGTTGGTGTAAGAGGAAACGCTACCAGGCTCGCAAAAAAAGGGAAATTGTGCTAAAAATATCTTTACTGCACAATATCGGTGGCAGCACAATGGCGCCCCGCAACACGCTGTAGTTCGGACGATCCTTCGCTCGTCAAGGGTGGTAATCTTAATTATTATCTTACCGCTCCAGATACTCCCAGGCCCGGTTCCAGTCGATCCGGTCGTGAAAGCAGAACGTTAAGCCCGGCATAATGCCGATCCAGTCGCGGTAGTTTTTGTCCATCTGGATCGCGGTCGGGTTTGCCCGGTAGCGGTCGTACTGATACTGACCGAGAAACAGCATGCCCCGTATCGCCGCCATGATAATGAGCAACCAAAATAACCTTATGGGCAGGGGGGATATTACAACAAAAAAAAAAAAAAGACGAACCCCTTTGTAATCCTTCTCATTCGTCACTAGTCGCCGGGATTTTGGGCCCCGCCAGCGGCACTGTGCTTACCTTTCGAGTAGATGTTTCTCGCGATCAAATATACACTTTAGGCCGGGTATGTCAAGTACGGCTAACAACTTTTGATTAAAACTTGCCTTCTTCCCACTTTGCAGCACCATCCTGCACACCCAACTCCAATTATTGAAGTGGCAGGTAAAGAGCAAAAAACAGGATACAGAGTTTGTAACTAAATTTCCCAGAAAAAGAAACTCAATCCCGCTCAGTGTGGGTAAGATTATATTTATGAACAAACTTTACAGACTGAATGTTTTTACCTAACGCAGTTCCTGTGCTGCGACAGCTCACTAATCATACTGGACTTGTCTTACGTTCCGTCCACCGTCTTTATTGATCATCGCATCGTAATGATCGCGATCAGATCACACCAAATTAGTCATTGATACACATCCCATTTAGGCCCTCTCTTGCCCTTCCATAAAAGAACAAAACGTGTCCAAAATGGGTTTTCTCCTGCCCTAGTCCTGGATTTTTACGGTGCGGCGCCATGTGGGGATTATTAGAAATTAATTAGAAAAGGAACGAATCCCGATCCCCTGCTGGGATTTTGGCCGCAATGGTGATGGTAAAGGCACAACGCATCAGCACGCCCCGATCTCGAGATATCGTGCTTCTTTTATTGTCGACCCCAATCGGGCATCCATTAGCGAGACTGGCAGCGAGACAGGGCGGGTGGAAACGATAGTAACGCTAGCCATTCCGTCCCATATTAGCTGGCTGTCTGTTGCGCTCTTGTCCCGGGTGGATAATGGCGATCGATGAATATTTTTGGACGGCACTGCGTAATTAATCCATCCATCACATCTACGAACGGGAATGGTGTGTGAGACTTTTATTGTTTTTTTGATTACAGGAATGAAAGAATTGAGCTGTGCGTGGTGGTGTTTTAGCTTTGCTAATCTATTCTTTACAAAATGCAAAAGTAATTCATTGCTCTTCATACGCTAGCTACATGAGGACGCTGTTTCCACACGGAGGACACAATTTACGTGCTTTTCACCGTCTCGAAAGTTCAAAAAGTGTGTCGATTGTGTTGGTTCGTAAAATGGACACGTACGATAGACGTGACGATTTACGGTCTTGGGGAAACTTTATCCTGTAGCACATTACAATTTTGGTTGTTTTGTTGGATGGTTTTGTTTGACACTTTTGTCCCACGGTGCTGAAATTCGGTAGATAAGGTGTTTGAGGAGATGGAACTTCTTCATGCTACAGAAATATGTAATAATATGCTAATCATGAGTACTACAAACGAACGTCTTCGGGAGAGAATAATTTAAAAAGTAGAGATGAAAGTCTGTAAGTGCTCGAACGAAGATTTTTTATACCAAGCAGTGATTGAATATTTACGAATGTGTGATTATTCATATTAAAAGTTAACACATTTCTTTTAACATTTAAATATTTGTTAAGTCATTTATTAATAAGAAATGATTTGTATTAAAAAAATGCATTTAGTAGTCAATGCAAGTAACACAAGTCAAGTAAGTAAGTAAGACAAAAAGGAAAGTCTTCAAAAATTT
The DNA here is from genome assembly GCF_016920715.1 of Anopheles arabiensis. Lineage (NCBI taxonomy): Eukaryota > Metazoa > Arthropoda > Insecta > Diptera > Culicidae > Anopheles > Anopheles arabiensis. Next base: position 88,781,397 of record NC_053517.1, on the reverse strand, counting down.
GGAGATTTCTATACTTGCCGGCAGAGGGCATTGCATCGATTGTTTGTTATTGGAGACTGGTGGTACTAAGTTTATATACTCATTCTTTTTAGTACAAACTATTGATCTGATACTTACCTTTCTGCAATACAAGTAAATTTTCCGCTCCTTTGTTTTTACTTCTTTAGTCATTTTCTCAATACTTGTAATCTGAACAGGACAACACCAACAACAAGCGGTATGTTAAAATACTATCTGATGGTTTGTTTATTTACTTCTTATGGTTTGAATTCCGCTGTATCGCATCGCAATCGTGCCGGATCAGTAACCGGCAAGAGGTGCATGGGTAGATTGGGTGATAGTAGTTCTGTTACATAAAAGTGTGCACATTAAAAGTGGTGTCGTATCTAGTCAGGCTTAACAATACTTGCAAAGAACCTGCACCTGCGTTCTCTGAACGATACGAACGTTACATGAGTATGATCACGCTCACTAGTAGCGAATTGGTTTACACGTTTTCGTAGTTTCATTGCCACCACAAACAGGGACTTCCGTTTAAATCTGCTACTTCTAAACGTTACGTAATGTTTACTTTACCATATATTCATCTTTTTTTTCTTTCTATCTGGATTTTTTTGTCATATTTATTTGTTCATGAATCTATTCTCCCTCATTTTATGTATCGCGAAATGTGAATCACAATGAAGTCAAGTCGTGGGAGAGTGATCTGTATGTTTGCTCTACCGGTACGAAAATTGGTTTTCACAGTAATGGTCCTCGTTGTTTTTGGTTTTTGGTTGATAGTGATTTCTTTAATGTTATAATGAGTTGCACGATAGTAAAGAGTCATAGATACAGCATAGTATAATGGGTATAGTTTAAAAGTGTTCTAAACAACAACGATAGATTCTGGAGAAAGATGGAGAAGTGAATTGTTTCCCAGGGAACTTTCAGGGAAGGATTATAAGACGCTAGCCGTAGAATAGTTGTAACACGTGTACAACCGATAGCACGTTAGACAACGATAGGTGTGAGTGTTAGGATTTACGAAGAGCATCGCACAACTGGAGATATGTTTAACGGTGCAGACAGAAAGAGAAAAGGGAAGTGGAAAGATTAACGATTGATTTTTTCTTACAGTTTTGTACGAGATTGCTAATTTAACTGGTGTTTTTTTCGCTTCCTTTTCTTAAGACAGGGAGGTGAGCGTGATGATACCTGGGGATCATCGATTAAACTTCTTCGACACGCGGCTCTGGCCAGGCTACTCACAGGAGAGTGTAGTGTTAAGGCTTAGTTGCATAGTGGTATGCTTAGAATATCGTCCGGGGCTTTTCCATTTCCGGGGGTTTTGGTTTCGTTATTATTTGTTTTTACTATCCTATCATTCAACTTTGATATTGTTGGGTTGTTAGGGTGATGCCAACAGAGTGCTAATGTTTTTTCTCCACTTTTACCAATACAACAATTGCTATATGTTATGAACATGCATTGAACAATTTTTCGGTTTTTATGTACTCACAATAGGGTACTTTTGATTCTCGCAAAAGACATTCGAAAGTTATATGTTTTTGCTTATTATTTCTTTCACATATCCCCACCAGGTGTTTAGTACTCGTTTCATGAAAAGTTGCTAATCAGACATTGAATCAGTTACACAAATCGGTACTAGAACGCTACTTGAATATGTTCATGTATTTAAAACTGTCTATTTTCCCTACCGATAGTGATCTCATTTCAGCTGTCTGATCACTGCCTGTGTGAATTTACGAGCGCACTCTGTACGAAGGTTTATGGAGGGATTTACCGAAACAAGACACAAAGTGGTCCCGTGTCATATATAAAATGTATCAATGGTTGTATCCTAATGTTTAGTTTATTTCAAACTTTTTTTGCTGTTTTTTTTCTATTTTCGTTTAGAAATTCAGTATTATACTTACGAACTGCTAGTCCATGTAAAAGACTTACGTTTAGTACATTTACTTAGTACAATACGGTATGCAACACTGACTGACAGAGGTTGGCTCAAGGTGCCCACGGGAGCCGGGAAGGAACTGTGTTGACACTGGTAGTTTGTTTTGTGGTGTAGTCGTTGTAAATTGACAATCATGTAGCCAATGCGTAACCACAGCTAAATAGACAGTGGAATCCATACGTAGGGTACTTTCTTTTGGATGTTTTAGTACTACTGCTTACTTACTCTACCTCCAGCCACGATAATACGCGAGAGCATTTGTTTGTTGAGTTATTTTTAAAGGAAACATTATTGTCTCTTAAACATATAACATGCATGCATTCCCTTTCACATTTTAACATTTGATTCTGTGTGACAATATCTTCCCTGTGCACCTCTCTTTGATGCAGTTTATAAAACAAAAACTGATAGTTATTTTAGCACAACTTCAATTAACGCTTCATTTATTATGCTACTTTTTGTGCGTCGAATGTTAGCCCCCAATCAGTGAAATAATGACACCACTAATTGGCACGTCTCCTCTAGTGACGAACGGAGGGCCCGTCACATTTTTCCCCGTGCTTTCATCCCATTGATTGGTATGTTGGACTCACAAAAACACTTTTCTGATGGTAAAAACGAGAAACATTACCATAAATATAGCCCAACTCTCAATGGTGCGCGATCATTCGCCATTCGTCAAATAAAACTATAGCCAACGATCTGTAGGCTGGCCGCTTCGTTTTCGATTGCTAATTATCACTTGCCTTCGTCCGTTGTCCGCTGGTTGTTTGAATCATTGCACGTTTCACGCCGCGGTACCATTAATTCAACTCCCGAAGAGGATTTCTACCGACACGTCCGGGAGCATCATGAAGGATCGCTGTTACAGGCTCGATGAAAAGCTCGCCCTAGAAAACCGAGCGTCATTCATTATCAGCTAGGTAAATATTTACACTTGAAATTAAACCGTCTCTATCGAGGTTCGTGGTGAAAAAAGAGAGATTCCATTTCCAAAACAGGGATTCCCTTTTTGTTCGAGGTGCCGGTAAGCCTTTTGAGATATTTGAATCATGTTTTTTGGGTCTCTCCTCAATGGATGTGATTATTCCCCGAGGGATGTCATTCCGTTCCGGTCATTGATTTGTTATTTTACTTAAATAGGTAAATTGAAACAATTTGCAATTACACTGTCGTTCTGTCTCCATCTGTTGGCACTGACGCTCCGGTAGCGTTTAATAGCGCTCCTTCTCTAACGGCTCATCTGTGGAGCTTGTGCTAGCGACGTCCGTCTCGACCGTCGGGTTCTTCTCGAGCTGTTTGCTAATGATGACAATGTTGTTTTGTTTTTGTTTGCCAAAGTAGATGACCATCAACCGGTAGCAAACCAGCAGTGTGAGTGTGTGTGTGAAGGGGAGAAATGGAAAATTAATTCAATTACACAGGCAAGCTCCAAATCAGTCCGCATTGCGATGACAGGGCTGCGGGAAGTGACGAAAGCAGGGGAGTTTTGAAGCTTTTTTTCTTCTGTTTTGGCTTCTTGTTGCTTAAAAGTCTACTACTACCGTTCTATGCATTTTTTTCTATTTGGTTTGTCAAGCAGTATTTTCGAAGCAAAAGAAATAGCATGAAAACGGAAATGGCAATGACAGGCGTAAGCTTGAAGAACGGGCTCTAGCGCTAGGGGAAACATCATCACTAGGCGTTTGTTTGTCTGTCGTCGAGGGTTTTCCATGATTGACAGGGGCAGGTACACAATGACATGCTGAATGTTTGACACTTTCTCGACACCCGGAATTCAGAAGGGGATGATGAGTAACAGATACCGGACAAGGTCAGGTGCTAATAGAATAGGAAATGTATACAAGCAGGATTTGAAGCTGAAAAAACTCTTCAAAATAACGAGTGGGGCAAATATCGAAGTTTTCCTTCTGTAATACGTCTGCAATACGTTATCGGGTCAACTGATTTCTGATGCTGGCTTATTACTATTTTTTTTTAATTAAAATGAGACTCTTGGAGAAAAAGCATAGCATAACATAGCATTAACAGCTTTTAAAGATTTACTTGCTTAAAAATTAATCACGCATTAAGCGTTAATAGTAGCACTTGGTAAAGCAAATTGCATAGCTTTAGGCGTATAAAATGAAGTGTATGTACTAACAAATAAAGCTTATTATAAATCTATGTCTAAATACTAGGATTACATCATATTATTAACGTAAATAATAGTCTCAATGCTACTTTGCTATGAACGAACACGAATTAACTATAATAAATGAAAACAAGTTCGAATATAAGGTAACAATGTTCTGAAACGAATAATGTAACCAAAAAGCTAATGCAAAACAATTACACAAAATGTAATCATCAATGGTTTATATATTTTCTCAGTTTTACTTGCCCTGTTTAAAAATAGAAAATAACATAAATTTGATGAGGTTCAATTATCAGTTAATTTAACCATTTAGCCGATAATGATGTAGCAAATTGTTGCGATAGTTTCATTTTATCTGGAAACATAAATATCGTCAGCATTTTCAATACATCTTTGTCCCCCGCGGACCATATAAATTTCATAAAGTACAAGCACTTATCTTCAAAACCGTGACGTGCTCAATAAAAGTGTCACTTTCGCTGGTGGACTTCCCCAAAGCCATTCACCAAGTCGTTTAAAAATGTTACAAAGTCCAATCGTTGTCGCTCGTTCCATCGCTCAGTTTTTGTTGTTTGCCATGCGTTTTCGAGAGAGCATTTTAGTTACTTTTTTACAGCTTTTGTTCGCACAAACATCATCAGTCTAAAGTAGCCGCGAAAATGTATGCAAATCACGGTCAACTGAGCAGTCTGGCGCTGGGATGCTGGGCAAAACTTTTCTTATCACTAGATTGGGGTATGGTTTTTTGCAAGGTGTGGTTGGTGTGTTTGTTTTTTTAGTACATCATTAAAAAAAACGCTTCCCCGTGGGTGTATGATTTAGTGCAGCGGCATGGACAAGCATCGAGAGCGGTCGCACGTCTGCAGCGAATGGGGTAGCACAAACGATAATCCATCCAGCTCACAAGCACTGCGAGCACAGCGGGCTTCATCACGATGGTAAATAGCACACCATTACGGACATCGGTGTTTGGGCTAGGACGACGAAGGTGCTACCAGGAATGATGGCGAGAAAGTTCATGAAGCATGTAAATGGTTGTAAAATGTTGGTGTGCTAGAGCGAGCCTTTTTTGCCTTTGTCTGACCATTCAGCTTTGCTAGATTGTTGCAAATTGCTCCATTCGCCGAGCGGATATGCTGTATCAAAAAGAGTTCCGAAAGAGCTGGAAAAGTTTTATGACGCTTCCGCGCTATGGTGCTGCATTATCGTTGGGGTTTTGATTTAAATAAATGCCACTACATGACTCGACGATGGCGAAGATGAGATTTTCTTTCCGACTGTACTGTGTGGTCATGCAAACCGTACAAAAAAAAAACCGTGCCAACGTGCAGACAAGTGGTAGTACAAAACGAGGAAACGAGATATTTCTCCCCGGTGAAACACTCGCACCGAGAGCAGTTCAATGGAGACAATTTATGCTCTAATGGTACACATTGGGGCAATATATTGTACATGAAAATCGATGATTGGTCGTGGCAGAGGAGCTTGGAAGGGGTGGCACTTTGTATGATTTATCATTATGATTCGTTCCGGAAGCACGGCTTCCCATCGAGCACCAATTTTATGAGGTTGTATATGGACTTGCCAACTAAGTGTGCAGAGCATCCTTTAAAGAGTCATTTATCTTGCTGAATATTCATACGAAAGAGCTCCGACTGTTCCCACCGGTAAGTGTGAAAATACTTTTTCCTTTTGCATATGATACATTATCTCCCTTGAAATTGCAATCAGGTAAATTTTCTGCTGAAAGAAAACATTGTACAGAGCAAAGGTGAGAATTATGGCAAACATTTGTATTGCTTCTTTATAGCACGATGCCATACGTTTATTGTTTCGTCTCGCACTTAGTGTGGTCATGTATCTTTATTGTAGCAACTCGAAATCGGGACACAAACGGGTATATTCACATATCGTACGTAGGAAAATTAATAGGTCCGTTCGTTTCAGCTACCTTCCGACCTACCGCGTCCTACTCAGCCTGTCCAGACTCCAGTCCAGCTTAGTAGCTTAGAGGTTTAGAAGCACGGGCTTCTGCTAGTGGTTGCTGCTGCTGCTGCCGTTGCTGCTGCTGGGTTTGCACAAGCATCGCGGAGAACCACAATATGACCTCAAAGACATTGATACTGATATAAAATTTGCTTACCGTATATAACTATTAGTACACACGCAAACACACACACACATTCATACGTACGTCTTACACAGTTGATTCGTGTTTGGTCTATACTCGCTAAACGACACAATTGGTACCCCTTACTGCTCGACTATAATCAGTTCTATCACGAGTACTAAATTCGAAAGGTACGAAAAACGGTTATCAGTTCCGATAACATTACGAAACTTTAAATTCCTTCTTGATGTATGAGTATTAACAGGAAAATGAAATGATTCGAAAGAAGGTACTACTAAAATATTTGCATTTCTGCTACTGATAATGTCATACAATTTTGCGTTAACATGCTGGTACTAGATTGATGGCACTCGATCGCTAGTATCTAAGATTCGTTTGTTCGTTTCTATCATTAAAGCGAAGTTTTGGTTTGAAATGTCGGATGAGCTACAGGTTTGATCCGTCAATTAAGGTTGATAAACTGGCAGCCGTTTGTGGCAGCCTCAGTCACTGCACGTGATTTAGTCCGATAACGATCATATTAAAGCTCGGTTCGGTTGAGGTTGTCAAGGAAACCAATGGAAACTCAGCACCGTGGTGAGGATCGATCTGGTGTTGTGGCATGGGTGCCAGTTACGGAGAGTGCTCTTGATCCTTCTGCTACACACTTTTAGCTACTAGAGAGATGCGATAGATTTCTGTCTTGGCATTGGTCCTGAACTTTCCGTCCCTTCTTCGGCTAATCTTCATATCCCTAGCCCTGCTTCGGTTGGTTGCTTTTTAAAAAGGGGAAAAACAATATATCAAATTGTTCTATACTTTGCAACTATCAAGTGTATAAAACAGTTTTATATAATTCTAAGTATCTCTTAGTATCTCTAAATGGGTCCTTCTTGGTTGGGTTTTCTATTTGTTCCATTCAGGTTATTCCTCTATCCTCAAACTATCACACCTTTGAACGCTTGTCCGATGAAAATAGAGTCGAAATGAGCTGTCTACTAAGTCCCTAGCTGTCTTTACTCGTTCCTTTACTTAGTATCGATTTTATAATCTATTTTGTAAAACAATCAGTGAAGTAAATTTTAAAACGGGCCGAATTTCGTTTGAGTGTTTGTGCGTTTGTGCAAAGGAATTCAATGCAATTGAGAGGAAGAGAAAAAGAGAGAAAGAGAAAGAGAAAGAAAAGAGAAAGAAAGTAAGAAGAAAAAAGTTATGATTAGTTTTAGGCTCGCAGGTGCAGATGGCGTTACATTTGTCAAAGCAGGTTTTGCGATAGGGCGGGATGTGGAATGAATGTTTTTTTTAAAGCCTAATTATTTACACACCATAGGATACGTGAACACGAATACTATAACGTAAAACCAATGATAAATGATAAGAAATTATTATAAATGCTCAAAATATTTAGCCTACACAAAATAACGAATACTTAGGGTGAAACTGACATGAAGAGCTGAACAAACGATCAGTCGGTATGCACGAGTGGTTTCAATGTATAGTTCCGTTTTGAGTCCTGCATATCTATCCGGAGCACGCTCTATTTGCTACATTCAAACTCTCTTCAAGCACTAGACATCTAAGTCTACCGTAAACCGGTTTGGGTCACTTGATTGGCCCCTGGCAGGTATGCAATCAGGTGCATTGTGCTGAATGTGCAGCGTTTCTCATGCGTCCAGCATAGCCGCGCAACAGCAGTAGCAGTAACAGCAGCAGCAGCACCAGCAGTTGATGATAGTTGATGCCGACCTTCATCCGTAAGAGGATTACGAAAATAATTGGCTTCAGGGTTCGGTTGGTTGGTGCGGAATTGTGGCGGCATTGCGCTGCGAACAGCGTGCGATCGCTTCCGATGCAATGCATTGTCGTGTCGAATGGCACCTGGTCAAGCTTGGTAATCTCCTTTGGGAGGATGGAAAGGGAACTCCCGCTGGCGGTGGCACCGTTTATCCTGCTAGCGAGCACGCAACGGTGGTTAAGGATCAAACCGGCCTGCGACGCTTCAAGTGGGTGCCGACAGCAAGCTTTACTCCCCAAACCATCCCCCTGTGACGGTGCGGTTGTGCTAATTAGGTTGCACCGCATTACTGTGACGAACGTTCGATTTAGCGAATCCGTTCGGATGAGGATGGCTTGCGATGGCATCTTTAAACAAGGCTATGTTGGTTGTAGTTGGCTCAAGCTCATTCCGTGCAGTGTTATCGCACCTGGGAGGATGTTGCAATTGCCTTCACATTGTTCCCGATTGGTTTATTTCATTGGAAGGATGGTTTGGTTTAGGGTAGGTGTGCTAATAGCTGGAAACGGTTCGAAGTATGCTACAGCTATACTGAAGGCGAGCGCACAGGAAAGAGCTTTGCAAATAGAAGGGTTAACGACGATAGTAAATGCTTGGTTGTTTACATTTTATTCATTGCCAGTACAACAGTTATTTGGTGGGCTGTTTACGGGGGTTTCTTCGTTGAAGTTGATTAACTGCGATGGATGATCAAATATGAATAGGAATAATCCGTTTAAATTCAGAATATTGTACTTATTCATCTATCGTTGAGGCAGCTGATTATTCTTGTCTATGTGAAATTTGGCAGAATCTAAAAACTTCTGTGTTAATAAAACTTATCACAAATCAGTATGCGCGAATAAATTGTTCATAAGAACCAATAACAATAATTTGTTTTAATTAAACACTCAAAAATATGTGCCTTCCATTTTCAATGCTCGCCACCAAGCGCAATAATACATAAAGTTTATTTGCCTGTAATTTTCACCCCCATTAACTTCGCATTCGCCAGATTTCCCATTCAACCTTAAAGCTTTCCTACGCCCCAGAAAACAAACAAACCACGACGTAGGAAATAGTTGCGGCAAACAAAAAACCCACGACAACGATCGACAATCACGGCAGAGTGAAATGGGCACAGAATGGTACCGAAAGTATCCGTTTCTAATTTCTTAAACGTTCTCGTGCCACTCGCAACCAAGGAGGGCATTGCCACTCAACGGCAGAAACAAACCGCACACACACACATACACACACACACACTCTGCCTCAGTCAACGAGAAACAGACTCCATAACCTAAAGCTTATCACAATTGGGCACACTAATGGTGCAAATGGTGGTGGGAAAATCGTGCCTTTGCTTCGGGGTTTCCCATCGCCGCTAAATGGAGGTTTGTTTTTAGCCTGCAAAAGGACCGGTTTCGGTTTTGGGGTTGGGTCGATTTGCTGCTAAAAGAACTTGCTTTCGTTCCATATTATGCCAGCCCCTCCACGATCAACACGGTGTGCATTAGCACAATGTCTTTGCTGGTTTGCCTTCTCATCCCTGTGCCATTGGTTCGTGGAGGGAAACAGTGGAAAAGCTCTTCCCATCTTTTGTACACTTTTAAAGCTGACACTCAGCAGTGGCGGCACACGGTAACAACGGATGCACACACGTGTGTGTGTACTGATTTGCGCCCAAGGCAAGGGGAATATTTGCGAAGCATTTCAGCGACAGCAGCCAGCGACTAACAACAAGCGTGTGTGCGCGCTCGCGCGACCGGATAATAATGCTGTAATCGAAATCCGGTCAAGTACACGGATGCTCGCTGGCAGCGCTAACGGAATTGCCATTTCGCCAAGTGCCTTCACTTGACGTGGCGTGAAGTGGTTCGTGCGGCGGTGGGCAAATTGAACCTCGTGTATAGTGGGTCGCTTTTACATTCACCCGGCAAAGGTACCCTTGGGTGGCTCGAAAACCGGACGGATGCTTTCTACATTCGATTTCGCGTCGCCTCCTCGAGCACGTTATTGCAGCGGAGCCACCGCACGACATTGCCATTCTTATCGGGTGTCATTGGAGTTACATGTCATTGGGCTGAGGTTGAAGGAGAATAAGAATAAGACACACACACACAAAAAATACAGAAACCCTTTACTAACCGTTCTCGTGCACGGAGAAAATTGCTTTACCCACTTTTCCAACACTGGAGCGGATGCATTAATTTCCGTAGCGTGACACGTTTCGCTGTTCCCCCGGGATCATATGGGTGTAGAATTTACTTTTAGTCTTACACAGGATATGCCGAGTTCTAGGATAAGTGCACTCGCAAAGCACAGCTTTAGACTTCCGTCCGCTCCGCTGGCCAGTGTGTGTGTGTGTGTTTGCCATGCGGGGAAAATCAAGACGGCAGGAAATGAGGAAGGATTTATTGCATTAAATCTCGTCGTAGTTTGCAGCAAATATGTACTACGTTTGTACTAGCGTATAAAATTATGCTGCAAACTGATGGATCGCAAATAGAGATTACTGTACAGAGATTCGTTGCAACTTTGTAGACTGTCTTGTAGAGGTATTGCATGTTAGAACAAAGCATTAGAATCAATGGTGTCTGGTTGGGGGGGTAGTAGTGATATATTCTACGCAAGCTTAATTCAATTCTGTTGCGGGTCATATGGTATAAAGCAGGCATGTGTCTTTTTGTACTGTTTATTTTAAACCCAACATGCAAGCCGACATGACGCTGCTAAGTAATATTTCAATCAAACGCAACGTTGTGATAAGTTCACTTTGAATTTAACTTGCATAAGGATTCTTTTAAGTTAATGCAGTTTAATTTAATTTAATTAAGTTAAATTAAGAGTTAATTTTAAAATAAGTTTAATAAAAATTAAGCCAACTTTCATTAGTAAATAATGGTATCAACATGATCGCACAATAATTATTTGAATTGCGATGCAAGAAAGACGTTACTCAATTTTCAGAAAACGAATGCTATTCCAATCGATGGCTGATGTCGTTCTACGTGATTGAGGAATGATTTAAAGGCTGCTTTCAAACTGATTTGATTGAAGATTGGAATATTTTTGTTCCTAGATTTCAATTTCCAAAAATCTTTCAAGAAAAATCGGTCTTAAAGAGATCCAAGAATGTTATTTCTAAGCAAGTATGCTACAAAAACGTAAACTAACTCGTCGGATCTACATCTTGAAGCTAAAATGAGTGTTTTTGGGGCATAGAATTTTAAAGCCTTTGCCGGGATACCGGAGAAGGATGTTCCAGGAAAAAGGTCATACCTAAGGGCCACAATGATAATCCACAATCGTGCCACTTCATAGAGCCAAGCACCATGTAATCCCGGTGCAGAACGTGAAACAAAATCCGCTTGCCGAAAACAAACCCCAAGAGCTACCCGAGAGTCGTTTCTTGTACAACTCACACACACACACACAGAGCAGATGGTCGTTCTGGGTCCGGGAAAGGATAGTTTACATATTTTCGTTCCGTGATTTGCATAATTGAATTTCGTCGAAAGCTTGCGGCAAAGATCAACCTCTTTGCGTTGATCAGCGCGTTGGCGAAAAGCTGGGCCCGGCCGATGTTGGCGATGGTTGCTTAACCTCGACAGCAAGGCCGGTTTGACAATTTGATGATTTGGATGCATATCGGAAAATAAAGGCGATAAGAATGTACCGTACGGGGTCTGGATGGAGGCCATGGAGTATGGCAGCGAGGCTTCACAGAGCAACCGCAAAATGGAGAACCCGTCCGATCGATGGGGGACGAATTCGTCACTGTTATTTTTGTTGGAAGTCATGCCGAAGAACCCTGTTCCTATAAACCCTGTTCCTCTGAACGGTGTTTCCACGCCATAATATGGCTAAGACATTGAACTGTGTTTTAGCTGTCATCGAGCCGCGCTGACAGCTTCCGTGTGTGGATAAAATAGATGTGAATAAAACGTGGATTTGCGCAGCAGAACAAATTGGTTTGTCCTCTTTTGTTTTCCTCAGCGAATGATTAACATTGACTGCGTTCAACAATTTTTACGGACGACGGCAACAACAACAACGACGGTTTTGCCACAGAAAAGGAAACCACTCGGCGTTTGATTATCCTTGTTTGAGTCGAGCTCGGGTCAAGTGGACGGTGCCTGGGTATTTGCGTTAAGGGCATTCCGGGAAAGTGGAATCCAACCTGTACATATCCGTTCGCCTCCCCCCCCCCGCTTTTTGTTGATCCCGGATGTACATTAATCGAAAAGCTGAAAATGTGACCCCGCTGAACCTACTCTTACGCTTCGATGGATGATGGCACTGACTGACGTTCAGCTTACAGGATTGACAAGTCACAGACAGGCAGGAAGGGTGGTAGACGTACGCAGCGACATAAATGTAATACGTACAGAGCTGGAAATGGGAGCACATTGCGAAAAGCAAGAAGAACCTCTTGATGGCCAATGGCGGATATACAAAGCGGGTGGACGAGAAGAAATGAAATCCCCGTTCAGAGAAATCCCCACAAAGCTGCAAACCCAAGATCAAGCCCAACGTCCCAGCGTAGTTCCCGGTTGAAGTGGTCCACCGCTCAGCAGCGTTCGTTGGTCGTCGGATAAAACATAAGTCGTTGTTGGGGCAAATAAAGAAACGACCAAAAATCCACCCCAAAATAAACCTATCTCATCATCCGAATGGTCAATTCGGATGGACCGTTAGGGATTGCGGTCGGTCGGAGCATCCTTGTGTGTGTCTGTGTGTGAGTGTGTTATATTGTAGTCTATTTCTTCTTTTTCCCCTTCAAGAATGATATTTGATTTGCCGATGGAACATGATCGGGGAAAATGTCATTCCCTTTCCCCATCGGGTATACTGGCCAATCGAATCATCTTCACGAAGTCAATACATTTAGCAGTATTGTTTACCACCTCGATGATGCCCGGTACGCTCGGAAGGGATGCCGAGTAACGGGAGTCAAATGGGATCAAAGCGCCCACCATCGGCATGGTTCAGTGCAGTAAAAGGTGAGGGATTTGTTCGATTTCAGCAAAAACTGCTACATTACAGCTCCCTGGAGTGTTGTGAGAACGCAGTTTGGAAAACGATAGAAATAACCTGTCTTTTTTTTTACTTTGATTGTATCACCGATGGGCTGAAGCTGAAACGGCTCAAAAGGTCACCAAACACGATAGAGAAATGGGGAATTAAGTTGTTCTCTTCTGCGTCTACGTTCGTATTTATCGTGGCTGGTGGATAGTAACACTTTGGTTAGCAATTTTGCTAATTTTTTGTTGCATCTGTAATTGGGAGTGATAGAATGGGCGATTTGTATGTATGCTACTGTGGCGAGCAACATGTTTTGAGATACTTTAAGACATGTTTTTACTTTCCCGTTTCAAATATGTTTACAGTCACAGTGAGTGTTCGTTTGTTTTTTTTTTCGCTTCAAAAAATAGTTATTATTGAAGAATAGTGTAGCTGAAACATCAAATATTGGTTTCCCTCTTTGTATATGAATATAAAAAATGCAGTTACGGTTATATCCTTTTCTTCAGTCACTAGACTACCCTTAGATCTTGCCTAGTATTTGCATGCAAACTTTAATTGTTAACAGTTTTAGGGAAAATAATTACGAACATGATTCAAACAGTCAACAACACACGCTAGCGTTTAATATTCGATGTCACAGTTTTTTTGTGTTTCTTTTGTCGATTTCACCTCGTTCAAAATGTATACTACATGAAGAATGCTCATCAGGTTGGCAATAGTTTTGAAGCGTCAAGTAACTACTCAAAAAATCATGGTGAATAATTGCATAATTTTAGAACCCTAACTGTCAGGGAGGATTAGTCGGAACGTTATGCCATGCGGAATGCATACCTTTAGGCGCATTGACCATGGAAGTTAAAAACTGTACAAAAATAACAATCCAATTCGATCGTTTGCATTTGTGTTGAATTTCTGTATGACTCTTTGCTTAGTGATTTGACGCTTCACGCTCTAGCAACTGTACTGGAAATGGGTTAACGCTTCCTAGACTACGCGGCTAAAGCATTAGCAATAGGGAACCAACACTGAAGGAATGTTGTTTGTTAAGGACTCTACGGTATGAAATAGCACGTTCACTACTATTTACAGACGTTGCTTGAAGTGATCCGCTGTTGGGGAAAAGAAACATTACATCGTATTCTTTCTATTTACTCTCATTTTCTCAGCGCTTTTCTGCCAAGTTGATCACTTCAATCGTCTTGAAAGCTGCATTACCACTAATACGGTTCGGTGTGAAACATTTCTACAGGGTTGTTTTTAGTTTTTAGCGGCCTGGCCGCTCTTTTGCTCTAAACTGTACAGTGGCCGGCCGGCTGGGCAAACACAAAAGCGGCAGCAAACGGCAAACGCACCACAACCGGCAGCGTGTTTGGAGATTGGTGTTATGCTACACAGGACAGCGCACGCAGGATGTAGGGAGGTTTCATGAAACATGGTTGATCAACTGCTGTTCTATACAGACATGGCACAGATGCAAACGCAAACAGGAAATGGGTGAGCAAAAGCAAAGTACGCTCTCGGATGGGAGAAGGCGGCGGGAAAATGGGGCAAAAGTAAAGCTGGCAATACATTACAGGAATTCTTCCTCGTGCGGTGGCGACGGTCCGGACACCGAGAGTGTCGGCAGGTTGGACAGCTTCGGCGTCGGCTTGACGATCCCTGCCGCCGCTGCGGTGGCACTGGCTGTGACAGTGGCGGTGGACGCTGCTCCCACCGCCGGTTTGCTGCCGATCGCGACCGGCACACCGACCGTGACGAGCGTTGGCGTCGTGCCGACGACGACCGGTACGGCACCGGGCGTCACGGTCGGTACTGCGACCGGGACGGGCACGGTGACCGCGACCGGCTCCTTGTGACACTCCACCATCTCGATCGAGTCCTGCCGGAGCGACTTTTTCCGCCGCGCGTTACTGGCCGAATGGGCGGACGTGCCGTTGCCCGTCGTGCTGTCTTCCGTCTCCCACTCGGGATACTCGGAGAAGCGCCGCTGTGAAGAGCCAAACGGACAGAGATATTTAGTGCGGTGCAATCAAACCATTAACGAGTGGGTAGGTGGGGAGAGGGGTATGTTGGGGAAGCGCGGGAGCTTTAGAGCGGAAAAAGGACATTTATTTATTCGGAACAGTGGTTCAATGGCGACGCCGCGTTCCATATCTGCTGCGAAAACAAGAGAGAGAAAGAGAGTGTTGAAGTGTTACACACACACACATACACACACATTAGTGCACACCTCGTGTCAATGGTGGTGTTGGAGTGGTGTGGGGTGTGTAGGGGAACAGGGATCGGTGGTTTGCGGTGACACAAGGGCTTTACATCTAGTACACTCAACACACACAAAAACACAAAAACGAACGCACACACGGAAGGAAGGAAAACACTCGCGGGGAACGATTCTACTGCGGGGTGAAACATACAGCGACACTTTGGGTCGTCGGGCGTGGTGGGGTGTGTGTGTGTGTTGGTGGGTGGTGGGGGTGGAGGATTATGGTGAAATAGCACTACAACTGGTGAGTCGGTCGGTTGATGGATGCTGCCGATCGAATCGAACCCGTGCAAACTCTACACACTCTACGTCCTTCGCTTGAGAGACGCCGCTCCTAATGGACTTGGTTGGTGTGCAACGCGGTGCAAAATCCTATTTCGATCGAGGCTACGGAATTTGATGAACTTATTTCCACGAGCGAGTAACTACGGATTGGGCTACTTCATTTATTCAGCTTTTGAAGGGCAAATAGGAAGGGCTACAGAGCTGACTAGTTGTATACCAATGTAAAGGGTTTTGGTAGCGTAAAGCTTTATAACTTCTAATACAGTAAGGATCATGGGATTTAGATTGCGTGAAATGAAAACCAGATGTTGTAAACATGTAACAATTGTATTTAATTAATTAATTTAAAATACTTCGAACAAATCCAGGGCGGTGTGTGCAACAGTTCAACTCTCAAGAGATATTTAATAGTTGACAACATGATTTTGTGGCTTGCAAGCATGATTTTTTACACAATTTATAAAACAAACAGGTGTGACAAAAATCTCTCGAGAAAAGAACAGTTTTGCATCTTGTGAAGAAACTTGTTGAATGATATAGTTGATGGTCGTGGAAAAGTATCCGTATCCGTGATTTGAATTTACAGAATTTGATATTACTAATGAGGAGACGTTTTCCGTATGTAAACTGTTTTCACTGTTTAAATTGGGGTCTGTTCTCTATGTTAATAACATTATTCAACGCTCTAAGGATGCTTTTAAACGACACAGCGGTCACATCAACACATTAGAATTGATAAAAAACACACCTTCCAAGCGTTGACTAACACTATCAAAAATTGAAAACCGACACGGCAAACAGTGAAAACTTTTTGTTTGCCAAAAGGTCAACAGATAAATAGTGACTTACTGTTATCATCTTAGAAATAAATTTAGCTAGTTTCTTTATCATATGAATTCGTATGTTTGTTTTTAAGGGATTTTAGTCAATTTTAGATTATAGGGCCGTTCATTTGAATCATTGCATGAAATGTTTAATATATTGAGTTGATTGTTTGGTTGATTTAGCAAGGTAAGCAGCTTAATTTCCCATAATCGAAAGTGTCAATTTATAAGCTTTTATTTAAAAAAAATAATACAATTTCAATGCACAACGTGTCGAGAAAGGCATCAATATCACATTCATGAAACAACATAAAAAATCAAATGGGAAAAATAATTTTGATATATTTCGAATTGAATCAATACACATATTTGACATATTCGTGCAGAGTGACGCTTTTACGTTATGACAGCAGGGAAGCACCCCCTTGGGGGCTTTTCAGTGAGTGCTGGTGCTACCATTGTCTTTCTGTGTTGGGAAGGTGTGAATAAGAGCGAAAGGCTTTAAATGGAATGGCAACCTGTTGATTTGTGCTTTAAGTGTTTAAGATTTTTTTCCCACGGTACGGTGGAGCACCCCAAAAAACGGTGGATCAGGAGCGAATGTGTCAATTGCAAACATTTAAAACTCCACATTCGCATGAATGCTTACACAGGGAAACGTGTTTTTGACTAGAAGCACTTCAGTAACAAAACAAAAAAAAAAAACACTTAAAAACCAGACTGGTGAGTGGATTTTACTTCCATTGTGAAGGATAAGTAGCACAATAGAGAAAGCTTCCAAAAACGGTGGGTGACAAACAAACAAAACAATCAAACAAACAACACACAGACACACAAAGCTAATTAAGACACACTCGACAGTGTATGTAACCCAGACAGATAGAGCGACAGATATGGAGAGAGAGAGAGAGAGATAGAGAGAGAACGCCAAAGAGTGAGGCGTGGTGGTGGTGAGGTACGGAACATCAACAACAAAACAACGAAACACAAACAGCAGCACACTCACCTGTCGCTCGGAGGCCGACACGTTCTCGGCACTCTTGGCCTTCCGGCAGAGGACACTCTGCGAGCCGTACCGTCGGATGAACTCGATCGAGTCGAACCCTTTGCCCTCGGACGACACGAAGATGGCCGAGTTGATACGGGCCCGGGTGCAACGTTCCGAGATCACCGAGGAGGGCTCCTCCGGCCACGGATGGTAAGGCTGCCGAGCGGCGACCGCCCAACCCCGCAGGAAGGGGCCACAAAAGGCGTGCCAGTGTGTGTGTGTGGGGGCGTGTTGGGTGGGTTTTGTTTTGAGGGTGAGGGTGAGGGTTGGTGTTTTTTTTTTGGTGCCAGTGCACAGAGAAGGTCGGCGAACCCGCGAACCCCAGGACACGTTGACCACCACGGATGGATTATCCCGCAGTCCAGAAGGCGACGCGAATTCCAACCGTTCGGGGCGGGTGTAAGTCAGTGGCGGGTGGACATTTTTCGGGCGCAGGGAGAGAATCGAGCAGAAAACGAAATTAGTTTAGAGTGGCTTCACCTTGGTCGGCGGGCGCGGAATGTATGATTCCGGATGTGATGATGACAGGAAAAAAACACAGAAAGAGTCAGAAATAGACAATAGATTAAATAGGTTGTGTCGGTGACTGGGTGTGTGGGTGTGTGTGATTGAGTGTGAATTGAATTGAGACAGAGAGAGAGAGAGAGAGAGAGATAGAAGGAGAGAAAGAGCGTGAGCCGTTCATATAAAGACAGACAGAGCAGAGAGACAAAGAGCGACAGAGACAGAGCGAGACAGATACATAGAGGAAGAGTAGTGAGGGAGGTGAATCTCAGCAAAGCATAGAGAAAGAGTGCCGTTTCACTCTTGGACGAATGTGTCAAAATGTAATTGAAAGGAAAAGGTGACACATCACTAGTTAAAGCTAGCGAGCGGGGTTTTGTCGTGTAGGGCGGAAACGTGTAGGTAGGTAAAGCAAAACCAAAAAGCCAACGTGATGAAATGAAGGGCGGGCAACGAGGTATACGGGGGTATACTAGGGTTGTCTACTTGCGATTAAATATGTGGCCGCAGGGAGGGAACAAAAGGAAAATCATTAAGCTGCTACCGGTTGAGCTGGTTGGGGTTTTGTGTGACAATCGGTATGAAGCAACTATTCGGGCAGATGCGGAATCGATCTTGGATATGCAACACAGCTAGGCGAACAGGGGTGGACACGGAAAAAGCGAGGGGAGCTTTGCCTATGGGGAAAGCTTCAACGCCAACTGCTACAAGGGAGGAAGCAGCGCAACACTAACGGGGAAAAGTTCAACAAAGCACTGAGCGGACGTAAATTGAAACACACTCACGCTAGGCCCACTGGGTGTATGTGTGCGCAGTTGCAAGTGTGTATGTGTATGTGTGTGTGTGATTGTGGGTTAAAAGCGTGAGACAACTTTAGAAAGCGCAAGGTAACAGCGTTTAAAAACGCTTTTCTTTTCTTTTTTTTGTACCAGCAACAGTAACAATAGCGCACAAACGAGACTGCAAAGTTCGTGAATCGTTTGAATGAAGTTAATTGTAATTGTTCTGTACAAGCTTTGTGAAATTTCTAGCACATGTGCATCGCTCGTGTGTGCGTACGTGGTTTAAGCTTGTGCGAAAGGTAAAGTAGCAGGGTAGTAGAAAATTTCCTTTGTTTTTATTGTAACTTGATTCTGTGAAGGAAAATCAATACTAAGCCCAAGCGGTGAGAAAACGCTACGAAAAAATGCCCGAAATTCAATCCGGCGATATTTGTTCGGTGGGAAATGGGATGGAAAGTTTCTATTTTCTCATATTCTGTGTGCTAAAATGGACCTTCGCACACTACAAGGGTAGCAATTTTAAGGCTTAAAACGAAGGAATCTTTGGGTGACGTTCTATACAAATAGTTCTAAAGACTTTAACTGTGCTATGAAGCTTTGTACAGAGATTGGGTTTCAAAAATGGAGGATGATCTTTAAAACATAGTTTATTGTTGGTATAAATTAATTAGATAAATTATTGTTGGTATAAAAAAGTTAAATCTAGCCTTAATGTTTGTAAGGTAAGTAATAGTTCATTTAGCAATGTTATTCGTGAAAGTGATGGATATATTTATCATAGTTTACTAAGGTTTTAAGTATTAACAAAATATTGAAGGGTGAATGCATAAATAAAGCATCAACATAAGATGATATCACAATTGTAGTGAAATGAAAGTCTTATGTTATTTCTACTGTAAATGTAATTAAAAGTGCTTTATTTATGTCGGCTTCAGAAATACTGGATTTGTCAATTTAAAAGAAATCAGTTTAGTCATATGGGACCTGAAACAATTGTAATAGAACTCAAGCTTATTTTTACACATCCTAGGAAATTGATTAGGTATACTACTTTAACAATCTAGCGATCCTGTTATGTACAATCGGTTTCATGAACTAAACTATAAACTACAAATTCCCTTACATTGCAAGCAAACACTAAGTAAATGCAATTTATTTAATTCATGCCGTTTGATGGCAGATCGTTTGAAAATAACGACACTGAGTTAACCCCATTTTGAGGGAGATAAAGTAATTCCTCAAAACTCATACCATCAACAGTGAGTGCTGGATACCATTTCTCGCCCGGTAAACCCTGCTACCATTGCAATTCCAACAGGAATGCATCATAGTCGATTGCCTTCGTACGGGCAACGAGCGTGCATGGTCTGTCCTGCAATTGGCACGTTTCTTCAAGCTAACTGCACCACAACAAGGGCACTCGTTAGTTTATGGGTTGCTGTGTCCATCCAGCTGACCAACAGGGCAGTCCGGTGGAGAGAAGAGCCGCTCTCGAAACAAGATAGACGGGCACTAGCAAAAGAGTGGATGCAGTTTTGTTGATCGAAACAGGAGGTTGGGCCGATTAGCACGAGACGCATTCGACGAAAGAACTGAACTATTTTGACATGGTGCTGAAGTTTTGCGGACGATGTGCCGAATGAAGCCAATCAATAAAAGATTAGATTTATTATTGCGCTACCACCTGGCGATACTACGAATTGCTAACATCATCCAATGTTTTTATTATGATGCACGGACGGACGAACGGATACGTTTCTGTACAGCACTCAAACGCTCGTGCAAAAACTTAATTGGAAGAAAAAGTTTCATGTAGAATTCGGTTGGTGCATGTATTTTTTTTTCGATTGCTGCAACATGTTCGAAATTTATATTGCAACTTTTTCTGAGCAACTGCTTCTAGCTACATCAATGCAGTGAACGATGCAGCACAGTACTGCACACGATTTCGTGCAGCTTTTCATACGTGTTTGTGTATGTGTGTTTTGGTGCAGTTTCATTCGTTTTGCGTGCACGTGTAAATTCATCGTGCTGTTATTCATTTGGCAGTAAAATAGTTTTCATTCCGGACGATGGAATCAAGCACAAATCGTTATGAGCTTAGAGCATCAAGACAACATTGCATGTGTAGCGTGCAGCAGCGTGCAGGGTTGTTATTCATTTCATAAGCTTTTTTGTAGCTGTTGAAAACAAAACGAAAACATCTTCGTAATCATCAGTGGCAGCAGCAGCAGCAGCAGTGACAATGGTTCCCAAAAGCAAGGAGTGTGCTCGAGTGTTTAAGCTGCTTAAAGGTGGCTTAAAAATAAAATCGAGTAAATGGAAGCAGAAACCAGGAAAAAGCAGCGCACAATATACGAGGGAAAAAAAAAAGATGCCGTATTGTGTTTCGGTAAAAATTTGTTCATGTTTGCTTACTTGCTCGTGGGGTTCGTTTTGACAACGAACTAAACCGACCATGAACAAACCCGCTCGTTCTCGTCCATGAAGTTTGCCAAAGGATGATTGCGTGTGGTGTGTGTGTTTGAGAGAGAGACAGAGAGTGGGAAAGAGTTTGGCGCTTTTATCAGAACCGGCTTAGGGTCAGCTCATGGATCGTGGGTATGCAGGTCCACACCGCAAGATACCACAGTGCGAGGCGATTTTGGCGGGTTGTGCACACGGAATGGAGAAAATGATACAATTACTTCACTTAATTATGGATTTGGTACTGTTTTTGCCTCCGGGAATTAATCGTTGATGTAAAATGTAAAAACGAAGAATAGTAGACATGCGATGTAGCTCCACGATGGGAGACAAATTAACAAATTAGTGCATGGTTGGTTGAGTGTATGCGTTCTGCTGTCATTCGGAATGATAAAATGATGATTAAATCATCGGTGACACGGAATGAGGAAAAGTGTGCAGAAAAATTGTTTGACATTTCATCATTGTGCAAATATTGAGTCATTTTCATACGGGATATTTGCATTTGTTAGCTTAAAACGAATTATTATTTTATAACAACGCGTCTCAGTATAACATAGTCTATATATATATATATATAAGTCTGTTTAGTACATCTATGTTTGATAAACAACTATCTCAGTTGTACGGAAAAGTCGTTGAGTAAACTGCATCAGCAGGGATTGGTTTTTATTGTGCTGAGTGTGATTGTGTGCCCTCTATAGAAGCAAACACGATGAAGTAACGTTGTAGTGTTGCCAAAACCAAAATTCCCTTTTTGCTCTGTACCACTGACTCAGTGGTAAAACTCTCAGGATTGCTTCAAATGCTGCGTAAAGCAACACAAAAAAGAACTACCATTCTAAACAGACGGTATTGCTCAAAGGTGCAAGCTGTACTGCTGAGTTGATTTCCAGCAACAACACATCCGTTCCATCGCTCCATTAATAATTTTAAGCCGAGCTATTTCTAAACACTTCATTATTTATTTTTACGACCCGCTACGACCTGGTGCGGCTGCAGGTGAAAGGTGGGTTTGGTATGCCTTGCTGTTTGGCGCTCTTTGGATCTCTTCCGCAGTCAGCTTCGAGTCAGGTTGCTCGAAAACTGGGGGGCGATGATTCATGACATACAAAGGTAAGCCGGCTTTGTGCACGGGCTGGCCAACCAGCCACCGCATCGTCTTCGGCGTGAGTGCACACATAGTGTGGTCGCGTATGAGTGCATCCATTACCGGCGCTGGTTGGTATAAGATATCGACATTTGGAGGGTTGAAAAAAACGGTACCTCACGAACAAAGGATCGATGGTACGAAAGCAAACTCACCGTACGCTTGTAGTTGAGCTGAATTTATGCCGATAGTACGCCAGCTTTATATCATAGCTTCGGCTCAATCTGGAACGTCTTTTAATGTGTGGTTTGGGAGGTGTGCGAGTACGTTAAGCGGAAAAGTGTTTAGGGATGAGCATTTTGTTTTGAGTGGGCGATCATTGCCGTCTAGGGAAGTAGGTCTTTTAGCACGATGGAGTACATACAATAACGCATGTGTGGTTTCAACCGCAGTCTCCGATGAATCTGAATGCACTGCAAGGATTCTTGGGATAGAGTGGTATGTGGTACCATGCGTCTCCATGATGGTTGCCATATGAAACACCATGCGTCTCCATGTGAGAATTTATAGGAAGCACCATGCGTCTCCATGTGAAAATTCATAAAACTCAGTTAACACTTTAAGCGCCGTGTCATATAAATTCGCATGACGGTTTTGCTCACCGTTCAGCTTTGCATCTGACGCTCAGTGATTCTCTTGAGAACGAATGAGAGAACGAGAACGACATGTGCTACGCCGCTTATCGCAATGAAACAAAAGAGTGATAACAATGGCACGAGAAACTGTCGCTCTCATCGCCCTCTTGCCATGCGCTACGTGCTCACTCAAAAACTGTGACGTCAGGCCGGCGGTCAAAGTGTTAAGTGTTTTAGGGTACGTTCAGCATTCAAAAGCGGACGCAAAACGAATCATTTGGGTTGGTATCAGTTAGAATATACTAACATAGTCGCAACATGTGTAAACATATGTTTATATTTGATATAAGGCCATCCAACATCATTTTAGCTTTAAAACCTTTTCTTCTGTTGAGATAACTCAATCGACGGTTTCCGCGCGATCGAGCTGTATAAGGCCTTCAATTGTATGATTTATAGAGCAAATAACAGCTCACCTGCACGTACACGTAAACGGTCAAGATTGATGGAGAAAGAAGTGCACGTTGCAAGCCAAGCCAGACAGGAAGAAAATCAAATATGTCTAAAATGAAGATTGACGCATGTTAGCAACGAAGTTCATATCGTATAATTCATTGGAAAGAAAATCGTATAACAAATTTATGCAATTTCAGTTCTTTGAATGGGAATTTGGCTACACGTCAATGATAATTACGGATTCGTTGAAGCTGTCAGTTGTCTTTCTCTTCATTAAACCAAAAAAAACCTTGTTGGTTTAATAGTGTCGAAGCTTCTTTTTTAAGCAATGACTCCAGCTAAAAGTCGTTGTGTATTAACTTCACGTACGGGGTCACATCACAGCAGGTCGTTGCCTGACAGCTACCAGATCAATAGTTTCGATCCGGTAGCATATAAACAATATTTTCTATGCCTCCTTTTCCATCGAACTATCCTGCGGGAAGAGTATTTCACAACGGGTACGATGTGCTTTTATGTGGACTGTTTTCCACCTACCTCTGTTTCTAGTTACGCCCACTGGAACGCAACAATGGAAAATAGGAAGTTATGGAAAATCGATCAGTTTTATGTCTGCTCTCCCCTCTTGTCAATGCCACATCGATCGCTGTTCCATGCTTTAGCAACCGTGTATTGAATGAACAGCAATAGTCTGCGTTGGTTGCTACTGCTGCTGCTACTGCTGCACGTAATGACAAATTCTGATGTCATGCTGATCGAAGGATATCCGATTGGTTCCCAGTAATTTCCAGAGCGCAATGGTGGGTGGGAGAAAAATCGATGCTCCTTCGCTTGCCGTTCAGTGTTCCTCCCTAGCATAGATAGTTTTGATGCAAACCAGCAGGCCGTTTGTGTTTCTTTTCCCAACACGTAACGGGAAATGCAGTACGCACAGCACAGTCTTGAGTTTGATTGGCTTCTGCTGTCCATTAGAGGATGTTCATTATTGAAGATAATTAGGATCAAATAGCCCACAAGCGGTGATGGTGGGGTTGCTTGGGTGGTACAAAAATATAACTGTTCACAGAGCAATCACAACCCATAGCACTGCAGCTGTAGCGCTTACCGTTGGATGCATCCTTTGTATGGTGTTAGTGAAGCGAATGGTGTTAATTTTCACATACGACGAAGCAACTCGTTAACGAGAGAGAAAGATAAAGGGACTAGGGAAGTGCAAATCATTGCATTGAACATTGGTTTTAATGAGTTATTCTCAAGTTCAGATACTAATTGGAACAGTATCAAGGCAACACAATTTACAATTTAAAATATTAGAAATGGGGAGACATTTTATTTTAAAAAAACTGAAGTCGAAGTAAAACTTGTATTCTTTCGCATTCTTGTACTTTATCCTATTTTACCAATTGAACATAAAATGAATCTCTTATTCCGGCACCAATTTCGCATACAAAAGAAGCATTCAGGCATCTTTCACGGCCGGAGGTGTAAATGAAAATTTAATTCTGTTCATACTTTTACTTGCTTTCACTATCAGCAATGCGCCAACACGGCTGTACGCCGCTAATTATCTACCAGCGTGCCGTGTGGAAAAAGAGAACGTGGAAATTTCCCTTCTGCAAAAGTTTTCCCATTAACCTCATCCCGCTGCGGCAGCAAATTGCAACCACCGTCTCACGTAAAGGTAAGGCAAGCGTGCAAATAATTAGCTTGTCCTTCTTTCGTTCATCCAGTTCCGACCCGATTCTGGTCCAGTCTGTATCTCTGTTTGTGTTTGTGGGTGAGCTAAAGCAACACCCCGCTGGTCAGTATATGTGTGGTCCAACTACGAACTCCGGCGCCAATTGACGATTTCGCACCAGCTCGTGCCAACTCGTTCGCCGGCTGATTATGATGTTTGCCTCACTCGAAAATGGACAACTCTGACCGCAGTGTTGATGAGCCTCCGTGGCGACCACATTGGCAGACATTAACGCGGGGGAAAAAACAACAACATCAACCACACGGCTATTAGTTACGGGGTGATTCAAGGGGAGGCCCGATGGTGTGTGTGTGTGATTGGATGGCAAAAGAACAGACACACACACCCATCATGATGAACATGTTGTTCACGCGCTGGTAAAGTTTCCAACAGCCGGTGGTGTCGATCACGAAGGTGTCGTGACGGGGCCTGGTGGATTGTTTACGGCAAATGGGTCGTAACGGGAGAACCGGCCAAATAAAGGTTGATTGTAAATAATTTCATCTTTCGCTCGTGGCTCGACTGCCACGCCTGGGTGGGATTTCTGATGTCTGACCGAGGGTGGGTCGGACGGTGTTTGTTTTGATTAGATCTTGGAGTTTGTCCAGAAAAGGATAGTTTCTGCTAGCTTTAAGACATGGTTGTTGGTTTTAGGGTGCGCATCGTTTCGCCTAAACAATAACACAGGCAAACGTGTGCAGTTTATTAATAGTTAAACAGAGTCGTAAAAGACCAAGCTGATTATAAGCAGACCAGAGAAATGGACTTAGCCATTAGTGTGTTGGAGCTAGTATCTATATAGTAAAAATCAAAATGAATTAATCCTTAGTCTCGTTAGCGTGAACAACACTTAGCTTAAATGAGCTGTCACATGCTCGACTTTTCCCATCACAGCCACAATCTGGCCAATAAAAAAGGAAATGCACCACGCACATTCCATTCCATCGCCGATCCATTTATCTTTTCCATCGCCCGTGATCAAACCTCGCCAAACGGCCACTGGCGTTGTGGCGGAAGCAATTCGTCAACCTTGCCCTAACACGGTCTGCAAACGCAAACGAACGAAAAATAGCCAAATTGCGTGCAAACGTGCACGATTGTGTGTGTGTATATATTTTTGGCGAAAGCAGCAGAAAAAAACCCCAACGTTTGATTGAAATCACTCACAGGCACAGGCATTGTGCGATCTTAACTAGGTGCCGAGAGCCACCGATTAGACTGGTGGGTAACGTGCTGGTGGACCATCGGCCGGTCAGCCGATATGTACAGAACTTTAAGGAGACTATCTACGCTTGAAAAACACTCTATTAGGTTGATTTTTTCTTTCTTTCTTTGCCCACCCTCTTTCCGATATGGTCAATCTGTATCTGAAGCACCAAGCACGCACTCAAGGTAGCGAGCAGGCCGAAAAGGTTAAGGTTAAGTGAGCCGTCGCTTCATTAGGCCAAAGTACTCTGCAGCCTCGTTGCCGAGGGGGAATTGTGCAGAGGTCACCGCTACTGGAAGTCATTAATGGTGAGCGCTGGCTACCACGGCAAGGTCACGATTATAGGACAGGGTGTGTGTGTGTGTTTTTTTTTGGGTAAACTAACTTGCTTCTGGGAAACTTTACCACATGGATGAAATGACATTTCGAAGGCGATTTAATGATTGGTTCGTATCGGTTGGAGAAGAATTATATTGCTAGCTGCAAGTTCCCACACGGTACATTATCACATCGACAGCGTATGGAGTAAGCCGAATGAATCTTTTATTCAACTCAAGTGTCAATGTCAGACATTTACCACGTGTTTGTGTGCGGGCTGGAGCAACGACTAGTCTATTTAGTCTACAAAGCGCTTCAACATGTGCTACAATCTTTCAGTCGGCAAAGTTCCAATATCACAATAAATAATTTGTTCCACAAGGCTTGCTTGCTGTTCCTGTACGGCAACACATTTATTTGAAACACCTTCATTCGGGTCCTATTGATTTGGAGCAATTAAATTGATTGCGTTGCAGGTTGGCAGGCAGGTTGCCTTCGAGCGGGGCTTTTGTATTAAGGTGGCAAAGGCGAATAAGCTACTCTACGGAAACGGAATTAGCACTTGGTGATGCGGACGCACGCACCGGACCGACCGAGCCAGTGGGGTCAGTTACTGTAGGGAAAAAGAGGGGCAAAAAGATGGGGGAAAAAGTCAGAATTGGACAGAGATTGTGATTGTGAAGCAGTTGCTGCCGCACAGTACAGCAACTTGTCTCTGGAGTAGCGGAAACCTTGCGATTCGCCAATGCAGAACCCTATCCACCGGCCCTACCCGGAACGATGGCTTTGGGCAGATAAGCTTTCACAGTTTTAATTTCCTAAGAAGAGAATACTAAATGCTACTTTGCTTTTCCTTTTCCAGCACAATCACTTACAGAGTGCCGTGTGTACTAAGAAGGCTGAAAGTATAGTAATGGTGCATTTAGTACAACGGTTAACAATTCCAAGAGAATATATCATCATTTGGTACTAGCCCTAAAATAGTAATGTTCCAACATTCACTACAATATAGTTGTTGATTTAATTGTCTTCTACGCTACGTTTTCTGCTATGATCAGATAACTTTGTACATATTCCGGAAAGTAAAATAAATGGGGATGTATATATTGCTTTTCGCGTCTAATAAATATACAGGATAGAAGCTATCGTGGAGTACTGGTCGGTTGTATTTACAGATTTTTTTTTGTACAAGATAGACAACATAACAACACACAGACAAACAACACAAAACAAGAGACAGAGTATTGACAGCGAATTATTATAAGAGAGAGAAAAGGAGAGAGAGACAGAGCGATAAAAAGAGAAATAGAGATAGAACGAGGTACCGAGAATAAGAATATTTGTGAGAATGAGAAGAAGAGATAGCACTGGAGAGATAAAGAAAGAGAGAGAGAGAGCGAGAGAGAGTGAGAGAGAGATAGTTAAACGCAATGTGTCAACACTAGCAATAGGTATAACAGTTGTATAACAGTTTTCAAGCTGTCACTTCAACGCCTAGTAAACGGGATCTTAACACAATGAGTCAATGACACAACAGCCTACTGGATGACAGGTACAAACGGGGACCTAGTGTGTTTCACCATACGATAGCTACAGCTGACGGACATCCTACCGATCAGTGGGATCAGCTCCAATGAATCACACCGCCCAATCACAGGCACAGCAAACAACACTATCCAGCAGAGGTTGTTTTGGGGCTGGGGTGGATAGGGTTCTGCGGCACAACACAATGTTCACTACACGGAGACATACTACTGGCCAATGGTTGTCTAGCTTACGGTGTGGTTCTACGTAGTGTATGTTTAGTGGTACTGCGAGTGTTGATGCGATGTGTTGTACGTATATCTGGCTGTATGTGTGTGTAGGAGGGTTACAAACGCTTTGGCGTGAGCCAAAGGGACAACATAAAAACTTGGAGTTGAAAAAACACACATACACGCGTACACGGACACACACACATACATAAAGACACAATCTTTGTGAAGAGACTTCAGTAACGCAAGTGACTTGAGTGTTCAGCTCGCATAAGCACATCAATGTTGCAGTACACCGGACAAACGAACAGAGCGTGTTGTGCGTATTGACTCTCTCAGTGACAGTTGCACTGCTTGATCCACCGCTTGACAGCTGTCACGTGCGTGCGCATATGTGTGTGTTTAGTTCGGGAAAAAAAGATGGACAAGGGGCACCATCCGTTTTCAGACTACCACCCTTGGGAGGAGGAAGCTTCCGGAGGATGTGGTTCATGATGGTGGTGGTTTGTGGTGGTAGTTGGTGGTGGTGGTGGTGGTGGTGGTGGTTGTAGAACACTTACGCAGGCTTCAACATCGTCGTCGGCGTGCTCGCGGGAGGAGCGGCTGCGCGTGCCACTGTCCCCGGCACAGTGCGTGGTGCTGTTGCTGCCGCCGCTGCACACCGAGGTGTACTGCTTGCTGCGCGAGAACAGCGTCTGTCGATACTTTTGGCTTAGCCGCGGATGCGAATGGTGATGGTGCGGGGCATGGTGGTGTGGCGTCGACGCCGCCCCCGCCGCCTGCTGCACGGAGTGTGCGTGCGTTAGCAGCGGGCGCTGCAGCAGCGGTTTGGTCTGGTGACGCTGGCACCCGACCATCGATGGCCGGTGGGCGTGCCGCAGCAGCGGCCGATCCTCGGAGCGGTGGCGCTGCAGCAGCGGATGCACATGCCGGTGGTTGGCGAGCGAGTGGCCCGGTGGGTGCGGGTGATGGCCCGCCCCGAGCAGCGGCTGGCGGCTGCCGTGGTGCGCGTGGTGCAGCAGCGTGGGCACCGTCCCGTGCGGTACCATCGAGTGGCGCCGGATCTCGTGCGCCGGCGAGCGGAGCGCCGGCTCACCGTGGCGTGGTGCTGCTGCCGCCACGGCCAGATGGGGATGCGAATGGTGCGGCTGGGCGGCCAGCGGCTCGGATGCGGCCGCGTCCTCCGTCGTCAGGGCCGGGTGGGCCGCGGGCGCCGGTGCCGCCGCATCCGCACCCGGATGCTAGCTGTCCGTGTCCGCCCGGTGCAGCAGCGCGAACTGGCAGCCGCACTCGCGCGACTCCGAATGGCGCGACAGCGGACACTGGAAGCAGCGGTCCAGCAGACTGCAGCTGTCGCACCGTGGTATGCACTGTAACAACGCACCGGCAACAACACAAAACAGGCCATTTGTATTTGCTTTCTCTCTCTTTCTCTCTCTCTCTCTCTCTCTCTCTCTTTCCCGCTTCCTCTCTCTTTCATCCCTTCTCATTCACACACACAAACATCCTCACACATACAACCAGACATACACAAGTACTGTCTACAATAGTGTGCTACTTATTCTCGATATCTCACTCCCTCCCTCTTTCCTTCTCTTGCTCTCTCTCTCTTTTGTACTGTCTCTCGGTAGTTCCTGGTGGTGGTGATGGTTGGTAGGCAGTGTGCATTGGCTGTTTGTGTGAAGGTCCAATGGTGTCTCAGTGTTGGATTGGATTGACGTGTACGTGTGTGGACAGTAGTGGGGTGGATATCAAAGGTGAGACGCAGTGGGCAGGTGTTGAGAGAATAAAGACGACATTGCACTATTTAGCGTTGACATTAACACTAAGAAGTACGGGAACATCCTATCCGTTTCGAGGTGAGATCTTTGAAATGAAATTCCGTGGAAATTTTTATGGATTATGTTTTTTTTTCCAACAGAAATAATGCTCATCTTGTCTCAGGGTAGAAGGTATCATAAATCTCGAATATTTGCACCTCAAAACAGGTTACTAAGGCAAATAAAGACCCCGCTAAGTAGCACAGTACTGAAAAATCCCAACGGGCACTAATCCTGCTTTACATGTTTCGAAAACGCCAACGCTGCGCTCTATTTTACGCAGCGAAACCTTCCCGAGCAGGAAGGGACACTCGTGAAAACGCGTCCCACTGGTGTTTTGTTACCGGAAGGGATTCAGACAAAGTGTTATAGGGTTGTAAATTTTTTGGTCCTCGGTGGGTGGCGTATCTCCCTTTTTTTCGGTGTGTGTCACTTCAGCTAACCGTAACACCTGTTTAGGACATGCAAAGCGCAGACGCACTGTAAAATCCTTTTGTAGCGGTTGTGCACAAACAAACCCGCATTTCAACCGTGTGGTTAACACTTAATCAGCGGTATTTGATAGCTCTCGGCCGATGGTGCTTTGAGTTGAACATTTAATTCCTTTTTCGATGGATTGGCTGGCGGTTTAATGGGCCTGTTACGGTTTGTGGCAATACATAATTGAACTAAAGCGTAAAGCGTAGCGTAAAGTCTTGTAGGTTTTTGAGCGTGGCTAAATGTAACCTGCAGGGTAGGTTAGTTTGATTCAGCCCCCAAGTATTGATTTCTGTTCCGAGAAGTTGCCACAGGATGTCCTTTTGCTTGTGGATGTTTACTTTTAGCTGAAGCTGGTAAACATTGGAAACGGTGTTTAGGTCCTTCCAGGAATCGAGAAACAAAGACATGACCAAAGCATCATATGTTTCTGTGTTTTCCTTGTTCCTCCAACCCTTTACTGGTATGAATTCGAGTTGGAGAAGGGTTTTATAATTTTCTAAGAAAAGGAAATGGACCGAGCAGTCACGGACAGATACTGTCATAAATATTTGTCAATTAAAATTCCACAACAAAATATGGGTTGGGCTGCTTTTTCAGGCGAAGAAAATCCAAATCTAAATCTTCGGCACCAGAGCTTCGGCGTCGTTGGAATAGGAATGAGAAAAATATTTCAATTAATTTAATAACCTCACTCGTCAAGTTGCTCTATTTTGTAGGTTTTTTTTGCAAGAAACCTCTCAAACATGACCTACAGTGGGTCGCGTCAGCTAGCGATCTTGCACGTCTTACAGACATGATTGAATAGTCCCGTTTGGTTTTTTGTGCGAAATGTTTGCAACCAGGGACAACTTGTTCAAGCTGTTGTTGTATCGTTGAAATAAAATCGAAACAATAAATAGGATCATAAAATTGCAAAAGTTTTA
This sequence comes from Anopheles arabiensis, assembly GCF_016920715.1. Lineage (NCBI taxonomy): Eukaryota > Metazoa > Arthropoda > Insecta > Diptera > Culicidae > Anopheles > Anopheles arabiensis. The sequence continues at coordinate 88,749,798 of NC_053517.1, read as the reverse complement.
CGGTGCTAATAAAACGGCTCCGACCGTGCCAAAGACCGTCCACTTCCGGGCCTGCGAACAGTGTTGGTGGCAGTAGTCAGGCTCACAGGCAGGGAAATGTTTCGCGTTTATTGATTTTTACGCATAAAACGATAAAAGTAAAAGTCCAGAACGTAAAGAAACACGCCCCGTCCACTTCAAACGAGGGCAATTGTTTCGCATTAACAATAGCCAATTTATTTGACCATCCGCTTGAAAATGATGATCCACTTCGAGCTTCCACATTGTTTGCGTGTTGAAGAAGATGGAGACGCGTTCTTGGGAAGAGATTGAATCAATGTTGTTAAAAGCCTGTGCAGAAATGTGATTTTTCTCCCCACTACAGTGTTGTCTCGTGTTGATAGCTTTTCTTTGGAAAATTTGAAAATTTTCATATCCATAATTTTTCCGAAAACATTTCTTGATAAAAACAAGAAAAAGTGTATTGCTTTCGGTTATATTGAACCTTAACAGCAGTTATTTTAACCAATGTTACCCAACTTTTGTCAAAGTAAAACAAAATAGCATCATGCAAGGATGTATTGTCATGATCGACAGCAATAATCAGCAATACCCGATGTTTCCAATTTGTTTCACCATAAATCGTTGAGCTAATAAAATGTAACAGAACAAGGCGTTTGCAAACGTGAAAGCGATGAAGCTTTAAACATTTCCCTTAAGCTTATGAAAACCATGCAAATGCAGGCGCATTGAGGTGAATAAAACAATACGATAATCTTTCGACAAACGTTAATTACCACAAAGCACGAAAACTGTCAACATACTATCCCCTTTTCTATCGGTGTAATGCATTAAGCACACGAAAACAATGCATTGGCAGCCCCCTGGCACACCTCGCGTTTGCATACTTTATTTGCCAGCGAAACAATAAATAAACGGACACTTTTCACACCACATTAGCTGTTTGCAGCGCGTTAGCCACACCATGTGTTATCCAAATAGAGATAAACCAACAAATCATAAACACCCGAACCGCTGCTGTGCTTTGCGCTACTATTTCATTGCGCCTGTTTGACACCGTTTGCTGGTTGCTCAAACAGCGAGGACAGGCTGCAATGGATTTGCTTGCTACCCGTGGCCAAAAGAACAACCGTAGTCTCGTAGCTGCATGGCGAACGATTGGTGAGCGTGCCGAAGTAGTGTGCCCTTTTCTTCTGGTTTGTTTGGCATTCAAAAACAACTCCGAATGCAATTTCAAAGGAGAGCAGGTTTTGACAAAAAAAGCAGCGAGAAGTCATGAGGGAATAAAAACTGGGGGTCGCTCCAGTGTCGCAAAAGTGTCACCGAAGGTTGTTCCGTTTGGTGTGTTGGCAATGTTTGTGTCGCCGGTGGGTCACGCGCAAGATGGCAGAGCAAAAAATATATATATATGCACCACCCCGTGTGCACATATGCTGGACGTGGTGGAAAATATATAGTTTCACTTCCGACACGACCGACCTTGCACCTTTTGGGGTTGAGCAGGGCTTTTTTTTTGCTCATTCTCAACCTCCATCGAAGGCATTTCTATGCGGACGAAAAATAGATTTACTTTTTATTTTGTGCTCCGCCTTTTTTATGCCAATGGTAACGTTTTTCTTCGACAGTGCTGTTTGGTGGGATGTTTTTTTTCTCTCCTCAGTATCATGATTTTGTCTTCCCTGCAAGCGTTGTTATTTAAATGAGTGTGAAAATTGTACCGTAAATTTACGGCTACCGGTAATTTGGCGATACTTATCGCACGACTGCAGCTGATGTGTTTTGCTCGTGTTCTCTCCGCGCCTTCGCCTTTCGTTCTTGCGTACTGTGCAGTTATGAGGTTTGCCTTTACCCATTGGTGTTAAAACGAAAGCACAAGAAATAATATATAAAAAAATATAACCCCAGGAAGGGGAATATGGAAAATCTAGCCTTTCGCTTGGGAAATTCTACTTTGCTGATAATAATTTGCAACACACATACACACACACACATGGAGGTAAGGGTAATGTCAGGCTAGTACGTATGTGGCATCGAATAAACAGCCATGGCATATCCTTCCTACACAATGCAGTGCTCCTGGTGGGACGGGTGCGATATACGCTGTGTCATGACCTTGCAAACGCTGTCGACAGCCATGTTGCCTTTAGGGTTTGCGCGCGGAACGGCAGTTGGCATTCTTTAACAAGCTATTTTATTCAAATTGCGCATGAAAAGTGCAGCTACGAACAATGCTTCGCAGCGTTCGGGTTTCTTCCCGCAAGCGCAAGGTCAAGGCAAGTCAAGGTGGCCGGGTTTCAACGCGAGTCACCTTCGTCTCGGGAAAATGCACCGGCATTCAGGTGGATGCTTGATTCACACGATTTCAGGCGGCCTATCAGGGGGACCCTAGGCTAGCCTGGATTTGCTTGAGACCAAGGGAAAGGTGTTGGTTTCAAAGGGAAAGAAGTCTAGGTGGGGAATTTTCAGGAGGTATTAGGTTTTAGGTCCCTTAAGCAGGAGATTGCTAGAAAAAATGTTTATAATAATGTGGTTCGTTAGAGTTGCCTGTTCTCTTTGAGGGGATAGAATACTTTGTATCAGAAGGTTTGCAACTCTGTTATAACTTCAGCGTCTCAGTGAGCACTCTCAACATGCAGCAAAGTCATCAAATCAAACCGGTTCTTAGAGTCATCGATGCGCCTTTTTCCAGTCTCTATACTCTAATGGATCAGCAACTACTAGACTGATCAGTAAACGCTGGTTAAGCTGACGAACCACTACTTAACCTCATTCTACAGCAATTGACCAGAGCGGAAAACCAAGCAAGTCTTCCACACCAACACGGTGATACTATTCACGACGCAATAAAAGTGATTACTATTAATTCAATCCAAGGTTGAGTTGCTTGAATGGAACGAGAACACTTCCAATCTGACACTGACGAAGAATCGGGCATCATCCCGGAAACGAAGACACAGCTGTGTTCCGTGTCGCTCATCTTCCCCGGAGCACACTGGGGCCATTTTGTTTATTTTTAATTTATTCCCATTACTTTCCAGGGAGACACACTCCGACACTGCTGGATGCCGGCAGCGATGGGACACACTCGACACTTTACCGGGAGTCCTTACGCCCCGGGACTGCCGGTAGAGGAGGAAGAGATCCTGTTTGAAGTTTTCGCTCGAGAAAGAGATTTACACCAACACGGAAGATGCAGCAGACGTGTGAGACGCGCTGGCTGGTTTGAACGGTTCCGTTTCATCGCGGAACGTGCTCAAAGAAATAAACGACATCACCATCACTTCTTTTTGTTTTTATTTTGGTTCCTCCGCATACGCCCGTCTACCATTAAGACAATGTCGTGGCAAAGAGGCAGTCATTCGGAATGTGGGGTGGCTTTTGGGTTTGCAGAGCGATATCAAAAGCTCACTAGCAGGGCGATATATCCACTAAAACTGTTGCCTTCCCCAAACGGGAACGATTCTAGGTGTGATGGGTTCTTAGAAACTCGTACCGTGTTTCCATTTCCGCTTTGCTTTCATCTCCTTATTGAGGTCATAAATTTGTGTGTGTCCCAGATTCCGTTTGGGCTGTTCGCTTTGGTTCTCTTGAAATAGCACCCGAGAAATCGAATGCGGAAGTGTGAAGATTGCTGAAGAGGGTATGTGCAGTAATCCATGGCATACCACCGTCGGCAGCGCGCGCGTTTGTCTGTTACTTGCTTAGATTGTTTTTCTGTTTCGTATTGCGAATCGTCTTGTGTGTCTTTGTTTGAATGCCGAAAAGAGGCAGATCGGCATCTTTCGCTGAGGGCTTGCAAATGCATGAAAAGTGTCAGCCTGATTGATGGTGAATTTGAAAGCTTTTGTCAACGCAAAGACAAAGTTGCATTTTACTGTCCGTCTTCCCTTGTTTATCCTTTGCACATTTAATGGATTTGCTTTCAATGAAATTAAAATTGCATCAGAGCGTCTGAATAAATTATGCGTATTTTTTGCCAACACAAAGTGCTTCTTCTACAGCACCATTATTTGAGCTACTTTGTCTTACTTCTAACTGACTTACTAATATAAGTTGAAGAAAATGTAGTTGTTCAGGTTTGTTCTTGGCGTTAAAAGACCGAGTTGAGATAAGATTCGAACACATAACCTGTGATACATAAACATCATCACTTCACACGACGCCATGAGGACAGTTACTGCGGGTCACGTAAAGTTTCAATATAATTGGTTCGTTTGCACCAAATCTGTTATTTTCCTTCTTTTTCTGCCGCTTTCAAACGGTTCTCGATAACGAAACAAAGGGCAATAAATTGCTCCGCTGTTTAAATAACTTGAAATACCCCCGAAACGACATCTCGCACGACCTCCCCGCATGGACGATACTCGGAAATGAAGTGTACGCGGCAACGTTTCCAATCGTTCGTTCACCCGTGGGGTCGAAAAACGGTTCTCATTTCTCAAATAAAATCAGATACAATAATCAACACACAGACACACACACATACATGCATGCACTGAAGTAGTACGCGTGACTGGCGACAGTAGCACGGTTCAGTGGAAAAACTGTTTGCGGATTGCGATGAAATTTATCGCAAAGCAAAAGTCCTCGATACAGCAAACAAACCAGCGGGCGCTCCGTAGAACGAGCAGCATGCGTCTTTTGAAAGCAAACCACGGGAGTTGCTTCATCATCAGCGTCGTCATCAGCCATGCTCATCATTATCGGCATGATTACCGACAGCGTATTGCGAGCGGACGAGGAATCCGATTATTCGCATCAAAGTCATCGAATTCATCACATTGAAATAAATGCAATCGGGCACGGTGGACCGGGGAATGATGCTTTTAGACCTGATTTAAACATACCACAATGTTGGGTTAAAGGGAAGGTGGTACCATAAAATTCCCCCAATCGGCTTTGAGTATTTGGGGTTTTAAAAAGGCCACCAGCAGTGGAGGACCAACGGAAAATCGATTCCGATATGGTCGTTTGCACTTCATTTCCGCTCGAAAGCAAACCAACTTTTCTCCCCGGGACATCAAGCATCACTAGCCGTGAAAGAGAGGAGGGGGGAGGGGGATTGGAGAGGGTGTGGAATGGTAAGGATCAGCGCCAAGGACAGCGCCTTTTCTTCTTTGCCAGTTTTCCAGGTGTGGAACCGTGGAACCAAGAAGGACCAGGAAGTGCCCAGCCCGGGTTCAGCGGATCAAACCGATGAGGCCCTGAATAATTTAGTGCCCTGCCGGACGGTTGCCGCAATGACGTTGGTACCCTTCGGTACGTGGAGTACGAGTTTTGGGGTTGGTTGGTTTTATTTTCCTTGCCGTTTGCGGGCAGTGGCCGTAGCTCGCAGTGAAATAAGCGATTGGAACATTGATTTTTTGTTGCGTAGCGCGCTCGTTTTTGCGGGTGTTTGTGTGATAAAACCGAGGGATTCAAGTATCGAAACACACAAACATACACTGCTTACACTGCTGTTAGTTAGACGCGACAAACACCAGCTGGCTCCAACGAGCCGGTACGTTCGTCGGTGAGCAATTTAAATAATTTTGCTCGAATTTGAATTCGATTATGCCGATCGTTAGCATTCATTCCGAATGGTTTTGCTCGCCGTATGTGTATGTGTGTGTGTACGAGATGGTGCTGTTGCTCTTTGCACAAAGGAAAAGTTTCCATATTGGTCAACAGTGGACGGTTGCTCTGGCGTTAGGTGGGTAAATTCAATTGTGTATCGTGAAAAAAGGTCGAAATGTTGTGATTTTCTAACGAACGGTCTCCATCAATCTTCTCCGCAGGCGGTGGCTGATCCCGGAATTCGTTTTTTTTTCTACTGGGAGGCCAATGAGGATAAATCTTCGTTTGGGCTCCAAGGGTAAGCAGATTATCCGTCGATAAGTATGGTATGTTCATTAAGGAAAATAATGAAGATTTTAAAGTTGAATCACTCGATGTTGTTAGGCATACGTTGGAGATAAAAGCAGCTAGTACGGCTTTAAAACAAGCAACCGTAGAAACCATTAAAAGCAATGATTTTTGCCACTGGAAGAAAAGATTTCCAATGCTTTATGTCTATTTTCGGTTTAAAAACTGTTATAAAAATGTCATAATCAAGAAATATGGGATCGATTTCATATTGACGCTATGAATGCCCGTTCATTCTTCTATTATTTAATTATTTTATCATTGTTAATGTACCAAAACTTCACATATCAGCTAATGGACTTCCACTGCTTCCAATCACAAACCACGCAGTAATCACAATAATTCATCGCTTTATCATCGTTTACGTCTGGTGACTTTGTTATGCGTGCAGAAGAGGTATACGAAGATGAAAGTCAAACCTTCCACGAACCTGCCGTCAATATATCATGGACACTGTTTTGTCGCGCTGCGAAACGAAACACCCCCAAACCACCCAAGACAAATCACCTCAATTATGAGCGATAAAGAGCGCTTTGCTTTGGTGGGTTGGCCGAAAACTTGCACGTCTCAAAAGGCTGCTTCCATTGTGCTGTGTAGGCGGCTACGTGTCAGCTATAATTCATGGGGATGTTGTCAAATGGTCGAGGGAAGAGCAACGACAAAGGAGCGACAGAGAATGCAGGAAAAAATCGACAACAAATGTATCCAGTTCAATAAAATTGACATTTCATGGGGATAAGGCAAGAGAATCATTTATTTTCCAGCCGATACTCGATAAGCGCTCGCAACCTCGAACGCTCGTGGGCAAATATGCACACACCAGCATCGGCTGTGTTGAGCAATGATAAAGCATTTAAGGATCGCTTAATCACGTGATAAATCGCTGCAGGCTAAAGTCTCGTACGGAGGGGATTTTTTAAAGCTTTAGCTTTATGTTTGTTGTCATTTTTCTTCTGATACAAGCAGTCGCAAGTTCATCCTTCGTTGAAGGTACCGACACAATCCGACCGGATTTTCTCACCTTGAAGCTCGCCAATGCTCGGAGCTCTGTTTTTGGGATGCTTCGACCTGCAGTCGAGTATGTCGAATGTGAGGAATCGATTTATGTTTCGTACGACCCATGGCATGGTAACCGCATACAAACCGCGGAGCGTGTCAAAATGAATCCACCAAAGCCGAACGGTAACCAACGCAGCCCAAAATTGCTGCAAAGTTTTCCCAGGCGACGGCATAGAACGAGATCCGACAGTGCACCGTGAGGGGTTACCGACTGCTTATGCTAAGTTATGATACCACGCGGGATAAAAGTTGTTTTGTGTGTTGGCTTTTACCCACGGTTCGTAGAAAATCGCTACGCGTAGTCCAGCGCCACAAAGGATGCGAAGACTTCGAGCGAATAGCAGCCCGTTTCGGTGGGAGCCATCGGGCACATGCACACACGCACACACACACGCACACACAAAAAGGATCACTTTACACGTTTCCTTTTGCGACGGAACTTCTCTTCAGTTAAAGCCGTCCGCCAACGGGCAAACTTACCCGCCGGACGTGAAGCAATCTCTTACCAGAGCCAGAATCCTTCGATGGAAGTTTTATTCCTTTTTAGCCCAATCGAACTTTTGCCAAAGTGCGCGATGATGTGCGGTGGGAAAAGCTGATGATTTTTTTTTGTTCTCTTATCTTCATTCTCGGTGGCTTTCCCGTTCACTTCGTTATTCTTACATTCGCTCGAGAGGAAGAGTTTTTGCATGAGCAGTTTTGTGGTTTGCGGTCGGAAGTGGAAGGAAACGAGCTGGGTGGCATTATTTCCAGTCAGAAAGCTGAGCAAGCAAACAGCTTGTTCGCCGATAAGGAGATTAGAGCAGCGCGAGCTTTCGGAGCGTTGAAGATACAATTTCGCTTTTATTTGTGCATTCCTGTCATATTTCTCGTGATTGGTAATATATATAAAAAAAACAATATTACTCAAAATGGAGAAGTTCAACGGTATAAAAGCATCAAAGTTAACTCAATCACTTCAAAATCATTCGTCAAACTTGTGTGCGAAGCCTTTAAATGTGCTTGGCGAGAAAATCTTTACAAGATATGTACAACAAAATAAAAATAAACACAAATAGGGAATTCAAACGCAAGCCGCTGCACACTGCACCGCAACTTTACATCCCAGCAGTAACGTTTGTGTACTACTGTTAGTGTAGCGACTACTATTATATAGTAAAGAAAAGAGGACAAAAAATAAGTATTTCTTGATAGAAAGTATTACATACACTCGTGTGTTCTTTAAGTTTCCCAACACAACCAATGTACATCCAACGCCGCAGGGTCTATAAAGTAAAGCACACAGACACGGTTATTCGCATTCCCATTTCTCGGCTGCCTCGTAAAGAAGAAACGATCGGTTATGGTATTCACTTGGTATGATTCAAACAACAGCTACCTACAAGAAGCGAGTGGTGAAGTAGGGAGGTAAAAGAACACGCGTAATAAATGGGGTGGTGGACAAAACTGGATGCGATGTATAAGAAAAACCCATAACCAGGCGCCTCCATTGTTAGTGGAAATTTGCAAATTCTCTTCAAAAATGGTGAAACAACTAGATCCAATTGTACAAATGTTCAAATATTTCTTATCAATGGGGCTGCCTCATAAGGGTTAATGCAGGGTATAATTTTAGTTCAGTTGAAATAAGTGATAATTATTTCTAATTTTAAAGTCGTTAATATTATAAGACAAATACTGAAAACAGGTGTAACAGTGAGAGGAATTGTTGAAACTGCGGTGGAAAAGCAAACAAATTTGTAAAATAGCCTTCAACAAAAACTCGTGTTGATAGAATGGAGAACGAAACTTGACGTTACTTGATTCTCAAATTTAAAAACAGAAACTAGACAAAACGGGAACGGAAAATATGCTCAGGAGTGCAAAACGGTTTAACAAAACAAAAGCGTACGTTTTGCATTCAGTACGCGTACGAGTGGAAAAGAAAGAACAACATATTTACTCTCATTAATAAGGCGAGTAAACGAAAATAAAAAACCGAACCGAAACACACAAAAAGATACAATCATATTTTTTTAGGCAGGTTTTAGGGTGTTTACGGTGGATAGGCCAGTTGGCGATTAGATTCGGAAAAAAATAATTGCCAGTGGAACAAAACTAACAGTTGCACCTGGTGGCCAAAGGTGGTATAAAGCCAATCATAAAATAAACGGTGGCAAACGCAGGCAAGCTAGTACGGTGACAAGAAGTAGTAGTAGTAGTAGTAGTAGTAATATTGAAATAGTAGCAGAAAGGAATCGCTTTACTTGAAAGTGCAACATGGTGAAACGTTCCAGTCCAGGTTCGGAATCCTGCGGTAATGGTTTTTAGTTTTGTTTTTTTTGGGGTTGTTGCGTTTCGTGTTCGCGTTGCAGCGATGGTTCAGGGATGGTTGGAAGAGAGAAGAAAGAAAAGGAAGAGAAAAATGGGTAAAAACGGATGGGAGGGTTGGTTGAGAGCGTTGCATTCATAAAGAAGGGATTTTTATAAAATTATGTTGGAGGAGTTGTTTTGGTAGTTATGAAGAAAAATATCGTTTAATTTGGAGAGCACAGGAATCTTTACACATATTCGTTAAATATTACGTTATTAAAAGTATTTTTCACTTAAAGCCATTTTTTATATTATCGCTTTTTTGGTAAAATTCAAAACCATATGCATTTTTAACCAGTTTTTTTTCTGGTTTATCCTTGTACTCGATGGGCCCCCTAAAATAAGGAGTCAAAGACATTGCTCAACTTATTTCAGCAACAATTTGAGGCTCTCAAAAACTATTTTTGTGAAATAGTTTTGTGATGCTCACGGACAACTTGGACCATCGGTACACATTATCCGCTAAACATCACAAACGATTCCAGTGAGTGATTTTTACGTACTTCAAAGTGCTTCGTTCAGTAGTCAAAGTAATAGTGATTGCAGAAAGTAAATTTTTTCGTATATGTGTCTCTTTCAAGTTGGTTTTTTTGCAGATAAGGCAATAGAGATACGATTTCAAATATGAAAATGTATCAAATTTGTCAGAGAGATATAGAACCACTGCCAATCTAGTTAGAAATCCAACGGGAATTGAAAGAGGAGGATCGCTGTGTGCTGGATGAAATCGTTGCGCGATTATGAAACAGTTGGCAAAAACAAACTCAAAAAATAGTTAGGAAAGACTGCAATGAGTGAAAGACAAAGTATTAAAAACTAGATAACCCTAACGAATTGTTAAGAGGGTGTGCTGCATTCACAGGAAGGAAATGCGGAAAGCCAAAATGTAGCACACCGTGAAAAACAAAACTCAATACCGACAAAAAAAAACTCTAAAATTGCTCAGTCGCACACAGCGTAAGAGAGACTAGATGACCAGAGGAGCAGGGATTTGTTTTTAGTAAATCACTAGTGCAAAAACAAACCAAAACCAACAGTCGCAAAAGAGGTAAATGGCGGAGAGTATTTTACACACACACACACAGAAAAGAAGAGAAAGAGAGAGAGAGAGAGAGAGAGAGAGAGAGAGAGAGAGAGAGAGAGAGAGGGAGAGTGGCATTTGCTTTGCGTGGTGTCTTTTCCATAGACAGAATGTGTGTGTGTGTAAGAGAGTGACTCATAGTAGAGATTAAGTAACAGGCAGAAAGAGAGACAGAGAGAAGGAGAGAGCGGAGTGGGAGAGACGAAGTGATGAAAGGCTCATTCATTCCGATGCAGAAGAGTAGTAGGTAGAAAGTGGAATAGTATCAGACCGTAGTGTGCTGCAATTGTGTGTATAGTAGGCGCGAAAAGTCCTTAGTGGTAGTGTTTGTTTTGCATCAGGTTGTATAAAGAGAAGGATGACTAAAGGGGGAGTGAAACTGCTAACAGTAGAACTGGGGCAGGAAATCAATAGACAGATACTATACGGAAAGGATTTAAACAAAATAGACATTCGATAGAGAGGCAGAGAGAGACAGAGAGAGAGAGACAGAGATTCAGGTAGAGAAAGAGAGAGAACGAGGGAATGGTAGAGGAAGAGATAAACGATTTTGTTGGAAAACGATCTCTCTACAGAGATAACGGGTAAGATCGGGTCAGCGAACCCAGAAAAGGGTGGAAAAATGTTGGAAAAATGGTACAACACAAACAAAAAAAGGCTGGTCCGCTGTCAACACAACCGAGCTTCCGCTGGTACGGTGGACCGTACGGCTGGCTCTCGGTTTGTTTTTTTTTTATCTCGTCGAATAGCAGGTGAGGTGAGTCGAACGGGACGACAAAGAAAGAAACGAAACGAAACGAACAGAAGACACGCAAATAGAAAGTAGAGCTGGACGGTCCTACCTGATGGGAATGTTGTCCGTTGCAGGTACCATTGGCACAGACACCAGTGCCAGGAACTTTCAGCTGTTCCTGCTTGTAGTCCGGTTGATATGGAAGCAACATTCGTATCTTACCCCATCGATTAAAAAATAAAGCTATAGCACCAGCCCAGACTATTAACACTAACACTACAATACCGATTTCTACACCACGGATCTGCGGAATGGAAAACGAACCAAGCAGCGTAAGTGAGATGAAAAACACTTTACAGAAGTGCTTGTGTATGTGCAGCTGCGCTGTCTTACCGTTGGAAGTTCGCGGGACGTTGAGTTAACTGATATATTGCCGAACTCTTCGGTGAAGATGCCGATGCCACTCAGCGAGGGCGCCGTGTCAGCATGGGGTGAATTCGGCGGGCCACTGCTACCCACCAGCGAACCGGAGTCCTGCTGGTACGAGGTCCTTGGAGGCTCTGGCGGGCGAAAAAAAAAACGGGAACGGCAGAGGTTAGCTAATTAATATAAAGCGACAGAACGGGTGCCACTCTTGCCCACGTTCACCTACCCAGCGTTCTGAATACGATCGGGCGGCTGCGATACTTCTTCCCGTTCCAGACGGCGGCCACCGTCAGCTGGTACTGCGTGTCCGGCGTCAGTCCTCCGAGCGTCACCGCGTCCCGGTTACCGGCCACCACTACGACAACCCTGTAACTTGAAATGCATCAATTATCTTGTTTTGTCAACCATGGCTGCGGGATGTACGATGGGCTGACAGGCAGGCAGGCAGGCGACCGACAACCGTGCCCTCCTCCTGGTTTCGGCCGGAGCGAGCCCGGAAGTCGCGCTGGATGCAGCAAACAAGCACAAGCTCCATACCGCAATACGCAAAGATGCACGAGCATACGCAACATAACGAATGGAGAGGGAATCGAAAAACAAAAAACAACAACTGAACACAATACGTTTTACAACAACCGGATACGTAAGATCAACAACTGCAACATAACTGCACAAAACACAACCTTTTAATGGGAAAAAAAACAAAACAAAAACGATACTAGCGCGTCACACGTGGGACGCGGTTTACACGAAGGCATGCACTGCATGCGTCCCTTGTCGGTTGTCGAATGACAAGGAGCGCTTGATGGGTTGGGAGCATTTTGGAGCTCTGTCTCTGTCAGCTTGGCTGAGCTGATGATGAATGGAATGCTTCGAGCACGTTCTACAACTAACAAAATGAAAGGTGGTTAATAAAAGCAAATAAATGGAGGGCTAGATGCTTTGATGGTAGGAATGGTTGATTGCCGGTCACTGAGAAAATTAAGAAAAGTAATCCAACATTCGAAAAATTTGATAAAGGATTGATAATTTTTGATAGTGGAATGTTCATTTGCAATTCATTCATAAATCGTAATATTGAGAAGGACATAACTATAATTATACTAAATTATGGTATTAAGCAACTATTTTTTGCGGTTTAGTTAAGGTTATGTATTTGAAGATGCTATAAGTAGCCTACTAACAAAATCCTCATATCCTTTTCTATTTATTTAATTGTTATTGCAACGAATTTTCTTTATATTAAGCTCCGTACTTTGCAAACATAAGTTACAATTATTGCAACCCTTGTTCGCGGTATAGTTCACTTCATTTGATTGATAGTTCACTGTCATAGTTTGCATTTTACCCATCGGTCACACGCGTCACAAACCACGCAGCTGGTATGGATTTTCCACCTCACCATTGTGAGTGCCATCATGGGAAGCTTCCCACGGCAAGCTGAAACTGGCAATGCAAAGCACTTCACTGCAGCAACACTGATTGACAGCAAATGGGGGGTTGCTACTCCGCTTCCGAATTGCCCAGCTGCTGGTTGCTGCAAAAAAAAAAAACAAAATCTCCATCCACAAAAACAGCAACAAATGCCACAATGGGCCACCATCCGATTCGCTATCGATCGGGTTTGGGAAGCTTATTTCTCTGACAGTAATGCCGCGCCGAAGCGTATTAGTGTGTCCAATTTTGCAAAGCCGCTGTGATTGTACCCCACCACCGCAATCGAAATGGGTGAGGTGAGGTGAAAATGATTTCAATTGCAATTGCGGATTGTAGTCAAAAGCAAACCCTCATTATGCGCTGACGAGGCACACAAGCAGTGCATTTTCATATGCAGCTGCAAACACACGTTGCGTATTGTTTTCATGAAAATGCAAATGGATGGATTTGCGTTTGAGATGGTTGGATTGGTGGGACGAAGCAACTATGAATTCGATTGTACATTGTTCTGATTGTTCTGATAATCCCATCAGAAAACTGTTTATGATGGCGAGTTGGTTTGTTGGTTTACGTTGAGTGAAATGTGGCCATATACAACGTACACCGCGTAGAAATGTAACGCATGTCGCATGGATGGATTTGTCAATTGAAATAGCAGTTTATTGACAGACAAAAACCCCTCTTACACCAATGGATTTGACTTGTTCAATTATTGCATTATCGTGATTAAAATTTGAAAATAACGTAATTGTTGTTGCAAGATTATCTTTACCCTGCCACGACATGCGGATAATTAAACTTCATTACAAGACTGCAGAGTGCGGATGCGCGACGCACGATAGTTTGTGATGCTTATCACAGCGAGCAGATGTCATACGGTAAGCTAAACCATTAACTCCGACCAGCAAGACAAGAGAAACGAGCTGTGCAAACTTCCACACCCAAGGACAAGGACGACGACTCTCCCGCACGAACCGTTCACTAGCTTAGATTACATCTAAAGCATCGGATTCCGGCCGAGTGCGATGAATATTAATTTACGTTCGCACTCTGCTGCTACTGCCAGCACACGGCTGGCGGTATAATTGAAAAGATAGCTTCAGGTGGCATGGTACAGTGGATTTATGTGAAAATTATGCAAATTTCGATGGTAGTTTTCTGCAAACGTCTGTTTCCTTTCGGCGGGAACGAGTTGTCAAACAAAGCGGAATCGGAATAGAGGGCCGATAAATCTTTGCGTTAGTAATTTCGCCTATTTACGACAGATAATCTAAGCTTAATGTGTGATTCGTTGGAGGAGCTTGTTGTGAGGTTGAGGTGAAAAATAGAGGAAGGAGACAGCTACCTTTCTCTAGGAGCTTTCGGGGGCTAGAAAAGATGAGATCGTCGTCTTAGGTATAGTTCGTCGGCAAAGGAACACCTTTCCTAGCAATAGTTGGCTCTCACGTTACCATTTGAAGCTTGTGAAAGGGGTAAGACAGGGATCCTGAGGAAGGCTTAAAGGAAGGCATGGTGAGGTGATTAATGGTTTATTAAATCAAACGTTGGGTTCAGTGAAACATCGTTGTTCTGAAGTATTATTAATGCATGACACGTATTTGACATTTATCACAAGAATTTTCGATAATTAATGGTTAGAACTGAACGTGTTTACACTTCAGGTAACTTTTGAAAGGAATACTTTGTAAAACGGATTCTTGAAATATATGGGAAAAAATCATAAAATCAAAAAAGAGTTTCACGATAAACCATTTTGGCTTTTTCATCATTCACACACACACAACCATACACCATTCGGTTACCATTAATTACACCGCGGAAATTAAAGTAGCTTAAAAAACACACACAACCACACACAGACATAAAACAAACCATGAATTGAAGGGAAAGAAAACCCCAACCAACTGCAATTGTTTCATATGCATTACGGCCTGCAGCAGACAATGGAAAAGCGTGGCAGGTTGACTCTGTAACGCATCCGACAGTGCACAACGGTAGGTCAAGAATTAATAAAACTCGCCATGTATGAAGCTCAGCACAGAACAGAAAACAACAGAAACATTGCTGCAGAAAATGTTGTAACCACTAGCACCGAACCCAGGGAGGGAGAGTTTCACTCTCCGACAAGGCATTCTGCTGTCACAGGGCAGGCAAAGGGGCTCTGGCTCACCTAGCTGGCAGGGGGAACAGGATGGGCTGGCAGCAGCAAAACGAGCTCGAATCACTTGGCCATGGGGCTTGGCATTTGAATAATTAAACCGGCTCTTCGTGCGCTCGTGTTCAAAAGCACTGTTTCGTGACTTTTCCGTTGTGCGCTTATCCTCGTCATGTCCCTACGGTTTACTTTGCTCTCTCTCTCTGTTCTTCCGGATGGAATGGACATCAACATTTGCCTGCTCACGGGTTGGTAAGGATGGTTGCTTTTTTTTTCTGGAACACATTTCATTTTCATCAGTCGCCGTGTTTTATCGGACGACTCCGCCGAGAGTAACGGCTGTATTTCTGTGTGTCTCATTTTAACTGGACGTGTTTCGGTACTACCTTAATCATGATACCTTTGCGATGGAAATGTGTCCCTTAAAAAAAACTAAAAAACACTTTTCGATAACGCAACCAAGCCCCCGACGGAAACCTTAAATATTCACCGCTCCAAAAAACAGGTGACCTCCAGCTGCTATCTAAGTAAAAGTGCACGCAAACTTAATAAACTGCTCCAAAAATTGCTCCCCGACACGGAATGGTTTCCGTTACATAACGTAGGATAAACACACGGTCGGACCCCCCCCCAGCCTCTAGTCAGGTTAACTAGCTGTTTTGTTCTAATGAAGCAGCGGCTCGGAAGAGTGCAAGCACCAGCTCAGCGGAACTTAAAATCCAACCATCACGCTTCCGGATGACAAGGGCAATATAACTCTTTACGACAAAACACACACGACACGAACAACTAGCACCAATTATTTTACCCGTTTTCTGTGCTTTTTTGGCCCCTGCTTTTGGGAGACAATCGAGGCCGAACTTGGTCCACCACGTTCGCACGACTTTCACTCCATTGCAGAACGGTCACAAATTGGGCGCAAATTTCCAAGCGCACTGGTAGTTGCAATTAATTTGATTTAAACCAACGCATCTACCATGCTTAATGCACACACACATACACACACATACACACTGTTTTTCGATCGCTTTTTAGACTCCCACAATTACTGCCGTTGTACGGCAACAGCAGCACCAGCAGCCAGTGTGCGCGCCCGGAACGGTTAGCGACAGGACGAGAACTGATTTCCGTCCCCGAGCAAGTGTAGGCCAGGCCGGTGTGTTCGTCTGTCGCGCGCGCTTACATAAATTCTATCACTCGACCACATTCGCGTCATCGGTGTGTGTGTGTGCGGAGGACTCCTTACGCTTTGGTACGCCATAACCCCTTGTCCGTTGGCGGCAGGCTTTGCGGGCATGAAAGCAAAGTGGTCTGAAGTGTGGCTTCCAAAGGTGGAAGGAGGTGAACGAGAGCGCGGTGGGTGTTGGAATTGCATTCGTGGGAGCGGGAATGGCGGATGGTCTACAGTTTGCGGTTACGCAAAGGAGGTGTTTGTGTGTGTGTGTGCAGAGCGGGGTGTGGATGGAAGGAACAAAAATAGCTCATCGACCGGGGTGAGTGGGTGCTCTTGACCAGTTCGAAACCGTGTCGTATCGTGTTCGCGCTCTGTGCATTGCAGTCTGCCTTTTCCCCGTTTTCCCGCCAGAACAATGGCATGGACGACATTACTGGCCGGCTGGCCGAGGCCGGCTGGATAGGAAAGCAATATGAACCTGTCGCTTCCTACACTTTTTTTCATTTATCTCTCTCTCTTTCTCTCTCTCTCGCTTTCTCTCTCTCTCTTTCTCACTCTGTCTTTCTCTCTTATTCTTTAACCAAAAAGCCGGTCTCGAGCGGATCGACCACCTCGATAGAATGTACGTGTAAGTGCGTTCACTTTTGGAACGCTTTTTTTTAGTTAGCGTTATGTGAGTGTGTTAGTGTGTTAGAAGGCACAAGAGGAGAGGGAAGAAAAATTACATGAGCAGTAGCACGGTACGGGCACGGCAAACATTCCACCTCCATTGTCCGCGGGCGGATTATAAGTTACGTTCAATTTATCATGGTACAGCAACCGATGGCAACAGTGTGGGGTGGAAGATTACGATCGCCAATTTTTGATTTCACTGCCACACGTTGAACGGTACCGATCGATTGATGTGCATTCGCATTAAAGCTGGACGGGTCGATAGCGTAATCGACCGTGCTGTTGATTTGTGTGACAAGAAAAGGGAAATAAGCTGATTGAGCCTCGAAGGATATTAATGAAATGGATGATAATAATAATGTAGTTTTTTTAATGACGCAAGGTATTTATAATTTTTTGCAATGTTTTGGGTTTGCGTAGTATTTTTAGAGGAACTGTTCTGAATTAAACCTAATAATTCTGTTTATTGTCTGTCATGGGTTTAGTCTTGAATGGACCGTGCTTCCATACGAGGAACTGACTGACTGACTTCCAACTGAGGAACTCCATACGAGTAATCAATAAGACACTGAAAGCCAAGCTCACTAGCGATACAGGCAGAACTTTATCAACAACGGTTGTTGAGCCAAAGAAGATGGAGAAGAATCCTGTTTTTACGAGCCACTAGGCGTCTCCATGTGTTATTTTTAGAACAACTGGGCGGCTCCATCGAATCAGCAAAGGAATTCTGAGAATTATTTGTCACAATTTTAGAATCAATCTATACACAAATTAAGGAGATACCATTCCCTACTGATTTCAATATGTATTGAATGCATATTATTTTTGTATTAATAATGTTTATATAAATAAATTATTAATACACTAATTAATCAAAAACTCATAATATAAAGCTTGATAATCCAGAATCATAAGGATAACTATTACACTATAATAATATAAGCTTAATAACCTTTAATCACAATCGAACTGAATTTTATTGTTAAGAATATTATGATGGTTTGATTGCCTCTCGTTAGAGTTCAATCATGCTTTGAGAGAATGAACAAAGAAACAGATTTTTTTATCACGCTGTTTGACATTTACCTAACGTACCACGACCATGACATTTAGACCGAAATGATAGCAATATCTGGGTGTACTATTTTTCCCCCAGCGGTATAGATTTATTTAGCTACCATCAGTATCGGCAAGTCCATAACAATCGATCCTATCGTAAATTTACCTTACCCACGTGTGGCACATTATCGTCAACGGCAAATGATGCAATTTGTCATGCTCGTGCTGCGTACTTTTGGGCGCGTCACGTAAAGTGATACTGCTGTCGGAAAATATCCCGTATCTGTTACCGTCTCTCTCTTTCTATCCCTGCATTACAACCGATTTCGAACAAAAATAAAGCGCTATGAGCACTCCGTACCGTGGAAGAAATCTGATCGCTAAACAATCAATAACAAACGGTTTCCGGAATTGATTGTAACCGCCAGCACCACACGCTCGAATATGCTAACGCGCAGTGAAAATTGCCTTGCTGCGTGTATAATGGTGCAGACGTGTAAGATGATCCGTTGCGTTTATAATTACACCCTCCACTGTGCGTGTGTGTGTGTGTGTGTTAGGAGACGCGAATGCGGAAAGCGGAGCGAATTTGGGCTATCAAAACGTTTCGCTTAATGTGACACGAGCCAACGTGACAGTTTGTGGTGAAAAAAGAAAGAGAAAAAAAAACACACACACACACTCCCACACATATACACACACAGCTGGATGATAGTCCAATTTCCGGAGACAGATTTGACGATGCATTCACCCACCGAAAGCTAACACACGAGCGGGAAATGTCCGTTACTGCGCAGTAAGAAAAACCTGTTAGGCAGAGAATGGTGATTGTTGTCTTCTTTTTTTTCTATTCGTTTTTTTTCGTTTGCTCGAATAGCAACACAGTAGCTTAACATACGCAACAAATTCGGCGCGTGTTGACCACGTGGTGGAGTTGGAGGGTGGTACTCGGCATGCAGATAAGCTTCTTTGTCTTTGTCCTGTCAGTCTGCTGTCATTATTGCGTTTGCATGTCACTTCCGGTGCGGTGGGCTCGTCAGCACTGGAGTGGAAACCGATGGGTGGTTCTGGGTGGGAAGTGTCAGTGTCCACTGGGAAATACACTGGCAAATGGGTGTTATGGTAGCTGTATTTAAGTTGTTTTTTTTTCTTGCCCATTTCAAGACATATTCTTTATCGCTCCATCTCTCTCGTTCGTTCATGTCATTAATGGGTCCCATACGAAGACAAAAAACAAACAGAGAGAACGTTCCGGTATGTGTGGTAGTAAGCAAGCACTACGATGGCAACAGTTTTTATGTAAGCATATTAAGTTTCCTCTTCAATCGATGCCGTTCGGCCGCTGGTGAGGGGTTTGCTTCTTCCGTGTCTTTTACCATCGCTGCAGCAGCAGTCTAGCCAGGAGGTTCGTTTTTGTCTTGCGTCTCTTGCTGAGTCGCACAACCCATATGGTTGCGTTGTGGAAAATGTGGGCCAAGGGAGTATGCCCATGCCGCATAAAACGTGCTGTGCGCACCCGGAAGACCCGAAAGGTTGAGAGCAACGGGCAAGACAGTTTATTGCCGAAAAGAAAGTAAGGGCACAAGCGGCACCCATCTGCTCAAGGAGGTCGGCTGAGTAAAGCAAGAAAGGATTTCTGATCTTGTTAGCGGTGTTGTTGGTGGAAAGTTAACTGTCTGCGCTGTCATCGTCGCCCGCTTAGATAGGGTGAATTGTTGCTCTTTACTGCTATAAGTCTACGTTCTTTTATCACTTGCCTTCTTGTTTTTTGTGACGCGTCCGTGCTTTAACTTGTAGCAGTGCCGTAAAGTTGCCCCAGCGATGTGTGGTGCGGGAGGTGGGATTAATGAGCGTAACTTAAGTATTGTCTTTTCAACGATTTACATGATTGTAAATTTTTAAACAAATAAACTTCAACTGGTGGTATAAATGATTATTTTTTCTCTGAGCAAAAGATGAAATAAGAGTTGACTTCTTAAAGCAGAAAAAGGCTTTGTCAACAATACATCACCATTCCAGAACAATTTATTTGTACAAAAACCATAATCTTTCATTTGTCGATATCTTTAATATCATGTAAGATATTTAAAACTTTACAATCGTTTGCCCCAAGGAGGCACCAAATATTGCTTGAGGCACAATTTTCACACCCAAAACTTACCTAATATTACTCGTTCCGTCCTTAACAAAGTTACACGCTTCAATTGGTTTCGCACTTTGAAGATGCGTTTACGTTCATTCTCCATTTTGTCTTACACGGTGCGGCCGAATTTAATCCAATCAAAACTTTCCCTTGAACAAAGCTACCGTAGGGCAGCAAAAGTTAGAACCGGTTTGAGCCGAACGACATCGACGGCCCGTTCCCGTGCTCGGTTCTGTTTATGCCGGCACTTTTCTTCCCAAGCTCAGCTGCGTCTCGAGAATGTCACCGGGAAACGGAAGGGTTTTGCAGCACTGTCGGTGTCAATTTTTCGAGCTAATTGGATTTCCCCGAAAACTCGTTCCACTCGATCGGTTTAGGGAAGTTGTGGAAGTAAATGGTAAGCACAATGTTTTTGTTGGTGTGTGTATGTATTTTTTTCAGGAGTAACTTTCTTCGAGGTCACCGTATAGATTGGATCCATCGGCCGTGACTTTATCGTAACAATTTACCCAAAAGAAAGTAACATTTAAATGCCTGCGCTGAAGTTGACACGACGGAAAGCAAAATGTAAAAAAAACACCCAAACTGAGCAGAGTGTTTGTTAAGGCATCATTATGCAGTGACATGTTGACTGAACAACCGACCGATTGGAATGATCTTCCAAGAAGTCAACGCCGACTCCGCCCCGGCGAGACAGCCAAATTGCTAATGCTACAGTGTGCGCATTCCGTTTTGAGCAGAAACTTCATTTCACAGTCGGTTTACAAACAGCTTAAACGAGAGATTTCAAGATTTTCTTGTGCTTCTGCTTTTCATCCTCCGCGCTTCGTACTCGAGAGTGTTCTAAAACGAAGCACGCCACTCTGTCTCATGCTCTCCTCTAGAGATACATTCTCTTTAACCTTTCAAGGCTTTTGGAAACATTTTCTATAGATATTCTACCGATCTGTGGGTCTAGTGCGGGTGGTACCCGAAATGGTCCAAGATGATGGCCATTGTGCCATCATCATGTCCATCATTTTTTTCGGGGACAAGCTAGAATAGATTAGTGACGGCCTGTGTGCGCAACATAAAGAGCCGACGGCACGAGCAGCCTATCACAGTGGGAGGACGTCTTATTATTATTTCTTTTTCACCGTTATTACAAGCCAGCCAGCAGATAGTAAAAAAAAGCGCAATAAAGAAACGATCCATAGAAAGAGCCAGAACAAGACACACAAAAAACCTGAAAAGAAACACGCCCCAAGCCTGTCTAATATCGCCCTGCCTCCATTGAAGGAAGATGTAGGATTTTCCTATTTATTGCGTGTAGGTCGGATGGGGCAATAAATTTATCGCTTGCATTATCGATGCTTATGAAAGTTGACAAGGCGGATTAAAGCGGCAGGATAACGCATCGTTCAAACGCGGGAGCCGAACGGTAAGCGTACAAAGTCCTTGGTATTATGCCACATTTTTAGCTGTACATTGATTGACATTTTTGGTTTTGGATATTTTAATTTGAGGATAAAAATAGTGTTACGTTTAAAATAGTGTTTAATAGTAATAACATTTATTCCTGCTTAGTAAACAAAAAATACTAACTTATATTTTTAAACCTAGCCTTCAACTTCTCTTGTCAATATGCTTTTCTTCTCCATTGTCTTTTTCTGTAATATCATAACCTTTGAACTTTTATGTCATACCCAAACTGACCGTAACAGACACTTAACGCGCGCCAAATGCTATTACACATTTGCATACAGAAGTGCTGCTTATATAACTATGCCCTTTACACATTCGCCTGCCGGACTCGTTACAGGTACTACCTTTCCACACTGGACTCAAGTGAAATTAGAAAAAAAAACAACACAAAGGTGGATGTTGTACGTACGTTCGTCGCCTTAATATAGTGACCATAAGTTTTTTTTTATTTAAATAAAAAAAATGAAGCCAACCACTTGATTTCAGTACAGAAATGGCTCTAATCTTCTAGGTGGTTTTTATTAGTTTTTTTTTTGCTTCGTACAATTGAGACTGGCAGGGTCGTTTGCAAAACTCAAAGCAGACGGGCTGCAAGGTAACGAAATAGGTTAAATCATTCCTAAAGCAGCAACAGAGTCGGGTACAGCAGGATGTCTTAGGATTACATAGTTACTAGAAATAATAAAAAACGTATTACATGTTTTACGAAAATGATTGATGAAAAAAGAATTAATACTTCTATACTTGAAATAAAACTTCTTCAGATAAGCGTAACTAGAAAAGTAAATTTAGTTGACATTGGTTTTCAGTTTCCTGCTCCAATTTATCACGAAGTAAATCCTTACACCTAGCTAGCTTTTCTTTCCTATGAATGCACAGTTGAAAGGTTTCTGAGCAGTCCACTTTCGTCGAATCACCTTCTTTCACTCAAAAGTTTCAAGATTTCAATTTCAAGAGAATCGCTATTTCATGGCAAAGGTTTCAAATTATTAAGGTTTTCAAGACATTTTTCTTATTCACATGCAAAAGCACAGTTAAGAATCTTTATAAAATTAACTTTAAATTCCTAAAAACGAGCATTTTTCATACGATTGCTACCTTATTTTAATGTTTTTAAAATTCCACAAAAGCGTGCAGTATGTGAAGTCCTAAAAAGTTGTCTCATGCACCAATCCAAAAAAAGCTATAACATCGTCACAAGACGGCTGTAGCAAAGCTTGAATAATCTTTTCAACCCTTGGAATATGAATTTTTGGTGATTCAATTACAAACATTCCAAAACAAAAAATGAACTTTTATTTTAGCACACGTGGGTGCGATGGTGCTTTCTGCAAGCGCACAGAGTTGTCATGGATGGAGTTACCATAAATAACACACACACACAGAACAACGCGTGATACGCGAAACGAATTGTCTAAATTGAACAGTAAACAGTTTGTCACATGAACAGCAAACGTTTGTCTCGCCCGTGTACGACGGTTTCACGCCAAAAAAAAAACCTCAAATCAAAACACGCTCCTGATTTGCTTCTTGCCGCGTGTCGGATCGCTCCTGTTTCCAAGCAGCTTGATGAAATCATCCGTACGCAGAACGCAGTGCCGACATGATGTTAATTTAATTTCTTCCACCCGTCACCGATGGCTGAAACAATCCCTTCTGCTTGCTTCGATCCATTCCCGTAAAAGATGGTACCTCAATTGCTAGACACTCAACTGTCGCTGATTACCTGGAACAGGACTAGGCATGGTCGCTGGCCGGGCGGTACACGGCTCGTGGAATTTTCATTAGCATGTAACTAGAAATTCTCCGAATAACGACCGAACAGCTTCAGTCGGCGTGCAAAGACGGCCATCTTGACGAACGCTTTGGTGGAATGAACCGAATCAAGCCTACGGCTACGCCCTGCGGACGGATGATGGCAGCCATTTCATTGGACGCTCGGGGTCGGGGTAAATAGTTTCATTCGCAGCAATCGCATATCACACATAGTTGATAGGCAGCAGATGCAGCGAATATACATTCCTCGAACAGTTGAAGCAAATTCCTGTTTTGTCATCAGCTTTCTGTTGCTGCCTTAGATGTTCTTTGAAGGTTAATGTTATTCCGTGACAGGCGTGAACAGGACTTGAAAGCAATGCAATTTATTGGTGTAAAGGCGAGACAAATTAATAAGCAATTTACTTCGTGATAAACGAATTGAAATGAGCATATTTTTCAGCAGCATTTCTTTTTGCTTCATAGTTTTTAAAGAATCACACCTAATATGTGGAACCAAATTGTATCATGTTCGACCACATGGTCGTTCTCTCTGATTCCCTTCGCCGAAACAAACCAAAACGAATGCATCCACTTTTGCGTCAAGTGCGTATCGCTGATGCACCGGTGTGCATTCGGTGCTCGAACACGTTCCCACCGGTAGAACAAAATTCAATTACTACCGATGCCATGTCCCTGTGCAGTGGCAATTGAATCGCGCTGTTTGGTGAGGTGTGGTGAGAGTTTTCCACAGAAAAATTCAACAGAGAATACACTACACACACACGCATCCACATGCATACAAACATTTCCAGTCCGAGGCAATGAAGACGTTTCATGTGGGTGAACGTGCCGTTTGAGGGAAAATGCAATATGATAACATGGCACAACATTCCCCGTATGGTGGTCGACCGTCAGCAGCAGCAGGGTGGATCGTGCCAATAGCTAAAAGCACTACATTTTTTTGTGAGTGGCAATTTATGATTATTAGATTGGCAAACCGTGCGAATATGCACGGCACAACGATGGCCAGAAGCGTGCGAAAATAGTTTGCTTGAGGGAGTCTGATTGAATCAGGGCAGTGCTGTATGAGACAGAATTTATTTTGGAGATCGAATAGATTGTTCTTCGTTGTTTGGAAATTGAGTCCAATTTTGAAGAAGTAACATATCCAGTTTGAAGAGGTTTGCCTATTGTAGTCATGACCATTAAATTTTGACTCTAACTCACCAATTTTAAAATATAAGTCAACTGTTGGCTCTCAGGCAGCAATATTTGACTGCAAGTTTATTGTTTTGTTTATAACATTTAAGGTAATGTCTGATGCCGAAAAGTCTCGAAAACCTGCACAGGCCGATATATCATATCATCAAATGACATTACGACTCATAGAAGATGAGAAAAAATAATCATTTAATTAAAATAATTAAAAAAATAACAATTTTTGGAAATTTTCATGGAGTGGAAACAGTTGGCATGTATTTACAGATGTAAATAACGTGTTGTAAATTTGTTAATTTTGTTCAATATTTTTATTCATATAAAACAATCCTATAAGAAGTTTTTGTAGTATTATGTAATGTAAAATTAAAGTTGTTATAAATCAGCTCAGATACCTCGTAAATTTGGCAAGATTCATTCAAGAGTCGAAAATTGTTGTCTTACAGACGGATTCGGTGCGTTAGAGTCAAAAATGTATGCACACTGTCCAGATATGATCCATTTTTGGCAAAAATTAATCCACAATGTCAAAAATGTATGCCTTAGCGCTAACATTTGGTGGTAACAGCTGTATTTTAATAGTAATAGTTCCAATTCAAGATTACAAGAAGTCCCAAATATCGAAAGTAATTACATGCGATAGACATTTCCATTTCTTCCCATAGTTCCACCTTTGCTTTGGCCCACCATACCAGTGTCAATAATTCAACAGCCTGACAAACGTTTGCTCAATATTTGCTCTGCGCCAGTCTGTGGCAACAGATGGCCACATGCTATGTTTAGCACCGTGCGTGTTTTACACTATTTGCTTCAGTTCATTGCTCTTGCTAGACCACCGAGCCGGAATGCCGGAAACTTTTGGTCCAGGCCAAGCGCCCAGGTCACTTTCTTCAACACTGAACGCTGGCCAACGAAATGTGAAAACTTAATCAGCATGTTAATTGATTTTTAATGACACTATTTGCCGTCCAACCGGTCAGTCGAGCATGGACCGAGCGCGCGTTTCGAGCATCTGTTGGCAAATCAGCCCCGTTTTACAAAGTACAATTAGGGTCATGTTCTGGTCAGTGTTCCATTCCCGGCCTCCCCCGTTTGTTGTCACTGGTGTAGATTGCCTTCATATCCGGTGTGCTGTATGTGTGTAAGTGAGTGTACTTTTGTCGGTTCTAGCCATTATTGTTTCATAGCCATTTGCATAAATGTTGTAAATTGCTAATGTGTCATCACATGAACTGTGCGCCGGTTCAGTGGGAGCGTTTACCACCCGCAAGGATGGTGAGACGATGAATACATGGTTTCGAAATTTGCCCATTCCCAGATGACTGGGAATCAATAACATGGTCAACAATTTGAGGAAAAATGTTGCAACCAAGTTCACGAAAATGGCAATGCAAAGGTTTATTAAGAATTGATATGCATATTGTCAGTTTGATATGATTTAAATTAAAATTTTCACTCATTTTCGTAATTTAAGTGGTTTTATTCAGGTATTAATTCGAATTGAATTTTCCAATTGATAGATTTTGTAGGCATAACTGAACATTAACGATCTGTTAGTGTGCTTGACAAATATAGCTGAAGGTTGAATGTATACTGCCCACTTCAGAAATAACGAAATCGTCCAAAAGTTAGTAACTGCCGTTAACGACTGTTAAAACTTTGAGTCTTTTAAATAAATTTAAATATTAATCGACTCTAACGCCATCCACGGGCTATGTGCGATTGGGAGTAGAGGTAAAATGTTTACTATCGTTTGGGGAGCTTTACGCCGAGTTGCATGAAAACTCCGCGTCGTAAAACTCTGTGCCTAAGCCGCACCGCTCGCTTGAAAGACGCTTGAACCCACGACGGTAGTCGAACCCATTTTACGAGCCGCAGCACGAGCGTAAAATCTTGAACCGGCTCAACCAGGCACGGCGTACGATTTGCTCGACGATGTAATATTTATACACACACAGATACATACACACACACACACACACACACACACACACACACACACACACACACACACACACACCCAAACGAACAGTAAATCGATTGCAGGGCTTAGCCATTTTTAAAGCGTACAAAAGCCAAAGGCGTTTTCAATTGGGTTGTAAGATACACTTTCGAACGCTCGACGCGAGCCTGCGAAGCAGAAAATATGCAAATGTAAGACCGTAAGACGGCAACACGCGTTTCTGTACGCATCCCTCGGTATGCCTTTTTTCTCATTCCGCTAGAGCAAGAAGCACATGAAAGCAAAGCGCTGCTTGCTGTACGACACGCAGCATCGTACCTTAGAGTGAGAACCAAAGTGAATGGCAG
Source organism: Anopheles arabiensis (assembly GCF_016920715.1). NCBI lineage: Eukaryota > Metazoa > Arthropoda > Insecta > Diptera > Culicidae > Anopheles > Anopheles arabiensis. The sequence continues at coordinate 88,722,853 of NC_053517.1, read as the reverse complement.
GAAAAAAAAAGAAATGTCCATAGCAAATGGATTACCGTCTGATGTGCTTACATCTAACGTCAACTTAAAAGTAACGCATGAAAAAAAAGGGACAAGACAAACGGGAAGCTTTGAAGAAGAGCTTAAATATAAAATAGTTAAAATAAAGCTCGCATCTCTTTGCGCAGTAAGCACGGAAAATGGAGAGCAAAGCAGTCCATGAACATAAGAGTAAGATAAGGCAAAGTGAAAATCGCTTCACTCCTCTGCTGCAAATAGGTCATTCGAGTGCAGAATTGCGAGCAGCGTGGAAATGGGATTTCATAATTAAGGACACTTTTCAGCACCCCCGGTCGGCCACTCCGAAGGCGAACGGGATCCGAAAATGGGAGGGAAGAAATAATGCGCCCCGCGCTGCGTAGTTGAATTTGAATAAAAAAGTCTTTATCACTGGGAGCGATGGCCGTCTATTATCGTTACATTGGCTTTAGGGGTAGGTTATTTCAGTGTTGCACTTCTTTGTGCTGGTGGTGCTACTGCTGCGGCTGTGGTGGTCCGGAGATGTGCGCTAAGTAATAATAATTAGCATTTATGGCCGGAGCAACGAGTGATTAGGTTGTGGAAGGTTGCTCTTAAATAATTATAAAAATAAAAGGGGAAAAAAGGCAAAAGGTTAATCTTTGGTGTTCTGTTTTTTTGTTGTTGTCATTCATTTGCAACGCAATTTAAAAACAATCCTCAATTGGACCAAAAGGATAAAAAGGTGGAATTGTTTTTTTTTTACCATTCAACAAAGACAAAGTAATTGTAATACAGGTTTATGTAGAAATTTTAGGAGTTAATACATGTTTTTAATCATAAAAGGAGGCAGTTGATATAATTTCTTTTGCATTTCATACTGTTTTAGATAAACACACATAAACTCTTGTTATTGCACTGCAAACGCAAATTGTATTACGTGTAACCTCAAAACCACTTTCATACAAGGTACATGATTAATGGTTACCCACACATTTTTAATACCCAGCATAATTGTGCTCCGAACACACCCCAAAATGTAGCACGATGTAATACCGTGCTTGGCTGGAGTGAAGGATTTGTAACGGACCGCGAACAAACCGCTGCAGGTTGTAAACGTCAACAGCGGCACCATCGCTTTGATGAGATATGCTTCTACGCTGAATCGTAATTTGTGCTGCTCGCAAACAGTGTGTTTGCACCCAGTCCAGTTGCAAGTTGGCGTGTGTGCTTGTTGAAATTTCAGACTTCGTACCGTTGCAAAATATGCGGGCAAAATGTATTGATTCGTTTTTGTTCGATGATTGGATGTTTGATTGTGGAAAGTAAACTCCAGAGAAATTCACACTTCACACCCACGGGCTGGGTATGATTGAAGTGAGTGTATGTATTAATTAATGTACGAATAGACAGTTCAAACAGTGTGAAAGATATTTATTGTAAATATTATTGCAAGCTCGTCTGAGTTTCATGTAGCTTTGTAAATATATGAGTATGCAATACAATATGCTGTTTTGTTTAAAATGATATGAAATCCATACCTCTCGAAAGCCTATACAGGCCGACATGTTTTCGTTGGACGTTGCGACAAATAGAGGAAGACAAAATCCATGGAGAATACTGACAGATATCTAGATGTTTAAAATGATTCTCAGTATCTAAATCTTTATCGGATATTGGATGTCATGTCTTCTTCAACTCTGAACTCTATCGGCTTCTTCATTCCGTAATCATTTTCAAACCGTATGATGATTTCATTCTTTTGGCGCGATTCAAAGGAGCTCTTATCGCACGGCTCGCACGATTAAATCATCTGTACAGAGCCCTGATTTTAATTGTCATTTCTAGGCAAAAGACATCCGATTGAAACGATAAAGAAACAAAACAGATCTAGAGCTGCACCGTACGATAATAGAATCAGTGACAAATCGGGGCAAAATCTCCCCCGAGTCTCGGGTGCCATAAATCGATTAGTACCGCCGTTGTCGTCCAGCGAGCTGCGCTTATCGTACCGTGATCTTATTGCTGTCCATGAATTGAGCCAATGCTACCGATTGCCCGGCGACAACCGCGTATGACCGCGCGCAATGGAGGTTATCGGCGAGGCTCATCGGACCCGAGTGAGAAAGTATGCCTTCCGGACATCCGGACAAAAGTGGTAAAACAATTTCAAAGGCAAACGCAAACCCCGCTGGAACGTATAAAATCGGTCCAGTTGCCGGTGAAACGACATCAGTCCCCAAGGTACGACGCGCGCGAATTGGACGCCAAACCCACAGTGATTCCATCTCGTACGGGAAAGTGACAGCTGCACACTCGGGGTTTAAGCTGAACTGAAAGGAAGCTGCAAAACAACAAGCATCGTTTGCCAAAGCCTCAAAATGAACGTATCGAAGCTGTTTGTTATCGTCCTGCTGGCCACGCTGCTGCTGCTTGATGGTCAAGCCGAGGCGGGCCATCTGAAAAAGTTTGGCAAAAAATTGGTAAGCAACTAGCGAAGGTAGCGAGCGGCCGGGCATCATTCCTTGCAGATAAGGACTGTTGATTTGCTCACTGTATATTTGTTTCATTTTATCTCTCTCTCTATCTTTCCACTCTCGTTCGCCGAGGGCGCAGGAAAAGGTTGGCAAAAATGTGTTCCACGCAGTGGAAAAGGTAGTGCCCGTACTGCAGGGTATACAGGATTTGCGTGAGAAGAAGAACGGTCAAAGGGGTTAGCAAGGAACAGCCCGGTGGCTCGGAGGCTTGTTCAACAAGCTCGCAAATGGAGAGACAGTTTGAAGTCCCTGGCTGGACTGTTTTTGAGCCTGCAACCGTCACAAACATCAAAGGACTGTCTTTGCAGCCTGCGCAGCGAGATGAAGATTATTTGGAAGCAATATTGGGTTTGAGGTTTTATCTTTCCTCTTCGAAAAGAAAAAATAGGAAGGATTACAAACAACCTGTCCGGAGCAAAATTGCGCTGAGATGAGTAAAAATGTAAACGGATCCATATGTTTACAGGATTGGCATAAAAGGGGATTTATTGTGTAGGATTTCACTTAGTGTACCAATAGAACTAATAAATATTTTGGATTGATTGTAAAATTACTGTTGTTTTGTGTAAAACAATAAGGCTTTAATTACTACTGGATGACTGGGTTGTAATATTTATTCCGTTTTTTGAATGTCTACAAAGAGCATTATTTTCACTTCCAGAAATACCTGAATAAAATCAAAGTTTACTGTTTGTTAATGTTAAATTATTGCAAAGAACTCACAAGTTTATGTTTTCTAAAAGCTTTTTCATTACATTTGAAACGTATTCAAACAATTTAGACCTTATCGGTAACAGAAAAGTACTCGAATGTAAGTGCAATACCGCTCCGATGCACGATTCGTGTCAAAATAAGGAAAGAAACTGTTTTCAAATCCTTTCATAAAGTGAACCAATTTTTTCGATTGCACCGTTGACATTTTTAGAACGAAAATTCAATCAAAATCTTAATACATCTGTAATTTTTCAAAGTTCTTCCTTGTTTCTTCCTTGTAAACGACTTGCAACCGTACATTCAATATTGTAAGAATTTTTGATCGAATGAGTGTAAAGAAAATAAAAACAAACAAACAAACAACATGCTATAAAAGCGAGCAACCACGATTTTCAATTTTGCCAAACCACTACACGTTTCGTCAATGAATGTAAGCACACGCAACAATATAAGCAACAAAACGCGTCACAATTTCCCGCGGAAGGATCTGCAAATGCACCAACGCACCAAAGCCATCCGAGCCGTAAGAAATGTGCATCTCACAGCAGCACCACAGCCATTAATGTTACGTCGTGTGCTGTTGCAAAAACTTCACCAAACTCGAACAACCTACGTAAGCGGAAAACAGGAATACAAACGGTAACGCATTCTAAACCCGTCTACGAGCGGTATTCGAGCGGAAAACATTCAACACAACACGCGACAACTCATTTGCTGATTACCTGGCGTCGGTCGGCTTGTACGTGACATCGTATTTGTCAACTGGCATCGTGTGTGGATCCATCGAGGTTTGCCATGAGACCCGTACCGATGTGGGCGTTAGGAAGGTGACGGTAATGTTTTCCGGCGCGGTAGGTATTGAACCTGCAGCATGGGTGAAAGAATAGAAGAGAGGGTAAAGTAAAAGTTAGTAAAATTGTGTACATACACGTGGCTCGTGGCTGGTCGTGGATACCTGGTAATTAAAAACGCTACGTTAATGAAAGGCAACACTGTAACGTTGACGTACAGCGCGAACACGTATAGAATGTATTTGTACGAAGGTGAATGTGGAAATATGACGCATCCCTCTAGGAATCAATTACATTTGAACTGGGCCGCTGATAATTATATTAATTATGTATTTGCAAATGAAACATATCATCGAGAGCTTGTCGATTAATGACTTGATATAAAATGCATTCGTTTTTTTTTCATTTTAAATGAAATGTGTTACTCTTTCGATGAACCTTACATCACACAAACAAACTACTTGAGCACGTTATACTTCACAAAGCTACTAAATATTCTATATAGCTTACTTAATGTTAGCTGACGCCAAAGCTAGACGAGTTCCAAGAATCATAAGAAAAGCTTTTCAACAGTTGATTTGGGAGGTTGAGGTTAAAACAGCCATATAAGTTGGAACTTCTAGATAACAAAAGGTAACGAATATTTTCATCAAAACAGGCTCTTTCTGACTTTTCAGAATAGACACCACTCAAGTCAGTAAGCGAAATGTTTCCCATTAAACTTCCTAGAAGGTTTACAGCGAACAGTGAAAAGCGATAGACTTCCACGAAAATGGTACGAAAATGACAGCTCGTCTAATAATTCCAAAACATTTATGTCTGTATGTTTCCCCACTATCGTTACATTTTGGCCATCGGCTAAGGATATATTTAACAGTTACTGGGGCCATGATTTTCGCTATCAGCGCCCACGCCGTTCCACACGTTGTACACTGTGACCAATAAGGCTTCGCCACCATGAATTTGGCATTAATCTCGACGCTGCGAGACGAATCTTTATCTCTCTCACTCGCACAAAAACGTTAAAACTAATGGCCTAATGGCATGGTATCGGCTCGCAGCTGCGGTAGGTTTGCATCGATTTTCCAACCAACGACGTGTACAAGACAACGCAAAAAGCGCTAATTTAAGTCTTCAGCATTTTCGTGGAAGTAAAGCTTTCATTAAAGCTCCTTTATGGCTAGTATACACCCTGAAGCGTGCCAGCGGCGATTAAACTAGCAGTAGATCTTCCAAAAAGATGAACCAATTTAGACTCCGGTCGTTCGCTAATCGAAATGCATAAATCTGACACTTTAAGCAGCGATAGCAAGATTGGGGGAAGTATCCTAAGAAATCTTGATAGGCACAATAAATTGTGGGAAAAATGATAGCACAATTTTTCCCCGAATCTTGCCAAATTGCATAAAATCTCGCAGCTACGGGAATGTCCCTGCGAGGGTCGTTGCTGTGTGGTACGCCGCAACGCCAATCTTGTTATGATAATCTAGCTTTTTCAAGGAAAATATCCCCAAGAGCCCAAGAACAGTGAGCACCAAACGAGATGAAAAGGAGAGAGCGAATGAATTGGGTCAACTTCGTTCGACCAACCGTAAAAGCCTTATCAGATCGGAAGCAACTGGCTGAGCAGAGCATTCATTCGATTAAAACAACCAGAACGGTGAGATATAAAGAGTTTAAAATCACAGTTTGCATATCTTTGGGTGAAATAAATACTGCAGAAGGAAGCAAAAAATCCCTCCACAAAAGTAACCCAATTCGTTTGCCGTTTCATTCACCACAACAAACGTTGTTTGCATTACCTCAAACCAGGATGGTGTCGGGCTTGTCGGAAGCAGCGAAAACATCAGCTCCATTTATTTCCGCTTTCCAGCCTTTCCATCCTTCCGTCGTACAAAAAAACAAACGGCAGAAACAATATCAAAACATACTTACCACAATCATCAATAAAATCGGCCCCCACCTTTTCCGCCCGCTTGTTACGCAAATAATGGTTGCGATTGATGTTGATGATGATGGACGTACGATTGGTGTTAAAATGTGGTGTTCTGCCATTTGGTTGCGTTTGCAAATTTCCAAGCCCAACTTTATCAACCACTGCTGCTCTGGGGAACGTGGCTAGCGGTGGGTAAACACGGGATTCCGAACCATTGTACTTTACATCAATCATTTTGGAAGTTTCCCGCCATCCATTTTGTTTCCCGAACTTTATGTGCGGGTAGCAGTGGAGGCAATTTTTCACGGTCCGGTCGGTCTCTTTCAGTGAGCGCTTTCCACCGCGCTACCACTTGACTGTTGCTGGTTTTTGTGTGTTAAGTTGATGGATTTGTTCTTTCGACGACGGCGTTTTCGGTTTATTAGTTTATGGGGGCTTGAGCGTTCAACTGTGAGCTTGAGTTTGAATTGTTGTTAAATATGCAGGCCAGACAGACAAAAATGGTTCTGATTTGCAAAAAACCAACAACATGACTCCATTGCAATTAGCGATACGCTCACAAAAGCCCCAAAACGGAAAACATGCTGCATGATGGATGGTTTTCCGTTGTGCTGTTAAAAAGGCGATCTAGTTGGGATTCGCATCGGCTGCACGTTGATGAACTAAGAAGGCAAAATTACTCTCAGCGCTGGCAAGACGATCGTGAGTAAGCAGCAGTTGCAAACAACTATGCAGCATTTGAAGGACCCTTCCAGGAACTACTAATTTTGACAGCGTAATACAACATTGATGAACGCATTTTGGATGCTTCGGATCAAACATTAATCTGTACGCGAGTACACAGTACTTCGGGTACGAGCTATACAGGGGAGACGGTACAGCTCTTGTTTGTGCACTCAACTAGCAGCTAATTTATATTCCTCCCGAACAAGCGCCAAATTCTGATCGTCGAGGCAAACGGGTGGAAACTTACTGCCGACGGGTCGAACTTTCCCGTACGCGGATGTTCTCTCCACGCTTGTACACGGGGAACAATCTCGCGAACAACTTTCCGTGTACCGCTGGGTGTAGAGAAGAGTGTGTTGTGTGTATAATCCGGAGCATGCATTTTAGTGTCGGAAATGATTAGAATGTTGGAACTCGTGCTCTGCCAAGTGCGATTGATGAGGTACATGGTTCTTCTCTTTATACGTTCTAGACGAAGTTTGGCACGCATGCATGTATTCTGATTTGCTGTTCTATTTATATGCTTTCCTTCTTTGCGGACTTATGTTTTTTTTGACATACCATCTCCAGGGTATTGTCTGTTTTCATTAAAACTTGTTATACAACTTTTTCTCCTTTTTGAGATGTGTTGAAGAAGTGAATAATGCTGAGATTTCAGCAAACGATGATTGTCATATAATACCACGTGCTTTACAACGTGCCAAGCAGCTCTAATCAAGTCAACCTGCTAACTGCGTATTTAATTAAATGATAATGGTTAATGTTGGGATGTAATGTTCTTTTATTTAAGTTCTTATTCTACTTTTTTGTATAAAAGCAAATTACTCTCTAGATTAGCGCCACAGACTACAAACAAATTGACTTAGTTCATAAAAAAATCAATCAACTTTCTCATCTCTTTTCTACGCACAGAACCGAGCATTCTAGACCTTGTCCGGAAATGGGAAACTTTCTACCACATACACTATTCATTCAATATTGTTAAGCTGCGAAGGAGATGGAGAACTAATCTCTACCACAGAAAAATACGTGCCTGGCAAGCAGAACGACGACGAACACGGTCGTTTGTCTCGTTTGACATCCTCGATAGACCGTGTCGTAGAAAAAAAAAAGAAGGACAACAATCAACGAACCAAAGCACAAGCGTAAAGCATCAAAATCTCATCAATTATCCTAATTATACCATAATCGATGAGTAGGCAGCAGAAGGAGGATCGCCTATGATATGTTTAGTGAAGTGATAAAATAAAATAATTAATCAACCCACTGGCGCCACCAGCGTGGGAAAGAATGCGTACCGCCTTGGCAAGCACTATGACGTGCTACCTTTGTGCTTTCCTTACGAACGCACCCGGAATCTGTAATTGGTGACACGTTCGTGGGATAAAGCTTGGCGTTCGATCGCACACACACATACACAGCCTGTGGTCTTAATATAGTCTATTTCTTGGGAGGTGATACTAACGCGACACGACATGCGACACACACTCTCTTTCTCTCCTTCTATTCTTTCTTCCCGGAGGCACGTCACGAATTCTCTTTTCCATCGTTCACGGTAAAGCGTTGATCGGATTGCAGCTGGTGCGGATTTAGCACTAAATTCGGCATTAAAGACAGTGTCAGTTTCATCTGCTTCTCCACCCGTGGTTTATTATGTTTTTACCCCCACGTTCTCAGATTATAGGATGCTGTTTTCTGCCCACCGGCAAGACGGATGTCTAAGTTGTCAGATTAATTTCTTAAGGAAACAACATCCGCCCACTCCGTGGCCCGGGCGCAGTGCTTGCTTCATTTTGGATGGAACTTTCACACCAAAAACCGTTGCCGTTGTCGTGTTCGTTTTGCGCTTTCGCTGACCCAATTTTGTTGTTCTGCAGTAAAGTCGTGTACAAAAAAAGGGTGAACTTCGAAATGTAAAACGACAACGAAAGACAGTCGTAGGGATCGTCACTTGAACTGTCATTATATTTTGTTTCCTACTTTTCGTTGTTGTGCTTGTTTTGTCGTTCGCACGTTTCATTTGAGCGACGGGGTTCTGATTTGTTGTGCAATTTGTGCGAGAAGCTTTCAGATTCTGTTACCGTTTTTCGGGCTAATAGGTTGAAGATAAGCGATGACATTGAGGGTTTGAGGTTCTGCAGAAACGACAAACAACTTTCAACTCCACAAAAAGGTAAAAGAAAAAGAACCCACCCTACGCTGTTGATTAAAATTAGAATTGTTGGAACGAGCAAGATCTTCTCAGTCCATGAATCGAGGTTGTAAGTATGTTTTATTAGTTTAAATAGCAATGAATTTCATGAAATATTAACACATGAATGCTTTTCAATTCAGTGAAAACTCTATTCAATAATACGCGAGAAGCGTTAGCTTCTTATAAAGAGCTCCTTAGCCACCCGTTTATGTAACAAGGCTCCGTCCTGTAAGTGTGTTTAAGAGGATCAAACGCCATCAATTATCTAGCTTTCTTAAGCCTTTGGTCTTTACTTCACGCTTTCTTTGAAGGGTCACTTTAACGCAATAATCGCCTTCGATTGAACGACCGAACGACTTGACCTGTCCAGAAGGCACGGCGGTTTGTTCGTGCCGTTTACCCTCCACTAACAAATGGCTCAATAGTGCTAATGGAACACCGGGCCCAAAACATCACGGTCTAATCGGTGCTTTATGGTCGTACCGCCTCGAAAGGGAACAAACAATGCCGGGTAGGTTACGCTCTCGTTACACATTTTCTTTCCGAACATTCCAACGAGATAAATCAACAGATGCTAATTAAATTTTCATGAACGGTACAGTTTCCGGGCTGTTCGTCTCGTCTCGTCTCATCGGCTACACGTCTCCGAAGGGGTGCTGATGAAACGGAATGGTTCATTTCGAAGGCAGCTTGATTGTGATTCGGGTTCCGTATTTCGATGTCGCTGGGCCGGTGCGTCTGTATACTCAAGGAGGGGGAAATATATTTAGCAAACAGAAAACAAGGTGAACGATCTGGAACAGATAAGAGTGTTTGGTTTGGGCCGGAAGCTAATCATCATTTATCTTTTCCAATTAGCAGCAGCAGTTAAGGATTTTATTGGCATCGAGAACAAATAATTGTAATTGTGTTTTGTACTGTCCCCGGAATAACATTAACTGTCGAGAATTGTCTTGTTGAAACAGAATAGCACTTGGAAAGAAGACAAAAACTGAGCTATAGGAATGAAACAATGAATGGTTAATGTACAAAGTTCCATTGTTCAGGCATTTTTTCACAAAGTTTAACGTTAAGATACAACTTTCCTCTTTTATGCTTCATACCTAAAACATCACGTATGGTTGGAGTACAAACTTTAATATAAAATAATCTTTATCAATCCTGTTTTAAAGGCCCGTAAAGTTTTCCTTTGCTACCATGATGGAACCAGTCTTTATTCATCGTTTCCCTTCGCTCCGCTTCATGTGTAATGAAAATGGATATTACATGTAGAGTGTCGCACACTCACCCTTAAGCTGTGACCATGCAAAGAGTGAGTAAACTTTTCATCACTTGCGTTAAAAGTGAAAACACTCTGGTCAAAACGAGTAAGTGTGTGTTTGAAGGTGTGAGCATGTAAGTAAGTAAATAAACATGAGAAGGGAAACTTTCTTTCCGAGGCTTTAACTATCGATCAATAGTCCCTATATTATCTTTCATGGCTTTTTTGGACAAACTAACTTTTTCAACCACCATTAATAAAAGAAAAAAGCTTTCTTCGCTCCGTATTCATGCCCGTCAGGTAGTTGAATCTTTTTCAAGCCTAAAATTTGCTGCTACTACATACATACCGACACAATCTTGCTTTCATCGCCGAACGGCTTGTGAATTTCGTCACCATCTGCAAATTTCTTCCCTTCCGCGGAGAAAGCCATTCTTTTACAGGACCACCATTACTGTGCTGTCGTTGACACACATGTGCTCGCGGGACGCTGCTTTGAAGCTCGGCAGGCATAATTTACATACTCATTTACCATTCGAGCTGAGCTGCGGTATAAGTATGTGTGAAAATTGAAACGAAACTAGCGCTACAAAGGATCGATCCCGGGGGAGGAAAGGAACGAGAAGCACGTTACGCGATGAACGGCGAGAATTTTCTACCAATTATTGAAACATAATTGACGCTGAAAATAGCACGTCACCGTACGCGTCCGACTGCGGAATGCTCTGGAGACTGTGCTCTAGCACAAAAACCGGCCCGTAAGCAATAAGGACGAATTGAATTTAGTCGGTGGTTGGTCGACGGAGCGTACCACTAACGAATCCAATATGGCACTACAGCCCCGGGGCCCGGTGATGATTAGTGCTTAATTGTACGGGGAATTGAACTGTCACCTCTGACGGGTCGTTTCGATTGTAGGTCAGTATGGGTATGCCCATAAAAGCTCGGGCTTTTTATGAGTGCCTCTCATTCTCGCTACCGCTATCCGTGATCGCGTTTTCATGTACAGTTTCATCGCAAAATCTAATTTTGCCATTTTCACATTCAAAACATGATTTAATGAAGAGCGTTAGGTTTGAAATAAAGTTGACGGTTTTTAATTAATGAATAATTGTTTTGTTCAATTTGTCGATCAAGACTGATGTTTTTTTTATTAGTATGGTAACAATGAAGTTCAACAAAGCAGCTGGAAAAAAGAAATCACATAAAAATAGTAACTTCCATGCAGCTTTTTCAGCTGAAGTTTAAAATCTTTGACAAAAAAACATTTTTGTATTGAAATTCACGATAAAAGAACATGATTTATAACATCTCACAAGATGTTTAGCTTCACTTCATCATTCTAGCTCCCATTTAGTTGCATACACTCTATGTTAAAGTCTTCTTCTTCTCCTATTTGGCGTAACATCCTACGCGGACATGCCGGCCTATTTCATTACCATGTAGCCGGATATTCAATCATTGCTACGGCGAGACGGTCAATTCTGGGCTTGAACCTAAGATAGGCATGTTATTGAGTCGTTCGAGTTGACGACTGCACCACGGGACAGCTCGGCATACGTTAAAGTACGATAGTATAAATAGAATGACAAGCTGCAACCTCAAAGAGGAACAAAAGCGTTACAAACCACAACCAAAAAGGCACTCAACTTGTAATTATTTCGAAAGCATGTTCTACCATTCATTTACATCCCAATGCATTGTAAAATAGATTCATTTCCATCTAACACAACGACTTTCTGCTCTGTTGTGCAAAACTTTAAATTCATTATGCCATCCTTATTCACGAGCGCGATTTTGAGTTCCATTAAGACAAGCAGCCGAGCAAACGATGACGGAACACACGGTTTCGTTGGGAAGACGGTTGGGAAGGCAACAACACACGCCAAGCAACATCTTATCGTGCTTCTGCCATCAGTCCTTTCATTTGTAAATGTTGCTGTCGACTCTTGCTGCCTTGTTCGTTGTAAAGACGGTGCTGTAACTGCAGATGATGTGGCCATAAATTTTGCAAATAAATATTGCCTCCACTAACACAGGGACACACAGAGGCCACAAGACCGCGAACGTAATTCATAAGTGCAAGTGCACGGTTGCACCGAGCACCGAGTACCGGCCTTCGGTTTCATGTTTCCGTCGCCATGGTGGTGCCTACCACCATACCGGTGGTAATTAATTGAATATGGGCGATGCCGATGTCGGCGCTGGAAACAGTGACGTCGGCCTTCGGTCGTGGGTCGTGTGCACTCCGCTCACTCATCTTTCGGTTGGAGCTGCAAGCCGGCCACTGCCACGATGCGACCTTCAACCGAGCAAATAAAGAGCGCTCGAATCATCCACTCGACGATTAACGAACGAGACAAACCTATGGCAAGAGCTGTAATGTGTGTGCCTATGTGTGTGTGTGTGTGTGTGTGTCTTTATGTCCTTCCACTCTTAGCATGCATGCACTCAGCAAACAAACGAACCCTTCCCGCCTCGTGCGCCGTTCGCTAGACACAGTGGCAAAACGGTCCCGAGACGTTGCGCTTAGAAATTAATGCATAATGGGAAAACTTTTGTCTCTTGTCGCTGGCAGCACCAACAGCGAGCACGGGGCGGAAAAAGGCAGCACAAACAAGGATGACGAGACGCCCGGATCGGGTCCTGCCGGCTCGGGTGGTTCATTTTACATACTGTTAGTGTCATGCGCTTGCAGTTTGCAATTTAAGCACGCGTCCGACCTTGATGTCCTTTACTTGGCCGTGCTCGGGCAAGTGCATGAACCGGTATGAACTGGTACAGCCTTATATTGCACACGAAAGCACTCTCGAAGTAAAGCTTGATGGGCGGCTATATGTGGCTGTGGAGAAATTATGCCCACAGCTACAAAATGGGGCCGCGTTTTTCTCCCCTGCAAACCGAGGGTTTCAGGTGCTGTTGGGGGCGGTGCACTGGCGCAGTGATATAGTGGTGGATCAGGCTTAAATTTGCCTATCCCTACTCTGGCTGACGCTAGGCTAGGAAGGGCTGCCGAAGGTGCGCGGGAATGCATAATTAATTTCAGCCAAACAGATCCGTGCTAGGTTCTGCCGAATGCTGTAAGTACGATGTCAAGTTGGATCGTTGCATCGATAAAGCACGGAATCTGTGGAGCTGTGACCGGTGACTGCTGGACTGGATGGGGACCTATTACGCCGAGCAGAAAGAGCTCCATAAATATTTTGGTGGGGACATTTTAGTAACAACGTCTAATGTTATTACTTTACCAAGCGATTCTTATAACGATCATGAATGGTAACTGATGAAAGTCATGAGATATATTGTGTATGTTTAGACAGTCCAGACGAATGGCCGATATGTCCCTCCATTACTTTCAGCACAACAAAGAATGATATAAATATTACTCTCAAAATTTAATAACAAATCAATCATTATTTCTCCACTCCCCTCTTTTAATAGATCAATTTTCCAACACCCCTTTATCCTTTCAATCATTTGCTCCGCTTTCAACACGCAAAAGCACTATCGTGACCTAAATTGGTACTCACTTCCATCCCTATTTTGTGGTTCGAAAGCATTGTCATGCCCTGGCAGTAATCCCAAACTGCTTTCCATCGGGGCTTTTGGGCTGATGATTAGACAAACAAACCGACACACATCGACTGTGCTCCACTTTCAGCAGCACTTAGTAATATTACCAAAATACACAATTTATACACCACCATGACATTGACAAAACCCGTCATTACTTGGACGTTTGAGGTCATGCGTAAAGCCTTAAATCTAGCTCAGCGTGAGAGCTCCCCGGCAGTACTGCGTTTTTTTAAGGAATGTTTGGTGTTTGTGTCTTGTTTAGCTCCCTCACTGTCTCTGTTTGTCAAAAACCGCTAGCTGATTTTGATAAGGGTCCGGGTGTTTACTGTCAGGTTCGGTTTTTGGGTGCGTGTATAAAGCCATCAAACGACTCTCTTTGTGGTGGGATTCTGGTTTTGGCCTGAGATGTTGGAGGAATTTGTCGGAGTATTCTTCGTAACGCTTCCTCTGTCTCTTGCACTGAGCGATGGATTTCAATCACACATATTCATTCGAGTTCGTTCGGTTGCCCTCGGTATTGTTTGGACATTCTTACCCTGTAGTGTCAGGCCCTAGTGGTGTCCGTGTGTCTAATTAATGGGTGCCGAAGATTGATGGGGGAAACCGAAAGGAGGACAACCCTGACACTACGAGCCCACACATATGGTGACACACACAATCGCACACTCCCGCAGTAGCAGCAGCAGCCACCGGGGACAAGCAAAAGCTTTTACACGATGTAATATGGTTTTGTTTTACCATGCGTAGGAACATTGTTTTCCCTCCCAATGTACACAGCTCCCACAGTGTGTCGTCTCGGTGACGGGTGTTTTGTTTTTCGTTCCACTTCTTCCACTACTACTTTGCCCATGCAAACATGTACACACCGCCACCGTAGAGTGATTGCACCCTGTGGACTGCTAGCTAAGCAGTGTTGCTTTACGTCGAGCGCTTACATGTTGGAGCCCATGCCGAAAGAGATTCGGCGAAAGGTCAAAACACCACTTTAACTTCTAACCGCTACGCACACACACACACTGAGACACTTACCAGCGAGTCCTGCGTGTACGGCTAGCAAAGCGGCCAGCGCGAGCATCTTAGTGTCCGACGACGCGCCCTATCAGGTTTCTCCTCTGTACGTTGGCGTCCGTTGCTGGCGCAGCATTGGTAATGTCCCTCGCACGGCCGGCAACCGGACGGTGGTGGGCCGGCAGGGGGTGATGCTGCAAAATGGTGATGCAAAATGGTCGCCCGGTCCGGTCGTTGATGCGATATCCTCCTGAGTACAGCCTCAGGAGGTCGTCAAAGCGGAAACCCCGCCCCTCCGAGACGTTACGCACCGTTTAGCTCCGCCGTTTGGGGTTTCGGGGGTGAGAAATGAGCGCGTTTGTTTACGCTGTATAAATTTTGGATTTCACTTGCACTCACTTTCGCTGCTTCTTGCTTACACACTTTGCGTTTTTTTTTTTTGCACACTCAAGACGACTGTCAGGGCCAACGACGAGGATGTACGGCCTTGCAGGCTAAACGTGATCGCATTTATATTCCAACTGCCGTCTACTGCGAGCTGGCTATCTTCACTCTCACTTCTCACTGCACTGCACAATTTAAAGCACACAAACAGGGACACAGAAACACAGCAGCAGTTTGTTCACTACCGGATCCGTTCGATTGCTTTCGAAGCGTGCACAGGGGAAAATAAGAAAAAGAAAAAATAAATAAATATGAATAATCAACCGGTCGGACACTTGACCATACTCAATGACCCTACAACCGACACCGTTTGCCCTTACGGTTTACGGCTTTGGCGCGACTACCAGCCACCACCATCACAGCACGTCGGAGTGCAAGTGAGGAAAGATTTGCGCAAACCGTCAGCATTCCGTCAGAGCATTGCCATCGCGCGTCAACTGTATTGATTGTGCTGGAATGCGAAAAATCTTCCAGGTTTTTTTTTCTTGTTGTATTATTTCGCACCGTCTAGTGTTCCCGATCGATTAGCCGAGAGCGCTTTAGCTAGCTTTTCACTTTTCACCTCTCGTTCCGTGCACTGCTCTTCGGCTCTAGAAAATTCACCATCTTTCCCGTTACGCCGGGCCGGATAGGATGGCAAGTCTTCACCTTTAGCTGGCTGCGCTTCACAACACAATCTGGACGCTACCGTTACTTAACAATTTCATAACTTTCAACCTGCCTGTAACGCCACAGGGACATTGGAACACACACACAACGGCTTCGGGACGGGTAATTCTATTAATTTTCCTGCAGCTCAAACGGGCGCGCGGATTCTCCGTCCGTGCGATGCCGTCCTTTTTCGCACGGTTGACACTTGACACACTGAGCTGATGGGAGGGGAATTGGACGAACAGGGCACGGGTTTCCTCCCCTTGCCACTCTGTCCCAGTTGATGTTCTTTTTCGCTCGCACGGGTTTTGCTACTGGAGTTGTTTTTAGCCTCCCACGAACCGGCAAACGGGTGGCATTTGCTCCGGTAACCTTTCCGGATTGTTGACCACTGGTCGTCGATTGAGCTGTAGCGGTGCTGTTGGGTGCTGGAAGGGGGGCTTTAAGGGCGCTGATTCTGGTACACTGGTGGAATGTTACGAGCGGAAAATCAGTACACGTCCTGGAAGGAGAATAAAAACACCAGCCGCTGTTAGTAGTTTTCTACGCGAAGGAAACAACACTGCATAGTGTTGGTAGAACGTAGTTGTTTGTTAAAGGACACTTTGGATAAAGTAGCACAGTGATGTGACAGTTGACACTTTAAATACTTTCATTCAACACTGTAACATAGCAGTTTAAACATAAACAAGTCAAATTATATGTACTAAAACAAGGGGAAAATTGTACTAGACTGCGAGTTAAATTGATGGGTTGATTAGATGGAAATAATTAATAACTAGAGCCTGCATAGAGTACCTCATCTTCTCATACAATTGTTGATGTTTGTTAGAGGTGCATCGTTATTGCATTAAAGATGCTTTGACATCTTCTCAGCTTAGCAGGTTGACCAGTTTTGAGCACGAAATGTTCAGCAATGCTCCGCTCTGATACAACTTATTCAGGGTTCATACCTTTTTGTTGAAGTTCAAGGTCGAACCTATCAATCATGGAGCAATAAAAGTAATGCCTCGATGTGATTTAAGTTGATCAGATGAATCGTCGGAATTGAACTAAACCCAGCTGACGATGTTCACTGCCATTACTTCTACTAAAATGTTTCACTCTGCTTAGTCATACTTGCTAATAGGAGCGCTAAAAACTACTAACCCATGTCCAGATTTAACCATACACGATGACTCAAAGTTTACAATCCCTCCTGCCTCCAAAGAAAAAGACCCATTAACCCGGGACGAGATTGATGCACGTACCAAAACATTTCACCCCGGCCGTTGTGTTGTTAAAACATGACAGGTTGTTGTTGGCGATAATTATACAATCGCTCGTTTACATCCACCGGCATGTACATACACACTGCACACTGCTCGTTTCCCAAACCCTGGCCGGCGTTGGGATGGGTGTTTTGTTTTTCCTCAACCACTCACTCCCACCCATTCCAGGAGAGGCAAAAATGAAAAAAAAAAACAGGAAAAGCAAAGCAACAATAACAACATCCATCACAAACAATCCATCATACAACAAAGTGCGGGTGAACGATGCCCTGGCCTGGCGTGTTGTGCTGGCGTGCAGGGCCATGATGATGACGATCGTGTTCTAAAGAATACAGACACACACACACACACACGCATACTCACAAAACACCATTTTACAGAGTCGTCCCACGGGTACAGGCCTGGGATATAAACATGGTGTTAAAAACCTCGAGATAAACAAATGGATAAATGGATTCTGCCGCTTCCCTTTCGGTGTGCAGCCACCGGTATTTGGCTTTGTTTCTTATTTTTATGAGTGGTTTACAATGGCAGCGGGTTTGTACCTTTTTTATGACAGAATTTTTCATGGGTATTTGGTTCCCTTTGGAGACAGGGCAAAAAGAAAAGCTATAACCGTGCATGGTGTACGGGCATTTGGTGCGAAAAATCTCTCCTATCCACTCTATGTACCAGCCATTACTCGCGTTGCATCGAAATGGTTCACCAGATGCACCCGGCGGTATCGCCCAGCAAACGTGCGATCGTCATCTTCGTGTCCCCCGTGAAACGCGAACGTCTCATAATCCCAAACAAACAAACAGCAACGGCAAGCTCTTTTTCTGCCAAACAGCTCGTGATATGCAAATCAATCTCACCGTCCACGTCCAATCGGGCTGCTGTTTGTCGAGCAAACAACGTCCCAAAACAATCGGCCACCGGACAAACCATGCTAACCTCGAATTATCCCCATACTTCCCCATACGCCAGTCAGTCCGCCCCGCATGGAATGTGCACACGGGTCGGATTTCGTCTGTTTATATTGCTTCCATCCCAAAACTCCCACGTGTGGTGTGGTTGGGTTTCCGCTTCTGGCAAGGGGAAAAAGATCAAGCAACAAACATGCATTCCTGTGTCCTGGCACACCGCAGAACAATGCACACAGGCACAAGGTCCCCCACCGCCCCAGTAACCATGAAGTTTTAATTTCAGCTGTTTGTTATGGTGTTTTCTGCTCGGCTCGCTGCCAGCGCCCCACATCGGAATACACAATGGAATTTTTATTGTCTGTCCTGTCGTTTGGGGCAGCGAAGGGAGCGAAAAACCTAACCCTGAGCTAATTTACACGACTAGCAGGGGGGAAAAAATGTACACCGAATCGTTCTGAGATTTGCAAAAACCCGCGTGCGACAGTTTGAGATTTCGTCTCGTGGATACGCAACGGAATAAGCAGGATTTAAAGCGCTATAGTTCGTGGTGTTTTTCACGCAAAAATATAAAACCCAAACAACACGGCAAAAAAATCCATCCTCCGTAAACAACACTGTCCCGGGGCTTTATCCAAGATGTCAAACCGGCCAGCCGAGAATGAAAGAGGCGAATGAAAAATGGCACACAAAAATCACCATTAACACACCCGTTTTTGCCTAGGTCTACAGGAAGCGATCGGCGCGATGGAACGAATCTACCGTCCTTCCCATTTTGGTTGTGTGTTGTCTTTTAGCCTTCTGCCACCCAAACGCGCTGCTCTAATGTTTACGTTTCTTTGCGCCCGCAAGAATGCAGCTGCTAATTTTTGCACCGATTGTTGTTTCCTGTTTTCCCACTGTGTTTGTGGGGAGTTTTTTATTCTTTCTTCCCCGTTTCATTCTTTCGCAAAATGGGCACGGGACCAAACCCGAGCGACAGATGATGATAAATGGCAGTTTAATTTGAGGGGGAAAGTATGGATAGTATCATTCCCGGGAAGCGAGGGGAGGGGGGCGAACAAAATGGGCCAATTTCTCTTAAATGCTTTCATCAACGCTTTATGCTGCCATCTCTTTTTTTGCTTCCTTCATTTTTCATTTGGAAAAAAAGGTGGGCAAATAAATAAAACCAGCAGCGCGTCTCAAGATTGCTTGATTACAATGATGGAATTTTTCGTCGGAAAATTTATAGATCCACCAACTGGGCATTTAGCGCCGGCATTCTGGGCGCACAAAGCTGTGCAGGCGTGAAGGGGAAGGAGAAAAATTAATTGCTCACTATCAATATTGAGCAGGTGGGTAAAAGCGGGCAATGGGAGGTGGTTCGTTTCGTGCCATTTCAACGGCCAAAGGCCAAGGTCAGCTGATGGAGATTTATGGAGCGATAGGAAAAATCCCAGTTGCACCATAACCGCCTGTAGAAATTATGGTTAACCATTCCGACGAGAGCATACTAACCCTGTGCAATTTGTTATAAGTGAGCCGATTTAATGAGTTGTAATGAGAGAGGCAAGAGTGCTTCATTCTATTTTAATACAATTTGTCGGGAAAAGGAAATGATTGAGCTATTATTAGTTATTAAAAAAAACTTTTGATTCACTTTTTGTGATTTTACAACTTTTGTACTTGTAAGTAAAAACATAACAGATTTTTTTCTTGAAACTTTAAAACCACAACTGCATGTAAAATAACTCATAATTGCATAGTTCTATGCGCATTAATTGTATTACTCTTAACAATACGGTAAAACCGTCCATCCTGAAAAAGTACTACTCTTGCAGTTAAATTTGTTTATTGATCCAATCGAAATTTAATAGGAGTGGGAATTAGACCATGTTTAGTGCAACAAATACATAAAACCACAATGATAAACCATAAAATGCTTCAAATATTACATCAGATTTTTTTTTTCTTTGGCTCAACAACCGTTGTCGGTCATGGCCTGCCTGTACCCACTTATGGACTTGGCTTTCAGTGACCAATTGATTCCCCCCCATAGCAGGATAGTCAGTCCTACGTATGGCGGCGCGGTCTATTTGGGGATTGAACCCATGACGGGCATGTTGTTACGTCGTACGAGTTGACGACTGTACTACGAGACCAGCTCATTTAGATCAGAATAGGATTTTAAACAATTGTTCCTTCCGATAAGTTCAAATTATTAAAACATTGGCCGCATTGCCCGAGTGTATCACTTAGAGCAATTGCCATTAGTTCCTTTAAATGCTTATTATTATGATTTTAACAGAACTCTTATTATTTGCTCTCATTTTTCATTGTTGAATGATAGTCTGAGAAGGCAATTTGTCCTTTTTTGGCCATGAAACAAAGATTTTTAAATCAACGATGACAATCTACGTTCATGGTAGTTTCCATCACTTGTTTGACTTTGAATCAAGATGTAAACGTTTGCCAAAAAAACACAACAGCCAACGTATAAAAACAATTCTCTTTGAAAGCCAAATCAATGCTCAGAGAGATTATCTACTAAATGATATCAACATTTAAATGTCTAGCTTAAGCACTCGCATAGATAATTGCAAAAAAAAAACTGCAGATATGTTGAGTGTATCATCCATTTATTGAGCCACTTTACAACATATTTTTGTGTAGTTACCAAGTTTAAACATAAAAACAAACGATTTTTTTAAATACACATATCCAGCAAACTTTTACCATTGCCTAGACACATTAAAGTAAAGCTCCTTTGTTATAGCTTCACCTTAAAGGACATGTTCGTTTCGTGTCCCGTGATAAATTCTCTTTGCTACTGTCAAGCAGCCAGCAATCCGTGACCCACTTCTTGGTTAGAGGTGTTGATGCATGTCATCCCTTGGAAAAAGGGAAATAACCTTTCCCGCTCTCATCTGCCATCCTTCCTAGAAAAACCTAAATCAAGGACTCAAAAAACCCCTTGCAAAAGGTTAAAGCTTTTACTGCCATACAGCGAAACCATGCTCCTTCCTGTAACACTAATCAGATTTTTCCCGCTCGAAACAAAACAAAGAACCATAAAACATGTTGCTCAAATAAGGCACCCCGTCGGCCATATGACTGCCAGAGCCAACAAACGGCAACGGTAAACATTATGAACATCAAAGCTGACAAACGCTAATAGCGAAGAAGATAAATAACGTTTGGCATCGAACTTAGTACTGCAGTACAGTACTGCCGTACCGTTGCTCTGTGTCACAGCATGTAACCAGATGCACATTTCAACCCGTCGGCGTTTCGTTATCGAAGCTGATGTGCAATCGTGTCGTGCATCGCAAGAAACTATGCTCGTCCAGAGAGCAGGCCGGCACAAGAGTGGCAAAGGAAAAAGTGTAGTCAAACTCGTAAGCGCACTCACCAAACAACATGGCGGCAAGAGTTGTGAACTAGGAAAGTTAATGCGCCCTGGTACAAACTGGTTCGACTCGACGCTGCCGCAAGCTGACTATTCGATCCTTGCAATGTCGATCCAGAATTTTGTCCTGCATCCCCGTTCGGTGTATGGGTAAAGTTTTTCTCCCAAGTGATACTCCGTACCCGTTCCGAGCGTATTGGGAAATACTCAGAAACCCCCCCGGCCACTGGGTGATGCTTACTGGTGCAGTGCGAATCCGCAGCGGACAGCTGCTGCTTTACATTCCTCACCAACGGGCGGAACAAACTTTCCTGCACCCAATGCTCTGTGGAGGTCATGGTGTAGCACAAAGAAGAGAAAAACCAACCATGGATAAATGTGCAAACGGGGCGGAGAGTGCAAAACTGTCATGCATGTAGTTTCATTCGAGAAAAGTTTTGATTTTGACAAAAGTCAGAAGTAAAACGGGACGCCTTTCTCCGAACGTTATGTCGACTTTGTGGCGCTTCGTTTGAAGATAGCTCCGCACAGTCAAGCATGAAGCATCCCTAAACACTCGCACCCGATGAGTGTTCATCATCGTTCCATTAAGTCGAGCACTGGCAACAGCAGCAGCCATCAAACGTTACGCTGGGACAAAGTTTGGGACAATCTCAGACATAATGTGGTTGTTTGTAAAACCCAAAACAAACTGGAAGAAAAAAATACGAATGTCAATATTTTCGTTTTCTGATGGACAAACTTCTAATAGCCGAGCTTTTGATACGGTGCTTTCAATGTTATGTTTCAATGCTTTTTGCACTTTTCAAATCAACAGTCTCGAATGAGACTCTCGGTAGTTTTGTGAGACACTAATCGAACAGGGAAATAATTGGTTCGGAATACATGTTAAGGAAGTTATTCAAAGTATGATATGATTCCGCTATCATTTAATATGCGGTGATGAAGCTAGCTTAACATGAATAAATCAATAAATAAATGAATAAAATAAACAAGTTGACAACGTTCTATGTAAATTTTTTGATATTCTAAAACAGGCCTTTCATAATTTTGGTGAAATAGAAAGTAATATGACAAGAGCGATTTTTTTATATTTTTATTAGTCAAAATTACATTAAAAGAATGTTGTTTGATACAAATACAGTTATACTAATTTTTCCATAAGTTTTCTGTACAAAAATAATGACCTTTCGTTCACTTGTGCATGTTTTATGTCTTCATTTTGCCATTTGAATTCTCTAACCATATAGGGATTCTTACTAGAAGATAGCTTATCACACTCTGATATTTGATTTGGGTAAGTTTCATCATGAAAGATAACACTTAATCTACCAAAAATGCTACCACAGATTACTTCTACTTCATTTTTGTCCCTCTTATTCTCTCCCAGTCGCACACACGTTCTCTTTCTCAGTGGATCTTTCTCATCTCAGGAACATTTGTAATACAAGGCTTAACAGCAAGCTTGATCTTAAGCATGGATGAACTATTAATTCGACCGAGCTCCCTTGTTGGCTGGTATTAAGCTTACTCTTCTCTTTTTCTACTATCTGTTAGAGTTGAGGATTTACGATAACCATTCCTCAGTAAGACCTCAGTAACCATTCCTCAGCAAAATCATCTGTCGCTATAAGATATACCATTCTAGTATCAGTGGGGAGATTACTAAAATACGTAGAAATGATAAAAAGTAAAGTATTCTTAAATAAGAGTTTAACTGAGGTAATTTATATGTTACGAAATTAACATCAATCTCATTAAAATAATAATCATTCGTCGCAACACGACACCCAATATCAAATACATAAGGTATGCAAAAATGAGTTGGCCAGCAAAATTCAATTCTTTCACCTGCCATGTTTATTCTAACAGTTTGTGCTGTTGTGACACAGCATTGTTGACACCTCCAAAGCTTGACACCATACGGGCTTGGCTCATGCGGAAATAAATTATCCATAATCCTGCCAGCGGTTCTGGCTACTCCACAACACCGTCCCATTTACAGCTTCACTAATGGCCGTCCTGTGGAGAAGGTGTTTGCTCAGAAACCGGGTTGAGCCAATCGCGCTCATAAATCGTACCCATTTGGCAGTTTTATTGGCCCCAAAACGGATTCGATGGTGTCAATGACCGTCCTGCTATAGCAATTAAAAGACACACACACACACAAAAGGCCAGATGACAGAGTGGACATAAGGCGGAAATATAGAAAGGGGGAGCGTAGAAAACAATCGATACAATGTGCAGAAAAGAGACTGAAGATTGACAAAAAGAAAATTTAATATATCGATTGCAATTTTGCTTTCCTCAATGCTCTATACATTTCCCCTCGACCAACCAGACGAATTATTCACTGTCAAAGTACGCCCGTAACATAAACTTCGCTGCAGTGATATTATCGGACGTTCTGGTCGCAGCGATTGCTGTGTAAACATTCAACCACAATCCACACACAAAAAGTACGACCTACGACAAATCTCTGTCCGGTCCGGCAATCCTGTCCAAAAACGTTCACGGGCACACAAAACCCATGATCCTCCGCCCTGCGGCTAGTATATTGAGTAAATTTATGCAAGAACTTACACGATCCGCAGACCGTCCTCGCAAAGCGCAAAGCAGGCAACACTTCCTGCATGGCAACGATACGATAAGGGTTTTCTCCGTTTTGTGCCTTCAAGTTCAGCGCACTACCACACAAACACGCGTTCAACCGTATCACGAAAAGTGCCCCGGAAAAGGCTTCAACTTTCCCCTTCCCCCGGGCATAGCGTACCACAAAGAAGGACCAGGCAGCCAGGCAGAAAAGACGCCATAAAAAAGCACACTAAACAACTCACGGTGCCGCAGTGACAAACGGTCGCCCGAAACAATCCACTCGGCTACCATCAATGGAATAAATTTGGATGGCCAATTAGCTCCATTGCTCTCCTTTTGCTTCTCACTAGCTCCCCGGTGGACGGTGGTCAACGCAAAAGCTGGCTGATGGTATTTTTCTCCATTTGTCTGCAGTCCGCTAAGCCACCAGGTGAATCCGCCAAAAGTACTTCCCGTTGCTGCCCAGGTCCGATACGATTTCAATTAACATAACTTCCGATTCTTCGCGCAGCCCCGTGACCTTCGGTACGGGTTTTGGGTGGATGATTTCATTAAAATTTTCCATTTCCCCCTGTTTGCCCTTTCCCTAGCGGGTAGCGATAGTCGGGGTTTGTGTGTGGATTGACGTTGCAATCACTGCCAGGCATACGGAAAGCCACCAACCCAACAGTGCTCCCTGTTTACATACGGAATGAGTTTTCGGTGCGATTTTAATGAGTCTTTCCTTTTCCGCGTGGAGGGATGTTATGGTGTGCATCCTTTCCGGTGCTATCTGTGTTTGCTTAAGAAGTAAAGCGAAGGTTTGTTTTTTTTTATTATGTTGCTGCTGATTAAACTTACTCAATTATGTGTTTCGAAAATAAAACAGTTTTGTAAAGGGTTAAGTTCAGCTGGAGTGTAATTGTTTAATTAATTGCACTTGATTTTGCTGTTGGGTCTCTAACTGAATTAAGCAATAGCTATTGTAGTCCTAACATGAATAATTTATTTTTTTATTCTAGGATGCATCATATGTATTGTGTGCAGTTAAAACATCCAGAAGTATTTTTATCAAAAACTAATTGTGTCGGATTAGCAATTTAAATTTTAATCTTCGTCATTCATTGGAATTCAACAACTCCAATCACTAAAAATAAGTATGGTCTGCTTAATACGACACTTCCATGGTAATCCTTCCAGCATGGTGTAATCCTTCCCTTAATCCTTTGCGACACTTTCCAAACAATCATTCTCGCGTGAAAACAACAAACAAAAAACGTCATAAGTACCCAGTTGGTGCTAGCTTACCCTAGAAGCGAACTTTCTCCTCGCCTTGCAACCAATTACCATTTGATCCTGTTTGCTCACACCGTTTGGCACTAGAATCCACACTGGACACCGCAACAAGCAACAAGAAAAAAAGACTACGCACCGCCGGCTTTAGCCTAGCCGTTGTGTTTTGCTCGATTTTCGTTGGCACCGTAAATCGCCCATGCTCATAATCGCTTATGACAACGCGCTAAGCCGTCCCGCCGCCCTATCCGCATATATGCCTAGACGCATTTTACGACAGTTGGCACCGCGTTCTTAAGGTTGAGCTGCAGCGCAGTAAGCGTCGGTAAAACTGTGCGGTTATAATCCACGCTAAGCAACCGCAGCGTACGTGTGTGACCGTTTGCTTCTTGCACGTTTGTTGTTTTGCTCTGTGACCCATTTTCCAACTGTTACTTCGATTGCGCATAAAACTAATCCCATTAGGCGGATCAATATTTGCCAGCAATCGGCAGTAAGCGGAGCGGTTGGTGTTTACCCAATTGCTGAATTATCGAATTAAGAAGACTGCCTCCCTCGTTGCCGGCTGCAGACATTTAGCGGATGTGCGGTTCATCATCCAATCATCATCATTAGATGTTGCATGAAAAAGTATTGCTTTTTTGGCCGCATTGATCTTCCTAACGATATTGATTATCGCTTATGATGCGATTGCAGTGATTATGATCCATGGCCCCTTTTTTGTGTCTGTTGGAATAGTTTTTATATTGCAATGAAATTTACCGTTCAAAATGACTTGATTGTTATGTTCTATTACACATCGACCGTTTTGCTATTAGCATTTTATAAATTTTAATTGAATGGTTACTCACAATTGCTTTAAAGTTTAAAAAATGGTTTAAATTCCAAAAAGCATCAAGAGAAAAACATTTTCTTTTTGTTAAATTAATCCAAAATTACCAACAATCCGAATGAAATCCAAAGCGATTACTGCTAGCCAAATTGAGTTTGACACAACTGGATAAAAAAAACACATGTAACGATATTTTCTATTGAAAGTTTTCAACAAACCGCTCAAAACATCCGTCACGCCAACTTTCACAACAACATATTGGTTATCCATTCCCTCCGCGCTCAATCACGAACAGAAAAAAATAAATATCGAAAATATTTCATACTCCCGCTGGAATAACACTATCGGTCTCTTTTCCCTTTCCGGAACCAGAAAAGTTGATTCGTTGTTTGAACGGGTAAAAGCGGGAATCAATTTTACTGCTCGAACGACTTTTTCCTTGTTTGCCTTTTTTTGTTGTCATTCGCCTGCGACACAAACCAATCAAACTGTATCGCGAGTGACAAACAAATCAAAACTCTCTACCCAATGCCACAGTATCAGCTTGAAAGTTCAACTCAATTTTCGATTCGATATTCCACTCCGTTCCTGCGTCCTGTTCGTGCATAGCATTTATACTTCCCGAAATCCAGTACCATTTTTTTTTTCAAACCTCGTTCGACCATGACCGTGGCAAAGTTTTGTTTGTTCCAAAGCAAGTAACGATGGAGGGAATGGGAGTGAAAAATGTATGCTCAAAATTTTCCGATTGTTTATCGTAGCGTGTAGCGTGTACCGCTTCGTGAAACTCACCACGACATGGAAGGATTTAGTGTGACAATTTGTTATACAGCGGCATGTGGGTGAGAAAAGTTTCTTTTTCCACGGACACACCTTCACTCGAACTCGAAACGTTTCCCTTGCAAGAAAGTTCAAGGGCAAGGTTATCGGTTAAAGGAAACGAGCACACACACACACCAGCCTACAGTATCCGTAGAGTATTCCCACAGCTCGAATGTTACCTTTGCCCATTTTGTTCTTGTGCCACAATATATCACCCGTATAGTTAAAGCTTTCGTTTGTACCTTTCTTTTATTTTAATTTTATGTCGCATAAAAGGTGTGTCCAACGGTCCTATCTTCCTTCGTGGCCCGTTACTGAGCGGGGAGAAATATATTCCATAATAAGCTCTCACGATAATGCTTGTGCGGAATAGCAATTAACGCGCAGACTGGGAGAAATGGAGCTTATTTTTATGAGAAAAGGTATCACAGTGTGAGTGTGCTTTTCACTGCTACTCCACACAAAGGGGAGAATTTCGTTTCTGTTTGTTTCGCTACTTTTATCTGTTCTCAAATTGAGTAGTCAAAATATTTCACAAAACTTAGGAAAAAGCTCGAATAATAGCTGTTAATTAAGATGTTTTTTTTTTTTTGTGGTGAAGGTAACGTACAATATTTCGGTGGAAAGAAGCATTCCTCTCGAGTTGGGAAACGAAACTGATGGACGTGATGAATGACGCACAATGTAAAGTTGCGCGTTTTAAAAAAGGAGCCAGCAATATGGTGTGTGAAAAGTGAAGCAAAAAACGAACATAATAATGACGCTGCTTGGGGAGAATGAAACTACCATTTTCATGAAAATCCCTCCGGAAACGGACAATTTGTCATGGAAAGATTATCCAATGGCAGCTTACGCCGAGCTGAAGGACACGCCTGCCGTGGGGAAGTGAGAAATTTCCGGCCATTTCAACTATCGTACTCGATCGTAAGATCGAGAGATATTTCTAATAACACATTCATCATAGATTGAAAGCATAATTATCGCACTACGGTGGGCATAGATATGAAGTGGCAGTAGAATATGAAAAAAACAGCTCAATTTTCCTTATTAAAATAATTTTCCATAATGCGCTGTGCTGGAAAGTTCCCGCGTAGAATGTACAGATATTAATTTCCGCTTTTTAATTGATTTTCCTTTGCTATTCCTTTTCTATGTAGAGGCGGAAAAAAAGAAGACCAACACATCACAAAAGATGTAATAGTTTGCTGGAAGGGAAACGAAATTTGCTTTTCATTCGGGCAAAGAAAACAGCACCGAAGGTAAAATGGAAATGGTGAGAAACTTGCTGACACGGGGATAATCTGGAACGCTGTTGCAGAACGAACGAGCGTTTAAAGTCCATAGATGGTAAAAGCAGGAAAGAATGAGCTTGGCTAAATTCATTGTTATTCGAGCAAAGTTCTGGTATACGTACGACAGGAAGAAACGTTAGTACCTACCACTTTGGTGACACGTTCGCATATGAGCACGGAATGGAAATTTGTACTACCGAGTGGCAGCGTTGAGTTGAGCAACTTGAGCAAAACACATGCTCTTGTCACGCGAACGAAATTTTTCCATCGAAATAATACAAATGACAAAAAGAGTGGAGGACTGTAGGGAGCTCTAAGTGAGCAAGATAAATGCGCACATACACATACACAGAAAAAATGCATAATTTAATTTAAACCTAAAGAGAAAAATTCAGCCCAAAGGGCACCTGGGTGCATGGGGTTTAGTGAAATAAATTATGTCCGCTCCAAATGCCCTCTCAGCGACCCACTGTATGAGCTGCATCCAAGTCACTTGCCCTTGCTCTAATGCTTCTTTCTGTTCGCTAAGATTGAGCAATTTGTTTCCCTTGACCGAGATTCCGAACAGCTCTTGCCCCTGTCAACCAGCCGTTGGACACAGCGCAAACACTCAGGACAAACAAACACACCACAACAAAACACGATCATGTCGCCACTTGTGCGTTTAATCATTCATTCTTTTGCGCGCGCACACGGAACAACCGAGATGGGAAGAAACATTTTATTTTGGTTTCAATTTTTTCAATTATTGCCCCGCCTAATGATGGGCCCAATTTTTGTGTCACAGCAAACTAAGAAGGGGCAGCCCAGCAGCACGGACTAAAAAGGAACTTTTATGGTACGCTTCAACGGTCCTAAATAATTGGTAATTCATTTTTCATATCCAGGCGGCCCGGGGCCTTTTGTTATGTATGGAATAATTTGATTTTCATTTTTGTCCACCCCACAAGGGCCTGGAAGGAGGGAGGAAGGAGCGAGGCCCTCGCCAACAAGCATGTCAAAATGGTTCATGTTTTTGTCGGCGCTCAGTCTCGATTTGTCGTGATTGTGCCCGGCTGCACCGAAGCCTGTCAATCAATCGTACTCAGAAGTGTTGCGGTGTGTATGTGTGTGTTTGTAGGACCCTTGCACCACCTGGACCAATTTCTAAGAATGCCCCACTATTTTATTTAAAACATGTTACACCCATACCCACCGGATGGAAGCGGGGAAGGTTGGAATGCCAAATGCACCCTTTCGAAGCACCATTCTAAAATCCCATCAATTTCGAACGAGTTCGCTGTGGTGTTTCGCATACCAAGGGCTGGTAGGGGACTACTGACGGAGTGGAAATTCTGAAGAACAAGTTTGATTCTTTAGCGCGGGGGCAGTGCAGGGAAGGATGCTGCTATTTTTATGACTTCTTTCAGTTCTGGTTTCGATTACCGCTTGTTCGCATGTCGCTCCGCATATCCACAACGCGGGGGTAATATCGCGCGAGCGCACGGGTCGTGTTATTTATATGAGTCGACAATCGATTACTTTTGGATAGGAAACGGCTCCCCGGTCTGGTCAGGTCAGGTTGTGTGTATGGGATGGGTAAAAATAGCGTACGCGCGATTCGCCCTCCCCCTCACAGTTGCTAGACAGTTGGACGACCACTGTGACGCTGGTGGATTTTCCGGCAGCGCACGTTTTGTGCACCACCAGAGCACGGGGTTTGAATGGATTATCCGTGTCCGGGTCGTACTCCAATCGTTTATGATTAATATGAGCCCAAAGGAAAATGGTGGGAGTCCGAGGTGAGCTACCGTTTTAGTTTGGCATCCATTATTATTGTTATAAACGAGTTTTTAATGATAAATTAAATGGTTTAGCTATCAAAGCAGGAAAGATAAGTTATTTAAATTAATGTTTGAGGATCGTCATGCATTGCTACTGACTGACTGACCAAGGCACAGGAGCTGGCTCTCGCAATACTGTACACAGTACTGCAAAATGTCATGAGAATCACGAGATAAACGCCACCGAAAACAATGAATATATCCGTGGCAGCTTAATGTTCATTGCTGATACTCAATGAAAGTGCGTCATGACAGGCCAAACGCGACGTGCGAGTACTTGAGTCAAACCCGATTCTTATACTGACAAGCCGAGCTTAATGGCTGTGAACAGTGCTGCCAACAGCCACTGTTTCAGTCACCAACATTCATGATCAGAGGTGAGTTTCAAACAGTTGGTGAACAAATCCCATGCTGGGTGACATTTTGTTTAGCACCCAATTCTTAGTCACTCACGACATTTTCTTGGTGATAATCACCATAATCAATCATTTTCTCGGTGATTTCTTGGTCATGACATTTTCTGTCGGTGATAATCACGACATTTTTGGAATCTACTAGGCGTGTGGTGCCAAGCAACATTATGAGCATGCTTTCTCGTTCTGTCTGGTTTGATGGTCTGTCGGGTCAAACAGAGCGAGAAATCATGCTCATTTTGTTGCTTGGGATCACTCGCACGCATCGCATATCTCCCATGACTATCGTGATGATCGCCGACAGAAAATGTCGCGACCAAGTGACTGACTAAAAGTTGGTTGCGCACAATCTAACCAAGCATGTGATTGTCCCAACAACTGTTCGAGTCTTACCTCTGATCATCACAATATTCACGAGCTCGACGCTGACATGATGCAGAACTGATCACAGTAAAAACATGTCATGACAAAGTGCCAAACGTTGGTTGCTAAAAAGACTCAAAGCATTGATCTTTCATCACATCCAATTTTTATTTCCATCTCTGATCATCACAATTGAGTACGTGACGCTGACATGGATTGTGTGACATTGACAGTGACATTTTGAAGCACTGATTGTACATAGTTTCACATTCAAATACTTTCCCTACTTTATTGAATATTCGAATATCTTCTTTTATGCATTTTATGGCATAGTTTTGCGCTCCACAATATTGATCCCATTCTCTCATGCGAAACATGCAAGAAAAGACCATTCCATTCCTTTCCCTTATTGCAGCAAAGGGGTAGTTTGAAATGAAAATGTTTCCTTCCAAGAACTCTGGCTGTTCTCCTCCCACCCTGCCCAGTGCATAGCGTAGTCAAGTCTTTCTCTTGGATCGGCGACCATCACAAGTCAGCTACTCTGTCATGCTCTCCATCGTCCATCGGGCTCAATTTTGCGCCTGGTTTCGTGATTGATGGTCAACGATAGCAACGGTAGCAGCAAAACTACCATGTTTTAACCCTTTCCATCCTTCCCTTTCGCTTGCACTTCCACCCGAGCCCTTGGCACATAAATCATAACTTACAAGCGATGCGAATCGCAACATCTTCTCAGCGCTGGAAGCTATCGTACGCGGGACCGGTTGAGGCACACGAATCAAATTTTCATATTTCAATCCTTTACTGCGACCAAGAAGAACTACTGCACGTTTTTACTGCCCCACACTGTGTCTGTTTGCGAAGCTTTTGCAAAGGGATAAAAAGATAAGGACCGTTTTCTTTGCCACAGCAATGACCACATGGCTACCCCGTGCATGTATGCCCTCCAGCACTATGAAGTAAGCGTCGTTTCCATTGCCAAGCAGGCAAGAAAACTGTCCACAAGCACAAAGGGTTAGCAAAAGCAAAAAAAGAAAGACGCACACAGATCCGACTCTAACCATCCGTGTCTGTCATATTGTTTCCCGGGCAGGCGGGCATAATCTAGTCCTTCAAACGAAACACACACCGAAACTGCTGGGGGAGGGCAAGCGACACTGCTGCTGCTGCGAATGTGATTGGGCACATAAATCAACCCACTCAGCAGAAATGGGGAGGAGGGTGTGCGATGAATGTGCGCAAGCTGGACGGGCTCGGGGAAGTTGCCGTTCATAAAGTACTCGGACCCGTGGCAATGTGCATAGAACGCCGATGTGCGGCACCGGATATGGCAGCATGTATCGTTTATCTTAATCCAGCTTCCAGCTGCACGAATACCAGCAGTGCCAGCGGTGATCAAGCGAGAAAACGATTGTGTCACTAATGCTTCTTCCTTCGTTTTTTTTTGCCCCTTTTTCCAGTAAGTGTCTCCATCAAATTTGTCTTGTGAAATGGGTTTTTTTTCTGTGGCAATTACAATATGGAAAGGATGTTGGTGTGTGGAGTGTAAAAAATGATATTATAATGTCAAATTAAATGAGTACGATAGGGAAATGGAGCGTTTTTTTTGCAGTGAACTGTAGTGTAGATAAAGCAAGCGAAGTCTTTACAAGGTTTTCTGAAGGGTTTTGATACTTTGTGTTGCTTTTTACTGGTTTTCTTACGTTTCAGAACCGATTTTAGAGCTAATTGACGTGAAATAATCCATACATTATAGAACAAATTCAATATTTTATTTAGTATAATTAAACGAAGGTTACAAGAAACTTACTAGATATAAAGCTGGAACTTTTTTTTTCTAAAATAAATTTTTCAATGTGGTTAAGATATAAATTATTTACCATTTTACTTGTTCCCTCCTTCCTGATCAATCGCTCTGCCCCTCCTGGGGTGAATACTTTCTGCCCTCTCAACTATTTATGGTCGATTTTTATCACTGTCGAAAATGCAATTTTATCTCTCCGATTCCGATCGGCAAGGCCAAGGCATCAAAAACCAATCAATGTACCGATTTACAATCCCATCAACTTCCACGACCCGGCACTGAAATAGGAACCCATTTTTCCCTCCCAAACGGCCGCCGTAGGGCGAGCGGTAACATTCGATTATATTTCATTCCTACTTCCCCAATTCCGATAGCTTCCCACACCCTTCTGGTAGCCTGAACTGGTTCGGGTAGTTTTGCCTTTGAAACTTTGAAACAAACAAAAAATGGCACCCGAACCACAACAGCACAACAATATCGATTGAACCGGCGTGGCCGGCGGTCACGGCGGAACCACTCGGCCCTGTTCGGCACAGGAACTAACCTAACCATTCGGTGCGTGACTAATTGATAAAAGAAAACTCACTCCCACCCTAACCGTTCCACCCGCCAATGGATATTGGCCACTAGTTAGCCGCAGGCTAATGCCGCAGACCGCTGCGAAACAAAAGCTTTCCCCCCTCTTGAAAAACCGATGAACCCATGTTGCCTTCCAGCAGTTTTCAATTCCCCAAAGTCCAGGGCAGGGTTTGTTTTATAGTCTTTTACTTTTGCTTTTAGTTTTCGGTGGTGGTGGTGGGTTTTTGGCTCTTTGTACGAAACGCCCGTTACAAACCTCACCGGCTCATTTGCCTTTTTGGAAGCTAAATTAGAGACTGCAAACTAACGGCCCGGGGAGTACGGATGGGCACATTGCATGATGAGCGGCCGAGCAACACACCACACAACACAACCGATCCTTTCAACCATTATGTAAGCGGAAATGTTGGACGCGCTTTTCCCTTCCACCCCTGGTATCCCCCCCCCCCCCCCCAAAGGAGTTCGCAAATGTCAACGGTTACATTTTGCCAGCGCACAAACATTCCAGAGTTGGTGGTCATGCGAACCCAAAAAAAAACTGCGAGCGACGGCAACGTTGTTAACGGGAGCATAAACATATTGTTATGTAAATTATGTAAAGGTCGAATTTGATTGATCATATATACAATCAAATTGATTGGCGGTTTTGTTTCGGTTTTAGTTTAGATAATGAACAAAATGAAATTAATTCTGCATACTATAAAAAAACAATGAATGGCTCTTTGTTCGTTTGCTTATGATCATTTTGCTCATTCGAAACATAAGATATTACAATACAATAGTATTAATTTAATTAAAATCCATTTGTGTCCATTTCTAATCCATTAAACAAAGGATATTCAATTCCTCAATTGTTTAAACACCAATACATATTAAAATAATTAATTAAATACGTTTCCTTGTGATTCATCGCTGATCATTATTTTTTGCCTTGAACAAAGCGAAGTATCTCAAAGGCATTTAATCAATCATTTTAATTTGTTTTAGCAATTAAATAATTGTGGAATAGAATTTTCTTTTTTTTTGGGGAAATAGAAATAGAAAGCCTAAATCTGATTAAAATATAATGAAGTGTAGCTAAAAACACCAAATTTCACGTACTATTTCACTGGAGCTGTAAACCGGACTTTAGGATGAAGAAAGTTCAGTTTCACCGTTTTTCTAAAATTTATGGTATTTTTCTATAATCTTGATTTGGTAAAAATGCTTTGCCAACACCTCAGAGCTCCAAAGCTGTATTTCTGAGCTGTATTTTATATGATTAAATTGACCCAGTTATGGCTTTTCTTAACTCTAATCAGGTTATGACTTCTGCTTTTAACTACCTAAACACACACAAACATCCTTCATTATTTGACTTTTCAGTAAAAGCTTCATCGACTCAAAACGGTTGGTTGAAACGTGTTAAAAGCCCCAAACTATCAACACGGAATTATCCTAATGGGGCTATAAAAATTATCTACAACTTCGACCTTCACCAACCGTATGCTTTTGACGATCAACCCGCCATCAAACCGCTATCTTCCTAAACTATCTTTGGAGCTGTAAATGCAAACAAAAAAAAAGCATGAAACAAAACTATTAACTCTTGCCGTCCATGTTGGGTTTTCCGTTTGTGTGGTGCTCCCGATATCTTTGTGGAAGGATTAGCTCCCAGTATATCGATATACAACAAAGGTTGCTCGTTGCTAAAACGCCATCCCCCCTGTTACTGCTGGATACATATTCGTGGAAATGAAAAATCAATATTCAAACCCGTTTTCCGTTCGTTAACTGCAAAACCCCCGTCCCCGTACTAGCCCGCTCTGTTTCTTAGCTTCTTACGAATTAATAATGAATATCCTTCCTGCCCACAAGTGGTTCTGTAAGCCGTTGTAAGTAACAACGAAAAAACAGTTACTGTCTGTTTGTTTGTGTTTGTGTCGTTTCGAGCGATCATAACGAGCAAGCATATCGGTATACTCAATGGAAACACCAAGTTGCAAGCGAAGGATGTGTCCAGTTTTTTTGTCATTCAACGAGTCCGAGTCTGAAAAGCCACCGGAAATTGATTTGTCTGTAGTGTTGTGTTTTGAATGGAGTGAGCTTTGTCGGTCGCTTCTTCCTTTGCGAGGGGACTCCCAGACAAATTGAGCGGAACTAGGAAGGTTATTGAATGCTGTTTTCTTTCAGTGGTTTATCAAAAACACATCATTTTAGCTTGTTAATATTATACAAATATAAAATAAATGAAAAAAAAGTACGAGCATTTCAAGCTAAGTCATCGGGTTTGATTTATTTTAATCATATCAATAAATTTTCCTCATACGTACACATTCCCATCGCAAGTGTACACACATACCTTCACTGTGCATACTGCCACAATCTTGACAAATTGCAAATCACCCACTCGCCCGCCTTTCCACCCTTTTCAGCCATCGTTCGCTCCCACTTACCGCTCTGGCACTCAAGCAAAAGCACACGACACGCTACATAAAAATTCATAATTTCTTCCCAATCACAAAGGCAGGCATCGTAACGTAACGTGATTCCGTTTCCGAAAAAGCATCCAATGGCGTTCTGAGCGTTGGCGGCACAGTAAAATGTCACCACCCGAAACGAGTCTCGGGCCCCTAAATTTGCTGTCAACAAAGGCGGGCGGCAGAAAATGCGAATTGTGTGTGTGTGTGTGCGATGAGAATAAACGCAGAAAGCAGCCGAAGCAGCTTCATCGCCAAAGGAAAATCACAATTTACTACAATCACAATACACGCTGGGCGGAACCGATGAGGGGCATTGCCGGGTAGAAGGCATAACAGAGCAGATGAACCGCCGGCTGTACACCCTTACCATCAAAACGATCCCGGGCGATGGTTGCTTCATGCTTCATGCCAGCCAAAGCAAAAGCTGGCCGCATGAAAGCTTCGAAGGTCACGGTGCTTTTTGCGCTAGTGTTGAGTTCTGCGTTTGTTTTAATATTTTGCGATGAATTTTTGATGTCTCATCATTTTTCCTCCCTCTTTCCTGGTTTCGAGCAGTTCGGTTAAGGTTCGGTTCTGGTGCAGCGCTACTTCCAACCCGAACCAATAATACACATAGAGCCCAACTCGTAAAACGATGGAACGTTATGCGGAACTGGATATCTGGCTCCGAGTGTGTGTGTGTGTATATTTCCGCCTCGAATGGCAATTGATTTCAATTCTCTCCATGCCATATCAACCTTTCATCGAACGCACGAAAGGCTTGATTGGCTCGGCAAGGTAGGTTGAGCGAATAATCTTCTTAATGAACTCTTTCGCTTGCTTGGCACACTGACAGGCAAGCAGCATCATAACCGAACGATCGTTGCAGCCGTGGCGCTGGTTGATTCTGAATATGTTATGCGAAGAAAAGGTTAACTCGTGCAGAACATTGGGCCTTGTGCTGAACGTGACAAATCGAAGGCCCGTAACAGCTGCCAATCTTCGTCGCACATCTTCGTGCGGCCGTGAAGAGCGAGTGTTGATGAGGTTGCTGTGTGTCTCGCCGAGTGTTCCCCCCTAAAATAGAACGATGTCATATTTGCCGCATCATCATCAGCATCATCTTCTTCGTGTAAGGAAGACGCTGATTCACTCTTCAAAAATCCTCCCTGAAAAGCTCAAGCAGAATCTTCACAATGGTGATATATGTGAAGCAATTTCCTTCCCCACCGCTATGATTGATGCCATACACGCACACTTACACACACTTTTACTAACTTTCTCGATAGCACTCGTTGCAACCATGCTGCTCCGGAACCAGAGCCGAAAGTCATCAATGTCATCGATAATCTTTTGCCAAAACTGTCCCATCTCAAACGCCGAACGACTGGGTAGCTTCCAATTTATGACTCTCTCTCTCTCCCACGCTGTGTGTGTGTGTGTGTCTATGGGTACGGTTTAAAGGTTTAAACCCTGGTGGTAAAACTTTCCCGAAAAGCTTGTCGTTAAATTAAACGATTTATGATGCAGAACCGAAGTGCCGGAGGGAAGTGATTTTTGGGAAGCCCCCACACACTCTAGCAATCCCACCTTTCACATGCGGTGGCGTGGTTTTGTGTAGGTTTGGAAGTGATAAATTAGTTAAATCACTACCAGCGAGGCATGAAAGCTTTGATTTATGTAGGCTAAAGGTTAAAATTCAATGACTTTTGTAAGCGTGATAAAATGTGACTGTGTTTCAGCTGTAATTTAATTGTACAGTGAAAGGATTTACGATGAAAAAACAACGTACCACGCTGGTTTAGATGTAATTAATTTCAGCTATCGTTTATCTTTTACCCGCTGTACGGCGCTATAAATTAAAACTTTCTCCCCCTATGCCAACACACACATATTCAAACTGAGCACACAAGATGAAACATTCTTGATGGGAAGCTCTCGCTACCTGTCGTAAAGGATGCCCGTTTCACATCATACACTGCCATCTTAAGCTTTCCTCTTTCCGGTGCAGATAATGCAGACAACGGGGTACTGTATGAAGGAGTTTCTCCTTATCCTCCGCTCGTTTGCTCTCGATTGCTCGACCCTCTTTCCACAGTTTTACGACCTGGTCGAGAAAACTACAATCTACTATTATAAGTTGAGTAGCCGCAGCAGCACCAACACCACCAGCGCAACAGAGCACTCTCACGCTATCGCATTAAACTTCCCGAGCCGAGTTATGGTTTTAATGGTTGGCATCGCTTGCCTCGTTTGCTCTTCATAAATTTGCAGTTGACACTTCTAGTGCTGCTGTGCGCTGCGTTCCACTCACACGCAAAAGGCACAGGTAGCACCCATTTTATTAGTGAGTATCTTTATGTAGGGTAGCTCTTCCAGTCTTAGCCGCAGCTGTAAAACTAGGTGAGTATGATCGTAAGTTCATTTATTGTTACTGTGACGCTACTGTTACATTTCAAAGCTACCTATTGCACTAAAAGCAAATAGAATTTATAATTTTTAAGTGATTTCGCTACACTAGAAAGCGACACATGAACTTTACAAAGTACTGGGCGTCTACTTTAAACCTACATTGGGTCATACTACATAGGTCTCTTTTGAATGGGAACAATTGGGCCGGAAGTAATAATGCAATGCTAGCCCAGTATTAGGATAACATATTTAAAGACCTGCCATGAAAAGGAATCCAATTTGAAAACGAAATTTACAACCTCAAGCTACAAATCCCCCTCTGTGCCAGATGGAGACGCCTGGTTCGTATCGATCGTTGCAACAGCAATGGAAACGAAATTTCAACCAACCAACCATTTCCTTGACCTTCACACCACAGTATTCGTATGTAATGGCATGAGAGCAAATTTATCGTTCCCTTTCCGCATTTCGACACATGCTGCAGCAAATAAGACACATCCACAGCAAAAACAAACACAAAATGCATTATGCAGTATCAAATTCATAACCCATTAGAGCTCGCATTTCCACTTCATGCCCGTACCGGTCGGTTTAAGCTTGGCAGCACAGCACAATAGAAACCATTTGTGGATTGGTGTGTGGCTGTGTGTTTGTATGTGAGTATGAGCATTTATAGCTCACTAAGTATCCGTTGCTGGCCGGTACCCGCCTCAAACAACCACCCCCGGTTTTACCACTACGAACGTTCCTCTTTTGGCATCTGCTATGTACACACACACACAGACACACACACAATCAAACAAAGACACACAAAGAGAGCGTCCGAGGATCAGTGGCCGGCATCATCATCACAAAGCGACTGGCCTTTCCGGGGAGGATGGCCGGCACCAAACAAAACCCCGAACAAACTTTCCACTCAATTAGAGCAACCAATAAAACTTATCATCATCGCTATGATACGCTCATCTCGCCGTGGGTGGTTGAAGATGGTGTCCTTCCCTCTTCGTTGCTCCCCTGCCCTTCTTGTTAATGTTTCCTTCCCTATACTGGCAGCCTCCGTTTCTGATCGTCAATAACGGACCAACAACAAAAAAACTTTTCTTTCAGAGCAGTTTTTAAAAGGCCTCCTTATTCTTTGTTCGTTTTTTCCTGTTTTATTTCACGTTGCCTCTACACTTTCATCTAACTTGGATGATTGTATGAAGTTGTTGGTTTTCTCGGCACTTGCTAGCTCTCTCTCTCCCTCTCTGTTTCCTCCGGAAACACCTCAAACCGATCAGCTGCCAAATGTGTTGCCCTGCAGAGGCAAAGAAGCTCCACTGTGCAGCGAAACGCAGGCACGGTTTAGTGGCACAATTTAGCGCTCGAATAAATTTCCCACAACTGTTCGGGATCCCACCGCATGCAAGCGGCACACAGGCACAGCTCTAACGAATGACCTGGTAAGGCGTGATTGTATCGTTTTATTTTATTTGTGTGTGTGTGTGTGCCAACCTTAAATGAAACGAACAACCCTCAATACTCAGAAGCAAACGGTTTCGGAATCGGAAATCCCATCTCAATTCGGGGAGGGAAAAATATCTCTCCGCCTCACAATCAGCGCATACCTCCCGGGCCATACCGACAGTCACAAAAGGGAAGCCATTTCACGTTTCACACTGTTTCTGCTTCCTCGAGGAGGGAAGGCTAGAGGTTTAGCCAGTGATTGAAAAACGTAAACGACGGTGACGATATTGCACATTTTCCCCTCGCTTGCTCTTTACGTCTAAATGCATCGTGCATCGTGCCGGGGCACGTCGGGTAAATTCATCCCGGCGAGATGTGCTCGCATTCACGATTCGCCGAGCGCCCTATCGGTTGTGTAAATACAACTCTGATGGTTTGCCTCCCTGCTTCCCAGCCATCCAATTCGGGCAAAAAGGTCCACCATACCGCTGCAGCTGAAGGATGCAAAAGTGGGTTAAATGTAAAATTTATTCTATTGACAGCAGGCACAACTGCTTAATGGTGCTGTTATGTTGTCGAACTATCATTGCCAGACGGTGGCAGTAGCAGCAGCAGTCGCTTATTTCGTTCTTCACCCTTCTCTTGTTGTGGCAGGCGTTCCACCAGCTCGGTTTTATCACGTTGCGATAGAATCACCGTTGCGATAGAAAGTGCGTAGAAAAATGCATCACGACCCAAATGCGGAATCCGTACTTTACGTCGCCGATGGAGAAATATTTAGATGCACAGTGGTCACAGTGGGCCACAGTGACAATTGGAAACATTTGGCAGACAGTATAAAAAAGTAAGTATAATATAAAGTAAAATTTTGATTGCTGGAATTAAATGGCAATTATAACGTACATTGCGTTTAAATGTATGTAATTATTAACAACACATTTTCATTGAAATTTCTTCAACTTTTATACGGTACTAGCAATATTAAACAGCTGTGCTGATTAGTGATATCCGTCCAGTTTGTAAATTATCAAAACAAATACTATTTATTTTATCTATTTTGCCCAAAATGTTGTTCGATGGCATAAGCATAAAAGCTCAAACAAATCTTCAAAAGAAAGGACTTAGTTTAAAAATATTAATAAAGAACAATAATTTTAATCAATATTTTAATATTAATTATTTCAATTCTGCCCAACAACAACCAGCCAAAAAGCTAAAATTTTAACTTTTTTTAATTGTTTAAGCTAAATTTTAACTAAATTGTCAGTAGAACAATACATATCATCCGGGTTGTATCAATTTCACAGTCACGGTCCGTCATATTGAATTTTATCCATTTTTTTTACAAAAATTGCATTTTACAATTGTTTTCTGTAATTTTTTAGTGTTGAAAATATATTTTAGCACTTTTATTAAACTTGAAAAAGTCAATGAAAACAATTTTTAACCTTTACTGACACAACATTAATCCTGCAATAAAAAAAAACAATCCTTCATGAGCTGATTCTGGATCGCACCAGCATCGAATCTGGGGTCTATGTACATACTTTTCAGGCAGAAATACTGAACCAGATTACTGCCGCCAAATGTCAAACTCCATATAATACAGCTAGTATCGTAAAAGCCCCCAATGGTGCTTAAAATGAATCATGATTTTTATGCTCAAAACAGTATATCGAATTGATTATGAGCGGTTGCACGAGAAATCTGTTGTTTTTTTTTATTCGAATACCTGAAAATAACTTTTTGAACATCTTTTTAAACTAACGTAAGGTCATTTGTTTTATTAAAACTGTATTTTTGTGATAAAATTTCAATTTCAATTAATTTCAAGTGATTTTACATTTTAAAAAGCACAAAACTGTGTTTTACTTTTCTTGTCACTCACTGTGTGTTTGCCTTCCCGCGTCACAAAACGCAGCACCGGTTGTCGCTAACAACAGAATTGGATGGATTTATTTCGGGTGCATCCGACACTACATCGTCGACCCCGCCCAGTAACGGTGTTGTCATAAACCAATGCTGCTGCTACCTTCGGGGCCGTGATGAAATC
This sequence comes from Anopheles arabiensis, assembly GCF_016920715.1. Taxonomy (NCBI): domain Eukaryota; kingdom Metazoa; phylum Arthropoda; class Insecta; order Diptera; family Culicidae; genus Anopheles; species Anopheles arabiensis. Next base: position 88,681,304 of record NC_053517.1, on the reverse strand, counting down.
AGACAAACGACCTGATTCTGCCTCTCGATCGTTATGAAAAGCATCATTTAACCCCTCTCGTACCCTTCGATCCTCACATAACACAACAAACAGGTCGATTGAGCTCCCTTCCCTCTTCATTCCCATTCCCCTGCAAATGCTTGTCTGCAAAACGCTTCCTCAGCACTATTCGGCACTATGGTGTTTGGTGCGTTGGAAAACCGCGCATCGCGCCCAAGAACGGCGGGCGGGCAAACAATTGCACGAGGCCTGGGGGGGCACCACCGCCGGGGTGCGGTAAATGTGCGAAAATACATTTTTATTACCATAATAAAATTGAACTGACGGTTGCAAATGGCGCTTTGGGTCGCCTGTTACCGTTCTGGTAGCGCATCGTTACACTTCACGAGCTGACGCGAGCAGATCGTCCCGATCGACCCACGCAAGGATCAAACTGTCCGATGCTTTAATATTTTCCCATCACTCGTGCAGTACCGATTCGGTGCTTCAAACACGGGACAACGAATAAAACGGAGCGTGGAGACGAGCATCGAACCACATTGCATTGGCGGGTGTTACTCGGTTCCGTCGGGGTCGGTGAATGCAGGCCGGAGGATTATCTTGTTTTTGTATCATGCTGCTCGGGCTCGCCTACTGTGAGCACGATAAAGATGATGATGATGATGATGATGGAAAGCTCGCCCTGGTAGAGTAAATATAGCAACGGGGCACATGTAACCACCTTATGCACAGAGTTTTGATGTGTTGCTACTGCTGCTGCTGCTGCTGCTGTTGCCGCTACTTGGCTACATACAATCCAATCTTGTTTGCACTCTGCCGAACACAAACAAGCACATTTCAAGCATCAGGAAGCTGAATGCGTGTGACTGTGAGCGTGTGTATGTTTCGCAGAGGTATAACTTCCACCAAGATCAACAAAAAATCCATAAAACCCACCCGGCGCACGGCTGGTGTTGGATCGTTGCCAAACGGAGCACAAAGATTACACTTTCCCTTTTTGGCTCGGGCATTACAGGGACTGGCAGGCTCTTGATAAAAGAAGATCGAAAGATCGGATCTTTTTTTTTTGTTCATTCCAAACGCTCCCCTTTCCTCTCCTCGCCATAGCAAGTTGCAAGATTACGAGTTTATTGTGTTGGAAATGGAATCCAATTCCGTTTACGAGTTTATGACCGGTGCGCTGCACTGCGTTCTGGGCAAGGCACAGTCGGCACGGTCAGTACTCGTGCCGGCGCTAAGCTTACCCATAGGCAACTTTACCATTGACAAATTGTTGACCACCGCGCGCACCTCGTCTGTGTCGGTGGCAGCGGCTAGCGGGAGTTTCGTATTGGAGCGATGCGCTAATGGATAAAGTTTTGCATCGTTACGCTCCGTACTGTTTGAAGTGAAGATTAACTGGAACTGGAACTCGCAGGTTAAACGGCAACAGTAGCAACAGTAGCAGGAGAAAGGTAGCAGCGAAATAGCACGTGCTTAATCTGGGAAATTACTAAAATTAATGTTTCTTTTTGTGCACGACAGTTTACACGGACGCACAACACGTAGTACGTGGAAAGAGAGACGGGAAAGGTTAGGAAAACTTTATCAAAGTGCAGTCGCTGTTGACGCAGCAATTATCATGAACGGGAAAATTTAGTGAATGTAGTTAAAAGGCGCTTTATCGCAAAACTTGAAGAAGTCGTTTGGTCGTGAATTGGACACTTTTATGTCGCAATATTTCATTTGCTGTCATGCAAAATTCTGGTTGTTTTTGCAATAATATTTAAAAAAACATACCAAATAGTGATTCTGCTACTGTCTCGTTTTAACTGTAGACACTAATACCCACTTTTAAAGATTTAGCAGATCAGCTGGTTAGAGAAACGTACAATGCTTAATTAACGACATGAAAAAAGGTAATGCTTTCTAGCTTTGTACTATTACGTTGCTCAAATCGTTTTCTGCCATGATACCGAGTGATCTCTTAGTCATCTTAGATTAAAGATCAGATCTATTAGTCATATAAGTTAGATCATTAGCTGCTCTAATTTTAAGCAAACACCACTAAACATGTGACGGTAAAGGTGATCGGCAATCAGTTTAAATGTTATTAATATTCGTACATTGATACAGCACATGCCGGCTTAATACTAGTCTGGGGAAATCTGATTCAGATTCATGAATCTGAATGAATCTTTGAAATGATTCAATAATTCTGAATCTCGATTGGTAAGATTCATGAATCTCGAAAGATTCGTGAATTTCGAAAGATTCGTGAATCTCAAAAGATTCTTAAATCCCGAAAAAATAATAAATTTCAAGGGATTCATAAATCTCTAAACTTTCATTGAGCTTGATCTTTTGATTATTCTTCTTCTTTTATTATTCTACATGGCCATGCCAGCCTATACAGGCTTTCGAGACTTCATAGCGATACCACGTAGCTGGATAGTTTATTTTGCTACGGGGAGACGGTCCAAGCGAGGATTGAACTCACGACGAGTATGTTTTAGGTGGGATTGGGCTAATTAAATATTTTAAAAATCATACATCTCTAAAGATTCATAAAACCCTGGAAATATATGAATTTTAATGAATCTTATAGATTCAAGAATCTTTGAAGGTTCATGCATCTTTCGAGATTCCTCAATATATAGAGATTCACGAATCTTTGAAAATTCATTAAACTTCGAAGATTTGTGAATCTTTAGAGATTCATAAATCTTTGAAGATTCAACTCGAGATTCGAATCATTCATCACTGAAGATTCGTTTGAATGAATTTCAACGAAAGATTCATGAAACCCAACACTACTTAATACAAGATATTATAATGCATCCCATCTAGCAAGTCTTTCTATCCTTCTCATTACGCACTACTCTCTCTCTCTCTCTCTCTCTCTCTTTCCCTCTACTATAGTCATGTTTCAAGTGTAGTGAAACTGCTTGCCATTCCATCTTTACCACTTTCTTCTCTCTCTGTATACATCCGCTTCAAACGAACACCGGTTTTAATTGCTCCGCACGGCGGCATCGAAGACTTAAAATACTTTTAATTTTAATTTCACTCTCCCCACCCCCCCCACTTGCACTTTCGCCCGAGTGTTGCAGTAATGGGCGCAATCATGATTTTTATGATTCATTTAGAGGGTGCTCGCCGCTCCAAAAGCCGCAAACGTCCCGTACGACCGTTGTCCACCAACACGCGCTCGCTTAATATCTTAATGATGCTGATTGCATCGGAACCGTTTCGCAGAGAAAAGGGAAAAGAAAAAACGGCAATGCCCAGTCCGCTCTGTCTGCACGCGTATGTTTATTAATAGCGCACCAAACCATACGCATGCACGACCGTTGCGCATCGTTCTGCAGGTGCGATTGTGTAGCACAATTTATTGACGGTCACCAGTGACTTTGCTCTCTAGACAGGCAGGAAAACAGAAAAAGGCATGTAAATGTTAACAGAAAACATTGTTGAACACAGACAGGTTCGGTTGGCCTTACGACATGGAGGAATCGTGCTCAAAACGGAACACCAACGGAACAAGCACGAACAGAGGCACAAGGAAGCATAAACCACGATCATGTTACCAGGGCGGAGTGAAAGGGGGGAAAATATGGAATCTGATTTTAACGAGTAAAGAAACGTCTCAGCCTCCGCGAAACAACAGCATGAACAAGAGCAAATATCGTCACAGATTACCTTTTCGCAGGCTTTCCCCTGTGCGCGTTTTATTTACAACACATCGGATTATCAATTTTTGCTCTCGTGCTCGTCGCAGTGGTGTAAAACCGGAACGTTCTGATGCGTTCCTTAAGGCGGCTTTAAGCCATAAAGATGAAGACGTATGGGATGATACTCGTTCTCTGTGCCCATTTGTCTGACAGAATTTCCATGCTACATTGTACGCTACAGTTGAAGCGTACCATCTCACTGGAACACTCCCTTAATTATAATGACTTTCTTTGTGGTATGCAAATGATGCTGTTGTTGATCGTCGTCTTATCATTTCATCAAAGTGAGATTCTGTTTACTCCCATCACCAATCGGTTTAATATGCATGAAGAGAGATGGTGTACTACAGTGCAATGTACAAAACAAGCTCATTTCCTTGGAATGTCTTGCTGGAAGAAGGTTTCGAATAAAAGCATTTCATTAAATAATGGAAATAAAGCTTTAATTTAAAGCTGTTCATTCCGATTATGACTTGAGCATGGAATTGTGCATTGGAATATTACTGGTGGATCTTAGTTAACTCAAACAACATAGAACAGTTTGAGCTCTTCCATCACAAGCTACGCTATAATTGATTCATGGAAAAATGCTTCAAATTGAATTTGACATCCATTAGAACAGCTACCATAACAAACAGCTAGCTCTTGCTAAGTAAGATTCAATTTAAACGACAGATCTTTTCAACCCAACCCTACACAAAATGTCAATTTTACCTTCCTCTTACCTTCTGACCAAAACGTTTCGTACAATACTTTCACCAAACCTCGAAGGCACGAGAACAAGCTCTTTCTATTCCACACACAAAACACACCGAAAGAAAGCTCTTACGGAAATATTTGTTGGCTTTATTAAAGAAATGTTATCCATTCTCTGTGCTGCATGTCCTTTCATCACACGGACAATGCTTTGCTCCAATTGAATACACTGGGCAGCAGCTAGCTCCAGCATCCTTCATTGACCTTTTGTTCGCAGTTCTCTGAGGGCTAACTCCGTACAGAGCGTCTTTGTTGTGTTTTTATTTCTCTCCGAGCTAGCCTACAGCAAAGAAGCATTGAAAACTTCCGTCTTACGACTTTCCCTGCCCAACAGCATCGCCGCCCTATAAGAACGGCTCAAAGAGCAACCTAGTTGTAATTAATTACCACCTCTACCTCTACACTTTATTAGCTTCTTTGCTCGCCCGCTCCAAACGCCTTTCCAGTGCATCCACGTGGTGGGTCATTAGCCGTTGAAGTAGTGAGTGTCTTATACTGCGAACAGGGTGCAGCGAAAACGACTCCCGAGGAGAACAAGAGTTGAACTTCCATTCATCCACCTACAACACAAAGCGGCTCGTATAGAACAATGCCGCTTCCCGGGGAACAATTGCAACCATTTTACAATTTCCCGTGGACATTTCTATCCCCCACCCCCCTCCTAACATAACGAATAAAAACCAATATTTCACTGTGGCTTCCCACCGTGCGATGGATGAAAGCTAAATTTAATGCCACTTGTCCGCTGCCCCTTACCCCGAAGGGCAGTTCCCCTGTGTCGTTTGTTTGGTGATACAGTTTAATTAAAAACTGCTTCACTGGGTTCGATCCTTTTCGATCCTTTTTTTTTTGTCGCCCGTTGTGTTTCCCCTTTTTTTTGCTGTCCACTCAGCTGGGTCCCACATACCTTTATTCCCAGTTTTTTTTTCTCTCTATTGACTAAATTTCATCATACATCCCTTTCTTTGATCGGCAGGTGTCAACGAACTGCTTCAAAGCCCATCGTTCCATCGTGGTACTTCCCGGTTGTGGTTTGGGACGGATAGGGAGGAGGGAGGGGGATTGGGAGGATAACCCACTCGAAAGCCGTACCCACTAATGAAGGTATTTTGGGGGTGATCCATCTTTCTATTTTCCTCTTATTCCTTCCCCCTTGCCTTCCCCAGTACAGGTGCTGCAATCGATAAGTCTTATCGGATCCGCTATCGAACGGGGCCGCCAATGTTCGAGACGACACAAAAGAGATACTCCGTCATAAGGGTATATAAAAAAACGGATAGCGGGAAAGTGGCTGTTTTGTGGATGGGAGTTGCCAGAGGAACGGAAGTTGCCACTAATAAATAACAACGAGGGTCAATATAAGGGCCCAGGCGGGTGGAAGACAACACTTACACACTATCGGCAACGTTCAGCGGCCGTCGGGGTAGGTGGTACTTTTTTTTTAATTAATTGACTCGTACTCGATGTTGTTGCAGCGGGATTCTTCGCTTGTGGTGAGTAATTGATCTGCCCCTTTCCGTGCTGGGTCCCTCCAAATGCTTCCTTCTTGTGTCGGCGTGCCTACGGCGGTGGTGAAGAGGCGATACGTTTTCCACACTCTTCAGCGAAAGCCTCAGCTGGATTGCTTGGCTGGTGGGATGGACTGAACGGCATACGGCTTCCCGTGTTGCTCATCGGGTGCTTTCATATGTTTTCGTTTTCACTTCGAAACACCGACACATGCACTTACACACACAATAGACTCACACGTACCATCAAGTACTGGTGTGGGCCTATTCTCTCTCTCTTTTTCACCTTCTTTATGACTGCAACACACACCGATGCACAATCACTTCAAACGATGGCCCGTCCCGGTCTACCAAAGCCATGTAAAGCATATTTGCATACACATATTCGCTTCAGACACTCGTTTTCCCCCGTTTTTTTCATATACAAATCACACACAACCCCAACACACCCATCGGAAAAAAACGCCTGTTGAAGCCTTGCGGTGCGTTAAGGCATTGAATTCATTCTCACCATCAAAAATAAAAGGGATGCCCCTTCTGAGCTCTCTCCTGTGTCTTCCTCCACCAGCACGTTAAACATATCGGGCACACTTTATTGAACCTGACACTGACGGGACGTGTCTGGTCGTGTGTTAGTTCCCGCACTGTGTTTTTCCTCTTCTTTTCTCTCTCTCTCTCTTTTGCCCTATTCACACTCCCTCACGACCTACCGAACACAACACTCGATGTACCGATGTACGTCGACCACCGAGACAAGCAGCGAACTACACACATTCACACACACAAAACGCCAACACGCAACGTACGCACTGGCCCGTTCTGAAGGGATGCGCGACCAAACCAGAACTGAACGGTTCGATGCTGTGAAAAGTGTGTTTTATCCGTCCCCGAGCGCCCGAGTAGCGGCGGCCCCGAGCGCCGACCGTACACCGAAGCGATCGAACATGTATCCGAAGACGGACTGAATCAGGAGGGGCACTGGCAACGGGGCTGTACGGGGGAAGCTCAGCATAAAAACAACAGCTTGGAGCGTACTGATGGCGAGCGCCCGGTGAGAAGAGCGCTCCGTGCTTCTCACGCTGCCGGTGATGAGGAGAGTTTGCTCACGGGTAAATGTTTTTTTTCGCAACGACGAAAAAATATTAGGATATTTGACGTTAGAATCATGGTTTTGATGATTCGAACTATTGAAAAAAACTGAATAGTGTCAATTTATTTATTTAATTTATATTAAATGTTTTTTTGTTATTTAAATTTGAATAGTCTTTTATTTTAGTGTTAGAACACCGTAGAGCTTTATGAATTGTCTTAATCAAATGAAAACCGTGAAGAGCATCGATTTTAACTTTTCATTGCATTATTTATTTAATCTGATTGTAGTTATAACGATTTGAACTATATTTTTTTAGTAATTTCAGATATTTCATTGTACGTTTTTTCTCAGAATCAAGCATTAATGATCCTGCTGAACAAATTTTTTTTTAAACATCATCAAATAAGTATCAAAAAATTTAAAATACATTTTTTACAGAAACTTGCTAAAAATTCCTACAATGTTTTACAATCAGTCTTATCTTATCAGATAAATCAAAGCAGAGCTTTTAAAGAATGACATTACGCTTGTATTACTAATCCTCACAATATTGCATTTAATATTTAATTTTTCAACAACTATCGAGTTCATTAGTTATCCTTGAGCGGAGAATACTCCAGGAAATGGAGACGCCTTGTGGCTCATGAAGTATTTTCTCTTTTTCCAAATATTTCACACTTCGCTCTGAATTAAATTTATTATAAAATAAACCTGTTTTTTGTGATTTGTTTATGAAAAAAATGTATCACACCACTAGAACAACACATTTCTAGTAATTTAGTTATTTCACTAACTTCCCCATCCCTTTGATGAAGGCCACAGCGCCACCTCACTCACTTCTCATGCGCCGGTAAAGCTCACGCTCATCTCGCTGCCAGCGGAGCACGGGCGAACAACAGCTGGCCGAATGGCTGCTTCGCACGCTCTCCGAACTTTTGATTATTTTATTAAATATTTATCATTTCGCAACACTTCTCTGCACACGGTTCGGTCGCGCTACCCGTTTCTCTGGTAGTCAAATCGATTCGCTCTGTCTCTCCCCAACCTAGAGTGAACCGGTTCGCCGTACGTTCATTTTACCGATTCACGGGAACGCACACCGATGGGTACAGCAAAGGGAATAGAAGTAACAGCCTTTTTAGTAATATTTCTTCCTTTTTTTAGTTTCAGGTCATTTGTCACACTTTTATGACACATACACACACACACACAAGCGCGCACACGTACAGTGGCACGCGTAGCATATTTGCTCGCATGTAAATATTCAACATCAACAGAACCCACCCCGCATGCTACGAACCGGGTGGGATGGCAACCGCACGAAAGGCACGGGGCGTACAGCGCGCGGATAAATTATGAACCGACTAATTGACCGAAGCAGGCCATGCTTCACCGGAGTCAAAACATTTTTCTTGTAATTGCTCGCCCACGCGTAAGGCTTTCTGAGATATTACTTTGTTCACAGTTTGAGTTAAACTTAACAGCAACTACAACAGAACAGGAGAAAAAAAACCAACAAATTGACTAAAAGGCTTCCCACTAGCTGCACTCAATCCTGCTGATGGTTCCAATATCCACTCAAGCGTTAAAGGTTTGCACACACAGAAAAGACACGCACCCAAACCCTCCCCCGGGGGACAGTATCTAACGAGCCCCGGAGCCGCTGGAATCATTGAAGCAGCAAAACAAATCAATTATTACTCGAAACTTTGTGCATTATTTAACGCCGGATAAGACGCTTCCAGACCGGGAGCGTCTCCGCCTTTCCGTTTCACTCAAGCTCGCTCAAGTCTTGTATGAATCCGTAATTAGTTCCGCTGCGGAAGCGGCCAGAACAGCCGCTTCATTACTTCGCACGGGCCGCACCGTCGTCGGCATGAGTTTGAGTTTCGATGCTTTCGCTAATTCACTGAACCGTAATTGTGTTTGTCCGCTATTTGCTCAATCGAGTGAGGATGCTTGGTGTAGTGGGGCGAGTCCAGCTGCGAGATGCATTAGGAATCAAAGTGTGGGCATAAAATTTGATGCGCTATTTTGTTGGTTCATTAAGCTAAAGATTTCCCCCCACTCTACCACGACTTCACATTCGGGGTTTGTTTCTAACCCATGCAGAGACGTGAGGCCAGACTAAAAATTAAGTCATTTACACTCCTGTTCGTTCGTAAGCAGCAGCGGCGTTCAACGAGCACCTGCCACCGTTGTAAAGCCAGGTGGAAGCAGTCGTGTACGCAACGACCGCCACACACCTGCCAATGACATGTTAATTATTTAGCCTCCACCAAGCGGCCCGAATGCGTTTGAGCCCCGTTTCACTCTAATAACTGCTCGGTCCACAGTGGAAAGCAACAGTTGAAAGTGCAACAGCATGGGGTTCGTCCACTGTTTTTTTTACACAATTTGTCGTGCAATAATAACAGAAGACTAAAGTGGAACAAATAGTGAGTATGAAGAAAAGGATCATCTAATCATGGTCTCATTAATCATTAATACTAATAATAATACTAGTATCAATGAAAAATAAAAAAGACAATAGTTTGCTATAATAATAATAATAATAATAATAATAACAATAATAATAATAATAATAATAATAATAATAATAATAATAATAATAATAATAATAATAATAATAATAATAATAATAATAAAAATAATAATAATAATAATAATAATAATAATCATAATAATAATAATAATAATAATAATAATAATAATAATAATAATAATACAAATAATTATAATAATAATAATAATAATATTAATTATTATTATTAATAATAATAATAATAATAATAATAATAATAATAATAATAACTATCATAATAATAATAATAATAATGATTTTATTAATACGATCAGTGCCCCTTAAGATAAGTGTTTATGAGGTATAATTTTATAGAAATTGACAGATTGATATATAAAGATTTTAAAAAGTTTGTACATCATACTCCAGAAAAAAAAAACAAAGAAAGAGCAACAAAAAGGAGAAGAAAAAGAATAAGAATACGAATAAGAAGAAAAACCAAGAACACTTAAATAACAGCAACAATATGAGTAATAATGAAACATTATTTTAAAAACGCATTATTTTTTTAAATGTGTTTGGTCCTTCGAGACGGATTTATTTTTGCTAACACGTCAAATGTTGGACATTAGTCTACATTCTAGTGATATCCAACAAATGAAATGAAATTTACACTCCATTCATACCATTTGGGGGGCATAATTTGCTGCTCGACTGCTATAGCAATTACAGTTTATTTGAATGCCTACCTTCTACTGCATGAACAAAGCACAATTCCATCTCATTTCGTTTCCTACAGTGACCCACTGCATCACACCGGGCCACGAACTGTGTATTAATTATAAATTTATTACACCATTTCAATTGCGGAAGTGCAAACGCGGTACAAAATTAATCAAACATTAACCAATCGACTGCTGCTTTTCCCGCCCACCGGTTGTTGGCCGAGAATCGATGCGCGGTATGACGAAGTTATCGATCGTACCGTTGCACCGTTTTGTCACCTCCAGAAACTTGCCCATTCGCTCCAGCTCCGGCAGCGTACTCATCGTTAGCTCCTTGCCTATCGAAAACACGGTATAGTTTGTCGGCTGTCCATCCGTCCCCGGGACCGCTCGCATCGGTTCCCACTGGCATGGAAGAACGGGTTCATCCTCGGTCGGTGGCGTTGGGTTCGAATGCTTTGCAAAGTTTGTCCACATGCGTACCATGCGCTGCCGCATGCGGTAAGCCGGATCGGACGGTGGGATCTCCGTGCGCAGCAGTGGTGAGCTGAACAGGTAGTACACCTCATCGATATGACACGCGCCCGGCAGGTGTTGAAACTTGAGCAACTCCTTGCCCTTGTTGAGCGATCCCTCGTAAGCGAAGCGGTACGAGTACAGTGGTGTCGCTGTCTGATGTTCGCTCCACAGCATGCACAGCACATAGTACCCGACCACGAACCGATCGGTAAGCAGATCGACCAATCGGTCCAGGTTGGCACGACTAATCGACGCTTCGCCAAAGTAATGCCGCCTCATCTCTTCACCCAGCGCCCGTGCGGCCGGACTAAAGTAGTCGACGTCAAACGAGCGGCAGATAAACTTCTCCGGCCGTGCGTTGTACACCGAAAGGTTCTTTATCATATCCACCAGCTCCAGCATGCCCTCCTTATCGTTGTACCCACACAGCACCGGCACGCGCATTCGATTCGGCTCGCGCAGATATTCCATGGGCGTTTTCACCAGCACCGGATCGGTCGACTGTTCCCGCTCGATGACGGCCGTGAAGGGAAACTGGAAGATCTGTTCGTACTCGCGCTCGCGATCGGAAAGCACCAGGAACTGAGCTTCGTACAGACGCCTCGCCGGGACGTCCCGTAGCGTCGCGAGGACGCCCTCATCCGAGGTGCCCTCGTAGCCGAAGATGCGTGCCAGCGAGCGGGCCCGCTCTTCCGGCTCCGTTTGGTAGATTAGATCCGCAAAGATGGTGGCGCTCTGGGCGATCGCCTTGTGGAAGTACGGTTGTGAGAGATGGGAAAAGCAATGCATCAGAACGTTGCTGCCACCGGAGCTTGCACCGAACAGTGTGACATTGTTCGGATCGCCACCAAATGTGGAAACATTCTGACGGATCCACTGAAGTGCTAAGCGCTGGGAATGAGAAACAAAGATAGCCCGCACGATTTAAGATAACTACACAATTGCTTCAAAATTGCATCCTACCTGATCCTTCAATCCAGCATTTCCTTCTATACCCGCTTGCGGTAAACAGAGGAATCCAAGCACACCGAGTCGATAGTTCACCGTGGCCACCACGACCCCTTCCTGCACGAGATAGTCCGGCAGGTACATGCTACTATCCCCATTGCCCCCGGTCATGCCACCACCGTGAAAGAACACCATCACCGGCGCGAGTGGTGTCCCCGTCGAGCTGACCTCTCTGCCCAGGGCCGGCGTGTACACGTTCACAAACAGTCCATCCTCGGAGCCGGTGATCTCGCGCGTGATCACATCCCTTCCCAGGCAGCTGCTCCGCTCGCGGCTACAGTCCAGATAGGACACCGGGTAGCGATCGATCGGCTCGGGAGAGGCGAAGCGTAGCTTCCCTACCGGTGGCTTAGCGTACGGTATGCCTTTGAAGCAGTAGTATGGCTTCCCGTTCGGTAAACGATCCTTGGTGCCGTAGATTGAACCCTGCAGCACTTTTACCATAATGCGGGCGGAGGGCTGCAAATGATGGATTCGTTAGGGATTGTGTGACTGATGGTTGACGCTTGGTATCGGAACTACCCGATTCTGATTCCGTGTTCAGAATCGATTCCGATTTTGGAGTCAATTTCGCAATCGATTATGAAACTGATTCCGGAATCGACTTTGCAACTGATTTCGAAATCGATTCTGGAACAGATTTTAGAATTGATTCTGGAACTGACTTTGAAATCGATTCCGGAAATGACCCCAGAATCGAATCCGGAGCTGGTTTGTTTCAGGTATCGATTCTGAAATTCTACAACCCATGCCGGAAACAATTATGGAATAAATTCCCATTCCTATATATAATCAGCTTCGATTTGATTCGATTCGATGGACTCGGTTCAAAAATTGACTCTGTAGTCGGTCCCGAGATCTAAAAGGTTCGGCAATTGTTTCCATACTGGATTAATTGTGGACACAATTTGGTAAATTAATCGAAATTGTTTCCATACTGGGTATAAATAAGTACCCAGCGTACTTGCAAACGTTCCATTTTCCTAAAGATCTACTGACTTATGATTCAAAGAAAATTCACAATTCTACGCAAATCTCCAATTTCTTTCAACTATTTTTAATCTATTTGATAGAAGCTGGACATTTATTTTCCACAGCTTCCGATCAACTTCAAAGCGGGCATCTGTTGCATAAAAGTGTTTTGTTACGTTAAGTGTTACGATATGAAATTGATTCTGATTCCGGAATCGTTTACCATTCCAGTTCCGATTTCGACTCCGAAACCTGATTCCGGACCTACTCCGTAAACGATTTCGATTCCGATTTCAGAATTGATTACAGTTCCAACTCCGGAATTATTTCCAGCACCGATACCGTGGCAGATTTCATTTCCAAAATCAGATTCCGGACCTACTCTCAGTAAATAATTCCGACTCCGATTCCAAAATCCATAACAATTCCAACTCCGGAACTATTTCCAAAACCGATACCGTGGTTGATTTGAGTCCAAGAATCTGTTTTCGGAACTACTCTCAGTAAACAAACCGACTCCAATTTCCATTCTGAAATCGTTTCCAAATCTGATTCCGGAACATCCCCCTGGAATCGATTCCCACCAAAACTACAATTTCCCCCTTCACTACTTCCACCGTCCTCTTACTTACGTCATAATCTTGAGCGGCCTGTCCCCTGCCCAAACCGGCCTGAGACATTGCCGGATACTTGCGAACATTTCGCATCACCATGTTTGAACGCGATCACTAAACTTACTGCGGCCGTGCGCACAACTGTACTGTCCCAAGTGAGCAGTAGGAATCTTTTTATAAAAATGTCCCCAGCACGCAAACCAAACAAGAACAAAACGGCCAGACACACCCCCTCTCTGGCACCTCATTAGAAGGGTCGATGACGTGCTAGCAGCGATTAGTTTGCGATGCAACTGCACACGATCATTAGCATACGATTATTGCTGCTTAGCGCGTACTTCGCCGTGTATGCCCCGCTGGCCGGGGCTGGCTGACGAAACATGAAGAAGAACCAAGAACCAAGACGCAGTATGTGCTAATGTCACCTAACCCAACGGGCCCGGCTTTGCCAAAGTGCAAGCGATTACGAAGCTGATTTTGTTGGAGCCGCCGGTGACTACACCGATTGCTTAAGCCCCAGCTCGCTTTTATAGGCCGATGACGCAGAGTTCGAACGGGTTGGGCATGAATTGATTCTACGAACACCTGCCTTGTTTTACGCTTTGGGTGTAGAGCTGGTTGGCATTAACCGAAGCGACAACCAAACCGACGGCTTACGATTAAGATGTACACATACCCAAAAAAAACAAAGGCAAACTTCCCTGTGTGTTTTACCCCTTTGCTGGCTTATCTATATGACCACCTGCAATGTCTGCTGCCATTTCGGATATCGTGCTAGGAGATACGCACAAACACACACACACACACACACACACACACACACATACCCGTTGCAGAATGTTATCTTACAGTAACCCTTTGCGCGAAAGGTCTATGCATTTCTAAGCTCTATGAATGAAGATATGATATTGGTAGTAATCCGTCCGCCCTCACGCCACCAGATTGGGATTGAAGCGTTCGGCCAGCGACCTCCAAAACTGTATCCGCTCCTGCATCGGATTCTCCACCACCTGCACCTGCTCGTTCAGGTCGAGGGCGCGCAGCACGAACGGTTCCCCGGCAGCGGTCGGTGGCAGCGGGTCCCACTGGAAGCCAACATCGTCACCCTCCGGCGTAGGCTGGCCGAACTTGGCAAAGTTGGTCCACAGACGGCAGAGCAACGTTCGAGCCCGATCCGCCACCGAGCCAGCCTCGACCGGGACAGTAATTTGACTGCCATTGAACAGATAGGATAGCTCGTCGGCATGGGCCGCTCCCGGTGTACCGTCCGGTACGCTGAACTGCTTGCGCAGCTGGTTCAGCTCGCTCTCGTACGAGAAGCGGTAGAAGTACAGTGGTGCCCTGGAAGCATACAGACAAAATAATAATATTTTAATAAGCTCAGCAAACAACAAATCGCCCCCCATGAGCGCTGCACTACATACTCCTGCTGGAAGCGCGAATGCAGCTCCGCCGCTGCGTACACCGGGAAGTAAAAGCCAACGTCTCCCACCAGATCGAGCAGGTGGCCCAGTCCATCCCGCTCGATCGGTTTGTCCTGGAAGTAGAACTGGCGTATCTCCTCGATCACGGCCGGCGCAAAGTCACGCGGTATGCCGAGATCGAGCGGCAGCAGGCTGGCCAGATTGGTCGTAACCTCGTCGAACCGCTGCTGCAGCAGTCCATAAAACACCAAACCCTCCCCACTGGTGACACCGTGAATCAGCGGCACATTGGTCACGTTCGGTTGCTTCAGCAGCTCCTCGCCACGCTGCGGAATGATTGCGTCCTCCGAGCTGGGATCCTCAATGCACGGAATGAACGGCGAAATGCAGTAGAGGCTGTTCTCCCACTCTTCGAACGCTTTCGTGGAGTTGGACACCAACTCTTCGGCCGATGCGTTTTGCAGCGTTGCTGAAAAAGCAAAACAAAACAAAAAAAAGGGAATATAAGCCACACTTTCTATAAGAGTCAACATTTTACAAAAGTGTCTCCCAAACTTACCCAAAACACCTGCATCGTCCTCGCCTTCGTAGCCCAACACGGCGGCCAGCTTGCGCGCCCTACCCTCCGGCTGGTACTGCAACCCCCAGGGACAAAACACCGATCCCGACTGGCAAATCGCTTTGTGGAAGTATTGGCGCGACTTCGGGCACAGATAGTGCCAGTTAACCGACGCACTGCCAGCACTCTCCCCAAACAGGGTCACGTTCGAGGGATCACCACCGAACCGTGCAATGTTCTCCTGCACCCAGCGCAGCGCCAACTGTTGATCCTTCAGCCCCTGGTTACCATGGATACCGACCGACGGTAGGGCAAGAAATCCAAGCGGCCCTAGCCGATAGTTCAGCGTCACCAAGACGACACCGTGCTGCAGCAGATAGTCCGGCCCGAAGAAGTCCGTATTGCCGCTGCCGGTGTAGTAGCCACCGCCGTGTATCCACACCATCACAGGTTTCAGCATGCCGAGCGCTTCGCCCGGACCGCTCGTCGTGTACACGTTCAGGTACAGACAGTCTTCAACGCCCGCGGGCCCCTCGGGAAGTGCCATAATCGCCAGACAGTGGCCACGCTCCGACCCGCACTGAAGCGGCTGCTCGTCGAACTGGTCCAGCGGAACGGGCGGCTTAAAGCGCAGCTCACCGACCGGCGGCTTGGCGTACGGGATGCCCTGGTAAGAGTAGTACTCCGATCCGTTCGGGAGTGGCTTCCGGCGGCCAACAATTTTCCCCGCCACTACATCCAACTCCACTGCGTCGGCAAACACTAGCGGTGGTCCGTTCGAGGCACCGCTTCCTTCCGGCTCGACGATGATCGGCACATCTTCTGCTGGAGGCTGTGAAAACACACAGAGCAGGCAAGTTATCAATGGTTACGTAATTGTGTTTGCTTTCTTTCGCTCTCTTCTCACACCGATTGTGGAGGCGGCGCGCCTTACCTGATAAGCGGTAGCCGGTGGCATACCGTTCGGATCCACAACCGACGGTGCCATAAAGTTCGGATCCACGACCGACGGTGCCATGAAGTTCGGATCCACGACCGACGGTGCCATGAAGCTCGGATCCACGACCGGCGGCTGGGCCGGATTCGTCTTGGCGACCGTCGGCGGAACGTACAGCTTGCGGATAACCATCCTGATCGGAAGTTTGCTGCGGACTGAGCCGGCCCACCCCAAACGGGCGCGCGCGTAGGCGATTAAAGCGTTTAGCGGTGGTTTGCTATCATCGAGCGCCGGGAGATAAGATTGCTGCAGTTATTTCTAGATTTAAACAAACGGCAAACACCGAAACTTCGCTCCACGCAGCTTTGAAGATGTTCCGCCCAAAGACCGCGGGACCAAACAATATCTAAACATTGGACAGGTAATGTTCATCGAAGAGTTGCAAAGAGTTCCCTGCAAGGACAACACTTATCTCTGAACGCTCGTTTTTTTTTATTAATATACAGTTACCTACATGTTTTGACTATAATTTTAGGAATCTCTGTCTCTACACCGTAAATGGCATTGCTATCAATTACGATAAAAGTTCTTATCGAAGGCGTTCGAAGAGTACGCTTACAGGCAGATTAACCAATCAAAAAATCTGATTACAGGGACATTAAATAATAACTGAGGTCGGTTCAGTAAGGTTTCAACACATTTCGGGTGTGGCCCTGATGATGTCTTTCTTCATCGCCTCACACTCTAATTGCTGGCAATCAGAATGTTTTCATAAATTTGATGATAAATCAGATCGGAATTGCTGTTCAATGATTTTATGGCATATCTACGGGTTTCACCCCCCTTCCGAGCAGGTCCCCATTATACTTTTTAAACAGGTCTCTCCAAAAACCGACACGATCAGCGAGGTGATTCGACATCATCCTCATGCCGCACTGGTGGTCTATGTTTAGTGCCGTTAAATTAAATGTTTCCGTGGTCGGTTGCTCCAACGGTGTCCATAACACCTCCTCAGAGTTCAACCGTGGCACTCCCCGGCGGGCAAAGCTAGTCCACAGGCGGCACATTGCCTTTCGTAACTTCCAGGCCGGCGAATCCTGCTCCACCGCATCCGTATGGAAGAAGCTCGCGCTGAACAGGTAGCACACGTCATCCGCATGGCTTGCGCCACGATATTCCGCTGGCACTTTCCACTGCTGGCGAAACTTGTTCAGCTCCGTCTCGGCGCCAAAATGGTAGAAAAAGATATCGCTGAGGAATGAATGTGTACGAAAGTGTCGAGTTAATCAATTTGAGCAGCGAGATAGCAATGTCTTACCTTTTGCTACGACGAAGATGCAGCTCTGCCGCCTGTACGGTCGGAATTAGGTACATGGTGTCGGTAAAAATGCGACTCAGCTCGAACTCTTTCTCCAGCGTCACCTCGGTCGTACCGCAGTAGAACGCTAAAATGCGATTGGCCACCTCCGATCGCTCGCCTGCCGGGACGTTCAGCAAATCCGGAATGAAGCGATCCTTATCGTCCCTGTACCGTTGCAGGTGCTGCCGGAAGGTGTTGATCTTGTACAGTGCCTCCTCGCTGACCACTCCCAGTATCATCGGCTTGCCCGGCCGGTTGAAGCTGCGCAGCAAATCAAACGCATTTTCCGTAACGATCGGATCGATCGCATCGGACGGCTCCACCACCGGCCGAAAGGCGTACACCGAGTCGAGCGTTTTCTCGTGTGCCGAGAGAGCCTCCTTTTGCGATTTGGCCAACTGCTCGGGTGCAACATTCAAAAGAGTATCTGTTAAAATGCAATTATAACGAGAAAAAAAGGTTTTAGTTAATAAGAAAGCTCAAATTAAATATCAAATCAATCATACTCAACACTTGGCGATCGGAAGCATCGGGCGGACACCCGAAATGCTCCGCCAGACGGCGCGCTTTCTGCTCCGGATGCTTCTGAAAGGTGATCGACGCAGTCGCCACCCCGGACTGGCATATGAGCTTGTGGAACAGCTGGTACGTTCCCACCGAAAGGTAATGTAGATGGGCCGAAACGCCACCGGCACTCTCCCCGAACAGTGTCACATTGTGCGCGTCCCCTCCGAACCGGCCAATGTTTGCCCTCACCCACTGCAACGCCAGCCGCTGATCCTTCAGTCCCATATTGCCGTAAATGCCTGCCGACGGTAGGCACAGGAATCCGGCCGGTCCGAGCCGATAGTTTACCGTCACGACGACGGCGGGCCCCATCGCCACCAACCACTCGGGATGGTAAATGGACGAGTCGCCACTACCGGTGCAGAAGGCGCCACCGTGCAGCCACACCATTACGGGCAGATCGGAGGAACCGTCCAAAGGGGTTGGGTTTTTCGGTGTGTAAACATTCAAATACAAACAGTCTTCGGAGGCGAGGGGCGGGTTCGGTGGAAGGTAGCTGCTGGCCAAACTCACCGCACGCTCTCGCGTACAGTCCAGCACGACTTGCCCGTCGTCCGAGTGGTGTGTTAGCGGCTGTGGCGGTTGAAAGCGTAACGGTCCGACGGGCGGGACAGCATACGGGATGCCTTTGAAGGTGTAGCATGGGCCGGAACCATCGGGAAGGGGTGTTACCGTGCCACGGATGGGGCCGGATGTTATATTCACGTTGCAGGAGGATGCTTCAGCCATTTGGTTAACTGTAAAAGAAAAGAAAGAGAGCGAAAAGAGACAGACATTAGGAATTTGCAAATAAACGGCCAAACGTCCAGCGTTCAATCTTGCTCTGTGGATGCAGCAAATTTTCGGGAGGTCAAGCACAAGGTTACGGCGAAGGCTCGTCGAACAAATTACCGCCAATCGCAGTTCGTTAGCGATGCTGACCGGCCGAAAATCACGGTCACACACAGAAGATGCAAGCGCCGTGCTCGCTGTATGCCGTCCGTTCCGATTATCTCGCAAATTCATTCCAGTTTCTCTACATGCGTGTGTATGTGTGAGTACCAACCGCTCGAGCTTCATCGGACAGCCGTGGTGGGGAGATACATCTTCTGCCGATAAGCGCACCAAGCTCAGTTTGCATTGCGTTATTGCACGATCAACACATCGCTGCACAGTAAACAGTACTCCCTCTACCACCCACCACCAGAGCAAACGGCGTTATCGGACACCGACCACAGATCACAGCATGACAGAGAGCAAGATAACCGTCTCGATTCGTCCCGGCAACATTGTGGGCCTGAAGCGCGCCCTACCCAACGGGACCGATTGGTACGTTTTCAAGGGAATCCCGTACGCCCAGCCTCCGGTCGGATCGCTCCGTTTCAAGCCCCCGGTACCGCTGGACACTCTCCCGACGAGCCCGCTGGAATGCTTCGTCGACGGGCCGAGCTGCTACTCGGAAGATGTGCGCTTCCAGCGGATGTCCGAAGACTGTCTCTACCTGAACGTGTACAGCCCACAGCTGCAGCCGAAAACCCCCCTGCCGGTCATGGTGTGGATACACGGCGGTGGGTTCTACACCGGAACTGGTGATTCCTCCCTCTACGAACCACCGTACCTGGTGCAGCAGGGTGCCGTTGTCGTGTGCATCAACTATCGGCTCGGGCCGCTCGGATTTCTCTCCCTCCCATCGGTCGGTATCGAGGGCAACATGGGCCTGAAGGACCAGCGGATGAGTCTGCGCTGGGTGCGGGACAACATTGCCCAGTTCGGGGGCGATCCGCACAATGTGACGCTGTTTGGCGAAAGTGCCGGCGGTGCCTCGGTCCATCTGCACTATCTGAGTGAGGCGTCGCGGGCGTATTTCCATCGTGCGATCGCTCAAAGTGGTACCGCGTTTAACGAGTGGCTGTGGCAGCGCGAACCGGCCGACCGGGCACGCAAACTGGCCCGCCTGCTCGGTGGCGAGGAGTCCGACACGGACGAAGCGGTGCTTGCCACGCTGATGGGTGCGAATGCGGAACGGATGACGGCACTGCAGAACCAGTGCATGAGCGATCGGGACCAAACGATGTTGGTACGGTTCCCCTTCACGCCCGTGATTGAGCGGGTGGGTGCGGTCGATGCGATCATTACGGAACATCCGGCCCGTGCGGCGGAGAAGACGTTCGCGAAGCCGATTCCGCTCATGCTGGGAAGTACCAACGACGAGGGATTAGTGCTGTGGGAGTTTGTGAAGGAAAAGCTGCCCCTGTTCCAAACCGACCCGACGAGGCTGATCCCAGCCACGCTCGCTGTGGGCAGCGAGGACCAGGAGCGGAGCGCGTGTGAAGCGATTCAGAAGTTTTTCTTCCAACATCGCCCAATTGCGGAGGAAACCATGCGCACGATTACCACGGCATTGGGTGACAATTTTAACACGCTGCCGGGATACATTGCGGCGGAACTGCACGCCCGATTCCAGAGGTAAAACGGGACCGGCCGGCTGTAAGCTCCCTTGATTGATTTAAATTGATCGTTTGCGTTTTGCGTCTTCCCAATTCTAGCGCTCCACTGTACATGTACATCTTTTCGCACATGGGCGCGCTGAACAAGTATCGTGAGGAATACAAGGTCCCGCCGGAGGAGGTCGGTGCGTGCCATGCGGATGAGCTGTACTATCTGTTCAGGTTCGCTGTTTGATGTGCCCTTTTTTTTGTTTTCGCGCAAAATTTGTTCTCAATTAAGCGTTTTTTTTCTTCTTCTTTTGCTGTAGCTCTTCCCTGTACAACACGGCCGCAGTGCAGGACCACACCGAGAGCGGCAGGTTCCGGGAGTACTGCTGCAACCTGTGGGTTAACTTTGCCCGCTTTGGCAATCCACACGCAACGCTCGTCGACTGGACGCCGGTCGAACGGCCGGCAGAGGGAGCCGAGGACAGTTTCTATCCAGCGGCAATGAATTTGAAGAACATTGGGGATTGTACAATGACCACCGAGTTCTTCTACGAGCGGTTCCAGTTTTGGAAGGACCTTTACCGCAAGTACAACGGTTCGCATCTGCTGCCAAAGGTGGAGTAACGGCTTCGGATCGTGGCGCCTTCTTCGACGATGATGAATTCATGTAAACTGTCCCGCTTTTTATTAAACTGTGCAATGATGTATTCCCTCAACCGAGCAATAAGTCCAGCGTGTGTGTGTGGTGCGCTTTATAGCTTCACTTTGAGGAAATCATCATTCCATCGCTTGTAAACAGTGCGCCAAAAATCGATTCGCTCCTTTGCCGGGTCGGTGATAATTTTCGGGTCTGCCGCTATATCTAAACACTGCAACCGGAACGATTCGCTGGCAGCGCTTGGGGCGATTTTGTCTACCGGCTGCCAGCGGAAGGGAAGACTCTCATCGTTGGCCGGTGTCGGATGGCCATGCTTGGCAAAGTTGGTCCACAGCCGACACATGAGCTGCCGAACGCGACCCGCCTCCGTGTCCGGTTTGACGTCATAATTTGCCAGTCTCATCCTACAAATGCAGAAAACACAAAATGCCTGTTATCTTTCAGTGGTTCGGCGGAATAAGCTAGCTTCGAACTTACAGGAACAGGTACGACAGCTCGTCCGCATGGCACGCGCCGGGAATGGACAGCTGCAGCAGCTTTTTGTACATATTGAGCTCGCCGTCATAACTAAACTGGTAGTAAAACATGGGCGAGTTCGGTTGATAGCGCGCGTGCAGCTCCGCACACGTGTTCGCCAGTATCCCGAAGTGATAATCCGTCATCAAATCGGCCAGCTGGTTCGCCGTTTCCTTCGTAACGCCCTGCGCACCACAGTAGAACTGTTTCACCTCGCTCGCCAGCTGCTCGCAGGCGGCACTGCCCGGCGCCACGTTAACCGTGCGCGGAATCATCCGTGCCATATCGTTATCATACAGGTCGAGCTTTTTGATCGCATCCATCATCATGATGGTGCCCTCGCGGTCATTGTTTCCGAAAATGATTGGCATCGTGCCGGTACGATCGCGCTGCTGCATCGCCACGAACGGATGCACCGGCACGACAGTGTCCGGACCCGGTTCACCCTCCTCCACCACCGGTTTAAAAGGCATTGGCAGACCACGCCGTTTCTCGTCGGCCGACAGTGTGTGCAGCATTAGCCCCATCAGCTGGGCCTTGTCCGCGGCCAACAGCGTCCGGTACACCTGCTCGTCCGTCTTTGCGTCGGGATCGATGTGCCGGGCCAGCGACCGGGTACGGTTGATCGAATCGCGCTGCATCACCCACTCCATGACGGAGGCCCCACTCTGACAGATCGCCCGGTGGAAGTACTGCCGCGAAACGGGCGACAGCATGTGCAGATGGACGGAGGCAGCACCGGCACTCTCGCCGAACAGGGTCACATTGTGCGGATCGCCGTTAAATGCGGCAATGTTCTGCTGCACCCAGCGCAGCACCGCCAGCTGATCCTTGAGGCCCGCGTTGCCCTCAATGCCCTGGCTGGGCAGATGCAGAAAGCCAAGCGCACCGAGCCGATAGTTTAGCGTGACCACAATCACCTCCTCCTGGAGCAGGTATTCGGGCGAGTAGCTAAAAGTAAATCGATTATCTGTTAGTGGGCTTACGCGAGACGGCGTTGATCAGTCAATCGTAGCGTAATCCTACCAATCGCCATTGCCACTGCCAAACAGAAACGCTCCACCGTGAATGAATACCATCACCGGCAGCGGTTGGCCAGCCTTTTCCCCGGCTCCGGGCGTGTACACGTTCAGATGCAGACAGTCTTCCGATCCTTCCAGCTCCTGGGTGAACATGTTTCTGCTAAAGCAAACGTCCCGCTCGACACTGCAGTCCAGCACCGGGTAGGGGAATCGGTCCAGCGGCTGCGGGGCCCGGAAGCGCAGCTCACCGACCGGTGGCTTCGCGTACGGGATGCCCCGGAAGGCACAGAAAACGCCCCCATTCGGGAGCTGCTCCTTCACGCCACTCACCGTACCTTGGTGGACCTTTACGTTCACCCGATCGATGTTACGCATCTGTGAATTTTAGCAAATAATTGTGCGGTAAGAGCAAATGAGCCGGATTAGTGAAAAACTATTCAATTTGGAACAAGCAATGTGCCGCGTTTCGTACTGTTGACTTGACTTATTGACGCACGCAAGTACCACAAGCTGCTGAACTGCCGATTTGCCACAAACAACAGTCCGCAGGGGTGCCAACAACCCGTCCTATCGGACAATAAACCACGCAACCCGCAGATAAAGCCACGGACGATTAAATGTGCCAACTCATGAACTGTAGCTTCTAATCGACAATCTTACCCACTCGTGATATGTTAACGCGCTACATTAGCGGGGTGGGAGGCAGCTACATGTACGAAGGTCAAAAATGAAAAGAAGGGATGGAGGTCTCACACACGCACGCAATACTTGCCCATCGGACGCTGGAAGCGAGAGGAACTTGGGCCGAGCATAGACGTTTGGAGCCGAATAGTTGTGCACACTTGAGCATGATTATGTTTACAAGCTAAAACTATTACTATTAGCTCACACTTTTCTCTTGTCCTTCCTTGTGCAGCGAACCCGGTGGCGTTTGTGGGGAATTTATCTACTTAAAATGCGATCGTAAATTAGCTAAAAATAATGAAAACAGCTGCTTTGTGCACCAGGCACGATGTAAACAAACCTGCGAACTGTCAAACTGATAACGAATGTCAAAGTCATCGAGCAAAGCAGGGGCAGTGGGATTTTTGAATATTCCAATTGGAATTTCAATGGTGCATTTTATTCGTTTTGGCGGTTGGTTTAAACTTTGAATTCTTGAGTCGGTTTGCTGTAATATTCGTTTATTTCCTAAAAATAATATATATAATAAAATTGATTTCAAATGTAAGTGTTAACAAATGCGATAGAGTAATCATAAGTTATTTATAGAGTTATCCTAAATTGAAAAAAATACGATTCAAGCCTATGTAAGCCTAGCCACGTGGTTCCGCACGTGTCTCCCGAAGACCTAGATAATATGTGCAATGGCGGCCGTGCAAGGAGAAGAAGCACGACCAAATTGCTAGTTTTAGTGTTGGACCAAGATCAGAAACACTAGGAACCTACAAAGGTGTTAAAATATACTTCGAATCAACCAAAAAGATAACTTAAACCTGATTTACATGTTTCCAATGTTTGCAATCTGCAGCACGAATGAACTGCAATCAATGGATCGTGCAATCACACACACACGCACGAATGATGAATAAATGCACCAATGCATGATTTTGTTCACGCATCGAACTTAGAAGGATACCGCGTGCAGACATCTTCCATGGTCGATCATGCAAGGTAAAATAAAGCCAGAATTGATACAAAACCAACCAAAGCAGGCTGGTTTAACATGTGCTCATACTCACCCCGTGCGGTACCGTTGCTATGTGGTCCATTCTGAAGCTATCCTCCAGTCTACCACTTGTTGGCAGTGTTCTACCCTGTTTGAGGAGACGCGTGAGTATCCCACACGATACTAAAACCTTATTCTAAATCTGTTATTAATCTTTATCCTTTTACTTACAGCTAAGCAGCATAAACCGTTTGAATGTTGACCTGCACTGTGGAACCGTGTGTGGGATTGTTGAGAAGCTGCCGGATGGGAATGATTTCTACGCGTTCCGTGGAATACCGTACGCCGAGTCCCCGGTCGGTGAGAATCGCTTCCAGCCTCCAGTTCCGGTGACGAAGTTCGTAACGCCCGTGCTGGACTGCAGCACGGAACGGGACACCTGTGTGGCGAAAAATCCCTTCAACCAGCAATGGCAAGGCTCGGAAAACTGTCTACATCTGAACGTGTACACGCCGCAGATGAACCGGCCCGATGCACCCCTTCCGGTGATGGTATTTATCCACGGCGGAGCGTTCAAGTATGGCAGTGGAAATAGCGATTGGTAAGAACTTCGCTTCGCGGGGCCCTTTGCATCGCAGTTTACTTTGATTGGGAACGGTTTTTATTTCTCAGTTACTCACCAGAATATTTGCTCGAGCAAAATGTGGTCGTCGTAACGTTCAACTATCGGCTCGGTCCGCTCGGCTTTCTGCATCTGCCGTCGCAGGGCATCGAGGGTAATGCGGCGCTTCACGATCAGCTGCTCGTCCTACGCTGGGTTGCTGACAACATCGCTCACTTCAACGGTGATCCGCACAATGTGACGCTGTTTGGTGAAAGTGCCGGCGCCGTATCGGTCCACCTGCATCTTCTGTCGCCCCTGTCCACACCGTTCTTCCACAAAGCGATCTGCGAGAGCAGCGTGGCGCTAGCAGATTATGCCGTACCGAACGATACGCTTGGGAATTCGCGACGCCTTGCGCAGCTGCTCAATCCTTCCGCCCACAGTGATGCAGAGATGGTGGAAACGTTGCGATCGGCACCAGCACAGCGGTTGGCCGAGCTTTGCGATCAAACGGCAATCGGGGAGGAAAAGCGTGGGTCCATCATAATGCCATTCCGACCGGTGGTGGACCAGTCGGCGAAGGAACCAATCGTTCCGTTGCATCCTATTAAAGCGTTGGGCATTGATGGTCGCATTCCTGCCATACCGCTGCTGCTCGGTTACAACAACCGGGAAGGAGGTTCGTTTCTAACGCACATCCTAAAGCACCCCGAGCTCTACCGAGCAGACCTGGAGCGGATCATTCCGCGCACGATCGGTGTAACGCATGGCACGCCGGAAGCGAAAGAGCTGGCCCGTGCGATCGAAGCGTTCTACTTCGGCCCGGAAGGCCTCTCACATCGCAAGGTAAACGAATGTGCCGATCTGATGTCGGACTTTAGCTTTACGATCCTGATGAGGGTGACGGCGGAGATGCATGCCCGGTACCAGCACCGGTCGCAACTGTTCTTCTATCGGTTCGAGTACGATGGAGAGTTGAACCAGTACAAGAAGTTTCTGCCCTTCCCGATTGCCGGAGCCTACCATGCCGACGAGCTGGGATATCTGTTTCGGTAAGTGTTGTTTTGGATTGTTTGCAAACATGTTCAAGTATTTACCTTCCGGTCACTTTCTGATGCGGTAGTATGCGAATGCGGCCGAAAGAGGTACAGCCACAGTCGGTCGAAGCACGTGTACGCCGGTTCATGTGCCGGATGTGGACCAACTTTGCCCGGTACGGCAATCCGACACCGCCGCACGATGAGTCGCTCCGTTTCGGCTGGACGCCAGTGCCAACGCTCGAACCGGACTCCACTGCACCGTTCCACCTGCCGTACCTGCGCATCAACGGCGAACCGGAGATGGCGCTCGATCCGGACAAGGAAAGGATAGACTTTTGGCGGCAAATTTATGACAAATTCAATGGAGGATTCCATAAACCCGTCGCTAAGCTTTAGAATCGTTTATTCCAGCCCTTATTTATGACTTAACCCCCCGATTTGTTCTGCCTAATTTGCTTATCAGCAATTTGTCAACACTTCAAAACAATTACTCTACCCCGCACGGAACAAAAAATCCAATTTTCGGGCCTGTCAAACAAAGGGTAACCAACCGTAACGCTTCCGCTGGTGCGCACTATCGCTCCGTGCCGTCCGCGGTCAAGTGCGCTCGCGTGCCCCAGTCCGGGCGCTTATCAGTACGAGCCCTCACGTTGCCCTACATTTGTTGCGCGAATGTGTGCGAAAAGTAAACGCAAATCGAACTCTAACGGTGTTAGTGGTGGTAGTGTTGTTGTTTGTGACCGTCTTACTGCTGCCCTCTATCATGGTTTTGTTTATTCTGCTCGCCCCACATGCCGCTTCACTTCCTTCGATGCACTTTAGTCGCTTCCTACTACTTAATCGCGGCCGAACTTGTGCGTGTTGACCGGCTTGTCTACACGCACGATCCGCTCGCCTGCCACAAAGTACCCCTCGTACTCGACCGTCTCGGGCGTCGTGTCGATATGGTAGTGGCCACCATGGCCGTGCGTGGAAAAGCTGTGGAAATGCTGCAGCCGCAGATCCAGCTCGCACTCGTTCGTGACCAGCGTGCCGACGTTCACGAGCGGCGCCGGCATGTCGTAAAAGTTGAGCCACTCGTTCAGCTGCTCCTCCGTGTGGATCGGCTTGGTTGAGAACGGTGACATGACGTGCTGCTTCGCTTTGCCCTCCCGCAGCAGAAAGACACCGCCCAGCCCTACCGCCCGTTCGCCGTACCGATCGTCCAGACAGGTGCGAATGCTCGCAATGAAGTCCTTGTTGCCGGTGCGCTTTGTGCAGCTTACCTTCAGCACGGGCCCAGCGTTTCCCTCCGCAACGAGCAGATTGGCCAGCAGCGCACAGCGCGTCTCGGTGCTGGGGATTTTGCGCACCACAACCTCCCGCTCGGCCGTCACCATTGCCAGGTGGCTTTCACTCACGACCGTGCCCGGGGGGCTGTAGCGCAGGTTGAACATGCCCTCGCAGTTCGAGCTGACCAGCGGGAACGGGCCGGCACCGGCACCGATGACAATGAACGGCTTCTCTTCGCCATGCAGGGCGCGTTTGGTGACGGACACGAGATCGTACAGCTTGGTACGATCGACCACGGGCAGTAGGTACGGTGGTCCACCGATTTCAATCAGCGCGGGCGTTCCGTTTAAACCTAAAAGAGTAGGAAATTGTAGCAAAATGCTGCCCGGGCAGGCTGAGCTGCAAAAGTGAACGTACCAGATCCGGCCAGATGGAAGGGCGCCTTGCTTAAATCCGGACACTCTACCACTTCCACGCTAACCGTTGCGAAACAGGAGCCGAGTCCAGCGGCAAGCACTGAAAGAAAGAAAAAAGTTGCTCGTCAGATTGTTAATGTATTGCTTTGTAGCTCCACTCCACACTTACCATCGCGCAATTCCGTCAGGGACGGTGTGTGCAGCGGCTTCTCTTCGAACAGTAGCTTGGCCGTATCGAGACTCTCCATCGTGCAATGCGAGCGAAATGTCTTTCCGTGTCCGTGCTGTGCAACCGATCGTTGCGGAATGTGACCTCCCACCCAGTGTTGGTTTGGGACCAAGTGGCCTGCCCGCGAGGAAACCGCGGACGCGATCGCGAGCGCGTGTTTATTCACTCGTTCTGCTTCTTATTCCAATTCCCCTCATACACATGCACCAACCGCGAATGACCTGACGACGACATTGCCCGACATGGGGTGGCAAACCCACAACCCCTTCCAACTGCACCGCCTGTATCAGTGTGTGTAAACAATCACAACAATCCTCAGCAAAGTAGCAAAGCGGGTTTTATCTTCCAGTGCCCCTTCCCCTAGGGTGAAAAAGGGCCTTATCGCGTACCGCAAATATTGGAAGTACCGCGATAAACTGACACTGACCACAGTGGACAAGAGATAAATGACTTTACACTTTAGTGGAGTGGTGTTTCAATAAGACCGTGTCTGAGAACGAACCATTCCCTGCCGATCAGATGGTTTTTATGTTTGTGTTGCGCTTTCACCGTACGCAACATAAGCGCAGGTGCGAACGGTGGCGCGAAACGCAATGAAAGGCACAGGCGAGTGTGCCCGTTGCCCGTACACCAATACACAGGCAAGCGATGGAGGGTTTTAAAATGTTTCAATGAGAAGCATTCTCACCTGAGAGGGAGCGGGAGAGTAGAAATGCAACGGATGTGATCGCACACCAGGGGTGCTGTAGCTACGGTGAACTAACACTACAATTAGAATTATAAAAATATTTAAAAACATGTTATAAAGGCAATTTTATTTTGGATTTAGTGCTATTAAACGTGTTTTAATAATTTTTGTTTTTTTTTATGATTATTCGGATCATTCCAAGAACATTGCGCAAAATACAAAGTGGAAAGAGAAAGGTAAACAGCAATAGAGAAAGAAGACAAAATTTACCTTAGCTACGATTACAAACACGAGAGAGCGCAATCTAGAGCGTAAGGTATGAGAGAGTTAGTGAAAATAATGCTCTCAAAATGCGGCTAAGTGACGAGCATTACATTTTCATAGCCAAAAGTAAGTGACTTCAATACAAAAACGAGTAAAAAACGAGTAATAATAATAAAAATTATTTAAAAAAAAATAGATACATTTATACGAGTAGCAGGTTCTGTAAAAGGATAAGCACAAAATTAGAATCCGATGACGATAATCTGATCAGTTTTTTTTTTTTAATTAAATTAGGAATGGGAAAAAATGAAGTTTTCGTCGGGATCGATTCCGGCTGGCTCCAAAGTTCTCTGGAACCGATTCCGGATAGTAGGTCCGTAATCAGTTTCCGGAATCGGCTCGGGAACTAGCTCTGGAAGCTCGGTTCCGGAATAGGAATTTGCTCTGAAATCAGAATCGGCTTCGAAACCGGAGTTGGTTTTGGCATCTCCATAAGAATAAGCGCTTGGGTCCAATGATGCTACTTAGCCGCATAGAATCAAAATTTACTTGTAGACGATCCATTCAAATGGACATTCCCGAACTGATTTCACTTCTGATATTTCTTCTTTCGATTCAAGAACTGATTCTCATCCTTCTCATCATATTTCATTTCTGGAGACAATCCTGATTCCGTTACCGGAGCAAATTACAATACCCAGATCGATTCAGATTTCGCAGCCGATTCTGATTCCAGATGCGACTCCGGAATCGGATACGGATTCAACTCCGAAATCGGATACGAAATTGGAATCGATTCCAGCATCGGAATCGGCTCCGGAATTGAATTCAAACACGAAATCGGAATCGAGTAGGTCCGATTCCGGGCTCCCACCAATACATTAAATCATAAAGAGGTGTATTGATTACGGTAAATTGGAATCCAAAAAAAAAGATTAAACGATCGAACATCACTAAAATGCCGTATTGTGTTGGAAACTACTTCTACAAAGTGGCATACATTACTGGTAGTCTTCGGATCAGTTCTAGCGTACCAATTATTCTGACCATTTTTTATGCCATTTTAGCAGTTTATTGTTACGGTACTTTCATGCTTAGATGCAATTGGAATTCATTAACCCTTTTTGTTTTGTTTTTTTTGTGTTTTTGTTTTTCGCGTTGCGCTCGCTTACGTTACGTTGTCAACAATTGAAAGTCTAATGGAAAGAATGGGAAATCGAACGATTAATAGTAGTAATTAGATTGATTGCGTTGTTTTTTTTTCTTTTTCATCACGCGTGTTGTCCTTTAACAAATGTGGCGCAGTGCCCAGTGCGGGCAACTGCTGCGGGGAGAGAGGTTTGATAGGTTGGTGGTTGTATAGGAACAGCATCAGGTGGCACGCACCCCGCGCTCACACTAGGGAGTAGGGGAGGAAGTAAAAGGTTTGTCTTTTACGCGCAACGGAACATAATTACACCCGTGACGGCACACGTGAACGGTTCCACACTTTACATCACCGAACGCGTGTGCCCAGAGCACGTGCACATTTTCCTTCCTGTTTTTTTAATGCTTTGTTAGGAATGGCCATTTCGAGACATTAATTACACATTCAACACATTCGATCCGGTCCCGTACCCAATCGCGCTACACCGAAAACACCGGACTAGCAGTGTATATCGCAGACTCTTGTTTCTTTTGCTACAATTTTGTGTCCTTTTGTGTCCCCCCATACCGAGCATCTCGGTACTCTGAAGGGTGTTCCCTATACATACTGTTGCTGCTGCTGCTGCAGTCCTTTACCCTCTACTACGACCGATTTTGACTGATTAAGCAAGGATTACTTGTGGGACAGGCCGATCAGTTCGGTTGCAGTACTACTGCGCTTTGCTGGCGCATTTTATCCTAGATTAACTAGATCACATTATTTTTCGTTTTTTCGCTCAGAGTATGAGTGTGTGTGTGTGTCTATGATGTTGCGGGGATTTTTTGTTCTATAGTGTCTTAATGTTTACTATTATTTGTCAAATTGCGTGTACACACACCTTCGCCAGGTTTTGCCTTCAACGGCACCAGGGCGTAACCAAGACAGCGATAAACAAATACTCATATCATAGATGTGTATGTTGTACAACTACCATAAAATACCTCTTTCAATCAGGACAAGAAAGGAAGAAGGGAAAGCGTTGTTTAAAACATAATAAATAGCTAACCAAAAACAAAATAATAAACACACTTTGGTGTAGGTGTACGAGAAGCTGTAAGAGAAATTAAAACTCGAAAGTTAAATCAGCTGCCCCATTGGAACCATTTGGCCTAACCAAATACCCTGAGACGATTTTCGGGACGAGGTGTCTCTGTGTGTGTGTGTGAGTGTGGCAAACCCGCATTTAGGCTCGGAAGAATCGCACCACCCGCACTATATACTGGCGGCAAATGGGACACTCGCTCAGCACCTTGCCGCACGCGGTACAGGTCGTCATGTGGCCGCACTCCAGTATCACACACTCGATGGGTGCATCCATGCAAATTTTGCACAAATCGTCCGATGGAAGTTTTTCGATTGCTGCAATAGTAGGAAAGGGGTTGTATAGAGTACCGAGCAAAGGCACCGCCAAAGTCAGCCATCGGACTTACATGGGATTGATTTATAATCACGCCACAACCGTAGCACCCGTTCCTTTAGTTCGGCCTTCTCGCAGCATCCCTTAAAGTCGACCCGGTTTACCATTAGGATGCCCTTGAGCTGCTTCACCGACAGCACGTCCAGATCCGCACTGAAATTGTGGCAAAAGGAACATGATTTTCGTTACTAATCAGTTCAAATGTTTATTGTCCGTTATCAGCTTACCTTTCCTTAATGTCGCTCAGCTTGATCTGCTTCATGTTGACCAGATCGAGGTTGCCGGACGAGTACAGGTTGGTACAGAGGGGCAAATCTTCCGGTGGTTTCGGGATGCTCTGTCCCGCCTGTATCCCGTGCGCACCAGTTCGCGATCCGGACGCCGCCCCTTCGCCGGCCGCCTCGTCGCCCATGCTAACGCTAGCCTCCTCGGTGATGGACTCGGAATCGGTCAGATCGAACGAGCCCTTGCTCCGCCGCTCAAGATAGTTCAGGAACGCTTCCAGCTTGCGGCGCTTTTCCACCTCCGAAACGGTGGCCGCATCGAGCTGCTTGCGGAACTTTTTCAACTTTCTGCGGATGCCGTTGCGCCGCTTGCCGCAGCGGAAACACATACCGTGCGTCGTGCCAGTGTGGTTGGCCGGGTGACTAGAGGTTGGAATTGCATCGCTGCTGACCGTGGCGGCACGCAGAGCCGCCGTCTGCCGATCGTTGGTCGGTTCCGGACGCGACGGCACGCGACACTCCGCCAGTAGGTAGCTGTCCGAGCGACAGCGCGTTATGGCCGGCCCGACCGTTGAGCCGGCGGAAGGACTGTGGCCGAGGACGGGCACCGAGGGCAGCGGGTTTGGTTTAGTTTCCACCGAATGGCTGATACTGTCGCTGCTCTCCTCGTCCGCTTCGTTGGTCGTAACCGTGGTGGTTTCGTTCGTTGCATCGGTCATCGGCAGATCGCTGTGGGTGGCCGCTTCCAGTGTACCGCCCGCACCATCACCACCGCCACCTTCCCCAGCGTCACCATCAGCACCAGCACAGTTCGCTTCTGAGGTATTGATGATTTGCCACTGGTCGGTGTCGTCGGTAGACGCTACCGTCGTGCCCAGTGCATCAGTCTCGGTCGTGGCCGCTAGCGTGGCATCCTGCGCAATCGCATGGTCCGCATTGCTGCTGCTACCCTCCCCGTCGGCCAGCAGATCGTCGAACGACGACGAGGGCGTTTGGCTGCGCGTGACCACCTTCGGGGGCGTACCGGCCGACGTGTCTGCGCTTGGTCCAGCCTGCACGGGCGACAGCAGATTGGAATGGGAATGGTTTCGGCGGGCCTGCTTCGACCGCTGCGGCACATCTGGTTCGCTCTCTCCACCTGCCTCCTGCTGCTTCGTCACTGCACCGTCCCTTTCCTCGTCCTCGTCGTCGGTGCAGCACTCGCACCCGTTTTCGCCCGGTTCCAGCGCCAGTATGCTCTCGATGCGATCGTCCAGCGTGGCCAGCGTTTGCCCCTGCACGGCTGACGGTTGCTGTTCGGCAAGCAGCGGCGCGGACGCTTCCCGGCTGGGCGTTGAAAACGAAGACGAAGCGGCACTGGTATCGGCCCCACCGGTGGTTCCACTGCTGGCGCTGCTAAAGTGTGCCGACCGTTCCATCGAACCCGAATCGTACTGCTCGGGTTCCGCCCTTCGGTGGCCGTTCTCGTTGGAGGGAGAGGGATGGGTATGGTAGCCGGTGCCGCCGTTCGACGGCCGCTCACTAGGATCGACGGAATGGTACACATTGTTGCTGCCGAACCGTGGCTGGGTAAAGATGTGCCGCTGCTCTTCCTGCGTTGCGAACCCGCTGCTTGCCCGGCCCGCTTCCGGAGCGTCTGCGAAACGACAGAAACAACCCGTCGGTGTCATATTGCAGTGCTAGCATACGCCTGACGCACTTACCTCCGTTGATTTTCTCCGAAAAGGTAGAGAACAAATTCTGGCAGGTGTTTTTGATCTGATCGAACGTGTTGGTACAGTTTTTGGTGCCATTCCGATAGAAGCTGCCGTACCGGGATGAGCCACCGGATGCCGACTCCGTGTTGGACGAGGTGGCACTGAAGCTGCCGGGCGTGCGGGGCGAGCTGCCGCCAGAGTTTACATGAGCAATCACCAGATTTATCAGGTCGTCTTTTTCTGAAACAAAGAAATCAAATAAATGCGTCATTGAATGCAATATCAGAGGTACGCAGTTGCTGCAGCCCGTGCCCTGCCTGCTTACCGACGCAACCGGACGTGGAAATGTGCTTCGACTGCAGGTAAAAGATAAGATCCTTCACTTTTAGCTGGGCCAGATCGATGCGCGATAGAGGCCGCTTGGTGAAGATGGTACAGTTCGGGCAGAGGAACCGCTCCTGCCGCTTCGACAGGCAGTTCCGGCAGAACAGTCGGTGACACTCATAGCAGGACTTTTTGCGCGTTATGATGCCGAACTTCACATTGCACTTTTCGCAGGGCATCGCGTGTTCGGGTGCGCGGCACCGTCGTTGCCAGCGGTCGCGGTGCTTTTCCTTCGCTCGATCGGCAGCAAACGACGGCTAGTGCGACGACGGAAGGAAACGGAAACGAACGCCACCATTGACGCACGGGCAAGCTGGAGAGATTGCGACTACTTCCCTCGAGCCCTGCTGCCACACACTTGCTGGCACCACGGGCACAGAGAGTGTGTGTGTGTGTGTGCGCCGTGTGGAGAATGATTTGCGGGACGGGATGGTTCTGGGCGTAGTGTTTACGAGGGGAATGCAGCCTTTCCCTTCTCGACGGAACAAGCGATTGTGGCACGGGCACTACTGAGGTGGTAGTGTGATGAGGCAAACATCGCTAAATATTTCACAATGCCATACGCAGGGGGCAGAGCTATTCGCTGACCAATCTTTATTTTTTTCGCTAACTTTTGTTTTGTTGACAGTTCCTCAGATAAGGCAAGTTTGTGTTTGTGTTGGATTGCGTTTGACCATTGGACCAGTGTGGCCAGATTATTTTGGCGGTTTTCGGTAGGCGCATCAAAATTTTATCGGTAGTTTTCGGTAGGTTAAAACTCGAAACTTTCATCTCACGAGAACATGCATGTTTAGGATATTTATTAGTTCAGCGGTTACACAAATGACGATTTTGACGAAGTGCCACAAATCCACTAAACGACCACTAAACGCCTACTAAACGACTCAAGCTCTCTACCTAAACGGAATATAGAAAGACTTCGTTGAGCAGACGGCAAACGACTCATGCATTCTAAAAATAGCGAAAAAGCTGGTGGCGCTCTCTGTTGGTGGGATACCCCAACCAGTTGAGCTTCATCGCTTGGAGGAGAGCTTTCTCATTTCCTCTGTACTGTTGTATGGTTTCGCATTGAAGTTATGCATCGCTAGAACTAGAATGGCGATACAATTGTTTAAATACTAAACTCCAACGGAAACCACCAGCACTGAAGCAAGTGAGATTTGAGTAATGGTCGTTGGTGTTGATACCCACGTATCTGACCACACGACCATTCATATAGATTTTTGCTCAGAAAGTTAGAAGACTATATAGGTCATGATAAGATGAAACTTGTCGAAACACATTTCAAGAAAAGGATAGCAATATAATGATGAGTTGTAATACGCCATCTATTGATGAAACCAATGAAGCTGTGGAGCTTTCATTTTTTTTTCTATGGATATTCAATTTTCCAGTCTTTTAAGCTTCATCTGTGGCGCTTGGGATATGAAAAATCGGTAGGAATACAGATAAATCGGTATTTCTGGTCACTCTGCATTGGACACATGTCGCACCGCGCAGGACAACGGAATTTGACATTTGAAGAGAAATATTCGTCGAATGCGGAACAAATTGAACTGGCTCGACAAGTTTGCGCTCTTTATTACGGAGTTAACCACGAAAGCATCTTTTATTACGTGAATAAATGGTTTTATTGTATGCGGGACAATATTAGCGTTTAAATTGCATCATGTAAGTATCTAATTTAAACAAACTATTCAGTACGTTCGATACACTTTGTCACTACTAAGCAGCGCTTGTGCAGCTTCTTGACGTTGCTTTTTGAACAAAGACAACTAGTGATGGGTCTGAACTAGTGATGGACGGGTGGATCGGATCTACCGGGTCGCAGCCATCCTTAAGCGACCAGAACTCGCTGCACCAACGGGTCGGAGTCGCTTATGTTTTGAACTCGTAGCACCCGCGGGTCAGATTGGATTCCGACTCCAATTTAGCGCACTCGCTACACCCACGGGTTGGAATCGATTCTGGGTCTATTCTATCTCTATCTATTGAAGTTAAAAATCTTCACAACATACATGATTTGCAATAATGATATGTTTTTGCATTTATTTAATATTCATTGTAAGCTCTTGTTACTTTGTTACTTTGCAATTGAAATAAAATGTCTACCGCTAAGGCGTGTTTGAGCGATGCATCATCCAACTTTGGCGGTGTGTTCGAGCAGAGAGAGAAAGAAAGAGAAACAGAGAGAGAAAGAGAGAGAGAGAGAGAGAGAGAGAGAGAGAGAGAGAGATCATCCTTACAGGGTTTCTCAAGACCGCGGGATCCTTCCCAAACCTTTGAAACTACTCTTTTAAAATCTTTAAACTTACTTTAGTTGTTAAACAATCATTTCATTGAATTGACTTACAGTAGAACGTCGATTATCCGGGGGCGGATTAACCGGCGGGCGGCTTAACCGTGCGCATAAATGTGACAGCTGTTCAAATGTACGGCTAACATTTGCAGCGATAGTCAAGTGGGCAACCAGTTTTTTGTGCAGCTCTGTAGTGTCTAGTGGTGTATTCGAAATTTATTTTTGTTCATGAACATTTGTTAAACCTGTAGTTATAAATTAAAATAATATTCTACTAACGATCTTTCGATGGATTCAAGGTGAATTTATCATAAAACTAGTGGATTATTTAATTTTTATATGAATTTGACATTTCTTGGACCATTATCCGTGCAAATCGATTAACCGGCAAACGCCCGGTCCCGAGCTGCCCGGATAATCGACGTTCCACTGTATTTGATAAAAACACGAAAATAATAATGGACGTTTCTAGAACACTGTTGTACACAAGGGTTGTACGTTCACATTTAGTCGACTTGTCTCCCTTTCTCTCTCTCTCTCCCTCTCTCTCTCTCTCTCTCTCTTTCTCTCTCTCTCTCTATCTCTCTCTCTATCTCTATCTCTCCCTCTCTCACTTTCACTTTCTCTCACTCATCTCTTCGGATCTGCCGATTTCGTTGCATAATGTTTCTTGGTGAATAGGTTGTGCGTAGGGATCTCGGCACTTCTGGAGGATCTGCCGAACAGTAAACATTTGTTTCGGTGGTGTACTTGCCTCCAACAAACCCTGCTTGGTAGCAACGCAATCTTTAGCAATGAGCGCATGTCTGCAGAACAGGATCTGGGCCAGGATGTTATAGGTAGCTGTAAACACAGTTTGAGTGCGAGAGCGAACAGCCACAAGGCGAAAGTTTTAGTTTTAACTATATTTTAGATTCTTTAATTGTTTTGCAACCGTAGTGTCGGTAATTTAGCTCAGTCATCCAGTGATGCCACGTTTATTTGTTTTTTTTTGTTGCATAGCTCCTTGATAATTGCAATTAGTTCTGTATTTTTTCTCATATTTTGATCGTTGCTTTTCATAAAAAATCCTGGCTTTATCTACTTTTTTGAGCTCTATGGATATGTTAACCGTCAGATTTTAAATATTGTTCTTTTTTGTTTTTTTTTTTAATTATTACATTGCAGGGTATAATTTTTGCAACCTTGTTTATGTTTTGATGTATTTTTTAAAAAGTCAGTTACGCTAACAAAGTTTCATTTTAGGTCGCTAATTAATGATGAGTCATCCATAGATTCGAGAGAGTCGGAGCTATCGTTAGATGTTTTGTGTGTATCATTGTTATTTTTAGTAATGAAAAATTAGTTTATATAATAAACAAGAACTTGACTAAAGAATCCGAGCAAAAAATTTCCTATTATATCTTGTTTAGGCATTTATTCAAACTTCACAATACGCGCGCGTGTCTCGAATCTATGAAGACTCTCACTGTTAATTTTATCTTGTTTCAAAGCTAACATTAATTTTCACAATATTAAGTTGTTTGTAAGGCAGAGGGGGTTAAAGCAAAGCCTGTAGAAGCTGCACAAGATTATTCTGGCTCATTTTCGTCGTACAGAATAATCTATAAAGTACCTCAACCAGTTTTTAGTATCAAATCGCATGTTATTTTAAAAATATTGAGAGTGCATAGATGATCATTGTAGAAATACATTGTCAACTATTTTCTTATTCAGACGTCCAACGTGCATACACATGTTCATTGTGTTCATGTGCTGTTTAATCAACACTTTTGATTACTTCTTTTCCATAGGAAAAAAAATTATTGTAAAAGACTATGAAATATTCATAATAATTCTGTACAATTGCATTACATTGCACTTTTGTGCATGCAATGCTGTTTCAAACTATTCAACATTAAGCTAAAATCTTCATTATATTATGAATCAAATCAAATTATGATCAAATATAGTACCTTATCAAAAGTAGGGTTTTGCCAAGTGATAAAAAACCTTAATCATTAATTTCTATCTTTAGAATGTATGTATATCTGTTAAATGCAAGTCTTAGGGGTCATACGTTCTGTAACGCTCGCCCTCCGTAGAATCATACAATCGAAGTTCAATTGGAGAGTAACCTTCCTGTATTACAGGGTTTACAAGTCAGATTATGGATTTTCAAAATTATTTTCTTAAAAAGTGCTCGGTGCGTTTTCCATAAAATAATATTATTTTTGAAATATATTGTTTAGTATCACGATCAAATGCATAAACAATCTTATCAACCATAGTCCGTGTTTAAATATAACAAAAACGAATCCAGACCATTTGATAAATCATATAGAACCTTTTAAAATATCTAAGGTATGGCGAAAAAATCAACGGTTAACAGCCAGAGTGAATTTATAGCTTGTGAAAATGCACTGGCAGTGAAAATGGAAAATTCTTCTTCTATTTGGCGTAACGTCCTACGCGGACATCCCGGCCTATACAGGCTTTCGAGACTTAATTCATTACCACGCTACCGGATAGTTAATACTTGCTACGGGGGGACGGTCCTTTCTAGGCTTGAACCCATGTACCACGGGACCGCCCCCCCTTTATTTATGACTTGCAAAACCCTGAGAAAAAAAATAAAGTTTTGAATTACTTTCTTCTTCTTCTTCTTCTTTTTCGCATAACTTCCTACACGCACATGCCTGCCTGTAAACGGCTTTCGAGACTTATTCGGGTTCCACGCAGCCAGATAGTCAGTCCTTGCTAGGGGGCGATTGTCCATTCAAGGCTTGAAGCAGTAACGTGCATGCTTTTGAGTCACTCGAGTTGAACTTTACCACGGTTTCGCCCAAAACACCAAGAATGATAAAAAATACTAAATGGCGGGGGGAGGTTAGTTCATCGTCATAAATAAATAAATTTTGTTTTTAAACGTTCCTTCAATTAGCTCCTTTCTCCTTAGAAAAGTTTCAAAAGTTACCCTTATTTATGTTTCTTCATTCGTACATGACCCCTTAATACCATGCATCTTTTGGACATCAATCTCGTTTGGGTGACTGATTTACGACTGATTTGACTTGAGTCACAGCTCGGAGGCTTGAGCTTATGGACGGAGGCATGTATCCACCAATTACAGCAGTAATTCAAGTAGAAGATCCTGAAAAAATAGTAATAAATAATATTTGTAGTAAAATTGATTGCTACTAGTATATGCCTTGATGGTAATCGCCATGGGGTTGTTTGCTGAAAAATATAAGAAAAATGTTAAATTAATTTTATTTCAGCAACGTGCATAAACATGACATGATCATGATGACCCAAGAAGAAATCCAATGATTAGTTGTTATGATTTTACTCCAGCGTTTTATCTGACAGTGTGCACTTGTATGTCGCGTAGCGTCCTTGGTGGATGCGTGATAGAATAACAATGTTGTTATTATCATTGGACGTTTAAGATAATCGTTATGAAATGAAGAAATGGAGTGGGTTTCTTACGAGTAACGTGGGGTTTCAACTAGTAATTAGACACGACAAGCAGTTACCGAATAAGATCTCTTTTAAAGGTTGTACTGTTACTGTTGGATTGTATTATGCTTATAGAATTCAATATTTTGTTAATTCATTTATGTTACGAAGTATTAATGAGGTAGCACCAGAATGCGAGATTGCTAAACTAGCCTGAGAGAGATTATCGGTTGAGAAATGTAAGAACTTCAAAAAAATGGGAAGGTGTATGGAAAAGAGCATTGGACCGAGATCTGTATACTCTTAACCTACCAACCCTTTATTTTTGATTTACAGTTCTGCATATAAAAAGTTAAAAGTATTATTGTTACAAGATAATTATCTTAAAATTAGTATGAACTAGCTAAAATGATTATCCTTTGATGATCTAATATTTTGTTCAACATATTTTCTGTCTCTCTGTCCTATGATGTCGAACGGTCACTGTTATACTATAAAATTAAAAGATATTGCTACTCTAACCACGAGATTATGCAACCACTAAAAAATATCAAAATTGATTTAACGAGTTGACACACCACTCAACAATCCGACACTTCTTTCATCGACTTCGGTAAAAAATGATAATTGTTCAGGTGCAGGATGCAATTCTACCATCATGTTCATTGATTCTGTTTGCAGTTTTCTGATTAATATCTTAATCCATGTTTTTAAGTAGTCCTTTAATCGTATAGCGATTAGTATCGACATCACCATTATCGCTAAACTTAAAATTACAATCCATACCAAAAACGTTTGTTCTCCTATTGCTGTGAATCCTTGGGAATTGAATAAAACATTATGTTTGTGACTCGTTTGGGTAAAGTCTATCGTGCGCCCGTTTATTGTAAGATTGCGTAGACAACCATCAAAACTCTTCGTAAATGGTACATATTTCCAGCTGTATAGCGATCCCAGCTTATCGAGACTAATTGATGAAACTCCTAGTTGAAAAGACACATTACCTGAAAGAAACCCACTCCAATCCTTATTTTCATAATGACTCCTACTGCTCACCATCTTATTGTTCACCGTTTTTATCTCAATCCTATATGGCTGTAAAATAACCTGAACTTTAATAATCTCGTGTAAAACTATTTGTTGATGCTCGAAACGGCTCGTCCCAGTACCATAGTCCAATAGTAAGACCAACATACCATCGTTGATTTCCAATGCCAGAAAAGGTGATGCCTTCAAAGATGGGTCATACTTCAGAGGACCCATGTAGAATACCAACCCGTCTTTTTTTCGAGGCAATAATTCAATGCTAATGTGGTTTACGTTACCACTGTTGATCGATGGATAGATTGCATACCCACTTCCATCAAAACAGATGTCCAATTTCTCACACTGGGGACCTTCGAACCCCGTGGGACATTTACATTTATCATTCTGGAAAGTGCCACCATTCAAGCATGCTACCAAAGAAGATTCTATCTGTGGGATGCACTCTGCTTGCACCAAGGTGGTCATTCCCACAAACGAGCTAGTGTTGGTGTGCACTACGATTGGTTTTGCTGTTTTAAGGACCTGGTTCTTGCATGTCTGTGTACATGTATGTCCTTTCTCGAGGCAATCATCGATACCAACCGTCACAATTCGATACCCGACGTCTTTCTCCAATTTGCGTAGATGCAAACTTAACACTGCATTTAAGACCTCTGACGATGTGTAAATAGTATCATCTACTGCAAAGAACACGTCCAAGAATGCACCCCGGGCAAGCTTACGATTGTTGATCGTGAATATGTCCACCTTATCTGGGCTGGTATCCAGAATGCTTGCAATGCTTTGCTGAAGTCGATACATGGGTGTGTTGAGCTCACTCAGTGTCTGAGATATGAATGTCTCAGCCGTTACATTGTAAAAGCAAATCGATCCACTCTGGTTGACTGTTTTCGCCGAGATGTTCTTCACTGTCA
Organism: Anopheles arabiensis; assembly: GCF_016920715.1. Taxonomy (NCBI): domain Eukaryota; kingdom Metazoa; phylum Arthropoda; class Insecta; order Diptera; family Culicidae; genus Anopheles; species Anopheles arabiensis. The sequence goes on along the minus strand of NC_053517.1, from coordinate 88,639,624 downwards.
CCGTCACTCGAGCAGATACGTTGTGCCGTGGAAAATAGGATGATTCTTCAATCACAGTGAACTCTAAATTGTATATACCTTCGGGTGTACCTTTTCTCAACGTGATGATACCGGTATTGATGTTGAGTTTGAAGAGCTTCCTATTCGTCTCGGGCGTCATCTCATCCCAAAGAAACATCTTGTCTGATACATCCCAATCATCTGGATCGCTGACATACACTCGACCTATCTGCGTATCTGCTAGCTTGCCTTCGTAATTGTTGACGAGAATGTGGCTCTGGCCCATTTGCATTTCGTTGTCATTTTTGTCACCAATCACCACCAACAGTTTGCTGACGGCGCTCATCGGTTTGTGACCCGAGTCTCGAATCAGTATTGGTACCAAGTATTGTTTCTGCTGCTCGCGATCAAACTCCAGCAATGAATACAGCTCATCACCTATAGTCTGGAAGCGATTTTTAATCTCGGTTGGGGCGTCGGGATCGACACTGTAGAAGAACGGCGGTCCATTGTGCTCTCCGTCAGCGTCTTCTGCAGTCAGCTTCGTGATCATGGCTGAAGGGCGGTTCTCGATCCACACAACTGGCATTCTATTGGTAAGCTGGGGCGCGTTGTCGTTAATGTCTTCAACGAAGATGTAAACTGTTTCCATCGCCGTTCTTCCCTTACCGTTTTCATCTGTAATGGTAACATTGATTTGTAACACTTCATGGCCATGTGGAGGATCACGATCAAGAGGCTGGAGCAGTTTAAGACATCCTTTGTCGTCGATGCTTAAGAGGTGCTGGTGTTCTGTGGGAAGTGCATATTGTATGTTTTGTGGGAACTCGAAATTCTCGATGTCTGGATCATAGGCCCACAAATTTGCTATACAATCCGAGGGAATAGTATTTTCCTTTATCGTGACGTTTGTTAAGGTCAAAATTTGCGGTGCAAGGTCATTCAGATTTTTTATTTGAATCCGTACGTTGGTTGTGCTTTTAAAAAGTCCGTCATGGGCCTGCACGACTAAATCGTATTCATGAATCGATTCGTAGTCGAGCTTTTTGTTAACTGAAATAAGACCGGTGTCCTCATCGATCTTAAATGCCTTTCCAATGTTATTCTCTATTATGCTGTATTTAATCTTGGGATCTTTGTCCAGATCCGTTGCCTTCACCTTGATAACACTTGTATTGATGTCAGCGTCTTCTGGTATGTTGTTCACCTCGTAGTTTTGTTCATCGAACTGTGGCGGATGATCGTTTTTGTCCAAAACTCTTATGAACAACTGTTTTACCGCACTGTTTGGCTTTCCATTATTGAACAGCACGGACGGTGAGTTATCTTCGGCAACCACAGTTACAGGATAAATATCCTTCGCCTCACGATCGAACTCCACCAAAGACGTAATGTTGCCAGTTTTACTGTCAATGTGGAAATACTGTCGAGCAGTTCCTTCGAGCCGGTATGATACAATGTTGTGGGCCGATGTTCCGTCATTATCATGTGCCTTTACTTGCATCACGAACGTGCCTACTGGCTCGTGCTCCAGTATAACTCCATTAAGGTTTCCTGTGATCTCTGGAATGTTATCGTTCTCGTCCAGGATCTGGATTAGAACCACTGCTTCTGCCTTCAAGCCCTTTACATTCATTGCTCGTACCGTGATTCTATATTCTTGCACTTTTTCATAGTCAAGTTTGCCTCCCAGCTTTATGTATGCGGTGTTATTAACCTGCTCTAAGATAAATGTATTTTGTATGTTAGATGTGGCATCATTATCTAGAGCGAGATCAAATATAATACTTGTTCCATCATTTAAATTCGTGTTTGCCTCAAGTTCGGCTATTGCTGTATTGAATTGGTCGTATGTTTCATTGAGTGCGATGGGGGCTGATGGAATCTTGGTAAACGAGGGAATATAATTCGAATCGACGGTGACACTTGTTGTGTCATTTGCAGCTTCATTTTTGGCTTGAATATTTGCTGCATGCACATTGATGCAGAATGATAAAATCATGAAGATGACAATCAGTCTAAACGGTTCCATTTTTTTGTTGGTTTTGTTTGAATTCCGTTTGCGTTATGCCTTTCTGAAATTAAATAAGATAAGTTCGTAGTCGTTTGTTTAACCTCTATCAATGTTTTGTTGTTATAATTTAATGTAATGGCAATGATCCCTCATTTGAAGAAGCAAACGTGAAAACACAACACCTACATCCTACATACCCTATTCCTCCCCATGAGATCTACCAGTAAATCATAAAACGACACAACAAACACAAACATTGGTAGACCAAATCCAAGACTATACTCGGCCATAGTTTGCCTACCTTTTTCTTATCCTTTGACAAAACAACCGATGTTGGTCTAGGCATGCCTGTGCCACTAATGGAGCTAGCGATCAGTGACTCATTGCCTGCGCCCAAAAGTGAAGTCCAAAACAGCAGAAGTCATAAAAAACATAATAAAGTCTGCTTCCTTGCGTTCAGGCGTTCACCCGACGTTTATCGAGCCGAACCGAATAGTTGTGTTCGTTAAACATTTGTGCGTAACAGGTAGCCGCAGTTGTACTGCGTGCCTGCAGTATGCCGATGTGATACCGAGCGAGACGCATAGACAACGCGTCTAAAGGACATGTTTCTGTGTCCCTTTTGCCTTGTCCTTGCCTTTAGAACCTGATGAGTGAAGCATGCATATCTTTTGGGTACGTTCGTAGTAAAAGCCTATCCCTCTTACGTTAATGGCGAAGATATAATCGTATGCTATCAGCTCTACAATCAAGCATGGGCAGGCCCATGGGCGTCGTGTGTACGCGGGCATTAAGTCCCCACAGCAGGATAACCAATATTACGTAAGGATGAGTACATCCATAATCACACAAAGCAGCAACTGCACTGTATTCAGTAAAACTACGTCACTTCACATTACACATTACTTAACACTGTTTTGACTACTAATTTTAAATATTATTTAACAAAACATTGAATAACTTGCACCTGGCAAATGTATGTGGTAAATGTACAAATGTAAAGAGTGAGTCATAGAGTAGGATAGTGATTCAGCAGTTCTGCAGGTGCTTTTATCATCCTACTTACTCACAGCTGAACTCGAGACGCCTTTGTTTTAATCGTAACCGTTTAATCTTCCTAAAGATTGCGAAACCTTGCGATATTTTGCGTCGCATTATCTCCTTCTTGGAAAATCATATAACGTAAGCACATACAGTAAACTAGTGTTTTTTTTTTTATGTTCAAGCCGACAACAGTATGGTAACAATACATTACTGCTAAGGGAATGGTTTCGAATCGTCTAGAACAGCGACAGGCAAACTCTGCAAACCTAAAGCCAAGATCCAATTTCATAAAACATGTTCGCATAGCTCTACGTGCAGAGCCAATTAGTGAACCGATGAGTTGAAATGTTTGTTAAAATGTTCAAATGAAAAGGTTTGCAAAGATAATTTTAGCATCGTTGTAAATAATGGGAACCTTTCTCTCAATCTAAATATCCAATATGTCTTAACAGCGCCATAAAAAAGTTCATTTATTTATTTATCATTTATTTTCATTAAATAGCATTGAAATACACGTAAACTCTAATGGGTGCAGTCCAGTGATCTGTTTGATACACGCGATGTGTGCTACAACTACGATGCGGGAGGAAACGGATATTTGGACCACTCTACCCGTAGCTAAGATATGCGTATACGGTTGTGTGGTACTAAATTACGTGTTCACAAGATTTTTATGTATTTTTTGTCATATGCTTCGTATTTCTTCCATAGTAAATATTTATAGTGAAGAAAGTTCATTTTCAGTAATCTGATCAAAATTGAATTTAAAAAATTGAATATTAATAGTCCTTTTGGAAGTCGATTTTGGATACTTTAAAAGATAAATTTGATAGTTCTCTAAACAATATTGTTTACCAATATTGCTGTTAAGTGGCAAGCAGTCGTTTTAAAATAATCGTACTTGGCGTTTTGCAGGTCAGTTAACTGTTTCTTGATCAATTTTTTCTCTAGTGATGTAGTGTAGTGCAGTGCCGCTTTTCTCTGTTGAATCTTGACTGTTTTGCAATAGAACAGCTTTATTTATGAAGATCACTCAAGTCTCAATAATGGTGATAACCAATTCGTAATATTTAAAAATCACATTTTAGTCAAAGTCAGCCTTTGCACATTTTCCTATTGTAACACACTGATTTGTAAATCCATATTATATCACTGTTCGCTATTGATAACTTACCGGAAATTGATTATCCGATGCATCTACATTGAATCACTAGTAACACTTTAACACAATGCATTGGGATACTCTGTCGAACTGAGAAGCTTTCGTCAATTTTTTGAGTTTTTATATCTCTTATCAGTAACATGTTGTTATCACAGATAACTAAGTTAGCTAAATTGGAAACGATGAATAAGCTGCGCGATACGATAGAAGGCCGCACTGATTCGATTACTTTACGAGGCGACACTCCATTCTAACAGTCGGTTGCATAATTGAATACGTTTAATGAACCTGTACTTGTTGGTCTTTAAGCCAAACGTCTAATGTAGTTGCTGGGAGCTTTGTTGCGTGCGTTAAGTATTATTTCATTTACTACGCATGGGAAACCCCCCCCCTTCCCCCTCCGCCAGCAAATATTTTAGGGCTTGTGACTGATGATCGAGGAGCCCCTTCGACAGCATGTCAAGTTTACTGTTCAATCTCCCAACAGCTAGTTCCGTATCTGTACCAAACCCTCCCACCATCCCCCCCCCCCACGGAAACACCATTCACCATTTACAGGGGGCCTCAACTCGTCTTACCGCCTAGGGCCCCCAACACCCATAATCCGCCACTGCCTGATGTATGTGAAAAAATATCAACTGTTTCTCTAAATTGAAACTTCCTTGAACCTTGAAAAAACTTGATGATGCCCTAGCCACACTGAGCATGGACCTCGTAGCTCTACAAGAGATTCGGTGGCTAGGGAACGGTGTGCAGAACAGGCGTGGTAAGCATTGCTACGACATATACTACAGCTGCCACGACCGCCACCGCGTGCTCGGAACGGGTTTCGCCGTAGGTCCCCGGTTGAAACCCGCAATCTTGGATTTCAAGGCTATAAACGAAAGGCTATGCACCCTGCGCATGCGAGGCAAATTCTTTAATATAAGCCTCATAAACGTTCACGCCCCTACCGAAGAGAAAGAGGAAGAGGAGAAGGACCTGTTTTACGGCCGCCTCGCTAGAACCATAGATGCGTGTCCCAGGCATGATCTCATAATCATCCTGGGGGACTTCAACGCAAAAGTCGGTAGGGAGCCAATGTACCGCCAATACACTGGCTGTCACAGTCTGCATGAGCACAGTAACGATAATGGTAGTAGATTGGTCCAGTTCGCCGCAGCGAACAATCTGGTTGTAGGAAGTACCAAATTTGCGCGCAAGAAAATCCACAAGATTACATGGGCGCACTCGGGTGGAGAATCCTTCAACCAGATCGACCACGTGTTAATAAGCCGCCGACGATAGTCGAGTCTGTTAAATGTCAGAACATATCGAGGAGCCAATATCGATTCCGATCACTACTTGGTTGGCTTAGTGATACGTTGTAGAATCGCCCGCCCCCGCGCCAATGGCGGTGGAGAAAACACGCAGTCTCGGCTCAACACGGACTCTCTAAGGGACATTACTGTCCAACAGGAATTCAAAGCCGCTTTAGACGAGTCTCTACTACCAGAAAACAGTTATGAAACTACGAGCAAAAGGTGGAACGCTCTAAAAACAAAAAGAAATGCAAGAAGATGATGATGATGAGAAGATGTGCAAGAAATATACTCCTACCACGTCGTGGCAACACCAAATCTGGCTGGTTCGACGATGAATGCAGACAAGTGGCCGAACGTAAGAATACTGCATACCGAGCAATGCAGCAACGGCATAGAACGCGGGCATGCGCAGAGGAATATTCACGGCTCAGACGCGAAGAGAAAAGAGTTCACCGCTCCAAGAAGCATGCTTTGGGAGAGCAAAACATGCGGGAACTCGAGCAAACCAGAGAGGCGTACGGACCGACACGAAAGTTTTACCAAGCGATAGCAGGTCACCGAAACAACGTTGTACCTAAGGTAACCTGCAGTCGCAACAAGGATGGAGATCTGGTTAGTAACCAGCCAGAGGTCCTCTCGCGGTGGGCTCAGTACTTTGATGAATTACTCAATGACCAGTTTAGCGAACAGCTAGAAGCGCCACTAGCAGATAGTGTCATGCTACTGCCACCTAGCATAGAAGAAACACGAAAGGCTATCCGTCGGCTGAAAAATAACAAGGCACCCGGAACCGACGGAATTGCAGCCGAACTGGTCAAGAATGGAGGTGCACGACTAGAAAACGAGATTCATCAAATTGTTACTGAGGTGTGGGATAGCGAATCGATGTCTTGTGATTGGAATCTCGGCATCATCTACCCCGTATACAAGAAGAGAGACAAGTTGGACTGCAACAACTACAGGAGTATTACGGTGTTGAATACCGCATATAATATATTTTCCCTGATCCTTCAGGATCGCCTTGTCCCGCACGTCGAAGAGATAGTCGGAAACTATCAAAGAGGATTCCAAAACGGAAAATCTACCACTGATCAGATCTTCACCATGCGGCAGATCTTGGAGAAGATGGCTGAATACAGACACGACACATACCATCTCTTCATTGACTTCAAAGCCGCATATGAATGATAGCATAGCCAGGGTAAAACTGTATGACGCTATGAGCTCTTTTTGAATCCCGGCCAAACTGATAAGGCTAGTAAGAATGACTATGACCAACGTCACATGCCATGTGAGGGTGGATGGAAAACTCTCAGGACCTTTTGCTACCACCAAAGGTCTGCGCCAGGGGGACGGGCTTGCTTGTCTCTTATTCAACCTGGCGCTAGAGAGGGCCATCCGTGACTCGAGGGTGGAGACTACGGGAACCAACTTCTATAAGTCAACCCAGATCCTGGCATACGCTGATGATATAGACATCATTGGTCTGCGGCTCTCCTATGTAGCAGAAGCCTACCAAGAGATCGAGCAGGCGGCAGAGAGCCTCGGATTGCAGATAAACGAGGCAAAGACCAAACTGATGGTGGCAACATCAGCGGGCCCACCAACAAATAATCAGAATCTACGTAGGCGTGACGTGCAGATAGGTGAACGCACTTTTGAAGTCGTCCCACAATTCACCTATCTGGGATCAAAGGTCAGCAACGACAATAGCATGGAAGCTGAGTTGCGCGCAAGGATGCTGGCTGCCAACCGGTCATTCTACAGGCTGAAAAAGCAGTTCACCTCAAAGAACCTGTCGCGACGGACGAAGCTGGGACTATATAGTACCTTTATAGAAACGGGTTCTCACATACATCTCTGAGGCATGGATACTGTCCAAATCTGACGAAACCCTCTTAGCCGCGTTCTAGAGGAAGATGTTCAGAAGGATACTTGGCCCCGTATGTGTGGAAGGACAAATGAGGAGCCGCTATAATGACGAACTATACGAGATGTACGGCGACCTCACTGTCGTACAGCGTATAAAGCTCACCAGGCTCCGGTGGGCTGGCCATGTTATACGCATGGAAATGGACGACCCAGCTCGTAAAGTCTTTTTAGGCCGTCCACAAGGACAGAGGAGACGTGGTAGGCCCAAATTGAGGTGGCAAGATGGCGTGGAGGCGTCCGCCATCAAAGCCGAGATAACGGACTGGCAGACGAACGCGCGAGACCGTGAGCGGTTTCGGACACTCCTGAGGCAGCGCCGGATAAGTAAATAAGAGACTATCACCAGAACATACCGTTCACCGGCGCCCGTCCTCCGCAACACTAAAGCTCCAATCTCAATCTCAATTAAATAATCTATTCTTGTTTTTTGGCGCAGATTCTTGTGATGTACGCTAATTTTCAAATGAGTGCCGAGCAAATGTCGGGGTCCATGCGTTGGCCGTATGTTTGTGACGTAGGAGCTTAAATGATTCCTCATCGAATCAACATGAGAACTACGCGACCCAACTTGTGAGAAAATGTTGTATTGCTACTTAGTCAGACCTCAGTAATCAAATATACCTCAGTTATCTGGTGGCCTACTGCCTAATTGACGGCAGAATTAGAGCTATCGAATCCATGCCTCGGAGAGCCACTCTCTATGCTTTACGCTGACTTGAGTCCCTTGAAGAACGCCACCGTAATGCACAAAGAGCTTTTATAGTCAACCTGGTAAACCATCGCATTGATATAATATTGTAAATTTTTTTAAAAATGTTTGAGTTTCGTGGGTTTAGCAGTGGTTTAGCATATTAGTTTGTCGAATTAATTGCCTCCGGTATGGGAACGGGATCATTTTCAGGAACGGTATGGGACCGGATTCAATTTGATGACCGATGTAGGGTAGGAATCAATTTAATGGCCGGATTAAGGGTAGGATCAGTTCCAGGGCCAGTGTAGATTCATGATCAATGCTAAGATCTGTATTAGTTTAGGAATCAATTTCACAACCAATTACCAATTACTAGTTACACATCCACAAGCCCAGCAAAGGGCGTTGTAGAAGTTATAGGATGGATATGGACGATCAATCATTTTTTTCTTAATATGACCGTTGAAATTAATAGTAATCTGGGGACGACATTGTTTAAAAAAACCTTTGTTATCCTAAAATAAATCCAAAGCTAATAAATACCCCTAAATTATATTCTCTAGCCCAGTGATCGGCAAACGTTTGAAGTAAAGGGCCAAATTGTAAATATCATCAATACCCGCGGGCCAGGTAATTTTGCACTTAAATCATTACATTATAAAAAAAAAACAAAATAAATGGTTTATTGACGTGGTTAATCATGGCAATAGGATTGGTGATATTATTTTTTTTTCTGCGATAAGCTCATCCAAGCAAGGTTAAAGATTGGTAATTTATATTAATAATACAAAATTGTAATAGTAGAAGGGTAGTTAGATCTCGGTTGCTGCTGAAACCGCACGCTACCCACAACATTATATTTTAGATGATTGGATTGCAATAGAGGTAGGTGTGAACAAGCAAACTGATAGTATTTATGGAGTATATTTTTATAACACAGCATTTGACGGCTTTCTGATATATAAGCAGTTGAACGATATCAAAATTCATCACCTGAATTGGTTTGGGGGGAATTGCCAACAAAAGGGAAATTGCCATTCTTTTTCATTATCACAAGCCATTTAATGCCTACAATAATTTTTGGAAAAGACAGTTTTTGCTTTCAACAGGATTAAATTCCAGTCCATATGGCTTCAACGAAGTTTTACGTGCGGCTTGCAATGACTTTGAAAAGCGGTTATGGGCGTTTACATGCTGAAGAGTCCACTTCTAGACACATGAACTTCTATTTCCGTAAGAAAGAGTCAAAAAAGTGTCCCAAAATTAAGTGAACTCCTGAAAAGCCCTGTACTAATTAGTCCGTCAACCCATATTACTTAATTCAAAGATGGAATAATACGACGGAATATATGCTAATAGTGGTTCAGTATTTTTTATACGGGCGGTTTTTTTTAGTGGGGCGGTCCCGTGGTACAGTCGTCAACTCGAATGACTCAATAACATGCCCGTCATGGGTTCAAGCCTAGAATAATGAATTCTGTCTCGAAAGCCTGTATAGGCCGGCATGTCCGCGTAGGACGTTACGCCAAATAGAAGATTTATTATACGTATAGTTTCTTCCCATCTTCTACAATCAGTCAAATTCTTTTGCGGGCCAGATTTAATGTTGCGGCGGGCCGCATTTTCGCGGGCCGGACTTAGACGAATGCTGCTCAAGCCTTATAACTGCATAATGAAATTTACTTTTCGTTTTCTGTACAAAAATTAGAATATCTCCAAGCATTTAATGGTTTTATTGAACTTGATATATTCAAGTTACAAGTTGCACATTACACAACCGTTATTTTGACGTTAGAAGCTAAAAAACTGAAAAATAAATTTCACTCAGATACAGGGAGATCCAATTGAATAAATATCGTTTGCTATTGATCTCAACATCTTTGATTTCGATGTCAATATGTTCCACGGCATAATGCATGCATCCATATTGTCAACCCATTTTCATTCGATACCAACATTGTCTGCTTCGCTCAAGGTTCATAAATTACTACAGGTCGGTCCATCCAGTGTACTTTGATAAATTGTCATTTGACAGCTAGGGAGTTCCAATTTACTTAGCAACTCATACAAAGTCCTTAGAAACCCATACTCCCAATCTGACAATCTCCATAGAAATTGCCATCCATCATGGCTACCAAAATCAGAGCTTAGGACCCACCTGTAGTCTATCTAGGCACCAAGACTTCGATGTGATAAAAGTCATTTGTTTTTTGGCGGCCTGCAAGCAGTATGTGTCGTGCCACAATTTTTTGTTGAAAAGTTATTGTTACAAGCACTAGATACATAATGAAGGGAATTTTTACAACATCTGGCAAAGAAACATATAAAGTTAGCAAAACAACCTACACTGCTTGCAGTTCGCTACAAAACATTCAAAATTAGAATTTTATCACATCTAAGCAGATAATTTTGACAATTTTGTAAGCGCCTGTTTTATCTTATCTTACCTGAAAATAAGATTCATGGTAAACATTGTTTCTAAATCGTATCCCTCATGAAATTAAAACACATTAAATCCATTCTGTTCCCCGTAGCTTTAATGCCACATAGCTTAGAAATGCGTGGTTGTAATCTTTTCTCTGAATTCTGCTTTCTGTTATTGATTAATCTGTTTCTTTTAAAATAAACTATAACTGAAGATAACATATCACCTGCGATAACATATAAGGTTTTTTCAGTGCGGAAGAAAAAGAAAGTACGTTCTGGTCGTTGCAGGTCCATGACAGACGTTTTAAAAGCCAGTTAAAAAAACAGTTAACGACTGCTCGATATCGCATGTAGGCAAACACAGGGAAACAATTTGAGCAGTATAATTAAACGACTCTTAATTTGTATTGCACATGACGATCTTGAGCTCTTGACGATCGTTTGTTGAACGACGGCATAGGACACGTTGTTAAAATTAACAAATGAACTCAATGCGTTAGCGATGACACAGTCGAGCAGTTTTTAACGACTTTGGCTAATTTTAACGACTGTTAATTTTTAACCATTAACCATTCTTTCACGATGCCTGCTACCATTTCATCGGGCTATGTTGCAAATGTGTATGTGTATGCCTGTGAGCCAGATATCGAGAAGTTAGAGTTAGAAACCATCAACACATGCAATATGGGCTTCCGGAGGAACACGGCATTAGAGTAAAAGCAGATAATTGGATAAACTTTCCGATAACGCCAACTCGAACTCATCTTGTTCCCCTTCACGCACAGTGTTATTAAGCATTTTGTTTTAATTTTTGTTTAGCTTTCCAATCCTATGATAAGCTGTAAAATTATCGTCAAAAGTCTGTCATTCAGTCTCAAAATATGCTACGCTCCAATACGCAGCCAGCTTTTGGACAGGTCGCTTTAGAATACTTTTTGTCATTAAATAATTTGTACATCCACCAAACACTCACTAAACATTGCATACTTATGGCTCTTATATTCGTTACTTCAATCTATAAGTTGTTACTGTTTTTTGTTCTTGTTTGTAATATTATAAATTGACCGGCGATTTTAATGGAATAATTTTATTTAATTCATCTTTTCAATTCGAACCATCGAATTCGAACCAATCTCACCCATATGTATGTGAGTTGGTATTTTGCAAAATTTTGCAGTATCCTGAAAAACAGACCTTCTTTTGGCTCAACAACCGTTGTCGGTCAAGGCCTGCCTGTACCACTTTGTGGGGTGGGTTTCAGTGACTTATGGATCACCCCCGATATCAGAATAGTCAGTCCCATAGTTAGTCCCAACCCATGACGAGCATGTTGTTAAGTCGTACGAGTCGACAACTGTATCAAGAGACCGGTTGCTTTGACCGGAAGAGACCGGGTCTACTTTGAAGCTGGTTTGATAAGCGAAACTGATTAGCTACGACGCTTTGAATTATCGGCGAACAGAGCAAAGCACCTTGCTGGGAACTGATAGCGTTGTACCAAAGCGTTAGATCAAAGTATATAGCTTCCACTCAGTGTACAAATGTAAACAGTATGTTGTGTTTACTGGTCATAACATGTCTTCATCCAAAAAGTAACAATGTGATGAACAAATAAATCAAATTCTAATCTAACAAGTGAAAAGTTGTGAACTAATAATTGTAATTGTGTCATGTAGTAAGGAATATTCACAATTGACCGTTATGCAAAGTGAGTAATGAAATATATACCAGCGTTGTTTAGGAACTGAATATTACTTGTGAAAAATAGTGTAACAAAAAGTTTAATGTAAAGGAAAAGCCTTTCAATACATTGTAAACATCATATGGAAAGTTGAAAATCAGATGAAATTGAAAGTAATACAGAAATTATAATTATATACAATATATACAGAAATTATAAAAGTTTGATGCAGTTTAAGATTCTGCGCAATGCATTGGATATTGTTTTGTTGGTGATGTGTAGATGATGCAGTTATTCGTAGCCAAAGACAAATAATGATGGACTATGAAAGTGTTTCGAGATATTTCCTTCTTTCAGATATTATTGTGTTGCACTAAATGCGCGGTGTTAATTAGATTAATTTTGTGTACGAACATGAACATTGCGTTAATGGTGACGTGCAACATTATATCTGATACAGATAAGGTGCTGCTGTGTGGTTCGGTAACAACGCTGATTTGAAATAAAGTTATGTTGTGTGTAAAACGATGTGTCTGATTTGATATCGGTTTGCCTTTTTAGTAACAGATACGACTTAAGAAAGTGTGATACAAGTGCGAAATAGATTTTAGATAGATAGTTTTATGTATAACATTGAATCGTATTAAATTATCTTGTCCGCGCCCAGATAAACTATAGTTCATTTACAAGCTACACCACAATCTATCAAGCGGGGCAACAAGAGCTAAGCAGTGATGATAAATGTCATCATCTCTATTATAAAATTCTAGTAAAAGCTGATCAGCGTTACTTTCCAGCGGTAGCTTGGATGTTTTTTGCTTAGTTTACATCCATACAATGGCAACCACATCGACTACAGAAAACGCAACGCTGACTTAGTTTTTGGTATTTTGAAACGTATGGAGAACAATGATACAAATTACAGTCAGAATTGAATAATTGAACTTTTTTCCGTGGTCTTTTTCTATGCATGGGCCTAATTTTTGGTTTAAGCAAAGCTAAAGAATGTCTTCTACTACATGTAAGTAAAATGTTCCAATCAGTGGTCCAAAGAACTGGATCCGGATGTATGAAAACGTTGCGAAAACATTTATACTAAAAAGTAACTGAAATACAGTGAACCCTCTCTTATTTGACACCTCTCCAATTTGAGAAACCTCTCTTATTTGAACATTTTTTACAGTCCCTTGATTTCCAGTACATTTTTGTACCTCTAATTTGGAAAACCTCTGAAATCTCTATCCCTCTTATTTGTGTATGGTGTTGCCATGGTTATTGAATGATGTATAGTCAAATTGGCGATTTTGTTCGCAGTTTGCTATAGCAACAGTTAGGGCTGCATACTAAATGTTCTGTTTCTTTCTAATTTGTATGGACCTTTCATTCACTTTCCACCTCTGTAATTTGAAAACCCCTCTTATTTGACAGTCCCATCGCCTCTCAAATAAGAGAGAGTTGACTGTAAATAACCTTCTTTTAGGAGTAACAGGACATGCCGGTCTATACAGGCTTTCGATACTAAGTACCACTTAGCCGGATAGTTAATCCTTGATTAGGGCGACGGTCCATGGGACGGGCATGTTATTAAAATGTCCGAGTTGACGATAGTACCGCGGGACCCCTCGATGCAACAAGAGATAAAAATAGGAAAATTGGACTGGGTGGTTCGATTAGTGAATCAGATTCAGGTACTATTCAGGTCCCGAAATATATAAGGAAGCAGTATCTGGGCTAGGAATCAGGATCTGTTCCATGACAGACATGGAATCTTAATCATTTCAAGGATCAGTAGGGGGTTCTGTTCCAGTACCGAAATGTATATGTTGCAAGATCTGCATGGAGTCAGAATCAGTTCCAGGACCGTTATGGGTTCAGTGTAGGTTCTGGTGTGGGTTTGGGATCAATTCCAAGGCCGGTACGGTTTTTGATCCAAGGCCGGTACGGCTGTTATACCGATATATATATACAATTTAAGTACCGGTAGGGTAAAAATATCAATGTAAGGGTACAAATGTACTTTAATAGATTTAAAGTGTCAGGAAGGTAAATTTATGAATATTTTAACAGAAAGCAATGGGAATATGTTGTATCTTCGCAATCACAAGCATTTTAACCATCAAACACAACAAATTTACGAAAAAAAGTATATTTTTGTGACTGCTTCGTTGTACCTATAATGGTGGTATGGTTCCTATAGTCGTAGTATTGTGTTACTATCGTGTTGGTAAACAAAGATACCTAAAAACTGTGTATAATACACACGGAACTTAGTTTGAAGCTGTTTTCAAATGAATAGTAAGAATCACATCCATAATATTGTTTTCTTACATAATTTGATCGTAAAAATGTATTAAGTGTGATAAGTGATTGAAATATTAACTAAAAAACTTTATAACTGTAGTCTTTAAAAACCAGTAAGAGTAAGCTTGATTCGAAGTCGGTTATTCACTCAGTTGAATATACGAATTTAAGACTTTTTTGGTAAATTACTTACAGGAAACTCATTTCCGTTGCTTATTTTAGTATAAACATTACGAAATGTTAACAATATCGTGGAAAAAATCTAAAATGTTCGGTTTTTACTAATTTTATAATTATGACCACTATAGCAACATGGCTGTTTTTTGTACCTATAATGGCACTATGGTAAAAAAAAAACAAATAAAAATGCGAAAATATGGTCAAAAGGCAATAAATATTAGTAAATCAATAACATTTCACGAAAGTTGTGTTAAAAAAATAATAATTGCATTGTTATGTGGTCATTTAAAACGTTAGCAAAAATATGATTTTTGAAATCCTAGGGATTTTGGAAGAATGTTGACACATTTCACAAAATATGTTGTGTTTCTATCACTGCAATGGAATGGCCCAATTTAACTTTTATAGCCTTTTTTAAAAGAACAGAGAACATTAAACAATGAAATAAATAAGTTAATTGTTCTTAATAATCTTATTATCACATTTTAGAGCCATACTGCCACTATTGTTACTACACCACTATAGGTACATTTACCCTATAGGGTCAAGATATTTTTCAGATCCGGCATGGAAATGGGATCAACTTCCCGACCGAAATGGATCAGGATCAGTAAAAAGGATCAGTAAGGGGTTAGAATCAGTTCCACGATCAGGTTCATGACTAATTATAATACCTATACGGGAATGGAATCAGTTCCAGCACCAGAATAAGTTCTATAAAATTTCAGGATTACATGGGTTTGGGATTAATGCATCACTTGGAATTAAAAACCACATGGAATTTGCGTTGTATTTTAAGAAATCCGTTGCCTGCAGGTTGTTATATACCCCAGAAATTATCTTGCATAACCCTGTAACCGGGCCAAATTAACTAGTCACTGTTATAAAATTCTAGGCAAGGCTGATCAGCGTTATTTTCCAGCGGTAGCTTGGATGATTTTTGTTTAGTTTACATCCATACAATGGCAACCACATCGACTGTAGAAAACGCAACGCCGAATTAGTTTTTAGTGTTTTGTAAGGTATGGAGAAGAATGATACAAATTACAGTCAGAATTGAATAATTGAACGTTTTTCCGTGGTCTTCTACGACGTGTAAGTAAAGTTTTCCAATAAGAAGTCCAATGATAGGTGGCTTACTTTAGGTGGCCACTACTGTAAATGCGAATGTATGAAAACGTATCAAAAACATTCATACGAAAAAGTGACTGAAACAAATATCCTTCTTTTATGAATACAGTATATGCTCGGTAATCCGAACTTGATTGAGTGCAGATTATCAAATGACGTTTTGACGTGATTTCTTATTTTTGTCGCGGTTCATGAGTTAATTGTTACATTACATACATTTTCATGTTCTTCAAATAAGTTTATTATTTAAAAAATAGAAAGATATTTATATTTTTAATCATAGTTCATTACTTTTGACCGAACACTGTTCATCTCATAAATTTGATTGTCAAACATGCGGATTATTGAGTTGCGGATTATAGAGCGTGCGGATTAAAAAGGTGCGGATTACCAAGCGTATACTGTGACGGGTCATGCCTATAAAGGCTTTCGATAGTTCAGTCGATCCTTGCCGGATAGTCAATCCTTGCTTAGGGCGACTGTCCATGGGATGGGCATGTTGTTAAGATGTCCGAGTTGACGATAGTACCGCGGGACCCCTCGATGCAACAAGAAATAAAAATAGAAAAACTGGATTGATATGTAATCTTAAACAATTCAAGGATCAGTATGGGGTTCAGTTCCAGTACCGAAAGGTATATGTTACAGGATCTGCATGGGGTCAGAATCCGTACCAGAACCGATATGGGTTCAGTGTGTGGATTCGGGATCCATTCCAAGGGCGGTACGGGTTTTGGAGCCGTTATACCGGTATATATACAATTTCAGTACCGGTAGGGAAAATGTACCAATAGCGGTGCAATTTGTAGGTGTACGGATGTGATTTAGTAGATTTAAATTGTCAGGAAGGTAAATTTATGAATATTTAGCCACATTGCAATTGGAATATGTTTTATCTTCGCAATCACAACCATTTTTACCATCAAACACAACAAATTTACGAAAAAAAGTATATTTTTATGACGACTTCGTTGTACCTGTAATGGTGGTATGGTTCATATAGTCGTCGTATTGTGTTACTATAGTTTTGGTAAATAAATATATCTGATAAACTGTGTATAATATACATGGAACTTAGTTTTCAAGCTGTTTTTATATGAATGGTGTTGTTTTCAATATGAAAAAATACATCCATAATATTGATTTCTTACATAATTTGACATGTAAAAGCTGTATAAATTTGAGCGATGAAAATATTAACTAAAAACAGTATAACGACTGTAGTACCCAAGCTGGGAAAAGTGTGCTTGATTCGAAGTCGATTTTTCACTCAGTTGGATATGCAAATTTTGGCCTTTTTGAGTAAATTACTTACAGGAAACTCATTTCTGTTGCTTTTTTGTTTTGAAAACAATACGAAATGTTAACAATATCCCGAAAAAAATCTAAAATGTCCTATTTTTACTAATTTTATAACTATGACCACTATAGTAACATGCCTGTTTTGTGTATCTGTAATGGCAATATTGTAAAAAAATACATAAAAATGAGAAAAATGGTCAAAGCCAATGAATTTTTGTAAATCAATAACATTTCATGAAAGCTATGTCTAAACAATAATATTTGCGTTATTCTTCTTCTTCTTCTTTGGCTCAACAACCGATGTCGGTCAAGGCCTGCCTGTACCCACTTGTGGGCTTTGGCTTTCAGTGACTAATTGATTCCCCCCCAAAGTAGGATAGTCAGTCCTACGTATGGCGGCGCGGTCTATTTGGGGATTGAACCCATGACGGGCATGTTGTTAAGTCGTACGAGTTGACGACTGTACTACGAGACCGGCTATTTGCGTTATTATGTTGTCAATTAATGCGTTAACAAAAATATGAGTTTCGTTATGAAATCCTAATGATTTTGGGTGAATGTTGACACATTTCACAAAATATGGAATTTTTCTGTCACTGTACATTCCATTACCCATTTTAACTTATATAGCATTTTTAAAAGACCAGAGAACATTTAAAAACAAAATAACTTAATCATAAATAACTTAATTGCTCTTAAATTATTGTATGGAGCGCATTTTAGTGCAATACCACCACTGTAGGTACTATCACCGCTATAAATACGTTTACCCTATAGGGTCAAGATATATTTCAGATCCAGTATGGGAATGGGATCAACTTCACGACCGGTATGGTATCAGGATATGTTAAAGGACCAGTAAGGGGTTAGGATCAGCTCCAAGATCAGATTCATAACTAATTATAACATCTATTCGGGAATGGAATCAGTTCCAGCACAAGAATAAGTTATATAAAATTTCAGTATGAATAAGCATTAATTATAAATCATTTGGCTCTTAATGAAATTTGGCATAAAACTTAAATTGGCATAAACTTGGAATTGAAAATCACATGGAATTTGTGTTGTCTTTTAAGAAATCCGTTGCGCACAGGTTATTATATATCGTAGAAATTATTTTGCATAACATAACCCTGTAACCGGGCCAAATTAACTAGTTATAATAAAAACGGTTACGTTTGCTCTATTTCAGAACTACTCCCATTTCTCATCTGTGTGAAACGAATAAGCTGATAAAATGACGAGACGAATAGGTTTCGTCCTATTGCTGATTTCATCAAACTGGATTCATTGCCACTGTTTTGCTGCACCGGATTTAAATGCACCTGTAAATCATAAACCAAACTTTCACAATTGTGGAGAATACAAGCCGACATTAAAAGAAGAACAAGAACCTGGGACATCTGTACTCCGCGTGACCGCCACTGATCGAGACCAATCTCAAACGATAAAGTACAGTATTGCAAATGAAACGAGACAAGAACAGCGTTTCGCCATCAATAAACATACTGGCGAGCTCTCTTCGGCATACATCTTCGATCGAGATCCTCCGCATCGGGATACCGAGTTTTACATCACGGTACGAGCGACCGATAACGGTCAGCCCAGTCTGGATGATGTGTGCACGATCAAAGTGACAATTCTAGACATCAATGACAACCCACCAGTGTTTGATAAAGACTTTTATGAAGCGTTTGTCTCCATGAATACGACACTTCGCCAGCTAGTGACCATCATCACAGCAAAGGATATCGACGACGAAACAAATAACGTTGTTAATTTCGAAATTGTACAGGAATATAAAGATGGCAGTTACTTCGAGATTGACCAACACACTGGCGTGCTAGCACTGGTTAAGCGCATCGATCGCAAACCAGGAGAGTATTATGCGCTTCGTGTTCGCGCTTACAATCAAGGTTATATAGAAAACGAATCAGAAAACCCAGAAGTTGATGTGAAGGTACACATAATTGACGCTGAGAAACGCTTACCATATTTCACCAAAGTGCCAGAAGTTCCTGTCATATTACACGAAAATTTCACTGCATTTGATCAGGTATTGGCAGTGTTTGAAGCGAATTCAAATATAAACAACGATAGCAACGTTATTTTTAAATTAGTGCGAGGTAAATTTGAACAGACTAACTCAATGAATACATTCCTATTGGAGCAGATTAATAATACAGCCCACATTAAGCTGGCAAGAGCGCTCGATTATGAAAGCGTCACCGAATACACGATAACGGTGAGAGCTACAAACAGGCACGATTTAGCGGCGGAGGCTGTGGTGAAGATCATTATCCTGGACGTGAATGATAATGTTCCGGTGATCATTAAAGATGTATCATGTGTGCAGTATGAACTCATCGATACTTCACCGGTATTTCAAATACACGCGTACGATTTGGACGGTACGTCAGCTAACAATATCATTTCGTATAGCATTGCTGAACATAATCAACAGCATTTTGCAATTGAAACTCATTCGGGAACCATAACGAAACGGAATAAGCTGTTTGATGATGAAAAGGACATTTATTTTATCAAAATATCTGTTGAAGACAACGCACCATCTGACTTACTCCGAAATGGTAAACCAAACGTGCATTCACACACGTTAATAGTTAAAATTATCAACAGAAACACTAACAGCATTCCACAGATTGCATTAGCTAACATTCAAGGACAAGAACAGCGTTGCAGTAATGGTAACAAGTTTCAAGAAGTTCTAAGTTATGAGCAGAGTAATTATACCAACGAAAAGTTCATCATTGTACACAATTATGATAGCAAGTTTACAGATAAACTGATAGGAAGTGTGTACGTCGATCATGATATTGAAGTTCTTTCAAATAAGATGTTCTTTTGGAATGAAAGGATGAGTACAGAAACAAAGAAATATTTCAGGTTCAATTTCAAAAACGGTATGATCACGATGATAAAAGGTACACCTGAAGGAATATACAATCTAGAATTTACAGTGATTGAAGAATCATCCTATGTTTCACAACACAAAGTATCTGCTCGTGTAACGGTGACAGTGAAGAACATCTCGGCAAAAACAGTCAACCAGAGTGGATCGATTCGCTTCTACAATGTAACGGCTGGGACATTCATATCTCAGACACTGGGTGAGCTCTACACACCCATGTATCGACTTCAGCAAAGCATTGCAAGCATTCTGGCTACCAGCCCAGATCAGGTGGTCATATTCACGATCAACAATCGTAAGCTTGCCCGGGGTGCATTCTTGGACGTGTTCTTTGCAGTAGATGATACTATTTACACATCGTCAGAGGTCTTAAATGCAGTGTTAAGTTTGCATCTACGCCAATTGGAGGAAGACGTCGGTTATCGGATTGTGATGGTTGGCATAGATGAATGCATTGCAAAGGGTCATATGTGTAAGCAGGCATGTAAGAACAAGGTCCTTAAAACAGCAAAACCAATCGTAGTGCACACCAACACTAGCTCGTTTGTGGGAATGACCACATTGGTGCAAGCAGAGTGCATCCCACAGATAGAATCTTCACTAGTAGCATGCTTCAACGGTGGCACTTTCCAGAATGATCGATGTAAATGTCCCATGGGGTTCGAAGGTTCCCAGTGTGAAAAATTGGACATCTGTTTTAATGGAAGTGGGTATGCAATCTATCCATCGATCAACAGTGGTAACTTAAACCACATTAGCATTGAGTTATTGCCCCGACTAAAAGACGGGTTGGTATTCTACATGGGTCCTCTGAAGTATGACCCATCTTTGAAGGCATCACCTTTTCTGGCATTGGAAATCAACGATGATATGTTGGTCTTACTTTTGGACTATGGAACTGGGACGAGCCGTTTCGAGCATCAACAAATAGTTTTACACGAGATTACTAAAGTTCAGATTATTTTACAGCCATATAAGATTGAGATAAAAACAGTGAACAATAAGATGGGAAGCAGTAGGAGTCATTATGAAAATAAGGATTGGAACGGGTTTCTTCCAGGTAATGTGTCCCTTCAACTAGGAGTTTCATCAATTAGTCTCGATAAGCTGGGATCGCTATACAGCTGGAAACATGTACCATTTACGAAGAGTTTCGATGGTTGTCTACGCAATCTTACAATAAACGGGCGCACGATGGACTTTACCCAAACGAGTCACAAACATAATGTTTTATTCAATTCCCAGGGATTCACAGCAATAGGAGAACAAACGTTTTCGGTATGGATTGTAACTTCAAGTATAGCGATAATGGCGATGTCGATACTAATCGTTATACGATTAAAGGACTTCTTAAAATCATGGATTAAGATATTAATCAGAGCACCACAAACAGAATCAATGGAAATGATGATATAATTGCATCTTACACCTGAACAATTACCATCCTTTACCGAAGGCGATGAAAGAAGATGCGGATTGTTGAGTGGTATGTCAACTCCTTAAAATGATTCTGATATTTGTATTGGACTCTTAATCTCTTAGGGCAGCTGTGCCAAACTCGTTGCATCAGAAGGCTGCAGGTACAGATTTTCAGTGATTCGCGGGTCGCAAAGTTGAGAATAAAAAATGTACCCCAATTTTTATATAACATACTCTTTTAGTTCAGTATTGTTAAATAAACTCACTTTTTTGTACTCCTCGCTTAAAATCAGGATTCGTTTTATATTCACAAATTTACGATTTTATTTTTCTTTGTGATCTTTTTTATGTGAGAAAAATGTATGTACTTTTAAAGTCACATACAATTTCTTTTATCCTTATTATAAGCCGCGTTTGGACACGGCATATTCTGATAGAAAATATCTTTCAAACACACTTTTTCACTGAGGTAGGAGAAGTCTGGTGCCGGTCTGGTGGTACAGTCCCTAACTTGTACGACTTAACAACATGCCCGATATGGGTTCAAGCCCCTAATAAACCGTGCCCCCATACGTAGGACTGACTATCCTGCTATGGTAACAATAAGTCACTGAAAGCCAAGCTCACTTCACCAGTGGGTACAGGCCAAGGTGGAATATAGAGGAGGTGTCTTCTTAGCGTTTGGCATGTTGCCATTTTGAGATTCAGTTTGACAACAGCCGTCGATATTTGTTTACAGGCAGCAGCTGCATTATAACGTGTAAAATGCCGATTTATGGAGTGTGGATGCAAAATACAATTTTTGATTGCTAAACAAATGTTAATTAAACGAAAACAATTCATTTATCCTATTCAAATACCAGCAACATTCGTCGCATTTGACAACTGCCGTCGATCCTGGTTTTGTGCTTTTTTCTAAAGCCTCGATGCCCAATTGTTCTACATGACGACACCTCCTTTCTACCCACTTTGGGTACAGGCAGGCCTTGACCGACAACGGTCGTTGTGCCAAAGAAGAAGAAGGGGAAGTCTAGCAGCCTGTGGCGAATCTTTTTCGAGCAATCTAAGGCGGCGCTCTGGCACCAATCGAACACGACATCCCACTCGAACAAACCCTTATAATCATATGGTGGTGCACTGTCAGACACAAACAAACAAACAAGACAAACATGTCAAATCCGATACATTTTTCATCTTCGATGTCGTGTTCGATTGCTGCTAGAGCGCCGGTTAAGCTATCCATCGCTGGATGTATAAGGCCGAAAATACGCGGACCGGAATTTCGCGGCTGCGGAATTCCGCTTGCTCAAATATGTATGGATATGACAGTTCGGGAAAGAAGCCGTTGACATTTTGTATATGGATTTGACAGCAGGCGGAATTCCGCGGCCGCGAAATTCCGGTCCGTGTATTTTCGGCCTAGCAAAAATATTGCAATCTTTTGACAGGCCGAAAGAAATATCGTTTAATTTCTACACTAAACGTTAGTTATCGATTATTTCCAAGTCCTAAATGTTCTAACGGTTGTATATTATGCATTTTTTACAACAAGAATCCGTGTTTTATGAATTATTAAATAGTATCCTGCTAAGATTCGTGGTGTGTTTCACATTGGCAAATCTTTTTTGACACTTGAAGGGAAATAATTTGGAAATTAAGATATGGACTGTGAGAGCTAACCTATTAATAAGCTATGTATTGCAGGACTTCGGCATTTCGATTATTGTATTCCTTTTTCTAAATTCTTTTAACTTAAACGTAATCATTTCATTTTGGTTTTGATTTTTGGGGAGGTTGGAAAGTACATTAATTCGTCTTGTAGAATGTGGGGTGCAAATAATTTCAACTTGTCTATACCCAAGCGCCACAGATTAAGCTTAAACGACTGGAAAATTGAATATCCATAGACAAAAAATGAATGTTCCACAGTTTCATTGGTTTGATCAATAGATGGCGTATTACAACTCATCATTATATTGCTAACCTTTTCTTGCAATGTGTTTCGACAAGTTTCATCTTTGACCTATATAGCTTTCTAACTTTCTGAGCAAAAATCTAAAGTAATGGCCGTGTGATCAGATACGTGGGTATCAACACCAATGACCATTACTCAAATCTCACTTGCTTCAGTGCTGGTGGTATCCGTTGGTACATTGCTGACGATTTTGCTATATCGTCC
This sequence comes from Anopheles arabiensis, assembly GCF_016920715.1. Lineage (NCBI taxonomy): Eukaryota > Metazoa > Arthropoda > Insecta > Diptera > Culicidae > Anopheles > Anopheles arabiensis. The sequence continues at coordinate 88,615,925 of NC_053517.1, read as the reverse complement.
TCAGCCCGTTACCCTAGGACTATATTACAAAACTTAAATCATGGCATTAAACAATACGTGAGTTATTGCACTAAATGGAAACTAAAACTAAATGAAAATAAGACAGAGGCTATATACTTTACCCGTTTCACAAGTGCCAGGAAAAAACCTAATACAAACCTAAAAATAAACAACTTTTAAATTGCATGGAGCAACAATGTAAAGTACTTAGGTATAAATCTTGATAAAAGGCTAACCTTCAAATACCACATTGAGCAAAAACAAATAAGTGGTGAAAAAGCAATGAAAGTATTGTACTGTTTTATAAACAGAAAATCAAAACTTAGCAGAAAGAACCAGTTTTTACTCTACAAAACAATCATTAGACCAATTATTGTGTACGCATCCCCAGTGTGGGGAAACTGTGCTAATTCTCATATAACGAAGCTGCAAATATTTCAGAACAAATGTCTAAAACGGATCCTTAATTTACCACCTTGGCATAGAACAACAGATGTACACAGACTAGCAAATTTACCAAGTTTGTTTGAATACATAAAAAATACTATGGCTAAATATAATGACAGACAACTAAGACTAAGGGAAACACAATGAACTACTTTAGACGTAAATAAAATAAGTTAGTATAAGTATTAATTAGAGAATAGTTAAATACCTAAGAACGTAGAATAATTCGTTAGTTACGTAAGAAGGAAATTTAAAAATAATAGAAAAAATAAACAGGTACCAGGGTTTTTTGTCAATTTTTCCCAAAGATTGGATCATCCTCCATAATCATCACATAATAATTAATTTCAAAATGGCATAGCACAAGAAAGGAAATAGCTAGTATTGAGTTAAGGTGCGAATAATGGAATTAAGCGACCAGAACCTTTGTAATGAATTGTGAAGAAAATTAAGTTTATGTATAAATAAATTCTACTACTACTACTACTACTACATGCGTACAGCGGACGCAAGTGGAAACAAAACTTGAATTGAATTCATACAAAAGAGGATTCTGGATTTGTTTTTTACGGTGCGCGTATGGTGCTGCACCTGTCCGTCCAGAATCTGGCGGCTTGTTGGTTTGTAGTCGTTATCCTGACGCCGATTGCCGGCAATGCCTTGGAATGAGTTCGGATCGGTAGGTTCATGTTTTGGTCGACTGCATTCCGTTGATTTGTCGCGCCACAGCAGTAGACCCGGCAGCACCAAAGTCAAAACAAAAACCTTCCCCGAGTGTGGACTGCTATGCTAAGTTCTTCTTATTATTATAATAATTATTATTGGCGTAATGGCCTACGCAATCATGCCGGCTTTTTCAGGACTTGAGTACAGTCTTTCCCCGAGTTACGCGAATAATGCGTTCCGGAGACATTCGCGTAAGTCGAATATCACATGTTACAGCAAAAATATACTTTATTTATCATAATTTTTGATTGAATTTAGTTCATTTATGTAATTTAATACTTATTTGATACAATTGGTGTAGAAAATTTGGTTATTTATCGGTAATTATTTTTGACAATTGATGGAGAAAATTGTACTGATTTGACATCTGAACTGTCAAAAATAAAAATTCGCGTAACTCGAATTCGCGTAACTCGAGTGTCGCGTAACTCGGGGAAAGACTGTACCACGTAGCCGGCACCTCTTGCTACGGCGGACGGTTCATACGCGGTTAGAACCCACGACGGGCATGCAGATGTGAGGAATGATGGCGGTGTCGCGGGCCCGCTCCTATCCAGCGTGCATCTTGCATACTGCCACACTGTCTCCTGCTCGATGCATACGCTGCAGGCAGGGGGAAGGATGCACCTCCACGATAAAAAAAACACCGTCATGAACCAGCGGTGGACCTAACGGTAGGCGGACTAGGCGGTCGCCGAAGATCTCTAGTCTGTAGTATGCCGTATGTTTACAAGTGGACAGAGTATTAGCGACAAGGGCCCCCGGAAAGATGGTCGTTAGGGCCCAGTGGCTTGAGAATCATTTACACCTCCCCTCCCCCCATGGCGACAACAATTACAATAACAGGGGCCTCAATTCGTCTTTTCGCCTTTCATGAACACTTTCCTTTCTTTGACCGATGGATCATATCATTCCGGAAGAAAACACATTTGGCGAAAGTGTTGCACACACACGCACGCTCACACCCACGCGCAGATGGCTCAGGATATCTATGTAATCTACAGCATACGAAATCAAAAGCTTAGTGTAACAAAGTTATGCTTAATGCTTAACACGTTCAGCACGATGACATGTCCTAGGGACTACCAGTGAACTTTCCAGGATGCTGGTTTCACAATCAGCTTGCGTTCTTGATGCTGGCGGAACGGAAAGTTTATGAAAATCAGCGCCGGGCTGAACGTGTCAATGCGAATTAGGGTTCAGCGCGTTGCACTGCAAACCCTTCAGCGTAAACTAGCGATTCCTTAGTCATTTTTATATTGCAGTGTTTGAACTCATTGCGATTTTTTGGTTTGATTTGTGAAAATGCAACTTCATCGCCGCAATGTTTGTTAACGGCATTTTTAGGCGAAACAACAGCTCGCGAGCATTGACCACACGCGAGAAAGAGATGGCGCTATGGAGGGAAAAAGCACGGACGACGGCTGACAGCGATTGGCCGTCTGACGCACCAACACATCCAAACCTTCGACAGCGCGCTCAGGCGAGGGGTATGAGGCAGAGCCAGGGACGGGAAGCTCGACGAGCTGCTCGACAAATTTGCCGTTGGAGAGAAAAAGAAGGCATGATAAAATTCTCAGAACGCCATAACGCCTTCCGTCGCTTTGCGCAGCGGGCGGTTGTGTATTGTTATTGGTGGGTGTTAGCATTTATTAATTCGTGTGTGACCTTGAGACGCTGTGGGAGAAGCTGGATTGGGATTCAAAGTGTTATCGGTGTAGTGATGGTTTATATTATTTCGTGCCGCTGCTGATGAGACCATTCGATGCCCCTGCCAATTGAGGGTGAAGTAGCCTATTTAAAACAAGCGTAGGAGAACGTCTAACACTAATCTAATATTTTTTTATTTGAACATGTTTGATGCTTCAACGACCTTCTAAGCATCATGTAGCACAATGTATAGTGGCTATAATTATTTTTTTTAATGTGTCGAAATCTGTCTCGAGTTTTTCTGGCCACGACACACACACACGGACACACACACAGCGCGTAGACAGTGACCGTTCACTCTATCATGCCGCGATCCCCCACCCCGCCCGGCGCTTTGAATGAGGATGCGCTACAAGATAGCTGAACCAGCCGTTCTACCGATAAGGTAGCCGTACTCGCTCGTGCGGGAAGGGGGGGGGGTTCTGGTGGGGGTGCGTGCTTGCGTTCGCGCTTTCGCGGGTGCGTGCCCGCGTGCACGCGTACGTGCATGTGTGCGTGCGTGCGAGCGTGTGTGTGTGTGCGTGCGTGAGTGCGTGCGTGCTGGCGTGCGCGCGTTCATGCATGTGTGCGTGTGTGTGTGTGTGTGAGTTTGCGCGCGCGTGTTTGTGTGTGTGCGTGCGTTTGGAAACCCCAAAACTATTTGATTCTGATGCGTACATTTTCATCCGCTGCGGCTACAACGTTCATGCATTTTCGATCTCGCTACCTGAGAGACAACACAACAATTGGCATTGGCATCTTTGCGATCGGTTCTGGTGTTGGGGGTATTAAAAAGACACACGATCGAAGCAAACGTGCGTGTGATATATTGCACATTTATTTCTAATTCAGCTAGCGGACGCAAGTGGAAACAATATTTTGAATTGAATTCATACAAAAGAGGATCCTGGATTTGTTTATTACGGTGCGCGTATGGTGCTGCACCTGTCCGTCCAGAATCTGATGGCTTGTTGGTTTGGAGTATTATCAATGCCGGCAATAATCGCGGTTCATGTTTTGGTCGAGTGCATTCCGTGCATTTGTCGCGCCACAGCAGTAGACCCGGCAGCACCAAAGTCAAAACAAAAACCTTCCCTAGAACTTGCTATGCTAAGTTCTTCTTCTTATTATTGGAGTAATGGCCTACGCGATCATGCCGGTCTTTTCAGGATTGAGTACCACGTAGCCGGATAGTCAGCCCTTGCTATGGCGGACGGTTCATACGCGATTAGAACCCACGACGGGCATGCAGATGTGAGTAATGAGGTGCCGCGGCATCGCTCCTATCCAGCGGGCAACTTGCATACTGCCACACTGTCTCCTGCCCGATGCATACGCTGAAGGCAGGGGGAAGGATGCACTCTACAGTAAAAAAAACACCGTCAAGAACCTGCGGCGGATCTACCGGTAGGCGGACTAGGCGGTCGCCGAAGATCTCTAGTATGTAGTATGGCGTATGTTTACAAGTGGACACTATGTATGTTTACAAGAGTATTAGCGACAAGGGCCCGCGGAAAGATGGTCGTTGTGGCACCGTGGCTGGAGAATCATTTGCCCCACCCCCTTCCCCCTCATGCCGGCAATAATTGTAGGGCCTGTAACCGATGATCGTAGGGGTCCCATGGTCGAAGCCCCCCCCCTCCCCCGCCGGTAATATAAGTACACTGTTATATTTCCCAACAGCTGTGTGCCAGTACCCCCTCCTCCCTGTCATCAGTTACCATTTAGAGGCGCCTCAACTCGTCATTCCGCCTAGGAACCCCGATTCCCCTAATCCGCCACTATCATGCACACCTTCCTTTCTTTGACCGATGGATCATAACATTCCGGAAGAAATTACATTTGGCGACAGTTTTGCATACACACGCACACTCACAACCATGCGCAGGATGCTTAGCATATCTATGTAATCCACAACAAACGAAATCAATAGCTTAGCTTGCGCTCTAGATACCGGCGGAATGAAAAGTTGATGAAAATCAGCGCCGGGCTGAATGTGTTAATGCGAATTAGGGTTCTGCGCGTTGCACAGTAAACCCTCCATCGTGTGCTAGCGATTCCTTAGTCATTTTTACATTGCATCGATTAAACTCATTGCGATTTTTTGGTTTGATTTGTGAAAATGCAACTTCATCGCCGCAATGTTTGTTAACGGCATTTTTAGGCGCCACAACAGCTCGCGAGCATTGACCACACGCGAGAAAGAGATAGCGCTATGGAGGGAAAAAGCACGGACGATGGCTGACAGCGATTGGCCGTCTGACGCACCAACACATCCAAACCTTCGGCAGCGCGCTCAGGCGAGGGGTATGAGGCGGAGCCAGGGACGGGCAGCTCGACGAGCTGCTCGACAAATTTGCCGTTGGAGAGAAAAAGAAGGCATGATAAAATTCTCAGAACGCCATAACGCCTTCCGTCGCTTTGCGCAGCGGGCGGGAATCGCTGAAGTCCAGCGCGGGAGACCAGGCCAAATCTGCGCTGGCCAGCGCAGATTTTGCTGCATTTTCTGCGCTGGAAACTGCTCGAATTTGCGCAGCGGGAAAGCATCCGTTAAGTTTATAACTGTATTTATGTTCGTGTGTGTATTGTCCATTCTCGTATATATCACCTTACGGACGTAAAAGTGGTGACGAGGATAAAGTTTTATAATATACCGCTAGTTTGCGTGTTTTCAACCCAATTTTAACGTGTGCATTTTATCTCGTGTGTCAATCGGGACCTTTTAACGTGTTCGTTTATTCGTATTGTGTGATCGCGTATCGTATGTGCGTGTGTTAAAATACCTTTACCGCTTCGGAAACGTCGAAGGATGGAGACGGACGAAGTGAGATCTGGTGACCTTTTTGGAGATGCCGATCAACGACGATTGTCGCAAGGCCGTGTTCCCGTTCCTGTCCAAGCCGCGCATCCAAGCGGCCTGCTGCAAGGAGTTTTCTCAACCCAGGAGCAGTATAGTGGACGCCGGGAAGGAACTGCATTCGCGCCGCCGCCATCGCTGCCAGGTCCAGCGCCATCGCAAACGCCCGCGCCATCGCAGGCGCAACGTCTGGAGCAGCATGATGACCCGATGCTGAAAACGTTAAATTTGCTTCAACAGCAAATGGCCCAGCAACAGAAGATTCTGAATGAGTTTTTGCAGCAACGCCTTATAAGTCACGGCGCTGCAACAACCAGTTTTAGTCATGAACAAATAATTGATTCCTTGTCTCGAAATATTTCAGAGTTCCGGTTCGATACGGACACGGGAATCACGTTCAAAAACTGGTACTCACGCTACGTAGACTTGTTCCAGAAAGATGCTGCTAGGATCGACGATGCTGCGAAAATCCGGTTATTGCTGCGGAAACTGGGAGCTGCCGAGCATGACCGTTATTTGAGTTTCATCCTGCCAAGCCGCCCGTCCGATTTTTCGCTCGAGCAAACGGTGTAAAAGCTGTCAACCCTCTACGACTACCAGGAATCGCTGCTGAGTGAGCGATTCAGATGACTGCAGTTAGTAAAGAAGCGGAACGAAGACCATCTAAGTTATGCCTGTCGAATCAACAAGGCGGCCGTTGAATTCGAGCTCGGCAAGCTCAACGAGGAGGACTTCAAGAGCTTGCTATTCGTCTGTGGTATGAAGGACGAGACTGATGCAGACATACGAACGCGCTTGCTGGCAAAAATAGAGGACCATAGCATGACGTTGCAACAGCTAGACGCCGAATGCAGTAGATTGGGAATGCAGTAGAATTTTAAAAAAGATAGTGCGATGATCGAGACACCGGGAAATGATCGAGTTTTGGCAGTGAACCTGAAAACGCCCTACCCTACCTACCCTCTGCGGAGGTACACACTGGGTGCGTGACTGCAGATATCAAGCGCACCAGTGTACGATCTGTTCCAGAATGGGACACAAAGAGGGTTTCTGCAAAACAGCAAATCGCCAGAAGTATAATAAGCCGAAATATAAAGAGCAAGGCAATACGCAGACCAGAGTAGTTACGGTGAACGTGCATAGTGTTCAGAAACGCCGCAGATATGTCACTATTGCAATGAATGGCATGCCCGTCCGTCTGCAGCTTGATACGGCATCTGACATCACAGTCATTGATCGTGAAGCTTGGAAAAAGATTGGCAGTCCGACATTATCACCACCAGCAGTGGTTGCACGATCAGCTTCTGGCACTAATTTGGCACTAAACGGGGAATTTGTATGCAAAGCCAGTGTAGGCAATCAGAACAAAGAAGCTACAATTACTGTTTCCCCGACACGTTTAATGCTTTTAGGTGCTGACCTCATCGATCTTTTTGCTCTTTGGTCTTTACCAATAGATAATTTCTGCTGCCAAGTACGAGGTACTAAATTCACGTCGCAAAGAACGTGGCAAGAACGTTTTCCTAAAGTATTCCAAGGAACCGGACTTTGTAAGAAAGGAAACGTCTCTTTTGCTATAAAAGAAAATAGTCGCCCTGTGTTAAGCCCTAAACGACCAGTGGCTTACGCCGTACAAGAAGCAGTAGACCGATAGCTAGATCGACTTCAAGCCATAGGAGTAATAACTCCAGTGAAGTTTTCACAATGGGCAGCACCGGTCGTTGTAGTAAAAAAAGCAAATGGTGCCATTCGCATATGTGGAGATTACTCCACTGGCCTCAACGATGCGCTACAGCCAAATGATTACCCGTTGCCTTTACCGGATGACATATTTTCAAAGTTGGCCAATTCAATAATTTTCAGCAACATAGACCTAACCGATGCTTTTCTGCAAGTGGAAGTCGAGCCGCAGTACCGCCCACTGCTTACAATAAATACGCATCGCGGGTTATATCATTATAACCGCTTTCCACCAGGAGTTAAGGTCGCTCCAGCTGCGTTTCAGATGATCTAGGACAAAATGTTAGCCGGTCTAAATAACGTTTCTGGATACCTGGATGACATTATAGTCGGGGGCACTTCAGAAAAAGAGCACGACGAGATTTTAGCCAAAGTATTCCAACGCATTCAAGACTTTGGATTCACGATTCGTGTTGATAAATGCGCATTTAAAATGCAGCAAATAACATATCTCGGACACGTAATTGATCGTCGTGGACTAAGGTCTGATCCCGCAAAAATCCAGGTTATCAAAAATCTTGCTGAACCAACAGATGTCACCGGTGTTAGATCCTTTTTGGGTGCAATCAACTTCTACGGGAAGTTTATACCAGACATGAGAAAGTTGAGGCATCCTTTGGATAATTTACTCAAGGCAAATACTCCATTTCATTGGTCGTCGGAATGTAAACGGGTTTTCAGAGAGTTTAAGACGATTTTATCGTCAGACCTACAATTGGCTCACTACGATCCGTAAGAAAAGATTGTGATCTCGGTGGACGCATCATCAATTGGCCTTGGGGCAACTATAAGCCATCTGTACCCCAATGGTCTCAGACGTGTAGTACAACACGCTTCTCGTGCCCTTACTGAGGCAGAACGTCGGTACAGCCAGATCAATCGAGAGGGACTAGCGATTATTTACGCAGTAAAAAAGTTCCACAAAATGATTTTTGGTAGGCATTTTACGCTTCAGACTGAACATCGACCTCTACTGCATATATTCGGATCGAAAAAGGGCATCCCAACATTTACTGCTAATCGTCTTCAGCGTTTCGCACTTACTTTGCTGGCCTACGATTTTAACATTGAGTACGTGCGCACCGATGATTTCGGAAATGCTGATTTGCTCTCACCACTCATTAACACGCCCACCAAGCCAGACGAAGACTGTGTTGTAGCAAGCGTGAACTTGGAAGAAGACATTAAATCGGTGGCAATAAGCGCGCTTGATTCACTACCGCTGAACTTTGCTGATCTCGCCAGAGAAACAAAACGAGACCCACTTCTGAAAAAGGTGTCAGTTTACATCAGCGAAGGCTGGCCCAGAAACGCAGCGTTTACCGATGAGCTTGCTCGTTTTAATGCCAGGAAAGATGCACTAACAACCGTAGAGAATTGCACTCTTTTCGATGAGAGGGTGGTAATCCCCAAAAAGCTGCAGCAAAAATGTCTTCAGCAGGTGCATCAGGGCCATCCAGGAGTGCAGCGTATGAAAGCGTTAGCTAGGAGTTTCTTTTATTGGCCTACAATAGATGCTGACATCGAGGAATGGGTGAAGACATGTCACCCATGTCAAGCAGCTGCCAAATTACCCGCACATTCCGCTCCGGTACCATGGCCGAGGGCAGCAGGCCCATGGCAACGTTTACACTTCGATTTTGCGGGCCCACTAGACGGTGATTATTACTTAATTGTCGTAGATTCGTTTTCTAAATGGCCCGAAATAATCCGTACCAGTAACGTTATCTTCTTCTTCTTTGGCTCAACAACCGTTGTCGGTCAAGGCCTGCCTGTACCACTTGTGGGCTTGGCTTTCAGTGACTAATTGATTTCCCCCCATAGTAGGATAGTCAATCCTACGTATGGCGGCACGGTCTATTTGGGGATTGAACCCATGACGGGCATGTTGTTAAGTCGTACGAGTTGACGACTGTACTACGAGACCGGCTCAACCAGTAACGTTATAGCGAAAGCTAATATAGCCATGTTACGCTCACTTTTCGCTCGTTTTGGAATCCCGAAAACGTTGATATCGGACAACGGTACACAGTTCACCAGCGAGGAGTTCGGACTATTCTGCGACCGCAATGGCATCGAACACATCAAAACAGCCCCCTACCATCCGCAATCTAACGGGCAAGCTGAAATATTTGTGGACACTTTCAAGCAAACAGTCAGAAAGGTATCTGCGGATGGTACCTCACTACAAAAAGCGCTGGATACATTCCTACTAGTATATCGAAGTTCGCCAAACCCTTCGTCCTAACGACCAAACCCTTCGTCCTAACGGGCCTGCTGCCCTCGGCCATGGTACCGGAGCGGAATGTGCGGGTGATTTGGCAGCTGCTTGACATGGGTGACATGTCTTCACCCATTCCTTAGCATTTCCTAAAATGCTAAGTCACCGGCGGATATCATGTTGGGAAGGCAAATGCGCACAACTTTAAACCTGCTCCGTCCACCAAGTCCTGAAACCATTAGTATGGAAAACGAACCGAAACCAAGCAGACAGTTCCAACCCAACGATCTAGTCTATTTTAAACGCTTCGCAGGTAACGGATGGAGATGGGTAGCTGGTACAATTGTTAAGCAAATAGGTCATGTCTTGTATATGATTGGAACGGATGATCAGAAAATGTTTAGATCTCATATTAACCAGATACGCAAGCGCTACGAGAGGCATCATCACGTTCCGGCTTCGGTCACCCATCGTAAGCTGCCGATAGATGTTTTGTTGGATACCTGGCAGCTAACACCGCAACCATCTACTGGCACGTCCCGCATACCACCACAGCCAGCCGACCCCGAGCATGCGGACATCTCTGTGTCCCCTCATCAGCCGTCATCCGAGACCAACGGTCCTTATGTTCCCGCTACATCGCCAGCGACATACACACGCCCGACGACACGACCTGTTACATCGTGTGCTTCGGCCCAGGTACCACGACGGTCTTCTAGAGTTAGAATACCGCCCAGTCGGTTCGACGTGTACCGTCGGTTTTAAAAAGAGGGGGAGATGTTAGATGAAAGAATGCAGCCAGCTGCTCGCGTGCTCTCTCTGCAGTAAGCCGCTCTTACTGCAGTTGACGAGCCGTGAGCGCCTGAGAGCGATCGGTCGGGGTGGATCGTTCGGCTGCTGCGCGAAGAGCAGAGGACACTTCGCATCGGGGCAGCGCGGCGTACACAAGTTAGCAATAAAGCATCCGTTAAGTTTATAACTGTATTTATGTTCGTGTGTGTATTGTCCATTCTCGCATATATCACCTTACGGACGTAAAAGTATTCACCCTACAACGATCAAAATAGAGGATCAGAACAAGTTCTTGCATCTTGTTAACTGTGTTCTGAAGAGCTTCCTGTCATCCGACTAAACCTTTATTGTGCCTCTGTTGACCTACAGCTTTTAGATTGTAAAGTGGTCTAAGAATGACCTGGAAGCATTCTTCTTCTTCTTCTTTGGCTCAACAACCGATGTCGGTCAAGGCCTGCCTGTACCCACTAGTGGCCTTGGCTTTCAGTGACTAATTGATTCCCCCCCATAGCAGGATAGTCAGTCCTACGTATGGCGGCGCGGTCTATTTGGGGATTGAACCCATGACGGGCATGTTGTTAAGTCGTACGAGTTGACGACTGTACTACGAGACCGGCTGACCTGGAAGCATTAGGTTTTCATTAAACACCGAATACGTCACCTAAAAGCGCTCGTCGAGATAGTAACCCAGCCACGCAAAAAAGGAGGAGTAGGCATCATCTACATTCATGCACTTTGTATTTGTGAAATTACTTCGGTAAGAGCCAGAACCAAAACGAACAGAAGCTTGCACGGAGCACAAGTAGGACGATTTGTACTCTCCGGTTCTAGAAAATGTTTGCATGAAGCTGTACTGGTATCGCGAAATTATACAAATCCGCGTTAATCGACCAGACATTGTATCTACGAGAGAAAAAAGAAACGAGTGACTATCATCGACATTGCTGTACCGTTAAATGTTAGAATCGGGATAGTGTAGAAATTAAAATAGGATAATATGAAATTTTGAACTGTTAACAAACACCTGCTATTTAGATTTTAAACCAAAAGGATTGAGTGTGCTACTCACTTATTTCTTTCTCATAGTTAACAGTGGTAAAGCCTACGCGTAGGTATCGAAATTGTTCAATTTTTAGATCAGGCCAAAAAGGTTTTTTGAAACATGTTCTTACAATATAAATACCAAATTACGAACTCAGCCAGCTGTTATTTAATTTATAATTTATTTATTGAATGATATTTTTTTTTACCTTAAGAGCTATCTTCTTCTCTCCTTCTTCTTCTTTTTGGCTCAACAACCGTTGTCGGTCAAGGCCTGCATGTACCCACTTGTTGGGTTGGCTTTCAGTGACTTTTTTGGATTACCCCCCCCCCCATAACAGGATAGTCAAGTCCTGCGTATGGCGGCGCGGTCTATTTGGGACTTGAACCCATGACGGGCATGTTGTTAAGTCGTGCGAGTTGATGACTGTACCATGAGACCGGTTATAGAGCTTAAGAGCTATACAATTGTTAAATTAGATTTAGATCCTAACTCTAAACCTAAAGCTAACCCTAATCTAAATTAATAAGGGTCAGTCAAAACAAGGAAAAAAGTGAATAAATAAACATACAGAGAGAGTAAAAATATTATTTACCAGGTCACAACTAAACAGATAAGGGCACAAACAAAACACAGGAAAAAAAGTTGAAGAGAGCAAGAAAAAATAGACCACATAAAAGACACACACGTAAGAACAATCAAGGAGAACAAGAGGAAGAGAGACGGTTACGAAAGGAGAATAGAGATAGAGAGAACTAAAGAGGTCAGCCGAATCATTGAAATTGCGAATCGCTGACAAGAGAGGGTCGTCAGGATCATAGCAAGTACAATGGATGGGGAGCGCTAACATGGGACGATACGAAGGGAGCAGAACGGAACATAAAACGGAATAAGTGAGAGAAGGGAAGGTGCATCCTCCTTCACCGAAGATAATGCCAGCGATGAACACCGCTTAAGCCAGTGCCCGACGAGATACCAGTGTGGGAAGTTCTAGCATTTGGCATTCAATTGAGTAAGCTGATAGAGGAGCAGAGTCTCGGCCAAATAGTCGTCGGATCGCAATACGCGTAAAAATTTTTTGAACCCTCTCAATTTGAAACACTACAATAGCAGAAGACGGGGACCACACAACACACGCATATTCCGAGATTGGGCGCACAAAGCCACAATACATGGCTTTCATGTTTGAAAGCCGGATCAAACAACTCAGGGGAGAGTCTTCTGATCAAGCTCAGCGTCCTAAAGACCGAGTTAACCATGTCCAGTTTGTGGGAGCGGGGCCAGTCACCCAGTCCCATGAGTATAAGACTACGGAAAGCTACGGAAGATTTCGAAACGGACCTCACGATACCGACCATACGCAATGCCCCCGAACAACTCTAAAAATGGGCTCATGGAACGTACGCACTCTAAGCGAAGCCGGAGCCTTGAAAAAACTTGATGATGCCCTAGCCACACTGAGCATGGACCTCGTAGCTCTACAAGAGATTCGGTGGCTAGGGAACGGTGTGCAGAACAGGCGTGGTAAGCATTGCTACGACATATAGTATACTACAGCTGCCACGACCGCCACCGCGTGCTCGGAACGGGTTTTGCCGTAGGTCCCCGGCTAAAACCCGCAATCATGGATTACAAGGCTATAAACGATAGGATATGCACCCTGCGCATGCGAGGCAAATTCTTCAATATAAGCCTCATAAACGTTCACGCCCCTACCGAAGAGAAAGAGGAAGAGGAGAAGGACCTGTTTTACGGCCGCCTCGCTAGAACCATAGATGCGTGTCCCAGGCATGATCTCATAATCATCCTGGGGGACTTCAACGCAAAAGTCGGTAGGGAGCCAATGTACCGCCAATACACTGGCTGTCACAGTCTGCATGAGCACAGTAACGATAATGGTAGTAGATTGGTCCAGTTCGCCGCAGCGAACAATCTGGTTGTAGGAAGTACCAAATTTGCGCGCAAGAAAATCCACAAGATTACATGGGCGCACCCGGGTGGAGAATCCTTCAACCAAATCGACCACGTGTTAATAAGCCGCCGACGACAGTCGAGTCTGTTAAATGTCAGAACATATCGAGGAGCCAATATCGATTCCGATCACTACTTGGTTGGCTTAGTGATACGTTGTAGAATCGCCCGCCCCCGTGCCAATGGGGGTGGAGAAAACACGCAGTCTCGGCTCAACACGGACTTTCTAAGGGACATTACTGTCCAACAGGAATTCAAAGCCGCCTTAGACGAGTCTCTACTACCAGAAAACAGTTATGAAACTACGAGCGAGAGGTGGAACGCTCTAAAAACAAAAAGAAATGCAAGAAGATGATGATGATGAGAAGATGTGCAAGAAATATACTCCCACCACGTCGTGGCAACACTAAATCTGGCTGGTTCGACGATGAATGCAGACAAGTGACCGAACGTAAGAATACTGCATACCGAGCAATGCAGCAACGGCATAGAACGCGGGCATGCGCAGAGGAATATTCACGGCTCAGACGCGAAGAGAAAGGAGTTCACCGCTCCAAGAAGCATGCTTTGGGAGAGCAAAACATGCGGGAACTCGAGCAAACCAGAGAGGCGTACGGACCGACACGAAAGTTTTACCAAGCGATAGCAGGTCACCGAAACAACGTTGTACCTAAGGTATCCTGCTGTCGCAACAAGGATGGAGATCTGGTCAGTAACAGGCCAGAGGTCCTCTCGCGGTGGGCTCAGTACTTTGATGAATTACTCAATGACCAGTTTAGCGAACAGCTAGAAGCGCCACTAGCAGATAGTGTCATGCTACTGCCACCTAGCATAGAAGAAACACGAAAGGCTATCCGTCGGCTGAAAATAACAAGGCACCCGGAACCGACGGAATTGCAGCCGAACTGGTCAAGAATGGAGGTGCACGACTAGAAAACGAGATTCATCAAATTGTTACTGAGGTGTGGGATAGCGAATCGATGCCTTGTGATTGGAATCTCGGCATCATCTACCCCATATACAAGAAGGGAGATAGGTTGGACTGCAACAACTACAGGGGTATTACGGTGTTGAATACTGCCTATAAAAAATTCTCCCTGATCCTTCAGGATCGCCTTGTCCCGAACGTCGAAGAGATAGTCGGAAACTATCAAAGAGGATTGCGAAACGGAAAATCTACCACTGATCAGATCTTCACCATGCGGCAGATCTTGGAGAAGATGGCTGAATACAGACACGACACATACCATCTCTTCATTGACTTCAAAGCCGCATATGATAGTATAGCCAGGGTAAAACTGTATGACGCTATGATCTCTTTTGGAATCCCGGCCAAACTGATAAGGCTAGTTAAAATGACTATGACCAACGTCACATGCCAGGTGAGGGTGGCTGGAAAACTCTCAGGACCTTTTGCTACCACCAAGGGTCTGCGCCAGGGGGACGGGCTTGCCTGTCTCCTATTCAACTTGGCGCTAGAGAGGGCCATCCGCGACTCGAGGGTGGAGACTACGGGAACCATCTTCTATAAGTCAACCCAGATCCTGGCATACGCTGATGATATAGACATCATTGGTCTGCGGCTCTCCTATGTAGCAGAAGCCTACCAAGGGATTGAGCAGGCGGCAGAGAACCTCGGATTGCAGATAAACGAGGCAAAGACCAAACTGATGGTGGCAACATCAGCGGGCCCACCAACAAATAATCAGAATCTACGTAGGCGTGACGTGCAGATAGGTGAACGCACTTTTGAAGTAGTCCCACAATTCACCTATCTTGGGTCAAAGGTCAGCAACGACAATAGCATGGAAGCTGAGTTGCGCGCAAGGATGCTGGCTGCCAACCGGTCATTCTACAGCCTGAAAAAGCAGTTCACCTCAAAGAACCTGTCGCGACGGACGAAGCTGGGACTATATAGTACCTATATAGTACCAGTACTCACATACGCCTCTGAGACATGGACACTGTCCAAATCTGACGAAACCCTCTTAGCCGCGTTCTAGAGGAAGATGTTCAGAAGGATACTTGGCCCCGTATGTGTGGAAGGACAAATGAGGAGCCGCTATAATGACGAACTATACGAGATGTACGTCGACCTCACTGTCGTACAGCGTATTAAGCTCACCAGGCTCCGGTGGGCTGGCCATGTTATACGCATGGAAATGGACGACCCAGCTCGTAAAGTCTTTTTAGGCCGTCCACAAGGACAGAGGAGACGTGGTAGGCCCAAATTGAGGTGGCAAGATGGCGTGGAGGCGTCCGCCATTAAAGCCGAGATAACGGACTGGCAGACGAAGGCGCGAGACCGTGAGCGGTTTCGGACACTCCTGAGGCAGGCCAAGACCGCAAAGCGGTTGTAGTGCCGGATAAGTAAGTAAGTAACCATGTCCAGTAGATGATCATGAAAGAGCATCTTAATGTTAATAGACACTCTCAGATCACAAACCACTGAGACACGTTTAATAGGGCATCCTTTGATGACGTAATCACCGTGCACCGGGAAGTCAAGAACGCGGAAAGGAAATAACACAACGCTTAGGAACACAAAGGAGAAGGAAGTTGGCAGAGCACCATGGAGAGAGGGAGTTTATATTTAACGGCAAAGTGTTACAGTCAGACAAGCAGTGAATGGGGATAATCATCAACAAGAAAGATTGAACATAAATCATTCACAAGTAGGGGGCTCAAAACACTGCCCTTATCGACCCCAGATAAACAAAAGATGCTGACAGATTTCGTATTCTCTATCATAACTCGGGCCGAGCGATTAGACAGATAAGACGAGAATCACACTAAAGCAACAATAGAGAACTCAAGTAGGAGCGCATGACAGACTCGATCGAAAGCAGCATGGAAGTCCGTATATATAGCATCGACTTGGCACTCAGAACTTGGCACTTGGGAGATTTTACATATGAGATGACTTAGACTCATAAACTACCGTGCGAATACACAACGAAACTTTACAGCTACGTGCGCCTTTGCAGCGGTCTATGAGGACATTGATGGTGTAGTGGGTGGTTGAGGAAAAAAATATCAGGTTATCTTTACATTCCTTAACTTTGTATGTAACAATAACAAAGATGCGATTTTTGATATCTTAAAAACATATATGATGATAATTATTCTTATAAAACTCATGAAACATAAAAAAGTAATAAAAATACTTTTAAAAAGTCATAAAAAAATGAATTTCTGTAAAATCTTCGTAAAATATGTTATTTATATTCTTTGACGATTTTTAAATGCATTATTAAGTACAAAAACCAAAAAACAAATTAAAATCGGAATTATGTTTGAATTGTTATAGTACGACACTAAATTCGTTTTGTTTTAATAAGCTATTTGTTATTGATCTTCAAATTTGGAAAAGGAATATATCCTACACAACACAACAACGCGAAATACAACTGTTCACATAGTCATGGTAGAGAGCTTTGTTCATTGTGTTCATGTGTTGTTTGATCACTTGTTTTCCATAGGAAAAAAAAAATACTTATCGGAAATGACTATGAAATATTCATTATATTCATGAATAGTGTAATTCATTAATATTCATAATAGTGTTTGCAATGTTATGTTTATGAATTATGAAACTATTTAATTATTAAACTTCCAACTGAAATCTACATTATATTTTGAAATAATCGAATTTTCGCCTATTTTTTTAAAACCTGGTAAAATAGCTAAGGTATGGCGAAAAAAATCAACGTTTAACAGTCAGAGTGAATTTATGGCTTGTGAAATAGCACTGGCAGTGAAAATGGAAAATTCTTCTTCTATTTGGCGTAACGTCCTACGCGGACATGCTGGCTTATACAGGCTTTCGAGACTTAATGCATTACCACGTAGCCCGATAGTTAATCCTTGCTACGGGGGGACGGTCCTTTCTAGGCTTGAACTCATGTACCACGGGACCGCCCCACATTTAATTATGACTTGTAAAACTCTGAGAAAAAAATATTAAATTTAATTTTTAATCACTTTCTTCTTCTTTTTCGCATAACTTCCAACACACATGCCTGCCTGAAAACGGCTTTCGAGACTTATTCAGGTACCACGCAGCCAGATAGTCAGTCCTTGCTAGGGGGGACGGCCCTTTCGAGGCTTGAACCAATAACGTGCATGCTTTTGAGTCACTCGAGTTGAACTTTACCACGGGGTCGCCCAAAACACCAAGAATGATAAAAAATACTAAATGGCGGGTGGGAGGTTAGTTTATCGTCATAAAAAATAAATTGTGTTTTTAAACATTCTTCAATTAGCTCCTTTCTCCTTAGAAAAGTTTCAAAAGTTACCCTTATTTATGTTTCTTCATTCAAACATGACCCCTTAATACCATGCATCTTTTGGACATCAATCTCGTTTCGGTGACTAATGGATTTGACTTGAGTTACAGCTCGAAGGCTTGAGTTTATAGACGGAGGCATGTATCCACCAATTACAGCAGCTGTTGAAGTAGAAGATCCTGAAAAAATAGTAATAAATAATATTTGTAGTAAAATTGATTGCTACTAGTATATGCCTGGATGGTAATCGCCATGGGGTTGTTTGCTGAAAAATATAAGAAAAATGTTAAATTAATTTTATTTCAGCCACGTGCATAAACATGACATGATCATGATGACCTAACAAGAAATCCAATGATTAGTTGTTATGATTTTACTCCAGCGTTTCATCTGGCAGTATGAACTTGTGTGTCGCGTAGCGTCCTTCGTGGGTGCGTGATACAATAACAATGTTGTTATTATCATTGGACGTTTAAGAAAATCGTTATGAAATGAAGAAATGGAGTGGGTTTCTTACGAGTAACGTGGGGTTTCAACTAGTAATTAGACACGACAAGCAGTTACCGAATAAGATCTCTTTTAAAGGTTGTACTGTTACTGTTGGATTGTATTATGCTTATAGAATTCAATATTTTGTTAATTCATTTATGTTACGAAGTATTAATGAGGTAGCACCAGAATGCGAGATTGCTAAACTAGCCTGAGAGAGATTATCGGTTGAGAAATGTAAGAACTTCAAAAAAAATGGGAAGGTGTATGGAAAAGAGCATTGGACCGAAATCTGTATACTCTTAACCTACCAACCCTTTATTTTTGATTTACAGTTCTGCATATAACAAGTTTAAAGTATTATTGTTACAAGATAATTATCTTAAAATTAGTATTACCTAGCTAAAGTGATTATCCTTTGTTGATCTAATATTTTGTTCAACATATTTTCTGTCTCCCTGTCCTATGATGTCGAACGGTCATTGTTATACTATAAAATTAAAAGATATTGCTACTCTAACCACGAGATTATGCAACCACTAAAAATATCAAAATTGTTTTAAGGAGTTGACACACCACTCAACAATCCGATACTTCTTTCATCGACTTCGGTAAAAGATGGTAATTGTTCAGGTGCAGGATGCAATTCTACCATCATGTTAATTGATTCTATTTGCAGTTTTCTGATTAATATCTTAATCCATGTTTTTAAGAAGTCCTTTAATCGTATAACGATTAGTATCGACATCGCTATTATCGCTAAACTTAAAAATACAATCCATACCAAAAACGATTGTTCTACTATTGCTGTGAATCCTTGGGAAATGAATAAAACATTATGTTTTTGACTCGTTCGGGTAAAGTCTATCGTGCGCCCGTTTATTGTAAGATTGCGTAGACAACCATCAAAACTCTTCGTAAATGGTACATATTTCCAGTTGTATAGCGATCCCAGCTTATCGAGACTAATTGATGAAACTCCTAGTTGAAAAGACACATTACCTGGAAGAAACCCACTCCAATCCTTATTTTCATAATGACTCCTACTGCTCACCATCTTATTGTTCACCGTTTTTATCCTGTATATGGCTGTAAAATAAGCTGAACTTTAATAATCTCGTGTAAAACTATTTGTTGATGCTCGAAACGGCTCGTCCCAGTTCCATAGTCCAATAGTAAGACCAACATACCATCGTTGATTTCCAATGCCAGAAAAGGTGGTGCCTTCAAAGATGGGTCATACTTCAGAGAACCCATGTAGAATACCAACCCGTCTTTTTGTCGGGGCAATAACTCAATGCTGATGTTGTTTACGTTGCCACTGTTGATCGATGGATAGATTGCATACCCACTTCCATCAAAACAGATGTCCAATTTCTCACACTGGGGACCTTCGAACCCCGTGGGACATTTACATTTATCATTCTGGAAAGTGCCACCATTCAAGCATGCTACCAACGAAGATTCTATCTGTGGGATGCACTCTGCTTGCACCAATGTGGTCATTCCCACAAACGAGTTAGTGTTGGTGTGCACTACGATTGGTTTTGCTGTTTTAAGGACCTTGTTCTTGCATGTCTGTGCACATGTATGTCCTTTCTTGATGCACTCATCGATACCAACCGTCACAATCCGATACCCGACGTCTTTCTCCAATTGGCGTAGATGCAAACTTAACACTGCATTTAAGACCTCTGACGATGTGTAGATAGTATCATCTACTGCAAAGAACACGTCCAAGAATGCACCCCGGGCAAGCTTACGATTGTTGATCGTGAATATGTCCACCTGATCTGGGCTGGTATCCAGAATGGTTGCAATGCTTTGCTGAAGTCGATACATGGGTGTGTAGAGCTCACTCATTGTCTGAGATATGAATGTCTCAGCCGTTACATTGTAGAAGCGAATCGATCCACTCTGGTTGACTGTTTTCGCCGAAATGTTCTTCACTGTCACCGTCACTCGAGCAGATACGTTGTGCCGTGGAAAATAGGATGATTCTTCAATCACAGTGAACTCTAAATTGTATATACCTTCGGGTGTACCTTTTCTCATCGTGATCATACCGGTGTTGATGTTGAGTTTGAAGAGCTTCCTATTCGTCTCGGGCGTCATCTCATCCCAAAGGAACATCTTGTCTGATACATCCCAATCATCTGGATCGCTGACATACACTCGACCTATCTGAGTATCTGCTAGCTTGCCTTCGTAATTGTTGACGAGAATGTGGCTCTGGCCCATTTGCATTTCGTTGTCATTTTTGTCACCAATCACCACCAACAGTTTGCTGACGGCGCTCATCGGTTTATGACCCGAGTCTCGAATCAGTATCGGTACCAAGTATTGTTTCTGCTGCTCCCGATCAAACTCCACCAATGAATACAGCTCATCACCTACAGTCTGGAAGCGATTTTTAATCTCGGTTGGGGCGTCGGGATCGACACTGTAGAAGAACGGCGGTCCATTGTGCTCTCCGTCAGCGTCTTCTGCAGTCAGCTTCGTGATCATGGCTGAAGGGCGGTTCTCGCTCCACACAACTGGCATTCTATTGGTAAGCTGGGGCGCGTTGTCGTTAATGTCTTCAACGAAGATGTAAACTGTTTCCATCGCCGTTCTTCCCTTACCGTTTTCATCTGTAATGGTAATATTGATTTGTAACACCTCATGCCCATGTGGAGGATCACGATCAAGAGGCTGGAGCAGTTTAAGACATCCTTTGTCGTCGATGCTTAAGAGGTGCTGGTGTTCTTTGGGAAGTGCATATTGTATGTTTTGTGGGAACTCAAAATTCTCGATGTCTGGATCATAGGCCCACAAATTTGCTATACAATCCGAGGGAATAGTATTTTCCTTTATCGTGACGTTTGTTAAGGTCAAAATTTGCGGTGCAATGTCATTCAGATTTTTTATTTGAATCCGTACGTTGGTTGTGCTTTTAAAAAGTCCGTCATGGGCCTGCACGACTAAATCGTATTCTTGAATCGATTCGTAGTCGAGCTTTTTGTTAACTGAAATAAGACCGGTGTCCTCATCGATCTTAAATGCCTTTCCAATGTTATTCTCTATTATGCTGTATTTAATCTTGGGATCTTTGTCCAGATCCGTTGTCTTCACCTTGATAACACTTGTATTGATGTCAGCGTCTTCTGGTATGTTGTTCACCTCGTAGTATTGTTCATCGAACTGTGGCGGATGATCGTTTTTGTCCAAAACTCTTATGAACAACTGTTTTACCGCACTGTTTGGCTTTCCATTATTGAACAGCACGGACGGTGAGTTATCTTCGGCAACCACAGTTACAGGATAAATATCCTTCGCCTCACGATCGAGCTCCACCAATGACGTAATGTTGCCAGTTTTACTGTCAATGTGGAAATACTGTCGAGCAGTACCCTCGAGCCGGTATGATACGATGTTGTGAGCCGATGTCCCGTCATTATCATGTGCCTTTACTTGCATCACAAACGTGCCTGCTGGCTCGTGCTCCAGTATAACTCCATTAAGGTTTCCTGTGATCTCTGGAATATTATCGTTCTCGTCCAGGATCTTGATTAGAACCACTGCTTCTGCCTTCAAGCCCTTTACATTCATTGCTCGTACCGTGATTCTATATTCTTGCACCTTTTCATAGTCAAGTTTGCCTCCCAGCTTTATGTATGCGATGTTATTGACCTGCTCTAAGATAAATGTATTTTGTATGTTAGATGTGGCATCATTATCTAGAGCGAGATCAAATATAATACTTGTTCCATCATTTAAATTCGTGTTTGCCTCAAGTTCGGCTATTGCTGTATTGAATTGGTCGTATGTTTCATTGAGTGCGATGGGGGCTGATGGAATCTTGGTAAACGAGGGAATATAATTCGAATCGACGGTGACACTTGTTGTGTCATTTGCAGCTTCATTTTTGGCTTGAATATTTGCTGCATGCACATTGATGCAGAATGATAAAATCATGAAGATGACAATCAGTCTAAACGGTTCCATTTTTTTGTTGGCTTTGTTTGAATTCCGTTTGCGTTATGCCTTTCTGAAATGAAATAAGATAAGTTCGCAGTCGTTTGTTTAACCTCTATCAATGTTTTGTTGTTATAATTTAATGTAATGGTAATGATCCCTCATTTGAAGAAGCAAACGTGAACAAACAACACCTACATCCTACATACCCTATTCTGCAATATGAGATCTACCAGTAAATCATAAAACGACACAACAAACACAAACATTGGTAGACCAAAACCAAGAATATCCTCGGCCATAGTTCGCCTACTTTTTACTTATCTTTTGACACAACAACCGATGTTGGTCTAGGCATGCCTGTGCCACTAATGGGGCTAGCGATCAGTGACTCTGCTCCCTTGCGTTCAGGCGTTCATCCGACGTTTATCGAGCCGATCCGAATAGTTGTGTTCGATAAACATGTGTGCGTAACAGGTAGCAACAGTTGTACTACGTACCTGTCGTATGCCGCTGTGATACCGAACGAGACGCATAGAAAACGCATCTAGAGGACATGTATAGCCGTTAGGAAATTTTTCTGCGTCTCTTTTGCCTTGTTCTTGCCTTTAGAACCTGAGTGAAGCATGCATACCTTTCGGGTACGTTCGTAGTATAAGCCTATCCCTCTTACGTTAATGGCGAAGATATAATCGTATGCTATCAGCTCTACAATCAAGCATGGACAGGCCCATGGGCGTCGTGTGTACGCGGGCATTAGGTCCCCACAGCAGGATAATCAATATTACGTAAGGAGGAGTAGATCCATAATCACACAAAGCAGTACCTGCACTGTAGTCAGCAAAAATAAGTCACTTTACATTACACATTACTTAACACTGTTTTGACTACTAATTTTTAATATTATTGTACAATACGTTAAATAACTTGCACCTGGTAAAATGCGCTATACAAATGTACAGAGTGAGTCAGAGAGTGAGATAGTGATTCAGCAGATCTATAGGTGCTTTTAGTGTCCTACTTACTCACAGCTGAACTCGAGACGGCTTTGTCTTAATCGTAATCGTTTAACCTTCCTAAAAATTGCGAAACCTTGCGATATTTTGCTTCGCATTATCTCCCTCTTGGAAAACCATATAACGTAAGCACATACAGTAAAATAGTGATAAAATATTGTTTTTCATATTCAAGCCGATAACAGAATGATAACAGTAAATTACAGGTAAGAGAATGGTTCCGAATCGTCTGAATCGCCCAGAAGTCAAGAGCCAAATTTTATAAAACATGTTCGCAGAGCCAATTATATAAACAAAGAGTTTGAATGTTTGTTAAATTGTTCAACTGTAAAGGCTTAGAGCGATAAGTTTGACATCGTTGTAAATGATGGAAACCTGTCTCCCAACCTAAACATCCAACATGTTGGCACCTTAACAGCGCCGTAAAAGAGTGAAGACCAGAAGCCAATTTGTGAAACCCTTATTTCATTTCTAAGAGCATTAAATGATATACCACGTTTTAACTAATTTATCTACGTAAGGAAGTTGGTACACGATTGTGATGAAATATAAAGTATCTTTTATTGATGATATATTTAAAAAGTAATAATAAACTACAGAACAGCGGCCGATCTAACGGTAGACGGACTAGGCGGTCGCCTGGGGCCCCGCCGATTTAGAGGCCCGGAAGATCTCTAGTCTGTAGTATGCGGTATGTCTACAAGTATTAGCCAAAGGACAGAGTATTAGCGACAAGGGCCCCCAGAAAGATGGTCGTTGGAGCCCCGTGAGTGGAGAACCATTTGCACCCCCCCCCCCCATCCTTTTATGCCGGCAGCAATGTTAGGGCCTGTTACCGATGATCGTAGGGGGTCCATGGCCACCCTCCCCGCCGGCAATTTAAGTATACTGTTCAATCTCCCAACAACTGTGTGTCAGTACCCCCTCCTCCCGGTCATCAGTTACCATTTACAAGGGCCTCAACTCGTCTTTCCACCTAGGGACCCCACCCCCGATTCCCCTAATCCGCCACTGCTACAGAATGATACATTTTATCATTAAATGAGTTAAACCTTGTTTTAAAAATACACGACGCTGACTACTTCATTAAAATATTGATTAATTTGAAGAAAATAGAAGAATATAAGATGTAATATAAATACAACAAATATAAATAGACGTAGTATATAATGGATGCGGTCCAGTGATCTGTTTGATACACGCGATGGCTACTACAACTCCGATGCGGGAGGAAACGGACATTCGAACCGTAGCTAGAACATGCCTATCGGGTTGTGTGGGCGTGTTGAAAACGTCAAAGATAGACTAACAATATTGATAAGTAATAATAAAACACTTAAATCACATTTGAGTGATTCTTTCCCTTTTTCACTTTAACGCCATAACAGACGGGTTTTGCTCCTTTTTCTATTCTAACACATTTATTTGTAAATGCTTATTATGTCACTTACCGGAAATTGATTATCCGATGCGTCTACATTGAATCACTGGTAACACTTTAACACAATGCGTTGGGATACTCTGTCGAACTGAGAAGCTTTCATCAAATCTTTGGGTTTTTATATCTCTTATCAAAAACATGTTGTTATCACAGATAACTAAGTAAGCAGAACTGAATTCGATGAGTAAGCTGCGCGATACGTAGGCTGCACTGATTCGATTACTTTACGGGGCGCCACTCCATTCTAACACACGGTTGAATAATTGAATTAATTTAATGAACCTGTATATGTTGGTCTTTAAGCCTGTTTACGTTTCATGTTTTTAAATGCCCATAGTTCCGAGTGAAATATTTCAATTGCGTTATTTGCATATGCGTTTCACCGATAAACGAAACGATTGACAGGTGCTGTTTTTGTGTGTATTGGTAGGGAATTAGATCGCGGGAATAAGCTGCCATAATGATATTCGTTCTTGTAACCGACCACGAAGGAGAAACGGCTCTCGACAGCGCGCGTTATAATAAAGTTTTGTAAAATTGTGAAAGCGTGTTCTGGTTTTCATAAAAATATAACACAACGTAGGGGTTTGCGCGATCAAAGCCAAACGTCTAATGTAGTTGGTGGGAGCTTTGTTGCGTGCGTTAAGTATTATTTCATTTACTAGGCATGGGAAACCCCCCCCCTTCCCCTCCGCCAGCAAATATTTTAGGGCTTGTGACTGATGATCGTAGGAGCCCCTCGACGGCATGTCAAGTTTACTGTTCATTCTCAAAACAGCTAGTTCCGTGTCTGTACCAAACCATCCCACCACCGCCCCCCCCCCCCACCGAACACCATTCACCATTTACAGGGGACCTCAACTCGTCTTACCGCCTAGGGCCTCCAACACCCATAATCCGCCACTGCGTGATGTATGTAAAGAAAATCAACTGTTTCTCTAAATTGAAATTTCAAGTGACCAAGCACGCCTCCAACACATTCAGGATTCTTTTCCTATTGTCCACTAGAAACTGCATCGATCTATCACATTTTACCAATCACTTTAGGTTTTGGTTTACGTTAGGTGGCAATTATACGTTAGTTGTCTCAATTTAATAACGTAGAGACTATCGGAACGTACGCACTCTAAGCGAAGCCGAAGCCTTGAAAAAACTTGATGATGCCCTAGCCACACTGAGCATGGACCTCGTAGCTCTACAAGAGATTCGGTGGCTAGGGAACGGTGTGCAGAACAGGCGTGGTAAGCATTGCTACGACATATACTACAGCTGCCACGACCGCCACCGCGTGCTCGGAACGGGTTTCGCCGTAGGTCCCCGGTTGAAACCCGCAATCATGGATTTCAAGGCTATAAACGAAAGGCTATGCACCCTGCGCATGCGAGGCAAATTCTTTAATATAAGCCTCATAAACGTTCACGCCCCTACCGAAGAGAAAGAGGAAGAGGAGAAGGACCTGTTTTACGGCCGCCTCGCTAGAACCATAGATGCGTGCCCCACGCATGATCTCATAATCATCCTGGGGTACTTCAACGCAAAAGTCGGTAGGGAGCCAATGTACCGCCAATACACTGGCTGTCACAGTCTGCATGAGCACAGTAACGATAATGGTAGTAGATTGGTCCAGTTCGCCGCAGCGAACAATCTGGTTGTACGAAGTACCAAATTTGCACGCAAGAAAATCCACAAGATTACATGGGCGCACCCGGGTGGAGAATCCTTCAACCAAATCGACCACGTGTTAATAAGCCGCCGACGACAGTCGAGTCTGTTAAATGTCAGAACATATCGAGGAGCCAATATCGATTCCGATCACTACTTGGTTGGCTTAGTGATATGTTGTAGAATCGCCCGCCCCCGCGCCAATGGCGGTGGAGAAAACACGCAGTCTCGGCTCAACACGGACTCTCTAAGGGACATTACTGTCCAACAGGATTTCAAAGCCGCCTTAGACGAGTCTCTACTACCAGAAAACAGTTATGAAACTACGAGCGAGAGGTGGAACGCTCTAAAAACAAAAAGAAATGCAAGAAGATGATGATGATGAGAAGATGTGCAAGAAATATACTCCTACCACGTCGTGGCAACACCAAATCTGGCTGGTTCGACGATGAATGCAGACAAGTGACCGAACGTAAGAATACTGCATACCGAGCAATGCAGCAACGGCATAGAACGCGGGCATGCGCAGAGGAATATTCACGGCTCAGACGCGAAGAGAAAAGAGTTCACCGCTCCAAGAAGCATGCTTTGGGAGAGCAAAACATGCGGGAACTCGAGCAAACCAGAGAGGCGTACGGACCGACACGAAAGTTTTACCAAGCGATAGCAGGTCACCGAAACAACGTTGTACCTAAGGTAACCTGCAGTCGCAACAAGGATGGAGATCTGGTTAGTAACCAGCCAGAGGTCTTCTCGCGGTGGGCTCAGTACTTTGATGAATTACTCAATGACCAGTTTAGCGAACAGCTATAAGCGCCACTAGCAGATAGTGTCATGCTACTGCCACCTAGCATAGAAGAAACACGAAAGGCTATCCGTCGGCTGAAAAATAACAAGGCACCCGGAACCGACGGAATTGCAGCCGAACTGGTCAAGAATGGAGGTGCACGACTAGAAAACGAGATTCATCAAATTGTTACTGAGGTGTAGGATAGCGAATCGATGCCTTGTGATTGGAATCTCGGCATCATCTACCCCGTATACAAGAAGGGAGACAGGTTGGACTGCAACAACTACAGGGGTATTACGGTGTTGAATACCGCCTATAAAATATTCTCCCTGATCCTTCAGGATCGCCTTGTCCCGCAGAGATAGTTGGAAACTATCAAGGAGTTTCCGAAACGGAAAATCTACCACTGATCAGATCTTCACCATGCGGCAGATCTTGGAGAAGATTGCTGAATACAGACACGACACATACCATCTCTTCATTGACTTCAAAGCCGCATACGACAGCATAGCCAGGGTAAAACTGTATGACGCTATGAGCTCTTTTGGAATCCCGGCCAAACTGATAAGGCTAGTTAGAATGACTATGACCAACGTCAGGACCTTTTGCTACCACCAAAGGTCTGCGCCAGGGGGACGGGCTTGCTTGTCTCTTATTCAACTTGGCGCTAGAGAGGGCCATCCGTGACTCGAGGGTGGAGACTGCGGGAACCATCTTCTATAAGTCAACCCAGATCCTGGCATACGCTGATGATATAGACATCATTGGTCTGCGGCTCTCCTATGTAGCAGAAGCCTACCAAGGGATCGAGCAGGCGGCAGAGATCCTCGGATTGCAGATAAACGAGGCAGAGACCAAACTGATGGTGGCAACATCAGCGGGCCCACCAACAAATAATCAGAATCTACGAAGGCGTGACGTGCAGATAGGTGAACGCACTTTTGAAGTCGTCCCACAATTCACCTTTTTTTTTTTTTTTTTTTTGTTAACGAAGAGTGAGCATATTCCATCCCCCTCTCCGACTCACCCAACTCGGCCGGTACGCTTGTGGTGCGTATTACTTCATGCGGAGTCGTGTGTGCGGTTGCACCCTGGGTCACGACGCATCTTCTGCGGCGATCTGGTCTGCTGATTCTGCTTATTACGCTGCTTTCCGTGGTGCGACGCGGTCCCTTTGGTCTTATCGCCCACACTTCGGGTGGCCAATGGGGGGTCTACATCGTTGGTCACCACTCCAAGCCCGTAAGGCAGTTCTCCTGAAACGAAATTTTGATAGAGGAAACAAGAAAACAGAGAAAGAGATAGAAGTAAGCTGAAAATAGAGGAGAGAAGAGAAAAAGAAAGCTGGAAAGAAACGAAAAGAAAAGATATAAAAGATTAGTAACTTTCCAGCTTACGGTGGCCCTTGCGGCCCGGGTTGTTGCCGTGCCGCAGGGCCTGAGGGACCACTATTTGCGTCCCTCGCCCGCCGTCTGGCCCGCCTGCGTCGCCTTGCCGTTGGTGGACGCTCAACATCCCATCTCGCTTGGAGAGTGGAGAAGATTGTCCTGGCGGCGGCGCGAACGGCCTCCCACGTATCGCTGCGGGCGCACATTTCCGAGACAATGTTATCCATTGTTACTCGGGAATGGCACCGCTGCTGCATCTCATTCCGGATCCGATCGAACCGTGGACAGTGGAACAGCACGTGTTCAACGTCTTCCACGGCTTCCCCACATTCAGGGCAGTTGGGCGAGCCTTCCGGGATGCCTTTCTCGACGAAATAGGAGCGCAAGAACCCGTGCCCCGTGAGGAGCTGGGTGAGGAAAAAGTCGACTTCCCCATGCTTGCGGCTGACCCAGAGATTAATGTCTGGAATCAGCCTCCTCGTCTTCAGTCCTGGTGCTCCTGGTTGCCCTGCACCCGTTGTCCACTGGTCCTGCCAGCGCCTCATCGTCTCCTCCCGTTGCCGCTTCCGTATGTCCGATTGAACACCACCACTCGCTACCTTTTCGTCGTGGCAGCGGATATCCTCCTGCATGAGGAGGACTAACGGGGTGGTGTTGGCGACAACGCAAGCGGCATCATAAGACACGGTCTGGAAGGCGCTGGCGACTCGCAGAGCCCCCGGTCTTTGCGCCCTTTGGACCGATTTGCGATGGGTCTCCTTATCGAGCACCCATCGCTCCCAGGTGGCAACTTCGTATCGGATGATACTGTTGCCGACGTTCACGAGCTGTCTCCTACTGCGGCTCTTAGGACCACGCTTATTCGGCATCAGGCAGGTCAAGGCATTCGTAATCCGTGAAGCCTTATTGACCACCCTCTCCAGATGCCGGCTGTGGTGCTGTTTGCGACAGAGGTCCACTCCCAGGTACTTCAGCGTTTCCGTGGATTGGATCGCGTGACCACCCGCTTGTAACTCTGCGAGCTGCGGGACATGATGAGTACAAAAAATCATGAATCCGGTCTTTTGGTGGGCAAGTTCCAATCCGACTCCTTGCAGCCACCGCTCGATCCTCTCCAGGTTAGCCGTTGCTAAAGCGCTGACCTGTTCCGTGGTTCTTCCCAAAAATGTGAAGGCCACGTCGTCAGCAAACCCGATGATGTCCGCTCGTAGTCCTTCGAGCGGCAAGCGGAGTAGGTCGTCGTACATGACGTTCCATAGTGTTGGTCCTAGAACCGAACCCTGAGGAACGCCAGCAGATACAGTCCTCGACACTACTCCTTCATCCGTATCATAGTGGAGCGTTCGGCCAATGAAATAGTTCCGCAGCAACGCCTGCAAATAAGGCGGAGTGTTTTTACGCTGCAGAGCTTGGCCGATCGCTGTCCAGTTTGCCGAGTTAAAGGCATTCCGGACGTCCACCGTTACCACCGCACAGAGACGATCCCCCTTTCGCTTCTTGTCTAGAGCGACTTTCCCGTTGTTCATCACCCGAGTGATGGCGTCAACGGTTGAACGCCCCTTACGGAACCCGTATTGGGCGTCCGAAAGGCCCCCGGTCGACTCCAGGTGGGTTGTTAGCCTCCGCTGAATCAACCGCTCCAAAATTTTCCCCAGCACACTCAGCAGACAAATTGGCCGGTATGACGAGGGCTCCCCAGGTGGTTTTCCCGACTTGGTAAGCAGCACCAGTTGTTGCCGCTTCCATGCATCGGGCAAAGTGCCTGCCTCCAGTAGCTGCTTGTAGCTTTTGGCAAAAACTTCCGGAAAAGCCAGAATTGCCGCAGCTGCAGCCATATTTGGAATGTTGTCGTCCCCTGGAGCTTTCTTGGGGTTGAGTGAGCGGGCAATCTCCTTCAACTCTTCCGCCAACTCCTCCTCCGAGACCGGATCCTGTCCCACAATTCACCTATCTTGGGTCAAAGTACAGCAACGACAATAGCATGGAAGCTGAGTTGCGCGCAAGGATGCTGGCTGCCAACCGGTCATTCTACAGCCTGAAAAAGCAGTTCACCTCAAAGAACCTGTCGCGACGGACGAAGCTGGGACTATATAGTACCTATATAGTACCAGTACTCACATACGCCTCTGAGACATGGACACTGTCCAAATCTGACGAAACCCTCTTAGCCGCGTTCGAGAGGAAGATGCTCAGAAGGATACTTGGCCCCGTATGTGTGGAAGGACAATGGAGGAGCCGCTATAATGACGAGCTATACGAGATGTACGTCGACCTCACTGTCGTACAGCGTATTAAGCTCACCAGGCTCCGGTGGGCTGGCCATGTTATACGCATGGAAATGGACGACCCAGCCCGTAAAGTCTTTTTAGGCCGTCCACAAGGACAGAGGAGACGTGGTAGGCCCAAATTGAGGTGGCAAGATGGCGTGGAGGCGTCCGCCATTAAGGCCGGGATAACGGACTGGCAGACGAAGGCGCGAGACCGTGAGCGGTTTCGGACACTCCTGAGGCAGCGCCGGATAAGTAAATAAGAGACTATCGGCCAGAACATACCGTTCACCGGCGCCCGTCCTCCGCAACACTAAAGCTCCAATCTCAATCTCAATTAAATAATCTATTCTTGTTTTTTGGCGCAGATTCTTGTGATGTACGCTAATTTTCAAATTAGTGCCGAACAAATGTCGGAGTCCATGCGTTGGCCGTATGTTTGTGGCGTAGGAGCTTAAATGATTCCTCATCGAATCAACATGAGAACTACGCGACCCAACTTGTGAGAAAATGTTGTATTGCTACTTAGTCAGACCTCAGTAATCAAATATACCTCAGTTATCTGGTGGCCTACTGCCTAATTGACGGCAGAATTAGAGCTATCGAATCCATGCCTCGGAGAGCCACTCTCTATGCTTTACGCTGACTTGAGTCCCTTGAAGAACGCCACCGTAATGCACAAAGAGCTTTTATAGTCAACCTGGTAAACCATCGCATTGATATAATATTGTAAATTTTATAAATGTTTGAGTTTCGTGGGTTTAGCAGTGGTTTAGCATAATAGTTTGTCGAATTAATTGCCTCCGGTATGGGAACGGGATCATTTTCAGGAACGGTATGGGACCGGATTCAATTTGATGACCGATGTAGGGTAGGAATCAATTTAATGGCCGGATTAAGGGTAGGATCAGTTCCAGGGCCAGTGTAGATTCATGATCAATGCTAAGATCTGTATTAGTTTTGGAATCAATTTCACAACCAATTACCAATTACTAGTTACACATCCACAAGCCCAGCAAAGGGTGTTGTAGAAGTTATAGGATGGATATGGACGCTCAATCATTTTTTTCTTAATATGACCGTTGAAATTAGTAGTAATCTGGGGACGACATTGTTTAAAAAAACCTTTGTTATCCTAAAATAAATCCAAAGCTAATAAATACCCCTAAATTATATTCTCTAGCCCAGTGATCGGCAAACGTTTGAAGTAAAGGGCCAAATTGTAAATATCATCAATACCCGCGGGCCAGGTAATTTTGCACTTAAATCATTACATTATAAAAAAAAAAAAACAAAATAAATGGTTTATTGGCGTGGTTAATCATGGCAATAGGATTGGTGATATTATTTTTTTTTCTGCGATAAGCTCATCCAAGCAAGGTTAAAGATTGGTAATTTATATTAATAATACAAAATTGTAATAGTAGAAGGGTAGTTAGATCTCGGTTGCTGCTGAAACCGCACGCTACCCACAACATTATATTTTGGATGATTGGATTGCAATAGAGGTAGCTGTGAACAAGCAAACTGATAGTATTTATGGAGTATATTTTTATAACACAGCATTTTTACGGCTTTCTGATATATAAGCAGTCGAACGATATCAAAATTCATCACCTGAATTGGTTTGGGGGGAATTGCCAACAAAAGGGAAATTGCCATTCTTTTTCATTATCACAAGCCATTTAATGCCTACAAATTTTTTTGGAAAAGCCAGTTTTTGCTTTCAACAGGATTAAACTCCAGTCCATATGGCTTCAACGAAGTTTTACGTGCGGCTTGCAATGACTTTGAAAAGCGTTTATGGGCGTTTATGCTGTAGAGTCCACTTCTAGACACATAAAGTTCCATTCCCGTAAGAAAGAGTTAAAAAAGTGTCCCAAAATTAAGTGAACTCCTGAAAAGCCCTGTATTAATTAGTCCGTCAACCCATATTACTTAATTCAAAGATGGAATAATACGACGGAATGAAATGTCATGCTAAAAGTGGTTTAGTATTTTTTATACGGGTGGTTTTTTTTTAGTGGAGCGATCCCGTGGTACAGCCGTCAACTCGAACGACTCAATAACATGCCCGTCACGGGTTCAAGCCTAGAATGGACCGTCCCCCCGTAGCAAAGATTGACTATCCAGCTTACGTGGTAATGAATTCTGTCTCGAAAGCCTGTATAGGCCGGCATGTCCGCGTAGGACGTTACGCCAAATAGAAGATTTATTATACGTATAGTTTCTTCCTATCTTCTACAATCAGTCAAATTCTTTTGCGGGCCAGATTTAACGTTGCGGCGGGCCGCATTTCGTCCGTGGCCCGAACTTTGCCGAACGCTGCTCTAGCCCTTTAACTGCATAATGAAATTTACTTTTCGTTTTCTGTACAAAAATTAGAATATCTCCAAGCATTTAATGGTTTTATTTAATGTATCAAAACGTATTACACAAACTTTATGTTGACGTCAGAAGCTAAAAAACTGAAAAATAAATTTCACTCAGATACAGGGGTTTCCAATTGAATAAATAACGTTTGCCATTGACCTCAACATTTTTGATTTTTTCAATATTTTCCGATGTCAATATTTTCCACGGCTTAATGCATGCATCCATATTGTCAACTCATTTTCATTCGATACCAACATTGTCTGCTTCAAGATCAAGGTCCATAAATTACTACAAGTCGGCCCGGCCCGTCCAGTGTACTTTGACAAATTATCATTTGACAGCTAGGGAGTCCAAATTTACTTAGCAACTCATACAAAGTCCTTCGCAACCCATACTCCCAATCTGCCAATCTCCATAGAAATTGCCATCCATCATGGCTAACAAAATCAGAGCTTAGGACCCACCTGTAGCCTATCTAGGCACCATGACTTCGATGTGATAAAAGTCATTTGTAGACTGTTTTTTGGCGGCCTGCAAGCAGTATGTATCGTGCCACAATTTGTTGTTGAAAAGTTATTGTTACCAGCACTAGATACATATTGAAGGGAATTTTTACAACATCTGGCAAAGAAACATATAAAATTAGCAGAACAATCTACATTGCTTGCAGTTCGCTACAAAACATTCAAAATTAGAATTTTATCACATCAAAGCAGACAATTTTGACATCGAATAAAATTGGGTTGAAAATATGGATGCATCCATAAATAAGCCGTGGAAAATATTGACATCGAAATCAAAGAGGTTGAGATCAATAGCACACTCTATTTATTCAGTAGGAAAACCCTGTAAGCGCCTGTTTTATCTTTTCTTAGTTGAAAATATGATTGATGATAAACATTGTTTCTAAATCGTATCCCTCGTGAAATTAAAATACATTAAATCATTAAATTAAATTAAATTAAATAGAAAAGCGTGGTTGTAATATTTTCTCTGAATTCTGCTTTCTGTTGTTGATTAATCTATTCCTTTTAAAATAAACCATAACTGAAGATGACATATCACCTGCGATAACATATAAGGGTTTTTTCAGTGCGGAAGGAAAATAAAGTACGTTCTGGTCGTTGCAGGCACATGATAGTCTTTTTAAAGGCCGGGCTACATTGATCGTACTCCGTAGTGTAATTTTTGTGAACGCGTACGCCATCTAGCGGTGGCGGGTTGAAGCTACATGCTGGTATAATTTATCTGTCAAAATACGTTTTGGGTCGAGGAGGCTATAATTTTACCCAATAATGGATAGATGTTGGAAGATGGGGAAAAATGTTGCCCAGCGCTTTGTATCAATGACGATTTGTCCAACAACAACAATTAACGGCGTACTTTGTTGCAATTTATAGGCGTATATCAACATTTCAAACGGCATACAAGTAGCCTGGTCAAAACTTGATGAGACACCAAGCATGAATAATTTTGACACATAAATTATACCGACATCTAGCTTGCGCTGGTCGCCGCCAGATGCGCTAGTGAAAATAAAAATTACACTTGCGAGTACGATCAATGTAGCCCGGCCTAAAAACCCATCAAACGTTCGGTTTCAAAAAGAAAATCTGATTGACAACGTACCATAACAAAATTCACGATCATGCATAACACCAGCCGGTATCGCGAATAGGCGTTTTAAAAGATGTTTGAAGTTCATTTTCCTATTAAAATAAACGATCGTCAAAACAGTTAACGACTGTTCGATATCGCATACAGACAAACTCTTAAATTAAAAGACTCTTAATTTGTATTGAACATGCTCTTGACGATCGTTTGTTTAACGACGGCATAGGACCAGTTGTAAAAATAAAAAAATGAACTCAATGCGTTCGCATTGACAAAGTCGAGCAATTTTTAACGACTCTGGTTAATTTTAACGACTGTTAATTTTTAACCATTAACCATTCTTTCGCGATGCCGGCTACTATTTCCTCGGGTTATGTTGCAAATGTGTATGCATGTGAGCCAGATATCAAGAAGTTACAGTTAGAGACCCACAAAACATGCAATATGGGCTTCCGGAGGAACACAGCATTAGAGTAAAAGCTGCTAATTGGATAAACTTTCCGAAAACGCCAACTCAAACTCATCTTGTTCCCCTTCGCGCACAGTGTTATAAAGCATTTTGTTTTAATTTTTGTTTAGCTTTCCAACCCTATGAAGAGCTGTAAAATTATCGTTAATAGTCTGTTATTCAGTCTCAAAATATGCTGCGCTCCAATACGCAGCCAGCTTTTGGACAGGTCGCTTTAGAATACTTTTTGTCATTAAATAATTTGTACATCCACCAAACACTCACTAAACATTGCATACTTATGGCTCTTATATTCGTTACTTCAATCTATAAGTACTGTTTTTTGTTCTTGTTTGTAATATTATAAATTGACCGGCGATTTTAATGGAATAATTTTATTTAATTCATCTTTTCAATTCGAACCATCTTATTGCACCCCTAGCAACTGGGAGAGTGTTACACCCATATGTATGTGAGTTGGTATTTTGCAAAATGGTATCCTGAAAAACAGACCTTCTTTTGGCTCAACAACCGTTGTCGGTCAAGGCCTACCTGTACCACTTTGTGGGGTGGGTTTCAGTGACTTATGGATCACCCCCCATATCAGAATAGTCAGTCCCATAGTCAGTCCCAACCCATGACGAGCATGTTGTTAAGTCGTACGAGTCGACAACGGTATCAAGAGACCGGCTGAAGTTACAAACCAAGATAAACTAAAAAACATTCAAGATTGTTTTTATTACAGCGAAATAAGTTTTGTGTGACGACTGTGGTGACAAATTAAGTTACGTGTGAAATAAGTCCACGCAGATGTTGGCTTTTCTATTTCTAAGAAACAGATAATCTACTTTGAAGCTGGTTTGATAAGCGAAACTGATTAGCTACGACGCATTGAATTATCGGCGAACAGAGCAAATCACCTTGCTGGGAACTGATAGCGTTGTACCAAAGCGTTAGATCAAAGTATATAGCTTCCACTCAGTGTACAAATTTAAACAGTATGTTGTGTTTACTGGTCATAACATGTCTTCATCCAAAAAGTAACAATGTTATGAACAAATAAATCAAATTCTAATCTAACTAGTGAAAAGTGTTGAACTAATAATTGTAATTGTGTCATGTAGTAAGGAATATTCACAATTGACCGTTATGCAAAGTGAGTAATGAAATATATACCAGCGTTGTTTAGGAACTGAATATTGCTTGTGAAAAATAGCGTAACAAAAAGTTTAATGTAAAGGAAAAGCCTTTAAATACATTGTAAACATCATATGGAAAGTTGAAAATCAGATGAAATTGAAAGTAATACAGAAATTATAATTATATACAATATATACAGAAATTATAAAAGTTTGATGCAGTTTAAGATTCTGTGCAATGCATTGGATATTGTTTTGTTGGTGATGTGTAGATGATGCAGTTATTCGAAGCCAAAGACAAATAATGATAGACTATGAAAGTGTTTCGAGATATTTCCTTCTTTCAGATGTTATTGTGTTGCACTAAATGCGCGGTGTTAATTAGAGTAATTTTGTGTACGAACATGAACATTGCGTTAATGGTGACGTGCAACATTATATCTGATAAATATTAGGTGCTGCTGTGTGGTTTGGTAACAACGCTGATTTGAAATAAAGTTATGTTTTTTACACAAGTGATTGATTTGATATCTGTTCGCCATTTTGGTAACAGATACGACTTAAGCAAGTGCGATTTAAGTGCGTAATAGATAAAAAATATATGTTTATGTCACATTTCACTCTTTGTGTTTACTGTGTTGTACTATTGATTTTTTCACTATCGTTGAAAAATGATCATGCAAAATGATAATTGCTGATATTGA
Source organism: Anopheles arabiensis (assembly GCF_016920715.1). Taxonomy (NCBI): domain Eukaryota; kingdom Metazoa; phylum Arthropoda; class Insecta; order Diptera; family Culicidae; genus Anopheles; species Anopheles arabiensis. Next base: position 88,578,860 of record NC_053517.1, on the reverse strand, counting down.
ATCATATTACATTAACATTACATTACATTACATTAAGTCCTCCCCAAGATAAAATATTCATTTACAAGCTCCACCACAATCTATGAAGTGGTGCAACAAGAGCTAAGCAGTGATAGTAAAACTCATTATAATAAAAACTGTTACATTTGCTCTATTTCAGAACTAATCCCATTTCTCATCTGTGTGAAACGAGTTAGCTGATAAAATGACGAGACGAATAGGGTTCGTCCTATTGCTGATTTCATCAAACTGGATTCATTGCCACTGTTTTGCTGTAGCGGATTTCTATGCACCTGTAAATCATAAACCAAGCTTTCACAATTGTGGAGAATACAAACCGACATTGAAAGAAGAACAAGAACCTGGGACATCTGTACTCCGCGTGACCGCCACTGATCCAGACCGATCTCAAACGATAAAGTTCAGCATTTTAAATGAAATGAGAGAAGAACAGCTTTTCGCCATCGATGAAGATACCGGTGAGATCTTTTCGGCATACATCTTCGATCGAGATCCTCCGTATCGAGATACCGAGTTTTACATCACGGTACGAGCGACCGATAACGGTCAGCCCAGTCTGGATGATGTGTGCACGATCAAAGTGACAATTCTAGACATCAATGACAATCCGCCAGTGTTTGATAAAGACTTTTATGAAGCGTTTGTCTCCATGAATACGACACTTCGCCAGCAAGTGACCATCATCAAGGATACGACAGAAAATTTCGAATACAGGAAAACCCAGAAGTTGGCGATGAAGGGAGTATTAAGCACATAATTGACGCTGAGAAACGCTTACCATATTTCACCAAAGTGCCAGAAGTTCCTGTCATATTACACGAAAATTTCACTGCATTTGATCAGGTATTGGCAGTGTTTGAAGTGAATTCAAATATAAACAACGATAGCAACGTTATTTTTGAGATAGTTCGAGGTAAATTTGAACAGACTAACTCGATGAACACATTCCTGTTGGAGCAGATTGATAATACAGCTCACATTAAGCTGGCAAGAGCGCTCGATTATGAAAGAGTCACCGAATACACGATAACGGTAAGAGCTACGAACAGGCACGATCTAGCGACGGAGGCTGTGGTGAAGATCATGATCCTCGACGTAAATGATAATGTTCCGCTGATCGTTGAAGCTGTATCATATCTGAAGTATGAACTTATCGATACTTCACCGGTAATCCAAATACATGCGTACGATTTGGATGGTACATCGGCTAACAATATAATTTCGTATAGCATCGCAGAAAGTAATCAGCTGCATTTTACAATTGATTCCCACACTGGAACAGTTACGAAACAAAATAGGCTCAATGATGACGAAAAGGACATTTATTTTATTAAAATATTTGCCAAAGACAACGCGCCATCCGCCTTATTTCGAAATAATAAACCAAACATGAGCTCTCACACGTTAATAGTTAAAATTATCAACAGAGATCTTACCATTATTCCCCAGAATGCAGTCACTAATATTCACGGACAAGATCAGCGGACCAGTAATGGCATATCTTTTCAAAATGGTTTAAGGATTTCAAAACGTTATGAGGAGAGGGATATTTTCAACGATAGATACATTATGGTTAACAATTATGAAGGCATGCTTACAGATAAACTGATAGGAAGTGTGTGCGTCGATTATGATATTAAAGATAATTCAAATAAATTCTTCCTTTGGGATGAGAGGGCCAGTACAGGATCAAGGAAACACTTCAGGCTCAATTCCAAGAGTGGTATGATTATGATGCTAAAAGGCACACCCGAAGGAATATACAATCTAGAATTTACAGTGATTGAAGAATCATCCTATGTTTCACAACACAAAGTATCTGCTCGTGTAACGGTGACAGTGAAGAACATCTCGGCAAAAACAGTCAACCAGAGTGGATCGATTCGCTTCTACAATGTAACGGCTGAGACATTCATATCTCAGACACTGGGTGAGCTCAACACACCCATGTATCGACTTCAGGAAAGCATTGCAAGCATTCTGGATACCAGCCCAGATCAGGTGGACATATTCACGATCAACAATCGTAAGCTTGCCCGGGGTGCATTCTTGGACGTGTTCTTTGCAGTAGATGATACTATTTACACATCGTCAGAGGTCTTAAATGCAGTGTTAAGTTTGCATCTACGCAAATTGGAGGAAGACGTCGGGTATCGGATTGTGTCGGTTGGCATAGATGAATGTATTGCAAAGGGTCATATGTGTAGGCAGGCATGTAAGAATAAGGTCCATAGATCACAAAAGCCAATCGTAGTGCACACCAACACTAGCTCGTTTGTGGGAATGACCACATTGGTGCAAGCACAATGCATCCCACAGATAGAATCTTCGTTGGTAGCATGCTTGAACGGTGGCACTTGCCAGAATGGTAAATGTATTCTGTCCTATCCATCCCTATTGTCAACTGGACTATGGAACTGGAATGATCCGGTTCGAGCATCAACAACTGATTTTACATACAGTTACAACAGTAGATATTGTGTTAGAGCCTCATCGGTTTGAGATACATACTGCAAGCAACAAATTAAAGGGTAGCAGTAGGAGTCGCTATGAAAATAAGGATTTCAGTGGGTTTCTTCCAGGCAACATGCCTATTTTGTTGGGTGGTACAGTCAATCACTTTGCCAAAGACTTGTTGTACAATTGGCCGTTACACCTCCTGGGTACACCAGAAACGTTGGATTATAATGGATGCATGCGAAACCTCACAATCAATGGGCATACGATAGATTTCATGCTGCCGATGGTAGCAAATAACGTTTCTTTCAGCTATCTGTGGTCCGATTCGGTTCATATATCTCCAAATCGGTTCATGTTTTCTTTGATGATATTTGCATTTCTTATAGTAATAATAGCAATATTTTCATCGCGCAATAAGATAATTTATTGGATGAAGTACAATTACGAACGATGTTATCAATATTCAATGTATGAAACGGAAACAAATGGTATGAAACCCCTTATTTCCATTTAAGATAAATGTATCTTAAGAATTAATGATTTGTTATTCAATGTACTGGGGCATATGAAGACTAGATAAATTGGTCAAAAACAGAACTGTTTACATATTTTGCAGCAAACACAACATTTAAAAATTGATGCAAATCGTGCGTGGTGAATAAATATTGAACTTCAGGCGGCGACCTAATAGGATTATCTGAAACAATTTACAATGTAAACAGCGTTATACATTTTTTTCGTTACATATAATTTATCAGTTCTTCTGGATGTTTTTCAAATCGCCACAAACTGGACTGAGTTTAACAGTTCTTTGTTAGGCCACAGTGCCATGGGGCTTTCTCAAGCACTCATTCAAGTTTCACAAGCACTTAAAACTTGTTTTCAGACGCGATCACGCGGTCGTCGTCTATATTTCTCATTCTGAGAACTGATATAGCCACTCAAGCTTTTTATGGCGCTATTAAGAGAAACTTAGTTTTTGATCGCATATTTTTAAATCATTTTTCAATTATAATCATTGAAAACATTAAACGAAAAGCTTAATCGCTCATGTTTCATTGTCGCTACGATATCTGTTTCTTAGAGTGAGAAAAACTGACGACGGCCACTGACTCATGTCTGAGAACAAGTTATGAGTGCTTAAGAAACTTTTATGAAAGTTTGAGAATTTTTTTCTATTTGAGAAGACCACATCGCTCCGTGGCTTTTGACAGATCTTTGAACCGCTTACCGAAAATACCATCTTCCCATATAGATTGGAACCAATCTTTGGTTATGCTAGTCGAAAAAATCTAAAGCAAAATATAATGAAAAACCAATATATCATTTTGTCAATGGTAACACTAATGATATAACTAATATTATTTCAGCTACCTGGTCATTTTGCAAAGGAATGGTACGACTGTACGAGTTTTACCGGACCTCCTGAATCTCATACGAACATTTATATTACATTTTTTCATAGTTTTCTTAGATTTTATAAGATATGTTTCTTAATTTTTGCATGAGCATAGTCAAAGTAAGTACTCAACGATATGTCAAGATAGTTCTCCGATACACTGTTTTCCGTATCTATTTCTAATGTGAAGTATTATTCAACAATTGCAAGAGGTTTTTTCAACATCCCAGATATCACAAATAATGAAAGCTGTTGAAAATTATCCTGCAAGTTTTTAATAATGCAGTTCACATTGAACACTGAGTCGGAAAACAGTGTAAGTGGAAATATTTATAGAAAGCCTCAGATTCAGAAGATTGGTAGATAGGTATTTTACCTTAGGTGGCCGCCACCGTGTGCCGATCTGCACAGAAAATGAAACAAAAACATATTGGGATAATGTAAACATGATTTAAGAAAGAACAGCTTTACAGTTATAAACATCACATTATGTTTGAAGTGGGTAAAAATAAAATGAATCAAGCGTCAGATGTTATGCTCGATGAGTCAGTTAGTCAGTATCTCTAGAAACAAATCGAAAGAGACGATTTTTCAACGATTCTCCAGATTTTTACAGCAAACTTCCTATTTGAGATGATCCAGCATGAATCCAGCATGAATTGAGATGATTACAGCACAGAAAAATTAAATATCAAATTAAGAATCAATCGCGGCTTTCGAAGATCATTTCAACAAAACAACGAGTGATACTCCGTAGAATGCGAATGAAAATCAAGAAAACGTTTGAAGATTGGAAGCTGTGCCTGAAGATGCTGGTAGCTTTATGCAAATTTGATTTCCTGGAATTGCATGTACGTTTTATAATTTCAATAAATTATAGGTTTTTCAATTAATTTTAAGTTTTTTCAATTAATGTGTTATCTACTGAGATATTTACCATCTGATTTATATTTTATTTACTTATTCATTTATTTATTTATTCATAAAAAAAAAAAAAAAAAAAAAAAAAAAAAAAAAAAAAAAAAAAAAAAAAAAAAAAAAAAAAAAAAAAAAAAAAAAAAAAAAAAAAAAAAAAAAAAAAAAAAAAAAAAAAAAAAAAAAAAAAAAAAAAAAAAAAAAAAAAAAAAAAAAAATAATATATAAAAAAAAAAAAAAAAAAAAAAAAAAAAAAAAAAAAAAAAAAAAAAAAAAAAAAAAAAAAAAAAAAAAAAAAAAAAAAAAAAAAAAAAAAAAAAAAAAAAAAAAAAAAAAAAAAAAAAAAAAAAAAAAAAAAAAAAAAAAAAAAAAAGCATTCTGTGGATATCAAGCGTCTCAAGAAATGATTTAAATGAAACCCCCGATTCCGACTCCGATTTCGATTCCGATGATTTCTAGAAGTCAATTCATTTTTCTTAAAAAAATTTCTCAAACCATAAATAAATCCGATCGACATCGATTTTCCAGCCAATTCTTGAGTTTTAAGTTTCCATTTAGTAGCTTGAGCCGATTTTTAGTTTTTCGATAAGATTTTTTTGAAATTGATTTCGGAAACTGATCCGATACATTATTTAATACTTCAAATTTTTTAAAAAAAAAATCGGAAAGAGCCGAAAAAAAAACCGAAAAAAATTTTTTTTCCGAAAAATTTTTTGCTTACCGGGAAAAAATCGAAAAAAAAAAACTTTTTTAAAAGGAAAAAAAACATGAAAAAAAAAAATAAAAAGCGGAAATCGCATCCACTGGCTACGGCAGCGGCAGGCGATGACGCCACAACTCAAAAACCCCATTTTACGAGATGAAGCGGATGAATATCGATGGGCATACTAGACAGTGAACCGATTCATTCATTCCCCCCAGCGCAACCAAAAACAACGTTTTGGTTCATTCATATACGACTTAACAACACGTCCGTCATGGGTTCAAGCCCCAAATGGACCGTGCCTCCATACGTGGGACAGCCGTTCCTGTTATGGTGAACTAATATGCTCACTGGTGTTTGTTACAGGCAGGCCTTAACTGACTTCGGTTGTGATATCAAACAAGAAAAGAATTTTTTTTATTTACCTTACAAGGGAATTTTCAACATTTATCTTATTTTAAACCATAAATAGTCAGTTTTAATGCAATGCAATTTAATGCAATTTTGTTTTCAACAAATTCAATGTTCCGGGGGAATAGTGTTGCGCACAGCATAGCACAGTGCTTAAATTGCGCACAGTGTGGAAGTGCACTTTGGGCAGTATGCGTGTGCTGTGCTAATTGCTACTTTACCCAACACTAATACATAGTCTTTCTGTAAAATGTATGAACCGAATAATAATTTTCTAGCCATTACCAGACAGATTTTTTATTTTTTTTTTAATTAAAATTTGAATCGAAAAGGGCTCTTAGATGTCAAACTACCTGTAAAAAACTTTTGGCTACTTGTAAAATCGTTCTACATTACGGTTCCTCGTTCCTACACAGTCCTTGAGTTGCACGGTTTCAAGGAAAATATTACGGACACAATTGTAATTGGTGAAACATGAGGTGGCACACAATTTATGATTATTGTCAACTGAGATGTTCTTCTTAGTATGCCAGATTAGGTATACGAAGAATCTCTGTAGAATTTGAATTATTAACTAAAGAATCAGATATTAGTCATTATCAAATGGTATTCGTTATTTTTAGAAAAATGTTTTAAGCAATGATATAGGCAGGAACGGGTAGGGCATCATTAAAATAATTAGTTAGCCTTAAGAAATGTTATCGTTTCATAAACGAGAAATTCAAATAAGGTTACATAAAATACAATTAATGTCTTAAACGAATTTTAAAACTACCCCCGCGGAACAGTTATGGAAATAAACACAATGAATCGCACTTAAAAATAATTAAATAAACCTGAAATTTACAGGGTGACACGGCAGATGTGATACATTTTGTTTATGTAATAAAATTGAAATCATTTCTTCGGAATTGTTTGAAATATTATCTATTAGTACTAAACTTGCATTACTCATAGTTTATTTCATATCTTTCATCTTTGATAACATACATGATCATGAAAGAAAATATTAGTTTAGTATAAAATTTAGTTGAGGACTGAAAGTAAGTCAGTGTGAAACCAATATGTATTTGGGATTATAATAGCAAAAGATGTTGTTATATGTTTTTGTTCGCAATGTTCTAATATTACTCTAACAATGTCAATCGGATGAGTTTCGATATAGTTTAAAGTTATACAATCGTTTTATAAGCCTTGTCTTAAAAGATTCTCAAAAACGGTAGTTAAGTGACATAATGCTCCTGATATTAATTCTTTTTCTGGCTGTTTGCAAAACATAGTTCAAATCTGACATAAATTTCCACTAAATAGCATTACAGATCCATGCTTTTATTGCCTCAAATTGACAGTATTCTTTCAGACTACAAGCGTTAGTCTCCATTACATGGGTAAGTACATTTGAAGTAAGTACATTTTACCGCCTGAAGTTCCTCATGCAAGTGCTTTTTATTTTCTGAATAAACAACTGCGCTTTGAATACACATTTCACTAAAGTATGAACAATCTTTGTTTAGCACGCGAACTTTCGTGAAAGATAACGGGATTGGGTATACGAATACTTTTCCATCAACAAATATACAACCTACACACTAAGCAAAATAAATATACCACTGGTCCTTACTATACACATATTCTTCGACATTTACCACCATTTATGTATAATGGCACCGCTATGAATCTAAGACCATTCCGTTATGAACTAGTAATATGTGGTACGGACTTCTTCTATGCTATGCAGAGATTAGCGAAAATATCCAAGAAATTATAAATCTGTCGGGCTAAACAGAAATCAAACCTTGCCACTCAAATGCGCTCTCCTGCTTCATTACCTATCTTCTTGCATATGAACTTAATGAACTCTCTATTGTTGGCCTGCTCACGATAGAGCACGTCGAAGTGACATGGCTCGGTCAATCATCATTCTCCAGGATGCTCGGACCCTGGCTGCAGCCTCTCATCCATGTAGACACACGATCTCCGACAGGTCTCGCTTCACCTGATCCAGCCATCGCGTTCGCAGTACTCCCATGCGCCTAATACCTGGGGAATTAAGAATAAGAACTGGGGATTGCTGTCGAACACCATCTTGGTGGAGCCTGAGTCACAGACATCCTCAAAAGATTCTCCAGCCACTCACCACCGTCAGGATACTCGATTTGCCGTACAGATCAGCAAGCTCGTGGTTCATCCTTCTCCTCCAAACTCCATGCTCGAACATAAAGATGTTCCGGAGGATGCGTCATAGTAGAGTATAGAATGTAATATAGAAGAATGTTTTAGCAGCAAATGAAAATTACAAATGATTCATTATTTTGCACGATGATACTAAAAACGTGTGTATAATCACCCCAAACTCACAAATCATAACGAGGTTCTGAACAAAAAGGTCTCAATTTAATTTCTACAGCGCTACAACCGATCGCTCCATAGCTGGTTGCAAAACGTCATAACTGTTTTGAAAACATCTCCTATGCGTTTATAAGATTCCGCTATATGCCTACAAACCTCCATAGCAACATTGCAAAAATCCCCTAACTATTTCAAACATTCCCTCGAGCGGATCAAGTAGTCCATTGTATGATTCCATTATGAACCCTGTAATGTCAACATTTTCAACCAACTAAATTGCTTCTGAATGAATTGGAAAATGATCATGCAGTCTTGGATTAAAAAGAGAAACTCGTTTTATAAATTTTACTTGAAGGTGCTCATTTCTTAGTCATTCTTAGTATAGAGCGTTACGTTAGATGTTATTAACGCTGTTGATGTTGTTTCTTTAACCTTTACGTGTTTCAGCTTTCTTGCACACCTAGCAAGGAAGGAGTGATACGTGTGGTATTTTTGCCAAACGAAAATCGTCAACAAAGATTTGAAGAATAGATCTAATTATCAAGTAGTTTCACGAGTATCCGAAACCCCTGACGATCTCGTACCTTCGTCAGCCAATTCGTTATCCCAGCCTTCATGGCGGACACCTTCATCACATACGGAGCAAACAATCCTGTTGAGCATCTCAAACGCGGCCTAGAGAGTTTCGTCAGATTTGGACAGTTTCCTTGTATGAAAGGCATATGTGAGTACCGGTAAATAAGTGCTATTTAGTCACAGCTTTGTCTGTAGCGACAGGTTCTTTGAGATCACATTTGTGCGCACGGTTAAGCCACCCGCCGGTTAATCCGCCCCCGGATAATAGACGTTCAGAACTCTATATATTTAAAATGCATGAAAAACTAAGCACTCAAAAAGGTATGAATTGTATGAGGTCGATGTTAGTCTCTTTTCCTCAACAAAATGGCCACATATCTTGCCAAAAATTGTGTATGTAGCGATACATTTTGATTTACCGTTATTAGTCATTACCGTTGTCAAAATGCAGCATCGAAGTTTAAAGAACTGTCCAGGTAGCCTGAAAGTTAGCAGATATCTGGAACAATTGAATATGAATTATAAAATTTCCGAGTAGGGACGACTGCCACTGAAGTATTGTTTGAGTAAATTCATAAATTTCATGAACTGTTTATTAGCCGGTCTCATGGTAAAGTGGTCAACTCGTACGACTTAACAACATGCCCGTCATGGGTTCAAGCCCCAAATAGACCGTGCCGCCATACGTAGGACTGACTATCCTGCTATGGGGGGGTAATCCAAAAGTCACTGAAAGCCAACCCCACAAGTAGTACAGGCAGGCCTTGACCGACAACAGTTGTTGAGCCAAAACAAGGAAGAAGAAGGTTATTGGAGGCTACAAAAAAGTAGATAAGATTCTAGGTCCAAGAATAATTCCTTAATGATGTTTGCCAATTGAAATCACTCCTACCCCACCGTCGTCCAACTGCGGCCTGCGACCCAAAACGAGTTTGAAATCACTGCCTTAGATAGATGAATTCTGGGACGACTTCAAAAGTGCGTTCACTTATCTGTACGTCGCGCCTACTTATGTTTAGATTATTTATTCGTAGGGCTGCTGATGTTGCCGCCACTAGTTTGATCTTCGCCTCGTTTCAAGCGAAATCATGAACAAGAAAACAAAAATAGGCAAATACAAGAAGAATTTGCAAATTTCTTGGCCTGGTCTTAATTTAGAAATTTTATACACCACCTACCATAACTATACGGACAGTTGTTTTTCACGATTTGGGGAAAATCCAAAGGATAAAAATGTGATTTGGGTAGAATATTATTGCACATCTTTGTTTATTTTATTAACATTTTATAACCATTATTATATGCATTATTACAAAAAAAAAAACAATTTAGGGTAGTACCATGACTACAAAGACTTTTTGAAAAAAAGCGTACTTATTAAAGCATTTAAAAATCGTCCAGTTCAATTCAAGAACATATTTTAGGATAGTTTTATAGATTTTTATTTTTTGGCGATTTAGAGTTTAATGAGAATAATTATCAAAATATAAATTTTAAAAATATCAAACATGAAAAAAAAACATTCTTTGTACGTAATGATTGTTTTAAAAATATAAACCAAAATGTGTAAAAAAAATCAAAAATTACCTTAAATTTCTATGAGAACCTTATCCTTTAGTCAATAATGGTCCAATATTGATCCGATCAAACAAAAGCAACTCAAAAACCTCAATAACAACGTTTTAGCCAAACCCAAATGTTTGCTATTATTACATACATAGTTATGGAATGTAATCCTAACCTGTTTTTCATCTTACCACCCACTTCACCATCGACGTTCTCTTAGACCGCTACAAAGGCGTCCGTAGCCGTCTGCTTGTAAAGTTTGATTGTGTATTCGCTAGGTAGTTTATGAGTATAGATGTTGTTTGATCGGATCAATTTTGAACCATTATTCACTAATTGGATAAGGCTCTCATGACAGTTAATTCTTTTTTTTAATAGAAATCTTTTTACATATTTTGTGTTTTGTATTTTCAAAACAATCATTACTGCACACAAACAATTGTTTTTAAAAATGTTTGATATTTAAAAAAAAATTGATAATTGTCGTAATAAAGCTCATTAACACTTCAAAACAAGTTATAAAAACTTGTTTTAGAGATCGCCAAATAATTTATTTTGAATAAGTCAAAAAATCCAAAAATAAGTTTTTTTTTGTATTTTTGGGCAATTTTAAATGTATTAGTTAGAATAAAAACCTATTCTTCGAAATATCTTTACACATATGTTACGACCCTAAATTCGTTTTTTTTTGTAATAAGACATGTAATAATTGTTTCAAAATGTCGATAAAAATAGACAAAGAATAGTATTTTTCATAATTAATAGATGCACTGTTTTAACCTATCTCAGCCGGATTTTCCGCAAATCAGGAAAAACAACTGTCCATATAGTAATGACAGATGGTGTAATATTTTTCTTAAATCAATTCACTTTCATTCCCCTTGTACATTTATAAGCGCATAACAACTTATATGTAAAAATTCAAAGTTGTAGTATAACAAATAGAACAAATGTAAAATTGTAAGTAGTGATCACTTTAATGTACCGATCATTGTACACGTGGATTGAGGAAGGGTATAGTTTGGAGATGGTTATAGATTATTTACATCAGAAAAACACATTATTTAATATAACTGCGTATTTAGTTCAAATTTTTCTAAAAATAATTAACTCAAAATGATGGCAAAACTTAAACCGTCACCACATGCGATACCTCGTCCAGGCCTGTTTTAGTGGAACACACTAGGGAATAATCAACTAGGTCATGTTTGTTGTCTTCTGTTGAAATGAAAGCAGCAAAAACTGAAATAAAAAGAAAGCTTCAAACGAAATGTTCATAATTTTAGCATAGTCGCTCGAAGAAAAATCCGTCCGACACTTTGCTAATTTGATGCATGTTTTTGTAATTATTGTTACTATTAAAAAATAGTTATGAAAATAACGGTGTGGATTTCTTACAGATACTATGGTTCTTCAATTAAGCAATTTAATTATTAGACTCGATAAGCTAAGATCACACAAAACCTCCCATTCTCCGGATTAGTGATGGGTCAAATCGTACTTTTTACTGTGTGGTGCTGTGGTACCACGTACAATCCATTGTGCTGTTTGTGCGTGGTACCACAGTCCACTCAGTCAATGTGTGCGCTCAAACATTATGCGGTCGCACAGTGAGTGTGTTACCATATTTTTATTTAGTGTGCAAATATGCTCATACACTTTATTGTGCTATGTGTGTGAGGTGCTACAGTGCAACTTGACCCATCACTCCTCAGGTTTTTTTTATCCTCAAACAGGTACCATTTAAGCCCTAGACCACCTACTAAGGTTGTACTGTAACTGTAAGATTGAAGGATAATCATAAAGTAATAGTTAGTCGTCTTATTTTATTCTAAACTTGGCTAATTATTTTATCTTATGAACGACTAATGTATCAACAGCAGCATAATAAGAGATTGCTAAACTAGCCTGAGAGAGATTATCAGTTGAGAAATGTAAGAACTTCAAAAAATGGGAAGGTGTATGGAAAAGAGCATTGGATCGTGATCTGTACACTCTTAACCTACCAACCCTTTATTTTTGATTTACATTTCTACATATAAAAAGTTAAAAGTATTATTTTTACAAGATAATTATCTTAAAATTAGTATGAACTAGCTAAAGTGATTATTCTTTGATTATCTAATATTTTGTTCAACATATTTTCTATCTCTCTGTCCTATGATATCGAACGGTAAATGTTCTACTATAAAATTAAAAGATATTGCTGCTCTAGCTACGAGATTCTGGAACCACTAAAAATATCTCAATTGATTTAAGGAGTTGACACACCACTCAACAATCCGACACTTCTTTCATCGACTTCGGTAAAAGATGGTAATTGTTCAGGTGCAGGATGCAATTCTACAATCATGTTCATTGATTCTGTTTGCAGTTTTCTGATTAATATCTTAATGCATGGTTTTAAGAAGTCCTTTAATCGTATAGCGATTAGTATCGACATCACCATTATCGCTAAACTTAAAAATACAATCCATACCAAAAACGATTGTTCTACTATTGCTGTGAATCCTTGGGAAATGAATAAAACATTATGTTTTTGACTCGTTCGGGTAAAGTCTATCGTGCGCCCGTTTATTGTAAGATTGCGTAGACAACCATCAAAACTCTTCGTAAATGGTACATATTTCCAGCTGTATAGCGATCCCAGCTTATCGAGACTAATTGATGAAACTCCTAGTTGAAAAGACACATTACCTGGAAGAAACCCGCTCCATTCCTTGTTTTCATAATGACTCCTACTGCTCACCATCTTATTGTTCACCGTTTTTATTTCAATCTTATTTGGCTGTAAAATAACCTGAACTTTAGTAATCTCGTGTAAAACTATTTGTTGATGCTCGAAACGGCTCGTCCCAGCTCCATAGTCCAATAGTAAGACCAACATACCATCGTTGATTTCCAATGCCAGAAAAGGTGATGCCTTCAAAGATGGATCATACTTCAGAGGACCCATGTAGAATACCAACCCGTCTTTTTGTCGGGGCAATAACTCAATGCTGATGTTGTTTACGTTGCCACTGTTGATCGATGGATAGATTGCATACCCAATTCCATCAAAACAGATGTCCAATTTCTCACACTGGGGACCTTCGAACCCCGTGGGACATTTACATTTACCATTCTGGAAAGTGCCACCATTCAAGCATGCTACCAACGAAGATTCTATCTGTGGGATGCACTCTGCTTGCACCAAGGTGGTCATTCCCACAAACGAGTTAGTGTTGGTGTGCACTACGATTGGTTTTGCTGTTTTAAGGACCTTGTTCTCGCATGTCTGTGTACATGTATGTCCTTTCTCGATGCACTCATCGATACCAGCCATCACAATCCGATACCCGACGTCCTCCTCCAATTTGCGTAGATGCAAACTTAACACTGCATTTAAGACCTCTGACGATGTGTAAATAGTATCATCTACCGCATAGAACACGTCCAAGAATGCACCCCGGGCAAGCTTACGATTGTTGATCGTGAATATGTCCACCTTATCTGGGCTGGTATCCAGAATGCTTGCAATGCTTTGCTGAAGTCGATACATGGGTGTGTTGAGCTCACTCAAAGTCTGAGATATGAATTTCTCAGCCGTTACATTGTAAAAGCGAATCGATCCACTCTGATTGACTGTTTTCGCCGAGATGTTCTTCACTGTCACCGTCACTCGAGCAGATACGTTGTGCCGTGGAAAATAGGATGATTCTTCAATCACAGTGAACTCTAAATTGTATATACCTTCGGGTGTACCTTTTATCGTCGTGATCATACCGGTGTTGATGTTGAGTTTGAAGAGCTTCCTATTCGTCTCGGGCGTCATCTCATCCCAAAGGAACATCTTGTCTGATATATCCCAATCATCTGGATCGCTGACATACACTCGACCTATCTGAGTATCTGCTAGCTTGCCTTCGTAATTGTTGACGAGAATGTGGCTCTGGCCCATTTGCATTTCGTTGTCATTTTTGTCACCAATCACTACCAACAGTTTACTGACGGCGCTCATCGGTTTATGACCCGAGTCTCGAATCAGTATCGGTACCAAGTATTGTTTCTGCTGCTCGCGATCAAACTCCACCAATGAATACAGCTCATCACCTACAGTCTGGAAGCGATTTTTGATCTCGGTTGGGGCGTCGGGATCGACACTGTAGAAGAACGGCGGTCCATTGTGCTCTCCATCAGCGTCTTCTGCAGTCAGCTTCGTGATCATGGCTGAAGGGCGGTTCTCGCTCCACACAACTGGCATTCTATTGGTAAGCTGGGGCGCGTTGTCGTTAATGTCTTCAACGAAGATGTAAACTGTTTCCATCGCCGTTCTTCCCTTACCGTTTTCATCTGTAATGGTAATATTGATTTGTAACACTTCATGCCCATGTGGAGGATCACGATCAAGAGGCTGGAGCAGTTTAAGACATCCTTTGTCGTCGATGCTTAAGAGGTGCTGGTGTTCTTTGGGAAGTGCATATTGTATGTTTTGTGGGTACTCAAAATTCTCGATGTCTGGATCATAGGCCCACAAATTTGCAATACAATCCAAGGGAATGGTGTTTTCCTTGATCGTGACGTTTGTTAAGGTCAAAATTTGCGATGCATTGTCATTCAGATTTTTTATTTGAATCCGAACATTGGCTGTGCTTTTAGAGAGTCCGTCAAGGGCCTTCACGACCAAATCGTATTCTTGAAACGATTCATAGTCGAGCTTTTTGTTAACTGAAATAAGACCGGTGTCCTCATCGATCTTAAACGCCTTTCCAATGTTATTCTCTATTATGCTGTATTTAATCTTGGGATCTTTGTCCAGATCCGTTGCCTTCACCTTGATAACACTTGTATTGGT
Organism: Anopheles arabiensis; assembly: GCF_016920715.1. NCBI lineage: Eukaryota > Metazoa > Arthropoda > Insecta > Diptera > Culicidae > Anopheles > Anopheles arabiensis. Next base: position 88,563,626 of record NC_053517.1, on the reverse strand, counting down.
GTCAGCGTCTTCTGGTATGTTGTTCACCTCGTAATATTGTTCCTCAAACTGTGGCGGATGATCGCGTTTGTCCAAAACTCTTATGAACAACTGTTTTACCGCACTGTTTGGCTTTCCATTATTGAACAGCACGGACGGTGAGTTATCTTCGGCAACCACAGTTACAGGATAAATATCCTTCGCCTCACGATCGAACTCCACCAATGACGTAATGTTGCCAGTTTTACTGTCAATGTGGAAATACTGTCGAGCAGTACCCTCGAGCCGATACGATACGATGTTGTTGGCCGATGTCCCGTCATTATCATGTGCCTTTACTTGCATCACGAACGTTCCTACCGGCTCGTGTTCGAGGATAACTCCATTCGAGTCTCCTATAAACTCTGGAATGTTATCGTTCTCGTCTAAGACCTTGACGAGCATTGTTGCATCTGCTTTCAAGCCTCTGAAATTTATTGCTCGTACCGTGATTCTATATTCCTGCACCTTTTCATAGTCAAGTTTGCCTCCCAGTATTATGTGTGCGGTGTTGTTGACCTGCTCTAAGATAAATGTAGTTTGTATGTTAGCTGTCGAATCATTTTCTTGAACGATATCAAATACAACACTTGTTCCATCATTTAAATTCGTGTTCACCTCAAATTGAGCTAATGAACTGTAGAATTGGTCGTATGTTTCATTGAGTACAATGGGAGCCCATGGAAACTTGGTAAACGAGGGTATATAATTCGAATCGACGGTGAGACTTTTTGTGTCATTTTCATTTACATCTTCTGTGATTGTTTGGATATTTGCAGCGTGGAATTTGATACAGAATGATAATATCATGACGTTGAGCATCAATTGGACCGGTTTCATTTTTTTGCTTGGAAGACTAATGAATGTCCGTTTCTGTTATATCTTTCTGAAATGAAATTGGAAATATTGCAGACATTTGTTTAACCGTCACTGATCCCTTATTTGAAGAAACATACGTAAACAAACAACACTCATATGCTACCAGAATGTAGACTATACTAGACCATAGTTCGCCTACTTTTTTCTCATCCCTTGCCGCAACAACCGTTGTTGGTCTAGGCATGCATAATCACACAAAGCAGCAACTGCACTGTATTCAGTAAAACTACGTCACTGTACTGGCGGTCTCCGAGATACACGGTTATGGGGACTGTTAACGGCCGCAAAAAACCGCGTAAGTCGAATCTAGTGTCTTCCAAAATATCATTAGTTGTCATAAAATTCTACAAGTAGGGGGTGGTTTTATCCACTCAATATATTTTTTGACATGATTCTCACTGAATATAACAATTTTAAACCTTCGGAAATGGTTTTCAACGTTCAATCAAAAGGGAGATTACAGTAGAACATCGATTTTTCGGGGACGGATTAACCGGTGGGCGGCTTAACCGTGCGCATGAATTTGACAGTTGGCGAACATTTTCTGCGATGAACCGGCTAGCAAAAACATAAATAGTGATCTAAATAATGCAGCAATCTAGTGTCTAGTGATACTTTTGAACTTCATTTTTGATAAAAGACAATTTTAAATCTATTGTTATTGATTCAAAAAATATTCTACTAATGATTAATCGATTATTTTGGTGTGCATTTCTAGTAAAACCAGTGAATTTAAAAAAAAAAATTATGAATTTGACATTTCTTGGACTATTATCCGTGGAAATCGATTAACCGGCATCCACTCGGTCCCGAGCTGACCGGATAATCGACGTTCTACTGTATTTGGCATTTTACAATGGTCAAATCAGTACAATTTGCTCAAAGAACTGTCAACTTTAGAAAACCGCGTATCTCCGAATCCGCGTATAGAAAGTACCGAGTATCTGGGGGACTACCTGTATATTACAAATTACTTATATTTGTTTTGACTACTAATTTGCAATACTATTTAACAATTCGTTAAATAACTTAAAACTGCTAAAATGATGCATCAAACAAATGTACAGAGTGATTCAGAGAGTGACATAATAATTTAGCCGTTCTGCAGGTCCAAGTTATTCCGTTCTGCAGGTGCTTTTATTGTCCTACACACTGCCAGCTGAACTAGAGATCTCGTTGTAATCGTAATCGTTTAATTTCCTCAAAGATTGTAAAACCTTGCGTTATTTTGCTTCGCATTATCTCCTTCTTGGAAAACCATATAACGTAAGCACATACAGTAGTGATAACATGTTCTTTTTCATATTCAAGTCGATAACAGAATGATAACAGTAAATTACAGCCAAGGGATTGGTTCCTCATCGTCTAGAACAGAGACCGCAAACTTTGCGATCTAAAGTCAAGAGCCAAATTTTATAAAACATGTTCGCAGAGCCAATTATATAACCAGGTTTAGAGCGATAATTTTGACATCGTTGTAAATAATGGGAACCTTTCTCTCAATCTAAGCATTCAATATGTCTTAAAAACGCCATAAAAAAGTGACGACCAGAAGCCAATTTGTGAAACCCTCATTTCATTTCTAAGAGCATGGAATACTATACCACGTTTTAACTAATTTATCTACGTAAGGAAGTTGGTACACGATTGTGATGAAATATAAAGTATCTTTTATTGATGATATATTTAAAAAGTAATAATAAACTACAGAACAGCGGGGCCGCCTGGGGCCCCGCCGATTTAGAGGCCCAGAAGATCTCTAGTCGGTAGTATGCGGTATGTCTACAAGTATTAGCCAAAGGACAGCGTATTAGCGACAAGGGCCCCCAGCAAGATGGTCGTTGGAGCCCCGTGGGTGGAGCCGCATATGATAGCATAGCCAGGGTAAAACTGTATGACGCTATGAGCTCTTTTGGAATCCCGGCCAAACTGATAAGGCTAGTTAGAATGACTATGACCAACGTCACATGCCAGGTGAGGGTGGATGGAAAACTCTCAGGACCTTTTGCTACCACCAAAGGTCTGCGCCAGGGGGACGGGCTTGCTTGTCTCTTATTCAACCTGGCGCTAGAGAGGGTCATCCGTGACTCGAGGGTGGAGACTACGGGAACCAACTTCTATAAGTCAACCCAGATCCTGGCATACGCTGATGATATAGACATCATTGGTCTGCGGCTCTCCTATGTAGCAGAAGCCTACCAAGGGATCGAGCAGGCGGCAGAGAGCCTCGGATTGCAGATAAACGAGGCAAAGACCAAACTGATGGTGGCAACATCAGCGGGCCCACCAACAAATAATCAGAATCTACGTAGGCGTGACGTGCAGATAGGTGAACGCACTTTTGAAGTAGTCCCACAATTCACCTATCTTGGGTTAAAGGTCAGCAACGACAATAGCATGGAAGCTGAGTTGCGCGCAAGGATGCTGGCTGCCAACCGGTCATTCTACAGTCTGAAAAAGCAGTTCACCTCAAAGAACCTGTCGCGACGGACGAAGCTGGGACTATATAGTACCTTTATAGTACCAGTACTCACATACGCCTCTGAGACATGGACACTGTCCAAATCTGACGAAACCCTCTTAGCCGCGTTCTAGAGGAAGATGTTCAGAAGGATACTTGGCCCCGTATGTGTGGAAGGACAAATGAGGAGCCGCTATAATGACGAACTATACGAGATGTACGGCGACCTCACTGTCGTACAGCGTATAAAGCTCACCAGGCTCCGGTGGGCTGGCCATGTTATACGCATGGAAACGGACGACCCAGCCCGTAAAGTCTTTTTAGGCCGTCCACAAGGACAGAGGAGGCGTGGTATGCCCAAATTGAGGTGGCAAGATGGCGTGGAGGCGTCCGCCATTAAGGCCGGGATAACGGACTGGCAGACAAAGGCGCGAGACCGTGAGCGGTTTCGGACACTCCTGAGGCAGCGCCGGATAAGTAAATAAGAGACTATCGGCCAGAACATACCGTTCACCGGCGCCCGTCCTCCGCAACACTAAAGCTCCAATCTCAATTTCAATTAAATAATCTATTCTTGTTTTGTGGCGCAGATTCTTGTGATGTACCCTTATTTTCAAATGAGTGCCGAACAAATGTCGGAGTCCATGCGTTGGCCGTATGTTTGTGACGTAGGAGCTTAAATGATTCCTCGTCGAATCAACATCAGAACAACGCGACCCAACTTGTGAGAAAATGTTGTATTGCTCCTTAGGCAGACCTCAGTAATCAAATATACCTCAGTTATCTGGTGGCCTACTGCCTAATTGACGGCAGAATTAGAGCTATCGAATCCATGCCTCGGAGAGCCACTCTCTATGCTTTACGCTGACTTGAGTCCCTTGAAGAACGCCACCGTAATGCACAAAGAGCTTTTATAGTCAACCTGGTAAACCATCGCATTGATATAATATTGTAAATTTTATAAATGTTTGAGTTTCGTGGGTTTAGCAGTGGTTTAGCATAATAGTTTGTCGAATTAATTGCCTCCGGTATGGGAACGGGATCATTTTCAGGAACGGTATGGGACCGGATTCAATTTGATGACCGATGTAGGGTAGGAATCAATTTAATGGCCGGATTAAGGGTAGGATCAGTTCCAGGGCCAGTGTAGATTCATGATCAATGCTAAGATCTGTATTAGTTTTGGAATCAATTTCACAACCAATTACCAATTACTAGTTACACATCCACAAGCCCAGCAAAGGGTGTTGTAGAAGTTATAGGATGGATATGGACGCTCAATCATTTTTTTCTTAATATGACCGTTGAAATTAGTAGTAATCTGGGGACGACATTGTTTAAAAAAACCTTTGTTATCCTAAAATAAATCCAAAGCTAATAAATACCCCTAAATTATATTCTCTAGCCCAGTGATCGGCAAACGTTTGAAGTAAAGGGCCAAATTGTAAATATCATCAATACCCGCGGGCCAGGTAATTTTGCACTTAAATCATTACATTATAAAAAAAAAAAACAAAATAAATGGTTTATTGACGTGGTTAATCATGGCAATAGGATTGGTGATATTATTTTTTTTTCTGCGATAAGCTCATCCAAGCAAGGTTAAAGATTGGTAATTTATATTAATAATACAAAATTGTAATAGTAGAAGGGTAGTTAGATCTCGGTTGCTGATGAAACCGCACGCTACCCACAACATTATATTTTGGATGATTGTATTGCAATGGAGGTAGCTGTGAACAAGCAAACTGATAGTATTTAACAGGTTGGCTGATAAGTCCCCGGTCTGACACATAGATGGCGCCGCTAGTATTAAATGCATATTATTTTTATATAGTACCAACCTTCAAATGATTCGTGTCAAAATTTGACGTCTGTATGTCAATTAGTTTGTGAGACAGAGCGTCTTTTGTCAAACAACTTTTATGTTGTGTTGTTCCACCAAGACAACGCACCGTGCCACAAGTCATTGAGAACGATGGCAAAAATTCATGAATTGGGCTTCGAATTGCTTCTCCACCCACCGTATTCTCCAGATCTGGCCCCCAGCGACTTTTTCTTGTTCTTAGACCTCAAAAGGATACCCAATTCATGAATTTTTGCCATCGTTCTCAATGACTTGTGGCACGGTGCGTTGCGACGGAATGTATGCTAATAGTGGTTCAGTATTTTTTATACGGGCGGTTTTTTTTAGTGGGGCGGTCCCGTGGTACAGTCGTCAACTCGAACGACTCAATAACATGCCCGTCATGGGTTCAAGCCTAGAATAATGAATTCTGTCTCGAAAGCCTGTATAGGCCGGCATGTCCGCGTAGGACGTTACGCCAAATAGAAGATTTATTATACGTATAGTTTCTTCCCATCTTTTACAATCAGTCAAATTCTTTTGCGGGCCAGATTTAATGTTGCGGCGGGCCGCATTTTGCCCGCGGGCCGGACTTAGACGAATGCTGCTCAAGCCTTATAACTGCATAATGAAATTTACTTTTCGTTTTCTGTACAAAAATTTGAATATCTCCAAGCATTTAATGGTTTTATTGAATATATCAAGACACATTACACAACCGTTATTTTGACGTTAGAAGCTAAAAAACTGAAAAATAAATTTCACTCAGATACAGGGAGTTCCAATTGAATAAATATCGTTTGCCATTGATCTCAACATCTTTGATTTCGATGTCAATATTTTCCACGGCATAATGCATGCATCCATATTGTCAACCCATTTTCATTCGATACCAACATTGTCTGCTTCGATCAAGGTTCATAAATTACTACAGGTCGGTCCATCCAGTGTACTTTGATAAATTGTCATTTGACAGCTAGGGAGTTCCAATTTACTTAGCAACTCATACAAAGTGCTTCGCAACCCATACTCCCAATCTGCCAATCTCCATAGAAATTGCCATCCATCATGGCTAACAAAATCAGAGCTTAGGACCCACCTGTAGCCTATCTAGGCACCATGACTTCGATGTGATAAAAGTCATTTGTAGACTGTTTTTTGGCGGCCTGCAAGCAGTATGTATCGTGCCACAATTTGTTGTTGAAAAGTTATTGTTACCAGCACTAGATACATATTGAAGGGAATTTTTACAACATCTGGCAAAGAAACATATAAAGTTAGCAAAACAACCTACACTGCTTGCAGTTCGCTACAAAACATTCAAAATTAGAATTTTATCACATCTAAGCAGATAATTTTGACAATTTTGTTAGCGCCTGTTTTATCTTATCTTACCTGAAAATAAGATTCATGGTAAACATTGTTTCTAAATTTTATCCCTCATGAAATTAAAATACATTAAATCCATCCTGTTTCACGTAGCTTTAATGCCACATAGCTTAGAAATGCGTGGTTGTAATCTTTTCTCTGAATTCTGCTTTCGGTTATTGATTAATCTGTTTCTTTAAAAATAAACTATAACTGAAGATAACATATCACCTGCGATAACATATAAGGTTTTTTCAGTGCGGAAGAAAAAGAAAAGTACGTTCTGGTCGTTGCAGGTCCATGACAGACGTTTTAAAAGCCAGTTAAAAAAACAGTTAACGACTGCTCGATATCGCATGTAGGCAAACACAGGGAAACAATTTGAGCAGTATAATTAAACGACTCTTAATTTGTATTGCACATGACGATCTTGAGCTCTTGACGATCGTTTGTTGAACGACGGCATAGGACACGTTGTTAAAATTAACAAATGAACTCAATGCGTTAGCGATGACAAAGTCGAGCAGTTTTTAACGACTTTGGTTAATTTTAACGACTGTTAATTTTTAACCATCAACCATTCTTTCACGATGCCGGCTACCATTTCCTCGGGCTATGTTGCAAATGTGTATGCCTGTGAGCCAGATATCGAGAAGTTAGAGTTAGAGACCATCGACACATGCTATATGGGCTTCCTGAGGAACACGGCATTAGAGTAAATGCGGCTAATTGGATAAACTTTTCGAAAACGCCAACTCGAACTCATCTTGTTCCCCTTCACACACAGTGTTATTAAGCATTTTGTTTTAATTTTTGTTTAGCTTTCCAATCCTATGATAAGCTGTAAAATTATCGTCAAAAGTCTGTCATTCAGTCTCAAAATATGCTACGCTCCAATACGCAGCCAGCTTTTGGACAGGTCGCTTTAGAATACTTTTTGTCATGAAATAATTTGTACATCCACCAAACACTCACTAAACATTGCATACTTATGGCTCTTATATTCGTTACTTCAATCTATAAGTACTGTTTTTTGTTCTTGTTTGTAATATTATAAATTGACCGGCGATTTTAATGGAATAATTTTATTTAATTCATCTTTTCAATTCGATCCATCCATCTTATTGCACCCCTAGCAACTGGGAGAGTGTTACACCCATATGTATGTGAGTTGGTATTTTGCAAAATGGTATCCTGAAAAACAGACCTTCTTTTGGCTCAACAACCGTTGTCGGTCAAGGCCTGCCTGTACCACTTTGTGGGGTGGGTGGGTTTCAGTGACTTATGGATCACCCCCCATATTAGAATAGTCAGTACTACGTATGGCGGCACGGTCCATTTGAGGCTTGAACCCATGACGAGCATGTTGTTAAGTCGTACGAGTCGACAACTGTATCAAGAGACCGGCTGAAGCTACAAAGACCAGATAAACTAATAGCCTTTCTCCCTCTCTTTCATCTTGCGAAATTACACTGACGGATCGAACTATGGAACAGTTATGGGTCAAAATTCGATTGGGCAATATTTTTGTTTATATCGGTGCCATGTATATTCCACCGTACAACGCATATAACGACATAATTGTTAACAAATATCTAGAAAGTATACGCGAAATTTCATAACGCATGAGAGATAACGATCTCCTGCTTGTCGCTGGAGATTTTAACAAATGGGACATTACGTGGTCCAAACTCAATCCAGCCGATGTCGAGGATGTACCATTGCGCTCCACTTTCATGCACTATAAACCGTCATCTAAGTCTCGAAATAATCATATTTTAATCGATGGTATGGCAGCAAACGTCCTTTATGAATTAAGCAACGTTAGAAATTCCATGGACCGACAACTCGATATAATTTTTGCTAACTCCCTGAGATCCCAACGCCGCTGAGATCTGTTCTGCCGTGTCTAAATCCGAACCGGCCTTGCTAAAGCTCGACAATTATCATTCTGCACTCGAATGGTCAATACGTCACTACGATCCTCATGCGTCTAGCTCCCATCCAAGCAACACACATCAGCAACCGTTATGCAAAGATCGCCTGGACGATCAAGTGTCGAAAGTCCGCTCGAACGAAGTTTTACTCCACCTCGGCTCATGTCAGCGAAACACTGACCTACCGCGACGGTACTCGAAGTACAGTTGTACGATCATCGCATTACATGGCGACCGTATCAAAAACCGAACATACTATATGGCGACCAGAGCTATCTCCAAACCTACTACAGTTTGATATACGCACAGTAGAAAAGTGCCTCAAAAGCCTTAAACCCCCTACAGCTCCTGGTCCCGATGGCATTCCGAGTTACATCATCAGTAAATGCTATCAGTCCCTAGCACCTGTATTAACAAACATATACAACACGTCACTGAGTTCCGGTATTTTCCCACTCTTATGGAAGACCTCGTGGATGGTACCAATATTTAAAAAAGGGGATCGCTCATGTGCTTCAAACTATCGCGGTATCACATCACTTTGTGCGGTATCAAAAGCTTTTGAGCTTCTGCTTTACGGCTGCTTTGCTGCCCTATCCGCTACATCGAATTACATTATGGAAAACCAACACGGGTTCGTACCCAAACGTTCAACATTAACGAACCTCACTGAATTCGTTAGTTTCTGCAAACGTAATCTCGACTCCGGAGGTCAAGTGGATGCTATTTACACCGATCTCAAAGCTGCTTTCGACCTCATCTCACACATTTTAATCGCCAAATTGCAGAAGTTAGGGTTTTCGGAACAAATAGTTAAGTGGTTGCATTCCTACCTCACAGAACGCTCATACAAGATCAAGGTAAACGATCATACATCTAGAGAGGTGCTTGGCACCTCAGGAGTGCCTCAAGGCAGCTATTTGGGCCCGCTGCTCTTCATTCTTTATATAAACGATGTAGGGCAATTGCTAGCGGAACACCGTTTTCTTCTGTTTGACGATGACGTTAAGCTGTTCGCTCCTATCAACGATACCAATGACTGCATCAATCTTCAACACGCCATCAACCTATTTAGCATATGGTGCCGTGATAATGCAATGGTGCTATGTATCGAAAAATGTCGTGTTTTGTCTTTTTACCGTTCTCGGTCTTGCACACGATTCAACTACCAGATCGATAACATATCCGTTGAACGCATCGATACATTCCGCGACCTTGGGATCATTCTCGACACACGTTTAACATTTAACGATCATATAGTATCCAGAGGGAACCAACTACTGGGTTGGATTATTCGATCAACGCAAGGTTTCCGTAATCCCATGACCATAAAAACCATCTACTGTGCCTACGTCCGATCAGTGTTAGAATATGGTAGTATTGTTAGCGACCCCTGTACCGAACAATGGAGTAATCGAATCGAGGCCATCCAAAGAAAAGCGACTAGATATGCTGTAAGACTCTTACCATGGCGACAGGGCGATGTGTTACCGTCATACCATTCCCGGTGTCTGCTTTTAGGGATTCAGTCGTTGAAAAAGCGCCGTGAGATAGCTAAATGCCTTTTTATATCAGGACTACTTAACCACCATATTGATGCTCCTACTCTATTGGCTACAATAGAATTTAACGAACCATCTAGGAATCTACGTACACGTCAATTCATATCCGTCCCTCGTAATAGAACTCGTTTTGGCCAGTCTGATCCTAGGTCAGCTATGTGTCGAACTTTCATAAGTAACTTTGATTTATTTGATTTCAACATACCACAGAATGTTTTTAGAGATAGACTCAGGACACAACTTACGTAATAATTTATTTTTCAAAATACATTGTCTATTCTTGTGCACCTGTTCTCCCCTATCGATTTATGTACCTTACATAGTCTATAAGCACTAATTTAAGTACATTCATGTAGGATCTTCAAGATCCCGATGGATTAATCAATAAACATATTAAACATATTAAACATATTAAACTAAAAACATTCAAATTTGTTTTTATTACAGCGAAATAAGTTTTGTGTGACGACTGTGGTGACAAAATAAGTTACGTGTGAAATAAGTCCACGCAGAATTTGGCTTTTCTATTTCTAAGAAACAGATAATCTACTTTCAAGCTGGTTTGATAAGCGAAACTGATAAGCTACGACGCATTGAATTATCGGCGAACAGAGCAAATTACCTTGCTGGGAACTGGCCATCAAAGTATATAGCTTCCACTCAGTGTACAAAGTTAAAACAGTATGTTTGTGGTCATAACATGTCTTCATCAGTAACAATGTGAACAAATAAAACTAATCTAGTGAAAGGTTTGTGGTGTGTAAGTGAGTAATGAGAAATATATACCAGCGTTGTTTAGGAACTGAATATTGCTTGTGAAAAATAGTGTAACAAAAAGTTTAATGTAAAGGAAAAGCCTTTAAATACATTGTAAACATCATATGGAAAGTTGAAAATCAGATGAAATTGAAAGTAATACAGAAATTATAATTATATACAATATATACAGAAATTATAAAAGTTTGATGCAGTTTAAGATTCTGTGCAATGCATTGGATATTGTTTTGTTGGTGATGTGTAGATGATGCAGTTATTCGAAGCCAAAGACAAATAATGATAGACTATGAAAGTGTTTCGAGATATTTCCTTCTTTCAGATGTTATTGTGTTGCACTAAATGCGCGGTGTTAATTAGAGTAATTTTGTGTACGAACATGAACATTGCGTTAATGGTGACGTGCAACATTATATCTGATAAATATTAGGTGCTGCTGTGTGGTTTGGTAACAACGCTGATTTGAAATAAAGTTATGTTTTTTACACAAGTGATTGATTTGATATCTGTTCGCCATTTTGGTAACAGATACGACTTAAGCAAGTGCGATTTAAGTGCGTAATAGATAAAAAATATATGTTTATGTCACATTTCACTCTTTGTGTTTACTGTGTTGTACTATTGCTTTTTTCACTATCGTTGAAAAATGATCATGCAAAATGATAATTGCTGATATTGAATCATATTACATTAACATTACATTACATTACATTAAGTCCTCCCCAAGATAAAATATTCATTTACAAGCTCCACCACAATCTATGAAGTGGAGCAACAAGAGCTAAGCAGTGATAGTAAAACTCATTATAATAAAAACTGTTACATTTGCTCTATTTCAGAACTACTCCCATTTCTCATCTGTGTGAAACGAGTTAGCTGATAAAATGACGAGACGAATAGGGTTCGTCCTATTGCTGATTTCATCAAACTGGATTCATTGCCACTGTTTTGCTGTAGCGGATTTCTATGCACCTGTAAATCATAAACCAAGCTTTCACAATTGTGGAGAATACAAACCGACATTGAAAGAAGAACAAGAACCTGGGACATCTGTACTCCGCGTGACCGCCACTGATCCAGACCGATCTCAAACGATAAAGTTCAGCATTTTAAATGAAATGAGAGAAGAACAGCTTTTCGCCATCGATGAAGATACGGGTGAGATCTTTTCGGCATACATCTTCGATCGAGATCCTCCGTATCGAGATACCGAGTTTTACATCACGGTACGAGCGACCGATAACGGTCAGCCCAGTCTGGATGATGTGTGCACGATCAAAGTGACGATTCTAGATATCAATGACAATCCGCCAGTGTTTGAAAAAGACTGTTATGAAGCATTTGTTTTCATGAATACGACACTTCACCAGCAAGTGACCATCATCACAGCAAAGGACATCGACGACGAAACAAATAACGTTGTTAATTTCGAAATTGTACAGGAATATAAAGATGGCAGTTATTTCGAGATTGACCAACATACTGGCGTACTCACACTGGCTAAGCGCATCGATCGCAACCCAGGAGAGTATTATGCGCTTCGTGTTCGCGCTTACAATCAAGGTTATATAGAAAACGAATCAGAAAACCCAGAAGTTGATGTGAAGGTACACATAATTGACTCTGACAAACGCTTACCATATTTCACCAAAGTGCCAAAAGTTCCTGTCATACTACACGAAAATTTCACTGCATTTGATCAGGTATTGGCAGTGTTTGAAGCGAATTCAAATATAAACAACGATAGCAACGTTATTTTTGAGATAGTTCGAGGTAAATTTGAACAGACTAACTCGATGAACACATTCCTGTTGGAGCAGATTGATAATACAGCTCACATTAAGCTGGCAAGAGCGCTCGATTATGAAAGAGTCACCGAATACACGATAACGGTAAGAGCTACGAACAGGCACGATCTAGCGACGGAGGCTGTGGTGAAGATCATGATCCTGGACGTGAATGATAATGTTCCGCTGATCGTTGAAGCTGTATCATATCTGAAGTATGAACTTATCGATACTTCACCGGTAATCCAAATACATGCGTACGATTTGGATGGTACGTCGGCTAACAATATAATTTCGTATAGCATCGCAGAAAGTAATCAGCTGCATTTTACAATTGATTCCCACACTGGAACAGTTACGAAACAAAATAGACTCAATGATGACGAAAAGGACATTTATTTTATTAAAATATTTGCCAAAGACAACGCGCCATCCGCCTTATTTCGAAATAATAAACCAAACATGAGCTCTCACACGTTAATAGTTAAAATTATCAACAGAGATCTTACCATTATTCCCCAGAATGCAGTCACTAATATTCACGGACAAGATCAGCGGACCAGTAATGGCATATCTTTTCAAAATGGTTTAAGGATTTCAAAAAGTTATGAGGAGAGGGATGTTTTCAACGACAGGTACATTATGGTTAACAATTATGAAGGCATGCTTACAGATAAACTGATAGGAAGTGTGTGCGTCGATTATGATATTAAAGATAATTCAAATAAATTCTTCCTTTGGGATGAGAGGGCCAGTACAGGATCAAGGAAACACTTCAGGCTCAATTCCAAGAGTGGTATGATTATGATGCTAAAAGGCACACCCGAAGGAATATACAATCTAGAATTTACAGTGATTGAAGAATCATCCTATGTTTCACAACACAAAGTATCTGCTCGTGTAACGGTGACAGTGAAGAACATCTCGGCAAAAACAGTCAACCAGAGTGGATCGATTCGCTTCTACAATGTAACGGCTGAGACATTCATATCTCAGACACTGGGTGAGCTCAACACACCCATGTATCGACTTCAGGAAAGCATTGCAAGCATTCTGGATACCAGCCCAGATCAGGTGGACATATTCACGATCAACAATCGTAAGCTTGCCCGGGGTGCATTCTTGGACGTGTTCTTTGCAGTAGATGATACTATTTACACATCGTCAGAGGTCTTAAATGCAGTGTTAAGTTTGCATCTACGCAAATTGGAGGAAGACGTCGGGTATCGGATTGTGTCGGTTGGCATAGATGAATGTATTGCAAAGGGTCATATGTGTAAGCAGGCATGTAAGAATAAGGTCCATAGATCACAAAAGCCAATCGTAGTGCACACCAACACTAGCTCGTTTGTGGGAATGACCACATTGGTGCAAGCACAATGCATCCCACAGATAGAATCTTCGTTGGTAGCATGCTTGAACGGTGGCACTTGCCAGAATGATAAATGTAATTGTCCCATGGGGTTCGAAGGTCCCCAGTGTGAGAAATTGGACATCTGTTTTGATGGAAGTGGGTATGCCATCTATCCATCGATCAACAGTGGCAACGTAAACAACATCAGCATTGAGTTATTGCCCCGACAAAAAGACGGGTTGGTATTCTACATGGGTCCTCTGAAGTATGACCCATCTTTAAAGACGCCACCTTTTCTGGCATTGGAAATCAACGATGGTATGTTGGTTTTACTATTGAACTATGGAACTGGAATGATCCGGTTCGAGCATCAACAACTGATTTTACATACAGTTACAACAGTAGATATTGTGTTAGAGCCTCATCGGTTTGAGATACATACTACAAGCAACAAATTGCAAGGTAGGAGTCGCTATGAAAATAGGGATTTAAGTGGGTTTCTTCCAGGCAACATGCCTATTTTGTTGGGTGGTACAGTCAATCACTTTGCCAAAGGCTTGTTATACTATTGGCCATTACACCTCGTGGGTATACCACAAAAGATAGATTATGATGGTTGCATGCGAAACCTCACAATCAATGGGCATACGATAGATTTCATGCTGCCGATGGTAGCAAATAACGTTTCTTTCAGCTATCTGTGGTCCGATTCGGTTCATATATCTCCAAATCAGTTCATGTTTTCTTTGATGATATTTGCATTTCTTATAGTAATAATAGCAATATTTTCATCGCGCAATAAGATAATTTATTGGATGAAGTACAATTACGAACGATGTTATCAATATTCAATGTATGAAACGGAAACAAATGGTATGAAACCCCTTATTTCCATTTAAGATAAATGTATCTTAAGAATTAATGATTTGTTATTCAATGTACTGGGGCATATGAAGACTAGATAAATTGGTCAAAAACAGAACTGTTTACATATTTTGCAGCAAACACAACATTTAAAAATTGATGCAAATCGTGCGTGGTGAATAAATATTGAACTTCAGGCGGCGACCTAATAGGATTATCTGAAACAATTTACAATGTAAACAGCGTTATGCAAATTTTTTTCGTTACATATAATTTATCAGTTCTTCTGGATGTTTTTCAAATCGCCACAAACTGGACTGAGTTTAACAGTTCTTTGTTAGGCCACAGTGCCATGGGGCTTTCTCAAGCACTCATTCAAGTTTCACAAGCACTTAAAACTTGTTTTCAGACGCGATAACGCGGTCGTCGTCTGTATTTCTCATTCTGAGAACTGATATAGCCACTCAAGCTTTTTATGGCGCTATTAAGAGAAACTAATTTTTTGATCGCATATTTTTAAATCATTTTTCAATTATAATCATTGAAAACATTAAACGAAAAGCTTAATTGCTCATGTTTCATTGTCGCTACGATATCTTTTTCTTAGAGTGAGAAAAACTGACGACGGCCACTGACTCATGTCTGAGAACAAGTTATGAGTGCTTAAGAAACTTTTATGAAAGTTTGAGAATTTTTTTCTATTTGAGAACACCACATCGCTCCGTGGCTTTTGACAGATCTTTGAACCGCTTACCGAAAATACCATCTTCCCATATAGATTGGAACCAATCTTTGGTTATGCTAGTCGAAAAAATCTAAGGCAATATATAATGAAAAACCAATATATCATTTTGTCAATGGTAACACTAATGACATAACTAATATTATTTCAGCTACCTGGTCATTTTGCAAAGGAATGGTACGACTGTACGAGTTTTACCGGACCTCCTGAATCTCATACGAACATTTATATTACATTTTTTCATAGTTTTCTTAGATTTTATAAGATATGTTTCTTAATTTTTGCATGAGCATAGTCAAAGTAAGTACTCAACGATATGTCAAAATAGTTCTCCGATACACTGTTTCCGTATCTATTTCTAATGTGAATGGCATTATTCAACAATTGCAAGAGGTTTTTTCAACATCCCAGATATCACAAATAATGAAAGCTGTTGAAAATTATCCTGCAAGTTTTTAATAATGCAGTTCACATTGAACACTGAGTCGGAAAACAGTGTAAGTGGAAATATTTATAGAAAGCCTCAGATTCAGAAGATTGGTAGAAATATTAGGTATTTTACCTTAGGTGGCCGCCACCGTGTGCCGATCTGCACAGAAAATGAAACAAAAACATATTGGGATAATGTAAACATGATTTAAGAAAGAACAGCTTTACAGTTATAAACATCACATTATGTTTGAAGTGGGTAAAAATAAAATGAATCAAGCGTCAGATGTTATGCTCGATGAGTCAGTTAGTCAGTATCTCTAGAAACAAATCGAAAGAGACGATTTTTCAACGATTCTCCAGATTTTCACAGCAAACTTCCTATTTGAGATGATCCAGCATGAATCCAGCATGAATTGAGATGAATACAGCACAGAAAAATTAAATATCAAATTAAGAATCAAACGCGGCTTTCGAAGATCATTTCAACAAAACAACGAGTGATACCCCGTAGAATGCGAATGAAAATCAAGAAAACGTTTGAAGATTTGAAGCTGTGCCTGAAGATGCTGGTAGCTTTATGCAAATTTGATTTCCTGGAATTGCATGTACGTTTTATAATTTCAATAAATTATAGGTTTTTCAATTAATTTTAAGTTTTTTCAATTAACGTGTTATCTACTGAGATATTTACCATCTGATTTATATTTTATTTACTTATTCATTTATTTATTTATTCATAAAAAATAATCTGGAAAATCGAGCCTACGTAACATTTAAAGCCTAAGTAACATTTAAAGTAATAGTAAGTAATAAGTAATAGTAAGTAATAATAATAAGTAAGTAATAATCACACAACTGTTTCCTCAAAAGGCACTGTGCCACTGAATCTGACTAGTCATTTGTTTACACGAAACAACAACACGTCAACGACACGATCTCTCACCGATGACCTTGCACCAACTTACACACGCATACCACTCAATGTCCGTTCCACGTCTATAACTGTATACTATCAGAATGTGCGAGGTTTACGATCCAAAGCTGATGAGTTCCGTTTAACTGTGTTAGAAGCGGACTATGATGTTGTGGTACTCACTGAGACTTGGCTCGATCCCAGCCTTCCCACAGCTCTCCTATTTGGCGATGCGCACTGTGTCTATCGTTGCGATAGAAATGCCGCAAACAGCTCTCTATCTCGAGGCGGTGGAGTACTAATTGCGGTGAGTTCCGCTCTCCGCTCTCATGCGCTTCCAGTGCTTGCGCAAACACTTGAATTCGCTTGCATCTGCATTCAGCTCCCGACGTACCGATTATTCATTGCTGCTGCCTACCTTCCTCCCAACCATAGCACGGACGAAGGAAAAATAAATGCATTACTGGAAACCGTCAACAGCATTTGCGACACACTAGGTCCAAACGACAGATTCGTGCTCGTGGGAGACTTTAACCAACCCGCTCTTTCCTGGTCGCCTGCGCAATCGAATCATGAAACCCCTTTTGTGTTTTTTGAACCTCATACTAGTTCAGTTCGTAGCGCCCAATTCGTCGATGGACTGCACCAGAATGCGCTTTACCAACTTAATAACAACACTAACTCTATGGGACGCATTTTAGACCTTGCATACGGGAATTGGTCAAGTGCAGCAACTTCTTCGCTCATACGCGTCAGCGAGCACCCGCTGCTGTCAATAGACTGCTATCACCCACCGCTCGAATTTGATTTGGAAATCACAGCATCGTCTATGAATCACGCTACCACTGTTACGGAAATAAAGCTCAATTACGCACGTGCTGACCTTACTAAACTCAAGAGACTGATCTGCTCCTTCAACCAATCCTTTGAATGCTCAAACTATACATCCATTGACCATGCCACGAACGATTTCTCAGAGTTTATGCGGGCCGCATTGCGTGAATGTGCTCCTATTAAAAAGCCCCATCGCGGACCGCCGTGGGGTGACCGCACATTACATGCCCTAAAAAAAGCAAAGCGAGCCGCTTATGACAATTTACGCGCTAATCGATCCACACCGTGTCGGCTTTACTACAATGGTGCTCATGCACTTTATCGACGTTATAATAGAGTCTGCTATCGTCGATATATACGCCAGACTGAACGAAGCTTGCGAAAGTACCCTCGCCGCTTTTGGAGCTTTGCCGACAACATGCGCAAGTCAACTGGCCTCCCCGGGACTATTCGGTATAAGGATAATTGTGCACACTCGCCATTAGATATTTGTGAACTGTTCGCCACGCGTTTCGAGGATAGCTTCATCTCTAACATCACACCTCCGGAGGCTGTTGCTTCCGCGCTCGTGAACACTCCGGCTGATGCAATTCATGTCACGCTACCTATCGTCACCGAGACCCTGGTTACCCAAAAAATCGAGCGTCTAAAGTCGTCATACTCCGAGGGGCCAGATGGTATCCCAGCGACAATTCTCAAGCGTTGTGCCGTATCGGTAGCTCCTGTTTTAACTAAGATTCTTAACGAATCTCTGCGCACAGGAACCTTTCCATCACTGTGGAAGGTCTCTTGGCTAACACCCATCTACAAAAAGGGCAGCAAAAACGAAGCAGTGAACTATCGAGGTATTACCTCTTTAGCTGCCTGCGCCAAAGTGTTCGAGCTAATCATCTATGAACCATTAATGGCATCTGCCGGCAAATACATCAGCACTAACCAACATGGATTCATGCCTAAGAGATCAACTACGACAAATCTGATGCAATTCGTTAGCGGCTGTTATAAGTCCATTGATGATGGTATGCAGGTTGATGCCATTTACACGGACATTAAGGCGGCTTTTGACAGTGTGTCCCACAACATTCTTCTGGCAAAACTTGATAGACTTGGATTATCACCACCCCTGGTAAAGTGGATGAAATCGTATTTATGTGGTCGTTCATATGCAGTTAGAATGGGCTCCCACCAATCTAGATCTATCGGTGCCTCTTCCGGCGTACCCCAGGGCAGCAACCTGGGGCCTCTGTTGTTTCTGCTCTACATAAGCGACTTGTGCACGGCACTCCCGGATAATAGTTGCCTACTCTACGCAGATGATGCTAAAATCTATCGTGAAATCCGTGAGCCCGAGGACCATCTTCAACTTCAAGCCACTTTGACTGAATTTGTCTCCTGGTGCAAGCGTAATGCACTAAGCGTCTGTATCGATAAATGCGCCATAATCTCATTCAGCCGTTCAAGAGCTCCAGCGCTGTTTAATTATACGCTTGATGGTCAGAACCTCGAAAGAGTGAACTGTGTAAAGGATCTAGGAGTCCTCCTAGATGCTAAACTCTCCTTCGAAGAACAGATAGACCAAGTAGTCGCTAGTGGCAATCGTCTACTTGGCTTGGTCATAAACATGACGCGCGAGCTTCGTGATCCTATGTGTTTCAAGACACTGTACTGCGCACTTATCAGACCACTGCTGGAATATGCTAGCATTGTTTGGTGGCCAGCATCTACTCGGGCACTTGCGCGGCTAGAGTCCATTCAACGGAAGGCAACGCGCTTCGCCCTTCGTGATTGGCCGCGTCGTCTCGACTACAGAACTAGGTGTCTGCTGCTTGGAATCCCGCCTCTCGGCGAACGTGTTGAGCACACCAGACTAGCATTTATCACGGGAATCTTAAACGGAACCATCGACTGTCCCGAGCTGCTTTCAAGGATTCACCTCTATGTTCCTGCCAGAATACTCCGTCGCCGACCAATGCTGGCAGTCGCTGAAACCCGAACAACATTTGGCTCTCGCAACCCCCTTCTTTGTATGTGCCGTCTATTAAATTCAGCTAACGATATTTATGAGCCTGGAATGACGATAACGGAACTGACTTCACTTTTAAGTGTTCGGAATGCGTTCAACAATAACAATATATAAATGTTCTGTTCGTTATCTAATGTAATGTATTGTAAACAAATTTTGACTCGAGAGGGCTTCATAGTCCATCGATTAATAAACTAAACTAAACTAAACTAAACTAAAAAATACGCAATTTGACTAATGGATTTTAAATTCGGTATGTAATGTATGTAATGTATCATTTCCACAAATTGGAAAAACACAATCTCACTGGAAAAAATGAAGGTAATGAACAAATAAATAAATAAATAAATTCCGACCAAACAAACCCAACCAAACGAAAATAATATTTGAAATTGTATTAAGCTGGTTCAAAGTCAGATTTAACTCCAACCTAAATTATTTACCATCAACCAAAAAATAAAGCGGTAGTTAACGCTAAGACCTTGTTCAATTCAACAGTTATAGATATATTTCGCTGTACTTCGTTATACTTTCTTTAACGGATACATCTATTCGAATGTAAATAAGAACAGAAAGCATTTCGTCTGAAGGAACTTGTTGAAATTGTTGTCAATATTGAAATAAGAGCAACTGGAATATAAGAGTAAGAAGAACCGATTCTGGAGTTGGCTCCGAAGTCGACTCCAAAACCGGAATCGACTCCGGAATCAGAATGGGCTTATGGAAACCGGAATCGACCTGGGAATCGCAATTTGCTTCGGTAACGGAATCAGAATTGACTTAATAATTGGAACTATCTCCGAAATGAAAATCAGTTCTTGAGTTAAAATGAGAAGTTTCAGAAGCGAAATCAGTCTGGGAATTTCCATGAGAATGGATCGTTTAAAAGTAAATTTTGATTCTGTGTGGCTATCAAGACGTAGCATCATTGGATACAAGCGTCTGTTCTTATGAGGATGCCGAAACCGACTCCGACTCCGATTTCGAACCCGATTCTGATTTCTAAGTCAATTCCGATTCTGGAGCCAATTTCGATTCTAATACCGTAACCAATTCCGAATTCGTAGCCGATTCCAGCACCAGTTCTTGAGCCGATTCCGATTTAGTAGCTGATTTCGATTCCAGAGCCGATTCTGGAACCGATTCGGGAAACTGATTCCGGATCTACATTTGATACTATCAAATCGGTTCCATAAAACTTCGGAGATAGCCGGAATCGAATCCGACGAAAATTTATTTTTTCCCATCACTAGTTTGCTTGACCGGGAGGGCGATGCAACCGACAAAACAGTTGAACTTTTCCTGGAAAACATGAACATACGTGCCCAAAAGCGGAAATCGCATCCACTGGCTACGTAGCGGCAGGCGATGACGCCACAACTCAAAGCGACCATTTTACGAGATGAAGCGGATGAATATCGATGTGGCAT
The DNA here is from genome assembly GCF_016920715.1 of Anopheles arabiensis. Classification (NCBI taxonomy): domain Eukaryota; kingdom Metazoa; phylum Arthropoda; class Insecta; order Diptera; family Culicidae; genus Anopheles; species Anopheles arabiensis. Next base: position 88,542,402 of record NC_053517.1, on the reverse strand, counting down.
ACTAGACAGTGAACCGATTCAACATTCCCCAGCTGCGTTCCAAGAACAACGTTCTGGTTCATCATGATACGACTTAACAACACGTCCGTCATGGGTTCAAGCCCCAAATGGACCGTGCCTCCATACGTGGGACAGCCGTTCCTGTTATGGTGAACTAATATGCTCACTGGTGTTTGTTACAGGCAGGCCTTAACTGACTTCGGTTGTGATATCAAACAAGAAGAAGAAACTTAAATATTTACCTTACAAGGGAAGTTTATGAATAGCAACAATCTATCTTAGTTTTTTTAAACCATCCGAAATAGTCAGTTTTAATGCAATGCAATTTAATGCAATTTTGTTTTCAACAAATTCAATGTTCCGGGGGAATAGTGTTGCGCACAACATAGCACAGTGCTTAAATTGCGCACAGTGTGGAAGTGCACTTAGGGCAGTATGCGTGTGCGCACAGCTCACTGAATTGTGCTACTTTACCCAACACTAATACATAGTCTGTAAAATGTATGAACCGATTATTAATTTTCTAGCCATTACCAGACAGATTTATCATTTTTATCTTAATTAATATTTGAATCGAAAAGGGCTCTTAGATGTCAAACTGCCTGTAAAAAACTGTTGGCTACTTGTAAAATCGTTCTACATTACGGGCCCTCGTTCCTACACAGTCCTTGAGTTGCACGGTTTCAAGGAAAATATTACGGACACAATTGTAATTGGTGAAACATGAGGTGGCACACAATTTATGATTATTGTCAACTGAGATGTTCTTCTTAGTATGCCAGATTAGGTATACGAAGAATCTCTGTAGAATTTGAATTATTAACTAAAGAATCAGATATTATTCATTATCAAATGGTATTCGTTATTTTTAGAAAAATGTTTTAAGCAATGATATAGGCAGGAACGGGTAGGGCATCATTAAAATAATTAGTTAGCCTTAAGAAATGTTATCGTTTCATAAACGAGAAATTCAAATAAGGTTACATAAAATACAATTAATATCTTAAACGAATTTTAAAACTACCCCCGCGGAACAGTTATGGAAATAAACACAATGAATCGCACTTAAAAATAATTAAATAAACCTGAAATTTACAGGGTGACACGGCAGATGTGATACATTTTGTTTATGTAATAAAATTGAAATCATTTCTTCGGAATTGTTTGAAATATTATCTATTAGTACTAAACTTGCATTACTCATAGTTTATTTCATATCTTTCATCTTTGATAACATACATGATCATGAAAGAAAATATTAGTTTAGTATAAAATTTAGTTGAGGACTGAAAGTAAGTCAGTGTGAAACCAATATGTATTTGGGATTATAATAGCAAAAGATGTTGTTATATGTTTTTGTTCGCAATGTTCTAATATTACTCTAACAATGTCAATCGGATGAGTTTCGATATAGTTTAAAGTTATACAATCGTTTTATAAGCCTTGTCTTAAAAGATTCTCAAAAACGGTAGTTAAGTGACATAATGCTCCTGATATTAATTCTTTTTCTGGCTGTTTGCAAAACATAGTTCAAATCTGACATAAATTTCCACTAAATAGCATTACAGATCCATGCTTTTATTGCCTCAAATTGACAGTATTCTTTCAGACTACAAGCGTTAGTCTCCATTACATGGGTAAGTACATTTGAAGTAAGTACATTTTACCGCCTGAAGTTCCTCATGCAAGTGCTTTTTATTTTCTGAATAAACAACTGCGCTTTGAATACACATTTCACTAAAGTATGAACAATCTTTGTTTAGCACGCGAACTTTCGTGAAAGATAACGGGATTGGGTATACGAATACTTTTCCATCAACAAATATACAACCTACACACTAAGCAAAATAAATATACCACTGGTCCTTACTATACACATATTCTTCGACATTTACCACCATTTATGTATAATGGCACCGCTATGAATCTAAGACCATTCCGTTATGAACTAGTAATATGTGGTACGGACTTCTTCTATGCTATGCAGAGATTAGCGAAAATATCCAAGAAATTATAAATCTGTCGGGCTAAACAGAAATCAAACCTTGCCACTCAAATGCGCTCTCCTGCTTCATTACCTATCTTCTTGCATATGAACTTAATGAACTCTCTATTGTTGGCCTGCTCACGATAGAGCACGTCGAAGTGACATGGCTCGGTCAATCATCATTCTCCAGGATGCTCGGACCCTGGCTGCAGCCTCTCATCCATGTAGACACACGATCTCCGACAGGTCTCGCTTCACCTGATCCAGCCATCGCGTTCGCAGTACTCCCATGCGCCTAATACCTGGGGAATTAAGAATAAGAACTGGGGATTGCTGTCGAACACCATCTTGGTGGAGCATGAGTCACAGACATCCTCAAAAGATTCTCCAGCCACTCACCACCGTCAGGATACTCGATTTGCCGTACAGATCAGCAAGCTCGTGGTTCATCCTTCTCCTCCAAACTCCATGCTCGAACATAAAGATGTTCCGGAGGATGCGTCATAGTAGAGTATAGAATGTAATATAGAAGAATGTTTTAGCAGCAAATGAAAATTACAAATGATTCATTATTTTGCACGATGATACTAAAAACGTGTGTATAATCACCCCAAACTCACAAATCATAACGAGGTTCTGAACAAAAAGGTCTCAATTTAATTTCTACAGCGCTACAACCGATCGCTCCATAGCTGGTTGCAAAACGTCATAACTGTTTTGAAAACATCTCCTATGCGTTTATAAGATTCCGCTATATGCCTACAAACCTCCATAGCAACATTGCAAAAATCCCCTAACTATTTCAAACATTCCCTCGAGCGGATCAAGTAGTCCATTGTATGATTCCATTATGAACCCTGTAATGTCAACATTTTCAACCAACTAAATTGCTTCTGAATGAATTGGAAAATGATCATGCAGTCTTGGATTAAAAAGAGAAACTCGTTTTATAAATTTTACTTGAAGGTGCTCATTTCTTAGTCATTCTTAGTATAGAGCGTTACGTTAGATGTTATTAACGCTGTTGATGTTGTTTCTTTAACCTTTACGTGTTTCAGCTTTCTTGCACACCTAGGCAAGGAAGATGATACGTGTGGTATTTTGCCAAACGAAAATCGTCAACAAAGATTTGAAGAATAGATCTAATTATCAAGTAGTTTCACGAGTATCCGAAACCCCTGACGATCTCGTACCTTCGTCAGCCAATTCGTTATCCCAGCCTTCATGGCGGACACCTTCATCACATACGGAGCAAACAATCCTGTTGAGCATCTCAAACGCGGCCTAGAGAGTTTCGTCAGATTTGGACAGTTTCCTTGTATGAAAGGCATATGTGAGTACCGGTAAATAAGTGCTATTTAGTCACAGCTTTGTCAGTACCGACAGGTTCTTTGAGATCACATTTGTGCGCACGGTTAAGCCACCCGCCGGTTAATCCGCCCCCGGATAATAGACGTTCAGAACTCTATATATTTAAAATGCATGAAAAACTAAGCACTCAAAAAAGGTATGAATTGTATGAGGTCGATGTTAGTCTCTTTTCCTCAACAAAATGGCCACATATCTTGCCAAAAATTGTGTATGTAGCGATACATTTTGATTTACCGTTATTAGTCATTACCGTTGTCAAAATGCAGCATTTGTACTTCTTGTGTCATTGTGTGAAGACAATCTTTGAAGTTTAAAGAACTGTCCAGGTAGCCTGAAAGTTAGCAGATATCTGGAACAATTGAATATGAATTATTAAATTTCCGAGTAGGGACGACCGCCACTGAAGTAATGTTTGAGTAAATTCATAAATTTCATGAACTGTTTATTGGAGGCTACGAAAAAAGTAGATAAGATTCTAGGTCCAAGAATAAGTCCTTAATGATGTTTGCCAATTGATAGCACTCCCACCCCTCCGTCGTCCAACTGCGGCCCGTGACAATATTTTGAGCCGTAATCAGGCCTGCGACTCAAAACGAGTTTAACATCACTGCCCTAGATAGATGAATTCTGGGACGTCTTCAAAAGTGCGTTCACCTATCTGTACGTCACGCCTACTTATGTTTAGATTATTTATTCGTAGGGCTGCTGATGTTGCCACCACTAGTTTGATCTTTGCCTCGTTTCAATCGAAATCATGAACAAGAAAACAAAAATAGGCAAATACAAGAAGAATTTGCAAATATCTTGGCCTGGTCTTAATTTAGAAATTTTATACACCACCTACTATAACTATACGGACAGTTGTTTTTCACGATCTAGGGAAAATCCAAAAGAGAAAAAAGTGAATTGGGTAGAATATTATTGCACCTCTTTGTATATTTTATTAACATTTTATAACCATTATTACATGAATTATTACAACAAAAAAACCATTTAGGGTAGTACCATGACTACAAAGACTTTTTGAAAAAAAGTTTTTTGTACTTATTAAAGCATTTAAAAATCGTCCAGTTCAATTCAAGAACATATTTTAGGATAGTTTTATAGATTTTCATTTTTTGGCGATTTAGAGTTTTATGAGAATAATTATCAAAATATAAATTTTAAAAATATCAAACATGAAAAAAAAACATTCTTTGTACGTAATGATTGTTTTAAAAATATAAACCAAAATGTGTAAAAAAAATCAAAAAATTACCTTAAATTGCTATGAGAACCTTATCCCTTAAGTCAATAATGGTTCAATATTGATCCGATCAAACAAAAGCAACTCAAAAACCTCAATAACAACGTTTTAGCCAAACCCAAATGTTTGCTATTATTACATACATAGTTATGGAATGTAATCCAAACCTGTTTTTCATCTTACCACCCACTTCACCATCGACGTTCTCTTAGACCGCTACAAAGGCGTCCGTAGCCGTCTGCTTGTAAAGTTTGATTGTGTATTCGCTAGGTAGTTTATGAGTATAGATGTTGTTTGATCGGATCAATTTTGAACCATTATTCACTAATTGGATAAGGCTCTCATGACAGTTAATTCTTTTTTTTATAGAAATCTTTTTACATATTTTGTGTTTTGTATTTTCAAAACAATCATTACTGCACACAAAAAATTGTTTTTAAAAATGTTTGATATTTAAAAAAAAATTGATAATTGTCGTAATAAAGCTCACAACACTTCAAAACAAGTTAGGGGCCGTCCATAAATTACGTAACGCTGAAATTGGGATTTTTCGACCCCCCCCCCCCTATCGTAACAAAACGTAACGTTGGAGGAGACAGATCTTTTAACACCTTTTTGAAGGGAGGGTTAAAAATTTGCTGCGCTTTATTTGCCTGTTTCTTCGCTACTACCGCTTAATCGTTCCCTGTCTCGTAACGTTACGAATTCCCTTTCTCGATCATCCGGGTGGTCCGGATGATCGAGGCAGCCGAATTATCCAACTAATCCTGATTGACAGCACCGCACGACTGTTGTTTACCAACAATAATATACAGGTCGATGCGTTTAGCGTAGAATGACATGTAACTGTTTGAATTTTGTTGACGGTAAGATTGAAAACTACAGTCTTTACCTGAGACACACGGCTCTTAAACCTGTATTACACGGTGGATTTTTTCATGGCAATTTTCTGTCAAACCTCTGTTTTGGTGTTTTATAAATGTCAAGTTCGTATTCCCTATCAAAAGATACAAAGAAATAAAAGTGCAAAACTTACCCAGGTGGGCGATCATTTGTCAGTGACCAGTGATAGGATTGTATTACGTTACGTAACAGAATGTGAACCCCCCCTCTCCCCTATGTAACAAACCGTAACGCTACAGGGAACCCCCTCCCCCCCCCTTTGAGCGTTACGTAATTTATGGACGCCCCCTTATAAAAACTTGTTTTAGAGATCGCCAAATAATTTATTTTGAATAAGTCAAAAAATCCAAAAATAAGTTTTTTTTTGTATTTTTGGGCAATTTTTAAATGTATTAGTTAGAATAAAAACCTATTTTTCGAAATATCTTTACACATATGTTACGACCCTAAATTCGTTTTTTTTTTGTAATATGACATGTAATAATTGTTTCAAAATGTCGAAAAAAACAGACAAAGAATAGTATTTTTCATAATTAATAGATGCACTGTTTTAACCTATCTCAGCCGGATTTTCCGCAAATCAGGAAAAACAACTGTCCATATAGTAATGACAGATGGTGTAATATTTTTCTTAAAGCAATTCATTTTCATTCCCATTGTACATTTATAAGCGCATAACAACTTATAAGTAAAAATTCAAAGTTGTAGTATAACAAATAGAACAAATGTAAAATTGTAAGTAGTGATCACTTTAATGTACCGATCATTGTACACGTGGATTGAGGAAGGGTATAGGCCTGTTTGGAGATGGTTATAGATTATTTACATTAGAAAAACACATTATTTAATATAACTGCGTATTTAGTTCAAATTTTTCTAAAAATAATTAACTCAAAATGATGGCAAAACTTAAACCGTCACCACATGCGATACCTCGTCCAGGCCTGTTTTAGTGGAACACACTAGGGAATAATCAACTAGGTCATGTTTGTTGTCTTCTGTTGAAATGAAAGCAGCAAAAACTGAAATAAAAAGAAAGCTTCAAACGAAATGTTCATAATTTTAGCATAGTCGCTCGAAGAAAAATCCGTCCGACACTTTGCTAATTTGATGCATGTTTTTGTAATTATTGTTACTATTAAAAAATAGTTATGAAAATAACGGTGTGGATTTCTTACAGATACTATGGTTCTACAATTAAGCAATTTAATTATTAGACTCGATAAGCTAAGATCACACAAAACCTCCCATTCTCCGGATTAGTGATGGGTCAAATCGTACTTTTTACTGTGTGGTGCTGTGGTACCACGTACAATCCATTGTGCTGTTTGTGCGTGGTACCACAGTCCACTCAGTCAATGTGTGCGCTCAAACATTATGCGGTCGCACAGTGAGTGTGTTACCATATTTTTATTTAGTGTGCAAATATGCTCATACACTTTATTGTGCTATGTGTGTGAGGTGCTACAGTGCAACTTGACCCATCACTCCTCAGGTTTTTTTATCCTCAAACAGGTACCATTTAAGCCCTAGACCACCTACTAAGGTTGTACTGTAACTGTAAGATTGAAGGATAATCATAAAGTAATAGTTAGTCGTCTTATTTTATTCTAAACTTGGCTAATTATTTTATCTTATGAACGACTAATGTATCAACAGCAGCATAATAAGAGATTGCTAAACTAGCCTGAGAGAGATTATCAGTTGAGAAATGTAAGAAATTCAAAAATGGGAAGGTGTATGGAAAAGAGCATTGGATCGTGATCTGTACACTCTTAACCTACCAACCCTTTATTTTTGATTTACATTTCTACATATAAAAAGTTAAAAGTATTATTTTTACAAGATAATTATCTTAAAATTAGTATGAACTAGCTAAAGTGATTATTCTTTGATTATCTAATATTTTGTTCAACATATTTTCTATCTCTCTGTCCTATGATATCGAACGGTAAATGTTCTACTATAAAATTAAAAGATATTGCTGCTCTAGCTACGAGATTCTGGAACCACTAAAAATATCTCAATTGATTTAAGGAGTTGACACACCACTCAACAATCCGACACTTCTTTCATCGACTTCGGTAAAAGATGGTAATTGTTCAGGTGCAGGATGCAATTCTACAATCATGTTCATTGATTCTGTTTGCAGTTTTCTGATTAATATCTTAATGCATGGTTTTAAGAAGTCCTTTAATCGTATAGCGATTAGTATCGACATCACCATTATCGCTAAACTTAAAAATACAATCCATACCAAAAACGATTGTTCTACTATTGCTTTGAATCCTTGGGAAATGAATAAAACATTATGTTTTTGACTCGTTCGGGTAAAGTCTATCGTGCGCCCGTTTATTGTAAGATTGCGTAGACAACCATCAAAACTCTTCGTAAATGGTACATATTTCCAGCTGTATAGCGATCCCAGCTTATCGAGACTAATTGATGAAACTCCTAGTTGAAAAGACACATTACCTGGAAGAAACCCGCTCCATTCCTTGTTTTCATAATGACTCCTACTGCTCACCATCTTATTGTTCACCGTTTTTATTTCAATCTTATTTGGCTGTAAAATAACCTGAACTTTAGTAATCTCGTGTAAAACTATTGGTTGATGCTCGAAACGGCTCGTCCCAGTTCCATAGTCCAATAGTAAGACCAACATACCATCGTTGATTTTCAATGCCAGAAAAGGTGATGCCTTCAAAGATGGATCATACTTCAGAGGACCCATGTAGAATACCAACCCGTCTTTTTGTCGGGGCAATAACTCGATGCTGATGTTGTTTACGTTGCCACTGTTGATCGATGGATAGATTGCATACCCAATTCCATCAAAACAGATGTCCAATTTCTCACACTGGGGACCTTCGAACCTCGTGGGACAATTACATTTACCATTCTGGAAAGTGCCACCGTTCAAGCATGCTACCAACGAAGATTCTATCTGTGGGATGCACTCTGCTTGCACCAAGGTGGTCATTCCCACAAACGAGTTAGTGTTGGTGTGCACTACGATTGGTTTTGCTGTTTTAAGGACCTTGTTCTCGCATGTCTGTGTACATGTTTGTCCTTTCTCGATGCACTCATCGATACCAACCGTCACAATCCGATACCCGACGTCTTCCTCCAATTGGCGTAGATGCAAACTTAACACTGCATTTAAGACCTCTGACGATGTGTAAATAGTATCATCTACTGCAAAGAACACGTCCAAGAATGCACCCCGGGCAAGCTTACGATTGTTGATCGTGAATATGTCCACCTGATCTGGGCTGGTATCCAGAATGGTTGCAATGCTTTCCTGAAGTCGATACATGGGTGTGTTGAGCTCACCCAGTGTCTGAGATATGAATTTCTCAGCCGTTACATTGTAGAAGCGAATCGATCCACTCTGGTTGACTGTTTTTGCCGAGATGTTTTTCACTGACACCGTCACTCGAGCAGATACGTTGTGCCGTGGAAAATAGGATGATTCTTCAATCACAGTGAACGCTAGATTGTATATTCCTTCGGGTGTGCCTTTTATCATCGTGATCATACCGGTGTTGATGTTGAGTTTGAAGAGCTTCCTATTCGTCTCGGGCGTCATCTCATCCCAAAGGAACATCTTGTCTGATACATCCCAATCATCTGGATCGCTGACATACACTCGACCTATCTGCGTATCTGCCAGCTTGCCTTCGTAATTGTTGACGAGAATGTGGCTCTGGCCCATTTGCATTTCGTTGTCATTTTTGTCACCAATCACCACCAACAGTTTGCTGACGGCGCTCATCGGTTTATGACCCGAGTCTCGAATCAGTATCGGTACCAAGTATTGTTTCTGCTGCTCGCGATCAAACTCCACCAATGAATACAGCTCATCACCTACAGTCTGGAAGCGATTTTTGATCTCGGTTGGGGCGTCGGGATCGACACTGTAGAAGAACGGCGGTCCATTGTGCTCTCCATCAGCGTCTTCTGCAGTCAGCTTCGTGATCATGGCTGAAGGGCGGTTCTCGCTCCACACAACTGGCATTCTATTGGTAAGCTGGGGCGCGTTGTCGTTAATGTCTTCAACGAAGATGTAAACTGTTTCCATAGCCGTTCTTCCCTTACCGTTTTCATCTGTAATGGTAATATTGATTTGTAACACTTCATGCCCATGTGGAGGATCACGATCAAGAGGCTGGAGCAGTTTAAGACATCCTTTGTCGTCGATGCTTAAGAGGTGCTGGTGTTCTTTGGGAAGTGCATATTGTATGTTTTGTGGGAACTCGAAATTCTCGATGTCTGGATCATAGGCCCACAAATTTGCAATACAATCCAAGGGAATGGTGTTTTCTTTGATCGTGACGTTTGTTAAGCTCAAAATTTGCGGTGCAATGTCATTCAGATTTTTTATTTGAATCCGTACGTTGGTTGTGCTTTTAAAAAGTCCGTCATGGGCCTGCACGACTAAATCGTATTCTTGAATCGATTCATAGTCGAGCTTTTTGTTAACTGAAATAAGACCGGTGTCCTCATCGATCTTAAACGCCTTTCCAATGTTATTCTCTATAATGCTGTATTTAATCTTGGGATCTTTGTCCAGATCCGTTGCCTTCACCTTGATAACACTTGTATTGGTGTCAGCGTCTTCTGGTATGTTGTTCACCTCGTAATATTGTTCCTCAAACGGTGGCGGATGATCGCGTTTGTCCAAAACTCTTATGAACAACTGTTTTACCGCACTGTTTGGCTTTCCATTATTGAACAGGACGGATGGTGAGTTATCTTCGGCAACCACAGTTACAGGATAAATATCCTTCGCCTCACGATCGAACTCCATCAATGACGTAATGTTGCCAGTTTTGCTGTCAATGTGGAAATACTGTTGAGCAGTACCCTCGAGCCGATACGATACGATGTTGTTGGCCGATGTCCCGTCATTATCATGTGCCTTTACTTGCATCACGAATGTGCCTACTGGCTCGTGTTCGAGGATAACTCCATTCGAGTCTCCTATAAACTCTGGAATGTTATCGTTCTCGTCTAAGACCTTGACGAGCATTGTTGCATCTGCTTTCAAGCCTCTGAAATTTATTGCTCGTACCGTGATTCTATATTCCTGCACCTTTTCATAGTCAAGTTTGCCTCCCAGCTTTATGTATGCGGTGTTATTGACCTGCTCTAAGATAAATGTAGTTTGTATGTTAGCTGTCGAATCATTTTCTTGAACGATATCAAATACAACACTTGTTCCATCATTTAAATTCGTGTTCACCTCAAATTGAGCTAATGAACTGTAGAATTGGTCGTATGTTTCATTGAGTACAATGGGAGCCCATGGAAACTTGGTAAACGAGGGTATATAATTCGAATCGACGGTGAGACTTTTTGTGTCGATTTCATTTACATCTTCTGTGATCGTTTGGATATTTGCTGCGTGCAATTTGATACAGAATGATAATATCATGACGTTGAGCATCAATTGGACCGGTTTCATTTTTTTGCTTGGAAGACTAATGAATGTCCGTTTCTGTTATATCTTTCTGAAATGAAATTGGAAATATTGCAGACATTTGTTTAACCGTCACTGATCCCTTATTTGAAGAAACATACGTAAACAAACAACACTCATATGCTACCAGAATGTAGACTATACTAGACCATAGTTCGCCTACTTTTTTCTCATCCCTTGCCGCAACAACCGTTGTTGGTCTAGGCATGCATAATCACACAAAGCAGCAACTGCACTGTATTCAGTAAAACTACGTCACTGTACAGGCGGTCCCCGAGATACACGGTTATGGGGACGGCTAACGGCCGCAAAAAACCGCGTATCTCGAATTTCCGCGTAAGTCGAATCTCGTGTCTTCCAAAATATCATTAGTTGTCATAAAATTCTACAAGTAGGGGGTGGTTTTATCCACTCAATATATTTTTTGACATGATTCTCACTGAATATAACAATTTTAAACCTTCGGAAATGGTTTTCAACGTTCAATCAAAAGGGAGATTACAGTAGAACATCGATTTTTCGGGGACGGATTAACCGGTGGGCGGCTTAACCGTGCGCATGAATTTGACAGTTGGCGAACATTTTCTGCGATGAACCGGCTAGCAAAAACATAAATAGTGATCTAAATAATGCAGCAATCTAGTGTCTAGTGATACTTTTGAACTTCATTTTTGATAAAAGACAATTTTAAATCTATTGTTATTGATTCAAAAAATATTCTACTAATGATTAATCGATTATTTTGGTGTGCATTTCTAGTAAAACCAGTGAATTTAAAAACAAAAATTTATGAATTTGACATTTCTTGGACTATTATCCGTGGAAATCGATTAACCGGCATCCACTCGGTCCCGAGCTGACCGGATAATCGACGTTCTACTGTATTTGGCATTTTACAATGGTCAAATCAGTACAATTTGCTCAAAGAACTGTCAACTTTAGAAAACCGCGTATCTCCGAATCCGCGTATAGAAAGTACCGAGTATCTGGGGGACTACCTGTATATTACAAATTACTTATATTTGTTTTGACTACTAATTTGCAATACTATTTAACAATTCGTTAAATAACTTAAAACTGCTAAAATGATGCATCAAACAAATGTACAGAGTGATTCAGAGAGTGACATAATAATTTAGCCGTTCTGCAGGTCCAAGTTATTCCGTTCTGCAGGTGCTTTTATTGTCCTACACACTGCCAGCTGAACTAGAGATCTCGTTGTAATCGTAATCGTTTAATTTCCTCAAAGATTGTAAAACCTTGCGTTATTTTGCTTCGCATTATCTCCTTCTTGGAAAACCATATAACGTAAGCACATACAGTAGTGATAACATGTTGTTTTTCATATTTAAGTCGATAACAGAATGATAACAGTAAATTACAGCTAAGGGATTGGTTCCTCATCGTCTAGAACAGAGACCGCAAACTTTGCGATCTAAAGTCAAGAGCCAAATTTTATAAAACATGTTCGCAGAGCCAATTATATAACCAAAGGGTTTGAATGTTTGTTTAAATGTTCAAATGTAAAGGTTTAGAGCGATAATTTTGACATCGTTGTAAATAATGGGAACCTGTCTCCCAACCTAAACATCCAACATGTTGGCACCTTAACAGCGCCATAAAAGAGTGAAGACCAGAAGCCAATTTGTGAAACCCTTATTTCATTTCTAGAGCATGGAATGATATACCACGTTTTAACTAATTTATCTACGTAAGGAAGTTGGTACACGATTGTGATGAAATATAAAGTATCTTTTATTGATGATATATTTAAAAAGTAATAATAAACTACATAACAGCGGGGCCGCCTGGGACCCCGCCGATTTAGAGGCCCGGAAGATCTCTAGTCTGTAGTATGCGGTATGTCTACAAGTATTAGCCAAAGGACAGAGTATTAGCGACAAGGGCCCCCAGAAAGATGGTCGTTGGAGCCCCGTGGGTGGAAAACCATTTGCACCCCCCCTCCCCCCCCATCCCTTTATGCCGGCAGCAATGTTAGGGCCTGTTACCGATGATCGTAAGGGACCCATGGCCACCCTCCCCGCCGGCAATTTAAGTATACTGTTCAATCTCCCAACAACTGTGTGTCAGTACCCCCTCCTCCCGGTCATCAGTTACCACTTACAAGTGCCTCAACTCGTCTTTCCACCTAGGGCCCCCGATTCCCCTAATCCGCCACTGCTACAGAATGATACATTTTATCATTAAATGAGTTAAACCTTGTTTTAAAAATGCACGACGCTGACTACTTCATTAAAATATTGATTAATTTGAAGAAAATAGAAGAATATAAGATGTAATATAAATACAACAAACATAAATAGACGTAGTATCTAATGGATGCGGTCCAGTGATCTGTTTGATACACACGATGGCTACTACAACTCTGATGCGGGAGGAAACGGACATTCGAACCGTCCTCCCCCGTAGCTAGAACATGCCTATCGGGTTGTGCGGGCGTGTTGAAAACGTCAAAGATAGACTAACAATATTGATAAGTAATAATAAAACACTTAAATCACATTTTAGTGGTTCTTAAGCACTTTAACGCTTTAAGCAATACGGCCTTTTTGGACCGTTACTCCTGCATAAAAAAAAAGCACTTTAACGCCATAACAGACGGGCTTTGCCCCTGTTTTCTATTCTAACACATTTATTTGTAAATGCTTATTATGTCACTTACCGGAAATTGATTATCCGATGCGTCTACATTGAATCACTGGTAACACTTTAACACAATGCGTTGGGATACTCTGTCGAACTGAGAAGCTTTCATCAAATCTTTGGGTTTTTATATCTCTTATCAAAAACATGTTGTTATCACAGATAACTAAGTAAGCAGAACTGAAATCGATGAGTAAGCTGCGCGATACGTTAAAAGGCCGCATCGATTCGATTACTTTACGTGGCGCCACTCCATTGTAACACTCGGTTGCATAATTGAATTAGTTTAATGAACCTGTATATGTTGGTCTTTAAGCCAAACGTCTAATGTAGTTGCTGGGAGCTTTGTTGCGTGCGTTAAGTATTATTTCATTTACTAGGCATGGGAAACCCCCCCCCCCTTCCCCTCCGCCAGCAAATATTTTAGGGCTTGTGACTGATGATCGTAGGAGCCCCTCGACGGCATGTCAAGTTTACTGTTCATTCTCAAAACAGCTAGTTCCGTGTCTGTACCAAACCATCCCACCACCGCCCCCCCCCCCACCGAACACCATTCACCATTTACAGGGGACCTCAACTCGTCTTACCGCCTAGGGCCTCCAACACCCATAATCCGCCACTGCGTGATGTATGTAAAGAAAATCAACTGTTTCTCTAAATTGAAATTTCAAGTGACCAAGCACGCCTCCAACACATTCAGGATTCTTTTCCTATTGTCCACTAGAAACTGCATCGATCTATCACATTTTACCAATCACTTTAGGTTTTGGTTTACGTTAGGTGGCAATTATACGTTAGTTGTCTCAATTTAATAACGTAGAGACTATCGGAACGTACGCACTCTAAGCGAAGCCGAAGCCTTGAAAAAACTTGATGATGCCCTAGCCACACTGAGCATGGACCTCGTAGCTCTACAAGAGATTCGGTGGCTAGGGAACGGTGTGCAGAACAGGCGTGGTAAGCATTGCTACGACATATACTACAGCTGCCACGACCGCCACCGCGTGCTCGGAACGGGTTTCGCCGTAGGTCCCCGGTTGAAACCCGCAATCATGGATTTCAAGGCTATAAACGAAAGGCTATGCACCCTGCGCATGCGAGGCAAATTCTTCAATATAAGCCTCATAAACGTTCACGCCCCTACCGAAGAGAAAGAGGAAGAGGAGAAGGACCTGTTTTACGGCCGCCTCGCTAGAACCATAGATGCGTGCCCCACGCATGATCTCATAATCATCCTGGGGTACTTCAACGCAAAAGTCGGTAGGGAGCCAATGTACCGCCAATACACTGGCTGTCACAGTCTGCATGAGCACAGTAACGATAATGGTAGTAGATTGGTCCAGTTCGCCGCAGCGAACAATCTGGTTGTAGGAAGTACCAAATTTGCGCGCAAGAAAATCCACAAGATTACATGGGCGCACTCGGGTGGAGAATCCTTCAACCAGATCGACCACTTGTTAATAAGCCGCCGACGACAGTCGAGTCTGTTAAATGTCAGAACATATCGAGGAGCCAATATCAATTCCGATCACTACTTGGTTGGCTTAGTGATACGTTGTAGAATCGCCCGCCCCCGCGCCAATGGGGGTGGAGAAAACACGCAGCCTCGGCTCAACACGGACTCTCTAAGGGACATTACTGTCCAACAGGAATTCAAAGCCGCCTTAGACGAGTCTCTACTACCAGAAAACAGTTATGAAACTACGAGCGAGAGGTGGAACGCTCTAAAAACAAAAAGAAATGCAAGAAGATGATGATGATGAGAAGATGTGCAAGAAATATACTCCCACCACGTCGTGGCAACACCAAATCTGGCTGGTTCGACGATGAATGCAGACAAGTGACCGAACGTAAGAATACTGCATACCGAGCAATGCAGGAACGGCATAGAACGCGGGCATGCGCAGAGGAATATTCACGGCTCAGACGCGAAGAGAAAAGAGTTCACCGCTCCGAGAAGCATGCTTTGGGAGAGCAAAACATGCGGGAACTCGAGCAAACCAGAGAGGCGTACGGACCGACACGAAAGTTTTACCAAGCGATAGCAGGTCACCGAAACAACGTTGTACCTAAGGTAACCTGCAGTCGCAACAAGGATGGAGATCTGGTTAGTAACCAGCCAGAGGTCTTCTCGCGGTGGGCTCAGTACTTTGATGAATTACTCAATGACCAGTTTAGCGAACAGCTAGAAGCGCCACTAGCAGATAGTGTCATGCTACTGCCACCTAGCATAGAAGAAACACGAAAGGCTATCCGTCGGCTAAAAAATAACAAGGCACCCGGAACCAACGGAATTGTTGCCGAACTGGTCAAGAATGGAGGTGCACGACTAGAAAACGAGATTCATCAAATTGTTACTGAGGTGTGGGATAGCGAATTGATGTCTTGTGATTGGAATCTCGGCATCATCTACCCCGTATACAAGAAGGGAGACAGGTTGGACTGCAACAACTACAGGGGTATTACGGTGTTGAATACCGCCTATAAAATATTCTCCCTGATCCTTCAGGATCGCCTTGTCCCGCACGTCGAAGAGATAGCCGGAAACTATCAAAGAGGATTCCGAAACGGAAAATCTACCACTGATCAGATCTTCACCATGCGGCAGATCTTGGAGAAGATAGCTGAATACAGACACGACACATACCATCTCTTCATTGACTTGAAAGCCGCATATGATAGCATAGCCAGGGTAAAACTGTATGACGCTATGAGCTCTTTTGGAATCCCGGCCAAACTGATAAGGCTAGTTAGAATGACTATGACCAACGTCACATACCAGGTGAGGGTGGATGGAAAACTCTCAGGACCTTTTGCTACCACCAAAGGTCTGCGCCAGGGGGACGGGCTTGCTTGTCTCTTATTCAACCTGGCGCTAGAGAGGGCCATCCGTGACTCGAGGGTGGAGACTACGGGAACCAACTTCTATAAGTCAACCCAGATCCTGGCATACGCTGATGATATAGACATCATTGGTCTGCGGCTCTCCTATGTAGCAGAAGCCTACCAAGGGATCGAGTAGGCGGCAGAGAGCCTCGGATTGCAGATAAACGAGGCAAAGACCAAACTGATGGTGGCAACATCAGCGGGCCCACCAACAAATAATCAGAATCTACGTAGGCGTGACGTGCAGATAGGTGAACGCACTTTGGAAGTCGTCCCACAATTCACCTGTCTTGGGTCAAAGGTCAGCAACGACAATAGCATGGAAGCTGAGTTGCGCGCAAGGATGCTGGCTGCCAACCGGTCATTCTACAGCCTGAAAAGCACCTCAAAGAACCTGTCGCGACATACGAAGCTGGGACTATATAGTACCTATATAGTACCAGTACTCACATACGCCTCTGAGACATGGACACTGTCCAAATCTGACGAAACCCTCTTAGCCGCGTTCTAGAGGAAGATGTTCAGAAGGATACTTGACCCCGTATGTGTGGAAGGACAAATGAGGAGCCGCTATAATGACGGACTATACGAGATGTACGGTGACCTCACTGTCGTACAGCGTATAAAGCTCACCAGGCTCCGGTGGGCTGGCCATGTTATACGCATGGAAACGGACGACCCAGCCCGTAAAGTCTTTTTAGGCCGTCCACAAGGACAGAGGAGACGTGGTAGGCCCAAATTGAGGTGGCAAGATGGCGTGTAGGCGTCCGCCATTAAAGCCGGGATAACGGACTGGCAGACGAAGGCGCGAGACCGTGAGCGGTTTCGGACACTCCTGAGGCAGCGCCGGATAAGTAAATAAGAGACTATCGGCCAGAACATACCGTTCACCGGCGCCCGTCCTCCGCAACACTAAAGCTCCAATCTCAATCTCAATTAAATAATCTATTCTTGTTTTTTGGCGCAGATTCTTGTGATGTACGCTAATTTTCAAATGAGTGCCGAGCAAATGTCGGGGTCCATGCGTTGGCCGTATGTTTGTGACGTAGGAGCTTAAATGATTCCTCATCGAATCAACATGAGAACTACGCGACCCAACTTGTGAGAAAATGTTGTATTGCTACTTAGTCAGACCTCAGTAATCAAATATACCTCAGTTATCTGGTGGCCTACTGCCTAATTGACGGCAGAATTAGAGCTATCGAATCCATGCCTCGGAGAGCCACTCTCTATGCTTTACGCTGACTTGAGTCCCTTGAAGAACGCCACCGTAATGCACAAAGAGCTTTTATAGTCAACCTGGTAAACCATCGCATTGATATAATATTGTAAATTTTATAAATGTTTGAGTTTCGTGGGTTTAGCAGTGGTTTAGCATAATAGTTTGTCGAATTAATTGCCTCCGGTATGGGAACGGGATCATTTTCAGGAACGGTATGGGACCGGATTCAATTTGATGACCGATGTAGGGTAGGAATCAATTTAATGGCCGGATTAAGGGTAGGATCAGTTCCAGGGCCAGTGTAGATTAATGATCAATGCTAAGATCTGTATTAGTTTTGGAATCAATTTCACAACCAATTACCAATTACTAGTTACACATCCACAAGCCCAGCAAAGAGTGTTGTAGAAGTTATAGGATGGATATGGACGCTCAATCATTTTTTTCTTAATATGACCGTTGAAATTAGTAGTAATCTGGGGACGACATTGTTTAAAAAAACCTTTGTTATCCTAAAATAAATCCAAAGCTAATAAATACCCCTAAATTATATTCTCTAGCCCAGTGATCGGCAAACGTTTGAAGTAAAGGGCCAAATTGTAAATATCATCAATACCCGCGGGCCAGGTAATTTTGCACTTAAATCATTACATTATAAAAAAAAAAACAAAATAAATGGTTTATTGACGTGGTTAATTGTGGCAATACGATTGGTGATATTATGGTTTTTTTCTGCGATAAGCTCATCCAAGCAAGGTTAAAGATTGGTAATTTATATTAATAATACAAAATTGTAATAGTAGAAGGGTAGTTAGATCTCGGTTGCTGATGAAACCGCACGCTACCCACAACATTATATTTTGGATGATTGTATTGCAATGGAGGTAGCTGTGAACAAGCAAACTGATAGTATTTAACAGGTTGGCTGATAAGTCCCCGGTCTGACACATAGATGGCGCCGCTAGTATTAAATGCATATTATTTTTATATAGTACCAACCTTCAAATGATTCGTGTCAAAATTTGACGTCTGTATGTCAATTAGTTTGTGAGACAGAGCGTCTTTTGTCAAACAACTTTTATGTTGTGTTGTTCCACCAAGACAACGCACCGTGCCACAAGTCATTGAGAACGATGGCAAAAATTCATGAATTGGGCTTCGAATTGCTTCTCCACCCACCGTATTCTCCAGATCTGGCCCCCAGCGACTTTTTCTTGTTCTTAGACCTCAAAAGGATACCCAATTCATGAATTTTTGCCATCGTTCTCAATGACTTGTGGCACGGTGCGTTGCGACGGAATGTATGCTAATAGTGGTTCAGTATTTTTTATACGGGCGGTTTTTTTTAGTGGGGCGGTCCCGTGGTACAGTCGTCAACTCGAACGACTCAATAACATGCCCGTCATGGGTTCAAGCCTAGAATAATGAATTCTGTCTCGAAAGCCTGTATAGGCCGGCATGTCCGCGTAGGACGTTACGCCAAATAGAAGATTTATTATACGTATAGTTTCTTCCCATCTTTTACAATCAGTCAAATTCTTTTGCGGGCCAGATTTAATGTTGCGGCGGGCCGCATTTTGCCCGCGGGCCGGACTTAGACGAATGCTGCTCAAGCCTTATAACTGCATAATGAAATTTACTTTTCGTTTTCTGTACAAAAATTAGAATATCTCCAAGCATTTAATGGTTTTATTGAATATATCAAGACACATTACACAACCGTTATTTTGACGTTAGAAGCTAAAAAACTGAAAAATAAATTTCACTCAGATACAGGGAGTTCCAATTGAATAAATATCGTTTGCCATTGATCTCAACATCTTTGATTTCGATGTCAATATTTTCCACGGCATAATGCATGCATCCATATTGTCAACCCATTTTCATTCGATACCAACATTGTCTGCTTCGATCAAGGTTCATAAATTACTACAGGTCGGTCCATCCAGTGTACTTTGATAAATTGTCATTTGACAGCTAGGGAGTTCCAATTTACTTAGCTACTCACACAAAGTCCTTAGCAACCCATACTTCTAATCTGACAATCTCCATAGAAATCGCCATCCATCATGACTACCAAAATCAGAGCTTAGGACCCACCTGTAGCCTATCTAGGCAAAATGACTTCGATGTGATAAAAGTCATTTCAGTAAAAGTCAAGTCAGACTGTTTTTTGGCGGCCTGCAAGCAGTATGTATCGTGCCACAATTTGTTGTTGAAAAGTTATTGTTACCAGCACTAGATACATAATGAAGGGAATTTTTACAACATCTGGCAAAGAAACATATAAAGTTAGCAAAACAACCTACACTGCTTGCAGTTCGCTACAAAACATTCAAAATTAGAATTTTATCACATCTAAGCAGATAATTTTGACAATTTTGTAAGCGCCTGTTTTATCTTATCTTACCTGAAAATAAGATTCATGGTAAACATTGTTTCTAAATTTTATCCCTCATGAAATTAAAATACATTAAATCCATCCTGTTTCACGTAGCTTTAATGCCAGATAGCTTAGAAATGCGTGGTTGTAATCTTTTCTCTGAATTCTGCTTTCTGTTATTGATTAATCTGTTTCTTTAAAAATAAACTATAACTGAAGATAACATATCACCTGCGATAACATATAAGGTTTTTTCAGTGCGGAAGAAAAAGAAAGTACGTTCTGGTCGTTGCAGGTCCATGACAGACGTTTTAAAAGCCAGTTAAAAAAACAGTTAACGACTGCTCGATATCGCATGTAGGCAAACACAGGGAAACAATTTGAGCAGTATAATTAAACGACTCTTAATTTGTATTGCACATGACGATCTTGACGATCTGCTCTTGACGATCGTTTGTTGAACGACGGCATAGGACACGTTGTTAAAATTAACAAATGAACTCAATGCGTTAGCGATGACAAAGTCGAGCAGTTTTTAACGACTTTGGTTAATTTTAACGACTGTTAATTTTTAACCATCAACCATTCTTTCACGATGCCGGCTACCATTTCCTCGGGCTATGTTGCAAATGTGTATGCCTGTGAGCCAGATATCGAGAAGTTAGAGTTAGAGACCATCGACACATGCAATATGGGCTTCCTGAGGAACACGGCATTAGAGTAAATGCGGCTAATTGGATAAACTTTCCGAAAACGCCAACTCGAACTCATCTTGTTCCCCTTCACACACAGTGTTATTAAGCATTTTGTTTTAATTTTTGTTTAGCTTTCCAATCCTATGATAAGCTGTAAAATTATCGTCAAAAGTCTGTCATTCAGTCTCAAAATATGCTACGCTCCAATACGCAGCCAGCTTTTGGACAGGTCGCTTTAGAATACTTTTTGTCATGAAATAATTTGTACATCCACCAAACACTCACTAAACATTGCATACTTATGGCTCTTATATTCGTTACTTCAATCTATAAGTACTGTTTTTTGTTCTTGTTTGTAATATTATAAATTGACCGGCGATTTTAATGGAATAATTTTATTTAATTCATCTTTTCAATTCGATCCATCCATCTTATTGCACCCCTAGCAACTGGGAGAGTGTTACACCCATATGTATGTGAGTTGGTATTTTGCAAAATGGTATCCTGAAAAACAGACCTTCTTTTGGCTCAACAACCGTTGTCGGTCAAGGCCTGCCTGTACCACTTTGTGGGGTGGGTGGGTTTCAGTGACTTATGGATCACCCCCCATATTAGAATAGTCAGTACTACGTATGGCGGTACGGTCCATTTGAGGCTTGAACCCATGACGAGCATGTTGTTAAGTCGTACGAGTCGACAACTGTATCAAGAGACCGGCTGAAGCTACAAACCAAGATAAACTAATAGCCTCTCTCCCTCTCTTTCATCTTGCGAAATTACACTGACGGATCGAACTATGGAACAGTTATGGGTCAAAATTCGATTGGGCAATATTTTTGTTTATATCGGTGCCATGTATATTCCACCGTACAACGCATATAACGACATAATTGTTAACAAATATCTAGAAAGTATACGCGAAATTTCATCACGCATGAGAGATAAAGATCTCCTGCTTGTCGCTGGAGATTTTAACAAATGGGACATTACGTGGTCCAAACTCAATCCAGCCGATGTCGAGGATGTACCATTGCGCTCCACTTTCATGCACTATAAACCGTCATCTAAGTCTCGAAATAATCATATTTTAATCGATGGTATGGCAGCAAACGTCCTTTATGAATTAAGCAACGTTAGAAATTCCATGGACCGACAACTCGATATAATTTTTGCTAACTCCCTGAGATCCCAACGCCGCTGAGATCTGTTCTGCCGTGTCTAAATCCGAACCGGCCTTGCTAAAGCTCGACAATTATCATTCTGCACTCGAATGGTCAATACGTCACTACGATCCTCATGCGTCTAGCTCCCATCCAAGCAACACACATCAGCAACGATTAAATTATTCAAAGGCTAATTTCGTCGAACTGGAGGAAAGAATAATTCTATTCGGTTCTACTTTTAACTGCTCCAACTTTCCATCTGTTGACGACGCTGTTCATGCCTTCACGATTTTCATGAAAGATGCTCTACAATACACAAATTATGCACCACAAACGCTCTCCAGCATGGACTAATAACAGGCTTATCATCCTCAAACGAGCCAAAAACAAAGCCATTAGTCGACACCGTTTTATGAGAAGTAATATCACTAGGGAAAATCGTAACAACGCGATACATGCATACCGTCAGTATAACCGATCAAGATATAAGCAATATATATCTTCAATCGAAAGGTACCTTCTCCGACATCCCCGAAAATTTTGGCGCTTCATTGACAGCAGACGACGCTCAAACGTAATTCCAAGCACAATCAAATATAATGATTCCGTGAGCACGTCAGCCGAAGATATTTGCAAAATTTTCGCTGAACGATTTTCCGATGCCTTCTCCACCCCAATTGTAGATCAAACGGTGATCTCAAGGGCCACATCTTACACACCTCTAAACATGATTGATTATACCATTCCTACGTTTTGTAGCATATCTGCTATACAGAACTTATTATAATACACACTATCAGCTATAGACACATCGTAACACACTTCAGAAAGCCAAATCACACCATTGCAACACATTCATTATAACACATCAGCAAATCAATCCACACCATAGCAACACACCCAGACCATACCGTTCATAGAAAAAACAATCGAGACACATTTATCGAAAACAACCGAAACGCGCAACATAAGCAATTCAAGCGTTACTGCGGTAAAGTGGACAAACATAGAACGCATAGCAACTTATTGCTAAAAGCGCAGTGTAGGCAAAGATCGACGAACGCACCCGTTCCTTGGCTAGAACAGTTGAAACTTTCCAAAACCTCTGTAAAAACACTGAAAGCGCAGCATAGGCACAAATTGACAGACACCTCACTTCAATAAAATGTATGAATTGTACTTCATATCAATAACCTTTAATTAGGACAAAAACACATTCCAAAACCAAAATGTATGAAACCCATTGAGTATAAATAAAACCAATTCCGACCATGGCAAGTCAGAATCGTTCGGACTGTCAGGATAGGACTATGCCCATCCAACATCTATCGACTTCTCATTTAAAGAGTTTAGTTATGTCCCCCTACCCAAGGTAAGGCCTCTAAACTCCAACGTTTCCAGTAAGGGAAACCTCTTAAAGGTTTCTATGATCGCCTGGACGATCAAGTGTCGAAAAGTCCGCTTCGAACAAAGTGTTATTCAACCTCGATACTTGTCAGCGAAACACTGACCTACCGCGATGGTACGCGTTTATCAGTTGTACCGTTGTACGCTCATCAGATTACATGGCGACCGTATCAAAAACCGAACATACTATATGGCGACCAAAGCTATCTCCAAACCTACTACAGTTTGATATACGCACAGTAGAAAAGTGCCTCAAAAGCCTTAAACCCTCTACAGCTCCTGGTCCCGATGGCATTCCGAGTTACATCATCAGTAAATGCTATCAGTCCCTAGCACCTGTATTAACAAACATATACAACACGTCACTGAGTTCCGGTATTTTCCCACTCTTATGGAAGACCTCGTGGATGGTACCAATATTTAAAAAAGGGGATCGCTCATGTGCTTCAAACTATCGCGGTATCACATCACTTTGTGCGGTATCAAAAGCTTTTGAGCTTCTGCTTTACGGCTGCTTTGCTGCCCTATCCGCTACATCGAATTACATTATGGAAAACCAACACGGGTTCGTACCCAAACGTTCAACATTAACGAACCTCACTGAATTCGTTAGTTTCTGCAAACGTAATCTCGACTCCGGAGGTCAAGTGGATGCTATTTACACCGATCTCAAAGCTGCTTTCGACCTCATCTCACACATTTTAATCGCCAAATTGCAGAAGTTAGGGTTTTCGGAACAAATAGTTAAGTGGTTGCATTCCTACCTCACAGAACGCTCATACAAGATCAAGGTAAACGATCATACATCTAGAGAGGTGCTTGGCACCTCAGGAGTGCCTCAAGGCAGCTATTTGGGCCCGCTGCTCTTCATTCTTTATATAAACGATGTAGGGCAATTGCTAGCGGAACACCGTTTTCTTCTGTTTGCCGATGACGTTAAGCTGTTCGCTCCTATCAACGATACCAATGACTGCATCAATCTTCAACACGCCATCAACCTATTTAGCATATGGTGCCGTGATAATGCAATGGTGCTATGTATCGAAAAATGTCGTGTTTTGTCTTTTTACCGTTCTCGGTCTTGCACACGATTCAACTACCAGATCGATAACATATCCGTTGAACGCATCGATACATTCCGCGACCTTGGGATCATTCTCGACACACGTTTAACATTTAACGATCATATAGTATCCAGAGGGAACCAACTACTGGGTTGGATTATTCGATCAACGCAAGGTTTCCGTAATCCCATGACCATAAAAACCATCTACTGTGCCTACGTCCGATCAGTGTTAGAATATGGTAGTATTGTAAGCGACCCCTGTACCGAACAATGGAGTAATCGAATCGAGGCCATCCAAAGAAAAGCGACTAGATATGCTGTAAGACTTGTGGGAGCGATTAAAAGACGATGTAAACCGTTCTAAGAGTGAACTAAGACTAACTACATTGATTCGATATTCAGTGTAACCACGGTTGCTGTAACCAATGGCTACTTGATTACAACTAAGACATTGCTATAAGCAATCCACCACAGACTCTTACCATGGCGACAGGGCGATGTGTTACCGTCATACCATTCCCGGTGTCTGCTTTTAGGGATTCAGTCGTTGAAAAAGCGCCGTGAGATAGCTAAATGCCTTTTTATATCAGGACTACTTAACCACCATATTGATGTTCCTACTCTATTGGCTACGATAGAATTTAACGAGCCATCTAGGAATCTACGTACACGTCAATTCATATCCGTCCCTCGTAATAGAACTCGTTTTGGCCAGTCTGATCCTAGATCAGCTATGTGTCGAACTTTCATAAGTAACTTTGATTTATTTGATTTGAACATACCACAGAATGTTTTTAGAGATAGACTCAGGACACAACTTACGTAATAATTTTATTTTCAAAATACATTGTCTATTCTTGTGCACCTGTTCTCCCCTATCGATTTATGTACCTTACATAGTCTATAAGCACTAATTTAAGTACATTCATGTAGGATCTTCAAGATCCCGATGGATTAATCAATAAACATATTAAACATATTAAACATATTAAACTAAAAACATTCAAATTTGTTTTTATTACAGCGAAATAAGTTTTGTGTGACGACTGTGGTGACAAAATAAGTTACGTGTGAAATAAGTCCACGCAGAATTTGGCTTTTCTATTTCTAAGAAACAGATAATCTACTTTCAAGCTGGTTTGATAAGCGAAACTGATAAGCTACGACGCATTGAATTATCGGCGAACAGAGCAAATCACCTTGCTGGGAACTGATAGCGTTGTACCAAAGCGTTAGATCAAAGTATATAGCTTCCACTCAGTGTACAAATTTAAACAGTATGTTGTGTTTACTGGTCATAACATGTCTTCATCCAAAAAGTAACAATGTTATGAACAAATAAATCAAATTCTAATCTAACTAGTGAAAAGTGTTGAACTAATAATTGTAATTGTGTCATGTAGTAAGGAATATTCACAATTGACCGTTATGCAAAGTGAGTAATGAAATATATACCAGCGTTGTTTAGGAACTGAATATTGCTTGTGAAAAATAGTGTAGCAAAAAGTTTAATGTAAAGGAAAAGCCTTTAAATACATTGTAAACATCATATGGAAAGTTGAAAATCAGATGAAATTGAAAGTAATACAGAAATTATAATTATATACAATATATACAGAAATTATAAAAGTTTGATGCAGTTTAAGATTCTGTGCAATGCATTGGATATTGTTTTGTTGGTGATGTGTAGATGATGCAGTTATTCGAAGCCAAAGACAAATAATGATAGACTATGAAAGTGTTTCGAGATATTTCCTTCTTTCAGATGTTATTGTGTTGCACTAAATGCGCGGTGTTAATTAGAGTAATTTTGTGTACGAACATGAACATTGCGTTAATGGTGACGTGCAACATTATATCTGATAAATATTAGGTGCTGCTGTGTGGTTTGGTAACAACGCTGATTTGAAATAAAGTTATGTTTTTTACACAAGTGATTGATTTGATATCTGTTCGCCATTTTGGTAACAGATACGACTTAAGCAAGTGCGATTTAAGTGCGTAATAGATAAAAAATATATGTTTATGTCACATTTCACTCTTTGTGTTTACTGTGTTGTACTATTGCTTTTTTCACTATCGTTGAAAAATGATCATGCAAAATGATAATTGCTGATATTGAATCATATTACATTAACATTACATTACATTACATTAAGTCCTCCCCAAGATAAAATATTCATTTACAAGCTCCACCACAATCTATGAAGTGGTGCAACAAGAGCTAAGCAGTGATAGTAAAACTCATTATAATAAAAACTGTTACATTTGCTCTATTTCAGAACTAATCCCATTTCTCATCTGTGTGAAACGAGTTAGCTGATAAAATGACGAGACGAATAGGGTTCGTCCTATTGCTGATTTCATCAAACTGGGTTCATTGCCACTGTCTTGCTGCAGCAAATTTCAAAGCATCTGTAAATCATAAACCAAGCTTTCACAATTGTGGAGAATACAAACCGACATTCAAAGAAGAACAAGAATCTGGGACATCTGTACACCGCGTGACCGCCACTGATCCAGACCAATCTCAAACGATAAAGTACAGTATTGCAAATGAAACGAGACAAGAACAGCTTTTCGCCATCGATGAAGATACCGGTGAGATCTTTTCGGCACAAATTTTCGATCGAGATCCTCCGTATCGGGATACCGAGTTTTACATCACGGTACGAGCGACCGATAACGGTCAGCCCAGTCTGGATGATGTGTGCACGATCAAAGTGACGATTCTAGATATCAATGACAATCCGCCAGTGTTTGATAAAGACTTTTATGAAGCATTTGTTTTCATGAATACGACACTTCACCAGCAAGTGACCATCATCACTGCAAAGGATATCGACGAGCAAACAAATAGCGTTGTTAATTTCGAAATTGTACAGGAATATAAAGATGGCAGTTACTTCGAGATTGACCAACACACTGGCGTGCTAGCACTGGCTAAGCGCATCGATCGCAACCCAGGAGAGTATTATGCGCTTCGTGTTCGCGCTTACAATCAAGGTTATATAGAAAACGAATCAGAAAACCCAGAAGTTGATGTGAAGGTACACATAATTGACTCTGACAAACGCTTACCATATTTCACCAAAGTGCCAAAAGTTCCTGTCATACTACACGAAAATTTCACTGCATTTGATCAGATATTGGCAGTGTTTGAAGCGAATTCAAATATAAACAACGATAGCAACGTTATTTTTGAATTAGTTCGAGGTAAATTTGAACAGACTAATTCATTAAACACATTTTTGTTGGAGCAGATTAATAACACAGCCCACATTAAGCTGGCAAGAGCGCTCGATTATGAAAGCGTCACCGAATACACCATAACGGTGAGAGCTACGAACAGGCACGATCTAGCAGCGGAGGCTGTGGTGAAGATCATGATCCTGGACGTGAATGATAATGTTCCGGTGATCATTAAAGATGTATCATATCTGGAGCATGAACTCATCGACAATACACCGGTAATCCAAATACACGCGTACGATTTGGATGGTACGTCGGCTAACAATATAATTTCGTATAGCATCGCAGAAAGTAATCAGCTGCATTTTACAATTGATTCCCACACCGGAACAGTAACGAAACAAAATAGGCTCAATGATGACGAAAAGGACATTTATTTTATTAAAATATTGGCCAAAGACAACGCGCCATCCGCCTTATTTCGAAATAATAAACCAAACATGAGCTCTCACACGTTAATAGTTAAAATAATCAATAGAGATCTTAACATTATTCCCCAGAATGCAATCACTAATATTCACGGACAAGAACAGCGGACCAGTAATGGCATATCTTTTCAAAATGCTTTAAGGATTTCAAAAAGTTATGAGGAGAGGGATGTTTTCAACGATAGGTTCATTATGGTTCACAATTATGAAGGCACGCTTACAGATAAACTGATAGGAAGTGTGTATTTCGATTATGATATTGAAGATAATTCAAATAAATTGTTCCTTTGGGATGAGAGGGCCAGTACAGGAACAAGGAAACACTTCAAGCTCAATTCCAAGAGCGGTATGATTATGATGCTAAAAGGCACACCCGAAGGAATATACAATCTAGAATTTACAGTGATTGAAGAATCATCCTATTTTCCACGACACAACGTATCTGCTCGAGTGACGGTGACAGTGAAGAACATCTCGGAGGAAGCGGTCGACCAGAGTGGATCGATTCGCTTCTACAATGTAACGGCTAAGAAATTCATATCTCAGACCCTGGGTGAGCTCAACACACCCATGTATCGACTTCAGGAAAGCATTGCAAGCATTCTGGATACCAACCCAGATAAGGTGGACATATTCACGATCAACAATCGTAAGCTTGCCCGGGGTGCATTCTTGGACGTGTTCTTTGCAGTAGATGATACTATTTACACATCGTCAGAGTTCTTAAATGCAGTGTTAAGTTTGCATCTACGCAAATTGGAGGAAGACGTCGGGTATCGAATTGTGTCGGTTGGCATAGATGAATGCATTGCAAAGGGTCATATGTGTCAGCAGGCATGTAAGAATAGGGTCCATAGATCACAAAAGCCAATCGTAGTGCACACCAACACTAGCTCGTTTGTGGGAATGACCACATTGGTGCAAGCACAATGCATCCCACAGATACAATCTTCGTTGGTAGCATGCTTGAACGGTGGCACTTTCCAGAATGGTAAATGTAATTGTCCCATGGGGTTCGAAGGTCCCCAGTGTGAGAAATTGGACATCTGTTTTGATGGAATTGGGTATGCAATCTATCCATCGATCAACAGTGGCAACGTAAACAACATCAGCATTGGGTTATTGCCCCGACAAAAAGACGGGTTGGTATTCTACATGGGTCCTCTGAAGTATGGCCCATCTTTGAAGGCACTACCTTTTCTGGCATTGGAAATCAACGATGGTATGTTGGTCTTACTATTGGACTATGGAACTGGAATGATTCGGTTCGATTATCAACAACTGATTTTACATACACTTACAACAGTAGATATTGTGTTAGAGCCTCATCGGTTTGAGATACATACTGCAAGCAACAAATTGAAAGGTAGCAGTAGGAGTCGCTATGAAAATAAGGATTTGAGTGGGTTTCTTCCAGGCAACATGTCTATTTTGTTGGGTGGTACAGTCAATCACTTTGCCAAAGACTTGTTGTACAATTGGCCGTTACACCTCCTGGGTACACCAGAAACGTTGGATTATAATGGATGCATGCGAAACCTCACAATCAATGGGCATACGATAGATTTCATGCTGCCGATGGTAGCAAATAACGTTTCTTTCAGCTATCTGTGGTCCGATTCGGTTCATATATCTCCAAATCGGTTCATGTTTTCTTTGATGATATTTGCATTTCTTATAGTAATAATAGCAATATTTTCATCGCGCAATAAGATAATTTATTGGATGAAGTACAATTACGAACGATGTTATCAATATTCAATGTATGAAACGGAAACAAATGGTATGAAACCCCTTATTTCCATTTAAGATAAATGTATCTTAAGAATTAATGATTTGTTATTCAATGTACTGGGGCATATGAAGACTAGATAAATTGGTCAAAAACAGAACTGTTAACATATTATGCAGCAAACACAACATTAAAAAATTGATGCAAATCATATCGTGCGTGGTGAATAAATATTGAACTTCAGGCAGCGACCTAATAGGATTATCTGAAACAATTTACAATGTAAACAGCGTTATGCACATTTTTTTCGTTACATATAATTTATCAGTTCTTCTGGATGTTTTTCAAATCGCCACAAACTGGACTGAGTTTAACAGTTCTTTGTTAGGCCACAGTGCCATGGGGCTTTCTCAAGCACTCATTCAAGTTTCACAAGCACTTAAAACTTGTTTTCAGACGCGATCACGCGGTCGTCGTCTGTATTTCTCATTCTGAGAACTGATATAGTCACTCAAGCTTTTTATGGCGCTATTAAGAGAAACTTAGTTTTTGATCGCATATTTTTAAATCATTTTTCAATTATAATCATTGAAAACATTAAACGAAAAGCTTAATCGCTCATGTTTCATTGTCGCTACGATATCTGTTTCTTAGAGTGAGAAAAACTGACGACGGCCACTGACTCATGTCTGAGAACAAGTTATGAGTGCTTAAGAAACTTTTATGAAAGTTTGAGAATTTTTTTCTATTTGAGAAGACCACATCGCTCCGTGGCTTTTGACAGATCTTTGAACCGCTTACCGAAAATACCATCTTCCCATATAGATTGGCACCAATCTTTGGTTATGCTAGTCGAAAAAATCTAAAGCTAAAATAGCTAAAATATAATGAAAAACCAATATATCATTTTGTCAATGGTAACACTAATGACATAACTAATATTATTTCAGCTACCTGGTCATTTTGCAAAGGAATGGTACGACTGTACGAGTTTTACCGGACCTCCTGAATCTCATACGTACATTTATATTACATTTTTTCATAGTTTTCTTAGATTTTATAAGATATGTTTCCTAATTTTTGCATGAGCATAGTCAAAGTAAGTACTCAACAATATGTCAAGATAGTTCTCCGATACACTGTTTTCCGTATCTATTTCTAATGTGAATGGCATTATTCAACAATTGCAAGAGGTTTTTTCAACATCCCAGTTATCACAAATAATGAAAGCTGTTGAAAATTATCCTGCAAGTTTTTAATAATGCAGTTCACATTGAACACTGATTCGGAAAACAGTGTAAGTGGAAATATTTATAGAAAGCCTCAGATTTAGAAGATTGGTAGAAATATTAGGTATTTTACTTTAGGTGGCCGCCACCGTGTGCCGATCTACACAGAAAATGAAACAAAAACTACCATACCATAAATGGTTAATATTGTAACGGAATTTGGGGCAAGTGTGCCACCTTAAGCATTTCAAGTTATAACTCACTAAAACGTGTTATTCAAAAGCCGATTTCAATCTCATAACTATTTTAGCGGTCATTCTGTCCCCAACCACGAAGCGAATCAGACGTGATCGATACGCGCTCCAAGTGGATGGATTTTTTGCCGGACAACAAGCCACTGACCTCGACCATACGCACTGCAAGGGAATACGTGCGAGAACGTTCGGAAAGCGATCTGTGCTTAGTGTATAGTGCGTACAGTGTGTAGTGCGTAGAGTTGTGTGCAGCGCGTGTATACGCGCTGCGTGTGTACTGTTGTGTAGGTTTGTGAGTGTAGAGCGCATTCGTCGGACAGGTGCGTAGCGCTCGTTCGTCGTGTACTCTCGCTCTCGTGTGTCTATTTGTGGTAAGTGATCCTCTCTTGTTTACCTATCCTTTCTCGTCACACAGTTGGGTTTCTTTCTCTCGCTCCGACTCTCTCATGGAGGCGGAGCCGATGGATGAATCGGAGGAGGGCTTTACTACAGTGAAGCGAAAAAGTTCTGATCCAGGACAGAATGCGAAAAAAAAGGCTAGTAACGAGCCTTTACCTTCAACGTCCCGTGATCAATTGATGGGTCAATCGTTGAAGGGGAATCCCAGATTCCGAGCGTATCCCATCGCAGGATACATGATGTATTTTTCATGCCGAAAAATAAACAGCTCGATGTAAGAGCAATTACGGCATCTGTTTATAAAAAAATATCCTGGTGTCTTAGACATTATTCGCCCGCGTCCAAACAAGCTGCGAGTCACCGCAAAAGACCGGATGCAAGCCAATGCTATTGCGGCCGATCCGTCCTATACGGAGGATTACCGGGTATATATTCCCGGTGGATTGGTGGAAGTCGTCGGTGTCATTGATGACTTAGATTACCCCTTAGAGGACATCCTAAAGTACGGACAAGGGGCTTTTCTGCACCAATCTTCCCCTCGGGTAAAGGTCCTTGAAGTTAAAAAACTTTACGCTTCAAGTGCGGTCGATGGAAAGAAGGTGTTCCGTGAGACTTCCTCACTCCGGATCACCTTCGAGGGTACAGTCCTGCCAAACACGCTGTACATTGAAGGACTCAGAGTGCCCATCCGTCGACCATTTGTGCAAAAAATAGCATGCTGCACAAAATGTAGCCAGATTGGACATTCAGAGCCTTACTGCACAAACTCCGTGAAGTGTGGCAAATGCAAGGGATCGCATTCAACATCCGAATGCAAGGCCGAAACCCAGAAATGCATTCACTGCAAGCAGGAATGGCACGAAATGTCGTTGTGTGCTGTGTACCGAAAAAAACAATCAGAACACAAACGGGCCGTCTTGCAGAATACAAGAGGATCGTACGCCGATGTTTTGAAGTCGACCTCAAGTGTGAATCCGTTCGATAACCTTTCCCTATTGGAGGGTAATGAACCGTTGCCCAATCTGGCACCATTAAATGGAGTTAAAAGATTGCATACAACACGGGTACCGAACAAAAAGACAATAAAAAAAATTATTAAAGCTTCACCCAAAAAGGCACCTCGACGTCACGACAACGCGACCCCACGCCAACCCCAGGGCTCCAAACCCCCCCGTGACGCTCGCACCCATCCACGTTCCCGTAACCCTTCCAATCCCAGCAATCTGGCGTTCCCTAGCGAACCCAGATCTTTCTCCAGGCCATCCCTCCCAAGCCTGACAGAGATTTTACACTCTCTCCTTGACTCCCTCCACCTCCCGGAACCCCTTACCGGATTGATTCCCCTGGCATTTCCTTTCCTAAGAGGAATGGTCAAGCAATGGTTATCAAAATGGCCATGTCTAAGTATGATGGTCCGCTTGGATGATTAATGCCTCCAATGACTACTATACTACAATGGAACTGCAGAAGTTTTTTGGGAAAAATAGATTCTTTTAAGGTATTACTAGGGCAGAATAATTGTAATGCATTTGCCCTAAGTGAAACTTGGCTCTCACCCGATAAAAATATTACCTTCCCGGGATATAATATTATTCGTCAAGATCGACATGACCCAACTAGCGATAGGCGTGGTGGGGGAGTGTTAATTGGTATTCGTAGCAGTCACAGCTTCAGCAGAATACCCCTCCCCACACCCGAGGTAATCGAATACGTCGCGATCCAGGCAAAGCTAGGGGATCTTGACGTTTCTATTGCCTCAATTTATATCCCACCGGGAGCCAATCTGGATCCAAAGAAGATCAACAAGGATCTTGTGACAGTAGTAACGGTACTAACAAAACCATTTTTCATCCTGGGCGACTTTAACGCCCATGGATCAGATTGGGGTTGCACGCATGACGATAATCGTGCACCAATCATTAGGGATATTTGCGACACACACAGTTTGACAATTCTAAACTCTGGTGAAGCAACTAGGGTGCCCTCACCTATGGCACGACCCAGCGCAATAGACCTTTCTCTTTGTTCGTCGTCTTTAGGGCTGGATTCTATGTGGAAGGTAATCCAAGACCCGCTTGGTAGCGACCATCTGCCAATAAAGATCTCGATTATCAAGAGGAGTCGCACAGTCGATCAAGTCCCCGCTAATTGTGACTTAACGAGGAACATCGACTGGACGAAATACGGCGACCAAATGACCGCTTTGCTAATCCGCGTAGAACCCAGTTTCTCCGTAAATGAGGAGTATGCAAATCTCGTTATGGCGATAAACGAGTGCGCCCTCGGTGCCCAAACGAGGCCGCCCCCCCAGGCAAGGATTTTTAAAAGACCACCCACTCCTTGGTGGGACGCGGATTGTAAAGCGGCATTCTCAGCGAAGCGGAAGGCTTTTGCCAGGTATAGAGACACCGGTTCCATGGATCTATACGTTCATTATAGAGGCCTGGAGCGTAGGTGCAAAAACTTGCTTAAAGCAAAAAAAAGGTCATACTGGCCGAGGTATGTCAAAAACCTCAAGCCTTCCACTTCGCTAACGGAGCTTCAGAGCATGGCGAGAAGGATGCGCAACAGCAAAGCAACAAACGAGAGCGAAAGGGTTTCTGGGGCATGGCTAGAGCCATTTGCACAAAAAGTCTGCCCTGATTTCGCTCAAGCACCACCATATCAACAGAGTGCTCATGGGAGTGATCCGCAAATGGATTCACCGTTCTCAATGGTTGAGCTATCGCTTGCTCTGTACTCCAGCAACAATTCGTCTCCAGGACTGGATCAGATTCGGAACAAATTGCTCCATAATCTGCCAGATCTGGCGAGGAAACGGCTGTTGAGATTATTCAACATTATGTTGGAGCTTAACACCGTCCCGTTGGAGTGGAGAGAAGTGAAAGTAGTCACCCTTTTGAAACCTGGTAAACCGGCATCAGAATATAACTCATATCGACCGATAGCAATGTTATCTTGTCTGCGAAAATTATTTGAGAAAATGATTCTTTTTAGACTGGACAATTGGCTTGAATTCAAAGGCCTCTTGTCAAGTACCCAATTTGGCTTTCGCAAAGGCAAGGGTACCAACGATTGCTTGGCGCTGCTTGTGTCCGAAATCGAGATGGCTCATTCTCGTAAAGAAATGATGGCATCTGCATTTCTTGACATCAAGGGGGCTTTTGACTCAGTATCAGTCAATGTTCTGTGTCAAAAGTTAGAATCTGCGGGCTTAACCCCAAGACTGAATAACGTCTTATTCAACCTCCTTTCGGAAAAGGCAATGAATTTCGACAATGGCTTCATGAAAATTCGGAGAGTCAGCTTTTATGGACTACCACAAGGGTCCTGTTTGAGCCCCTTGTTGTACAATTTTTATGTCAACGATATAGATACTTGCCTTGCACCTGGCTGTAGCCTTAGGCAATTGGCGGACGACGGTGTTGTATCAGTCGCCAGCAACAACATCGCCGACCTTCAAAGTCCTTTGCAAACCACATTCAACAATTTAGAAGTGTGGGCCACAAACCTAGGTATCGAGTTTTCTCCAGAGAAAACGGAAATGCTGATATTCTCTTTCTTTTACAACACTGAGAGTAATAGACGCTTGAATTTGGTTGACCCAAAGGTAGATATCTTTTTATATGGTAAAAAGATATCCATTGCCAGATCTTTTCGATACCTAGGGGTTTGGTTTGATAGCAAAAATGTATGGAGGACACATATTGACTATCTGGTACAGAAATGTACAAGAAGAATCAATTTTCTCAGAACGATTACCGGACTCTGGTGGGGTGCACACCCCAAAGACGTCCTTAACCTATATAAGACTACGATACTGTCCGTCTTGGAGTATGGTTGCATATGCTTCCACTGGGCAGCCAAGTCGCATTTAATCCGACTTGAGAGGATTCAGTATCGCTGTCTTAGAATCGCGCTAGGTAGCATGAAGTCGACTCATAACATGTCACTCGAAGTGATGTCCGGAGTGATGCCGCTAAAGCTACGTTTTGAGCTACTATCGCTTCGCCTTTTCGTCCGCTCTACAGTATCAAATCCCTTGATAATCGAGAACTTTGAAACACTGCAAGAGATAGGTTCTAAATGCAAAATCATGAAGGTCTATCATGATTTTGTTTCCTTACAGGTGCACCCTAGTACTTCTCAAAGTATAACTAGTGCCAGCTTACCAGAGTCCTGCAGTTCCATTTTAAGTGTAGATACCTCATTGAAGGAGGAAATTAAAGGTATCCCCGATAACCTTCGCCGGATGACAATTCCCAGCAAATTTGTGGAGAAACATGGCCATGCTAACAGTAACCAATTTTATACTGACGGATCCTCATCAGAGCAGGGCATTGGATTTGGTGTATACAACACGTGCTCCGAAGCATTCTTTAAATTACGCCAACCATGCTCAGTATATGTAGCGGAGCTCGCCGCAATCTTTTATGCCTTATTATTGATAAGTGCATGCCCAGCGGATCAATATGTAATTTTTTCAGACAGCTTAAGCGCTATTGAAGCATTAAAATCCGTAAAGGCTGTTAAGAGCCCAGACCATTTTGTGAAAGAAATTGTAAAGGTTTTAAGCTCACTGTTTGAAAAGTCGTTTCGCATATCGTTAGTATGGTTACCTGCTCATTGTGGTATACCAGGAAATGAACAGGCAGACCATTTGGCCAAAAGGGGAGCTGCAGAAGGGTCTTTCTTTGATAGGCCTATCCTTCCTCATGAGTTCTTGCAGGCCCCACAGGCGTTTTGCATGGCACGTTGGCAAAATCTGTGGGACTCGGATGAACTCGGAAGGTTTCTGTATACAATCACTCCTCGTGTAAGCTTGAAGCCTTGGTTCCATAACACCCCTGGCGATCGTGCGTTCATTCGAATGATGTCTAGACTTAGGTCTAATCATTTCGCATTGGGCGCACATCTCCAGCGTATAGGACTGGTCGACTCCAAGGTATGTGGCTGCGGGCTTGGATTCCACGACATGGATCATCTTTTGTGGTCCTGCGTGGAATACGAGTCTGCTCGACCTGCTTTGCTGGACGCGGTCGAAAGACTAGGAAAATGTACTGATATTCCGATTCGGGATATATTAGCGGCATCGGACTGGGAATACCTGAAGGCCATATTCGATTTCTGTAGAGAGAACGGCTTAACTGTGTGACTTTCCTTAAGCAAAATGTCTGTGAACCAACCAACATTGTTGGCAACAGCAATCTTGCATCCTATGTTATTTCCTCTTGTTTGTCTAGTTGTTACATGTTGTACATCGCTTGTATGTTTGTGATGGATGAATGTATGCATGAATGTAAGAATGAATGAGTGCAATGCGTATGGCTGAGTAATCGGCATTGACGGCAGACAGAAGATCCTTGCTCGAACGATGTTCTTGCAAGGATTTACTAGATAACTGGAACGATACAGACCCCCGCCATGTCACTCGGACCACTGAAGGAAAGGACTACAACGATACAGACCCTCGCAATGTCATTTGAGCCACTAAATGGAAATATACTCGGACCGCTTCTGATGGATGGATCCCACGAAATGCTTGGAATCCACACGATACAGACCCCCGCAATGCCATTTGGAACACTGAACTGGAATAGACAACCTCGAAACCCGAATGATGTAGACCTTCGCCACGCTTATAGGACCGCAAAATCATGGACTGGATTAATTAAAACCAAACCGTCCGAGTACACCCGGGATAAGGTGCCCTTCCATGGCTCAGAGAAGGAAATGTCTCCCTGCCAATATGGATTGTAGCGCCATGAATTACATTTGTATTTTCTACTCTTAAGCAATACGGCCTTTTTGGACCGTTACTCCTGAATAAAAAAAAAAAAAAAAACTATTTTAGCGGAACTTGGGGCAAGTGTGCCACCTTAAGCATTTCAAGTTATAACTCATTAAAACATGTTTTTCAAAAGCCGATTTAAATCTCATAACCATTTTACATCTATTTCCTCCCTTATAAATGAGTTTCGCTTGAAAAAAGTGCAAACATAACAGTTTTTAAAAAGTGTTTTAAAAAGGATCCAAAAAGACGTTCTTTTTTGGGCTATGGGGCAAGAGTGCCACTCGTATGGGGCAAGACGGCCACCTGGTTAAAATAACCGTATTTCTTACATAGTTGGAAATAATTACGTTTGTACCACTAGTGTATGTATTCCTACATGTCTTGAGTCACCAATGAACCCCTTTTCATCACAAACTGTATCGCAATATGGGTTGTTGCTGGTCTGTTTTTCCGGAGTAGAATCCGCTCGTAAAAGTGGACCATACCACTGAACGCTACAACAATGTTTACATTTTTGACAGCTCGCGCCTATGAAAGATGGTGGCACACTTGCCCCAAATAGAGATGGCTCTTTTGCCCCAAAAGTTGTTACTTTTTTTAAATTGAATATTTCAGTGACAAAAAGAAAGTTTTTTTCAACTAACCCCACAAAAATGTTCACGTTTTCTCAGCTATACGGTGGTGTAAATATTTGCTCGGTTGATTGTTCGCATGATTTTTGAGAGCTTATTTGGTTGGATGAAAAAATTATAATATTCTGCACAATTTTGAAGCTCAATATAAATCAGTTCAAAACAATGCGAAATATCGATTGGTCAATATGAAATTCGGCTCAGTATACCTTGTCATTGGAAAGCAACCAACTGTATACATAATTGATCATTAAACTAAAGTTTTTAAGGAAAAATGCTTGGTGGCACTCTTGCCCCGTATGGCACACTTGCCTCAAATTCCCCTACATATAATTTCTAAACTATGACTGTAAAAATATTCTATAAAATTGATCAATGGAAACATTTGCACAAATACCAACGCTAGAAATTGTAAGCCATATGCACAGGATAATGACAAGTGATGAGTGTCGCCGCATACGAATAAATTAGTTCTCAAATGGAATTCACTTTACACTTCTTCCACAAGACGGCTCTTTGCGAGAGTCGCTTGTAAAACGTCATAAAAAAGTTTTGATAGCAACCTTTGTTAGTATAAATTTTTGCTGGCGACTTTCCCAAAAAATACAATCGTGTGAACCATCCAATTGTGTTTCCTTCATGTGCTAAATCTTACCGATGATGCTGCCCTGAGCCGTCCGAAGCCCTCGGAGCCGTTGGATTCGTCTGAGTCGTCGGAATTATCGGAACCGTCATTAACCGTTCGGTGCCTTCTGGCTGTTGCAATGGACACCGATAGTGCAATGTAAGCTTAAATATCCGTCATTAGTCTGCTTCTTCTTGTACTTGGCGAAACGTCCTTCGAGGACATGCATCGTCGGTCCTTGCTACAGGGAGACGATCCAATCTAGATTTGAACCAACGACGGATATTGTTGTTAAGCCATGTGAGTTAACGACTGTAACACGGGACCGTCTGTGATTTATATTTTTGTTTCTAGAACTACAGTTAGCACGAACACTCCTTGCATACATAAGACAGAATGATGTATATAATTAACTAAAAAAAATATTGGAGAGATCTAGGTATACTTGTAAAAGATCCCTGCAATGCTTATCAGACTACACAAATGGACTAAATGTCTGTAAAAACTACGGCAAGCAACAACTTTGAGTTCCCAATGTCCATTTGAGCAATATAAGATGCCAGTGTAACAGAAGGAATTAGCAAAAAAGCGACCAAATTATGTATGGAATTTGATACCTCGCGCCCATACAGCATATTGGGACAATGTAAACATGATTTAAGAAAGAACAGCTTTACAGTTACAAACATCACATTATGTTTGAAGTGGGTAAAAATAAAATGAATCAAGCGTCAGATGTTATGCTCGATGAGTCAGTTAGTCAGTATCTTTAGAAACAAATCGAAAGAGACGATTTTTCAACGATTCTCCAGATTTTCACAGCAAACTTCCTATTTGAGATGATCCAGCATGAATCCATCATGAATTGAGATGAATACAGCACAGAAAAATTAAATATCAAATTAAGAATCAAACGCGGCTTTCGAAGATCATTTCAACAAAACAACGAGTGATACTCCGTAGAATGCGAATGAAAATCAAGAAAACGTTTGAAGATTTGAAGCTGTGCCTGAAGATACTGGTAGCTTTATGCAAATTTGATTTCCTGGAATTGCATGTACGTTTTATAATTTCAATAAATTATAGGTTTTACAATTAATTTTAAGTTTTTTCAATTAATGTGTTATCTACTGAGATATTTACCATCTGATTTATATTTTATTTACTTATTCATTTATTTATTTATTCATAAAAAATAATCTGGAAAATCGAGCCTACGTAACATTTAAAGCCTAAGTAACATTTAAAAAAATACGCAATTTAACTCATGGATTTTAAATTCGGTATGTAATGTATGTAATGTATCATTTCTACAAATTGGAAAAACACAATCTCACTGGAAAAAATGAAGGTAATGAACAAATAAATAAATAAATTGCGACCAAACAAACCCAACCAAACGAAAATAATATTTGAAATTGTATTAAGCTGGTTCAAAGTCAGATTTAACTCCAACCTAAATTATTTACCATCAACCAAAAAATAAAGCGGTAGTTAACGCTAAGACCTTGTTCAATTCAACAGTTATAGATATATTTCGCTGTACTTCGTTATACTTTCTTTAACGGATACATCTATTCGAATGTAAATAAGAGCAGAAAGCATTTTGTCTGAAGGAACTTGTTGAAATTGTTGTCAATATTGAAATAAGAGCAACTGGAATATAAGAGTAAGAGGAACCGATTCCGGAGTTGGCTCCGAAGTCGACTCCAAAACCGGAATCGACTCCGGAATCAGAATGTGCTTAAAGGAACCGGAATCGACCTGGGAATCGCAATTTGCTTCGGTAACGGAATCAGAATTGACTCAAGAATTGGAACTATCTCCGAAATGAAAATCAGTTCTTGAGTTGAAGTAAAAAGTTTCGGAAGCGAAATCAGTCCGAGAATCTCCATGAGAATGGATCGTTTAAAAGTAAATTTTGATTCTGTGTGGTTATCAAGACGTAGCATCATTGGATACAAGCGTCTGTTCTTATGAGGATGCCGAAACCGACTCCGACTCCGATTTCGAACCCGATTCTGATTTCTAAGTCAATTCCGATTCTGGAGCCAATTTCGATTCTAATACCGTAACCAATTCCGAATTCGTAGCCGATTCCAGCACCAGTTCTTGAGCCGATTCCGATTTAGTAGCTGATTTCGATTCCAGAGCCGATTCTGGAACCGATTCGGGAAACTGATTCCGGATCTACATTTGATACTATCAAATCGGTTCCAGAAAACTTCGGAGATAGCTGGAATCGAATCCGACGAAAATTTATTTTTTCCCATCACTAGTTTGCTTGACCGGGAGGACGATGCAACCGGCAACAGTTGAATTTTTCCTGGGAAACATGAACATACGTGCCCAAAAGCGGAAATCGCATTCACTGGCTTCGTAGCGGCAGGCGATGACGCCACAACTCAAAGCGACCATTTTACGAGATGAAGCGGATGAATATCCATGTGGCATACTAGACAGTGAACCGATTCAACATTCCCCAGCTGCGTTCCAAGAACATCGTTCTGGTTCATCATGATACGACTTAACAACACGTCCGTCATGGGTTCAAGCCCCAAATGGACCGTGCCTCCATACGTAGGACAGCCGTTCCTGTTATGGTGAACTAATACGCTCACTGGTGTTTGTTACAGGCAGGCCTTAACTGACTTCGGTTGTGATATCAAACAAGAAGAAGAAACTTAATATTTACCTTACAAGGGAAGTTTATGAATAGCAACAATCTATCTTAGTTTTTTTAAACCATCCGAAATAGTCAGTTTTAATGAAATGCAATTTAATGCAATTTTGTTTTCAACAAATTCAATGTTCCGGGGGAATAGTGTTGCGCACAACATAGCACAGTGCTTAAATTGCGCACAGTGTGGAAGTGCACTTAGGGCAGTATGCGTGTGCGCACAGCTCACTGAATTGTGCTACTTTACCCAACACTAATACATAGTCTTTCTGTAAAATGTATGAACCGATT
Organism: Anopheles arabiensis; assembly: GCF_016920715.1. Taxonomy (NCBI): domain Eukaryota; kingdom Metazoa; phylum Arthropoda; class Insecta; order Diptera; family Culicidae; genus Anopheles; species Anopheles arabiensis. The sequence goes on along the minus strand of NC_053517.1, from coordinate 88,500,608 downwards.
AATAATTTTCTAGCCATTACCAGACAGATTCATCATTTTTATCTTAATTAAAATTTGAATCGAAAAGGGCTCTTAGATGTCAAACTACCTGTAAAAAATTTTTGGCTACTTGTAAAATCGTTCTACATTACGGTTCCTCGTTCCTACACAGTCCTTGAGTTGCACGGTTTCAAGGAAAATATTACGGAGACAATTGTAATTGGTGAAACATGAGGTAGCACACAATTTGAGAATTTCATGAGTATTGTCAACTGAGTATGAGTATGTTCTTCTTAGTATGCCAGATTAGGTATACGAAGAATCTCTGTGGAATTTGAATTATTAACTAAGGAATCAGATATTAGTCATTATCAAATGGTATTCGTTATTTTTAGAAAAATGTTTTAAGCTATATCAGGTAGGAACGGGTAGGGCATCATTAAAATAATTAGTTAGCCTTAAGAAATGTTATCGTTTCATAAACGAGAAATTCAAATAAGGTTACATAAAATACAATTAATGTCTTAAACGAATTTTAAAACTACCCCCGCGGAACAGTTATGGAAATAAACACAATGAATCGCACTTAAAAATAATTAAATAAACCTGAAATTTACAGGGTGACACGGCAGATGTGATACATTTTGTTTATGTAATAAAATTGAAATCATTTCTTCGGAATTGTTTGAAATATTATCTATTAGTACTAAACTTGCATTACTCATAGTTTATTTCATATCTTTCATCTTTGATAACATACATGATCATGAAAGAAAATATTAGTTTAGTATAAAATTTAGTTGAGGACTGAAAGTAAGTCAGTGTGAAACCAATATGTATTTGGGATTATAATAGCAAAAGATGTTGTTATATGTTTTTGTTCGCAATGTTCTAATATTACTCTAACAATGTCAATCGGATGAGTTTCGATATAGTTTAAAGTTATACAATCGTTTTATAAGCCTTGTCTTAAAAGATTCTCAAAAACGGTAGTTAAGTGACATAATGCTCCTGATATTAATTCTTTTTCTGGCTGTTTGCAAAACATAGTTCAAATCTGACATAAATTTCCACTAAATAGCATTACAGATCCATGCTTTTATTGCCTCAAATTGACAGTATTCTTTCAGACTACAAGCGTTAGTCTCCATTACATGGGTAAGTACATTTGAAGTAAGTACATTTTACCGCCTGAAGTTCCTCATGCAAGTGCTTTTTATTTTCTGAATAAACAACTGCGCTTTGAATACACATTTCACTAAAGTATGAACAATCTTTGTTTAGCACGCGAACTTTCGTGAAAGATAACGGGATTGGGTATACGAATACTTTTCCATCAACAAATATACAACCTACACACTAAGCAAAATAAATATACCACTGGTCCTTACTATACACATATTCTTCGACATTTACCACCATTTATGTATAATGGCACCGCTATGAATCTAAGACCATTCCGTTATGAACTAGTAATATGTGGTACGGACTTCTTCTATGCTATGCAGAGATTAGCGAAAATATCCAAGAAATTATAAATCTGTCGGGCTAAACAGAAATCAAACCTTGCCACTCAAATGCGCTCTCCTGCTTCATTACCTATCTTCTTGCATATGAACTTAATGAACTCTCTATTGTTGGCCTGCTCACGATAGAGCACGTCGAAGTGACATGGCTCGGTCAATCATCATTCTCCAGGATGCTCGGACCCTGGCTGCAGCCTCTCATCCATGTAGACACACGATCTCCGACAGGTCTCGCTTCACCTGATCCAGCCATCGCGTTCGCAGTACTCCCATGCGCCTAATACCTGGGGAATTAAGAATAAGAACTGGGGATTGCTGTCGAACACCATCTTGGTGGAGCATGAGTCACAGACATCCTCAAAAGATTCTCCAGCCACTCACCACCGTCAGGATACTCGATTTGCCGTACAGATCAGCAAGCTCGTGGTTCATCCTTCTCCTCCAAACTCCATGCTCGAACATAAAGATGTTCCGGAGGATGCGTCATAGTAGAGTATAGAATGTAATATAGAAGAATGTTTTAGCAGCAAATGAAAATTACAAATGATTCATTATTTTGCACGATGATACTAAAAACGTGTGTATAATCACCCCAAACTCACAAATCATAACGAGGTTCTGAACAAAAAAGGTCTCAATTTAATTTCTACAGCGCTACAACCGATCGCTCCATAGCTGGTTGCAAAACGTCATAACTGTTTTGAAAACATCTCCTATGCGTTTATAAGATTCCGCTATATGCCTACAAACCTCCATAGCAACATTGCAAAAATCCCCTAACTATTTCAAACATTCCCTCGAGCGGATCAAGTAGTCCATTGTATGATTCCATTATGAACCCTGTAATGTCAACATTTTCAACCAACTAAATTGCTTCTGAATGAATTGGAAAATGATCATGCAGTCTTGGATTAAAAAGAGAAACTCGTTTTATAAATTTTACTTGAAGGTGCTCATTTCTTAGTCATTCTTAGTATAGAGCGTTACGTTAGATGTTATTAACGCTGTTGATGTTGTTTCTTTAACCTTTACGTGTTTCAGCTTTCTTGCACACCTAGCAAGGAAGGAGTGATACGTGTGGTATTTTTGCCAAACGAAAATCGTCAACAAAGATTTGAAGAATAGATCTAATTATCAAGTAGTTTCACGAGTATCCGAAACCCCTGACGATCTCGTACCTTCGTCAGCCAATTCGTTATCCCAGCCTTCATGGCGGACACCTTCATCACATACGGAGCAAACAATCCTGTTGAGCATCTCAAACGCGGCCTAGAGAGTTTCGTCAGATTTGGACAGTTTCCTTGTATGAAAGGCATATGTGAGTACCGGTAAATAAGTGCTATTTAGTCACAGCTTTGTCTGTAGCGACAGGTTCTTTGAGATCACATTTGTGCGCACGGTTAAGCCACCCGCCGGTTAATCCGCCCCCGGATAATAGACGTTCAGAACTCTATATATTTAAAATGCATGAAAAACTAAGCACTCAAAAAAGGTATGAATTGTATGAGGTCGATGTTAGTCTCTTTTCCTCAACAAAATGGCCACATATCTTGCCAAAAATTGTGTATGTAGCGATACATTTTGATTTACCGTTATTAGTCATTACCGTTGTCAAAATGCAGCATCGAAGTTTAAAGAACTGTCCAGGTAGCCTGAAAGTTAGCAGATATCTGGAACAATTGAATATGAATTATAAAATTTCCGAGTAGGGACGACCGCCACTGAAGTAATGTTTGAGTAAATTCATAAATTTCATGAACTGTTTATTAGCCGGTCTCATGGTAAAGTGGTCAACTCGTACGACTTAACAACATGCCCGTCATGGGTTCAAGCCCCAAATAGACCGTGCCGCCATACGTAGGACTGACTATCCTGCTATGGGGGGGTAATCCAAAAGTCACTGAAAGCCAACCCCACAAGTAGTACAGGCAGGCCTTGACCGACAACAGTTGTTGAGCCAAAACAAGGAAGAAGAAGGTTATTGGAGGCTACAAAAAAGTAGATAAGATTCTAGGTCCAAGAATAATTCCTTAATGATGTTTGCCAATTGAAATCACCCCTACCCCACCGTCGTCCAACTGCGGCCTGCGACCCAAAACGAGTTTGAAATCACTGCCTTAGATAGATGAATTCTGGGACGACTTCAAAAGTGCGTTCACTTATCTGTACGTCGCGCCTACTTATGTTTAGATTATTTATTCGTAGGGCTGCTGATGTTGCCGCCACTAGTTTGATCTTCGCCTCGTTTCAAGCGAAATCATGAACAAGAAAACAAAAATAGGCAAATACAAGAAGAATTTGCAAATTTCTTGGCCTGGTCTTAATTTAGAACTTTTATACACCACCTACCATAACTATACGGACAGTTGTTTTTCACGATTTGGGGAAAATCCAAAGGATAAAAATGTGATTTGGGTAGAATATTATTGCACATCTTTGTTTATTTTATTAACATTTTATAACCATTATTATATGCATTATTACAAAAAAAAAAACAATTTAGGGTAGTACCATGACTACAAAGACTTTTTGAAAAAAAGTTTTTTGTACTTATTAAAGCATTTAAAAATCGTCCAGTTCAATTCAAGAACATATTTTAGGATAGTTTTATAGATTTTTATTTTTTGGCGATTTAGAGTTTTATGAGAATAATTATCAAAATATAAATTTTAAAAATATCAAACATGAAAAAAAAACATTCTTTGTACGTAATGATTGTTTTAAAAATATAAACCAAAATGTGTAAAAAAAATCAAAAAATTACCTTAAATTTCTATGAGAACCTTATCCCTTTAGTCAATAATGGTCCAATATTGATCCGATCAAACAAAAGCAACTCAAAAACCTCAATAACAACGTTTTAGCCAAACCCAAATGTTTGCTATTATTACATACATAGTTATGGAATGTAATCCTAACCTGTTTTTCATCTTACCACCCACTTCACCATCGACGTTCTCTTAGACCGCTACAAAGGCGTCCGTAGCCGTCTGCTTGTAAAGTTTGATTGTGTATTCGCTAGGTAGTTTATGAGTATAGATGTTGTTTGATCGGATCAATTTTGAACCATTATTCACTAATTGGATAAGGCTCTCATGACAGTTAATTCTTTTTTTTAATAGAAATCTTTTTACATATTTTGTGTTTTGTATTTTCAAAACAATCATTACTGCACACAAACAATTGTTTTTAAAAATGTTTGATATTTAAAAAAAAATTGATAATTGTCGTAATAAAGCTCACAACACTTCAAAACAAGTTATAAAAACTTGTTTTAGAGATCGCCAAATAATTTATTTTGAATAAGTCAAAAAATCCAAAAATAAGTTTTTTTTTGTATTTTTGGGCAATTTTTAAATGTATTAGTTAGAATAAAAACCTATTCTTCGAAATATCTTTACACATATGTTACGACCCTAAATTCGTTTTTTTTGTAATAAGACATGTAATAATTGTTTCAAAATGTCGATAAAAATAGACAAAGAATAGTATTTTTCATAATTAATAGATGCACTGTTTTAACCTATCTCAGCCGGATTTTCCGCAAATCAGGAAAAACAACTGTCCATATAGTAATGACAGATGGTGTAATATTTTTCTTAAATCAATTCACTTTCATTCCCCTTGTACATTTATAAGCGCATAACAACTTATATGTAAAAATTCAAAGTTGTAGTATAACAAATAGAACAAATGTAAAATTGTAAGTAGTGATCATCACTAATGTACCGATCATTGTACACGTGGATTGAGGAAGGGTATAGTTTGGAGATGGTTATAGATTATTTACATCAGAAAAACACATTATTTAATATAACTGCGTATTTAGTTCAAATTTTTCTAAAAATAATTAACTCAAAATGATGGCAAAACTTAAACCGTCACCACATGCGATACCTCGTCCAGGCCTGTTTTAGTGGAACACACTAGGGAATAATCAACTAGGTCATGTTTGTTGTCTTCTGTTGAAATGAAAGCAGCAAAAACTGAAATAAAAAGAAAGCTTCAAACGAAATGTTCATAATTTTAGCATAGTCGCTCGAAGAAAAATCCGTCCGACACTTTGCTAATTTGATGCATGTTTTTGTAATTATTGTTACTATTAAAAAATAGTTATGAAAATAACGGTGTGGATTTCTTACAGATACTATGGTTCTTCAATTAAGCAATTTAATTATTAGACTCGATAAGCTAAGATCACACAAAACCTCCCATTCTCCGGATTAGTGATGGGTCAAATCGTACTTTTTACTGTGTGGTGCTGTGGTACCACGTACAATCCATTGTGCTGTTTGTGCGTGGTACCACAGTCCACTCAGTCAATGTGTGCGCTCAAACATTATGCGGTCGCACAGTGAGTGTGTTACCATATTTTTATTTAGTGTGCAAATATGCTCATACACTTTATTGTGCTATGTGTGTGAGGTGCTACAGTGCAACTTGACCCATCACTCCTCAGGTTTTTTTATCCTCAAACAGGTACCATTTAAGCCCTAGACCACCTACTAAGGTTGTACTGTAACTGTAAGATTGAAGGATAATCATAAAGTAATAGTTAGTCGTCTTATTTTATTCTAAACTTGGCTAATTATTTTATCTTATGAACGACTAATGTATCAACAGCAGCATAATAAGAGATTGCTAAACTAGCCTGAGAGAGATTATCAGTTGAGAAATGTAAGAACTTCAAAAAATGGGAAGGTGTATGGAAAAGAGCATTGGATCGTGATCTGTACACTCTTAACCTACCAACCCTTTATTTTTGATTTACATTTCTACATATAAAAAGTTAAAAGTATTATTTTTACAAGATAATTATCTTAAAATTAGTATGAACTAGCTAAAATGATTATCCTTTGATGATCTAATATTTTGTTCAACATATTTTCTATCTCTCTGTCCTATGATATCGAACGGTAAATGTTCTACTATAAAATTAAAAGATATTGCTGCTCTAGCTACGAGATTCTGGAACCACTAAAAATATCTCAATTGATTTAAGGAGTTGACACACCACTCAACAATCCGACACTTCTTTCATCGACTTCGGTAAAAGATGGTAATTGTTCAGGTGCAGGATGCAATTCTACAATCATGTTCATTGATTCTGTTTGCAGTTTTCTGATTAATATCTTAATGCATGGTTTTAAGAAGTCCTTTAATCGTATAGCGATTAGTATCGACATCACCATTATCGCTAAACTTAAAAATACAATCCATACCAAAAACGATTGTTCTACTATTGCTGTGAATCCTTGGGAAATGAATAAAACATTATGTTTTTGACTCGTTCGGGTAAAGTCTATCGTGCGCCCGTTTATTGTAAGATTGCGTAGACAACCATCAAAACTCTTCGTAAATGGTACATATTTCCAGCTGTATAGCGATCCCAGCTTATCGAGACTAATTGATGAAACTCCTAGTTGAAAAGACACATTACCTGGAAGAAACCCGCTCCATTCCTTGTTTTCATAATGACTCCTACTGCTCACCATCTTATTGTTCACCGTTTTTATTTCAATCTTATTTGGCTGTAAAATAACCTGAACTTTAGTAATCTCGTGTAAAACTATTTGTTGATGCTCGAAACGGCTCGTCCCAGTTCCATAGTCCAATAGTAAGACCAACATACCATCGTTGATTTTCAATGCCAGAAAAGGTGATGCCTTCAAAGATGGATCATACTTCAGAGGACCCATGTAGAATACCAACCCGTCTTTTTGTCGGGGCAATAACTCGATGCTGATGTTGTTTACGTTGCCACTGTTGATCGATGGATAGATTGCATACCCAATTCCATCAAAACAGATGTCCAATTTCTCACACTGGGGACCTTCGAACCTCGTGGGACAATTACATTTACCATTCTGGAAAGTGCCACCGTTCAAGCATGCTACCAACGAAGATTCTATCTGTGGGATGCACTCTGCTTGCACCAAGGTGGTCATTCCCACAAACGAGTTAGTGTTGGTGTGCACTACGATTGGTTTTGCTGTTTTAAGGACCTTGTTCTCGCATGTCTGTGTACATGTTTGTCCTTTCTCGATGCACTCATCGATACCAACCGTCACAATCCGATACCCGACGTCTTCCTCCAATTGGCGTAGATGCAAACTTAACACTGCATTTAAGACCTCTGACGATGTGTAAATAGTATCATCTACTGCAAAGAACACGTCCAAGAATGCACCCCGGGCAAGCTTACGATTGTTGATCGTGAATATGTCCACCTGATCTGGGCTGGTATCCACAATGCTTGCAATGCTTTGCTGAAGTCGATACATGGGTGTGTTGAGCTCACTCAGTGTCTGAGATATGAATTTCTCAGCCGTTACATTGTAGAAGCGAATCGATCCACTCTGGTTGACTGTTTTCGCCAAGATGTTCTTCACTGTTACCGTCACTCGAGCAGATACGTTGTGTCGTGGAAAATAGGATGATTCTTCAATCACAGTGAACGCTAGATTGTATATTCCTTCGGGTGTGCCTTTTATCATCGTGATCATACCGTTGTTGATGTTGAGTTTGAAGAGCTTCCTATTCGTCTCGGGCGTCATCTCATCCCAAAGGAACATCTTGTCTGATACATCCCAATCATCTGGATCGCTGACATACACTCGACCTATCTGCGTATCTGCCAGCTTGCCTTCGTAATTGTTGACGAGAATGTGGCTCTGGCCCATTTGCATTTCGTTGTCATTTTTGTCACCAATCACCACCAACAGTTTGCTGACGGCGCTCATCGGTTTGTGACCCGAGTCTCGAATCAATATCGGTACCAAGTATTGTTTCTGCTGCTCCCGATCAAACTCCACCAATGAATACAGCTCATCACCTACAGTCTGGAAGCGATTTTTGATCTCGGTTGGGGCGTCGGGATCGACACTGTAGAAGAACGGCGGTCCATTGTGCTCTCCATCAGCGTCTTCTGCAGTCAGCTTCGTGATCATGGCTGAAGGGCGGTTCTCGCTCCAAACAACTGGCATTCTATTGGTAAGCTGGGGCGCGTTGTCGTTAATGTCTTCAACGAAGATGTAAACTGTTTCCATCGCCGTTCTTCCCTTACCGTTTTCATCTGTAATGGTAATATTGATTTGTAACACTTCATGCCCATGTGGAGGATCACGATCAAGAGGCTGGAGCAGTTTAAGACATCCTTTGTCGTCGATGCTTAAGAGGTGCTGGTGTTCTTTGGGAAGTGCATATTGTTTGTTTTGTGGGTACTCAAAATTCTCGATGTCTGGATCATAGGCCCACAAATTTGCAATACAATCCAAGGGAATGGTGTTTTCTTTGATCGTGACGTTTGTTAAGCTCAAAATTTGCGGTGCAATGTCATTCAGATTTTTTATTTGAATCCGTACGTTGGTTGTGCTTTTAAAAAGTCCGTCATGGGCCTGCACGACTAAATCGTATTCTTGAATCGATTCATAGTCGAGCTTTTTGTTAACTGAAATAAGACCGGTGTCCTCATCGATCTTAAACGCCTTTCCAATGTTATTCTCTATAATGCTGTATTTAATCTTGGGATCTTTGTCCAGATCCGTTGCCTTCACCTTGATAACACTTGTATTGATGTCAGCGTCTTCTGGTATGTTATTCACCTCGTAGTATTGTTCCTCGAACCGTGGTGGATGATCGTTTTTGTCCAAAACTCTTATGAACAACTGTTTTACCGCACTGTTTGGCTTTCCATTATTGAACAGGACGGATGGTGAGTTATCTTCGGCAACCACAGTTACAGGATAAATATCCTTCGCCTCACGATCGAACTCCACCAATGACGTAATGTTGCCAGTTTTACTATCAATGTGGAAATACTGTCGAGCAGTACCCTCGAGCCGATACGATACGATGTTGTGGGCCGATGTCCCGTCATTATCATGTGCCTTTACTTGCATCACGAACGTGCCTACTGTCTCGTGTTCGAGGATAACTCCATTCGAGTCTCCTGTAAACTCTGGAATGTTATCGTTTTCGTCTAAAACCTTGACGAGCATTGTTGCATCTGCTTTCAAGCCTCTGAAATTCATTGCTCGTACCGTGATTCTATATTCTTGCACCTTTTCATAGTCAAGTTTGCCTCCCAGTATTATGTGTGCGGTGTTATTGACCTGCTCTAAGATAAATGTATTTTGTATGTTAGCTGTCGAATCATTTTCTTGAACGATATCAAATACAACACTTGTTACATCATTTAAATTCGTGTTCACCTCAAATTGAGCTAATGAACTGTAGAATTGGTCGTATGTTTTGTGGGACAATGGGAGCCCATGGAAACTTGGTAAACGAGGGTATATAATTCGAATCGACGGTGAGACTTTTTGTGTCATTTTCATTTACATCTTCTGTGATCGTTTGGATATTTGCTGCGTGCAATTTGATACAGAATGATAATATCATGACGTTGAGCATCAATTGGACCGGTTTCATTTTTTTGCTTGGAAGACTAATGAATGTCCGTTTCTGTTATATCTTTCTGAAATGAAATTGGAAATATTGCAGACATTTGTTTAACCGTCACTGATCCCTTATTTGAAGAAACATACGTAAACAAACAACACTCATATGCTACCAGAATGTAGACTATACTAGACCATAGTTCGCCTACTTTTTTCTCATCCCTTGCCGCAACAACCGTTGTTGGTCTAGGCATGCATAATCACACAAAGCAGCAACTGCACTGTAGTAAAACTACGTCACTGTACAGGCGGTCCCCGAGATACACGGTTATGGGGACTGTTAACGGCCGCAAAAAACCGCGTATCTCGAATTTCCGCGTAAGTCGAATCTAGTGTCTTCCAGCTAAAATATCATTAGTTTTCAAAAAATTTTACAAGTAAGGGGGTGGTTTTATCCACTCAATATATTTTTTGACATGATTCTCACTGAATATAACAATTTTAAACCTTCGGAAATGGTTTTCAACGTTCAATCAAAAGGGAGATTACAGTAGAACATCGATTTTTCGGGGACGGATTAACCGGTGGGCGGCTTAACCGTGCGCATGAATTTGACAGTTGGCGAACATTTTCTGCGATGAACCGGCTAGCAAAAACATAAATAGTGATCTAAATAATGCAGCAATCTAGTGTCTAGTGATACTTTTGAACTTCATTTTTGATAAAAGACAATTTTAAATCTATTGTTATTGATTCAAAAAATATTCTACTAATGATTAATCGATTATTTTGGTGTGCATTTCTAGTAAAACCAGTGAATTTAAAAAAAAATATTTATGAATTTGACATTTCTTGGACTATTATCCGTGGAAATCGATTAACCGGCATCCACTCGGTCTCGAGCTGACCGGATAATCGACGTTCTACTGTATTTGGCATTTTACAATGGTCAAATCAGTACAATTTGCTCAAAGAACTGTCAACTTTAGAAAACCGCGTATCTCCGAATCCGCGTATAGAAAGTACCGAGTATCTGGGGGACTACCTGTATATTACAAATAACTTATATTTGTTTTGACTACTAATTTGCAATACTATTTAACAATTCGTTAAATAACTTAAAACTGCTAAAATGATGCATCAAACAAATGTACAGAGTGATTCAGAGAGTGACATAATAATTTAGCCGTTCTGCAGGTCCAAGTTATTCCGTTCTGCAGGTGCTTTTATTGTCCTACACACTGCCAGCTGAACTAGAGATCTCGTTGTAATCGTAATCGTTTAATTTCCTCAAAGATTGTAAAACCTTGCGTTATTTTGCTTCGCATTATCTCCTTCTTGGAAAACCATATAACGTAAGCACATACAGTAGTGATAACATGTTGTTTTTCATATTTAAGTCGATAACAGAATGATAACAGTAAATTACAGCTAAGGGATTGGTTCCTCATCGTCTAGAACAGAGACCGCAAACTTTGCGATCTAAAGTCAAGAGCCAAATTTTATAAAACATGTTCGCAGAGCCAATTATATAACCAAAGGGTTTGAATGTTTGTTTAAATGTTCAAATGTAAAGGTTTAGAGCGATAATTTTGACATCGTTGTAAATAATGGGAACCTGTCTCCCAACCTAAACATCCAACATGTTGGCACCTTAACAGCGCCATAAAAGAGTGAAGACCAGAAGCCAATTTGTGAAACCCTTATTTCATTTCTAGAGCATGGAATGATATACCACGTTTTAACTAATTTATCTACGTAAGGAAGTTGGTACACGATTGTGATGAAATATAAAGTATCTTTTATTGATGATATATCTAAAAAGTAATAATAAACTACATAACAGCGGGGCCGCCTGGGACCCCGCCGATTTAGAGGCCCGGAAGATCTCTAGTCTGTAGTATGCGGTATGTCTACAAGTATTAGCCAAAGGACAGAGTATTAGCGACAAGGGCCCCCAGAAAGATGGTCGTTGGAGCCCCGTGGGTGGAAAACCATTTGCACCCCCCCTCCCCCCCCCATCCCTTTATGCCGGCAGCAATGTTAGGGCCTGTTACCGATGATCGTAAGGGGCCCATGGCCACCCTCCCCGCCGGCAATTTAAGTATACTGTTCAATCTCCCAACAACTGTGTGTCAGTACCCCCTCCTCCCGGTCATCAGTTACCACTTACAAGTGCCTCAACTCGTCTTTTCACCTAGGGCCCCCGATTCCCCTAATCCGCCACTGCTACAGAATGATACATTTTATCATTAAATGAGTTAAACCTTGTTTTAAAAATGCACGACGCTGACTACTTCATTAAAATATTGATTAATTTGAAGAAAATAGAAGAATATAAGATGTAATATAAATACAACAAACATAAATAGACGTAGTATCTAATGGATGCGATCCAGTGATCTGTTTGATACACACGATGGCTACTACAACTCCGATGCGGGAGGAAACGGACATTCGAACCGTCCTCCCCCGTAGCTAGAACATGCCTATCGGGTTGTGTGGGCGTGTTGAAAACGTCAAAGATAGACTAACAATATTGATAAGTAATAATAAAACACTTAAATCACATTTTAGTGGTTCTTTCCCTTTTTCACTTTAACGCCATAACAGACGGGTTTTGCTCCTTTTTCTATTCCAACACATTGATTTGTAAATACTTATTATGTCACTTACCGGAAATTGATTATCCGATGCGTCTACATTGAATCACTGGTAACACTTTAACACAATGCGTTGGGATACTCTGTCGAACTGAGAAGCTTGTGTCAAATCTTTGGGTTTTTATATCTCTTATCAAAAACATGTTGTTATCACAGATAACTAAGTAAGCAGAACTGAATTCGATGAGTAAGCTGCGCGATACGTAGGCTGCACTGATTCGATTACTTTACGGGGAACCTTTATATGTTGGTCTTTAAGCCAAACGTCGAATGTAGTTGGTGGGAGCTTTGTTGCGCGCGTTAAGTATTATTTCATTTACTAGGCATGGGAAACCCCCCCCCCCTTCCCCTCCGCCAGCAAATATTTTAGGGCTTGTGACTGATGATCGTAGGAGCCCCTTCGACGGCATGTCAAGTGTTGTGTCCGCACAAATGAAACATGAGACGGTGTGTACGGCACAAACAGAATATATATTTTGTCACTACCATTTGGTATTATTGTATTACACGGGTATAAAATAACGCAACACACACGCAATGCGGGGAGAGGACGACTGGTCCTGCTCGCGCCGCGATCCTCACTGAGGACGTCACAGGATGACAGCCTTGCTGTCAACAGTGAGCCCTCAGGATGAGGCAGCGGTCTGTCCACAACATCAAGTTTACTGTTCAATCTCCCAACAGCTAGTTCCGTGTCTGTACCAAACCATCCCACCATCGTCCCCCCCCCCACCGAACACCATTCACCATTTACAGGGGACCTCAACTCGTCTTACCGCCTAGGGCCTCCAACACCCATAATCCGCCACTGCGTGATGTATGTAAAGAAAATCAACTGTTTCTCTAAATTGAAATTTCAAGTGACCAAGCACGCCTCCAACACATTCAGGATTCTTTTCCTATTGTCCACTAGAAACTGCATCGATCTATCACATTTTACCAATCACTTTAGGTTTTGGTTTACGTTAGGTGGCAATTATACGTTAGTTGTCTCAATTTAATAACGTAGAGACTATCGGAACGTACGCATTCTAAGCGAAGCCGAAGCCTTGAAAAAACTTGATGATGCCCTACCCACACTGGGCATGGACCTCGTAGCTCTACAAGAGATTCGGTGGCTAGGGAACGGTGTGCAGAACAGGCGTGGTAAGCATTGCTACGACATATACTACAGCTGCCACGACCGCCACCGCGTGCTCGGAACGGGTTTCGCCGTAGGTCCCCGGCTGAAACCCGCAATCATGGATTTCAAGGCTATAAACGAAAGGCTATGCACCCTGCGCATGCGAGGCAAATTCTTTAATATAAGCCTCATAAACGTTCACGCCCCTACCGAAGATAAAGAGGAAGAGGAGAAGGACCTTTTTTACGGCCGCCTCGCTAGAATCGTAGATGCGTGCCCCAGGCATGATCTCATAATCATCCTGGGGTACTTCAACGCAAAAGTCGGTAGGGAGCCAATGTACCGCCAATACACTGGCTGTCACAGTCTGCATGAGCACAGTAACGATAATGGTAGTAGATTGGTCCAGTTCGCCGCAGCGAACAATCTGGTTGTAGGAAGTACCAAATTTGCACGCAAGAAAATCCACAAGATTACATGGGCGCACTCGGGTGGAGAATCCTTCAACCAGATCGACCACGTGTTAATAAGCCGCCGATGACAGTCGAGTCTGTTAAATGTCAGAACATATCGAGGAGCCAATATCGATTCCGATCACTACTTGGTTGGCTTAGTGATACGTTGTAGAATCGCCCGCCCCCGCGCCAATGGCGGTGGAGAAAACACGCAGTCTCGGCTCAACACGGACTCTCTAAGGGACATTACTGTCCAACAGGAATTCAAAGCCGCTTTAGACGAGTCTCTACTACCAAAAACAGTTATGAAACTACGAGCGAGAGGTGGAACGCTCTAAAAACAAGAATAATAAACTGTGCATGAAATATACTCCTACCACGTCGTGGCAACACCAAATCTGGCTGGTTCGACGATGAATGCAGACAAGTGGCCGAACGTAAGAATACTGCATACCGAGCAATGCAGCAACGGCATAGAACGCGGGCATGCGCAGAGGAATATTCACGGCTCAGACGCGAAGAGAAAAGAGTTCACCGCTCCAAGAAGCATGCTTTGGGAGAGCAAAACATGCGGGAACTCGAGCAAACCAGAGAGGCGTACGGACCGACACGAAAGTTTTACCAAGCGATAGCAGGTCACCGAAACAACGTTGTACCTAAGGTAACCTGCTGTCGCAACAAGGATGGAGATCTGGTTAGTAACCAGCCAGAGGTCCTCTCGCGGTGGGCTCAGTACTTTGATGAATTACTCAATGACCAGTTTAGCGAACAGCTATAAGCGCCACTAGCAGATAGTGGCATACTACTGCCACCTAGCATAGAAGAAACACGAAAGGCTATCTGTCGGCTGAAAAATAACAAGGCACCCGGAACCGACGGAATTGCAGCCGAACTGGTCAAGAATGGAGGTGCACGACTAGAAAACGAGATTCATCAAATTGTTACTGAGGTGTGGGATAGCGAATCGATGTCTTGTGATTGGAATCTTGGCATCATCTACCCCGTATACAAGAAGGGAGACAAGTTGGACTGCAACAACTAAAGGGGTATTACGGTGTTGAATACCGCATATAATATATTTTCCCTGATCCTTCAGGATCGCCTTGTCCCGCAGAGATAGTTGGAAACTATCAAAGAGGATTCCAAAACGGAAAATCTACCACTGATCAGATCTTCACCATGCGGCAGATCTTGGAGAAGATTGCTGAATACAGACACGACACATACCATCTCTTCATTGACTTCAAAGCCGCATATGATATCATAGCCAGGGTAAAACTGTATGACGCTATGAGCTAGTTAGAATGACTATGACCAACGTCACATGCCAGGTGAGGGTGGATGGAAAACTCTCAGGACCTTTTGCTACCACCAAAGGTCTGCGCCAGGGGGACGGGCTTGCTTGTCTCTTATTCAACTTGGCGCTAGAGAGGGCCATCCGTGACTCGAGGGTGGAGACTACGGGAACCAACTTCTATAAGTCAACCCAGATCCTGGCATACGCTGATGATATAGACATCATTGGTCTGCGGCTCTCCTATGTAGCAGAAGCCTACCAAGGGATCGAGCAGGCGGCAGAGAGCCTCGGATTGCAGATAAACGAGGCAAAGACCAAACTGATGGTGGCAACATCAGCGGGCCCACCAACAAATAATCAGAATCTACGTAGGCGTGACGTGCAGATAGGTGAACGCACTTTTGAAGTCGTCCCACAATTCACCTATCTTGGGTCAAAGATCAGCAACGACAATAGCATGGAAGCTGAGTTGCGCGCAAGGATGCTGGCTGCCAACCGGTCATTCTACAGCCTGAAAAAGCAGTTCACCTCAAAGAACCTGTCGCGACGGACGAAGCTGGGATTATATAGTACCTTTATAGTACCAGTACTCACATACGCCTCTGAGACATGGACACTGTCCAAATCTGACGAAACCCTCTTAGCCGCGTTCTAGAGGAAGATGTTCAGAAGGATACTTGGCCCCGTATGTGTGGAAGGACAAATGAGGAGCCGCTATAATGACGAACTATACGAGATGTACGGCGACCTCACTGTCGTACAGCGTATAAAGCTCGCCAGGCTCCGGTGGGCTGGCCATGTTATACGCATGGAAACGGACGACCCAGCCCGTAAAGTCTTTTTAGGCCGTCCACAAGGACAGAGGAGGCGTGGTAGGCCCAAATTGAGGTGGCAAGATGGCGTGGAGGCGTCCGCCATTAAAGCCGAGATAACGGACTGGCAGACGAAGGCGCGAGACCGTGAGCGGTTTCGGACACTCCTGAGGCAGCGCCGGATAAGTAAATAAGAGACTATCACCAGAACATACCGTTCACCGGCGCCCGTCCTCCGCAACACTAAAGCTCCAATCTCAATCTCAATTAAATAATCTATACTTGTTTTTTGGCGCAGATTCTTGTGATGTACGCTAATTTTCAAATGAGTGCCGAACAAATGTCGGAGTCCATGCGTTGGCCGTATGTTTGTGACGTAGGAGCTTAAATGATTCCTCGTCGAATCAACATCAGAACAACGCGACTTGTGAGAAAATGTTGTATTGTGTTGTAGATTCATGATCAATGCTAAGATCTGTATTAGTTTTGGAATCAATTTCACAACCAATTACCAATTACTAGTTACACATCCACAAGCCCAGCAAAGGGTGTTGTAGAAGTTATAGGATGGATATGGACGCTCAATCATTTTTTTCTTAATATGACCGTTGAAATTAATAGTAATCTGGGAACTACATTGTTTAAAAAAACCTTTGTTATCTTAAAATAAATCCAAAGCTAATAAATACCCCTAAATTATATTCTCTAGCCCAGTGATCGACAAACGTTTGAAGTGAAGGGCAAATTGTAAATATCATCAATACCCGCGGGCCAGGTAATTTTGCACTTAAATCATTACATTATAAAAAAAAAAAACAAAATAAATGGTTTATTGACGTGGTTAATTGTGGCAATACGATTGGTGATATTATGGTTTTTTTCTGCGATAAGCTCATCCAAGCAAGGTTAAAGATTGGTAATTTATATTAATAATACAAAATTGTAATAGTAGAAGGGTAGTTAGATCTCGGTTGCTGATGAAACCGCACGCTACCCACAACATTATATTTTGGATGATTGTATTGCAATGGAGGTAGCTGTGAACAAGCAAACTGATAGTATTTAACAGGTTGGCTGATAAGTCCCCGGTCTGACACATAGATGGCGCCGCTAGTATTAAATGCATATTATTTTTATATAGTACCAACCTTCAAATGATTCGTGTCAAAATTTGACGTCTGTATGTCAATTAGTTTGTGAGACAGAGCGTCTTTTGTCAAACAACTTTTATGTTGTGTTGTTCCACCAAGACAACGCACCGTGCCACAAGTCATTGAGAACGATGGCAAAAATTCATGAATTGGGTATCCTTTTGAGGTCTAAGAACAAGAAAAAGTCGCTGGGGGCCAGATCTGGAGAATACGGTGGGTGGAGAAGCAATTCGAAGCCCAATTCATGAATTTTTGCCATCGTTCTCAATGACTTGTGGCACGGTGCGTTGCGACGGAATGTATGCTAATAGTGGTTCAGTATTTTTTATACGGGCGGTTTTTTTTAGTGGGGCGGTCCCGTGGTACAGTCGTCAACTCGAACGACTCAATAACATGCCCGTCATGGGTTCAAGCCTAGAATAATGAATTCTGTCTCGAAAGCCTGTATAGGCCGGCATGTCCGCGTAGGACGTTACGCCAAATAGAAGATTTATTATACGTATAGTTTCTTCCCATCTTTTACAATCAGTCAAATTCTTTTGCGGGCCAGATTTAATGTTGCGGCGGGCCGCATTTTGCCCGCGGGCCGGACTTAGACGAATGCTGCTCAAGCCTTATAACTGCATAATGAAATTTACTTTTCGTTTTCTGTACAAAAATTAGAATATCTCCAAGCATTTAATGGTTTTATTGAATATATCAAGACACATTACACAACCGTTATTTTGACGTTAGAAGCTAAAAAACTGAAAAATAAATTTCACTCAGATACAGGGAGTTCCAATTGAATAAATATCGTTTGCCATTGATCTCAACATCTTTGATTTCGATGTCAATATTTTCCACGGCATAATGCATGCATCCATATTGTCAACCCATTTTCATTCGATACCAACATTGTCTGCTTCGATCAAGGTTCATAAATTACTACAGGTCGGTCCATCCAGTGTACTTTGATAAATTGTCATTTGACAGCTAGGGAGTTCCAATTTACTTAGCTACTCACACAAAGTCCTTAGCAACCCATACTTCTAATCTGACAATCTCCATAGAAATCGCCATCCATCATGACTACCAAAATCAGAGCTTAGGACCCACCTGTAGCCTATCTAGGCAACATGACTTCGATGTGATAAAAGTCATTTGTAGACTGTTTTTTGGCGGCCTGCAAGCAGTATGTATCGTGCCACAATTTGTTGTTGAAAAGTTATTGTTACCAGCACTAGATACATAATGAAGGGAATTTTTACAACATCTGGCAAAGAAACATATAAAGTTAGCAAAACAACCTACACTGCTTGCAGTTCGCTACAAAACATTCAAAATTAGAATTTTATCACATCTAAGCAGATAATTTTGACAATTTTGTAAGCGCCTGTTTTATCTTATCTTACCTGAAAATAAGATTCATGGTAAACATTGTTTCTAAATTTTATCCCTCATGAAATTAAAATACATTAAATCCATCCTGTTTCACGTAGCTTTAATGCCACATAGCTTAGAAATGCGTGGTTGTAATCTTTTCTCTGAATTCTGCTTTCTGTTATTGATTAATCTGTTTCTTTAAAAATAAACTATAACTGAAGATAACATAACACCTGCGATAACATATAAGGTTTTTTCAGTGCGGAAGAAAAAGAAAGTACGTTCTGGTCGTTGCAGGTCCATGACAGACGTTTTAAAAGCCAGTTAAAAAAACAGTTAACGACTGCTCGATATCGCATGTAGGCAAACACAGGGAAACAATTTGAGCAGTATAATTAAACGACTCATAATTTGTATTGCACATGACGATCTTGACGATCTGCTCTTGACGATCGTTTGTTGAACGACGGCATAGGACACGTTGTTAAAATTAACAAATGAACTCAATGCGTTAGCGATGACAAAGTCGAGCAGTTTTTAACGACTTTGGTTAATTTTAACGACTGTTAATTTTTAACCATCAACCATTCTTTCACGATGCCGGCTACCATTTCCTCGGGCTATGTTGCAAATGTGTATGCCTGTGAGCCAGATATCGAGAAGTTAGAGTTAGAGACCATCGACACATGCAATATGGGCTTCCTGAGGAACACGGCATTAGAGTAAATGCGGCTAATTGGATAAACTTTCCGAAAACGCCAACTCAAACTCATCTTGTTCCCCTTCACACACAGTGTTATTAAGCATTTTGTTTTAATTTTTATTTAGCTTTCCAATCCTATGATAAGCTGTAAAATTATCGTCAAAAGTCTGTCATTCAGTCTCAAAATATGCTACGCTCCAATACGCAGCCAGCTTTTGGACAGGTCGCTTTAGAATACTTTTTGTCATGAAATAATTTGTACATCCACCAAACACTCACTAAACATTGCATACTTATGGCTCTTATATTCGTTACTTCAATCTATAAGTACTGTTTTTTGTTCTTGTTTGTAATATTATAAATTGACCGGCGATTTTAATGGAATAATTTTATTTAATTCATCTTTTCAATTCGAACCATCTTATTGCACCCCTAGCAACTGGGAGAGTGTTACACCCATATGTATGTGAGTTGGTATTTTGCAAAATGGTATCCTGAAAAACAGACCTTCTTTTGGCTCAACAACCGTTGTCGGTCAAGGCCTGCCTGTACCACTTTGTGGGGTGGGTGGGTTTCAGTGACTTATGGATCACCCCCCATATCAGAATAGTCAGTACTACGTATAGCGGCACGGTCCATTTGAGGCTTGAACCCATGACGAGCATGTTGTTAAGTCGTACGAGTCGACAACTGTATCAAGAGACCGGCTGAAGCTACAAACCAAGATAAACTAATAGCCTCTCTCCCTCTCTTTCATCTTGCGAAATTACACTGACGGATCGAACTATGGAACAGTTATGGGTCAAAATTCGGTTGGGCAATATTTTTGTTTATATCGGTGCCATGTATATTCCACCGTACAACGCATATAACGACATAATTGTTAACAAATATCTAGAAAGTATACGCGAAATTTCATCACGCATGAGAGATAACGATCTCCTGCTTGTCGCTGGAGATTTTAACAAATGGGACATTACGTGGTCCAAACTCAATCCAGCCGATGTCGAGGATGTACCATTGCGCTCCACTTTCATGCACTATAAACCGTCATCTAAGTCTCGAAATAATCATATTTTAATCGATGGTATGGCAGCAAACGTCCTTTATGAATTAAGCCACGTTAGAAATTCCATGGACCGACAACTCGATATAATTTTTGCTAACTCCCTGAGATCCCAACGCCGCTGAGATCTGTTCTGCCGTGTCTAAATCCGAACCGGCCTTGCTAAAGCTCGACAATTATCATTCTGCACTCGAATGGTCAATACGTCACTACGATCCTCATGCGTCTAGCTCCCATCCAAGCAACACACATCAGCAACGATTAAATTATTCAAAGGCTAATTTCGTCGAACTGGAGGAAAGAATAATTCTATTCGGTTCTACTTTTAACTGCTCCAACTTTCCATCTGTTGACGACGCTGTTCATGCCTTCACGATTTTCATGAAAGATGCTCTACAATACACAAATTATGCACCACAAACGCTCTCCAGCATGGACTAATAACAGGCTTATCATCCTCAAACGAGCCAAAAACAAAGCCATTAGTCGACACCGTTTTATGAGAAGTAATATCACTAGGGAAAATCGTAACAACGCGATACATGCATACCGTCAGTATAACCGATCAAGATATAAGCAATATATATCTTCAATCGAAAGGTACCTTCTCCGACATCCCCGAAAATTTTGGCGCTTCATTGACAGCAGACGACGCTCAAACGTAATTCCAAGCACAATCAAATATAATGATTCCGTGAGCACGTCAGCCGAAGATATTTGCAAAATTTTCGCTGAACGATTTTCCGATGCCTTCTCCACCCCAATTGTAGATCAAACGGTGATCTCAAGGGCCACATCTTACACACCTCTAAACATGATTGATTATACCATTCCTACGTTTTGTAGCATATCTGCTATACAGAACTTATTATAATACACACTATCAGCTATAGACACATCGTAACACACTTCAGAAAGCCAAATCACACCATTGCAACACATTCATTATAACACATCAGCAAATCAATCCACACCATAGCAACACACCCAGACCATACCGTTCATAGAAAAAACAATCGAGACACATTTATCGAAAACAACCGAAACGCGCAACATAAGCAATTCAAGCGTTACTGCGGTAAAGTGGACAAACATAGAACGCATAGCAACTTATTGCTAAAAGCGCAGTGTAGGCAAAGATCGACGAACGCACCCGTTCCTTGGCTAGAACAGTTGAAACTTTCCAAAACCTCTGTAAAAACACTGAAAGCGCAGCATAGGCACAAATTGACAGACACCTCACTTCAATAAAATGTATGAATTGTACTTCATATCAATAACCTTTAATTAGGACAAAAACACATTCCAAAACCAAAATGTATGAAACCCATTGAGTATAAATAAAACCAATTCCGACCATGGCAAGTCAGAATCGTTCGGACTGTCAGGATAGGACTATGCCCATCCAACATCTATCGACTTCTCATTTAAAGAGTTTAGTTATGTCCCCCTACCCAAGGTAAGGCCTCTTAACTCCAACGTTTCCAGTAAGGGAAACCTCCTAAAGGTTTCTATGATCGCCTGGACGATCAAGTGTCGAAAAGTCCGCTTCGAACAAAGTGTTATTCAACCTCGATACTTGTCAGCGAAACACTGACCTACCGCGATGGTACGCGTTTATCAGTTGTACCGTTGTACGCTCATCAGATTACATGGCGACCGTATCAAAAACCGAACATACTATATGGCGACCAAAGCTATCTCCAAACCTAATACAGTTTGATATACGCACAGTAGAAAAGTGCCTCAAAAGCCTTAAACCCTCTACAGCTCCTGGTCCCGATGGCATTCCGAGTTACATCATCAGTAAATGCTATCAGTCCCTAGCACCTGTATTAACAAACATATACAACACGTCACTGAGTTCCGGTATTTTCCCACTCTTATGGAAGACCTCGTGGATGGTACCAATATTTAAAAAAGGGGATCGCTCATGTGCTTCAAACTATCGCGGTATCACATCACTTTGTGCGGTATCAAAAGCTTTTGAGCTTCTGCTTTACGGCTGCTTTGCTGCCCTATCCGCTACATCGAATTACATTATGGAAAACCAACACGGGTTCGTACCCAAACGTTCAACATTAACGAACCTCACTGAATTCGTTAGTTTCTGCAAACGTAATCTCGACTCCGGAGGTCAAGTGGATGCTATTTACACCGATCTCAAAGCTGCTTTCGACCTCATCTCACACATTTTAATCGCCAAATTGCAGAAGTTAGGGTTTTCGGAACAAATAGTTAAGTGGTTGCATTCCTACCTCACAGAACGCTCATACAAGATCAAGGTAAACGATCATACATCTAGAGAGGTGCTTGGCACCTCAGGAGTGCCTCAAGGCAGCAATTTGGGCCCGCTGCTCTTCATTCTTTATATAAACGATGTAGGGCAATTGCTAGCGGAACACCGTTTTCTTCTGTTTGCCGATGACGCTAAGCTGTTCGCTCCTATCAACGATACCAATGACTGCATCAATCTTCAACACGCCATCAACCTATTTAGCATATGGTGCCGTGATAATGCAATGGTGCTATGTATCGAAAAATGTCGTGTTTTGTCTTTTTACCGTTCTCGGTCTTGCACACGATTCAACTACCAGATCGATAACATATCCGTTGAACGCATCGATACATTCCGCGACCTTGGGATCATTCTCGACACACGTTTAACATTTAACGATCATATAGTATCCAGAGGGAACCAACTACTGGGTTGGAATATTCGATCAACGCAAGGTTTCCGTAATCCCATGACCATAAAAACCATCTACTGTGCCTACGTCCGATCAGTGTTAGAATATGGTAGTATTGTAAGCGACCCCTGTACCGAACAATGGAGTAATCGAATCGAGGCCATCCAAAGAAAAGCGACTAGATATGCTGTAAGACTCTTACCATGGCGACAGGGCGATGTGTTACCGTCATACCATTCCCGGTGTCTGCTTTTAGGGATTCAGTCGTTGAAAAAGCGCCGTGAGATAGCTAAATGCCTTTTTATATCAGGACTACTTAACCACCATATTGATGTTCCTACTCTATTGGCTACGATAGAATTTAACGAGCCATCTAGGAATCTACGTACACGTCAATTCATATCCGTCCCTCGTAATAGAACTCGTTTTGGCCAGTCTGATCCTAGATCAGCTATGTGTCGAACTTTCATAAGTAACTTTGATTTATTTGATTTGAACATACCACAGAATGTTTTTAGAGATAGACTCAGGACACAACTTACGTAATAATTTTATTTTCAAAATACATTGTCTATTCTTGTGCACCTGTTCTCCCCTATCGATTTATGTACCTTACATAGTCTATAAGCACTAATTTAAGTACATTCATGTAGGATCTTCAAGATCCCGATGGATTAATCAATAAACATATTAAACATATTAAACATATTAAACTAAAAACATTCAAATTTGTTTTTATTACAGCGAAATAAGTTTTGTGTGACGACTGTGGTGACAAAATAAGTTACGTGTGAAATAAGTCCACGCAGAATTTGGCTTTTCTATTTCTAAGAAACAGATAATCTACTTTCAAGCTGGTTTGATAAGCGAAACTGATAAGCTACGACGCATTGAATTATCGGCGAACAGAGCAAATTACCTTGCTGGGAACTGGCCATCAAAGTATATAGCTTCCACTCAGTGTACAAATTAAAACAGTATGTTGTGTTTACTGGTCATAACATGTCTTCATCCAAAAAGTAACAATGTTATGAACAAATAAATCAAATTCTAATCTAACTAGTGAAAAGTTGTGAACTAATAATTGTAATTGTGTCATGTAGTAAGGAATATTCACAATTGACCGTTATGCAAAGTGAGTAATGAAATATATACCAGCGTTGTTTAGGAACTGAATATTGCTTGTGAAAAATAGTGTAACAAAAAGTTTAATGTAAAGGAAAAGCCTTTAAATACATTGTAAACATCATATGGAAAGTTGAAAATCAGATGAAATTGAAAGTAATACAGAAATTATAATTATATACAATATATACAGAAATTATAAAAGTTTGATGCAGTTTAAGATTCTGTGCAATGCATTGGATATTGTTTTGTTGGTGATGTGTAGATGATGCAGTTATTCGAAGCCAAAGACAAATAATGATAGACTATGAAAGTGTTTCGAGATATTTCCTTCTTTCAGATGTTATTGTGTTGCACTAAATGCGCGGTGTTAATTAGATTAATTTTGTGTACGAACATGAACATTGCGTTAATGGTGACGTGCAACATTATATCTGATAAATATTAGGTGCTGCTGTGTGGTTTGGTAACAACGCTGATTTGAAATAAAGTTATGTTTTTTACACAAGTGATTGATTTGATATCTGTTCGCCATTTTGGTAACAGATACGACTTAAGCAAGTGCGATTTAAGTGCGTAATAGATAAAAAATATATGTTTATGTCACATTTTACTCTTTGTGTTTACTGTGTTGTACTATAGCTTTTTTCACTATCGTTGAAAAATGATCATGCAAAATGATAATTGCTGATATTGAATCATATTACATTAACATTACATAACATTACATTAAGTCCTCCCCAAGATAAAATATTCATTTACAAGCTCCACCACAATCTATGAAGTGGAGCAACAAGAGCTAAGCAGTGATAGTAAAACTCATTATAATAAAAACTGTTACATTTGCTCTATTTCAGAACTACTCCCATTTCTCATCTGTGTGAAACGAGTTAGCTGATAAAATGACGAGACAAATAGGGTTCGTCCTATTGCTGATTTCATCAAACTGGATTCATTGCCACTGTTTTGCTGCAGCAGATTTCAAAGCATCTATAAATCATAAACCAAGCTTTCACAATTGTGGAGAATACAAGCCGACATTCAAAGAAGAACAAGAATCTGGGACATCTGTACACCGCGTGACCGCCACTGATCCAGACCAATCTCAAACGATAAAGTACAGTATTGCAAATGAAACGAGACAAGAACGGGTTTTCGCCATCGATGAAAATACCGGTGAGATCTTTTCGGCACAAATTTTCGATCGAGATCCTCCGTATCGGGATACCGAGTTTTACATCACGGTACGAGCGACCGATAACGGTCAGCCCAATCTGGATGATGTGTGCACGATCAAAGTGACGATTCTAGATATCAATGACAGTCCGCCAGTGTTTGATAAAGACTTTTATGAAGCATTTGTTTTCATGAATACGACACTTCACCAACAAGTGACCATCATCACAGCAAAGGATATCGACGACGAAACAAATAACGTTGTTAATTTCGAAATTGTAGAGGAATATAAAGATAGCAGTTACTTCGAGATTGACCAACATACTGGCGTACTCACACTGGCTAAGCGCATCGATCGCATTCCAGGAGAGTATTATGCGCTTCGTGTTCGCGCTTACAATCAAGGTTATTTAGAAAACAAAACAGATTGCCCAGAAGTTGGTGTGAAAGTACACATAATTGACTCTGACAAACGCTTACCATATTTCACCAAAGTGCCAGAAGTTCATCTCACATTACACGAAAATTTCACTGCATTTGATCAGATATTGGCAGTGTTTGAAGCGAATTCAAATATAAACAACGATAGCAACGTTATTTTTGAATTAGTTCGAGGTAAATTTGAACAGACTAATTCATTAAACACATTCTTGTTGGAGCAGATTAATAACACAGCCCACATTAAGCTGGCAAGAGCGCTCGATTATGAAAGCGTCACCGAATACACCATAACGGTGAGAGCTACGAACAGGCACGATCTAGCAGCGGAGGCTGTGGTGAAGATCATGATCCTGGACGTGAATGATAATGTTCCGGTGATCATTAAAGATGTATCATATCTGGAGCATGAACTCATCGACAATACACCGGTAATCCAAATACACGCGTACGATTTGGATGGTACATCGGGTAACAATATAATTTCGTATAGCATCGCAGAAAGTAATCAGCTGCATTTTACAATTGATTCCCACACTGGAACAGTTACGAAACAAAATAGACTCAATGATGACGAAAAGGACATTTATTTTATTAAAATATTGGCCAAAGACAACGCACCATCCGCCTTATTTCGAAATGATAAACCAAACATGAGCTCTCACACGTTAATAGTTAAAATTATCAACAGAGATCTTAACATTATTCCCCAGAATGCAATCACTAATATTCACGGACAAGAACAGCGGACCAGTAATGGAATATCTTTTCAAAAAGGTTTAAGGATTTCAAAAAGTTATGAGGAGAGGGATATTTTCAACGATAGATACATTATGGTTCACAATTATGAAGGCATACTTATAGATAAACTGATAGGAAGTGTGTATGTCGATTATGATATTAAAGATAGTTCAAATAAATTGTTCCTTTGGGATGAGAGGGCCAGTACAGGAACCAGGAAACACTTCAATCTCAATTCCAAGAGCGGTATGATTATGATGCTAAAAGGCACACCCGAAGAAATATACAATCTAGAATTTACAGTGATTGAAGAATCATCCAATTTTCCACGACACAAGGTATCTGCTCGAGTGACGGTGACAGTTAAGAACATCTCGGTGGAAGCGGTCGACCAGAGTGGATCGATTCGCTTCTACAATGTAACGGCTAAGAAATTCATATCTCAGACCCTGGGTGAGCTCAACACACCCATGTATCGACTTCAGGAAAGCATTGCAAGCATTCTGGATACCAGCCCAGATCAGGTGGACATATTCACGATCAACAATCGTAAACTTTCCCGGGGTGCATTCTTAGACGTGTTCTTTGCAGTAGATGATACTATTTACACATCGTCAGAGGTCTTAAATGCAGTGTTAAGTTTGCATCTACGCAAATTGGAGGAAGACGTCGGGTATCGGATTGTGACGGTTGGTATCGATGAATGCATTGCAAAAGGTCATATGTGTCAGCAGGCATGTAAGAACAGGGTCCATAGATCACAAAAGTCAATCGTAGTGCACACCAACACTAACTCGTTTGTGGGAATGACCACCTTGGTGCAAGCAGAGTGCATCCCACAGATAGAATCTTCGTTGGTAGCATGCTTGAATGGTGGCACTTTCCAGAATGGTAAATGTAATTGTCCCATGGGGTTCGAAGGTCCCCAGTGTGAGAAATTGGACATCTGTTTTGATGGAAGTGGGTATGCCATCTATCCATCGATCAAAAGTGGCAACGTTAACAACATCAGCATTGAGTTATTGCCCCGACAAAAAGATGGGTTGGTATTCTACATGGGTCCCCTGAAGTATGACCCATCTTTGAAGACGCCACCTTTTCTGGCATTGGAAATCAACGATGGTATGTTAGTCTTACTATTGGATTATGGAACTGGAATGATTCGGTTCGATTATCAACAACTGATTTTACATACGCTTACCACAGTAGATATTGTGTTAGAGCCTCATCGGTTTGAGATACATACTACAAGCAACAAATTGCAAGGTAGGAGTCGCTATGAAAATAGGGATTTAAGTGGGTTTCTTCCAGGCAACATGCCTATTTTGTTGGGTGGTACAGTCAATCACTTTGCCAAAGGCTTGTTATACAATTGGCCATTACACCTCGTGGGTATACCACAAAAGATAGATTATGATGGTTGCATGCGAAACCTCACAATCAATGGGCATACGATGGATTTCATGCAGCCGATTATGGCAAATAACGTTTCTTTCAGTAGTCAGTGGTCCAATTCGGTTCATAAATCTTTTTCTTTGATGATATTTGAACTTGGTATAGTATTCTTTTTAATGTTATCTATATTTTATTCGATGAAGTATGTTAAAACTAAGTTAAAACGATGTAATCAGTATTCATTGAATGAAATGGAAACACAAAAAATGAAATCGTTTATTTCCAATTAAGACAAATGCATCTTAATAACTAATTATTTAATTATATTATATATATTTTAATTACTGGAGGATAAAAAGACTAGATGAATTGGTCAAAAACAAAATTGAAAACTTATTGTGCTGCAAAAACAACATTACAACAACAGCTAGTGAAAAATATATCGCGTGTGGTGAACACATATTGGACTTCATGCGATCACCTTGCATGATGTGCCGAGTCAAGATGTTCCAATGTAAACAGCGTTATTCACCTTGTGTTTTTGCGTTACATGTAGTTCTTCAGATTTTCTGAATGATTCTGAATAACAAGCTGGACTGAGTTTAACAGTTCTTTGGTATGCGCTAAAAATTATGTTGATTAACTGAACTGGAAAACTTCCTGGATGACGCCCCTGTTCAAAAAAGGCGATTCGAACCTTGCAGAGAGCTACAGAGGAATTACGTCAATGTGTTAATGTGCTAAAGTGTGTGAAATAATTTTTCATGAGATCCTGCTGAATGCATCTCGGTATTATATCTGCAACGAACAACATGGATTCATGCCGAAGCGTTCAACATCCACAACTTTGGTAAAATTTGTCTCGGATTGTTTGAGTGGCATAGATATTGGCCTACAAACAGACTGTGTGTACACAGATCTGAAAGCAGCTTTCGACAGCATATCACACGATATGCTGCTCGCAAAACTAAAAAAAACTAGGACTAACCGAGAGTACTCTCACTTGGCTTCAATCTTATTTAATAGACCGACTGTATTGTGTAAAATTTAGACAAGTTGTATCAAATCCATTTTACTGTACGTCAGGTGTGCCGCAGGGCAGTAATCTTGGACCGCTACTTTTTCTGTTATATATTAATGATGTGAGTTTTGTCCTGCGTGATGTGAAATTTTTAATGTATGCCGACGACATTAAGTTATACTCGTTTTCCAAAGACACTAATACCCTCCAAATGGCTCTGGACTTTTTCGAAAAGTGGTGTAAGCGTAATATGTTATGTCTGTGTATTGAAAAATGTGTCGTTGTGTCCTTTACTCGTGCACGTCTACCAGTCTCACATAGCTATAGGATAAACGGACAGCTTCTTCAGAAGAAAAGTGAAATACGTGACCTAGGTGTTCTACTTGACACAAAACTGACTTTTAAAACGCATTATGAAGATATTATCAAGAGAGCAAACAAAACTCTATGTTTATTGTTTAAAATGACGAGGGAATTCAAGGATCCAGTGTGTGTGAAAACGTTGTACTGTGCATTAGTTAGGCCTATATTGGAGTACTGCTCAATTGTCTGGTGTCCATCTGCAGAAGTTTGGAAAGAGAGAATGGAAAGAATCCAACGCAAATTCACACGTTTTGCGATACGGCGACTTCAGTGGAGTGATAGTAACACTTTGCCACCATACCAATCGCGTCATTTACTGCTAGGATTAGAGACTCTCGCTGATAGAAGAAATGCGCAAGCCTTGTTCATTGCTGACCTACTTTGTGGAAATATTGACTGTCCGGAAATATTGGAACAAATTAATTTAAATGCAAACAGGCCAACCACAAGAAATCGTCAATTATTAAGAACTAATTTTAGAAATACGCAGTACGGATCTAATGAACCCATTACGGTAATGATGCGCGAATTTAATGCACTTGCAGGCCATTTTGATTTTAATGAAACGACACGACAATTTAGAGAGCGAATACGATTTGTATAACATTTAGTCGTTACCTATTAATATTATTATTATTACTACTATTATTATTACTAAAGCTTGTGTAACCATTATATGGCGGACTCGCAACTAAGAAATACAATACAATACAATACAATACAATACAACAATCATTACAATAGAATATTGTCTTTAGAATTAGCGACTTATAGAATACATTATAGCTGATAAAAAAACATTTCGCATATGCACTTATGAATGAGACTTGGTAGATCGGACACCTAGTTTTTCTTACACATTACACCAGGTATGCGCTAACTTTGAGGCTTTTTTGACAGTTCTTTAAACCGCTTATCAGAATACACATATAGACTGCGATACTCTTTGGTTATGCTGGTGCAAAAAAATCAGGCCGATAAATAATAATCAATGGGAGGGGGGGCGTCCTGTGGTACAGTCGTCAACTCGAACGACTCAATATCATGCCCGTCATGGGTTCAAGCCTAGAAATGACCGTTCTCTCCGTAGCAAGGATTGACTATCCGGCTGCGTGGTGATGAATTAAGTCTCGAAAACCTGTTTAGGCCGGCCTTTCCGCGTAGAACGTTACGCCAAATAGAAGAAGAAGAAGAAAAAATAATGAAAAAGCGATAAATCATATTATCAATGCAGCTAATAGTATAAACTAACATTAATGAATAATAAATGAAATCCTGTAATTTTTTCTACGAGGTCATTTTGCAAAGGAAAGGTGGCTGTTAAACTTCTAGCAGCCTTAATGAATCTCATACCTACATTTACATTATATTTATACATATACAATAACGGTTATCTAAAGTCGGTCACCTCATATCTGTTTTTTACATTAGAGTAATTTTGAAAAGGGTATTATTGTTTTTCATAATTTTAAAGTAATGAAATCATTTAAAAGTATTAAGAAATAAGTTATAGATAAATTTGTATCAGTTTTTCTACATAATATCTTAATTAATACAAGTAAAAGACGAGAAACAAATGAATATTAACGAAATATTTAGATACATCAATGTGGAGAAGTTTTCAAAAACATCCGTTTTTGTGGGTGTTTGAATCAAAAAAATAATTATTCATGTTTTCAGTTCATTTTCCCGTGATTGTTTTGGTGCATTCCCATGATTTTTTTATCGTATCCCATAGATTTTTGGTTCGTTCCCATAATTTATTGGTATTTTCCGATTGGATATCAATACAATTGGACCAAAACATTCTGGAAAACGTAGGAACCACCAAGATAAACCCACCAAAAATAGATGGGAACCAACCAATAAATCGTGGGAAACCCTGTAAGAACAAAATGGTAAAAGGGGCGCTATCATTTTACAGATTTACGGGAAGCGCTAAAAGCCCTGGGTATATAATACGCAAGTTAATACCCCAAAGTAATCCATGGGCCAATAATAACTGATATCAAATTATTTTAGCATGATAAAGGTCAATATTGGCAAGTTACGCGGTCATTTTGCTATGAAATGGAGACTATTCTACTTTCAGTAGACTGCATAAATTTTATACGTTTTATCACATTTATGAATAGTTTTCCAAGATTTTAAAAGATATCGGTTTGATTTTTTTTATTGACATGAATAATTAAATCTTTATGACTAACCTGCACCAGCACCACGGGAGGTATGAGATCGGCCTTTGCCAATGTGGAGTCATGAGCTGAAGGGCCCTCTGGGTCTCCCCACCGCAGTCTTTCAGCTGTCGAGCAATCCGGGGATTGTAGCAACTCGATCAGCAAAGCAACCGTTTGGAACAGTTTTTAGCATGCGCGTATGCAATCCACAACGAATTGTGTTCAAAAATTGATTGGACAACTTGGTTCCATTGCTTCAAATGCAAATGCAACATTGCAATTTTTTCGCTGGTATTGGTGTACATTTCACCGCGTATAAGTGTTTAAATACGTCAAATTGGCCTAAGCAAATTTCATTTTTTTTTGTATGGAGAAACGAACCAACTAAAAAGCACATATTCAATCGTAATCGTAGTTTAATCAGTGAGTTCAGACTGTATTGCATTGATCTCCCGTTCTAGATAGGCAGTCAATTTGAAGCAATGCAACCAAGCAATGCAATCAATGGTGTTCTAATGATGCGATGTGGATTGCATACGCACAGGCTAAAAACTGTTCTAATCGGTTGGATTACTGATTGCGTTGCTACCATGTGAAGTACCCTTTAGGAAGCTGCACCAATTATGGACGAGTTTGTACAGTTTTTGGACTAAAACTAAATTGTGACGAAACTACTGAATAAAAATTAATAAATAGGTACAGTAGATACACATATCTTAGCTTTTTGCTTTTTGTTTGCTTAGCATCATTGCTTTTACATTTTGTAAAGTGGATACTTTTTTACAAAAGTAATAGCGATTTTCCAAAACCTCTTCCGTGTATCAATTGTTGTGCTATGTGTTCCAAAAGTTATACTAGCTGTGTACCAATTGTTGTGCTAGTCCAAAACATGTGCTAGGATTGTTTGATCTAACAAAATTAATTTTTAACATCAAAGTGAATGTTTTTAAGGAATTTACAATTATAAAATTTGATAACTAGATGTTGAAAACTAATAAAATTTAATATATTAAGATAAGGTTTAGAATGTCAAATTTTTACGTAGTAGAGGAATTTCTTCTTCTTTGGCACAACAACCGCTGTCAGTCAAGGCCTGCCTGTACCCAGTAGTGAAGTGAGCTTGGCTTTCAGTGACTTATTGTTACCATAGCAGGATAGTCAGTCCTACGTATGGGGGCACGGTCTATTCGGGACTTGAACCCATGATGGGCATGTTGTTAAGTCGTACGAGTTGACGATTGTACCACCAGACTGGCCCAATTGTTGCAAAGTTTTCGGCCCACGGCCTGCACGAGTTTCATAGAGGGAAATGGTTCCTAGCCCGGATTCAATATTCCCAATGATAGTTACATTTGGCACTCTCAGCGAAATAGATTGTTCGCTGGAGCGTGGCCACTGGGGTAGAGTGGATTTTATTTTGTGGATATAATATATAGTTGTGTAAAAAATTAAGATTTCGTGTTGATATTGGGATCGCTTTAGTGCTTTCCTCAATAATTATAAATATATAAATAGCATAGTTGTGTTAGAATGTGTCCTTGTTTGATTTTAACTTTATGTATATGGGAAAAAGTTCAAAGAAAAACCCATGTTATTAGTCAAATTTGTCGATGCGAAATGATACAACTGATTTTTGCTATCTGACAGCAAAAGTTATAGGCATGAAGATACAGTGGAGCGCCGTTTAACCGGGCTTCTCGGGACTTGACCTCCCCCGGATATGCAAATAACATGGATTATACGTCAAATTATATATTTTATCACCAATTCCTGATAATTTTTTGAAAAATTATATTACTTTTTTGGTATAAAAAACCCTGTTTTTATAACCTTCATGTTTTTCCATTGAGAATATTTGAAATTTGCCATGAATTATAGTGTTTTTTTTTTAATGACAATGTGCTCTTATAACCGCTTTTTCAAATATCCTCCTCATAACGCAACGTCACCTTTGTATTGAACTGTCATTTCTCAACAACACGGATTAACGGAACGCCGGATAAAGGTACCCCGATAAACGGTGCTCCACTGTAGCACAACAATTGGTACATGACAGTTTTGCACCCATTGTTGGTTAGTTTAGTCAACTTGATAAAATGATTATTTAACATTATCAAGCAATCTGAAATGTGCTGTTTCAGTGTTGATGAATCATTATCGATTTTTTAACATCATTTAGCATAGGTTCTGGGTTCTAGTTTACGTATGGATTGAAATTAAATGTTGGGCGGATTTTTCACTCATCGATAAGCAGTGATTGCGACTTTTTGGCTGGAAACTACGAAATTCGACTTAAGGGGACATTCGAAATACGCGGTGGCACAACATATGGCCGTTTTAGGTCCCCATTAACCGTGTATCTCGGGGACCGCCTATATATATTTATCTAGCTTTATATTGGCGCGTAAACGTCGTTCAACAATTTGGAACCCAGCCACATAAAATTTATAAAAATAACAACAACAAAAAACAAAAAAACAAACAACATAAAAGAAGAATGGGCTACAAAATCCACATGAAGTACTTAATGGACAACATCCTAAAAATATATGCGAGTAGCCAAAGAAAAAGAAAAGAAAACAATAAAACAAAACATGACACAAAAAAGACAATAACGTGTCAAACCAGAAAAAAATATCAAAACAACAACAAAAAAGAAAAAAATAACATACTAACCCGCACCATCAATCGACCTTCCTTCCATGTGGCAAACCATTTCTATAGCTTTTCAACAGTGTAGTTAACAAATCGTTCGGGATTAGCCTGTGTATTATACTTACTTTGTTTGAAACACTCAGTATAGTAGAGAGGAAATCTATTTCCTTAACCTTTAAGTTGGCAACCGGATACCTGGGTATTTTTTTAACTTCAAACTGCAATAACTTTTGATTCATTGCTTTTATTGACCTGAAATATTCCGTAGCCTCCCAATTTTTAATTTATAATTTTTTGGTCCATGAGTTGTAATTTTAAACAGCCTGTAAGTATTTTATTTTGATTTTTTTTAACTTTACCACGTAAGGCGGCGCTCTGAGACCAATCGAACGAGACAAACAAACACGACTCTGTTCGATAGGTGCTCTGTCAGCTGTTCGATGTCTTATAGACCTGTCATGATGCACTGCAATACGCCTTTCTTTTCGTCTCAAAAATGAAGCATTTTCATTGTTTAAATGAATATCCACCTACAGGGGGAAGATTCAACTCATAATTTACTAGTTATTCACATCTATAATAACATAGAAATCATTCAAATTTAATATTGAAAAATGTAAACAAACGTCCATGCCAAAACACATAAAGTGCATACATATGGATTATGTACACACAATAGTTTAATACGTTTCAATCCTTTATATTTGATGTTATAATTGATTGAAAAGTTTAACAATAATTATTGATAGCTATTTTAAATATTTTGCACGCAGTTTTAAGAAGAAAAAGAGACAAACTACGCAAACAAACTTAAAAATGTCCCGAATTGAATTCTATCTACTGTAGCTGTGAAGCGTTTGACAGCCAAGGTACTCACAACACAGGTGGGTATCGAACATCACAGACAGAATCAACTGAGGCGGCGCTCTAGCAGCAATCGAACACGACATAAGACACGAACAAACCCATATAATCATATGGAGGTGCACTGTCAGACACAAACAAACAAACAAGACAAACGTCGAGTCGAACATGTCAGTTGATTCTGTCTGTGATGTTCGATACCCACCTGTGCTGTGAGTACCTTGGCTGTCAAACGCTTCACAGCTACAGTAGATAGAATTCAATGCAGGACATTTTCAAGTTTTTTTACGTAGTTTGTCTCTTTTTCTTCTTAAAATTGCGTACAAAATATTTAGAATAGCTATCAATAATATTAGCAATGCTTCACAATCAATTATAACATCAAATATACAGGTTTGAAACGTATAAAACTATATAAACGTATAAACTGTATAAACGTGTACACAATGCATGTGTATGCACTGTATGTGTTTTGGCATGGACGTTTGTTTACTTTTTTCAATATTAAATTTGAATGATTTTTATGTTATTTTTGATATTAATAACTAGTTTATTATTTGTTGAATCTTCCCCCTGCAGATGGATGTTCATTTAAACTATGAAAATGCTTCATTTTCGAGATGATAAGATAGGCGTATTGCAGTGCATCATGACAGGTCTATAAGACATCGAACAGCTGACAGAGCACCTATCGAACAGAGTCGTGTTTGTTTGTCTCGTTCGATTGGTCCCAGAGCGCCGCCTGACATGTTCGACTCGACGTTTGTCTTGTTTGTTTGTTTGTGTCTGACAGTGCACCTCCATATGATTATATGGGTTTGTTCGTGTCGGATGTCGTGTTCGATTGCTGCTAGAGCGCCGCCTAAGTTGGCAACCAGCATACCCGCCCGCTGCGCAAATTCGAGCAGTTTCCAGCGCAGAAAATGCACCAAAATCTGCGCTGGCCAGCGCAGATTTGGCCTGCCCGCTGCGCAAATTCGAGCAGTTTCCAGCGCAGAAAATGCAGCAAAATCTGCGCTGGCCAGCGCAGATTTGGCCTGGTCTCCCGCGCTGGACTTCAGCGATTCCCGCGCTGGGTCGAGCAAGTTTAGCGCCATCTGTGGGCGAAATGGACGAACTATTTATGGCGGCGGAGCAAAAAAAAAACGGTCAAAAAAATTTAAAAAAATTGGCGCCCATTTTTTCGTCCGCTTCTTCTCCCTCCCTCACCCTGCCTTGCCTTACTTGCGCTTCTGCCTGTGCCTTCCGCCGCCAGCTGATTGGCTGTTGCGGTGTATGCGTTGATACTCATATGTGCATTGCGGTTGTGTATTGTTATTGGTGGGTGTTAGCATTTATTAATTTTTGTGTGTGACCTTGAGACGCTGTGGGAGAAGCTGGATTGGGATTCAAAGTGTTATCGGTGTACTGATGGTTTATTTTATTTCGTGCCGCTGCTGATGAGACCATTCGATGCCCCTGCCAGTTGAGGGTGAAGAAGCCTATTTAAAACAAGCGTAGGAGAACGTCTAACACTAATCTAATATTTTTTTATTTGAACATGTTTGATGCTTCAACGACCTTCTAAGCATCATGTAGCACAATGTATAGTGGCTATAATTATTTTTTTTAATGTGTCGAAATCTGTCTCGAGTTTTCTGGCCACGACACACACACACGGACACACACACAGCGCGTAGACAGTGACCGTTCACTCTATCATGCCGCGATCCCCCACCCCGCCCGGCGCTTTGAATGAGGATGCGCTACAAGATAGCTGAACCAGCCGTTCTACCGATAAGGTAGCCGTACTCGCTCGTGCGGGAAGGGGGGGGGGGGTTCTGGTGGGGGGTGCGTGCTTGCGTTCGCGCTTTCGCGGGTGCGTGCCCGCGTGCACGCGTACGTGCATGTGTGCGTGCGTGCGAGCGTGTGTGTGTGCGTGCGTGAGTGCGTGCGTGCTGGCGTGCGCGCGTTCATGCATGTGTGCGTGTGTGTGTGTGTGTGAGTTTGCGCGCGCGTGTTTGTGTGTGTGCGTGCGTTTGGAAACCCCAAAACTATTTGATTCTGATGCGTACATTTTCATCCGCTGCGGCTACAACGTTCATGCATTTTCGATCTCGCTACCTGAGAGACAACACAACAATTGGCATTGGCATCTTTGCGATCGGTTCTGGTGTTGGGGGTATTAAAAAGACACACGATCGAAGCAAACGTGCGTGTGATATATTGCACATTTATTTCTAATTCAGCTAGCGGACGCAAGTGGAAACAATATTTTGAATTGAATTCATACAAAAGAGGATCCTGGATTTGTTTATTACGGTGCGCGTATGGTGCTGCACCTGTCCGTCCAGAATCTGATGGCTTGTTGGTTTGGAGTAGTTATCATGACGCTGATTGACCGGCAATGCCTTGGAATGGGTTCGGATCGGTAGGTTCATGTTTTGGTCGAGTGCATTCCGTGCATTTGTCGCGCCACAGCAGTAGACCCGGCAGCACCAAAGTCAAAACAAAAACCTTCCCTAGAACTTGCTATGCTAAGTTCTTCTTCTTATTATTATTCTTATTATTGGAGTAATGGCCTACGCGATCATGCCGGTCTTTTCAGGATTGAGTACCACGTAGCCGGATAGTCAGCCCTTGCTATGGCGGACGGTTCATACGCGATTAGAACCCACGACGGGCATGCAGATGTGAGTAATGAGGTGCCGCGGCATCGCTCCTATCCAGCGGGCAACTTGCATACTGCCACACTGTCTCCTGCCCGATGCATACGCTGAAGGCAGGGGGAAGGATGCACTCTACAGTAAAAAAAACACCGTCAAGAACCTGCGGCGGATCTACCGGTAGGCGGACTAGGCGGTCGCCGAAGATCTCTAGTATGTAGTATGGCGTATGTTTACAAGTGGACACTATGTATGTTTACAAGAGTATTAGCGACAAGGGCCCGCGGAAAGATGGTCGTTGTGGCACCGTGGCTGGAGAATCATTTGCCCCACCCCCTTCCCCCTCATGCCGGCAATAATTGTAGGGCCTGTAACCGATGATCGTAGGGGTCCCATGGTCGAAGCCCCCCCTCCCCCGCCGGTAATATAAGTACACTGTTATATTTCCCAACAGCTGTGTGCCAGTACCCCCTCCTCCCTGTCATCAGTTACCATTTAGAGGCGCCTCAACTCGTCATTCCGCCTAGGAACCCCGATTCCCCTAATCCGCCACTATCATGCACACCTTCCTTTCTTTGACCGATGGATCATAACATTCCGGAAGAAATTACATTTGGCGACAGTTTTGCATACACACGCACACTCACAACCATGCGCAGGATGCTTAGCATATCTATGTAATCCACAACAAACGAAATCAATAGCTTAGCTTGCGCTCTAGATACCGGCGGAATGAAAAGTTGATGAAAATCAGCGCCGGGCTGAATGTGTTAATGCGAATTAGGGTTCTGCGCGTTGCACAGCAAACCCTCCATCGTGTGCTAGCGATTCCTTAGTCATTTTTACATTGCATCGATTAAACTCATTGCGATTTTTTGGTTTGATTTGTGAAAATGCAACTTCATCGCCGCAATGTTTGTTAACGGCATTTTTAGGCGCCACAACAGCTCGCGAGCATTGACCACACGCGAGAAAGAGATAGCGCTATGGAGGGAAAAAGCACGGACGATGGCTGACAGCGATTGGCCGTCTGACGCACCAACACATCCAAACCTTCGGCAGCGCGCTCAGGCGAGGGGTATGAGGCGGAGCCAGGGACGGGCAGCTCGACGAGCTGCTCGACAAATTTGCCGTTGGAGAGAAAAAGAAGGCATGATAAAATTCTCAGAACGCCATAACGCCTTCCGTCGCTTTGCGCAGCGGGCGGGTATTCCAAACATTTTGTATGGAGAATGACGTTTCTCTTCTTCCTCTTTTGTGCTTATTTTCGAGTCAAATTCAAGCGATTCCAAATTTCAATTTGACCGTTATTTTTATAATAAAATGAAAAAAAACTTAATGAATAAATGAAATAGAAGAGAATATATAGTCGGCAGTACTTGCTTACAGCATTAAAATATAGAAAGCATTGTTTACCGATGAAAATCGTTAATTTTTTGCATCAAAACGTGTGGAATACCCGGGTATGCCGGTTGCCAACTTACGTGTGTAAATTTGGTTGCCAACTCTACGGTTAAAGAAAATGTATTAGAAGACTGGTCAGATTCGGTTTTGATCCTCGTTGGTTTTTATCTGTCGAATAGAATATTTTCATTACCTTTGGGAATGCTTAAATGTTTTGTTGCTTTGGGAAACAAGAGTGTTTAACTGAAAGTAGTTAGATGTTAATATATGCAAGCTCAAAGGCTCTCTATAAAAAAAAAATAATTAAAATTATCGAGCAGTTTTCAAACAGACATTTTTGGATGGATCAGTTAAGCTACTTGAAATGTTATTTGACCCTCTATTGAAGCGCTCCATCGAAAATGTTCTTTGGGTGCTGTCTCCGCTGTCAATAAATGGGTCGACGTTTACACTCTCGTTCAGAACTTCAAATGCCCATCACCATCACTTGCATTTTCGGGTGCGTGTGAACAGAGTGCGAAAGTTTGCTGCTCCGCCAGAAAACAGCATTTTTGTGAAAATTAAGATCAGTTTGCGTACCAATTTGTATTTACCATCGACGGTTAATTGCACCTGCGTCGATTGCAGTAAAAGTTGTGCGGAAATCGTCCCTACGTAGCGCTTCTAACCACATCATTACAGCACCTACCTCCGACGTTACGACGGCTCCCCGCATCAAGAACAAAATGGTGGACAAAATTGAGATGAGCCTCGATGAAATCATCAAGTCACAGAAATCGACCCGTCCGCGCGGCGGCGGTGGCCGTGCCGGTGGAGCGGGCCGCTCGAACCGTCGACCGGGAGCGGGTAGCGGCGGTGCCAGCGGTGGTGGTGCCCGAAACGGATTCCGCTCGGGCGGTCAGCGGAACGGCGGAGCGAGCGGCGGCGGTGGCGTACTGAAGGGACGCACCCGTGGTGGCATCACCCGGGCACGCTACGGGCGGGTAAGCGATGGATGAGAATAAGACAAATGCCTTAGCAACTCCTTTGTTCCGGTCACTTCAACTTCCGAGCAATCGCAGCAGCAGCAGCAGCAGCGATCCGAAACGACATCTCCATTCCCTTGGCCTGGCCGCGGCTGTAAAAGGGACTTACCCCATCCCTCATCCTACAACGGGATCTTGCCCCAGGTTGGCTTGATGACAACTGGACGGTTGCGGATCTTAAGGGCGATATCATTCTTCTCTTACGATTCGTGTGAAATTGATTGGTCAGGCAATTCCTCGTAAATGCGTAGCAGAACGAGTGGGGGAGAGGCAACCGTTTCGAACCAAACGAGTGGACATTTTTGTGCGTATTGAAGGTTCTTCCGTGCTACGAGCTACTAGTTGTAGAATGCATTTACAAGTTGGGAAGGAAGCGACCTTTTTTGAACTCTTTTTTGCGCCGTAGAATGTTCTTTCATCGGCAAATATGACGCCTTGGTCCAATTCAAGATGGCGTCTATCGGTGATGAAAAATGCCCGCTTGCCGTACGGTGAGCGCTAGAAAGAGAAGCAAACAGTGGAGCGCGTGTGTGCGTGTGTAGTGGTGACAGAATCATCGGCCTAACGCGCGATTTGCAGTGGTATCTGTGTGTGTGTGTGCGTTTGTGCGTTGTGTTGCGTTTGGTTTTCGCGTGCCGTGTGTGATCGTTCGTGGGTCGTCGCCCTGAACCTCCCAGGGCCCTTGGTGTGTGGTGCGTGGTATTACAACGAGCAATAAGAATGGAAAGTGTGAAAAAAATAATCGAAAAGCAATACGATCCGCCACTGTGTATGTGTGCGATTAGAGTGTGCGTGTTGTGTGTGTAATATGATTTTTCAAAAGTTTTGATTTGATCAGGAAAAAAGCTCCTTCAGAAATAGTTCCAAAATTCCATTTCTTCACTAAATTTTAATAAGTTTTACGAAATTATCGTGTTTTTATGCGACATGTTATGTTTCGAAAATCACGTCTCTCCACGCTGCTGTCAAAGCATGGTGAAGCAAACAGCAAGCCATGCGTTTTCCAACTCCACCCCTCCGATGATTCCCCACCCACGGAAAAAGAACCTTTGTCGCCGCAATTTGTGAGGATGTAGAAATTCTTCATTAATTTCCTGTGCGTGCATTGAACGTGTGTTTTGTTCATGCTGAATAAGGCAGCAAAAATAAGAAATGAAAATTCCATCGAAGTTAATTTTCAATTTGCGCGCACAATGCTGGTGCCTCTCGGGAAAAGTGTGCGTTTGATTAGTTCGGAATCGGTCAATCAGAAGGAAAGCGAAATGCTCTGTGTGTGTGTGTTAATGTGAGTGTATGTGTGTCCAATGTCAGCGTGAAGATGTTGCTGTGTTCCACATTGTTCACCAAATCGACGCTCGGTGCAAGTGCACAGCAGCGCACATCACACAGCGCCAGCTCCAGACACAACACACTCTGCCCTTTAACCCATTTGACATTCCTAGAAATGCAACTATTAATTTTGCAGCGCCATCCAAAAAACGGTTTCAACGATTTTTCCGAGCAAAACCCATCTCCAGCGGCGGGAGCGGTGGCATCTCTTTATTACTCTCTTTCATTGTCGTCTGCTGCGGGTCTTCCTGATTTTGTAGCTCTTCCGGATTTGGCCGAAACGCACTTGAACTCACACCACACACACATATTTACAAATTTAATCTTATCTTGTCGAGCATATCGTGCTGTCGCAGGACAGACAACACAATGTTTGAGGCCAGTATGCGCGCGGGAAGGAAATTAATAACGTAAAAGCTGTTTACCATAATCGACTAGCAAATGAGCTTCTTGTAGATGATGATGCTGCTGTCAATAATGGTTGGAAAGGTTCGACCAGGAACTCGGTGTGTTGATCCAGCAAGCACTTGGAAAGCCGGCTGGTTGCGTTGGCGAACAAACTCCGTCGAGGGAGGTATTCGTCGCGGTTATCCCTTTCTCTCTACTGTTGGTATTGACCACACGCACACACCTACGAGCTTCTGAGAAAATGAGACACACACACACGCGCGCGCAAACCTGCATTAAACACGTGCCAGGAATGGAAGGCTAATGCGAAAACAAACGTAAAACGAATTTCTTGCAATCGAAGGAAAACGGACGGTAAAAACGCAAGAAAGGGACGGCCCACTAGATGGAAGTAGAATTTGTTGTTCCCCTCGTCTTAGCGGAAGAAGAAGGGTAGAGAATGAGAATGAGAGGTTCGGTCAAAGTGGTGCGATTGCTGCCCTGCGGTGGTGCCCCTTTTCGGCTTGGTTGGGCTTGGTTTTGGATTGTACGGATTCGGTGACGCTGCTCGGCCCCGAGAAGGAAGGAAGAAGAACGGATGGAGGAGAGGCTAAAGCGAACGCATCGGGGGGAAGAAAGGAGGAGGAGTACCTTTTAGAGACCCCGGTCGAATCGATGACCGCGTGTGTGTGCGTGTGTGTGATGACTATTCCAAACAACCTCCCTCCACCTCCATCCTCGTCACATCATTCCACAGGGCGACGTGAACAGCGCATGGAAGCACGACATGTACGAGGGACCGCGCAAGAACCGGCTGCTGGCGGCGGCTGGCGGACTCGGTGCCGGCGGACCGGGCGGTGCGGCGAAGCTGCTGGTATCGAACCTGGACTTTGGCGTGTCGGAGACGGACATCAACGAGCTGTTTGCTGAATTTGGACCGCTGAGAAGCGCCTCGGTACATTACGACCGTTCGGGCCGTTCGCTTGGTAAGTATGGGTGGTGGCTAAGGAATTGACGAAACTTTGTTTTATTTTACTCAATTTTCCTTCTTTTTTGGTTGTCCCCTGCCTTGTAGGAACGGCCGACGTTGTGTTTGAAAGACGCTCCGATGCGATCAAGGCGATGAAGCAGTACAACGGTGTACCACTGGACGGGCGCCCGATGAGCATTCAGATGGCGACCTCGGAAATTCCTGCCCCACGTGTGCCCCGTCCAGCAGTGCTGGCTGCATCGTCGTCCGCACGTTCCCCGCGCAAACCGGCCGGTGGCCGCGGAGCAGGTGGTAAGTAACGCAAGCG
Source organism: Anopheles arabiensis (assembly GCF_016920715.1). Classification (NCBI taxonomy): domain Eukaryota; kingdom Metazoa; phylum Arthropoda; class Insecta; order Diptera; family Culicidae; genus Anopheles; species Anopheles arabiensis. The sequence continues at coordinate 88,457,333 of NC_053517.1, read as the reverse complement.
TGCTTATTGAATGTATAACATTGAATCAATCTAACCTCATGGCACCTTCTGTGCGTTTGTTTTTAGGTAAATCCCAAGGCCGTGGTGGTCGCGGCGGTGGTGGTGGCGGCAGACGACAGCCCCGTGAAACGAAAACGGCCGAAGAGCTGGATGCCGAGCTGGATGCGTACACCAAAGACATGAAGTAGGGCGCAAACGCGAACGATGCGTCCTTCACTGATATTCGGTTGTCTCGCATAAACACACAAGAACAGTATTCCGTGACGAAGCGGAATAGGAGAAGAAGTAGGAGGAGTAAGAAGACGTTTTTTACCTGACAAACGACCTGTATGTGTGAGTGGTACGCGACGGGCTCGTACCGCTACCGTTTGTCTTGGGACACATGTTTTTATTGGCATGATTCTAACACCTTAAAAACGTCTTGTGCGAGACCTGTGTATATAGAACATAGAGAAGAAAAACAAACTACTATTAATTACTTACTACCTACAAACACAGAACGTTCGTTCGTTTTGCTGGGCGATTGGTCGATAATTAACAATTGGAGGTTGTGAGGACAAGATCGGTGCTTTCACCACGGTTCTCACTTGCGCCACTGTTGAGCTCTGCCAGCCCCTGTAGCTATTTGGAAAGGAAAAGGAAGATACAGCGAGCAAGCGTTGGATTTAGTTTCGATTACTATGCACGCAAAGTACAGAAAACCATTGAAACCAGGAATACAGTGCAGCGTCGTTGTACATAAGATTGCCAGAAGAACAGGGGAGCAGAGCGTTAACAAGAAATCGACAAGAAAGAAAAGTGAACACAATCGTTACAGTACAGCGTCAGCGTGGAAACAAAAACGAAAGGATTTCGCTACTACTAACCGAAATCAGCTAGTTAAGATTTAATATCAGTTTGATTTACCCCATTTGGCCGGCAGCAGCGGAGATGGTCCTTTAGTTTTGCTAAGCTAGTTAAATTGCTAACCCCGCACTAACTCCGTTCGGGTCAGCGTGTGTGCACCCCCACGCATACCGGCTAATACTATCTTAGGAGAAAGACGGTTGTCCTTTACCCTAGCGTTAGCTATTTCATTGTAATTCGCGCGCCAAACTTGTTCTCAATACCGTTGCGGCGCAGTAGTGACGCTTCTGCCACATGTGGCGCAGAAGGTTTTGTTAGTTGAAAATTTGACCCGGCATAGGATCAGCGACTCATTGTCAGTTCAGCAAGAGTGCAGTATGAATTACCCACATACCGCACCCATTATAAGGATTTATGAGTTTTAGTTTATTCGTACATGATTACACACAGAAGAAGGAAAACAAATGGACGAACTCTTTTCATTCACCAACACATACACACAAACAAATGGATTCAAGCGGATGTGACAATTTTAGTTGTATAAGGACAGATTTGTCAACGGCGCGCTGTGTGAAATTCATGCAAATGAAAAGGAAGGAGGAAAAGCTGCGAAACTCGTGAAATAAAACGTAAAAAAAAACAATGTAAAACGATAGGAGGAAAATAGAGCTGTTAATTTTCAATTTATTTACAACAATTTAGTTTGAAGGAGAAAGAACCGGAACCCGACAACAATTCGAGGAATGTAACATTTTACCCATCATGCAGAGCGAGCACATTAGGCCTCAATCCAGTTGATCCCGTACTTGTCGATCAGATAGAAGCGCACGTACTGCTGCTTGTCCGCCATCGTAATGAACGCACTGAACCGCTGGTCGGCACTGCCTTGCTCCGACCCACCCGGACTTGGGTTGTCTATTTCGGTCAGTTCGATCCGATGGTCAATCAAACTGACTGCGGACGACGCCGTGCTGATCGAGGGCGTAAGATGGCCCGCAAACGACGATGCCTGTGTAGATCCGTCCAGCGACAGTGCTCCCGCTGCGCTGTTCGCTTCGAAATCACGCCCCGATGCTTGTCGCCCACCAAAGTGGGACGGTTTGGTGAACAGGACGATCTTTTTCCACTTGCCCGCCAGCCGGCTTAGCGTTTTGCAGTGCGCTTTCTGGTACGTATCCTGCCGGATGAGGTTTTTCGCCGTACACTTGGTCCAGTAGAAGGTGGCAATCGAATCGATCAGCACGAACGTCAGCTCGGGCTGCTTCACGAACAGGGCCGGCAGGGCGAGCAGGGAAAATTCAAACTGCTCCAACGAGTAGCACGTGATCAGATGGAGCCGGCTCAGGGCGGCGAGTTGAATGGTTTCCAGCTGGTGCGGATCGGTCAGCGTGCTGGCGAGTGCTGGTTCCGCGTGGTTCAAGATGTGCTTTTCCAGGATGCTTAGCAGGACGGTTTTGCTGTAGCTGTTCTCACAGTCAATCAGGACCGCACCGAGCTCTAGGCCGCCGCAGCTCGTGGGCAGGATGATGCGAGCGATCAGCTCGAGGCAGAGCAACGATTTGCCACTGTTCGAGTCGCCACTGATTTCGATCAGTTCGCCGGGCCGCAGACCACCGTCCGGGAAGAGCACGGGATCGACGTTGTGTGTGGCCTCCGTGCCGGAAGCTAGCCGGCTGATGGCAACGAAGGCGGACTCGATTGTATCGCACATTGCACAGGCTTTGGGTGGAAATAATGAGAATTACACGACTTTTATTTCGTGCCTGTCAAAACATTTGTTTACAAACAACATTGGCGGCAAAAGTTTGACATTTCGCGAAAGCAAAGCTAAGAGGAATTGTAAAAACAACCGAATTTAGAGACGAATTGCGGTGTAAGATTGTTTAATTGGTCAAAGCATTTACTTCTACCGTCTTTAAAGAGTATAATTGTTAACGTTTGATGACGTAGTTAAACAGTGTGTAAAACTTCTGAGATGATGCGATTGAGTGAGTGTTTTGGTGTCTTTATGGCTTGGTGCTATCATGACGCCGATTGCTGGACATGAGTTTTCCAACAGATACTGAAGTTTTAATTGGAAGACTTCACGGTGTGTTCTTGTAAAAAAGAGCAAACAGCCGAAGAATGTGCAATACTACAGTTTCGATACAAAATAGAGTCGACAGGGGTCATCACGCTCTACAGGAGAGATAATACAGCTGTTCGGTCTTGTACAGTGATTAGCGATCAAGATGGCCTTGGTTCGTTGTCATGCTTCTTACCGTGGTTGCTCGCGAATGATTCTCGAGGTCACTGGAAAGCTAGAGCGGAAACATGGCACAGCGATAATGAAAAGTAAGTAGAGATTATTTATAAAAATAAATCCTTTAGAACAGGGTAAATGTCAGCTCTAATAATACAGTGCAGTAGATCATAACGATCTGATAAATCTGTTCGTATGATTAGAACTAGGCAGCAAAGCTCCACCAGGTCCAATCGTGTAGTCGTGTGGAGCTGACGACTGTACCATGGGTCCGCCCCAGCTGACTTAAAAACACGAGCGTATAGGGTTCAAGCCTCATATCGACCGCAGTAGCAAGGACAGTGACTATCCGGCTACGTGGTATTCTAAATAAGTATCGAAAGGCTGTATTGACCGCATAGATCTATCTTCTCTTCTTTGTCACAGTCATAACAACCGTTGTCTTGGACAAGATGGGTCTTGGCTTTCAGTGACTTACTGTTACCATAGCAGGATAGTCAAAAGTCAGTCCAACGCGTATGAAGGCACGGTCCCCATTCGGGGCTTGAACCCATAACGGGCATGTTGTTAAGTCGTACTCCAAGTAAAAGCATAAGAAAAAATCATCTGCCGAAAACGAGCCTGTATAACTATTCAGTGGAGCGCCGTTTATCCGGCTGTCCGTTTATCCGTGCTGATGAGACATGACAGTTCAATACAAAGGTGACATTGCGTGCTTAATCAACTATATTGAAAAAAAAAAAACGTTATGAGAGCACATTGTCATAACAAAAAACGCAATAATTCATTGCTCATTTCAAATATTCTCATTAGAAAAACATGAAGTTACTAAAAACTGACTTGGTTTTACCTATACATAATATACATTAAAAAAAAGTCAGGAATTTGTGATAAAATATATAAGTCTGATTCATTATTCGTGATATTCGAGCATCCGGGTGAAGTCGAGTCCCGATGAGCTCGGATAAACGGCGCTCCACTGTACTTTGTACTACGGTCTTAAGATAATTCATATCCTGTCCAACGGCAAAGTGAGATAACAACTAAAGACAATCTTAGGTAGCATCTATTAACGTGACTAAGTTAATATTAAAATGTGTCCTGTTGTTTAAAGCGTTGTATACGACCTAACCTTACCGGACAGAAGGTCCCTCGAACCCAAAATAGACAGGAATTGATCGATTCCTATCTGAACCATCCCTAATAGAAAGTAGTAACTATCTTGGAATTAGATTCGATGATGTTTTAGATTAATATTTACTGAAACGGTGACACAGCTGATAATTGTTTAAAAAATGTTCTTCATCTTCAATGCAAAATCTGTTGATAGACGATTGATGATGTTATACAAACACTTTTCATTTAGTTATTTAAATCATACAATTAATTCGAAACAAAAATTGTCCATCACACCACAGATATGTCACATGCGATGACAATTATTACCAGCAAAGATTCAAGAATAGCACAACCTAAAGAAAACAGAATCTCTCTATCCATCTCGATCGTCGATGCCGTTCGATAATTATAAATCCTGCTGATCTCCTGCAAAGCAAAACTACCGGCGAACCCATGCGAGAGAGGCGCATGCCGACGGATCAGCTCAGGTAGAGGACCGAACCACAACGCGCACCAACACCGGGAAATTAAAGAACGACGAAAATTACAGACATATTCACCGAAACAAAACACAAAAAAGGAAGAAAATCAAAGTTTATTATAAAATAACGCCAGCGCTTCCAGCTGACACTTTTTTTTTAATTTTATTTTCCATTCCCTCGGCGGGGTCTTCTATTTTCAACCGACACACGGGGTACACCGGGTACCGTGGCGCGCCCGTTGCGGTCTCTATCCGGGGGGCCAACACGTTGCCTCATTGCCGGGGCCGATCGCTAGCAGCGGTGTGGTCGAGTCTCGATCGTGGTCGCACCGCCAGCAACGATTGTCGTGATTCACGCGAGTCACCTCGTGGCGTTCGGGTCCAGCACGTGCACAGTTCGAGCGTGCAGCTGCAGTGCAACCAGCGATAGACCGTTTGAAGTTTGTAGTTTGAATTGCTTTTAATTGTTTTACATTGTTACCTTGAGCTGTCTATATTGTGCTGTGAACGTAGTGATTTACCCTTAGCAGATCTAAATGGTGAGTGTGAAAGTGCTGTGATTGCGTTACATTCTTTAACTGTGTGTTTGAAATGTCTTCTAACCAACAATGTTGTTTTTTCGCTTCTAACAAGCTTCTGTGCAAATAATAAGAAAAAAGAAAGGAAAGTGGGCTGCTGTTTTGATAAAGCAGCCGGACTTATTGATACGAAATGTGAATAATAATTATCACACCAAGGCAACTGCAAAACAAAGCAAAAAAGAATGTAATAATCAAACCCAATAATCGGAACAGGCCAAATCAAAATCAAACAAAAGGGGCAGCAACAAGAAGAAACCAGACTGTCACGTTGTTTGGAAATGTTAATTAGTGAGTGGGCAGAGTCACTAACACAAGGCTGAGACTGAGCGCACTCGTCCGCCCGCCGTTATCAGCGCACGATTGGAAAGTGTGTGCGCGCACGGCACCGACGCGCACAGATTGTTTCGTGGGTCGGGATCGGTACGAACAAACAACTTGCCCGACGCAAACAATGAACTGGACGGGAAACAAACTCATCAAATTGAAGAAGAAAATGGTAATAACGTGTACCATCGGCACCGGGGTCCCGCCGCCGTATCAGAGGATAGATTATTGGTGGCAGGAAATTCGTTTCTTCTTTTTTTAGACAAAGCGCACACAACACTGCCAAACCGACGCAAACAAGGATCGCATGTCGCGCTATAGGGATTGGGGTGGGACATATGGGGGATTTTGCGGGCACACCATCGCACCGACGGACGCAAACATCGGGAAAGCAAACCGAGCAAACGTGATAAGGATGGGCGCGCAAAACCCACTTTTAATGATGGGACCGCACACAGCCCACACCACCTGCTGATAATGTGCACAAAACCGTTGGGTACGTGGTCCGTGTGCGTGTGTGTCCTAGCGCACACTTTAGGCCTGTGCGCCCCGGAAATCATGTGCCCGGTGCGTGTCGGCTGCCTTTATCTGTGCAAAAAACTGCCAGTCAGGCTGGTTGTTTTTGTGTGTGTGTACTATTCTGTTGTTGTTGATGATGTCTTGTTTTTTGCAGCTAGAGGTGAAGAGGTCCCCATTTGAATAGGTGATAAATTTGCGCAAACAAATCACGGTGGGAGTGGCGAGGTTGCCTGAGCGGCGTGTCCTTGAGCATGTTTTTGCCATTTAAATGCACGTTTGTTTATGAGCCGAGGTTATTTTGTATTTTTATTCTGTGCTTTAAAACGTATCATCTTGTACTGAGAAAGGCAGTAGTACTTTTTGACACCCATTTTTAACCTAATTTTGTATGAAAAAGTAAGCAAACACGTTATAAAGCTGCACGATGCTGCTCACTCTACACACGATTGCATACTGTTAGGCGCAGTTAATCCGTAACCGTTACGGTCTCACCCGTAGACTACTTAAACGTACCGATAAGCAGTGTGTGTTTGCATGATTGTTAAGATTAGTAAAACATACAACTCGTAAACAAATGATTAGACAAATGAATTAGCAACACATTTCAGTTGATTGCATCACATTTCCTCTTTTTTCTGTCCGAATCTTATCTTGCATGTGCGGAAAACACATAAAGTTGAAATTTCCCCGCTCAAAAACAGGGCTTAAAATCACGTTTTCTCCACGTTAATCGTACCTACACACTCTTTCCTTACCCCGCAATCGGCATCTTATCGCCACAATCAAGCATAGAAAATTCCCACACGTCAAGAAGCAATGCGAGGGACAGGAGAGAAATAACCCTACCTCGAAAAAACTTCCGATGACTAACATCATTCTCTGTCGATGTGAGGCTATTTTTGGGGGAAGCTTGCGGTGCGATAAGGGCTGTTAATCGCGAGAGCATGGTGGATGACTTTCTGGACAATTCATGGTGGTGATCTGATAAGTGTAGCAATGAAAAGATTTAACCACCCGATAGAGGCCAACCAATCTCAGAGTGTGTAGGACGTATGGTGCAAGCATTACAAGACTTCTTTGCTTCCCTCGAACATCGATGCCCAATCTCTCTTCTTGTATTGCCCATTTTTTTCTTGGCTCAAAATGAGAGGAGAGATGTAGGCTTGTATAAAAAAGGGGGAGTTTGGCAATGGATTTAGCAAAAGGTTGTTTACTTCCACCACCACACGATAACGGCGTACGCATCTCCCGTGTGCAGCTGGCCTGCCCCCATTGTCGGGTGGGAAAGATAGATAACAGCAGCGGCAGCAGCAGCAGCACCACCACCACGCTGTCGTCATTGTTGCGGGCGCACGCCACGGACGCATGACAATCGTTTCGCATGGGACCCATCGGCCACCCGTGTGGGCTGGTACTGCTGTCGCTAAGGGCCCACACCACACGCGGCAGACCGGCACACACTGTCGGAGGCGCGGACTCAAAGCACGCACCGCACACCTTTCGATTATCGTACTCCACACCACACGTTGCACACATCAATCTCCAAGGCAAACACAATCGGTTCGAGATGCTTCACCCTAGAGGGGGAAGGAGCAGTTTTTGGGACCCAGCGTCCCCCATCCTACTGCTCCCGGACGCACTGCAGAATGCCCTCGAGAACGCCCCGGATCAGATCGGTCCCGATCTCGTCCACCGTGTTCTCCTGCGCGTACTGGACGATCTCGTCGCACATCAGCTCCACGCTGACGCCGTCCGGATCGATGCCGGGCTTGTGCCGGATGCCGTTCGCGATGAACGCGATCGTCTCCGGATGGTTCACGTCCGCGATGTGCAGCGTCGCCAGCACCTGCTTCATAATGTCCACCAGGATGTTGTGCGAGTAGTTCTGCGAGGCGGGAAAGATCATCTCGAGACTGTTGCCGACGATTTCGCCCAGTATCTCCTTCGTGTCGATGTCATACCCCTCCTTGAACGTGCGGAAGATGCTCTCGATCAGCTCGGCAATCGCCTGGGGCGGTATGGTGATGAGCAGCTCCTCCGGTATGAACGACTTGAAGTTTTCGATAATGTGCGGCAGCAGATCGCTCGCGTGCTCGGGCGCAAAGTTGTGTATGATGTTGGACAGATAGTGGGCCAGATGGTTGACGACGCGCTTGATGTCGGACTGCAGGACGCGCGAACCGAGCTGCTCCACCAGGAAGTCGTCGATCAGGCTGGAGATTTCGTTGTACAGGAAGTTGTCGGGCGAGCTGGCCCGGGTGCTGGGCGGGGCCGAGTCCATCACCGCATTGTAGACGGATTCGTCGGCGACCGGGACCGGTTTGCCGCAGACCGCTGGCGGTGGTATCTGAACCTCCACGTCCGGGCTTTCGGCCGAGAGGGGCTTGCACTTCATGCTGAGCGTGCGGATCTCGCGCTGCAGGGTGTTGATCTGTTCCTTCTGGATTTTGGCGATTTCGCGCAGCTTGCTGAGATCTTCCGAGTAGGTCGGCGGTGGCTGCTTGCGACGCTCTAGGATCAGCTTCTGGTGGGCGAGTGCTTTCTCCAGGTTGTTGTACTCCTCTTGAAGGACGGTCAGGATGTGCAGCTTCTCGGTGCCTTCCTGGATGACCTTCTTTAGCTCCTCCTGCTTTTTGGCGTACAGTTTCTGCCGGGGATAGAGCGTCTTCAGACACTGAGCAGAAATTGAAATGCTGAAAACGGACTTACCTTCAGCTCCCGGGCACGCTCCTCGTAGCTCTTGCGCACGTCGTCCAGGTTGGCGCGCATCTCGAACGTGTACTGGCGCAGTATTGTCTCCTCCAGCTCGTCCAGATCGATCACGCGGCCAAACTTCTTCATCATCGTCTCGTTGATCTCCTCCTTGAGCGATACCAGCTGCTGCCGCATGAACTTGATGTCCGTCTTCATGCGCGCGAGATGCACCACGTTCACCCGGTGCTTGCGCTTGGTTTCGAGCGTTTCCGCCGCCAGCTGATCGACGCGCGCGTACAGCTTCAACAGCGCTTCCCGATTGAACAGCAAACTGTTCTCCACGTCCTGAAACTCCGTCTCGGTGCGGAAGTACTGCATCTGATCCATCTTCACTATGATCAGCGTGTCGATATCGTTGAGTCTTCGCTGCTTCTCGCGCCGCAACTCCAGCAGTTCGTTTTTCCTCTCGCTAAGGCGCGTTTCCGCATCCGCCAGCTTGGGCTTAAGGTTTTCCAGCTGCCGGTGCATCTCCTTCAGGGAGCGTTCCTCCCCGTAGTGGCGCCGCTGCAGCTCCAGCTTCTCGTTGCGCAGCTGGATGGCAAGGTTGTACAGCTCCGGGTTACAGCCGGCCGGACAGTGGCTAAGATCGAGAAACACCTTGCTCACTTCGCCCTCGTTCGCGTTCTCCAGCCCCTCAATGTCTTCCGACGAGTACTCGGACGACGAGTCCGACTCGTTGTCGTTGATTTTGCACGGCTTAAACTTCTTCTTGTAGATGCGCTTCATCACCTTGGTGTAGTCGTTGTCGAGGCAGCTCGAGTTGAAGCGCTGCAGGTTCGAGCGCTGCTCGCGCTGTATCTGCTCCATCTCCAGCTCGACCTGCTCGATCGCGACCCGCGCGTCCTGCACGGCCTGCAGTAGTCCGTTCCGCTCGATCGTTACCTGCTCCACGCTGTCCAGGACGGCCGTTTCGATCTTGCTAAAGTCCTTCAGTATCCACAGCTCCTGGTAGAGCGTGAGCTGAAAGTTTTCCAGCAGCTTCGCATCGGTGTCCACCTGCAGCCGCTCCTGGGCCAGCTGGTCCAGCTCACGGTCGAAGCGTTCGATGCGTGCCGACGCTTTGGCGATGATTTTGTCCTGCTTGAAGAGCTTTCCCATTAGGCGCAGCTCTCGCAACTCCCGCTCGTGCTTGCTTAGGGTGAGTGTAGCCTGCTGCTCCGGGGGCAACGTCAGCCCGAGCACTTCCTTCAGTATCATGTCGTGGCTATTTCGGTGCGCCTTCCTTTCCAGCTGCTCCAGAGCGGCCAGATTTTGACGATCCTCTTCGAACTTGTACTGATCGTCGGCGTACTCAACCTTCAAGTTTAGCGTAACGTCGTGGGGGAATTGTTTGCGCTTTTCCGCCGGCAGCTCCTCGTGGATTGCTGCCAACTTTGCCCGCTGCTTCGCTATGTACCGCATCAGCTCGACCTTCTTCTCGCGCAACGCAAACACCCGCCGGTTATAGTCTCGGCGCAACGTGAACATCTCCTGCCGTATGCGCAACAGCTCGTGGTACTTGCCGGTGGTCGTTTCCACCTGCTCCTCGGCCGGCTCGTAGTCGGGATCGCTCTTGAGATTGTAGTCACCGATCGAGCCGGCCGCCTCCTTGATCGCCAAATCGTCGGCGGGATCGTTCGCGTTCGGGTCCGGCTTGGAGGCTTTATGTTCTTCCCACTGAAAAGTGTGATAAGATTGTTGGTCGAGCTGTTTGGGTTAAATGCAGTCTACAACTCACCTCTTGCTGGCGTATCGTTTCTTGGTTCTTGCGATCGCGGTACTTCGCCAGCAGGCGCCTCATTTTGCTTTCGAGCTTAAAGTCGATCGTCGACTGCGACAGCCCTTCGAGGAACGATTCTTTGCGCTGCATTTGTGAGTCCTTTCGGCGATCCTTGCGCTTGGCGGAAGTTGTCTCGGGAGCTCTTGAACAGCAGCAAAGGGGAAATTATTATTATTTTGAAATATCTGACAAGATCTAAGGGTCTATTATGCATGGTGTATTACATCAGTGCCTCGATAAGTAACATCAGTATCCCAAAAATGCTAAATCCGGTCTCCAAAAACTTGGAAAATGTGCTCGGTGCATAGGCAAACAGTGAAAAACAACTTTTGTTTCATATAAAAAGACAAACCTATCCTCCGGAGTTTTACACAACTCAATGAAGCGGCTTAATATTTGCAATAAAAAGATTACATTTGATTAATGCCGTAAGAAACAATTGAATCCAGCAAAACTTACCGTCTACGTTCTGCCTCTTCTGCGACCAACTTCTCGACCTGCTCCACGGTTTGAAAGTAGTCATCGTCCAGCTTTTCGATACGGAAACTCTTCACCGACTGTCCACTTCTGCTTAAACAGACATGGATCCACATTAATTTTCGATTGTAAAGATCTTGTCTGGTCACAACCCATTACCTTACTGCCAACACCTCGATCGGGTAGCTTTCCAGCGGCTCCAGGAAGAACTGCTGCAGCTTGCCGGCCGCAATGCGCACCTTCTCCACATCGAACGCCATCCGGCGATGGACCAGCCCGAGCTCGGCCGCCAGCTGCTCCCGCAGATCGTCCATGATGCGCTCGTCCAGCACAAAGTCCGTCACCGGTATGCGGAACGCTTCCGGCAGGGCCCGGTTACGCTCCAGCAAAGCCTCGAAACGCTTCCGATGGCTGGCGACGGTGCGCAGCACCGCCTCCTTACGGTCGGAAACAATCTTCGCCAGCCGGTCCCGTTCCTGGCGCGCCTTCTGCTCCTCCAGCGACGGATAGTCACGCTCGTCGATGTCGAACACGCGCTTCACACCCTTTTCGAGCGGTTTCGGAGGGATGGCTTGGAACGGTTCACCCTCACCGAACCAGCGGTACGCGAACAGGTTACCGTCCGCCCCAACGCTGAAGATGTACGCATAGTCGTGGCTGAAGGCGAGTGCCGTCACTTTGCCCGTCCGATTATCGTGCATCGGCAACGTCCAGTAGTCGCTGAGGTCGCGAAAGTCACGCTTGGTTCGATTCACCCGTATCGCACCGTCGCCCGTACCAAAGATGGTGTAGTTTGTGCTGGGGGGAATGAAACGCTCCAAAATTAGAGATGCCTATTGAACAGGGGGGAATTATTGTGCGAAAGGAAGGCCTTACTCTCGCAGATAGCACGTCAGCTCGACATCCTCCAGCTCCGGTATGGGCGTGCAGGACAGTGGGTCCTCATCGTCGAACCCGTACTCGTACACGTACCCTGCATCGTACCCGCCCATCGACAGCCACAGCGTGTCCTCGTCGGTGTACCGGGCCCACAGCACTGGATTGGGCACCTTCGGGATGTAGAGCGGTTCAAGCTCTTCCTCCTCGTCCGAGTCGGCCAAAAACGCTTCCTCGTTGATCTCCGCCTTCGGGTTTTCGATGCGCATCCGCTCAAGCGTTTGCAGCTTACGGGCGCGCTTCTCCTGCTTGCGCTTCTCGATCTCGGCCACGCGCAGATTGCGCTTGATCTCCGACTTTACCGACTGGAAGGTGAGCTGCCGGATCTCGACGTGCCGCAGATGGTAGGAGATGGTCGTGTAGTCGACGGGCGCTTCGGGCAGCTCCATCTCGAGCAGCTGACCGTGCCGGCAGCCGACCAGTGCGGTGGCGGTTGTGTCCGGCTTCCAGCTAATGGTGCTGACGGCGGACGGGGTGTAGACCAGCCCGATGGGTTCCAGCGTCGCGTGAGGACTCGTTCGGACACAGCGATGCACGAAGATGGTTTGATCTTCCGAGCCGGACACGAGGATTGTTTCCCGGGCGTTTAAACCCAGCGCCGTGATGGCTTTCGAGTGTGGCTTGAGCAGTTGTATGAGATTGACTCGGTTTTCTGGATAGGAAAGGTGTCCCTGGTGCAGGTTAACGGCAACCGCTCGTAGAAACCCGTCCGCAAAGCCTAGCACAAGAATGGCTCCGGTCGGGTCGAGTGTTGGCGGCAGCCAGATCATCGACTGCCCGGCACACTGGAATCGATGGCTCAGCAGTAGCTCCCGCTTGGCGTAATCGTACACGCACAGCATACCGTCCACTCCGAGTGTGGCCACGTGGCTAGACACTGGGCTTGCCTGCACGGCCACAATTTCTCCCGCGTGACACTTGAACAGCTGCTGCGGTGGTTCCGTGTGATGCGCTGGGGTTAAATCGCACAACCAAATCCCACCGCTGCCATCCTGTGCGTACCACTGGAAGTCACCCTGCCGGCGCACCAAACACATCAGCTCCGCTCCGATGCGGAACTCCATTATTGGTTCGATCTCCACAAATCGATCGTCGTCCGGTGGATCGGCCAGCTCGACCGTCTCCCAGAACCAGATCCTTATCCGACCGTCCAGGCCCGCCGTCATCACTTCGCCCTCGCGCATCAAGATCTGCGTGATCGGCCCATCGTGGCAGGGTTTGCGGCCCTTGCGGCAAACTTCCAGCTTAATCAGCCCGGCCTCCCACACGAGCACATTGCCCCACTGGCAGCCGGACAGGACTTTCTCATCGGGCAGCGGCAAAATCCCCACAATGTCCGATATCTCCGTCTTGCCAAAGCGTCCCAGCTCGCCCTGAAGCTTCAATCCGGTGAAGGTGCTGGACATTTTCCAGAATTTGATATGACCAAGGCCTGCGTTGGAAAAAGGTATCGAACGTCCGTGATAGTGTGGAATGGATGACGGTTACCATAGCAACCAACTTACCGCACGTTGTAATGTGCCCCGGGACGCTCGGCGAGAACATCACGTTCAGCACATCGTTCGAGAACGACTTGCAGCGGAGAATGATTTCCGCCTCGCGCCAGTTCCACACCGTCAGCATGTAGTCGGGCTCGATGCCCTGCGAAATCAGCAGCTTACCATCCACGGTGTAGTCGATGCGCGAGTAGCCGCTCGTCGTACCGCCCGTCAGCAGATTAACGACCGTCATCTCAGGATACTGGTAGATGATGATGGGCGGGTCGACGCCATTCTCACCCACGGTCAGATGGCAATACTCTTCACTCGGGTTGGTCTGGATAGGAGCGAAACATTGGGGTAACATTGTTAGCAACTCAGGTAAACAAACACTCGCAGGACTGCGCCCTAGCTACCGTAATGCAACCGATACCGCCCCCGGTCGAGCTGCGGCGTGTCGTGACGGTGTGCGTCGTCACGTCGAAGAAGTGTATCAAATTGCCCGACGCAAACACCAGGACGCTTTCGGCGATTTTGCACAAATTAAAGAACCGCTTGCAGTCGTATCCGTACGAGTAGCTGGGGAAGGAATGGGGAGACAGTTTGAATGGAATGGATTGCGGGGAAGGATGTTACCGTTCCACCTTTCTGGCAAGGATGTTACTCACTCAAACTCCAGCAGCTCGTTCGGGATGGTACAGGACGAGTTACGGATCGGTTTCGATATGAGCGATTTCCCATCGTAGCGCCCGGTAGCCGGCCGTTCGTTTGAGCTCCGTTCCATCGCTTTTGAAGGTTTGGCTTCTACTGGTGCATGTGTTTGTGCGGGAATAGGCAACGTATCGATGCCAACTGTTTAAGCTGCACGCAGCCGGTAACCATGGCAATCTATAGCAACCGGAAAAAAAAACATGTTGGCAGACTGCTGCTCCTTGTGCAGCATTGTAAAAATTGAAGGTGGTTCACTACATTGATCACTCAACATGAACACAGTTTTTAGCGTATATCGTGACATCTCTCTAACATATTTGTCTGATTTGTGACTAGAGATTACACGTCTCTGGGGGATTTTTTTGTTATAATTTACAGACATATTATCATTCATTTGTTTTGCTTTAAATTAATATGAGTTTAAGGAAAATCATATTGACCAAAACAGTCTTTTTCTTTATTTACATGTAGTCTGAGAAGGACAGTACTCCTTATTGCTTATTTAAACTAAACTAGGACCTCAAATGTGACACTTTTGTTCCATAGGTTCATGTTAGAATAATTTCAATTGTTTGATTTCGAAACATGGTGTAGTGGGTTAATCGATGCTCAGACAGATTACCTATCAAATAGTGTCAAAGTTTTGGCTTCTAGCTTGAGAACTGGTCACGCTATTTGATCAATTTAGTGAGCTGTTGAACAATAAATGTTATAGAAAACATTTTATTGCAACATTTACTGCTAGGACAAAGCGTTAAACCAAAGCGACAAACCAAACTACGCCTAAAATCTTGCAATTTGCATAAAAAAATCGGGTACAACTTACGTTTTTTAGCTGAATAATCCTAAAAATCGAATAATTTTATGACATTTTGTGATAAATTTACAGTATTGAGTTATCTCGCTATAACAAATCAAGTACAGTGTAAAACGCAATAATATTTATGATTGAATCAGATCTAGATGAAGTATTTGGGTTGGAATGGGGTTGGGATAAGTTCTCGGAATGGTGTGGGCTCAGGATAACTTCCAGAACCGGTCTGGGTAGGAGATGAGCTCCAGAATCGGTCCATCAGCTCCAGATAGGTTTTCAAACAGTATCATGGGAATAAGTTCCAAAGCCAGAATGAGTATCAGTTCCTCGACGGGCATGAAGTTGGAATATATTCCAGGATCTTTATGGGTTCTGTAAGTTCCAAGAGTGGTGTGGGTACAGTATCTCAGTCATTGGGATGGTATGAGTTCAGGAAGATTTTCAGGATCTTAATGGATATAGCAAGGATTCAGAGCAGTTTTAGTAACAATATAAGTTAAGGATCCGTTTAAGGACCGATATAGGTTTAACTATCACTTTGGGTAATTGGTTAAAATCAGTATCTCTCTACATTCCAAGTTGTTTGCAAAGGTAACTAGGTATCCAGTACTAGCTTATTATCCTCAGAAGTTATTTTTCGCAGCCATGTAATCTAAATAAAATAGCTAAATAAACTAGCAATAAGAAGTCATATAAAAGCTTACTATTATTTTGACAAGTTATCTATTATAATGGCATTATATACATTTTTCAATCGTAACAACGTCATACTTTGTCATCTTATCAGCATTGCATTCATATCACACGTCTCATTGCTGAACTCTCAACTTGAACTGCATTCCCCTCCGATGCAATTCCTAGCTGCAAAAACTGATCATCGATACACCTGCCAATAGTCTCGTATTTCGCAACTGTATCAAACACTAATGCTTCACCCCTCCGCTTCCCTCACCGGTTCATTGACCGTCTGATCGATAAATTCCCCTCCACACGGAGCTGATGAAACACCACGCGCCAGTTTCACCAGATGCGTCCGCCTGATAAGCCCGCAGCGCTGTTCCAGCTGTTTCCCAGACCCGACCGGGTCCAAGGTATCGTCGCGGACTCCGGTCGAAAATCGCCCCTTCTATCATACAACAAAACATGGGGGGATCCTTGAGCCACGAGGTCGTCGCCTAGCCCCAACAGGGCGAGACACCTTTAGCGAGTACGGCTTTCCGTTATAAATTATCCTCCAGTCCCCGGGTCGCTATCAGTCGCAGCCCTTGCATGCCCACAGCCAACCGACACGAACCGGATTCGTGTTCAGCGGATGATTGGTTTCGGTGAGCGGGCACCAATTTTGGGGGGGTGCTATTTTTGGTGGACGCCTTCAAAACAAACATAACCCTAGGAACGGAGCAAAGGGTGCGATAATTAATCATCCAAGTCACAGAGGAGGTTGATTTTGCGACGAATGATCTACAGGGCAAAGTGCGCGGAGCTTCGACGGTGTAACATACTCTGCACAACCGCCTCCCTCCGCGGGGTGTATTGATGCATTTGTCTAAAGTAGGACAAATGCTCTCGGTGGTCCGGCTGGCCCTTGGACGGAGCGTGTAGTTGCGATAAGCGCCCGATCTGCGCACAACGGCTGTCCGGGGTCCGGGGATGATCGAGAACCGGTCCGAACCGGTTCGCGCTGATAACCCGAAGGGTTAATTTCTCCCTCACCGAGCAGAATCGGATTCGGTCTTGGTGTGGGGCCGCGCGTCAATAAGTGACAAGCTGTGTGATGGGTGTATTACATTCTGCCAAGAGGTGTACTTCAGATATTCCCACACACACACACACACACATACACACTGAGGCAAGGGCTTATTTACGGTCGAACTAGAAGGTACTAGAGTGGGTCGTATAGCTTCCAAAAACATGTGTTCGGCGTGTGCCGTCGTTGGACGCATGATCACGCAGGAAGTGATGTAATGTTCGCCACATATTACTAACAAAAAACTGCCAACACATGTGTTTGTGTGTGCTTTTCCAACTCGAAACTTCCCCCGTTCAAAGTCTACAGCCTTGACTAATGGGAGCCTACACAGTGCCTGCGTGATCAGGCGGCCAATGGCAATAAAAACCCTAAAAATACACACAAAATCCACCAACACCTCTGTTGCTGGAATCACGGCACACACGAATTCCCCCCCTGTAGGCGAGTAGCATTGTGGCTGCCGGGCTGGGTCTGGTATGTTTCCGTAATTGACGGAATATTGCGCGCGCCCGCACGCGATAAGAAGGTAGAAGCAGACGGGACGCGACAGCATGCTAATCGTCGGCGGAACTGGCTCGAACCGGTTCAATCCCTGGCCGGGCGTGCTGGACAATCCGGTACCATGGAGTGCGTTCGGCTTTATCGGTGCTGTACGAGCGCTTCCAGACGTGCAACGCGATAAGAAGCGCTTCACCAAAGTGGGGGTGAGATGACACAAAATGAAATAGCCCGGTGGTCCGATGACAGGACCCGATTGGGAATTTGTGAAGCATCTGAAAGTGTCTTGGAGTTAGAATTGATGTCAAATCTGGCTATTTCCAATGAACAATCAATTGCTTGCAACCAACAAATTACCATAACGTCACGACTACCATCAAGCCGCACCTAAAGAGGCCCACTTTTCACCGGAAAACGGGCAGTGGACGGTTGTTTGTACCGGATCTTATCAAAGTGCACTACCGTGCACGTCTTGGCGTTATCACAAGCACCGCAATGCCCGATGAATGTCAATATTAGTAATGCTGGGAATTAAATTGTGGACGTAACAAACTCTGCGAGAGGTTAGGTTTGGCGAGAGCACCACACGCCGGACGGATCGACGTAAGGCCGGCTGTCCCTTGCTGGGGTCCAAAGCGATGCGTAGTTGTCCGCCGCTCGATGGGAGCTCACTCGCTACCAACCTCGACTAGACGGAACGACCCTGAGCCTGTTTGATGGCGTTGCAGGGCATGTGATGTACCGGTGGCTCAACACGATCGAACTCCGAACCGGTTTGCACAGGATCGGTACGCCCGGGTGGTTTAGTCTATTGGTGCCGATCGTGTACGTGAATCCAGATTGAACTAGCTAGCGAGAAGCTCAATGGGAGTGAATCCCACCAACGGACTAATGACCCGGATTAATGAGAATTTATAGAATCGTGGGTTATCGCGAATGCAGCGCTGCGTTGAAGCCTTCCTTGAAGCTGAAGCTACTACGTAGTATGCCCAAGCACGCGGAGTGTCTAGACGATGCAATATCGATAGCTAGACCTACAGTACCGATCGTGTACATCTGATGAGATTTTATGCTCTGATTGGGGGGCTACTATTTGTTTGGAGTGGGGCCGATTTCATTCATTTCTATTTTGATAACGACTTCTTAGACGCTCTTTACGTTGGTTTTGGTGTAACGCTTCGCAGGTGGCATCTTTGATCGATTAGTGAGCTTTTTTATTTCATATTAGTAATTAAAAATGTTCGGAATCTTTCGGGGTCAGTCACTGGACACTGTTTATTACAAATGTAGGGCAAACTCAATTCACGCCATCGATTGCTATCAGTATGCATAGATAAGCAATAAGCTTTATGGCATTAGACGTCCGGTGTGTTTCTTATGAAGTGCTTAGCACACCGCAGAGTCCCTTGCATTGGTATCTGTGGAATTAGGGATTTGCTCTGAGTATCTTCCACTTGAGCCTTGAGCTTTTTGACAGTCTTGGCTTACAAGTGACCCTGAACATACTTGAGGTTACGGTAGATTATCTATCAGGTCTGTGGAAGCTGTTGAAAAGCACATGAAACTTCATAGGCTCTAATCTCGATCATGATGCGTTTTTTGAGTATTTCTACGTTTTTTCCTCAATTCTAAACCATAACCTCAAATTATCAAACAGAATGCTGTAAAAAGATTGAAAAGTTGCATACAGTTGGCTTCTATTTATAATGTAAAAACACATTGTTTTGTGAAGCGTTTTTTCTTATTTTACTTCTTCATGCTACATCTTTCTCTTATTGCGTCTTCTTATCTTCTTCTTCTTCTTTTTTCTTATTTCTTCTTCTTCTTCTTCTTCTTCTTCTTCTTCTTCTTCTTCTTCTTTTTCTTCTTCTGCTTCTTCCTCTTAACTTCTTCTTCTTCTTTTTTTCTTGTTTCTTCTTTTTTATTTTTGTTTTTTTTTATATTTCTTTTTTTTCATGTTCCATCTTTTTTTTTCTGTGTGCTCTTTTGTTCTTCTCTTTGTTTTGCTTCCTTTTCTTTCTCAACTGATTCATTTTATTGTTCTTCTTATTAGTATCATCATCATGTTATTCATTGTCTTCTTCTGCTTCTTCTTACTTTCCACTTGTCATTGTTCTTCTTTCTCTTCTTTGTATTTTTATTATGGTTATTCGTCTTCTTATTGCTCGCTCCCTTCTTCTCCTCCTCTTCTTCAGTTGTCTGTTATCAAGGCCTATTTTTTAAATAAAACTGAAAGACCATGCGTCTCCATCTCCACTCTAAGCGTCTCTTACCGTCCCTACCCATCAACTTCCGTTTGATAGTGTCGAACCCGTCCAATAGCAGATGAAGTTTACCTTAAAATATCCCTTAAAACCCCCACACGCCATCAGCCGGTAGCGAACCGATGCGTTCGAAGATGTCATCGGGACGGCTTTATCGACGCGCTCGAATTTGTCGAGGCACAGTTAGGCCACCCCGATGCCTTCCCATCATTTCCTTTCCTGTTTCTGATAACGGAACCCCCTACCGGAGCAGCACACCGTGAAAGGGCACTTTTCGTGTTCCAGACCTACTTCAACGTTTTCCCCCAGGGCGGCGGCATGACGTGCGCGTATTATGAGACTCGCGTTTGAAGGAACGGCCTTCGAGGCGAGGCGTATGCACACAGGCCATACAGCGACAGATAGGAATAACCTTCCCTCGTTTCACACAGAACCATTCCTCCAATTGTCCAAAATCACTATCACCCATTGGGCCCACCACACACACACACCCCCCGGGAGGTGATACTGACAGTGTGTATCTCGCTCTCTCTCTCTCTTTGAGGTTCTCTATTCGCTCACCCTGCCTATTTAGCCTGGTAGGGAGACTGATAAGAACGCTGTAAGTCGCTGACCGAGATGTCGCTTGGTGTGTTGGTGGTCGTACACACAAGTAGTAGCGTTAAAATGTGTTCCGGTTAGGTGGGGGGCCTTTAGTCAGCATCTCGAACTCGCATCGCTCGGACCGCGCGCCAGGTTCGTTCGCCAGCACAAAAGGTCGCGCGTGGTTGAGTGCTACAGTTGATAAAGCACCAGGCGAGGGATCGGATCCATGCCGGGAGCGCCTCGGAAGATTCGAATTGTGTGTGTTGCCGTCTTGTTTCTCCGCTACGCTTTTCTCCGCACAGTGTTGCTGTTCCGTCCAATATTATTAACTTCTGTGTGACCGAGAGAGATAGAGAGAGCGTTTAGAGTTAGACGAGCGACAAACGACGAAAATGCAGAAGAAATCGAATCTGTGAAAGAGAGTGCGAGAAAAGATTAGAACAAAGAGGCCATCTTGGTAGTGAGTGATCGGTAGTAGATCGCTGGATCATTGCTGCGTGTGTGTGTGCGTTTGTGTGTGCATTTTGTGCTAACTCTTGTTCCAACGTGTGCTTGTGTGTGTTTTATGGTGAATGCAAATAAGCCGCAACTTGCTAACAGCCCGGAATGAGTAGTAATTAACACGTTAAGATAACGCTTCCAGTGCTTTGACAGTGTTGTTGTGTCCTCTGGCTGACTCGACACCGGCTTTAACCCAAAGAAAGCACATCTAACCTTAAATGACATAAAAAATATAAAAGCAGAAAGCAACCAGCGTCGCGACAAAACACACGGCACAACAATGCTAATCAACAAAGAAACCATCCCGTACAGGATGGGCCTGCAGCCCTTCTACTACTACCAATCGTCACCGCCGGTGCAGAATGAGCGGCTCGGCGGCTACCACCCGATAACGCCCCCGTACCACCATCCGTACGACTTTATCCTGCCGATGCAATCGTCGCCACCGGGCTCGATGCCGGCCAGCGCAACGGTTGCGGCGGTAACGGCCGCCGCCGCCGCCGGTGTACCCGTGCCGACCGATCGTCTTCGGTCGCCGGCCTCATCAACCGGTTCGTCGCCTACGTCTGTCGGCTCATCGCCACTGTACTTCTACCTGAACGGGCGCAACACCGGCACGGAGGGAGCTGCCGTGTCGGGAAAGGATCAACTTGCAGCAGGGCCGCTTTCACCACCCCACACACCGCCGTTGCGCGATCGCTCGCCCAGTCCACTGTCGGGGCGGGGTGAAGTGCTCGGTACCGGCAGTACGGCAGCGCAGCGCAACTCCGTCATTATGAAGGTGCAGAATCAGCAGGTCGTCCCGATGCAGGGCGAAACCGACGCGAGCAGCTCGCAGTCCGAGCCGGACACGGTGGAGGAGTTTGTCTGCCGCTGGGAAAACTGTTACTGGTAAGGAAGGCGATGGTTTTGTCGATTAGAAGTGGGATATTTTGTGAATTTCGCTGTCTCATTGCTAATAGGGGTATTTCCTACTAGATGGCGCTGTTCTGCTCTCGTTTAAAACTAACCAGAATTTACGATATAGCCATAGAATTCATTTATTGCTTGTGAAGGAGTGAATTGTATTGCACTTTGAATGCAACACATACAACAGTATTCAATGAAACTTCTGAAAAAGCTTGATGTACTTAAGCCTAATTTGTTTTTTGGCAGCAGCAGACAGATGGCGCTGCAATGCAATGGTAGCAACAATTTAATTGAAGCATTCTAAGCTCTGCTACGATTTTAACAGTCTTAAATCAGCAGTAAGAGCATTGCAACCCAATGATCATCTAGAGTTTTTTTGTAATTTGAAGGCATTACATTCACTTTATTCACTCTTAAAACGGGACTGGTGACACCCTGTACCATGTACCGACTATTGTAAGTTGTTTTTTACTCCCAGAAAAGATCTCTCCAGGCAGTTTGTTATCTTTTTCCTCGCCACCGCGGATCATATGATTGTCGCGAGATATAAGACCCAAGATGAGACTGGAGAGGAAGCGAACGTTTGCACCTCCGGCTGTCCAACCACGTAAAGCAAACAGACAGCCCCAGCCTTCCCTCTTCCCTTTGGGGCCACGTTCTTACCCTGAGTCGCACGTTTTCTGTTGTACCGTGTGCAGATGTCGGCAAATCTGTCGTGTGAATCTAGCGAAAAGCTCCCGTTCATCGTTCATTGTTTATAGTGGTACGATTCTAGGGAGAGCACTAAAAATTTGGAATCAAGTTTACATATTTGGGTGGAGGAAATGGTTAATATCCTACAATTTATATAATTGTATTGTCAAAACTGAGGGCTTTTAAGCAGAAAATGCTTTGAAAATCATTTTGAAATTTTTAAATAATTCTTAGAATCTCAGATTCTGAACATGAATTCGGCGAAAAGGGCTTATCAACAAGCGCTCTTGAGTAGTCTAGCGCCTACTGATGAAATTTTTGTGTGTGTGAGTGTTTGTGCCTCGATTTTGATTGGGCCCCCATCTCGTGTGAGGCGTTTTCGCCTGCTCGGGCTCATCCAAAGGCGCGTTACTGATAAATGCGTTAGCACACTCTCACCCTCGCCAACCATTCCCTGTCAGCGGAGCAGCGAATTTACAGCTTCTCTAACTCGTGACGTATACCACCGGCGGTGGTGGCGGTGGCGGTAGTGCCTATTTTGAGCGCGTTTTGTTATGCCCCTTGGTCAAACACCAGGTTTGATAAGGCATGGTTTCGCA
This sequence comes from Anopheles arabiensis, assembly GCF_016920715.1. Taxonomy (NCBI): domain Eukaryota; kingdom Metazoa; phylum Arthropoda; class Insecta; order Diptera; family Culicidae; genus Anopheles; species Anopheles arabiensis. The sequence continues at coordinate 88,434,493 of NC_053517.1, read as the reverse complement.
ACATTGAAATAATTACACCATGGTGGTGGCAAGCGACCAGTGGACCACATCCAAAGCCTTGCTAAACCTGCAAAAAAAAACAGGCAAAAATCTCAAAATCTATTTCCGGTTGTGATGAGCCTACGATTCCGGCCGCACAAAACACCTTCGAACCTTCGTCGAAAAGCTTGATTAACCCGCACCACGACCAAGCCCTTTCCGCGACCATGCGGTAAGATAATGATCGCATCATCATCATCACCTTCGTCCAGGGGAGACCGGGGACCTCGGTCCGGTGCGGCCAAACAATTGCGGCCAGCCGGTGTGTTCGAGGTCGATATATCTTATCGGCACAATATCAGCCGGGCTGTGCGTGACGTTGACCCGTTCGCCCACTTTCAGCACTAACACCGCGCGCTAAGAAACTCCCACTAATCGTTCCCACTCTCTTTCCATCCCTTTCGTGCAGCGTGTTCTTCAAGCTGGAGGATCTGGCAAGTCACGTTACGCAGAAGCACGCCGTCATCGGGCTGGACGGTTTGTACTACTGCCGCTGGGAGCGCTGCCTGCGCCAGGACCGTGGCTTTAACGCGCGCTACAAGATGCTGGTGCACGTGCGCACACACACGAAGGAGAAGCCGCACCAGTGCGGCAAGTGTGGCAAGTGTTTTTCGCGCGCGGAAAATCTGAAAATTCACCTCCGCTCACACTCGGGCGAAAAGCCGTACGTCTGCCCGGTGGAGGTAAGTTGCACCAGCAGCTTGGATCTTGGATCTTGGGGGAGCAGTGTAAACTAATCTCTGCTTTTGCTCTGCCACTTGTAGGGATGCAACAAAGCGTACTCGAACTCTTCCGATCGGTTCAAGCACACCCGAACGCACTCGAACGACAAACCGTACGTGTGCAAGGTGCCGGGCTGCAACAAACGCTACACCGATCCGTCCTCGCTGCGCAAGCACGTCAAAACGTTCAAGCACGCGAACCTGGACGGCTGCTCGCCCCTGCGGCTGCCGGATGTGTGCTGCATGGAGTACGAAAGCTACTCCCAGGACAGTACGACCCGCTCGGATGCGACCGGTTCCTATCCGGACTACGATTCCGAGGACGACGGCGGTGCGCTGATCGATGTGGTGTGCTGCGACGAGGAGGCCCGGCTCTATCCCGAGTACGGGCCGCAACGTTTGGCGGGCTGCGAGCATCCCGGGTGCTGTCAGCAGTTTAAGCACGGTGCCAGCTACTGGGGCTTGATGGAACAGGCGGACGATTCCCGGCGCCAGCTGATGGATGGCGAGCAGCTCGAACCGTGGGACAACGGCAACGGTACGGCATCGCGCGAAGACGACGAACGGTGCAGGGAAGGTGTCGTCGTCGTCGGCGGTGCTGCCGGGGCGGGTGAGCGTCCGGAGGTACCGAGGCTGCTCAAGATGGACGTGGAAGATGGTCCGCTCGATCTCAGTGTACATCACCGATGAAAGTATGCAATTGAGGAGATGTTGTTTGGTTTTTCTTTCGTTGTTTTAAAAGAGTTGCGCTTAGTAAGTGTAACTTATCCCCACAACCTTATTTTCCCGAGCTCCCATTTCCCTATCCTGTCCCACACCACCTTCCTTTTGTTTCTGCATTGAAACAAACATTTTTAACTGTGTTCTGCAACGCAACTGATGGATTTTGTAGTCTGTAAGGAAACAAGTTTTTTTTATATTATTATTATTACTTTTATATTTTACACACAACATGCAAATAAGCAAACAAGCAAGCAAACAAAACATATCTATAACAAAACGTTTATCTTTATTGTGTAATGCCGCAAGCGAGCAAAACTAACAAAAACTACATGTTTAGCTATAACGATACGATCGAACACTAGTGCAATGTGCTGCGAATGTTTTAAACTTCATATGGCGGGCGGGCAGCTCCCCACAACAACAACACACACACAACACAAATAAAATGGTGCAAGTGTAGGTTTAGTAGGCTAGAACAATAATGCTAGAAGGATTTGTGATTTTGATGGCAAGAGGAAGAAGCGAGAAAGAGGAAATGAAAAAGAAGAAATGAGAAGCAGAAAAAGATGATCAAGAAAGAAGGAGAAAGCTGAACAATAGAAGTAAAGGGGAAAGAAGTAAAAAGGAAAAGAAAAAGGAAATAGAAGAAGTACGAAGAAGACAGAAAAAGGAGATATAGGAAGAAGAAAGATGACGTAATAGGAAGAAGGAAGCAGAAGAAGAAGCAGTACAAGAAGACGGAATAAGAAGAAGAATGAGAAGGAAGTAGAAGAAGATGAAATAAGAAGATGAAATAAGAAGAAGAAACAAAGAGTAGGAGAATGGGAAGAAAGAAGAAGCAAGAAGAAGCAAGAAGAAGCAAGAAGAAGCAAGAAGAAGTAAGAAGAAGCAAGAAGAATTAAGAAGAAGCAAGAAGAAGCAAGAAGAAGCAAGAAGAAGCAAGAAGAAGCAAGAAGAAGCAAGAAGAAGCAAGAAGAAGCAAGAAGAAGAAAGAAGAAGAAAGAAGAAGAAAGAAGAAGCAAGAAGAAGAAAGAAGAAGAAAGAAGAAGAATGAAGAAGAATGAAGAAGAAACAAGAAGAAGAAAGAAGAAGAAAGATGAAGAAAGATGAAGAAAGAAGAAGAAAGAAGAAGAAAGTAGAAGAAAGTAGAAGAAAGAAGAAGAAAGAATGAGAAAGAATAAGAAGAAGAAACAAGAAGAGAGAAAGAAAGGAGTACATAACATTTCTTTCTCCTTTTATTTTATTTTTTTTATTAAATGAGACAGAAAACACGAATGTCGAAAAGGACAAAGCTTGAGAGCAAGAATAGAACAGCACGAGAATAGGTGTTACTAATAGAGGAGAACATTAAAACAGAAAGCAAAAAGTAAAGAAAGAGAGCGTGTTTGTGTGCGAGAGAGTGAGAGTACAATTATAGAAAAACAAACAAACGGAACAACACTCTGTGGTGTGTATTGAAACTCAACTTCTTTTAACTAATGCAGTGCAACACGAAAACAAATACTTACTTGTTACAATCTTTAACCCATTTATGTGGTGTGGTTGAATAAAGCAAACCAAAAGCAACAAGCGCGTTTTTCGGGAAGTGAAGGGACTAGGGTAAAGTAGCAAATTGGAATCAGAAACATCCTTTAGTTTTGGCATTTATTATTTCTTTTGTAGAAAAATATTATGTCCACTCAGCTTTATTTCTGTGGCTTCGACCCAATGGGGAAGGAAGGTAAACTGGGAGCTCCACCACCACCACCACCACCTCCGCCCAAGCCACCTCCTCCTCCACCCAGTGCACCAATCACCGTTCCAAGCATCCCTGGATTGAACGGCGTAATGATGGCCTGAAATGCGCCCAGTATCAGCGAGGCCTGGGGTGACCCGCCCGATTGCTGTCCGCCGGCCCCGAGTTCCGGTAGACCACCGCCTCCACCGAGCAGTTCACCCAGGCCGGGCAGTGGTTTCGCTGTGGTTGGCTTTTCACTGGCAGTGGTCGTCGGAAGTGGTGGTCGTAAATCCAGCGGTCCTGCACGTGCATCGAGATCGCCAGCAACATCGGGCGGTGTTGTTGATTGTTGTGTATCATCCGGCAAATCCCCGTAAGATGGGTAACAGAGCAACAGCACAAATAGTGGCACAAACAGGTGTAGCTTCTGTTGTGTCATGTTCTTAAGTTCTGTTACAAGCTCCGTTGGACGCAAGACTTCTTCAGTACGATCGCTACGAAAGACTGCTTAAATGCAACTCCGAACTGGAAAACGTTTCCGGACAAATGGTTTCCGGCCTCTTCTGGGGGTGAAGAAGCACTTGAGTCGTTGCAATAATTACACACCGGTTCGCGGTGATAAGAGAGCCGGTACGTGCGTTGGTATTATTCAATTAACATGCGTTATGCTGGCCGAGAACGGTCCCCACCCCAAGGGTTCGAAAAGTTATGAGCAACACACGATATGGACTATCAACTCGGGCCGGGGGTCAGGTTGGCAACCCACTGTTCGTTGCAGTTTGGGGGGGTTTTTTCGCACAGAAAGCGGAAATCGTTAACCTGAACGATGTGGTGGTGCGTTATTCAATGCAAATCGGGCAGAACAATGTTATTGGAATGTTTGGGGCGAATTTATTAAGTCGTTAGTCGTGCCGCGTACAAGCTTGTTGCGTTATTTATGGTGCATTCCGTTTTGAGCGGTGCTGTGAGTTTAGGAAATAAAGGAATAATAAAAAAAGAAAAGTAATGCAATTTACTTCCACTAGTTTGCCTAAAGTTATGCAATTTGCACGACACTTACATCAGAGGTGAGCAACCAGTTGCAATTTAAGTTGAAACTGATTAGGTTTTGGGCTTTTTGGGTAAGTTTACAATATATAAAAGGTTTTGGTTCTTGGTTTTAGATAATGCAGTCTTTGATATTTCCCTTTTCAATGTTATTTTTCAAACGCTCCTACATGCTAACATATTGAACAATTATTCTCATTTTAAAGATAAATGATATTTTAATACCTACCAAGTGCTTCCAAACCAAACCAATTTCGGTAAACCGATCAATATTTCCCCCGGTTTGAGTGCACTAACCACGCAACCTCGCTCTTTTCCATATCGATTGACCAATTCGTCTTACTCAAACCCCTCCGCAGCATTAAATATTGCATTCTGATGAAGTCCCGGTTGATGAAATAAAAATCAAACCCATCCTTCCCCTTGCATATACATCGCCCTAGGTGCCATTGAGCGGTTGAATTAAACTTCAACAGGTTTTTAATTGACGCTAGAACCATATGCGTATGCGGGCCTCGTGAACCAAGGGTTACGAGCTACAGTAAGTCTACTGCGGCACAGTTGCCATCGGCAGAGTGAAAAAAAAGTCAACAAACGCAAACATTTGCGACCGAAATTTCAAACTTGAAGCACTGCTTGGTTCACATGATGCGATCGAAAAAGCAGGACGGAGATAGCAGCATTGCCGTGAGGACCATCGGTTTGATTTAACATTTTTGCTGCAATTTTTGTTCCAATATTTGCGTTTCCCCAGTCAATGGTGTCCTGGCCAGGCGCTTGTGTGCTGTCATGTGTTGACATTGCTTTCATGCCGTCCAATTCGGTTTATTTAACGGTACGAAACATTGTATTCAGAGAGTGGTGAAAAAATAAAACCAAGTCAACGAGATGGATGAGAGCATATATTGGCATACCGGGCAACTGCAACAAACCGGGGTTGTCTGGCTAAATAATAAAAACAAAACGCCATAAAGTCCCGAGGGCTAATTTCCACCGGTCGGTGCAAAGGCCGGACAGGAGTAATAATAAAGCATTTCCACTTTTACCCAGACCAAGCGCATCGTCCGATCAGTCCAAAAAGGGGGGGTGGGGGAAGAAGAGAACCGAAAGCCTTTCATTTACAGTCGGCCAGACAGCTACTCTCCTCTCGCCCCATTGCCCGAATGCATCACAACCATCACCGCCGTTCGGCGATTAACTCTGGCGCTGGAATGCAAAACGGTGCCAGATGCAAATCCGTCTGGCCTTTTACAGGGCTGAGAAAGAAACACAGAGAGTGAGGAGGAGAGTTTTCATTATCGTCGACTTTCCACGAACTCCACCGGCGAGCTCACGTGCAGACGGCGTCTTACGTCGTTTCCGGTTCCAGCGCCCAACGTCAGACACATGCTACACGCTCCGCAACGAACGAACCAGACGGGCATGGACGGGAGTGCAAGGTGAACGAAGTAAACGAATTTTAAATTTGTGGATAGCCGAACGGAAGCACTCGACACTGGCACTGGCACGGACACTCTGCTCGATGCACTGTTTGGTGTGCTTGCTACCGATGCTACCGGGACGAAACTTTGCACAAAATTGCAAACTAAGTCGGAAAAAATGATAGTTAGTCGAAGTAAAATTTGTGATAGTGTGTGTTTGCAGTTTTTCGCTTTGTTTTTGGAAAACTCAAATCGAAAACGGGACTCAAATCCTGCGAACAGATCGGGACGGGATGGTAAACTTTCTTCTGGATACATTGCGTTATAATGAGAACAAGGAAGGTTATCGAAAAGTGTCTCATTTTTGCCGTGAAATTGTATGGCTTGTTTGCTTATTTGTTATCCATATTTCAGATTGCTCAAGGTGAGATGATACAATTCAACAAATTTGATGCTTCATCGGTACAGTAGCGCTACAGTGAGAGATAATGGGTTCGAGTGTGAGAGGTGAGCAAATTTTCTCATATTTTTCACTATGGGCAAAACACATGTCTTGTAGGACTGTTTCATAAAGGTGGTTAACATCTAGTAAATACAGATTTTTTTTTTAATATGTAAATTTTATTGCTCCAATTGTGACGCAAGTATAAATAACGTCGTTTCTTCTAAAAATGTTAAAATCATTATTGTTTATAAAATATTTAATTATTTTGATTAATATTAATATAATCGTCTGTTTCACAAAAAATTCGAATATTTTTTAATCATTTTCAAAGATTAGCCAAGTTAATACAAAATGTTTGCTACTTTAACAGTATAGTAAACTGTTAAAAACAGAATTTTATACAGTAATTATCCGTAGTACGTTTGATACAATGTACTTGAATTGATTATTTTTAATTTTAATAATATGTAAAAAGCTTGTTTCATAGAATTGTTGCGGTACATACCTATTTTTCAATGAAAATATTTAATTTTTCATTCCATATTTTCTTACCCTTGAACCGAAACATGAACTTTTTTTCCCTAGGAAATCGCCAGACGCGAAAACTCAAGATACGCCATTGTGCTCGGTTCCGTACGATAGCGTACATGAGATAATTGTTGTAGTTTGGTAAATTTAAACATTACTTTCAACAACTTTTTAGGTGCAAAATTTTGTTTTTTTATCATTTTCAACAAAAAATTAATAAAACTGCATTTTTTATGCTTATGTCCCTAAAAATAACTAATACAAAATATAGTGGCATTATTACCTTTATGTTTCTCACTATACTAACATTTAGCTCAACATTCTGTTATATTTCTCACTTTTACATATAATCTTCTTCTCTCTGTCTCTCTTATGCTCATCTGAACCTCTCAGATCTGTCTGTTTTACTGTTTACCACGTGAACAAGCACCAGTGCCGTCAACGCCGGAAGACCGTGGACACTGCACTGGCAGCAGACATTGGCGTTTGCTCTGCACGCGCAAATCCTCACCATCTTTGGCAGCACCACCTGCCCCAGTCCAACGCGCAGACACCGTGTTACGCGTGGCGATGAGAAAACAGGAAATGAACACACAAAAGAGGAGCAGGGCACAGGGTGGGAAGGAAAAAGCAAAACTTTCCCAGACTGTCTGCAGTTCGGCCCGCACAAATGGGTGTGCGAAATTGATGACGTCTGCTGCTGGTGGTGCTACTGGCTGGCTGGTGTTGCTGGTGTGCCTGTATGAGTGTATGCACGAACCAAGCCTGATCCCGACGCTAAAGGATGACCAGTCGAGCCGGACAGGATAATGGGGTTTGGTGTGCTTGGTTGCCGTGCCAAGAGCGGTTTTCACAGTAATGGTCATGGAGTTTTGCAGATAGGAGTATGTTTGATTAGTATTAGCTTAATAGCTCAATTAGTACAACATATGCTTGAATTATATAAGTTTTCAACAAATAAAAAACAAATTGAAAATAGCTGAAAAACTATGTCGGTATAATTTTCCATAAAAGCATATGTTATGGTACGTTACTGTGATCGGTACCGGTGGCGGTTGGCCAGCATAAAGTAATAACAAAAGTATATCTCGTAGCTAAAGACTCTCACAAAGTTCGTGTACCGACAACCCGTGCAGCAGTCAAAACCAACGCATTTTACACATCCACCCATCGAAGAATATCCACCCGAGAGACGACTTATCGTACGATAAAGTTAGCGGTGCAGTTTTGTCCGATGAAAATGACGCTCGCGATGGAGCAAGCATCAGCCAGCTGGGGCCAGCTACCCATGTCTCCCATGCCGGACCCATCGCTGTACATACTGTGATGATAGCAACGTTGGCACTGCATGTCCCAGCTGCACCCGCACGGGATGCACCGAGGACGATGTCACAACCACAAAACGGGAGCCACGTCGAATGTGAGTCGGTGTGTTGTGTTCGTCGTGCGGGTGCGTTCACTTTTCGTCTTCGCTCCAGCCAACCACTCAATCCACCAAACCACCGACGGGAGAGTTCAAAAACCATCGTCCCCAGGGCGCGAGGTACTGTGACTGATTGAGAGTGGTTGCGAGAGAGGGGTAGGTAAAAGTTTTAAATGAAAGTTGCCACTCACGTGGTATAAACGCTGTGTCAAACGTGAGGGCCATGGTTATTGGAGCTTTTTTGTACCAAAAAACAACGAAAGAGGTGAGGAAAGTTATGTGTCCCGGGCAATGCATTTAACTATGGTGGTGGTGGTGGTGTATGTGTGTACTTGCAGGCAGCGATCAACACAAATTGGGGATGAAAAATGATGGTATAAGTTTTTTTTTTTGTGTGTGGAACGCGCCCGGCACACTATCAATCTTGGGCTGCATTTGTTTTCGTGAGAGAAATGTGGTAGGAGAAGCGCTACGTTAAGCTATTACTCAAAGCCGAATCAACTTACGATTGTTAGTGATCAAGTATGACAGATTCGTTTGAGATTGGTGGCTTTGTTTTGAAAAATATGTTTTGTTAGAAATTTGGAAATAAAGTGTTTAAAAAATGAGATTACCCCGACTTTACAATCAATTAAAACAGCAAAAGCATTCCCAATTGACATTTTCGAGCACGAATAATCGGGAAATCGAGCAAATTCCCTTAAACTGGAACCTTAAACTTCCCTGAAACTGCACCAGTTTAAGGGAATTTAGAAAAAGTCCTTTAAAATCAACTGTGAAGCGGCTTTTACGTTACTTTCTTCTAGATTCCCTCGGAAATGATGTTTCCTATCGTCATAGTCGGCCATGTTCTTATTTTATACATAAATAATATCCATTTTTATAAAATAACGTCACACAAAATTAGCTTTTGTTTTTCATCAAAAAATCATAGCTATGAATGAAAAATGAGCTCGACGGCATGGTCCATCGATAGAGGAACGGCTAATTTAAGAACACACAAAATCTTGGCGCTTTCAACACACTTGATCACACACAAATCCACAATTTCAAGCGTATCGAGTACTAATCGAGCAGATATGGGAAAACAATTTCGAGCAAATGTCACTTGGGTTGTTTGGTATACAGATTGCATAGGGGCAGGGAAGGTTGAATGAAAACGCCCAAAGCTCTGCAATACGAGCCACGTATCATTCCTTGTCCTTTGCTGCACGCCTAAAAGTATGCAATAGTTTTGTGCGACGATTTTTTACTCCATATGCCTCTTTTAATGGTCCATAGTTACTAAAAGCATTTAAAGAATCGTATTGCATACCTTCTGGCGCTTAGCAAGGCCCACCTCAGTAAGGCACTCCGCATGATTGTATTTTTATATTAATAGTCAAAATTGCTTCATTGTTGATTAACGTGCATAATTTATCATCTACTTCTGTTACAGTAAATCTTAGCTCCGCTATTAAGTTGCTTAATGTAATAGAAATAATTAAATCACAACGCCGATGACCACGAGCACTGCCTGATTTTCCTTATTCCCTCCAAGGAGCAATCTACCTCGACTGTTTGCATTTTACATCATCCTCCTTTCCCCACCATGGGGGTCATGTGACGACACGTGACGTCACGGCTCTACCAAGCTAAAAGCGTAATGCTAAACCTCTCTGCTCTACCGTAAGTGACGCGTCAAATGCATTCGATCCCCGCCCGGGGGACTTTGGCACACTCGTAATAATGCATGCAAAGGGTGCGCACAGACAGACGGACAGACCAAGGGCGAAACGAGGACGGTGGTGTTTCGGGAAGCATTCGCACCCTCTTTGCAGGACGCGTCCAACGTCTGCACACATTTCGTCAAGGTTATTCATTAGCAAGCATCCATCAGTCAGGCAAACGTGTCTCCTTCTGCCCCAGCACTGGTGTTTGTGGCACAACACAAACACAACACACACACACACGCACGTACACACAGAGAACCACAAGTGGCTGTATGTGTGTGTGTGTCTCGGGGACGTGCTGACGAGGATCATAATAAAATGCAAATGAGTGAAAATGGAAATTTTGATTGCTCTTGTTTTGTCTCACTCTGCGGGCGTCTGCGGGTGGGGTTCGTGAAGGGACAAGCAGCTGGTACGAGCGAATTTTTATCACCATCCGCCAAGGAGCGTAAAGCAACCCCTTCGAAACGTGTCTGGTTCGGGGAGGAAAGATGGAAAGCGTCACACGGCAAAGCTCTCACCTTCCGTCGGAAAGTATGCTGGAATGTATGCCGCAGACAGGTGGAGCTCGCCAACTAAGTAAGGAGATTGTTCACGGAACGTATGACGGTGGTAAGCTTTGGAGGGGTTTTCGGGTGGGAATGCCACGGACACGTTGTCGTGCTGCGTAAATTATGCGTTAAAGCTTGTTAAGAGAAGAGGCAAATTAGAATCCTTGCGCAATGTTTGCTGTTTGCCATGTTAAACAATTCAGCAGAATTGAGATTGAATGGCTAATATTGTGGAAGGTAGAAGGCAGAGCGTTCCGGGCAGATGGGAAGAATCGGATCTATTGAGTCCAACATTTGAGATGCAATGAGAGTAATTTACTGAAGCAAAATCAATAAAATTTCAACCTCAAGCAACACAATTCGTACGTAAAATTTATCGACGTTCTACATCGATTGACAGTCCGGATAAGACGACGTCGGTGTCATTCGAACGAAAGCATTCTATACCACCTCTCCACCTCTAAGGCAGAGAGGACCGTTGTCGCCGATGCGGCCGTTGCATTCGCAGGGAAAACATGCACTTACTAGAAGGCAAATGCTGACATTGCTGTTGGTGATGGTGTCCAATGCAGCGCTCGATATGTACTTGAACCAGCAAAGCGAACCGAAGCCAGCAAAGCGAGTGAATGTAATCCAGCAGCGACCTGAATCCACGGAGAGCTGGATAAACGCAGCGGGAAGGTGGCCTGGCCATCGGCCCTTCATCACGATGGCCCTGCTTGTGGCGAAGTGCAACGCTTCGATGATGGTCGGTGAATGAACGGGACCGAACGCTGCCAAGGACACTGCTGCACATTGCACTCTCTGCCCCCGACTGCCCGGTTGTCTGTCTACTCCCCTTCCTCAAAAACTGCATCTCTCCCGTGATCGACGGAAATTGGAATGTAAAGTACTATTTACTGCCCCCGTCCCGTGCTTTCGCCCGACTGGGACGAGTTGGGTGACTGAATTTAATCTGATTTCAGTCGACAGCTGCATTTGGCGTCGATGGCGTTGCCCTCACACTCCCTCACAGCTTACAGTGTGGTGGAGTGTGTCCTGCGTCAGTGCAAAGGATACGCGAACGGTGCTATCGATTTTCCCACCACCCATTGTATGGTGCACTACTCGTCTGTCCGTTCGTCCGTTCAGCAGCCAGACGGTTGCAGCCGTTATGTGCTGGTAAATGCAATTCTAATCCTTGCCGCTCGGCTACATCCACCCCGGCTGTTGTTTACCCCTATGGCGAGCGGTTTGTGTAGTCATGCTGATGATGCAGGCCAGTTACAAAACCTTACAATGTAATGCTGCTTTCGTTTACAGTAGTGTGCGATACGGTTATGTAGCTATCGATAGAAAATGTACGAAAAAGACTAATTTTTTAAAGCAAATTGCATATTGATAGGCGTTTATGTATGAAATCTTGTATGCTTAATCTTTTTTTTTATGAGGAAAAATAAAGATAAGCAAGATCTAATTTATCAATTTTATAATTTATATGGTTTGATATAAGAAAATATTTGTTTAACAAATTGTAAAATGGTGAAGGAAGGAATCATATAAAAAATGAAAACTCTTTTAGATTTGAAACGATTGATTTGAAAGACGCCTAAAGTTATGCAATTGAAAATTCAATTTGCATTTCAAGGTGATTATTTCAAAGTCTGGTTTGTGACCATTTGCAGCAAAATAAAACTGAATTTTTGGCTTTTGAATGCGCACAATGTTGTTTTGTTTCATTTTCATTGAAATCGATACCATAAAATTATCACACTTTCAATTTCCATTATCAATTTTTCAATTAACGATGTAAAGTATTCAAATTCTCACCCTTTTTTGTTACCATAAAGTCCCACGCTAATGCAACACAGTGCATGGCAAAACTGTATCTGCACATCGCCTGGTACTGGCCAACCACGCTCAAACGACCTTTTAAAACAGTCCGATCGTAAATGGCTAAAGGTAAAGAATAAATAAATAAATAAAATACCACCGACGATGATGCCAATCGATTGCGTCAGCACCAATGAGAGAAGCATCAGCACCTCACCGCCCTGTTACCCCATCCCCCATTCGATGCAACGTTCGACCCGCTCGCCCGCACGAAGATCGATGCAAATTTAATGAAAAACTATTTCATTAGCCCATCACTTATTAACGGGACACCGTAATTAAATCAGTCCAGTCAATCGAAAAGCGGATAACCTCGGGACGGGAATCACCCTCTCTCTCGCTTTTCTCTCGCACTATTGCTTTCCACCTGGGTTGAATGTGGCCAACCTGCTACCCTTCCCTTTCTCCCTTAAAAGGTGTGACATTTTCGCAAAGACATACGCCCGCAGGATACGTTGTCCTGGCGAAGGGCAAACTTTGTCGCCGTGACGGAGCGCCCAGATCAAGGACAGGGACTGAGCAAATATCGCCTTTTGCTGCACCGAGCGCCAATCTGGCCATCATTGGACGCTGTGTGTGTGTGTGTGCTCGAAGGGTAGCAGGATAAAGTTTTCGATTGATTGGCTCCCAGACATCAGACGAAATACAATTAACTGTTTTGATGAGCTTCGGCAATGAGTCGAATGGTTCGGCAAACTGTCGTCGTCGATGGCAGCGCTTCGGACCGGTCGGTAACGGCTGTGGATGCGTTTGATGTGAGGTTGGGTGTGTGTTTGTGTGTGTTTTTTTTGCTCTGTTTAATGGAAATGCAATCGGTAAAACGGTAGTAGTTTTGAAAAGTTTACATTTACGATGGGGTAAATGGACTGTTGTGAGATGTTGTTTTGGCGGAATGATTGTGTTACAAATGGTGCTTTTGGTTTGCACCGGACACCTTCATCAAAGATTCATTTAATATATACTTAAATGGTTTAATGTAAAGTAAGGTTATTATTAGCAAATATTAAAAAAATATTTTTATAACAATATGACAAACACAATAAACTAAATTTGAACCAAAATCGTGTTTGATTTTCGGGAAGTATAAATTAGTACCAACTTTCTTGTTCCCAATTTATGCTTCACCAACTGCGCAACAAACAAACCAATAAAATACCGCCCGTCGCACGCCATTCCCGTCCCGTGGTGCGAAAACCGTTTTCGATAATTAAATCCGTAATTTTAACCGGTCGCTTCTCCGCTCGGTTCCCCATTTTCAGCTTGGAGCGTTTGTTAACGTTTCGGCACGTCAGTAAATATCAACTTTACGGTCGATTCTCACACTTGGGGCAGTGCCAGCCAGCCCGTGGCCGGTGCGTTTTATGACGCCGACACTGGTAGATTAAAATATGTTCACACCGAAACGGTTTGCTGTAGTGGTGGTTGGTGTTTGCTGCTCGAAACATACACATTATGTGTAGGGAGTGTGTGGCTGCTGAGCAGCAATATGCAACGAATTCGGATTCGTTTGCATGTACAAAAAAAGGGAAGACGTTTTATGTTGGTTTTCGGTACGTTACAACGCTACAATCAGTTGTAATCAGCATCGTTCGATTGGTGCGGAGTTGGGGGGGGGGGGAGGGGGCTTTTTATTGCCAGCGAACATTCGGTAAAAGTAATAAAATTAATCTACTTTCGGTTCGGATCGCATTATTGACTTGTTTAAGGATATTTGGTTTTACTAACTTACAAGAGTAGTTGATTGAAAGAGAGCTCGGTGCTTCATGGGATTACGAAAAGTAAAGAATGAAGGTTATGAATCAACAATCCAATTATAGTCAAATAAGCAAGCGAATTGATTGTTTTCACTAAAAAAAAGTGCTGTGCATCTTATTTAGCGCCTTAATGTATGCAAAATAGCTCTTTTTCTTTAAATTAAGCTCAAACGTTATTTAAAATTTCAATTATTGAATCGATTTTTTGTTTTATTTGTAGATATTAGTCGAGTTTCATAATTTAAGCATTTCTAAGTATTTTAGACAAATATTTATACCATTTTGTTACGCAATTTTCGGACTGGTAGATTAGAAAGCAGCATTTGCTATACGTTTTGCATACCTTTAGGCGCTTTCAAATTACCGATAACGGTAGTTCTTTAGAAATTGAATCTAAAAATAGTTTTAATAGCTTTCTACTTCACGTTAATTCCCAAATCTTGCTTCTAAGGACGGGAAACTAACTCGTTATTAGTTACTACAACACCCAGCTACCATCATTGTACTCGCTCAAAACCCCATCGCAGCCATTAGCGAGTTAAACAGGCGAGCTCTCTCGTCCGTCCGGCTGCTGTTTTGCTCTTTTTCTCCCATTTCGTGGAAGGAAGCGGAGAAGGCAGGGAAGAACAAATTCCATTTTCCTCCACTTGGCGTCCACTTGGCTGTCATTTCCGTCTGCCAAGCGTCCCCCCGGCACACGGCCCACCATACGCACCCCGGGCTTTTCTCCCACATTTTCCGTTGAATGTCATCTTTCCGTTTACCTGTGATTTGAACGTTTCCACTTCACTTTCAAGGTCGTCCTAACCATTTTTCATAACGCTCGCCGGATGTCTATACCGATCCAACCCATGGTCGTGCGCTCCATTCCACGATTTCGCATTGCCGTGGGTTTTTGTCGGTCCCTGAAGGGCCGTCTCCGGAACGTCCACTTACCGGGTCTGTCTGTAGAGGTTTTTTTTTCTTTCAAAGCTCAACTCACCATTCCTATCCTCTCCCACCGTTTGAATGAAAATTTTCACAAACCTGTCACGTTCACGTCTATAGGTTTATTTTTTGAAGGTAAAAGTTTTACCCCTTCATACATCTCCACACCCACGACACCGGTCCGAGTCTCAATCCTTTCTATGGTTCCAATTTTCGGAGATGGAATCATGTCGAGAGAGGAAAAAAGAAGAAGCACGAAACGAGCTCGATTAGGACTTGCAATTATCACGCCTTTTGCGTTATAAGTTGATGGCCGCAAGGCAAAAAGTTGATGGTAGTTGCCCCAAAATTGCTTCAAAAGTGTTTGAGGTCTGTGGTGGGCTGTGTAGGAGGGTTCAAAGTGCATTTCTGGGTGGGAAATGTCGTCAAATTTTTAACGAACGAAAGAGAGACGCAATCAAATAAATGTACGATTTTTGTTTTCAGCCAGCCGTACCTGATTCGATTACCAACGAACTAGCCCCTCGGGAATGGTTTGAACTTGAAATGCTCTTTCCTTTTTCCCCTTGCCCGTGAAGGACAAACACGAAACGATGACGCTTTAACATCGATATGGTAAGCTCCAGATAACTGACTAATGAGCGCACCAAACGAACGAAGCGACGGTTTCGGAACGGGCACCGGACCGGGTATTAAGGATGCCATGCTAACGTTCGCGTACGTCGCGTCCAAACCCGTGGCAGTGCAGTGCTTATGTACGGAAAGCGAAAAGGAAAATGGCCCCGGGTCGGTGGAGGTGGTATTTCCCGTGTGAGCCATTGCGTACGACGAGCAACCCCGTGACCTTGAGACATTTTACGAACGGGCTCCGAACGGGCTCCGAGGGAACGGGGAACAACGAACGACGTATTTGTACATAAAAGCACCGACACACACACACACACAAGGTGCTCGTTTCGTCATTTCGACCGGCTGGATGCTTGTTGGTCTTATGTGCATGCGGCCATCCCTTCTCCCTTTGCATTCGGTGCTTATGTGCGGGTCCGTGTGTGTGCATGGGAGAGCGTTATGTATGCGGCACAAGATAATAATGACCTGTCTGGTTGTGGTGTGTGCTGGCAGGTTTTCGGGTAGGTGGGATCTATTTTGAAGACGGTAAGGTGATCATTTAAAAATAAATCAATCGATCGCGGTGGGACATTTATGAAGTCGCAAGCCAGATGTGACTGCGGTTATGCCGTTTGGGTTGTATCGTTCGGATGAGAGCTAATAGTGTATGTATAAGAGTTAGGGTCGTATCAAAATAAGTCTTAGGTCGAGTATTTGTACAAATTATGAATACAAGACAATAGATTCAAGTATGTAAATAACGTAATAAAAGCATTAACAATTAGACAACTGCAATTGCATTGTTGTGTGGAAAATTTAAGATATACAAAAAGTTTTTTATTCTTCTTCATGTTATCAGCTCTTCCACATACACATATTTTTTGCACTTTAGGTAAATTTTTATTCATGGTACTCTTCTTCTTCTTCTTCTTCTTCTTCTTCTTCTTCTTCTTCTTCTTCTTCTTCTTCTTCTTCTTCTTCTTCTTCTTCTTCTTCTTCTTCTTCTTCTTCTTCTTCTTCTTCTTCTTCTTCTTCTTCTTCTTCTTCTTCTTCTTCTCTTCTTCCTCTTTTTCTTCTTTTTCTTCTTCTTCTTCTTTTTATTCTTTTTCTTCTTCTTTTTCTTCTTTTTCTTCTTCTTCTTTTTTTTTCTTTTTCTTCTTCTTCTTCTTTTTATTCTTTTTCTTCTTCCTCTTCATCATCTTTTTCCATTTCATTTTTATACTCTCTCTCATTTTCTTTCTTTCTCACTCTTTAACTCTCTCTCTCTCTCTTTTTCTTTCACCTTCTTTCTCACTTATTTTTATTCATTTGGTTATTTTTTCTTCTCAATCTTCTATTTGACTCTCCCTTATTATTTCTTTTCTTTATCTTCACTTTTAATTTCCTCTAATAGTACCCTCTTCTAGCCTCTTCTTTCGCTTCTATTTCTCTTTTTTCTTTTTCTTCTTTCTTCCACTCTTCTTTTATACCTTTTTTTACTCCTATTACTATTATCTATTATTTCTTCTTCTAGTCCTTCTTCAACAGTTTTGTTATTGCACTTTACATTACGATTATAAAATAAATGGGAATCGAACCCGTCCGGCATTGTAAGAGTCTATGCAGTACACCGCTGTGCTCTCCGATTTCCCCTTAATTTGCCTTCCGATCCATGTTAAACATCAAACTTAATTACCAAATACCGTGCGCCGAACCAAAATGTCACACTCATTTAAAAGCTTCGTAATACATTTCCTTCTATTTTTCACCGTCCACCCACTGTACAGGAACAAATGGAAACATTCGATTCGACCTGTCTGCCGGTCCAGCCCAAACCTCGTCAAACCCTAATGAAGACGGATTCCCGCACCTAATTGCGACTAGCACACAGACGGACGCATTTCACACCTTTCACCTGCGTCAAAACCAATCGGGTTGATCACCCAGTGGGCTACAATCCATCATGTAACGAGAGAGGTAGAGGAAGGGTGGGTTCGGGTTCGTTTG
Source organism: Anopheles arabiensis (assembly GCF_016920715.1). NCBI lineage: Eukaryota > Metazoa > Arthropoda > Insecta > Diptera > Culicidae > Anopheles > Anopheles arabiensis. Next base: position 88,417,017 of record NC_053517.1, on the reverse strand, counting down.
CTGCACTCGGCGTCATTTATTTTAGCCCTACACGAACCTACGCTCGCCTACGCGCCCAAGGTCAACTGGCAACACCTTGAAAGGGCGCGCAAAACCCCCTGAACACCGGTGGCCGTCTATCAACCTGACGCGGTTAAGACATTTACGCAAATGACCGTGAAATGACGATGGTGCGATTTCGTTTTTGGTTGTGCGATCGTGTGTGTGTGTGTGTGTGTGTGTGTGTGTGTGTGTGTGTGAAATTGTTTGGAATGACTAAAAAGGGGAACAAAAGTTAAATGATTACAATCTACCAGTCCGGTCCAGGAGCGAGGTTTTGGTGGTTCAATATTGCTCATTTGGAATTGAATTTGTAATTTTTTTGGGGCTCGATTTGAATATCAGTAAGATTAAATCTTATGGATAGATTTGCTTGGATAGGTTTTGGGGTATAGAAGTGAAAGGCTTTAAGGATTTATATGAAAGTGAATGTTGGCATATTTTGAACCACAATTTAGCTGTTTGTGCTTCACTGTGCAAAAATTCTGTAACTAAATCTTGTTTGGCAAAATTTACCCTATTACTAAAGACGTTCACCTTCCTCAACACCTTGCTCTATCCGAACAACAAGAACGTGAGAAATGGTAAAATTTGCATAATTTATGATCGTTTGCATAAGGATGTGCATAACACGCAGACGGTGACTCTTGGTCGGTGCAGACGAAATAACTCCTCATTTGCCACGGTTTCATGTGGCCACGCTAAGGATGGAAGATTGGTTTCGAAAAGCATTATCTAGCACTAAAAATAGAGGTGATTCAATGTAGGTTCAACAGAGGTAATACATTGGGTAGTACAGCGAAAGGAATGCAAATACTTGAACGGTTTCTCGCTACAAAAAATATGACTGTCTGTGTTGATATTTCTGTGAGTTTATTTGATTTTATTCATTTTCATGGTAGAACTTTTTTAGTACATCGAAAAAAAATCCAGAAAATACTTTTTATGATGAGATACTTACGAAAAACACTAGAAAAGAAAGGATGTAATTATAGTTTAAAATTTCATACAAATAAAGTAGCATAATGGTCTTCTAATGATATGTTTAATTACATGAATTTCTATGAACGTTTCACTTAAAGAATTGTTTGAACAATACACCTTTTTCTACGACAACATTCGTTCAGCGGCTCAGATTAAGTACCATTAAAAAGGGAAACTTCAGCCCAAAAAAACAAATACCACATGCAACCTTTTGTCAACCACCCACGACGCAAACGAACAGTATCATTTGAACATAATGTGTACCTTTATCTTAAATTCATAAATTGTCATCCTCCGCCTCCGGAAGTCATTTATGCTTTTTTTGCACCAAAAAAAAAGGGCACAACAAAAGCTGGACGCAAACAAAACAAAACGCTAACAGACAAAAAGCCATCCAACCATCCAAACACCAGTCTGCCGCTGTTGATACGCTGTAAATAATTGTTAAACTTTTGCACTTCCTGCTTCCCAAGCATTATCAATCTCGTTCTCGTTGCTTGTGTGCGAAACAAAAGGTCGGCTGAATGTGTGAACAAAAATGGCAACGCTGCAGCAAAATGCGAACGAGTCGACAAGCGGCAGCGTGTAAATTCTAACACCGAAAAAAAAGAAGCTGACATATAAGACGAAGAGGGAGAGAGAGTGTGTGTGTATGTGTGTGTGGGAGAGAAAGAGAGAGAGAGAGAGAGAGACGTGAAGGATGGCAAGGAAATGCTGTGGTTTATGCATTAGAGGCGACGGTTTCGGTAGAGATCTTCATCTAAAATGCTATTTACCATGGCTTTTAAGCAACCGAGCGAAGCATTGAACCGGAAGATCTAGCCGGCACAGCGAAGGTACCGGTCGGTCGCTGTTCGGTCGGACAAAGGAAGCCGACTCAAGTCAAAATAACAATTCCTAGCCCCACCGTGCTACACTCGTCCGTCCGCTTTCGGCAAACTGCTGGAATGGGGAGGATTAGACAAAATGCAAGTCTGGCAATTGTGAAATACATGAAAAACAGGGAAGAAAGAGAGAGATGGAAAGACGTAAGAGCGAGCGAAGGAAACACATTCCCAGCGAAAGGTTGTGTTCGTTTTAAGGACGAAAGACGGTCGAATAAAAAACTTTCCATTTCACTTTCTGCACTTCTCCCGTACGGTTGCAGGACACCGTTCTCCTGCACCTGTCTCCATCCGTCGCTTCCCCTTTGCGTACCTTGTTTATTGTCAAGACGTTGACGCTCCCACCTCCCTCCTCCCAACTCCCACCGTGCCATGGGATGGAAAGTTTCCTTTTTGCGCCCGGTCGTATGTTTTGCTTTCTCGTGTGCCCTTGCCCTTGAGCGAGCAGCGAGCATGTTCGATTAAACCGAAACAAGGATTCGGTGTCGATGGTAGTAGGTGGTGAAGGTGGTGGCGGGTAGAGAGCGAATGTAGGGATACGGAAAAAGGAAGGGAAAGAAGAGAAAGAAAGGTTGGCTGATCGTGGTATCGCAGCGATGGAACAACACGCTTTGGCTGTACGTTCGTGCGTTGGCGGTTCCGTCGCGTTGTACGGTGTGGAGCACACAAGTAGCAAATACGGAGAAAAGATAAAAGCATAGTAGACAGGCCTTTGAAAGAACTATGGTTTTATTTAAAAAAAAAAAACAAAAGGTTATCAATACACGTTTCAAAACGTTTAATCAACGTTTCAAAAATTAGAATAAAGAAGCAAACTAACATCAAACAAATGATAAAACATAGTAAAATAAGGGAAAATGAAATAAAGAAACGTAACAAAAGGGAACTAAAAACTTAAAAAATGAAACCCAATGTAAGGAACAGCAACTTAAGCATACAATATATACCTTCTGAAATGGATATGTAATTCAATAATTGATAATAAAAAGAAACAGTAACACAGAAAAACATTATATGGTAGGAAAAACGGTAAAAAAGAAAAAAAGCAATTTTTAAAGAAAAAGCCTCATTTTCGTCGTTTTTTTACTCTTACTTGATTGTTATACACAAATTCATGTACGCAGCTTCAGTTAAGCATAGTTCATGATTTATAATACATGCTTTCTCGCTACTCTGTAACAAGTTCGGAATTGATGAGGACTAATTTAAGGAAAAATAAAATCAAGGCTCTCATTTAAAAAATAATTTAAAAATAAAAACGAAAAAAAAAGAAAAGAAAAAAGAATACTTAAAATAACATAAAGTTTACTAACATTGCAAATATGATGGGACAAATATACAAATTCTAAACAAAATCTTAGAAAATAAAAGAAAAATACATCAAAAACATAAAACGAAAGCAAAAAAAATATATAAAGCTATAAAAATAGTCTTAAGAGAAAAGTCATTTGGAAAAAATGTTGTCTAATGCGTTGTATCACTTTTTTCTTTAGTTTTTGCACACACAAACAACTCTGTGACCTAATAATGCGTACCTTTTGCAATGATTTTGTAATTAAATTTCGTCTAAGAAAGCCTCACCTGCCCCCGCGGGAAGCTGTCGTAAAATTACTCAGCCACAAATTGAGCCATTCATATGTAAAACAATTGTATGTTATTTTGATATACTAAATATAAAAGCTTCAATACAACCGACAAACAATCAGCAGGCCACTGTCTGCCCTGCCAAAACTCAAGTTCAACGCATGGCATGGCCCCGAAAGGGCAGGAAATAAATTTTCATCATTGCTGGACATTTTTCCAACTCCAACTGCGTACGCTGGGTTCAGGTGTGGTTTCGGAGTTCGGACCACTTCCACCACCACCACCTCCAACCACGCTCTCCACGGGCTTGTTGTACAGCGTTTTCCCACATTTGATGTATTTGTTTCCTTCTGCGTCGTCTTGCGTGTGTTGGTGTGTGTCTGTGTGGACCGAAATTCCTTACCGTTGTCTCGACGATGATAGCCTTCGGGGAGTTACGGACAAACACACACACACATGCATGCTCGATGAACAGGAATAGCGTCTTAGCGAATACATCCCACACATCCCATCCCATCCAGCCGCACAATGTAAGAGCCCAGAGCAAGGGCTCAGAATGGACAATTCACACGTGTCTCGTGTTGGCCGGTCCCGGGACACCAGCACGGTTCGCCCGGTCCGCCCAGGGTCAGACAGGTGATCATTTTCGCCCGGTCATCCTGAGAGGTTTCACCTTTCCCGCCACCGTGCCGTCCTCCCACCGTCAGACAAGTTTTGGAGCAGACCTGGAGCTGTTTGTTGTTTTTATCGGGCTATGTTTTCGTCCTTAGCGTTTGTTTGTTTTTTCCTTTGTTACCGTTAGAAGGATTTGTTACTAGTCGTGTTTTGTGTTTTTCCCCCTTGCTTGTCGCACTTGTCGTTCTATTTTCTCATCCAGCTCTGTGCGTCTAACACTGTGGCCGAAGGTTGGACCGGTGTCTGCCCCCCCCCTTTTCTGTCGTAGGTGGGCCCGCCAGTGCGTTGTTTACAATTTCGCTCCAGCCCGGACATGGATATCGTTTAGTGCAATTGAAAAAGTTTTGATTAACTTGCCGAGTGTCCGAGTGGGAAAGTGGAAAACTTTAGACTCTCTGCTTTTGCTCTTATTTTGTTTTGTTTCACCGTCTGCCAACAGATTGTACGCGTGTGTGAGAGTGAAGGTTTTTTTTTGGTTGCGACGCCCTCCTGTACACTTACAGCACATTTTATTTGTATTTTAACTAACGGTTACAGAACAGAAGCAGCGGAAAAGTGGGAACTGAGCAAAAAGCATTACAGTACGTAATGTCTAGCAACGATAATGTGAATGATGGTCAGTCGGGAGCGAGAGAGAGAGATAGATAATGAAATGATTGGCCAAATGGTTGAGCTCTGCGGACCGTTTGGTTGTGGGAGGAAATGCATTGGAACGTTGGAACGAGGAATGATGGTGATGGATTTGAAGGTAATGAGATTAAGTACGTTAATTCGACGAAAGTGCACTTGTGAGTGTGTTGAATGAATGGCAGCAGATCTTACTGGGATAAAAAGTACTTATGTTGAAATGTGAATTTAGTGGATGTAAGGAGCCAAAATGTTTAAAAATGGATTGAAGATTGTTAATAAATCATATGCATATTTTGGGAAATTTTAAATTTAATGGAAAAATTTACATACAAAATCAAGAATTTGTCAAAAATATTAAAGAAAAAAAGAATAAATATGTTTCTTAATTTAAAGCATCCTTACAACAAACACCATGCGCCTCCATGCGTCTCCATTCGCCTCCTTATCGATTTGAAATGCTTTTTATACTTCACAGGTACATCGAACACTCCATTGATTGGTGTACAATTTATTTTGAATGCTCTCCTATAGCACCACCCCTCCCCCCGCCCACCCCCTCCATGCCATTGACAGAACATATTTGCTTAATGCTGCCATCAAAATGACACAGTCGACCACAAAAGCATACTTCTCAGCCTGCTCCCCCCCCCCCTCCGCACCCGATCGCGGCTAATAGACCGACCGAAAGCCGAACCGAAAAGTGTCGTTAATTTGCACTTTCATCTGCGAAGCATAAAATTCCTCTAACGGTCACGACAACACGCGCCAGCAGCAGCAGCAGCAGTGTCATCAGCATCAGAAGCAGAAAAGCTCCGGGAATGTGCAATCTGGCCGGCGAGAGATAGCGACCGATTGCTTTATCTTTATGGTAGCCGGTTGACATAGTGGTGGCCGGCTGTGCCCATCGTATTAATGGTGCTTGGAACGCGCATTGGCCGGGCACACACACACACACAAAAGCGGACCGGCCTTGGCACGGGGGAGCACGGTCCTTTGTGCGGCTGTGTTGGTCGCCGAACTAGCAGTAAGAGGACAGTTTGTTTCGAGCAGCTTCCCAGGCAAAAAAGAAAAGCAGAAGAACCATTAAACTCATGTTCGCTTCAGCGGTGTTGAATCGGTGCAAAACCTTTAGCTCAGCACCATAAACATACCCATCGTGTACTGGGTTAGCCCCGGTTGCTCTCTTGGAGCTTCTGAAGGGAGCGGAGCTAGGCGACGAACTTTTTTGTTGTTTTTTTTTTTACCAACGACTACCGAAAGTTCAACCTGTGCCAACCATTAGCTGTAAATTTGAGGACATCATTTCGCTGGCTGCTTCCATATCGCAACCCGAACCGCACGAAAAACCGCAACGTGCCACGATTCAAGTGTTGGTCCATTTTTGGGCAGCGCAAACTTTACTCTCAGACGGAGCTGGGAGCTCACATTACGGTTTTATCTTTTGCCTTGCTGTTAGCCGAAGACATATTTTAGCCACTTTCGCGCTCCGGCTCGAGCAATGGGGCAGAGCATGTTCATGGCTGTTTTGGATTGTTTGAGCTTCGTTTTTGTTTCTAATTCGCTTTGCCGTACTTACTTTGGTGCTCATTGTGGTTCGGCGTATGGCTAAAAGGCAGATAGGATGCGACGTGAAACTCGTTAAAAGATAAAAAATAAACTATACGCCCATGACAAAGTTTAATTCATGGTCATGAACGTTACTGCTGCTGCCACGGAACTTTTTGATGACTTTCACAGGTTCACAGTGAATGCTGACGGGAATGCTGTACAACAATGTAATGGAAATGGCACGGAAAGCATCGATTATGGTCACGTATGGCTTTTGTAACGTTTTATGGTAAGGATAGGGGTAGCATATACCACTCAATGACACATTACGCTGGTAAATGTATGCCGGGACTTAATTGTAATGCAGCTGCAAATGTGTCCTCATACAAACCCCTTTTTTCAATACGCCTGAAGGTATGCAGCACGCACTGCATCAGCGGTGGCAAACACTAGCATGAAGCGTTTCGCTCAACGCTATCCCTTCTTTGTGTTGCTTTTAAACTGAAAAAAATCATGTGGTTCATTTTTTAACATTTTAAATAAAAAATACAATCTTTTATCCGATCCAGCAGAGAAATGTACCATTCCAGAGTCAGTCCCTGTGCGGTATCACATTGCAAATCACCTCTGTCGGCACACTAAATCCACTCAAACGCATCAGCACCCTTCAGCACGTTGTGCGATGCGTTTAGTCCTTCCGGCTGACTAGCAACTGCACTGCTGTTGTATCGCCAAGGGTTCCCTCGAGCCCGAACTGTCCCATTCCCTGCTGGGTTTTGCCTATCCCGAAACCAGACGCCGGACACCGGAGCATCCCCATCCTAGCAAGGCGGCTGGACGAAAGCGAAGGCCATCATCGACAGTGTGAAGTGCCACATTTTGCATACACACACATAAACACCACGGAAAGGATGTGAGTAGATGCAATGGGATGTGATGAGGCATCGTCACACACACACCCGGAGACAGACGACCTCAATGCAATTACCAATTCGATTTAAAATCTAAATTAGAATCAGAAACTCAACATGTGCATGTGGAAATGCAATTATTATGATGATAGTATTTCAGTGATTTTGTGAAATTGAATTATCAGCCGAGGGAATCGAGTTTCCGGCAACGGGATTGCTGGCGTGGGCAAACGATGGGCGAAGCACAAGACGAGGAAGAGGACTGGCCCGACTGGCGTCTGGCGTCCGTCTGGCCAGCTTTGAAGCTGGCAGATCCAAGGCGGTGTCAATGGCACAGAAGTGTGAAATTCGAGTTTCGAACTGTCAAATGGGTGAAATTAACGGTAAGTTTTTCGTGCGTTTCGGAACGGGTCAACAGGGAGGTAAGTAACGGGCGTATAGAAGATGCAACGCTGAACGCTGCATACTGAAACGCTTTTTTCCATCCAATTAAGCGTGATTAAATTGGGAACGAAAAAAAAGAAAGGAAAATGCATATTTGCTTGCAGCATGAAATTTGCATGTAGAATCGATTTCTCTCAACGCACACATACATTGTTGTATCGATGCAATAGGGGTGGAAAACGTGAATTTGGATCAAAACAAAAACGAAGCTAATGGGAAAGTATTTACATTACATTGCCGCTTTATCATACATCCATCATTCGTTAATCAATGCTTTACCGACTCTCCTCTCCCCGAGCCATGTCAGGCTGTTTGTGCAATTATACAATATTTCACACACACAACGGCGAAACAGGAGCTGCCTGAAGCGGGGGAGAAACATAATCAATCGAAGCTTCACCAACCCAATAGGAAAAAAACAGGTAAGAATTGGAATGGCGCTTCACAATGTGTAAATTTTATGTAAATTAAATATTAACAAGCCATCGCCCTTTTCCGATCGCGATGGGGTAGCAGTAATGGTAATTATTCCCCCCCCCCCCCCGAGAAACAACAACAGCATTCAGTAATCATTGCGTTTGTAACAATGTTGTACGTGACGGTATCGCTTTGCTTCCTTTTTTTAAAACCATTTTCAACTCGGCTAGATTTGCACGACTGCATAGATTAAGCTTAAACCTCCCTCCCCTCCCCTTTTCTTCCAGCATCACGCGTGCGTGCGGTTGGGGCATCGTAAAGTTAAACTTTTAAATGAAAAAGTTGTCCGTTTAATTATGATTTCTTCCCTTCTCAGCGTTCTTCCTCACCGTAACGTCCCAAAAGAAGTCAAAAAGAAAGTTTTGGTAAGCTCGTTCGACAGTACCGCACCGAAGTGATAAAAGGACGCTTTCGTCGAGTGGTCGCGCTTTGAACGCGGCACACCTACATCTACCCCTTCCGGGCTCCTTTGGTCTTTTGGTCGGATTTGGCCGATGATCTCTCATAAACATTGAAGATTGGTAGTGCAAATTTACGGATTATCTTTACCGCTGCTTCAATGCGAAGCTGTTTCTGGGGAAAGGGTTCTAAGTTCGCCGCTTTCGCTGCTAGTAATTATCAGTCAAATGATCTTGGCAAAGGCCAAGGGCCGATTTTAACTAGTTCGCGAGACGGTTTCACAAGCAGTAAAACTTCCCCCGCGACTGCCCCCCAAGCGGTTGAGAAGGAAAAATCGGAAGGAAATGAATTGGGTAGTATTGGGTGGGGTGGGGTGTGAATTTTAATAATTTCTTGCAGTGCTTCAGTAAGCAGTTTTTAAGTCTGTTTCGGTCATTGTTGGGATGAATTTTCGTTAACCGCCTTTGACACGGTTCTGAAACTATATTTCAAATATTTTAGGACATACACGATCACATTTCAATTTACTTTTTCACTCACTTTTCTCGTCCCTTCACTAATCTGAGTATTTACGCTTCCTGATTAATCTTCGTCACTCTTGCGGATTTGTATCTGCTCCGTTCTCCTCGCTGGTTGGATTGCTTCTCCCGACGGTCTACTCTGTCTTTCATTGCACTTCTCTTGGCGTTCGCCCGGTGAGACTTTCGTCTCAGGGGTGCTCAATCGCCAAGGGTGTCGAACGGTTTCGTCGCAACAGTCATTTTAGGTAGCATTGTGGGATATTTAGTTTCTCTTTTCTTCCTCGCAATTACGATCCATAAAGATAGACACATATCTAACTAATAAAAAAAGATGATTGGAAGGTGCATCTAAAATAAATGCAATTAAACAAGACTCTCCAACATACTTACAACACATGTACCGAGATTTTATTTAAACTAGCTAATTAGTTCCGGTTGCAGGACAGAGCAACGAAATTTAAAGGGTTCCCTGTACTCTGAGGTTTAGACCGAAATTATTGGCTTCGAAACACAATTCTAATGAGGAAATGATGATGACCCATTCAAAACCAAAAACAAAACCCATACCACTCGTGGCACCGATATAGTGCCTATACTGGTTCAGAAACTGATCAGAATCTTATGCCGGGCCTGGACCTGATACTGAACCTATACCGGTTCTGGAACCAATACTGAACCCATACCAATCTAGGACCCGATTGCGAACCCATATCAGTCCTGGAACCGATCAGGAACCGATACCGGTCCTGGAACCACTCATGAACCCATACTGGTTCTGGAACCTATCATGAACCCATACTGATCCTGGAACTGCTTTTGAATCCTTACTGGTCCTGGAACTGAAAATGAAGCCATACCGGTTCTGGAACCACTCATGAACCCATACTGGTTCTGGAACCTATCATGAACCCATACTGATCCTGGAACTGCTTATGAATCCTTACTGGTCCTGGAACTGATAATGAAGCCATACCGGTCCTGGAACCACTCATGAACCCATACTGGTTCTGGAACCTATCATGAACCCATACTGATCCTGGAACTGCTTATGAATCCTTACTGGTCCTGGAACTGATAATGAAGCCATACCGGTCCTGGAACCACTCATGAACCCATACTGGTTCTGGAACCTATCATGAACCCATACTGATCCTGGAACTGCTTTTGAATCCTTACTGGTTCTGGAACTGAAAATGAAGCCATACCGGTTCTGGAACCACTCATGAACCCATACTGGTTCTGGAACCTATCATGAACCCATACTGATCCTGGAACTGCTTATGAATCCTTACTGGTCCTGGAACTGATAATGAAGCCATACCGGTCCTGGAACCACTCATGAACCCATACTGGTTCTGGAACCTATCATGAACCCATACTGGTTCTGGAACCACTCATGAACCCATACTGATCCTGGAACTGCTCATGAACCCATATTGATCCTGAAACTTCTCATGAATCCATAAGGGTCCTGGAACTGCTCATGAATCCATAAGGGTCCTGGAACTGCTCATGAACCCACATTGATCCTGAAACTTCTCATGAATCCATAAGGGTCCTGGAACTGATAATGAACCCATGCCAGTCATTAAGCCACTCATGAACCTATACTAATGCTGGAACTGATAATGAATCCATACCTGTCTTGGAACTGCTTATGAACTCATAACGGTCCTAGAATCACTCATAAATCCATATCGGTCCTGGAACTGATAATAAAGCCGTACCGGTCCTGGACCCACTCATAAATTCATAATGGTCCTGAAACTGCTCATGAATCCATACTGGTCCTGGAACTGATAATGAAGCCATACCGGTCCTGGAACCGCTTATGAACCCATATTGATCCTGGAACTGCTCATGAATCCATACTGGTCCTGGAACTGATAATGAATCCATACCGGTTCTGGAACCACTGATGTATCCATACGGGTCTTGGAGCCGCGCTTGAACTCGAAACGGTTCTGAAATAGCTCTCGATTTCATCCCGTTCCTGGAACTCTACCTGTACCTCTTCCAGATTTGGGCTATGCTCGCCAAACCATAGCCGGCAATACATATGCAGCGAAGGAATTACCGTAGGAAATAGTGTCGAAATTTTAGTAGTATTTGTATAGTGATATATAAAGTGATATTAAGCATGTCTTTATATTACCTTAAACAACGATCCCGCCGTTGTAAGTCACCTCCGTTCGAGCTCGAAGTGATACGAAATACAACCGAGACAACACATTGGGGAATGTTAATTTCATTATTTATTATTTTCTCTTTAAATTATTTAGTTACTTTTCTGTTTTTCCATTATTATCATTTACCATCATATCCATATTGTTTGTTATTATAATTATTATTAATATTACCTTTTTTCATTATTATCAATAGTACTATCGTTATTAGTATTACTCATATGAATAATAGTAATATATACTCAATATATATATATAGTCCCGTTCCACAACTGCACACACACACACACGAACGCACATGGAGTGGCCCTTGACCGACCAGCCAAGTGACGCAGTTGTGTGGCACGGTATCTTAGCGAGTGTATCACGCACACCTTTTCCCTACACTTCCCCAATACGTAATAAATATGATTTGTTTGATTTTCTTTTGCGCACACCACCATTTCGCTTCTTCCCTTCGATTGATCGCTATGACACACACACACACGCACGCACATACAATTCATGCATGTCCTTCCTAGAGTGTTGAGTGCTGCTTACTTAGTCACATTCATTCCTAGTGCGCCATCACCATCGCAACCACACAACCTCGCCTTTTTCTCTCCTTCGTTTGGACTTTTGCTGGACTCACAGTTAAAACACATATACTCGCACGCGCATCTCATTCCCTAACTATATATATTTGCATTTTGCGGCTTCGAGCTACTACTGCTACCACGCGGAAAACTCCCCACTTTGCCTGTCCATCACCACAGGGATCACGCTCATCTCTCTCTCTCTCTCTCATAACGTGCATAATGCATTTCTTTAGTATTGTAAAACAAATGGGAAACCGATCGCCGAACAGGAGTCAGAAAGGAGTCAGAACACAAAATCGCGATAAAACGAGCAACCAACCAACGTGATGCAGAGTGTCGTATGTGTGTACGTATGTCTATGTATGTGTGTGTGTGTAAGTGTAGGTGTCTGTTTATACGAAGGCTTACTTTAGATGAAGGCTTCACTAAATAAAATTGCTTGCGCGTGTTTGTAACACGCGCCTTGCACCACATGCTTTAAAATGTCTTTCCCACGCGGCTCCACGGGGCCAACGGGTTCGTCGCTTACGCCTCTACATTGTAGTCGTTTTGTTTCTTCTTTTCGTTATGTTTTGGATACACCATTTTTACACTATTTACATGCATGCTTGTGCTTACACGCCGAGTGGCCACTGCTTGCGGGTGGAGACTGTACTAGCCCGGCCGAATGATATATACGGGGCTGCCTTGCTCTGCGCATTAGTCTCGGTAAAAGCATTCGGAACTCTGGTTCTGGTTTACGTGGTACTGTGGAGAGCGTGCCCTCGCGCACAGATGGGTTATTTGCATTTTGCAGCGTTTAACCTAAACTCTGCTTAACATTTTCTGGCGTGATTCTTTGCACAAAAAGGAACGAGCTTTTATCTAGTTTGTTTGTTTTTTTTTTTTACTTTATTTCCTGTTGTATTTTTAATTGGATTAATTTCTTATTATGTTCCTGCTCTTTCTCTTATGTGTGAGTGTGTTGGATTAGCTTGGCTTTACATACTTACGTTACACTACATAATTGTGCTATAACTGTCCGCGTGTCACCTGTTGTATATCTATTTGTGTTGCTGCTCTGAATCATTATTGTTTTCCTTGCTCTATTGTTTCAGTTGCTTCCACAAAACAACATTTCTTATGTTTGTTTGTTTGTTTGTTTGTTTGCGTTTGTTATTTCTCCCTATTCTGCACACAAAACTATCAATTCCACCCCTCACCTCTCCCTACCTGGTCCTGGTATGCATTACTTGAGTTATCATTCGTTTGTATAAAGCTATTGGACACTTACTGCGTTTGAATGATCGGTAACAAACGCCCCTCGAGCTACACCCCGCTAGGAAGGAAATGGTTGAAATCAAAAGGACGCCATTTACAAAGAAGTACGGAAAGCATCGAATTAAAAAACGAAACAGGAACAGAGCGCCAAGCCAAGCACTTGCGGGGCCGCTCCAGCGCTTAAGTGGAAGTCTGCTTTATCTGCTGCCTGGTTTGAAGGGGTTGATCGTAATCGCGGGAAGCGTTACGCGTTACACGATTACGGTTGCTGTCTATTTTCTCTCCTTTAGTTGTATGTTCGATTCTTAATATGTATTTTTTCCTCCTCCTTCTTCGCCTGCTGTATTTTTTTCCTTTCTGTTTCATATTCATATTTATAAGAGCTTATTCTGCCATTTTTCTCATCATCCCAAGTTCACGTTATATCAAATTTTTGGTTCATCTTTTTTTTTTAAATTCTTTTTTCATTCTTTTTAGCGTCAAACATTCGCCAATAGGTGATTTTCTTCTGTTTTTCTTGTTCTCTCTCCCTCCCACTCCCGCTCACTTGCGTTGATTAGCCTGATGCACAGAACACGGATTTAATTATTTAGTCTACGCTATCAAAAAACAACGATTCGATTAGGATAAGTTTAAACATCATCACCGTAGCCGAAGAAACTCGCTTCAGCCCCTTCCCGCTTGCACGCGCAGTGCACACAGACAGAACCACAGGACACACGTCCAAGTTGCACACTCTGGTCCTTTTTTCCTTTCTTTTCTATAGATCATTTTCGATCTTTCTTGTTGTTTCTATCGATGCCTATGCAAAGAATGATTGGACCGCGCGACTGCTCTTCCGCAACTGGAAGGGTTCGCTTTTGCATCAACCCATGTCGTCACATCCACATGTTGCTAGACACACCCTTAATGAATTAATGAACACCAGAGCTTTCAATGAACACACACACCGCTCCACTGTGCAATGGGAGAGCACGTGACGCTGTGAGCATACATACATACACCCACACACACACATACGCACACATACACGCGCACACGTACAATCGATTTTCCATTCCGTTACCATTTATCACATTTCGATTTCAGTTTCTTTTTTCCATTTTTTTCTTCTTCTCTACTCTGCACGCTGCTGCATCCCTTTCCGATCATGTTTCTTGCTCTCTTTCTCTGTCGATAGTTCCAAGTTTAATGCCGATTTAAATATGTTGATGTTTTCATGCTAAACAGCAGTTACACGGCGGGGTATAAGATTGATACTGCCTTTGCTACTATTGCGCTGTGTGCTGTGGAACGCTGTACTCTTTAATCGCTACCAGCAAGATCAAATGCCTATTTTTGTGAATGAATAAAAAGGGAAGGTCCTTCCGTTATAAAATGGAAAGGAAGCCTGTAATCGACGTGCAACAAAACAAATAAATAATCCTCGTTAATTTCGCTGATCAAGTTGACCTCTAGTCCGCCGATTTCCAACTTTGATGAGTTTCCAATCTTTCCTCCTTCGCTCCCGCATACACCCTCGTTACAACCTGCTGGCACATGCTGCTGACCACCATCGAATCATCAAATGTCGATACTAATCATTCGTTAAATAAATATTTATCACAAATTTGTCATACATTCACTTTCACTACACGCACCGGTCTGCCTTCTTGCCAACTCTGTTACGAGCACATTTTACCTAGCTCTGCTCGCCGCTCTGCTACAAGGTTCGTTATGTGCGCCTTTTTTTTTGGGGCGAGATTGGCTCAGTTTCAAGGGTTTGGATTTTCCAATTCACTATGCAACAGATCAAATCTTGCTGCTCTTTTCTGCTCGTTTGTCTACAAACAATCAACCCTTTCCCCTGAAGCTGGCCAAACTCGGGCGCAAATTAAGCCACACATGGTGAACCCTGATCTGCTCTCTCTCTCTCTCTCTCTCTCTCTCTCTCTCCTTCTCTCTCTCTCTATCTCTCACTCGCTATCGGGCTACTCCTAACCATTTGATCTAAAATAAAACACATTTGCATTACTGTTGTTACCCATCATTATTACAATAAGAAACAAAAAAAGAACGTCTACACAATAAATATATTTTTTGTTTATCTCGTTACCTGGTGTGTATGTATGTGTTTGAAGAACACACTCCGTTTCTGTCCCTATTTTCACTCCCGGCAGCATAGGCACACACAAACACACACCGTCCCCATCGGTAGCTTACATTAAAAGGAAGTATAATGCATTGCCTACATTTAGGCGCGTTCCGTGGACGAACCGTTCTCCTTCTTTTTTGTCGCCCTTGCCTTACTTGCTTTACTTGTTTTACAAATTTTCCTATCTCAACTCCACTCCACTCTGTTGACTTTCCCTTCTGCCTTTTTCTTATCGCTAGAGCCGTTTCACTGTTTTTTTTTACACCACACTCACCGCGCCTGTTTGACATGCACGGGGGGTCTAGTTGTAAAGGGGCCTTTCCCCTTTTAAATAATAACATTAGTACTGACAATAATCCATGCTAATTGAAACTATAATAGTTAAGATAATAAACGTCTCTCTTTAAAACTCTTCAGCTCCCTGTTCAGCAGTTTCTCTCTCTCTCTCTCTCTCTCTCTCTCTCTCTCTCTCTCTCTCTCTCTCTCTCTCTCTCTCTCTCTCTCTCTCTCTTCATTTTGCTGGTTCTGGTGCTTCACACATTTTCATACTATTAGAAAGATTACACATTCCCAGCCAAGTAGTTGTAGTAGTTAGTAGTAGTCGTAAGTAGTATTAGTAGTAGTGGTAGTAGTTATAGTGGATTCCTGGTGTGCGGTTTTTCTTCTCCTTCTTGTTGTTACTTTTTTGCGTGGTTGTTGCATTCGCTAAATAAAAAGGTGTTTACACAAGTGTCATTAGTACACACATTATTTAGCTAAAAGGTAGTTTTAGTTTCGCTTTTTTCGCTGTAGTTGGCGCTGCAGAGAGCAAACGCTGAACTGTTGTCCATTGTT
The DNA here is from genome assembly GCF_016920715.1 of Anopheles arabiensis. Lineage (NCBI taxonomy): Eukaryota > Metazoa > Arthropoda > Insecta > Diptera > Culicidae > Anopheles > Anopheles arabiensis. The sequence continues at coordinate 88,400,929 of NC_053517.1, read as the reverse complement.
TTACCTTCTGTTTGTTTTGTTTGTTAGTCCTTCTATTTTCTTATCCTATTCTTCGCTTTCTGGTGTCATTACTCTCTGGTTTTGTTGCGCTATTTTCATTTATTGTTTTTTTTTCAGAAAGAACGGCATTTATTGTTTTGTTATGTGAGGAAAATGTATGCATTCAGTGGACCCCGTCTTGCAGGGGCAGTTAGTGTTTGTGTCTGTTGCTGTTTTGTTTGCAATTTGAGGTGAACATTTGTGGCACACAAATTGTAGGTTAGGTTTTTACGAGCGAGCGTTTGTGTTTAGTAGCAGAAGCAGTAGTTTGTTTTATTGTATTTTGCTGTTGTTGGTAAATGGCTTTGCGGCAACTGTCTCTATCCGGTTATACGATGCAGCAATATTGATAGTAACAGTAATGAATAGTACTAGTAGTAGTAGTAGTAGTTGTGGTAGTAGCCAGTAGTGGTGGTAGTTAGTATTTCGTTATTATTATCCTTCGGTTTCCTGTTTATTGCAGAACATGTATGACTATTGATTCGAATGCCTTGCCTCCTCGTCCATGTAAGGAGCTTCTGTTTACTAAGCGATTACTAAGCGATACGTTTGAGTTACACTGTGTTTTGTGTGTGTGTGTGTTATTATTCTTCGATCAGCATTGCATGCTGACGTTCTATGTGTGCTGTTGTGAGCAAGTGTAGGTAGTATTGGGCATATTTGTCTATGAATTATGTTTATCTTTGATTGACTCATCATTATTTCTCCTATGAATGCTTATATCTTTCCCTCGCGTTCTCTCTCTCTTTCTCTCTCTCTCTCTCTCTCTCTTTGTTTAACCACACACACACTCACACATATGACGAAAAAACATGCAAACATGATTCACACTCACCACCCCTACCCACACACATACTTCTCGCACGTGACAAATTGATTTACTTAAATAATACAACTTATAACAAATAGAACATTTTTGCTAGATTCCATTCCATCACACTGACACACAAACACACACATTTCAACACACGTACACACCTGCTCATAGAGTTCGTCCTTGCTTTCGCCGTCCGTCAGGAACGCGCCCGTCTGTCGGGGAAGAATGAGAAAGTGAGAGACAGACGTCGTCGGCACGCTTTCTTTCGAATCACACCACAAACGCAACAACGACGCATCCCAACCACACACACACACATATTTATCCTTTAACGCGGCCCTGGTTCGCGCTTATTTTTCCCTTTATTCATTGGTTTACTTGTTGGTTGTCACCTGGTATAAGTGTATTTTTGAGTGGGTGTGTGTTTTACCACGTGTTTTCTCTTCCCTTTCTTGCGCTCGATTTCGACTAAATAAACCGCGTGTACTTCTCGTACTTCTTTCCCCCCCCCCATTTTCAATGCTGTGCTCGCTCACGCTCTCCTAAACCGCATAGGGTGTGTTGTTGCACATCGAAGTTTGTTTTAGTTTAATTTATAATAGTTTTTTTACAATATTGTTCACCTTCTTTTCCCTTCCTTTACTCCCGTTCGGTTCAATCCATTCGCGTTACGTTTCCATTCTACCGTTTCCACCTAATCCATTTCGTTCATCGTTTCTCGCTCGCTCTCTACCTATGGTGTTTGCTTTTAAAAATCTAGTTTTATAGTTTAGTTATGCTTAGAAATCTTAAGATACGCGCATAAAATGTACAGCTCGATTCTTTTTGTGTATTTACTTTTTTTAACCGTGTTCTTCCTTTCCTGTTTTTTTTTTTAAATGTACTGCTCCTCCCCTTCATCGCTGTTAATGCTGGCCCGTGTGCAGCCTCCTGCCTTATCTTCTTCAGGCTGTGTTGTTTATGTTTATGTTTGCTGTCACTGGGCAATACAAGAGTATATGGTCAGAGCGGACTAAATTAGTTCCAGCGGCGTGTGTGTGTGTGTGTTTTTTTTGTTATATGTTCTACGATTAATATTTGCTACTTCCTATTTAAACATTGCTCTGACGCGGGTTTTGAGGCTTCGAAGCAGGCTCATGAGCTCGATAGGGGAGAGTTGTAAGGAGCTAGGAGTTGTAAGGAGCAACACGACAACAATAAAAAATCAATCTCAACGATCGATCCAATGTTTTAATGTTGGGGTTTTTTACATTAGTTTGAATAAGATTTCACGAATAAAAACATCCAGTGGGCGCGTGTAGAGCACGCTTTGCCGTAGAACACAACGACCAAGGTAAGATCGTGGAAAGGCACCTTCCACGAATTACAATTCTATGACTAGTATCGGTCACAGTGCAATACAAAATGGAGCAGACGTTACACGTTACAAACGATCCTATTTGTTACCGTTACCGAAGAAAACGATCAACACGCTCGCGCAGTCACAGTAGAGCTAAGATTTGTACTTGGCCTTTCGATTCGTTGCGACCCGCAATGCTATTTGACAGCTTTTGTTTGCTTGCCCCACAAACCAATCCAGTCCATCCCTTACTTTAGCAGCTCATCCCGCATCGCCACCGCAACACAACCAGCACACTCCAGAGCCCGTCACTCCATGCCCATTTCTAACTCTTCATCACAAATAGTATCACGACATCGATTAGCTAAATAATTGGGGTTCGACACTAAGCGGCTTCGCGGCCAACGACGGAGGATGCGACGATCGGGCAAGATGATGCGCGCGAAGGCAGGCCTAATTCAAAGACTGCTCACTGCACTGCCCACGATGCGTCGTCCACCGCCACCGCCGCTTACCGTCGGTCACATCGTGAAGGGTGCGTGGCCCGGTTCCGCGCCCGGGCCGGTCGCTTCCGATGGCCTCGCGCCGCTTAACGATGTCGGGGAGGACGCCGTGGACGAGGAGGACACCGACGAGGAGGTCGGTGAGGTGGCCGCCACCACCGCCGGCGTGGGAGGAGATCGATAGTGCTGGTTGTGATTGTGGATGCCGGCACCGGGCGCCGCTAAGCTTAAGCCGCCGCGACCATCGACTCGAATGTTGCTGCCAGCGCTACTGGCGCCGCCGCTGCTACCGCTACTGCCGCCAACACCGCACCCGACGCGATTGTTGTTGGCGTGATTGCTACTAATAACGCTACTACTGCTAGGTCCATAGGATCCGCTTATGCTACCGAGGGCGCCGCCGCCGCCGACGTTGTTGTTGTTGAGACTGGCGGTGCTGCTAGTGTGGCTGCTGCCGGGCAGCACGCCCGTGCCAGCGCCTTGATGATTGTTGTTAATATTACTGGCGTGCTTCATGCCACCGCCGCAGGATGACGAGGTGGAGGAAGCAGAGGACGACGACGACGACGTCGACGAGGAGGACGACGATGATGATGATGAAGTGGAAGATTTAGTGGCTTTACCTGGCAAAAACCGGAAAATCTTCTGCAGCTTGTCGACCGATTTCTGCTGACAGGCGGCGCTGCTGCTGCTGCTCGTGGTGCCACCGCCTAAACTGGGCCCGGGTGTGGCCGCTGCCAGACGGCCACCGTCGCCCGCCGGCCGTCCGGCGATTGTCTTCGCGCTGCCGTAGTAGCTCGCGACGTCGACCATGGAGCTGGCGAGGCTGGAGCTGCCGCCGGTACCGGTCATGGTGGCGGTGGTGGTGGTGCCGTGCGTCGTGATCCCACCCGTCGACTGGTACTGCACGGGCACGTCACGCACGGTCTTGTTCGGTGGGGCTTTCACGTACGTTCGAGGTATTTCCGATTGCTGGAAAGGAGAAGAGAGGAAGGGAGAGTTGGGATTAAAACGAAGGTCTTTTAGTGGTGGTTTGAGATGGATAATTCGCTCAATGGTTATAACAAGATATACCAGGATTCCCAAGACCAACAGCCAACAGATCAGATTCTTTAAATTTTTGCATCAAGAACAGGAAAATTCCATATACAACCTTCTTCTATTTGGCGTAACGTCCTACGCGGACATGCCAGTCCAAACATACACAGGCTTTCGAGACTTAATTCATTACCACGCAGCCGGATAGGCAATCCTTGCTACGGGGGGACGGTCCATTCTAGGTTTGAACCCATGGCGGGCATGTTATTGAGTCGTTCGAGTTGACCACTGTACCATGGGACCGCCCGCCGTAGACAACCTAATAATTATATTAATACGAATCTTGGGAAAGGCCTGGCAACGACCGTTTGATCTAAAAGTAGTTCAAGATCTTTAATATAGCTATAATTTAAGATCAGAAGAATTCTGAATCAGAAGTAGGACCAGGGCATCTGATTTTCGATGCCTAAAACATCCTTCCGGCGACTATGGCTCCTCATTCTTAGGATTTGACCCATATATCCGGAAGGATCTGGTGGTTAGACGAATGGTCTGAGACTCTATCTTTAGTAGTTTTAGTGCTCAACTCGAATCTGCGACCCTGCCGATCCTTCGTGTGACTTGTCCAATATTTTGTAAGAACATCAATCCATATATCTTCAATATGTACATCATACACTCCACATGTATCATCGTTCAATAGCTAACAGATGAAAATACTGAGTAATAAATTCTGGAAAAGAACCTAAAGCACTTTCAAATGGACTTCTCTATGTAGGGTATGCAGTCAACTTGCTAGAATCACATTTCTATGTCACATTCCTAGAAAGCCACTGGAGCCCTTGTTTCTTGCACAATATTCAACGCTCGTACAAAGCACACTGCGTACATCGAACGAGCAGTGCATTCCGATCAAATCCAATAATGGTGATGAAGCAAAGTACACATCCTTCTCGTCATACCCTTCGGCAGTAGCAAGCAGGACCAGCGTTTGACCTAGTTTAAGTTTTGCTGCTTCAGTTTTTCACCGCTTTCATGCCATTCCAGCCGAGAAACAATAGTGTCCCGCGGGTTACATAAATGAAAATCCTCAACCAGGACCGTCTCCCTCCCCCTGGGGCCAGTGTCCACGAAGCAGAACGAGCACAGGGATGGTTCGCCGTTTAGCTGGAGTGTGCTTGACGCTCTTTCCCCGGCCTGTACTGCAACAATTTATGGTTCCCTTGTGGCTGACGGAATGCACTCGCCGAGCGAAACAATCGCCAAAACCAGGTCAACAGCAGCAAAACCTAGCTTAAGGACACACACACACACACAACCCAGTCCTTCGACCCGTCCTAAGCCCGTTAACTTGACTAGGTCAAATTGTGTGCTTTTTTTCCTTCTTTTTTGTGGTTTTGTACGCGAAGCTGTAATAAGTTTCGTCGCTATTCAGCCCGCAGTGGGACATCGTGACGTTGAAGGTGTTGTTCAGATTTTCCACCACATGCACTGTACAGAGTGCGCACTCTGTTTTCGAGTGGAAAAGTTCTCACCCGCCCCAACTGCACGACTCCACACGGGTGTTAGTTGCTTTCGAATGCACGTCATTTGCGTTGCCCGTCTACTGCGTCATCGCAGCCGCACACGTGTGTGCAACGCGCTCGTCTGGGCAGCAGGCGGCGAACGAAAGCACTGCAGCACACGCCACGCCACGAGCAATGCATCTTCGGACGGCGTGATAGGGTGTGTTGGCGGTGCCAGCGTGGAATGCAAACACAGTCTTGGTGCCTTGACAAGCACACACGAACACACACCGGGTGGCGCGGATGATTAAATCATAAAGTGGTTGAAGTGATCTGACTAATGCTTTACGATCCGATCGCATTTTACAGTGTTTTAGCCCACTCACACACACACAAGTACTCGATGATTTGCGCGCGTTTGTGTGACCGGATGTAGTGTCAGATGTGAATGTGAGTTTGTGTGCTGCTATCGATAGGTCGATTGAGTCATTTTATGATCACGAGAGTGGTCTGATTATTATGTGGCTAAACCCTATTACATTCCATCACGAATCACGTGTAGACATTACACGAATGTCAATCACTGGCCGAGCTTTAATGACCAATTACTAAGCCGTTCATTTCACGTTAATCAGTGTCTAGTTCACTTGTATTAACTGTTTTTTCTTGAGGAATAGGCGTCTATCATGTCCCTGACTGATGGCTGGCCACATCTTTCCAAGGCTACTGATTTAAACGTTTCACTAACACATCTTGGAATTTGCCTGAAGATTTTGGACTATTTCTCAAGGTTTTTTGTCAATCTCTCAAATATTTTTGTAACAAACATACAGCCTGTTGGCTTCAAAGTAGTTGACAAGTCTTAGGAAGTATTCAAATAAAAGACTGTAAGAAATTCTTGGAAACCTTTGTAACTAACATATGAGCCATCTTCACCCGAAAACTACCCGCGAAACAGTACCTAAACCGAGCTTCAATTTCCTCGCGTTCAACGCAAAAGATCCCACTCCAAAAAAGGGACAACCTAGGCAAGACTTCAAGTCAACCTACCTGGCACGGTGTCCGTATCCGCAGGTCCCGATCCGGACCAAACTCCCCGTCCGGCAGCGGCACATGGTAGATGCAGTGCGGGAAGCCGGTCGTCACCGGGTTGGAGCTGGCCGAGCTGCCGATGCTACTGCCACCGTACGAGCTATTGCTATAGTGCGTCTTGTAGTTGATGCTACTGCTACCACTACTACTACCACCACCACCACCACCACCACCGACGTTGTTCGATTGGTGCGGAATGAACAGATAGGATTGATTGTGGTTGTTGCTGCGAAAGTTGCTACTGGTGGTGCTGCTCAGTATCAGATCGCTGCTGCTGAACCGCAGGTTGCTGTGCCCGGATGACGCCACCGTCTGCTGATGATACTGGTGTGGATGATGGTGGTGATTGTGATGATGATGATGGCGGTGGTGGTTTTGCTGCAATTGTTGCTGCTGTTGCGCTGACTGTTGCTGCTGTTGCTGCTGTTGTGGAGTTTGTTGCGATTGCTGCTGCTGCTGCTGCTGCTGCTGCTGCTGTTGCTGCTGTTGTGACTGCTGTTGGTGATGGAAGCCCGCCCGTTCGTTCCGTAATGGAGGTGATCCGATGGAACCGCGGGCAGGAACGCCGAGCCGCTCCATCCCCGCGCAGCCCGGTGACTGTACCGATAGCATCTGTGGGTGAAGAAAGAGAGAAAGAAAAAGGTATTAGTGAGTTTCTAGTAGAAAGAAGAACTAATAGTAGTGCCACGAATGCTTCCCCCCACAGGAACAGGAACAGTTTTACCGTGAACCAGCCAGACCAAACCGACAGACAAAGCGTACAGACACGCGCGCAAAAACAAAACAGGTCTCGATGGGGAATTGTTCTTCGATTGCCAAACGTTTGCCGCATACCGAGTCGGCTGCGCACACCCCGCGCGATGCAATTGCTGAAGTTGCAAAATGCAAATGCCCACCGACACCTTCACAGACAGACAGACACACGCGCTCCTTTTACGAACGAAACACAGTGAATCGATTGAAGCAGTTGGGCATGTGCAGCAAGCAAGGTGAAGTTTGTTTGCTTTGCGTTGAGCTTCTTGGTCTCACACCCCATCCTAAGGTGCCCAAAATGTGCGTGTGGTTGGCGAGTAATAAACAAATTAATTAATTAATTTCCCAAGCTAATGGAATGCTAATTGCTGGCCAGAGAAGGGGCAGAGCAGCAGGGGCATTTCGCAGGGTCTCGTCACAAATGGCTGTGCGCAACCGATTTTGCAAATTGGGCCAACATTTTATTCCACCAGCCATACACGGCTTGGTTCACCTATGGCGGGGGAAAAGGGGGCAGCTAAGGTAGAACAGCAACAAATCGAGGCACTGGCGTGGAGTGCTGCGAGTGGCCAGACAGACAGACAGGCCAGATAGCACGGACGGGTGACTGGGGCGATTAATTATTTTCACATACATGGAGTCAACCTTTGGAGGGATATATTGTAATTTATTACAGTTAGGGGAAATAATTATCATATTATCTAAATTCAATTTTAGAACACCGAAAGACAAGCTTACCACACTTTTTCTTTAAAGTTGATAAACACGCCTAAACACTCAAGCAGTAACCTGCCACGGGAGGACATTACATTACGGTGCATGGCCATAATTCATTGCCGAAAGTCTTTTTGTCCGCCATTTGGTTGGATCGCGAAGGGGGCTCGCAGCGTCATTTAAATCATGTGGCGGAATGCAAACAACAAACGATAGGCAAAAAATAGCACCACCATGGGGCAGCAAACACCGGTACTGATGCACTGGCACCAATGACAGGAACGAATACCGCGCTACGAATACAAAGAACGCGTAGACCGCTTGAGGAATTTGAGGTTTTAAGAACGCAAACAGCAAAGAAGCTCTGTTGCGCTCTGTTGGGAAGCATTTAATCCTTTGCAAAAATGCGCCCAAGAGTAACGATGACAGCCGAAAGTGGGTGAAAATCGGACGATCGGTTGTGTATATTTTCCTCTCGGTGGTTTTCACTACTCTGCCTCCTCTGCTTTTTGCAGCCGAAAAGGGTGCAATAATTGCAACGTTACATCGCCCGACAAGTCGCGCTACACTATCATTAACAAACGCGTGTATGCGTGTTCAACAAGGGCCCATGTTTTGCGCCCACTTACACGAAAGCCGCTCTAATTGAGCTCTAATATCGATGTCGGCTGGGGCGGGGTGGTAGCCCAGACGAATTCAATTAAAACAACGGCACAGGGAAGCTTTCGTAGTGTAGGCAAAATTGAACAGTAAAAAAAAAGCGAGCAAGAACTAGGCAGCGATTGCGTCCAATGCAGTATTATCACTTGTTGAGCGTTTTGTTCAATGATTGGAGGCACACAAACACAGGGGAGAAGATGGTGGTGAATATGCAGCAGGCTGGCAAGCCAGCCAATCAATCAATGATGCGTTTTGATGATCGGTTTTGATGATCTTGGTGTGGTTTGCTGCATACAGTTAGCAGTTTTAGTCCATGTAAACCCTCCAGAGATCATGTTCTCCAGATGGAAAGAGAGAAGGTTTTTGTTGCTTATGGGGTAATAATACACTCGGAATTGCTATCTGTGCAATGACATGCATTGGAGAAGGCCCGTTGGTTCTCTGCTTCGAAGAACACACTAATTATGGAGCCGACTCGACTATTCAGCTACCACTGATGCACTAACGGGCAAGCTAGCGGAGAGCTGCAAATGTGCATTTGGTGGAGGTTGTGATTGCTATTGTGTGTGATGAAATTCAGGCGAATCTAATGGTGCGTTTCGCCTTGAATTGTCCAACGCACACACACACATGCATGCATACTTTAGTTCTCTATCCCTCTTTGGTCGTCCTTCCCACTCATCGTCCTCTGCTTGCCACCCCGTACGCATCGTCATGATTATGTTGATTACTCTCAATTGGGTTTGATAGTGGAATTGGTTCAATGTTGCCATTTCTCAGGAAGACAAGGCACACACACGATTCGCGCGCAAAAGATGAAATTGAATTTCATGGCAAAACCACACACACAGACACACACACACACACTCTGCTGAAAAGGTGGTTAAGTGCGAAAAGAAGATTGGAATACAAAAAAAAAAAAGATTTCTTACAAATTGCAATTTGAGTGCTTTGGTTAGGGCCTAGTGCGTCGATGATACGCTGCAAACGGTACTGGGCACTCGAAGAGGTGTGATCAGTGGAACTTTACAACTTAGATTTACGGTGGTTTAGGAGCGTTCAGTAGAGAGGAAAATTATTGCAAGCAAATGGCATTACCCTCATCAAGATACTCAGCTCAGAGGGGCCGTGAGGACCCGCTGGAGATTGGAAACCAACGATCAGTGGCGTACCAGTCATTACCTCAATATGAGATGAACAAGTTAATTGTCTTTTGAGTCGAAATCGCAATATTGAGTTGAGCGAAAAGGGAATATCTTTCTATTTTATTATTAGGACATTAGGGTCAATGTCAAAAAGGATAGCAAAGTACAGGGTCAGGACGACTTCCAAAACCCCGCACAGCCAGCCATCCTTTCCAAAAAAGCTCACTTCTGCACACACCCAGTGCACCAAACCAAGTGCAATAAATTCGAGTTAAATCCCCCACCCACAGATTAAATCTAGCACATCGCATCCACAAACCTGCAAACGTTCCAAACAGTTCTCGAATCTTCAGACTGTACACTGGTACCGACCAGTGATGATCATGATTTGCATTGTAGCGTCGTCTATTAGTATGCACGCGGGTCGTCGGTGACCTTCACAAGCTTGCTTTGGTTGAGATTTGCTAGCCTTGTTGTAGTCCCTCCTCTCGCCTGGACCAGCAGCAAAAATTGGCAGCAGGGACGACCTGCCGCACCAGTGCCGGCCATCCCACGGGCTGTATGACAATGACACAAACGATGCACACACTTTTTTTTGTGTCCACCAATGCACTGGTAGGTTCTGATTTTTCTGAACACTCCTTCATCTGTCCCTCACGCCAAAAGCTTGTCAGTTTATCTTTCAGACAAATCAGTCACCCTGCCGAAAACGAAATCCTGGGACAAGCATACACACACACACACACGGGATGGGGGAGAGATGTTTCGAAGATGTTGTGTTGTTCGAATGGCAAGAATATATCCCCAAAAAAAAAAAACACACACACAGCGTTCCTCGTCCCGAGATGCAATCGTTATTTACAATGATGGTTGCGTCTTCTTCTTTGGTGTGCTTTTGGGAATGGAACGGAACACCAGGACCGAGCCAAACACAACCCCACCAGGCGACTATGCCAAGAAGAGAATGGAGGAGGTAGGGGGGGAAGAGAGAGAAAGGAAAAAAGAGCACCGGAGACACGAAAAGCAAACATACAATTCGACACCGAAACAGACAAAATGTTCAACGAGCGTGCCGGTCTACATCGTCGTCGTCGTCGTCATCGTCTGGACGGCCACTTGATGGAAGTGTTGCAGTGCACGGTCAGCTGGTGGTCAGGGGAGAGGCTGCCGAAGGAACAATCGTAGCAGCAGCAACCCCCATGGCGGTCATGTCTGCACAAACGGAACGTGCTAAAATGACCGAATCGTGCTGAATTGCACATGCAGATGGCCAACACAAACAGCGGCAGCGTGCGCATTTCGTCGCAGCACGAGGTGTCTGGTCTGGTGTGTTCCCCCACCTCCTCCCCTTTCCCTTGCCCCCTCCACACGCCTTTGGTTTGGTGCACTGGTCATCAACCTCCGTTTGTGCCGAGTGACTTTTCGAGCGAGCCAGTTCCGACCAAAAAAAAAAGCAGAAAGAATTGCAGCGGGTTGTCCTCAGTGGTGCTCGGTTGTTTGGCGGGGGGGAGTTTGCATTTCGACTGACAAAGCGCAAATTTAAACCCAGACATATCACCACACACACACACACACACACACACACAGTGCTCTTCTTCCAAATATGTTCCCCGCGGAACTTACCGCGCCGCCAGACACAGTTTGATTCAATAAACATGCAACTCTTTTATTGTTGCCATTCATCCGATGTACGATGTTTTTTTTTTGTATCTCTCCCCTGCATGAAGAGGGTGTTCTTGTTGGGAGGGTGGAAAGGGTGAAGAATTTAACCACATACTGCAGCTAACCAACCACAAAAGATATCCACCAAAACCCCAAAACATGACAATTTCGTTGCTTCGCGCGATGTTCAGGTCTCGGGTGGTTTGTGTCGCAATGGGATTGTCTTTTTTTCTCCCCAGCATACACAATACATTAACATTTACAAGATATCGTGACGGGTTGCTTGGGAAGATTAATCATGCTTCGATTCGATAATTAATTAGGTGCTATATGATGCATAACTTCCCACAGTGCGCACACACACAAAAAACAACGGGTCTCCCTCGCGTCCAAAGCCAAAACGGTGCGATTAGATAGTGCGAAGAAGTCGTGCACCGGGCGCGAACGACTCGAGACAGATCGCTATAGAGACAGAGAGCGAGCGACCGCCTCGAAACCGTCACGAAGATTTATTGACGACCACCAGCCCGGAATGTGAGCTGGACACAACAGCAACGGAACGGAAACACGACGACACGATCGCGAAGACTGCAGAGCGTGCGAAAGGATGCATCGAAAATGAAGCTGATAAAAATAAATGGCAAATCATAGCAGTTTAACAAGCAATCTCCTCCATCTCTCCCAGTTCCAACCCCCCCCCTCCCCCAACTGGCATCTCTTAACAAGACTTAACAACAACAAGAGGGAGGGAAAATGTTCAATCTCCAGACCCAAAGGAAGCCTCGCCAGAGACCCACGAGTGTGATGTATCGTGTTTGCTTTGCGTTCGATTTCAGGTTCGGCGTGGTTGCTGCTTTGCCGGCGGCACGGGTGATCGATGATCGTACGCGCGCTGGAAAAAAGACCACGACACGTCAAGATGCACCCCCTTTTCGGGGAGGATGGAAGGCTTATGGAACATGATATACCGCCAACCACCGACCGACCACAAACAAAGTGCTGTCGCCTCTCTCGCCCACCTGCGGATCCGGGGCGGCATTTCGCCCAATCGCGACCACGGTGGGCGTCCGTAACAGTTGCCAGCGAAGTGCAAGTCTCGCTCTCGATCGACGTTAACGTCTCTATTTCGCAGCGTCGTCGATTTCATTTGTTTTATTTCTTGCCTTTTCGGTGTGTTAATTCTGTTTGAAGGTGGTTCGGGCAAAAGGTGTTTTTGTTTTTCAAACCATCAGGTGGGACAAAGCTTCAGGTGGATGTGGTTGAGTTGTATTTTTATTACAAAAAAAAAAGATATTTTATGTGAAAAGACAATATTAAAATACAGCATCGCGTTTAACAAAACCAGTACATAATTTTATAAAATATTCAATTTAAAAAGTAGTTACAAATAAATGATTTAAATTCAACCAATACTCTAACAATTCAAAATAATTAGTTAATATGTTATTATATGTTTGCAGTAACTAACGTTTATTATCAAAATGCTCTAAAACGTAATAAGTAATCGAATTGCTCATTGTTGAGTCCACAGTTTTAATATTTACTACTTTTTAGACATTTTAGACTTTTAGACACTTTTTAGACAATAAATATCATGTTGTATTCATGAAGCGTTTTGGTTGTGTTCTTTTTAATTCTTTTTATCTCTTAACTGAAAGTAATGACAATTAAAGAAAAGTAAATTAAAGCAAAGCTAGTAGCAAATACAACACTTGCTTTGAGCGTGCAATTTTAGAGGGAAAAGTCTGAGAACAGCAAAACAAACAACCCATAAACAACTGTCCCATGAGCAAACATTTGTAATTGTTTATTAATTTCCCAATAAACACATAGAATTGAAATAATTCAACCCGTGCTTAACCCGTTTCTCAGCTGGCCGCAACAATTAACCATTCCCACATCCTTGACCCAGTAATGTCTGTCGCTGCAATCGCCTCAATCGTTCCCGTTGGCAGAGCATTCCCGTGACCGTGGAGACGCATGGTCGATGAAAGCCACCGTGAGTGTCTCCGCTAACGTGCAATTATCAAGAGAAGGTTGCAAAGAAAGAAAACAAAAACTCACGATTCCAATCATGGCACAGGAAGAGGAAAACTTTGCGATGAAAAATTAAAGCCACAAGTCCCCATTTACTCTTGTGCACGGTCTTCTGCGTTCGGTTCGGTCTGCTCGAACCACACACGCAACACGGCGTAAAGCGATTTATTTATTATTCAACCACCCATCAAAATACTGCCATCGTTTTTAATGCGAGCAATTAAAATTAGCCTTTTCGCCTTCGCTTCGACGGTCCACCAAATGGTCCTCCAACAAAACGCCGTTTGCCGTCTGCCACCCCGCGTGTGGTGTGGTTTGTCATTCGATTATTGCATATCCCACCCATCATTGGTGTGCTGCTTGCTGGTGGGAATGCAGTTTGTGTGTGTGTGTGTGTGTGCTACATGCCACTGAGACTTTCGCTTTCGCTTGGGAAATGATAAACCTCCGCCCATACTGCCCCGATTCTCAGCACCGCGCAGGGTTGGCCTGCTTTTATTTGTTTATTTATTTATGCTGTTTTTTTTTTGTTTTTTGCTTCTGCCAACCTGTCACCCTCACTCCTCCATCAACTCAGCGCTGTCACGTCCTATCTTCGCGTGAGCGCGTTAGTTGCGCAAAGCGGGAACAAGCCGCTGCTGTGAGAAAATGGTTGTTCATTCGATCCGTTTGCTGTGGCCGTTGCTGGCGTATTTCATTAGATTGTGTTTGTCACCCCACTCCAGACGGCCAACGGTAGTTCGTAGAAATGGTTACCGAGCCTTAGGAGGGCTTTGCGACACGACAACAGTGCGCACTTTGTTTTGGTGAAATTGTTGACTGTCACTGTTTTTTTTTTTTTTTTTCATTTGTCCGGGCGGGTCGGGAAGCGAGACGCGCCATTTCGAAAGTAATCCGCGGGAAACTAGACGCCCAAGTAGGTCGGCGGTGTCCGATGGGCCCCCCTCCTTCCAGGGCGTAAATACGTATTGGCGTAACGGGGTTAACTTCCCAGAATATAATGGAGGAAAGTGCGTTCCAATGCATTTTTTACACTTTCTTTAAGGGATAGAGGGTTTGAAAGACTAAACAATAGCTTAACTTTGGCACTGCAATATGCGCTGGTGTGCATCATTCAAGCAGTAAAAATGCAATAGGAAGGCAATCATTGGATGTGTAATAACAGGCTTACAGTTTAAAGGAAAAACAACTTTCTACAAAAACAGCATGGGACAAAACATTTTTTTTAAGAATTGAGGAGATTTTTTCCATGCGAAACATACCAAAAAGCAAAGTTCGCACTATAAAATATATAAACAAAATTGATACAAACGAAGAATTGGCCATAAACACGATTTATAGCCCACATCCAGCGGCTCTCAAACAGTTGATTAGAAAAGTTATTTAAGAAAATTTAAATAATTTAATATCTTGTCCAAGTGTAATTGTTTACACTACCTACAGACTACTCGCTCATCAAAATATGTCCAAAGGATACAACTTTCTGGGTTGTTTTATTACGATTGATCTCTATGGAACTCACGTAGTCAAACAACAGGCTTTGTTGTTTATTAAAATTTAGCCTGACAAGGACAGTTACCTGTATTGCTCAAGAACCCAAAAATTATTTGGCACTTTTTTCCATTTCTTCATAGCTGTACCATCAATTGTTTGATTTCGTATCACGTTGTTGCACAGACAACATATGATCATCTTTCATGTTGAAACAAAAAAGATGTTAGGAAAGATTACACATTGAATGGCATCTAGAATTTATATCTAGCTTGAGAATTGGCTACGATATTGGCAAAATACTGCGCAAAGGTTGAGTATACCATGCATTTAGTGAGCCACTTTATTTGGGTTTTAAGATTAGTCTTGTCTCTAGTTTCTTTTTTTTTTCAATCCATCCCATTTAGTGAAAAAATCTTCAGAAACATCAACATTCTTTAAATAATTGGTCAAAGTAGGCTACTTCTTGACAACCACGTCATAACAGAGTAGGATTACAAAACAGAAAATTCAATTAGTCGAGCCGACTCTTCCACAAACTGAATCATGAAGCTCATGGTACTCTGCAGGTTCTTGCTGGCTCTAATGGCAGTGAACCTTACTGCCGGCGAGACAGAACACCATCTGAACTCCATTTTCCTCTCCGGCGAGTACACCAACTACTGTCAGCTGGAATGTGCTGGAGCTCAGCAGCACACACTGTGCGAAAGGGTAAGTAAGAACCAGTTTTTTTCTAGTAATTTCCACTAAATAATCAATTTCTGACCTTTCTCATTACAGCCAACCGTTCCAGCCCGCTCCCCCGAGCACTGCCCCAACTTCCAGCAACTCCTAGGCAACTCCGACCTCTGGACCACCATCCTGGACGCGCACAATGGCGTGCGGAATCGGTTTGCGATCCGCTCCCAGGTCACCAACATGAAGAAGCTCGTCTGGGACGCTGAGATGGCGCGGATGGCCCGGCTCCACCTGGCCAGCTGCGAGCGCTACGAACCCGACCCTTGCACCCAGCTCCAGAACCCCTCCGTCTACAGCCGCGACTACCGCAACGTGCGCCAAAGCAAAGCGTTCGTGGTCGAGCGCTACCTGCCCAAGTACTACGCATTTGACGTCCTGCGCAACTGGTACCTGCAGAAGGACGAAACGCCCGATCCGAAGATAACGGCCAGCCTGCAGATGCAGTACGCGGTGCTGAACAACTTCACCCTGCTGACCTGGGCCAGCCTGGAGCGGGTCGGGTGTGCCGCGGCCAAGTATCGCGACGGTTTCCAGCTCGTGTGCAACTACTTCCCGTTCTACTCGCTTGCCGAGCCGAGTGCCGAGCTGGGCCTGCCGGCACGGCGCTGCCCTCGTACCTTTCCCCTGCGCAGCAAAATCTTCGAGGGGCTCTGTACGTTCGAGCTGGATGGTGCGGTGAGCCGGCGGGTTTCCCGTCTGGTGGCGGCGATGCTACCGCTGGTTTGGCTTTGGCAAACGAGGACGCTGCAGCAGCAGCAGTTGGAGCTGTTATAGGGAGGAGTGTGTTTGAATACTTACGGGTACCGGCAGGTGGTTCAAGTTGGCGTCTAGAGGAGCGAGATCGTCGGTGAGGAACTGGATCGGCAGCGTCAGCGCTTCGGCGGTCGCTCGCGTACCGGTGGTTGTCGCACGCAGGCAGCGAAACACGCCGAACAGCCCAAGGACCAGGGCGCAGAGCACGGAGAACGACACCAACCAGTAGATGTAGCCTGCAGGTGAGAAAAGGGCAAAAAAGACGATGTTTGAGTGAGTTGTAATGAAGAAATAGATCATTGTAAGAGAAGTTGGCCAAAGAAAATTACCCCCCAGTAAGGCAACTGTGTGGAGAGCGACTTTTCGGAAACCGTGTCACAGTGTCCCTGCGGCGACACTAACCGTGTCACGACATGATTGGAAAGCCTCGCGCACGATGGCCAATAATTGAGCTCTCGGAGACGGCGAGTGTCGTCCCCCCCCCCCGATGCGACAGATAGCGCTGTCGGCAGTTTAACCAGCGTGATACAAATTGGCTACCGATCGCACGCATGCTGGTAGCTAAACGATCAGTCTAATGGCACCGGCAGTCGACCTTAGAACCGGTGGCGACCGACTTCTCTCTCGTCGGTCTTGACGGTCAAGCGAACCCAAAATTAACACGCCCTCTTCCTCCACCTTCGACAAACACACACACACAACACACGCGTGCGACAGTCATGTGGCTCTCCTAACTGGCCACCATTATCATCAGGGTCGGGGTGGGCGGTAACGTACACTAATCGGTTTCGTCTGTGGCGTGCTACGATTTCTAATGGCCCCCCTTTCGGCTCTACTGCGGTGTCTGCGTCCGGCGGGAGGACTGTGCGCTACATATGGCGATAGTGCGGGTGTCCGGGGCGGGCTCATCGCATTGCATTCCCATTCCAAAACCGCTCGCAGACACCCGCCCCACCAGCAGAGCCCCGAGCGAGAGAAGCAACAAAAGAAAACAAAAACTTATCGGAGGGGATCCGTCTCGTCGCAGTCGCGCTAAACCCGAAATGGGGAGAGCGAATGCTCATCGCAATGAATGTGCATCATTGCCACTTCCAAACGCACCTTCAAAACCTTCGCCTCCACCCCCACTCTCCCGGGGTGCACACACACACACGACGTAATTATCATTCCGACGTGAAGTGTTGATTTTGCGTTTTCGTACGTAGGTTTTGCTGTGTTTTGCTTTTGCTATTCCCCCCCCCCCCCTTTGGCTCTTCCTCTTCTTTCGCTCTCTGTGTGTTATGTCTGGTCTGGCTGACGGGTGCCTGCTGCTGCTGTTGCTACACACACCGTGGCGCGTCAGACTGGCTCTGCCGCCGCTAGCAAAACTGCATTTAAGCGGATGTTTTATTCCACGATGTAAACGATCGAAAATCGACCCTGGGATGATGGAAATGGCAGTAAGCAGTAGCCAGCAGTAGCAGGCAAACGATCGCGTGTCCGTGTGTGCTACCAATAAGGTGAGACACACTCGTCCGGAGTGTGTGCATTCAGTTTGCGCTCGCCGTTTTGTACCGGCTGTCGGTCGGCATTAAACGGCATCGTGCAAGAGTTGCGCTTTCTGGTGGCTCACTGGAACGGGCAGCGAAACGAAGTTGATAAGATAAGGGTGGTATATGTGGTGTGTACACCCACCATCCCCCTTAACACCAATGCACAGCGTCTTACGTTAAAGCTCACGGTGGACCGTTGCTGTCGATGGGCGAGAAGAATGAAAGCTTTTTTTTGGCTTCGGATTTGTTATGTAAATATAAGCTGGCTTGAGTTGCGGTGGGTTTTATATCTCTGCACGATGAATCAAAGTGAACTTCAGTGATCACGATGATCGGTGCACTTTTTTACTGCCGCGAATGCATTTTTAACGACCGATGAAGAGGAGTTTGTTTAGAAAAGCAGTTCGTGCCAGTGTAAATAATTGCGCTGCATCATTTGAACTGATCTCAACTCTTTTTATTATATTCTTTGACAAAAATGCAAACTCAGTCGTTGAAAATATGGATAATGGTTTAGGAAGTAGCAAAGAGAACTTTCAAGGTGAGTTGGTACACAATGCTTCATGAATATAGAATTTAACCAAATTTAAAGAATTAAAGAATAATCTATAATATCAAGAAGCGATACTTTTTTATCCGTTCTAACATGTAAGGGCAAATGTAACCTTTAGTGGTGGTAGTACCGATAGTAGTAGTGGAATACGAAATGTTGTCTGACCTTTTACAAAGGGTTTTAGGAGTTAAATGATGCCATTCTGTTATAAAGTAACCGAAAGCTACATTTCCTTGTGAAATCTATCAATATTATTGGAAATCCTTAGCATCTCCTACGCAAACTCATGTTTTAGTTAACGCTGTAAATGATTACAAAGCTACTGTGTATTGAAATTGATTTACGCATAATCGTGAAAAATTGGCTTTTGGCTTTTTTTCTTCTAAATTTTTCACTTTTATTACTTAAGTCCCACTACAGGAACAGAAGACATGCATGTCCCTATAGTGGCTAAAGGCATAACATCAGTAAAACCAGTTAATTTTGGAGAAAAAACCAGGGGTTTTCTGACTACTCGTATTACTTTCGCAAAAAAAACCATTACAAATAAATGTAATGTTAAAAAATTATCAAACACAATTGAAGGTCCGTGATACAACCATCAACTCGCACGACTTAAGAACTTTCCCGCCGTGGGACCGTCTCCTTAGCAAGGCCTGAATATCAAGCAGACATTCAAGTTGTATACAGTTTTTGTTCTATTTTTCTTTGACTACCACCACTATGTATAGGAACATGCTACGATAAATATAGGAACCATACCAACATTATGAGGTACATACGGCATGAGAAATATGGATTTTTTATATATTTATGGTAAAAATTGTTGTGTTTGGGAAGCTAAAACGTATTTCCATTACAATGTGATAGCATTTCAAATATAGTTACTATATTGACACTTCAAATACATTAACACATATTCACTACTAACCACAAATTGCACCACTATCGGTACATTTACCCTATGTTGTTTAGTTCCAGCAAACTTGGTAAAACAAATTGCGATAAATCGTTTCAGATAGATAAAATGTGTTTTTCAACGTACAATGTTGCACTGTTTGATACAAATGTTTGCGCTGGAGATTACTACTGTCCCAATCACAATCTCAAAACACGCTAATCCCAGAAAAAAACATATACAGACCCGAATGATTCACACATTTAGAAGCATGTGACTAAACACGAATAAGAAATAGAAAATGCGACCTTCCTTTCGGGCCGCATACGTGGAGGGAAAATTCTGTTCTGCCAGCAATCGACATCTGTAGCCTTTGCAATGCATTTACTTTGCGGTGACGCAAACGTCTAGGCAAATAAAAAGTGCTTATCAGACGTGTCGGAAACTATTATCGACTGGACTGGACGACGGCTGGTGACGCTTGTATTGCTACTACGACGGCTTACGCCGATTAAGCCGCATGACGTGGCGCGTCAAACAAATGGCGCATGACGCGCGGCCAACTGTTGACACCGGCCGTGTATTTGTTTGATTGGTTTTTCGAGGGAAACGATGCTGAACAGGCAGTTAGATACTGTTCTCGGTATTAGAGATTAGAAATTTACTTTCTGTTTTTTTTTTAATTTGTTTGAGTACTTATTATATGCAAATTTAATTTCAAACAACATAAATATATATTTCTGCGAGTCGTCTCTATCCCCCCATGCCCAATGGTTTTCGATACGTCACGAGCCGAACCGATCTCTAGCGATAAAAAACCCAGCCAGACACATTTCGATGGAATCCAATCACATTTCGCCCGAACCAGACGCTCCGAAGTGCAGCCCAACCACTGCCAGATCGTCCTTTTCCCGTTCCAGCGCGCGTTTGAATGATGTTAATTCCCTACAAACGTCCCCACACCCCCTTTACTACCCCTCAAACGCCCCAACAAAACGTGTCTCTATAATCTCAATGCCAGGCACAAACACACACACAGCTTTTGGGCAAGCAAAAAACGACAGACATTTGGAGCTAAAAATGTTCGTTTTCGTGGTTTTCTTCATTTAATTTAGGTCGCCATGGAAATCGCCCCTCGTTCGTAGGGGGGGGGGAAAGGGAGAGCGGCGCAAGAGTTTGTGCCATTGCCAAAAGTTCACTGTCATCCCATACCCCATCCCCACGCACCCACCCACTCCCCCCGCTTCAGCTGCTGGAGAGGATTTAATTTATTTTCGAATTATCCGACAACCGACAAGGACAAACGTCACTCCGGCCTGCACACTAACAATGGTTCCTTTCTTTTTTTTCCCCTCGCTCTATTGATCCATCCGCAACGAACGAAACAGGCTGCAGCAGCACCAGACACGGATGAAGCAAACAAAAAAGCTCACTAAATGCAGTCGAGAAATCGTTGAGATTGTCCAATAAAACGGCCCAGCAGCAGCAGCAGCCAGTAGGATGTATCAATCTCTACCGCGAGTTTGGGTTGGCGGCAGTTTGGCATTTGCACATCCGGACACCCGAGCGTGTGGGTGGTGGTTGAACAAGCCGTCGCATTCAAATTCTAATCGCCATTGCATTCTTCGAGCCCCGGGAAGACGGCAGGATTAAATTAATTGCTCATCGTTATAGTCGAACCGATACAAATTGAAGCCACCAGTAAAAGCAGTTATCTCTCGGAGATTTTGACCACCAGAAGGTGGAGATGGTGTAGGCGGAATCAACCGAAACCCGAACGCTGCACGTCCAGAAGGTGCCGTAAAAATGCATTTTAAGCTGTCATTTCTGTCGCCTTTTCTCTTCGTTCGAAACAGTTCTTTGCTTCGCATGAGCAGAGCGCTTGGATGTTCTGTTCGCGAACGTCGGGAGATTGCAGATACATGAATTCCGCGTCCCCATGTACAGTCCCACCACAACGCTTCCGGCAGAGCTTTTGCTGACATTTTTCCAGCCGTCTGACAATTGATTTCCTCGACCGCCACTAAAAGCATGGGATGTATGCAACGGGCCCATGCGCATGCGTCGCCGTCCCCACACAGTCAGACACGGCCTATATCGAGACGGCAGACGCTACCCCAGACATGCCGTTTTCCTCCAAACTTCTAGGCAAAAAAAGAGAAAAAAAAAAACAAAAAACCCTGACCTCCCGCAAAACATAGCCCGTGGCGCGTTGGCTGAGATGTGACGGGATATCCCGACGAGGGTTCCGTCCTTGTGCAATACAAAAACACACACACACACACACTTACATACGTTCCCTTATGTGAACTCGGTTCCCGCGTAGTGGCGGTGGTGATGGGCCCTCATCATATTTTCTCCTCGTTATTGCGTCCACGGCCTAGTCGACGGGATTGGAAAGCCTCTTTATGAACCCGGAGAGCATGAGCGAAACATTCATTTGCGCCATCTTTTTGCCTTCCTCTCACACACACACATGCGGTGCATCATCTTTCAGCGGAAACGTTTACCCCCGGAAACGCTGGTGGTGACTGGCACACATAAGAGAGGCACACACTGACGCGTAAGAAGAGGGAACGCCAACCTCAACCTATAAAAAAAAGCTGAACCCGCGGGCTAGAAACAAACGTTTGCTTGTGTGTGTGTGTGTGTGTGTATGTGTGTGTGCATAATGCGGGATGAGGACGAGGGACGAGCGAAAAAATCGATATTTAGGTCGCGAAACTTTTCTTCATCACATCACGCCACCGAACGGGGACTGTGAAATAGAACAGTAAAGTGAAGGAGGACTAGCAGAGATTCGAGCAAAAGACGGAACATTGCGACCTCCGTGTGCTACCGAGCTTTCGTGGGTTTTTGGGATCTAAATGCAGGCCATTTCCAGGCACAATGTTTTGATAGTAGAAAGGATTTTATTACAGATCATTGCGGACTGTTTGATCAGAAAATTGAAGTCGTCAAAGTGATGATCATGTCATTGAAATGTCACCGGACCATCGGACATGCCGTCACAATGATTTTCAAGATCACTTTATTGCGGATATTATGAGGATGGGACAAAAGCCTTAACGGTTGGAAAATAATCGAGACAAACGTACTTTTAGTGACTATCAAAATGCTCTAAGAACAAGTAATGCCGTGTAAGACAAATTGATAACTGATTCCTAATGGAACAGATCTTTGACAGTCGTCGTACTCGTAGAAACAATAAACTGATTTCGGTTTCGTTTCTGTTTTTAAATGCTTATCTCATTATCGTATAGAAACAATGTTAGTGTTACATACAGGAAACATAACCTCGAGTTCGTCCGTATTGATTAGTCCGTCAATCCATATTACGATAATGAAGGTTGGAAGAGGACGAGATAATGTGAAATGTAATGCTAAGAGATGTTCAATAATTTTTATACATATAGGTTATTTCAATCTTTCAAAATCATCCAAACCCTTTGCTTTAGCTAACTAAAAGGCATTTGAAGAATACTTTGGGTGGTCAAGTTTGTAACTGTTGCAAGTCATTCTGGATTTCACAGCGTGAAACATCTCCCAACGTGTTTTGTAAAGAGAATGAGCTCTGCAGGTGTCTGATTTTTTAACGCTACTTTCAGCAAAATCCCAATATGCCACATCAACGAAGCATAAAACCATTGAGCTTGATTGGGAATTATCTGTAGGCATTTCAAGGATTTGAATGGTTTAGATATTAGAGCTCATATTTGAAGAAACACTTAAGGATATCGATATCACTATTCAATTCAGGTCTGGAACTCGTTTGATACATCAAACATTAATTGAGACTAAATCAAAGAAAAAAGCTCCTGAATTTAAAATCCCAATTAACGCAAAAAAGATTCGACCTTCACCCATAACACAGCAGGAGATAATTTATTCCATCATCAATATTTGACAATTATCTTACGCCTACTCCTCCAAATCAATCGATCCATCATCGCACTCATTAATTTCTCGCTAATGCAATTGTCTCTCTCTTTCTCTCTTTCTGCCTCACTTGCTCTCTGCATGAGCGCAATGTACAGCAAAGTGTGTGCCTCATCGCAAACAAACGGAACTAGACAGTTTGGAGGGAGCTGTAGCAGAAGAGGGGCCCGCCAACGGACCGCGAGACTCATTCATTCGATTTTTATTACCTAACAGTCAAACCACCCACCCACCAAACAACACACACACACACACTCACCCCTTTCCACCGAAAACTCATTGCTCGTTGATCTGGCGGTGCTGGTCGGTCACATTTTGAAGGGCAGACAGACAGCCTGCTAACCAGCCAGCCAGACAGCGAGACAGACACGGGGCAAACCGAGGACATTTTCGACACTTCCGTCTAACGGGGCCACCGCCACAGGCAGCGAACACAGCCGGCCAGTCGTCTGGTGGAAAGGAGGGTGGGTGAGAAACAAAGGGGGGGGGGGGCAGTATTTAAGCTGTTCCGTCTGGTCGACGGCGTGATTCGTGTGTGACGGCGTTCGGCGAAGCTAAGCGAATCAACCATTGCCAAATAGTGCGCACACACTCACACGCGCCGCACCACTCCATCACACACGATTATCTAAAGTGCACACAGATATAGACAAACACACACACACACACGGGCCACTTTTATTTTGACTTTTTAGGGTTCCCAAAGCAATATATATATTGTGCCGCAAAAAGTAAGGGAAGGCTGCACCGTCAAAAAACGGACCAAAAAATCCACAACTCTTTTGCATGTACTTTTGCCATTGAGCGGCAAACTGATGAGCAACTGATGGGATGAAACAAGTGGGAAAACAACACCCCATGAAAGGGGGGAAAAACACATACACACAGACACAAAAAAGAGAAATGTCTGTACGAGTGTGAGAGTATTTCTATTTTGTGAGAGTACGTTTTTTTGTTCGCTATTTCTTTTTTGCTATTATTATTGGTTCATGGCCATCGTCAGAGTCACACGGATGATGCTGCTTTCGCATGACGAGCCAACTGCTACAGTAGGCTCCCCCACAACCATCCACCGCAGCCAGGGGCCTCAGGGGCCGACCGCACACGCGAGCATACTTAAAATTTGCCAAAAAAGGGAAGGAAATGAAATCAAATAAAAAAAAAGAAACACACACATTCCGCCAGCGTAGAAATCTCGGTCTACGGGTGGAGCGAACCGCCAGCCCGTCGGCGAGTACACGGTTCGTGACCACACTACTGTCCCTTTTCCTGGCGAGCCGCTTTTGCATTGCGTCCGGATGTCCAGTAGAAAAAAATGGTATGCACACACACACACACACACACACACACACACAAACATTGACAGGTCAACGGAAGGAGAACCGGAATGGTGCCGGCGGAATAAATCTGTCGAACTGTCGCTAGTCGACCGGAAAGATGGCTGCCAGACCTCGGGGCGATGAAGGGAAAAGAAAGGATGGGCGTGCAGGGGGGGGGGGGAGGGAGGGGAAAGAAATTGTCGTTTGTTATTTTGCGGACAGCGACAGACACATGTACCGGGAGCTCTTTTTTTTAAGGGTAAGAAATAATTTGTATCCTGCACAAGAAGCAAGTAGAAAAGGTTTAAAAAAGTCAGTAGACAACGAACCTGCTTTTATTTTATTTTATTTTTTTTTATTTTTTTTTATCAGTATTATCGATTTTATGTTTTCAACTATCCTAATGTATGAATTCAAAACATTTTAATTATTTTTGATTTCTAAGGCACTTTTGCTAACATTAAAGTGAAAAAATTGATACTCCACAAATTAGACAATAAAATGCCCGATCAAATGCTTTTCAGCTAAATGCATAATTGAGGTGCATTATGCAACTAGAAAAGCTTCCCAAAATTGCTACTGCATCTGTTTGTTGGACGCAACCGCCCCCCCCCCTAAAAACCAACAACCAACAACCAAGCCGCAGCAGAACGTCACCGGCTCCATTGCGTAAGTGAATAATGAACGAAGGAAGGCACAAGCGAGCAACTTTCGCATCCGAAAAGCTGCAGCCGAAAAACTGCATTTATCCAATTAAACTCGTTACCACCGGGGGATCGAACCCCCCTCCCCCCACTCCACCGGAACACCGATGGCCGTCGGTCGGATTTTGGGAGTATTTTATTGTTGCTTCTGGCATTTCAAACTCTGTCGGCAATTGTTAGTCCAATCCGTTGCGGTTTGCGCACGCTCTTGTGCTCCGGTGCTCATGTAGGGTTAATGCCCAGAAGTGGCCGCGACGGAGACATTTAATCATCTCCGGCCCGAAATGCATCTCTCCGGGTAGTATTAGTAGTAGTTGCATGCAAAGTCATCTCGCATTGCATTCTTCTGGCACCTTCTGGAAGTGAATTATAGTGTCATTTCTTTTCTTTTTTGTCGCATTAATCCATTCTTCGTGTTGGAAAGACGCTCCACCGAAAAGAGGAAAACATTTGGTTGATTGACGAAAAGCTAACCGACATTGAAGAAGATGGGAGAAGCGGTGGGTTGAATAAAATCACACGAACCGCTAATTTCGCGAATCTCCGCCGTCGCATTGCACTTATATACGGGAAGGGAGAAGGCGACGGTAAGGTTGGGCAACAACAAACAAACAAAACCGAACCAAAAAAAAAAAATAAGACATACACTCCCAACAGGGGAGGCTGATTATCCAATAAAACGGTCACTGACTGATTTCTCTTGTCATTTTCTCCCCCTTTTTTCGGGGGGAAGGTTTGAACTTTTTCTTGGACTTAATTCGAGGGGGCCTTTCCGCCGACTGCAATCATGTTTGCCCGCGTTTTCACATCCTGCTGCTTTTGCTGGCCGCTCTCTCGGTTGTGTGTGTGTGTGTGTGTGTTTGCGACGACAACATTGTTGCAGCAAGGGTTTCCGACCGTTGTCAATGCGCGCTGAAACATATGCGCATTTCGGTGTCGGCGATTGCGTGTCGACAGCGCCAAAATGGGGTCCACGACGGTGTTTCATGGCTGCGCGCACAGCTTCTGAGCGGTAAGCTCGGTTGGGTAAGCCCTTCCGGCAACTTGGAGACCGCGTCTGTGGCCGACCAAAACAAAAAAAGGCACCCATGTAGAAGGTACATTTTTGGTTGTTTCAGTTTGTGGTAAAGTTTTGTTTCAAGTTGAGGGGTTTTTTTTCATTGCCCTGCGCACGAACTCAGCGGGAGGTAGAAAGGGTAGTATGTTTCCTGCTGTCAGCGATGTTTTATCTATACAGGCAAGGCTTACATTGTACTCTCAAAGTAGGATAGGAAGAGTTAGTTTGTTTTTTGTCTGTGCTTTCGACACCGAATGTGAAGAAAGATTGTACAAAAAAGAGTTATATGTGATTTAGAAGGGGTCAAAAAAGCGCAGTAAGCTTCTGCAGTGTGTTTTTGAGCAAACTTTTCCAAGATTTATACTCTTTTGCTTCTTTGTTCTTTTGGGTCGTAGTATAGTATAACAATGCCACAAAAAGTACCTCTGTTTTGTTTCTAGAAATGTTTTAGTGCCGATTTTGTTGAACATACCCGGTGGTGGAAATAAGAAAGGGGCTTTCAAATATTTCTTTCGCTATGAACAGTTCAACATCAGAATTGAACCTTCGACCGTTGGCGTGCAGGAATAAGCGCTTCACACGACACCACCAAGGCACATGTTGGATGAGCAAGAAAATAAGCAATAAAAATATGAAGTTGTCGTGTGGAGAAGCTTACATATTCCACTTGTTTCTAGTTTAGTTTATTAGAAAAAAAGTGCTGATTTATTAATTCGTTGAAATATTATTTCAGTATTTAGAATCTTATTTCTTTTTCTTATTGTCTTTTTCTTATTTTTAATGTTTTGTTCTCGTTTCCCTAAACCAAATGCAAAGCTCCTCCGTTTCGATGTTTCGGGCAAATTCAATCGCTCCCCAAAACCATCATGCCCTTTCCAAACGATTGCCAAACGAGTTTCTTCTTCCACGCCACATCTTTTTTTACACCTTTTTATGCCAAATTCGCAATCAACGCAAACCACCGCCAAAATCAGCAACAGAAAAAAGAGAACTACAATAAGCTTCTTTTCTTTTATCCGCCGTCCCAAAAAAAAAAAAAAAAACACGCGAAACACACACTATTTCTCTCACGGTACGGCAGCAACTCTCGCTGGCACATGAACATGTCAACGAACGCGCGCTGCTACTCCACGGTGTGCTAGTAGTGACGCAGTCCAGCGCCGCTGGGGGGGTGTAGTAGGAAGGGATAGACCATGCACTTCCCCCCTCCCTATCAACCCAGCGACAGTCCTTTGATGAGGCAGCGCGCACCACCGGCTAGAAATAGGCAGAGAAGGCCACGACTCGGTCACGGTTCTTGACTTCTAGTTGGTGTGTGCTTTTACTCGCCACTACGCCAGCTTTGCCTATTCCCATTCAATTCGCTATTTGCCATTCCGCGAGTAGTGTGTGTGTGTGTGTGTGTGTGTGCTAACATTTTTTTTTGGCTTGCTTCACACTGATATACCCAATGCTCATTTGTAATGCTATGCTGCAAAAAAAAACGGTGGCCCAGACCACCAGCTGCTTCTCCGGTCTCTTGTGCAACCAGCCCCCCCCCCCTCCTCTTACCCTTCACCAGACTCGTCATGTTCCTGTTCAGCGGAGAGAATAATAGGAGACGGCGAGATGCGCGAAGAGATTCGCGAAGTGGATGTCGACCGGCCTCCGGCACAGAAACACACACACACTCAAACACACCGGCCCGAATAGTAAAACCTGCCACCACCTCCAGCCCACTTTGCTGGCCAATGCGAGGGAAATCAGCAGGCGGCAGTGGCGGCGGCGGCCAGCATAACTAACCCTGGGCGGATGGGTGGCTGAGGCAGGCGAAGCTTTTTGCTTGTGCTGTTGTGCCTATGATGATGGATTCGTTCGCGAATTTTTTGCACATAAAATTTGAACCACCCAAACCAAAGGGTGGCGATGGTGGTGATCTGGCAGAGTGCTGGAGAAGCATCGAAGAAGTCATTCACCCCATTGGAAGCCGCGGCTGGAGGCGAGTTCGGCGAAGGTGATGAAGCCACGATCGGAACGCGATCGCCGATGGACAACGTGCGGCAAACACTAGCGCTTTCTAGCTTAAAAAAAGAGTGGTAGCTAGGGGGAGGGAAGGGGGTTGTCTTTCTACGGGTGTCTGCTATTTGTAATGTAGACAAATTTGGCCAGCAGGTCGTGTCCGGCGTAGGAGTTGGCGACTCCGTGCCTCTCGCCATCGGCGCTGGGTACGTACACACTCTTACGCGCTCGTTTTATTTTCCGAATATTTTTAAACTGCTTTCTTCCACACACTTATCAGTGTATACGAGACACCCGGTCTCGCTTATTATCGTGCGATGTTTGGAATGATTTGAAATTCATTCATTCATTCTTCCTATTCCACACGTTAGAAGGACACAAAGTGACAGAGATACGATTTTGTACGTTCTTTATCGTTGACTCTTGTTTCTGGCGCGACATTTAGTACCCATTTGCCTTTTCTCTAGCTTCGGTGCGTATTTCAAATAGTATTAAACGATAAAATCTTACTTTTACATGTTTTCCTTCACGTTATTAAATTGTTCCTCCATCAAGAATACTTTTTTCTCGAGCTAAAGACCTCGTTCGCTCATTATCGTATGATTTAAGATGCGTTTTAAACCGCATCGCGCGCTTGTATTGCTCATAAAAAAACCATTCATTTGGCGCAGCTTTTTTCTGTGCAGATATTCGCGACATACACCCCTTTGTCGAAGCCGTTAATCATGCATCCCATTCACGAGCCTCCAATAAAAAAAAAGGTCTACAAACGGTTGGCCCGAAAACTGGTTTGACGGACCGTGGGGACGGACGTGCATTCCTAATTAGCTGCATTCAAGTGTCCTCCCGCCCCATCCCGGTGTGATGATTTCTAACTAGCTGTAGTTTGTGGAGCATTGGAGCTCGTTTTGATCGGTCATATAAATCGGCCGTAAATTTGCTAAACAGCAGGTGACAATTTTAGAGCCTCAGTTTTGCTGTGGTTCATCCCTCCAAAATGAGGAAATAATAAATAAATAAATAAAAAACCATGAACACTCATTATCAAAGGTAGTTTTTTTTGGGCAGTTGGAGTTAGAAAAGGCTTCTTTAGGACCTAAACTTAAAAGAGGCAACGAAGAGTGAAGTTGGAAAACGCATGGCTAAGGTGTGTTACATTCACTTGTTTCGTCGTGGTGGCTTATTTCTCTCTTCCTCGTCTTTCGCATCTACTGTAATGCAAAATTTTCTACCCAAGCCTTCGAGGGTTGATGCGTTGCTGTACTTTTTTTTTCTCGCTCCGCCTCGTACTTTCAAAGCCCACCGCTTTCCGATGCACGACAGCAGCGCGTGGAAGGTGTGGATGATAAATGAAGCTAGGGGCTAGTTTTACTAAGCTCCATTTTATTTTCACATCGTCTGCTTTTTTTTCTAAACGGTGTCTAGGTGAGCTCTTGAAGAGGGAAAAAACTACACCTCATAAATACTTGCAGAGCTGTGTCTTGGCAGTGAACGGGCCCGGCATCAGAAATTAAGATTGTGGAACCCCTTCCCCCAGAAAGAGATGAAGCTGGCGTGTCTTAAGGTGTTCAGTAGGTGAAAAATGTAGCTTTCCAGAGTTATAAACCGTTTGTTTTAAAATATACAGAAAGGCCAAGGTAACACAAATTGGTAAGATATATCAGGAATCCGTTCATGTTAAACTCGTGTCTATGAATTACCTAATGAATCAATACGTAAGATGTTGTTTTTTTACCACACAATTCAACACTTTGTTCGATTCCATCAAATTGTTAACGCAAAGATCCTAGAAATACAATTTGTTTCAGTGATTCTTCTCGAAACTCCGGCAAAAACTCTTCTCTTCGCAAAAGATACGACAAACCAACAAGCTGCCATTCGTTCCTCGTTGCTTTTGGACCGTTTCGTGCAGTCCGTGAACAAACAACAAAACCGAACGAGTCCTTTCCTTCTCAGCACAACAACTACAAAAAAGAAGCAGAAACAACAACAAAACCCATTCACGTACAAAGTTCCTTCAACTTTGACCGGAACATTCTCCGTGTGCCGGGCCATTGTGTGCGCCTGCTTTTCCTCCATCTTCTCTCCCCGCCCCGGTTCCATCGCTCTCTGTCACACGTCATCAAAAGGACTTTGACTTTTTTCGTTCGCTTCCGTTTTGCTATGTGGATTTTGTTTTTCCTCCTGCCTGCAGAGGGCAGAGAGTGTGTGAGCGGCTAGCGAGCGTAGCAAGCAGGAAATGTAATGCCATGCAAACGCTCCATCCCCTTCCCGTCACCCGTCTCCCTCCTGACCATTCGAAGGATCGAGCGAAGGATGCCCGATGGTGCCGACGACGGTAAGGCCCCTTTGGTAAATGGCGCGAATATAGGCTCAAAGTCCAAGGAGTTGGCACACACGCACACACGTACCCACACAGGCTAAGAACATAATCAAACGATAAGATGGAGCGAGAAAGAAAGAAAGAGAGAGAGAGAGACTAAAAACGAAGAAGGAATAGATGCCATCATACTACCACCACAACCGACACCAACATGTGAAGTAGTGTGTGGAGCAACACGGAGGGCTCTTTTTATGTCCCCATTGTTTGTTCTTTTTTTTTTTTTTCTTTAATCCACGTCACGCGTGTGGCGTCCATCCCACGGCGCGAGTTCAACCAACTGGAAAACATAGGCCTAGGGAAAATTATGTACAAGACGTTTGCACCAAAACACACACACACGCAGACAGTTTAGAAGAAACAAACAGTAAAACGTTGGGTTCTTTTTAGTGGCAAAACATGAGCCAGCGTTTACGTTACTGCCGCGGTCTAGGAATGTGACTAGACACGTCTGTGTTGGTGTTTCTGGGGTTCGGCCGATGCGTCTCTGTATTCGTGCAAACCCTTGCCAGCGGGTGGAGATTTAGTGGGTGGCATTTATTAGCGAAACTGAAGCACACCGAGAGGTCGTTGACATCGCTTTTACATCGGCCGGTGGCAACAAGGACAACGGCAGGACACCGTAAGAACCCGGAGCCTGGGCTTTTGGGTAGAAGGCTTTCTCTCTCTCTCTCTCTCTCTCTCTCTCTCTCTCTATCTCTCTCTCTCTTTCTTTCTCTTTTGCTATTAGCTTCTTCCTATTTTTACGCTTACCCATACCGGTGCAAATGAAGTTAGTCGGGGAACTGTTTGGAAAAGTCTCGGCCTTGCTCGTTGCTCGGTGGGAGAGTTATGCGGGGAGACCAGACGCTAGGAGGGACCCCTTGTTTTATCAGACCCGAACCTTTCACTGGCTAACACACACGCACACACACACACACACGTACGCCATCATGGCCAGATAGGCCATGGCGAATGTCTTCGGATCGCAATTTCAATAAAATGCTCCTCCGATGCGAATTTATAACGACTTTGCCATGCTCTTGCCAGAAGCGGCGTGTCTGACAGCCATCCTCCCGAAAAAAAAAACAGCGCCGAGGCCGGGCAAGGGAGGAATAAGGTCGTAAAATTTTACGACATTTCAGAATCGCAAGCGGGCCTTGCTCTCCAACGCCGCTGGAGGAATCCAAATGATCACGGACGACCTTCTTCGGCGAAGACATTCGAGTGTGTGTTTGTATGTTGTCTTGTGCTGCTTCCTCTAACTCATGCTCCGACAACTCCACAGCCACCCCAAAGGTCGTCTGCTGTTTGCTGAATTGGATGGCCGATACCGCAAGGGGACTACCAGTGGGGGAAACGCTCTATCGCTCTGTACCGGGAAAAATCATAAAATTTAAAGCATGGAGCGAAACGGCCGCCTCGGACAGAAATATGAAAGTGGATTTATGACCTAGCTACAGTTTATCCACAGTACTGCAGCCTCTGCACGTCCAGTTGTGATGATTTTACTCAACAAGTGTCAAATTGACCCTTAAAACGGGGTAAAAATATGTAACTATACGCTATTACTTTAATAGCATACACTGTGCGATACTGCAAATTAAAATAGTTTCTTACATAAAACGAATTTCATAATGCTTTCGCCTACCACCGGCAGGGCCGAATTGTCCGGCGTAATTAAGCGAAACGCAAAAAAAAGTCCTATGTCCAGACTTTGCAGCCTTCGCAGCAACGCTTCCTCGTCGTGTGCTCGTGCCTGTTATCGGATGCAATTCTGTGAAGAAAAAAAAACCCCTGCACCACTAGGTCCCCGGGGCTAATGCAACTGGTCAAGGACACCCGCATAAGAGCAGCCACAAAACAGCTCCCCGGTAAGTACGCTTCAAGCAACGATGCAAAATTATAATTATGCATTATTAACGCAGGATAGCTGCAACTGTGTTCGAGGGCATATGGGCGCCAAAGCTGGCGGTGGTAGGTTTTTTTACGGTCGTTTTGTTTTTTTTGTTGTAAGCCTCACACTGCCGCAAATTGCACGGCTCTCCGGTGGAATGAGTGGATTTTCAACGAATTCATTCACTCGGCCTTGGGCGTTGGTGTGGTGGCGTGCTTCGAAGCGCAGTTAACATTTTTCAACGAACCTTATTGGGTTTAACAAGGAATTTGCGACCCATTTACTGTGAAAATCGATATTTTCCAAAGCAATGTTGTGAATTGTGAATTCAAGGAATTTAACTGCAAAACGGAAATAATCGTACAAACCTACACTTTCGTTCCAATTGCGAGGGGTTGGGGAGTGGGTTTGCAACCCAATTATATTTGAAAATGTTAGTAAACACATTTGTTTAATTTCAAATGTTTTTAAAAACAACTTAAAATAACAAACAATAAACGCGCCCGCATGTGGATAGAGCAAAATAGTAATACTATTAGTTTTAGCGAACCCTTTTTTTCTTATTAAATCGCCCCAAAAGCTTATCGCCATCATTCGCAGCATTATTTCATTTCTTCGTGCAAAAGCCTTCCTCGATTATTTGGAGCACTCGCGTATGAAAAAGAGCGCTGACTGGGCGATTTTAAATGAGCAAAGTACCCGTTTATAATAATCTAAATGCGGTCTAGAAGCTTCCAGTTATCTGTCTTTATTTTTTGTTTCATGCCCATATAATAGTTTTGATTCTAGGAGAGTTGTTCTAGATGACAGTTGTTGCCAAGAGCAGAAGAGTTAGTTATACCATACATAGGGCATTACGGACGTTTTGATTCAAATTCCGGACAGCTTTAAAATTGCGTCAATAAACTTCATATACACACTGCACCTTTTTAGTTTATAACTTCTTTTCAAGTCTGAACACTAAATTCTGAGTGTCGGTGTCCACCTGAACCGACCGGCCGGACGGACTTACTGATAACCAGGTTTCGAGGAAACTACTTTGGAGTTGTTTTGAAACAAAACATATAAGAATGCCTCCGGTAAAATATTGATTTACCGTGACATTAGGGATCCAAATACACTCTAAATTGATTCTAGAATATCATAACATTGATATAAAATTAAAATGTAGCATAGTCTTGATATGAAGAAATTTAAAGAATTTCAAGAATTTTGGAGCTGTCCATAAATTCAGTCAAAACGATATCGTGATTTTGACTCAAAATATGTTTGGCTAAGCATTTGATTGATTTGAGCATTTAAAACGTTAAAACATAACATATCTCCATATCTACATAAATCGGGATTCTTGTAACTCATGAGCCTACTCATTCCCAGTGATAAATGCTTGGTGTTCCCAAGATCAATTAATTAAAAGTGCGAATCTCTGATATCTTCACATACCGTTCTCAGCCAAAATATTTTAAATGTGAGTATAATTCTGATTCAATATCGCGATCTTAGCCATTGAGTTAATTAGTTGATTAGGTTCAAATCTGTACAATTTATGCCAATACCTTGGGAACTACCTGTACTGTAAAAGTGCTTGAAAAGTGTTTTGAACGCTGTTCGAATTCGCTGAAATTTCAGCCTGTCAGCTGTTTGCATTGTATAGCAGTTTTCGAGCAGCTATCTGAGGGAGTATAATATACAGGTGGGCTTATCCCAAGGTGTATGAATTT
Organism: Anopheles arabiensis; assembly: GCF_016920715.1. NCBI lineage: Eukaryota > Metazoa > Arthropoda > Insecta > Diptera > Culicidae > Anopheles > Anopheles arabiensis. The sequence goes on along the minus strand of NC_053517.1, from coordinate 88,366,666 downwards.
TATCGCTTCTTTATCTATTCTATTTATCTATTGAGAAGACTGATTTTTATCGCTTCTGCTTCTGAATGCAGATTTTAAGAGTGTTTTGAGTATTCGTCAAGCCTCCAGAAAGCTCGTTGGAGCAAAAGTTTTCACTCGTTCTGTCCAAAAGTGATATTCAAATTTGATTAAAAAAAAATGCTATGAGACCACCTGGACTACATACACTTTGATTCCAGATTCGATCACCTGATTTCTTTAATGCACCTTGGAGTAAATGTAAGCAAAACCGTGTTTTCGAGCAGGTACTCGAATCTAATTCTAGCTTTTTGGCTAAAATTTTCTAGACTGAAAATCGCAGGCTAGTTTTTTGGGTGGTTTTGTATGAAGTGTTTACGTGATTTCAGCCTCCAACTGTCAAACTCCATACAAAAAACTAACTAGATCTAAATGTAAACGATATACTATTTAAAAGTTCTTCTATTTGGCGTAATTAGCTCTTAAAGGTAGTATCACGCAGCCAGTCCAAATTCCGGAGACGGTCCCATATGAGGATTGAATCCATGATGGGCATGTTATCAAGTCGTACGAGTTGATGACTGTACTAAGGGACTAACCCCAACATGTAGACGTCCTCATCGCTATTATTCGGATGCTTCGCTTTCCTCCACTTGGAGTTTGAGTTGTTTGCGCAATACTCTTCTTCAGAATCGATAGCACGTGTTACTTCAAAAGCGTTGTTGCGTCATACAGATAACAACACAGTGATTTCGGAGAAAACGTTACTTCCAAGAAGCAGTTCAATTCAACGTAAACAAAGGACACTGAAGCAATTATTGCGCAATTGCATCCCGAGAAGACCGAGCAAACCCTAACCAGTGGAAGTCAATCTCATCTCCACTAAAAACTTCTTCCCACAAAAGGTTTGCCCCGGGCCCGACAAATCATTTAACTAACATTGACAAATTGATCATCCCCACTTTCTAACAGATATTTAAAATGCCAACGCACGGTAATCGCCAGCGGCCCCGGGTTTATTTGTTCCCTTCTCCATCTCAATGATTTAGCAAAAAAAAAGGAGCACAATAATGGTGGTAGCAATTAGCACTTGCTGCAGACGGCAAAAAAAAACCTAGCCATTCCTCCTTCAACCCCCCCCCCCCGCTTATCACAACACCGCTCCATCGTAGGCTAGACCAAACCTCCCCCTTTCTCCATCTTCCCCTTCCCTCAGCCACACGCGCTACCCCACCTGCCTTTCCGGGGTGCAACATTCTTCTACGCTATCGCCGATCATCATCACCCAGCCCTCCACAGCCCCCGCTTTCCCCTTCATGCAAAGTCCAACCGTGATCCATTGCGCAAACGGGTCCAGACACAGACGCACCCCTTATCAGCCAGACAGCACCATTGGGTGAGGGAGAGAAGAAGTTGGGATGGAGAAGCTGGCGGAATGGTTTGCGCGTCGTCGCGCCGATTGTGAGAACATTGTTGTTATGTCTGGGCTTGCGCTACCAACTGCGCGTCTCGAGTGTGTGTGTGTGTGTGTGTGTGTGTGTGTGTGTGTGTGTGTGTGTGTTTTTCCCTTCTTGGTGCTTCTTGGTGCGGCGGAGTGTTTTAAGTGAGAAGATGATGTGTTTGTGAGTATGTGGCGTGGAGGTGGTTGGGAGGAGCGGGAAGTTTGAATGGAAAAAAACCGCAGCCCCGGAACCCCAAGAAGACACACAGTCAGCTCCCTCTCTTGGGTGGAGCGTTTATTGCCTTTATCGCCAACCGACCGAAAGGGGGAGAGGCTGTGCCACGACCCACAGCCCGGCCAGACGCTCCACATTTGCGTTGAAATACTGGCGCTCGATTTGGTTCTCTGTTGCGATCGTGCCCAATAATGGGGATAGGGCTGTCGGGGTTTTTTTTTCCTTCTTTACTAAAGCCTTTTCTAGAAAAGGAAATCGAACCAGCCAGCCAATGAACCATAGCTTCATCTGGCTATGCGGTAGAAGCTGGTAGATACACAGACGGTGCAGCAGAATAAGAGCTGATTTTGATGACATTAAATAGATGGGTTTTTGTTGCTGTTGTGTTTATACATGTTTTATTAATGACGCAAACACTGTACAGTTGCGGCATACACACACACACACACACGACACGCTTGTGGCACATAAAAGTCACACACTGATATGTTTGTGATAAGAAAACGACGTACCACGTTCGATTTGACATCAAGCTCAGAAGCTAACGTACGGGGTCAACATGGTTCTGTTCCTCTCAGCGTCGCCCCAAAATCCGCAAATCATCTCCGCAACGAGCTGCCAAAGCCAAGCGGTGAATGGACTTTGAAAGTGAATCGTCTGAGAGTCAAAATAGCAGCAAAAAAAGGGAAGAAGAAAAACAACAACAACCGCCCCACGACGTCAAAACAAATTATCAACCAGACAGTGACCGACCGTGCCAACAAAACAAAATTAACACATACTGCTGCTGCTGCTGCTGGCTCCTCTCATTCCGCCAGCCGCAGAGTGCGGGAAAATGGGAAAATTAAAAACCCATGCGTTGCTCCTGTTATCGCACCGGGGAACGCAGGGATTTGCAGGATTAGGAGCAGCAGCAGCGGCACCATTTATTGACCCGGGGATTTCTTTTCAAGCTTCTTTTTAATCTGCGCTTCCTTTGCTTTACTTAATCAATTAAGCGTCGCCACTAGAAGGTACTTTCTTTTTTTCTTTTTAGTTTTTAATAATGAAATGTAGCGATTATTGGAATTGTGTTTTGTGCGTATGTGCGAGCGTTTTTCACAGGCAAGTTATTGAAAAACAAAAAGCCGAAAAATGTTTTAAAAAAAACCCGGTATTGATAAGGTCTCCGTGATAACTTTAGGTGTTCTTAGGAAAATATTAAGAGCATCAATAAAATTTCTATCGTTTTTATGTTGGTTGGCGTCACTTTTTTTACTGCATATTAGTTTCAACAGCAAACATTATTATTCTGATGTTTCATATTTAGGCCTTCCTTTCCCCTGTACCGCTGCAGTAATAAACAACATTGGAAAAAGGTGTTCTCCTTTGTAGTTCCGGCCTTAGTATCGACGGAATGGCGAAAAAAAAAAACGTGTGCACAAAAGTAATGGTATTTTAGGTTAAATTAATGATAACCGTGTTCCAATCGAAGCCACTTGTCGCATGAAGTGGTTTAACGGGGTTTAAATGGCAGTCTTGTTTTAAAAGACGAAGACCGTTCAAGGGTTCTTCGAAAGCTTGAAGAGGGAAACACGATCGGCTCTCTCAATTAACTCTCAATGAAGAACATTCACAATTATAATCGAGAAGAGACTCAGGTGTATCTCAGCGAGTCATTTCACATCGATTAAAATGAGAATGGGAATAACACAAAAAGCTGGTCAATTGTGTCCCACGTGAACTGAACTGCCCAAATCTTGTGGAATATCACTTCGATCTCGGCTAAAGAGCCAATTTCTAACGAGTAAAAGTTCGAAAAACAAACCCTTTCATAAAAACCATCTAACTGCTTCCCAGCATAAATAACGCTTCCTTCTGGGGTTTGCGGAAAAAAACCACCTGTTATACAAAACGTACGCCCGGCTCCGTTTGGCCCCCTTGTTGCCGGCGTTTCCCTTAAATTTTCCACAAAATTCATACCTCGTTGCCAACGGATGCGCCACCGCTGTTCGTTGCTGCGTTAGAGAAGCCACACGCGGCAAACACGAAACGCACGCACAATCACACACACGCACACACACTGTTTTTCCACCGATTGCTTTGATTGATTGGGCCGGCAGCCTCACGACGCAAACACTCATATACTCAACACACGAGAGGCAAAATCGAATGGAAAATTCTTTCGCCTTCCCCAAACTGCCCGTACTCGTTTCGGTTTAGGCACGCATTTTTAAAGCCACAAAACGCACACTCACACACAAGCTACACGCGGTTAGCGGTGCAACTTTTATCACACTAGGAAAATTCCCTTCCTTTTGCGGCTGCCTTTTCTTTGCTACTAATGCACAAACCGATCGCTTCAAGCGCACACGAAATTACACACACACATTACTCACACACTGGCAAATTTATATACACAATCACACAATCACACACACACATACACGGTAAGAACACCGGCAATGATTGGAGGAGGCGCTTTATGCCTTTTCTTTTCTTCTTTTACCTACACACAGCCAGCCGTGAAATTATCGATAAGACTTATCAAAAGCCACGATTAGGCAATGGAGAACTTGGTTTCGCTATTTGCACTCCCACATATACGCATCCACAATCACACACAACCACGCACACTCCGGCGCCACAGTTTTACACCGTTTTTCTTTCTTTCTTTAGATTGCAAAGATTGCACAGAAGTTTATGCAAGCAGAAAGGTGGGAAGAAGGCGGGCAACGACTACCGCAACACAGACGACACGGCCTTTCTGCTTCGTTTGCTTCTTCTGCTGCAGCACCACCACCATCGATCAACCCCGTGCTGCTGCTGCTGCTGCTGCTGGCCGGCTTCCGGGGGGGTGCAATGCATATCGTACCGATTGCATTCGCATTAAATCACAGGCCATCGCGCATTCGCCGCGCCGCTGTTCACAACCGTTGCATCGCGCGCACACACACACACACACACACGCACAAATGCAGCCGAGCCCTTGCAGGGTTTCTTTACCTCGAGCCAAACCTTCTCTCCTGCTGTGGCTGTTTTTTCAGACGCCAGACGGCTTCAAAGCGAGAGGAAGCAATTGCACAAACGCCCCCTTTCGCTCCTGGTGGATGCAGTTTCCGTTTGTAGCCCGCGTTCGGGGTTTGCTGCCCAGGGAAGCCAGAGGTCACGCGTACGTTCAAAAACTGACCAGCAGTTTTAGCACTTCAACAATCGCTTCAACAACCCACTGGGCAATGACGGTGCAGCGGAGGGGGGGGGGTCGAACACGCACAAGTGTGTCGCTTGCGGTGACGTTTAGCAATTGCCCTTTCTCGCTCGCGTGCCCTCTCTCTCTCACGCTTGCTGCCCTCTCTTTCTTGTCGATCGAAGCGGGCGGTGACGATGGCAAACCGCGTTCCAACTGAAGGCTGTTCCTCCTCTGCACCCGGTTCAGGCAGAGGAAGACAGTTTTATCCGAGATGCACCGTGCGGCAGTGGTTGACTCCCGGCGCGACTTTTGCAGGCCGTGTCACGGTGTCTGCGTGTTTGTTGGAAGGCAAATTGGACGCCCCTTCACGGCATCTAATACGGCGACCGACACTGCTGCAATATGTCTCGTGAGAAGTGTTTGTGTGTGCCAGGGGCTTGTTTTATCTTTCGTGCTGGTATGTGAACAGTTTCGTTTTTGTTACTCTCCCGTTACTCCTTCTTCTAATTCTGCCCCGTCAATCACACACACACACACGCGCGCGGGAGGCAAAGTTTTGTGTGACAAGCACATTAGACGCGAAGCACAAAACGCGTCGCACCGCGAGACGACTAAAAAACGGCAGCAGTAACAACAACAAAAACGCGCGCACACACACACACTAACACACTCTATTTAGCAGACGGACGGGTGGGGGGGTGTCTCACGATCACTTGTGTGCACACACTCGCGCACGCACGCACGCACTGAGCAAACATAGAGGCGAGCGGGCGAGGCAAATAATGATGACGCGCGCACTGTTGTGTGTGCCCTCCTAACCTAGCACTGCTGCAGCGGGGCGACGACAGCGGTGGCAGCGTCATACACACACACGCATTGTGCACACTTCTCGCTAGTGCGGTTTGTTGTAGTTGTGTGCCGGACGCAGTGACAGTTTGGACGCAATGGACTGCCGGTACACGCCACTGTCACACGATCGATTCACAGCGTCTGTGCACTTGCCTTCCCTTTCCAGTTACAGTTTCCGACCGACAAAACACGCACGCACGCACTTCACTACTTACGGCTTGTGTCGCACACACACACACACGCGGGCGTCGCTTTAGACGCTGCTGCTGCTGCTGCTGCTGCTGCCTCAGTGTTGAATGCCGGGCGAGTGTCCCACACGATACGACACAACACACACTCGACGTTGAGGCGATGCCTTCCGGACTCTGATGGGGGCTCTGTGTGCGGCTTTGCGTGCGGCTCTGGGCTGTGCTTGGGATCCGCATCGGTCCGGCCACAGAATGCTTATGCAGTTCGCGATGCGTTCGATTCACCGCTCGACACCGGAGCCACGCTCCGTCGTAGCAGCCAGAGCGAGCGAGAGCGGGCGAGAGTGAGAGGCGTGCTGCTGTGTGCGGTTGAATGGAGCGCGCGCTCTTACGCATGCAAAATGCTTGCTCCCGTTAAGGAAGCGAGATGGCGAATGGGAAGGAGAGAGAGCTTGACGGGGCTGCAGGTGTGTTAGAAAGAGCGGCACGATTCGCGAGAGTAGCGCAACACAATCGCGAGAGCGAATTGTGCAATTTGCATTTCGTGTCTTCTCGCTCACTCTCTCGCTCTTTTCTGCGCTCTCTTACGCTTCGCTTGACGTGGAGCCATGAGCAGCGGAGTTGGGATAGCTTTTTCACCGGGGTGCACGGCAAAAATGGGTGAGCGAGATGGAGGCGCACGCGATTTCATTATTGTCGCAGACACACACACACACACAGACGTAGACGAATCAATTCTCTCCCCCAGAGCGAACATGCCAGAAACGCACATTCCACGCGTTTCGTTCATACTCAACCAGCGCGATTTTGCTCATTTGTGTGCGTCTCTTTCACTCTTTGTAGCGTGCTCGCTGCCATTCTCTTCTCAATTGTTTTCCGAGAATAACGCACCTCGCGCTTTGGCAGTTTAGCAGGCCGCAATAAAAAAAAACACATCAAGAGCACAGTAAGAAGAACCGCCGTTTAACGCCGCCGCTGCTCTTTGCTCGCGAGAGCGCTAGCGTAGATGCGCAACAGCTCGCGAGCGATGGAAAGAGAAAGAAATACGGAGAGCGTAGAGAGAACGAATGGCGACAGAATAAACAAAAAAAAACTGTTCAGAGTGTCCACAGGAAAGGGTAATGTGTTGTAGACGGGCAGGACTCCACGGCCTGGGGACTGAAATTTGTGTTCGCAAATCCTGACCCAAACTGGGACCGGGACCGACCGGTGGAGGTTTTGCTCGGGCCGGGTTTTGGATTTTTATTTTCTGGCTCGGGTTTTGCGCTGCAATTTTGCAGTCCTGCGAAAAGGACTCGAGCGTCCTGACCGCAAACCGCAGACGGGATATAATTATCCATCGGTATGCTCGCGTCAACCGATATTGGGCACAGGATTTGGGGCAACCGAATCGATCGGCAAACACCATCGTCTGGTCTGGTGATGAGCGTAATTAAAAACATCCTTTGACGGGAACGAGACTGATCCTCCGGACTGACCACTTGCGACAGCGGGAGTGAGAAGCATTTTTTTAAATGTGCTCGTGCGCTCATAAAAAATGACACCAAACCTTGCTTGCACCGGACCCAGATGGAATTCCTGACCCTGCTGGGTTATTTGTCCAAAATTGTCTGCCCCATCCTTGCGCCTCCGTATCGTATCCCGTTTTTGTAAAAAATAAAAGAAATAAAAAACAGCAAACCCAACCGCTCTGCGAGACCCAGTCTAGACAACACCGAAACCATCGACATCATTTTTCTCCGCTCCGTTTTGGTGAGTCCGTTAAATGCAGTATTGAGACCGGTACAGCAACATAATGCAACCTTCAAATGCAACCCAGGCAAAGGAGCGAGTCGTTAAATTAATACAGACAGTTTGTTTTGTGATTTTCAAACATCACAGGACGTCAGCAAAACGTATCCAAAGGATTCAGAAGAGTTTGAGGTAAGAAAAAGAGCATTGACACGGTCAACATAAAATTTCTACTAAATGTATTGCTTTCATTTTGTTTCAGGTTTCAGAGCCCAAAAACTTCTAAAAGGCCAAATTAAAATTAGTGTTGAAATGGAAAAAACCAAATTTAAACGTCTTTTCTTTTTTAACTTCAAAGTACTGTGCAGCTTGATTTATTTATTTTTTAATTTAAATTAGCATACTTACATCAAATTAGTTTTCGTGTTTTCATAATGCTTACCTGAAACATGAAAAATGAAAGAAAAGACTTATTTAATATAATCAAACATTTTATCTACAGATTAATCTAAAACAACTTTATTGCATTTTCTTTGAACCATTCACACTTCAGCCACCACTTTAAACCCAGAGAGATGCAAAAAACAACTGCACAACATCAAAAACTCTCTCGTATTCTCTATATTCAATTCTGTCTCTCTCCCCTCTATCGCCATCCTGTTACACATTCACACACCTTATGCTATGCTGCTCGTAAGTGCACCTCTATGCAAGAAAGAGCCAGCAGCATCCCAGAAAGAAAAGAAAAAAAAACAAACCGCAGACAGATCTGCCATATTGGTGGTGGTGGTGGTGCTGGTATTGGTGCGCCACCTTATGCACCACCGACCAGGCTGCTCCATCGCACGCTCAGGCGACGAACCCTTTCGCCGGGAACGGAATTGTTATGCAAAAATCCGAAACGGCACTGCGAGTGAGTGAGCAGTACAGGAAGCGTCTGCCAAAAACATATCCTTACACGCTACTCCCTGTGTGTGTGTGATTGCATGCAGACACGCCACTAGAGACGGTTTTGCGCGACACAGCCACACAAACACACGCCGGTGCCGGTGTCTGCGTTTTCCAGCCTACTGAAACCGCAATAAGGGAAGCAACAAAAAAAAATGATGTGTCTGGAAGGAAAGAGCGAGAAAGAGAGAGGAAGAGAGAGGAAGAGAGCTACACAGAGAAAGAGAGGGAAAGACAGAGAGCATTTCCCGTTCATTTCCTTCCCTTATTCGCTGGGTGCGCTCTCCCTTTGGCACAAGCTCCTGCGGTGTGTATGATGTGTAATGATCGAGCATGTGTATTATGCCATATGTGTGCGAGTATGTGTGTGTGTGCGCGGACACAAATTTGCTTCACCATCGACCCCCGCCACCCCTCAGGCTAGACACTCCTTAGCACCCCGCGACGAACCCGAAACCGTATATCGGATTTCTGGAGCGTCTGCCCTGCGTTGTATGTATGCGTTGCGTGCCTGTATGGCGCTGGTTCGACTCTCGAGAGCACCAGAAGAGCACGAATTTTCGATGCGGGATGAGAAGTGTTTGTGTGTGTGTGTTTCTTTTCCTCTTCTTGTATGCCGGCGCGCACAAATAATGCTCCCTTTTGTCTGCCCCGTGCTTGCCCCGTGTCCCCGGCACGCCCTGTCTGCCCTTGCAGTTCTCGCTCCGTGCCCCGTTCGATTAACGGGAGCGCCTGCTACTCACACCAGCCCATCCAGCAAGAGAGAAAGGGGATGAAAGCGAGAGAGAGAGAGTGAGAGAGCGGGACGGAGCGACGGAGAATGTGTCTCGAGCGTCTGGGCGATGCTACAGAACCAACAACAACTGTTCTTGTGGTGTCTGGTCCCGCCTGTTACCTTTGCTGTGGCAAATGTTGGGATGGAAAAGTGTTGCAATTCGATTTTAAATAGAAAAAAATCAATTTACCAATTTTGTCTGTCTGCTTCCTTTGTTGCAAAAAAAAAAAATGATCTCAATTGCATGCTCAAAGTCATCGTCATCATTTTTACCGGCAGTTTTTTAACGCAAACACCCTCTTCCGCTGAACACGTGTCTGTGCGTTCGGTGTGCGCTCGCAGCACCGTTCACAGCGAGCGTCGAGATGACAGACACCCCAACCTGACACAAACACACACACACACACATGGCGCTAGAGAGCTCTAGCCTGCTGCCGGCTGTCTGCGAGATGAATCAGGGCCTGTGCGACCGACAGAGGGGTCCCGGCCCGGCCCGGCCGAGGCCGAGCGAATGAAACGGCGTCAAAATGTATGCGCATAAACGAGAGCGCCAATGCACAATGGCCAGACAGGAAATTTTCAAACAACAGACCCGGCTTCTTCCCATTGCCTACGCCCATGCAAATTCGCAGACATAGCCGCCATCGCCATCCCTGCCCCTGCCCCACCACCACCAGCTAAACATGTACGTCAAACGGTGCGCGGTGCGGTGTGCTGTCATTGAAGCATCCGAGCAGGCAGTCCGATAGTCACACCTCCCTCTCCTCCCAACCCACCGTCTGGGGACGACCGTTTCCATGGGAGCATAAACTACTGGTGTTACCTTTTTCGATCATCAGTAGCAGCAGCCACCCTAACCACAGTGCGAGAGTTAGATCTCTCTCTCTTTCATTCTCTCTCTCTTGCTTTATCTCTCCCACTACTCTCTCTATCGCTTTCTGTGGTCGCTGTCGGCAGCCAAATTTCGATCTGCTTAGGTATGTTTTTGTTGTTGTTGTTGTTGTTCCTGCTTTTTTTTTATCTCTCGCTCCATCCCCTAACATCACCCCGATTTTAAGTTTGAAGTTATTTTTTTGTTTTGCTTCAACGCCCCATGCCCCATGCTGCCACGCTCAGCTTCTCGTTTATGCAAATAGCCAGTGTGTTTGATCGCAATCTTGGAACAAAACAACAACCAGCAACAACAGCAGCAGCAGCAGCAGCACCATCATCAACAGCAGTATCAGTCAGGCCACAACAACACGACCGTCCATTGATAACTGAAGACTTTGATGAATGAAGCTAATTTCTTAGTCTAACATGCATTCCGTGTTCCGTGTGCCCCATCCAGTGCAGGAGCAATCACTTATCTGTTGGCTGTGTTGACTGTGCGTTTTTGTGTGCTCACTCTCTCTCTCTCTCTGCCTTCAAACTTCTGATAAAAAGAAGCAAACCGCTTCGATTCGTCGGAAGCTGCTATCTATTATCTTCCCATTATCACATGATTGTCGGCGGCTCCCGGATGAATCAAACCGTACAATTTCTTGCCCATCGGGGGTTTGAGTGTGAGAAAGAGGTTGAAGAAGAGGGGGAGAGAGGGGGGGGGCGATGAAGGAGAGAGCAAAAAAGGGGGGAGAAAATCAGCCCCGTGTCTTCTCTGTGCGGGGGCGGTAGGGATGTTTGTTTTGTTATTTTCCCGTGTCTACTGCAACTTCCCCGTAACAGCATGCGTGTGCCGTACATCCTGCATGCGGCGGTGTCGACTCGACTACAAAGGGTGGGGCTACAGACGCTACAGCACACAGAACACAAGCACACGAAATGTCCAAACATCCCGAAACACGGAAAGAATGCAGCTAATTCACGGGGCTGTAATTTAAAGGGATTTGGGGTGGAAGAAGAACGGGTAGGTTTTGTTTTGTCAAGGGCGGGGGATGTCTGGAATGAAGGGTGATACACTAGGTGGATCTTGCTATCTTGCTGTGTGTATCGGTTAGTTGATGAACCCGGATATGATAAAATTACGGTTTAAGGTTAAAAAAGACAAATGATTTGTTGAAAGAATTTTTGGAAATTTAAATTCAGTAATAACTCGACAACATATTCACGCGAAATTTAAATTCAACAGTGTGATGGTGGTGCGCTGATGACATTGGGTCTAATAATACTTGTGTTATTCTCAGCAGAGCATAATTTATACTATAAAAAAGGTATTTTTGTGTCACATTTGCTCTACTACTGCAACTGCATGTGAGAATGTGAAGAAGGGACCAGGTTTATACGATGATCAAATCAACTTCTGTTCCAAATTCCGTAACATATAGCACATTTTATCTACTGGAATAGAGTTCGGTTTCATGCTACAGTTGTCAAGTGGTACAGCCTAACAACAAGTTCATCATGGGTTCAAGTCCCATAGGGGACTGAATAAATCCAATTACGTCACTGATAGCCGCCAAAGCCTTAGGCAGGCAGGTCTACACCAATTGTTGTTATTGTGCTTAAGCATAAGAAGAAGAAGAAGAAGAAGAAGAAATAGAGGGACCAGTAATCAGTTGGGTTATTTGAAACAGTCGTGGCAAGGAAATACAAGAAAACACAAGACCCCTCAAGTAGTAGTAATTGTTTGAGCAGCAAAAACCAATTGGATTTCTTCGGAACTGGAAGTATAATGGCGTTAAGTTCATTTTTCAAAACACTAATTTTCTAGTGTATGTTTTATATCCTAAACTTAGTTTTAAATTCTCCCAATGCCATGACATGCATATGTATGTGTTAGGAGGTTGTTTGAGCCTGCGTGCAGTGATGCTGTTTGTAATTGTTTGGTTATATTTAGAAATACATTTCTAACGTCATACGCCCACTTCGAGTCCTTAGATAATCTGTAATTGTACTACATGTCAACATGCCAAAATTAAACTTCCATTTATACCCCAAACCAATTTGTTTTGCATAATAATATCCACCCGCACAGGTCTCTCTGTTACATGGACAGCACAAGCAAACCGACCAGACAGACACCATGTGTTCTTTCGCCGCTCGTTCGATGCTTAGGGCTCTTTGGGCATCACACCGACGACCGGACACTGGACGAACGTGTGAGGTAGGCTCAACCGGCCGAGAAGAGATGCGGCCTTAAGATGCGGCCTTCCCTGCCCAACCCCAAACGGAGGAAATCCATGTCTCGGTCGGATCCGTCCGATGATTTACGCTCCGGATCTAGTTCTCTCGCTCTCTCTCTCTTTCCCTCGCCGAGGTGTCGGCTGCAAAGTGTCCTAGGAGCAAACACACACACACACACTCTCTGTTTCTCTCCGTGTTCAACGCATTTTGCGCTTGGGGAATGATGTTGATGATGATGCTGGGGGGCCTCATGGTGTTCTCGGTTGCGTACGACTATCTTACGCATCGGCTACTTTATCGCACACCAGGGACAAGACGAAGCCAGAGGACCAGAGGTGGAATACGCACTCTCGCACATCCACTGTCCACAACCCTGCACGACCTTGGGGATGGCATGGCGGAGGGTGCCGATTTATCTCGCTAATTCTCTCAACTCAACAGCGCTCTCTCTCTCTCTATCTGGGTGCCCCAGCTTCATCGATTCGACCAGCCAGGCCAGCTTTTGCCAGACATGCGCCGAAACAGGCCAACGAGCCAAACCCGAAAGGCTTCCGAAGGCGGCCAGCCCACCATGGCCGCGGCCAGGGCACGGCCAGACGCGGGCCAGCAAAAACCAGAACCGACCAGACAGCAGACAGACAGACCAGACCAGACAGGACGGACAGGTTAGGGTGCGTCTCGCCGTGTGGTTCTGTGTGTGTGTGTGTGTGTGTGTGTCGGTGTGTGGTTGCGTGCGTTCGTGCCAGACGCCCCGGTATTGTTTTGCACACCCACCCTTCCTCCCTGTTAATGCGAGAGAGAGAGACAGGAAAGCACACCGGGCAGAGCGAAAACCGGACAGACAGACAGACAGACAGGATAGTGTGTGTGTGTGTGGGGCGTGAATGGACACCGGCGGCTCTCAATCGATTGCCAAACGGGGAAGGAACACGAGAAGGGAAAATGGGACCGCGAGAGAGGAGCACTGGGGGGGGGGGGGGCAAAGAATCTAGAAGTGGGTTGTGGTGGGCGCTACGCACATTCTGGTTGTCGGTGCTTCTCGTTCCTTCCTTCGCGTTCTCGCCGGAACGGTTCGCCGAGATCCGTTATTCTACGCACAAGGTCGTTTCGGATTAGAAAACCTCCCCACCCACCCGTTTTTTTTTTTTGTTTTGTCTGGCTGTTCAGTGTCTGGGCGTACGAGTGAGTGAGTTGGCCATCGACTTTCTCTCTCCCTCTCCTTCTCTCGCTCTCTCTCTCTCCTTTTGAAGCTCACCTTTTTCGCTGCTCGTTTGGTGAGGAAAGCGGATGCGTTAGAGGCGTTACAAAAGGGCGGCCGTGATGCTATTTTTGGTCCGTCTCGACGCCGTCTCCGGTGTCAGTGAGGGGCGTAACAGAGACGTGCGTATTTTACGTCCGAGCTCACACACAAACACACACACACACACACACACAAACACAGTATGTTTCGTCTAATACGCATCTTTTCCACCTGCGCGCTGCTGCCTTTTTCCTCCCATTTTCTGGTACGGTGGTGCGTAGCGCCGTCGTTTTGTGAGCGATTGATACTAGCCAGGAGCGTGTGTCCTGGGAGGAGGGGGGGGGGTCCAAAGAGTGGTTGAAAGCTTTTATTTACTGTAAATTGAAACGATCGCCACAATGCGCTCGTCCCAGGGCGAGTTATTTCACTTTCGTTTTTCCGGTTAGTGCAAGAAGAATGGGGGGAAAAAGGGCCAGCAAAATGGTTGGAGAATGTGGTTTATTGTTGAGCTCGAGAATGTTGGTGACATCTTTCGGTTTCGGTTGTGTTAAAAGGGAAAAATAAATGCTAACCCTGGTTCCAACAGCTGCGGCACATTGTTTTTGGCAGATTTTGAGCTTACCAGAGTTAGAATTTACCAGCAAATTCAATCGAACAAGGTTACTGTGGAGCTTACTGGAAATAATCTTTGGCATCTTTCATTCTGGGCGGTCTTCGGGGAACGAATTGCAAGCGCAAGCGGGATGTCCTTGAAATACTTTGGCAAACATATTTTAATTGTTTTTCAGAAATGTTTGGCCCCCCCAGATAGGCCCAAATCCGTCGTAAAATCAAAGTTTATTCGATGCGCGTTATGCCGTCAAACGTTGGCTTAAGCCGCTGCTTAGTGCTAAACCGTCGCGCAAAGAACGCAAACAGCAATAAGCCATTTTCTAAAACCAATTTTTATGATTGCCCTCCCCACGTCAAACCACCGTCTTTGGTTGGCCAAAGGGAGCCTAAACGGTGTCGGTTATAATAGTCATAAAACCGCCCCCCCCCCTTACCTCCGAAAAGTCATAATCCTTCCGAAAACCGTTCGAATCCACCGACCAGCGTTCGTAAATCATTTCGGTCGTAAGAATTTTCCGTTCGCTCTTGTCTGACTAATATGCACACTGACGTCCACCGGCAGGAGCCGCCTGTCACAGGCGCCCCTTCGAGGTTTGAACAGCCCCATTTCGAAAGGTTTTTAGTCGCTGTTTGGTCAAAACCAAACACGACGAACCTTAACAGAGCTGGCCGTTTGGTGATGGGCCTTACATGGGCCGTGCGCCTTTTGTGGTTTTGTGCAATGGCAAATGGTCGATGGAGGATGATCATAAAAATCATCGCGTCCCGGATAAGCGGCATCAGTCGGCCCCGGCGACCATTAAAGGCTTTTGCAAGGGCCTTGAAGGGTTCGAACCTCGAAGCCTCTTTCTTTGGCAGCAATTGGCTGCACACTCAAGTGCCCGTATTTGCCGTACAAGGGGATCAAAGGCTTTGGCAATATTGATTGAATTAAAACTTGTCGCCTTTTGGAACGGATTTTGTACCCGAGGGAGTCCAAAACGTTGCCATTTTAGCTTACCGATGGGACAGAGCCCCTTCCAGGCCAGGCTGGCAAAGCGGAAGAATCATCCCGATCGAACGGGGAGTTGTGTCATTTCCGTCGAACAATTCTGGCGGGGTTTCTGTTTCTCCCAGCAGCCAGCCATCACTCTCCTGCCATGCTGGAGAAACGTCATTATCGTCTGCTCGCGCCGCGGCAGCATAAACCCATCGGACCATCGGCGCATCGGCGTGTGAAAGGTGTGCCGAGGAGCCCGAGTGTTTCGGTCTCGGCCGCGCGACCTTCAATTTTATTTTATTACCGTCTGGCATTCGGAAGCCAGACAGCCCGCTCCCGCCGTTCGCTCTCGGGCGTGGCGGAAGGAGCTGCATCGGTTTGGGGGGGAGGGGAAGCGCACACACCAGCGCTGGCATAAACGGGTCGGTGATTTGGTGCGGTACCCGGATTTTAACGCGATTCGCTTCACAGTCGCGTCTCTCGCGCCTTTCGCGCGTCTTGAGCGCATCTCGTGCTACTGTGGCGCTGTGCATGCACACTGTTTTGGGGCTAATCGATTGGTTTTGTGTTTTTTTTTCTTCTCTAGTGAGCCTGTCCGCTAAATGTGTTTCGCCATAAATTTGCGCTGTTTAAAAATAATTAAACGCTATGCAAATTTAACCCGTTATGCTTGTGTATTTTAAATGATTTATTAATTAAACCGAAACGCAACGGTTTGCTAACTAGAACGTGGGGCCTTTTTGCTCCTCTTCTTCTTCTCAGCAACTTGGCCTTGGATGTCTCTGTGTGTGTGTGTCTTCCCCATTGCGCATCGCCGACGCTCAGGGCAATCAGCGATAACAACATCCACCATTGGCAGATCGCAATCGTGTGGTGGCGTCCGTTGGCACGAGAGATCGAATGCAGGGAAACTAGATGCGGCGATACGCGTTGCACATTTGTGCACATTTGTGCGCGGCCCCGATTGCAATTCTGCGCTGTCTGCGAATGAGCCCGCCGGCCGAGGTCGTCCGGTGGGCCGTCAGGGTCAGGCTCTGGGGAAAAACCGGTCGGCAGGAAAAGCCAAAGCAGGCACTGTCCGGGTAGTCGCAATAATAAAGGGCACCGCGCAAGATGGGCAACCCTTTTCTGTCTTGTCGAGGGTCACACACACACACAAACACACCGGTTGATTGATCGGTCGATACAAGTTTAAGACGAGCATAGAACAGGAAGGAAGACATGTGCCCAAAACAGGACGACGTTTGGCAACGGTTGCGGTCTGCAGTATCGTCACGACATTGAGCCAATGCACGTGCACGGCAGTTGCAGTTGTAGTGCATCAATGTTCTTGTGTTTTTTGCAATCAGTCTGGGTGTGTTCGTCTGGTGTTGGAAAGCATTAACAAAGATATGAAATAACATCTTCACGAATTTAAACAACATATTGGTAGCAATAGCGCCCATTTTTTCATCATTTCATTGCAGTAATTGAAGGCTACAGTACCGAATTTACTTCCTCATAAGCAACAGTTTCCTTCTCCTACAACCACGCTTACTGCAGACCAGCTTATTAGAGTTCTTTTGGGGTCAGACATATCGATGAATAATGGGAACCGTCCGTTCCTACAATCAACTCACAACAGACACACCAAAAAAAAGCCCCACACACGACCAGTAGAAGCCTCCCAGCTGCCGGGTTCGAGAACTTCCCCTCCCGTGGGGCTGCGTGAGAACCGGTGCTACATAGCACGCAGGCCAAACAACACTTGCCAGCAAACTGCACTTGCCGCTTCGGTTGCGCTTAGTTGCCGGCTCGAGCCGGGCTAGACATAACACAGCGTCGGCGATTGCGTTGGGGCCAGACGATTAGCGAAATCGAGGGCTCGCTGTCGATTGCACGTCCGTCCGGTCGGTCGGTCGGTCGGACGGTGGGTTTTCACTCGATTTGTCTGCACGGGTTTGAATGTGTATGTGTGTGTGTGTGTTTATATGCATGCACTGCGTGAGCGACGCATCATCCGTCTTGTTGCAATTGTTGTCTGCCGTCTGGTCGTTGCATTCTTGCACGCCATTGCAAAGCTTTTTCAGGCGGGGGAAAGATTGACTTTGGCGTGCTGCTCGGAACGAACGCCGTGTAGTGAGGCAGTGTTTTGAACGGGAAGATAGAGAGTTCCCCAGGGTGTTTGATGAAAAAAATAAACTTCTCATGCTTAGCTATCGTTTCCCTAGCAATGGTTAAAAGGGACATACCAAATTCATTGCAATAAATACGATTGAATGAAACAATCCTCAAAAAAATTTGAGATATGATTAGTAAATGCGTTACTCAGGACATCAAATTTGGGTTTTTAACGGCTTTTGAATAATTAATTGATAATTTCTAAATATTCACATCGGGTGCTGCAATACTGGCATTGATTTATGTCTCTGATTCAGCAATTTTTAAATGATGGTTTAAATTGTTGCTTCGAAGGCATCAATTTCTGACTTGTAATATCTGACTTGAGTCAAATTTGCAATTTATTTATCACTCGTTTCATTTTTATGGCTGTGTGTCCCATAATTTAGTGTTACGTTATTATTGCCATTGATATGCCAATGTCATAATATTAAAGAATATTTTAAATGCTGTATTAAGTTTATTTGGCAAATTTGTCATAATTTGCTCAAATTCATAGGCTCAAATTCCTGGCAAATTTGTCATATTTGCTACACGATGTTTCACGTGTCTTGAGAAAATAATTCGCAGTTTACAGAGTCTTCCAACTCAAGCAATAGGTCATGATTTAAAATTATCAGAAGAATTTTTCCCGATACAAAATGAAAATTTTAGCGTTCCACAACAAAAAATACAGCTTGAAACACTGGACAGTTTATTGAAAGAAAAAAATCACACAAAAATCGAAAACAAGTACAGATACACTCCAAGCTATATATTACCACCAGAGACAAGGCTTAGCCAAATGGGCTCACAAACCGGTAAGATTGCGAATCGTGTCTATTCGCCCGGTGTGCAGTTTGTGCACTGTGCTTTCTGCCCTTCATTTCCACGCCGACCGGATTACGTTTCGGCAACGGTTATTACTGTATCGTCTTGCGCAGGTTCATCCTTATCGTTCCTTTCAGCCTCAGCGCAAAAAGAAGCTACGGATGTACTGCGATCCGGAGGGGGGGTGCGTGACCCACCCTCAAGAAGAAATATTAAACGCACTTGAACGTTCGCCGGTTTGGTGTACGCTATGTTTGTTTGTGTTTTTTTGTGTTGCTGTTGGCCAAGTGCGTTCTACCTGATACCTGTGTACCAGTGTCTCCCGGTGATGCTGCAGACCGAGCGACCAGAGAGCCCAGACGGTAATGATGTTATTTATTTGCCTTGGGTGTGTGTGCGTTTTTTTTCTCTCTCTCGCTTGCTTTCGTTTGTGCAAAGTACCTCGATACCATGGCCACGATTCGCATCGCACCGGGGCACGTTCGCCATTTGGGGGGTTGAAGGCTGGTGCGTGTCCGGAGACCGGTACCGGCTTGGGCAATATATTTTTCTGCCTAAAAGGCTTAACCGTTCCGACGCACGGAATTCGTGGACGTGAATGTCTGGCGCAAAAGTTGGCTTCCCTCTCCCCCTTGCTTACCGCCATGGCATTCTTACCCTGGCATCCGCAGCTGGGCAGGAGGATAATGCAACCTGGAAGTGTTTGTGGAAATATTCCATCGCGATACGTGTTGTGTGCGAGCAGGCTCTGCAGATTGCCTTGGCGAGGGCTGGAAGGCTTCGCTATCAGTATCACTTCGCTCTTGAGCTTACCTTTGGAGGAATGTGTCTTGCGAGAAAAAAATGTTGTTATAGAAGAAGCCTAATTTTTAGTTGTTCACAAAAAACAATTCAAATAATATTGCATATAACATTTTACTATTCCAATAAGATTTATCCCACACTGTACAGGTAAGGTAGTGTTTTACCATTTGTCAATGAAGTTCTTCAAAAAATCATATAAGCACGTTTGTTGGCATCTCTTGTTTGCGTGTAGCCCAATTCTCGCCAATTGATTTTATTAAATTGTAGGTCATTAGTTTTTAGTTCAGTGCTCATTTAGATTGCAACCAACGCTTACATCTTGTTTGTTATTTTCTCCGTCAAATCGGCCAATTTGAAAGAAACAAAACATGTTTTATTAAACAACAACAAACGAGTGCATTAGATGCAGCCTGTAGCCAACAACAGCCAGTTCTCGTTTATCGCTCTTGGCAATAATATTTTTACGATGGAGAATTTTCCATACGTCGATTGTTCGTCGTTGTTACAAAATGGAACCGTTCACAGCATGTGCACAGCCGTCCGTTGGATACGTTGGAGCGCGCGCATAAAAAGTTAGACGCAACAATAACCCACCAGCTCAATCGGACCACTTCGTCAGAAGTCATGGAGTAGTAACAGCACAAAAATACGACACTCGAAACGCAATTCTGTTTGCCACTCAAATCGGCACCCCGCTTGTCACAGAATCGTTTCTAGTTGTTGTTGTGCGGTTGATGTTTGCATCAATACTATTACTCTTTCCGTGCCAGAAGACGATGAATTTTCACCTTCGCGTTTGCAGACGAGGGAAAAATAAAAACGGCCACCGATTCTACCCAACGAACGGACGGTTCCAATTTCACGTATGTGTGTGTGTGTGTTTTTTTATGGCGGCAATCAATCTGAGACGTTGAGGCGTTGTTCGATGGCACTGACAAACGTCGAGCAAATGGGTTTCACTCACCTCTGGTACGACTCTGGAACGGTAGGCAAACAAAGACTAATCCCTCACAGCAGGCGAAGCTTTCTGTGGATCCATGCTTTGGGGGGGGCGCGAAGCGAAGAAAAAGAATTGCCAAACTTTACTGTCGATCGACAGCTAAAGCACATGCACCGCGACTCGGGAACAACAGACCGTGCGATGCGATGGGGAGTTCTCAACCAGTCAATTCTCACAGCCCACATCGTCGTAATCGTAAATCGTGCCGACGCCCGTGAAATGTAAGTTGGCACCCTAAGCTCGCGGCCGAAGTGATCGACGAGCAGTCGGTATGTGTATGCGCCAAACAGGAATAAGGGGGAGCTTTTCCGAATGCAATCAATATCAATGGTGGCAGCGATTGGACGGCAAAGCGTACGGGGAATTTGTTGTTTAGTTTAAGCGTTGGTTGTGCTATTGCTCCATTGTTGCTAGAACTCTGTTTATTGGCTAAACAAACCAAGATTCTACCTTTAAATGAACTTGGTTTGGAGAATGTTTGAGAAAAATTGCTTTGGATTGAAGCATTCAATCATAGAAAGTTGAAACTTTCTACGCATCATTTTTGGAAAAAAATTAAAATTTTAAGCAAAACCTATATTTTAAGCAAAGCAACATAAAAATCTTGGTTTTCTTTTTGAAATTTCAACGTCTTAGGTGTAGATTTTATTGGCAAGATTTATAAAATATGCATCTACGCATCTAATTATTTTGACGATCATTGAATCTCTGATCAAGCCTTACCTTTGTTTTTAGATTTTTTACGATAACATCCATAGGCTAGTTTTGATGGGTTCTTTATAGAGCGTTGAAATAAAAATCACGCAAGAAATATCATTCGTCATATAAAAACCAACTGTCATAATTATCAATGCTTGCCAATGCTCATGAAAGATGGACAGTGTGTCTGAGTTATTGCATACAATAAATTGGTTTATTTTTCGAAGATTGCAATCACGAATAGCTCCCAAAAAGCAAGCATGCCATCTTTCTTGATGTTTTAGATTTATTTTTATCAGTTTTTTAGTACGTTTAAAGCTGTAACCTCATTTTTATTTAAAATTTAGCTTTAATCTTCACACAATAGAGCTCAATTGATTACAAACGTCTCCTTCAACGCAACAGTTTCTGTGCATTAGAACTCACAGCGAATCAAAACCTTCAACGAAATAATCAATTGATTGCGTTTAACGGTCAATAATAAAGCGATCAAAGACAGACAACCAACACTAAACCTCAACCCCATTAGGCGACGAACTGCTGTGTATATATTTGTACCGTAAAACATAAACTTCCACCCTGTTGAACGTAATGAAAAACGCGCGAAGAAAGAAAAAAATCGCAGCACCGACCGGCAAGCTACAACATAAGCGGGATGCGGTTGACTAGACGTGTGTTATGAATATTATTTTATTACTTCAGCAACATAAGCGCAAGGGTTCCCGCTCGAGCCTAGGTCGCACTCCAGCAGCCTGCAAGGGTGGGTCTGCTGTCTGGCTGGCCGGGCGGTATCAGTCTCGCACGATCACACCACACCGAAAATCAGCCAGCCTGCGGAACCACCCCTAGGCCGGGGCGCTAGCAACAAGGAGCCTTCCATCACGTGTCTGTCAGCGTACGGGGAACCCGCCGTAGGCCGTGAATCATTTCCAGCCTGCCACCGTTCCGACCGTCTGATGGCAGTGGTGAACAGAACGAGCTCGAGGATAATCCTATCGCAAAAGGGGTTAGCTGCGAGCACAAAGCGAACACACACACAAAGGACTAATGCACGCGCTCGTTTTGAGCCGTTGAAAACACGTGGAAAACAACCACTGCACACGTGGACGTGGCAGTGCGTCCTGCGCGGAGATGGTGGCAAGCATTTTGACGACTTGTCATACGCGTCCATTTTTTCTTTCTCTCTCTCTATTTCTCTTGCTCTTTTCACCCTGTCTGGTCGGTTCCAAAGAACACGTTGCAGATTGTTTCCAGCCGGCAGAATCGTGAGTCTGTTCCCCATCCTTCAGGATCGTCATAAAGTTTGATGACATCAAGGTTTCGCTGACGGTTTCGGCGCTGCTTTGCTACCCCTCTTTTCACGACACGCCAAACTGATGGCTGTCAACAAACACACGCATACACACACACAGGATGATGATGAAACCCTAGGTGACGTTTGCAAACGATTCGTTCCCGCCGTTGTAAATGAACCTTCAATTAGGTAATGAATCGGCCTGCCGTTACGCCGCGCACGGTTGATATGACTGAGCAGTGATTTGTTGATGATTGCAGCCAGTGTCTGTGCGTGTGTGTGTGTGTTTCTTACTATTACGTTTGATTAATGATGACAGTGAGTTGTATGAATTTTTAATGGTTGGTTTCTTTCAATGATCCTGTTCGATTGGCGTTTAGAAGAGTTGGGTGAATCCTTTATTCGTGGACGTTTCAACCTTGACGCATTTACCTTTTTTTATAATTTAAATAAAAATACATAAAAAATAAATAAAGGCAAAGAGCCCTTTCCTTGTGCAAATGTAAAAAAACATAAAAATCAATAAAAAGCGTCCACCAGTAACACCAGTGGCAAGACGCCAAACCTGTTTCCTTCCCCAAAAAAAAAAAACAAGTATGTTGCCCAAAGCATTTGATTAGGATGTTGTTTTCGCAGTCACGAAATCTTCCCTTACACCGGAAACTGGTTTGGCTTTGCAGCATCGCACCACGTGGCACTCTTTGGCATGCGATGCTTTGCTTTTCTAATGGATGTCACGTATCGGTCGCCGTACAGAGGGTCTTGTGAGCTTGTGACATACGATCGCTGAGCGGTACCACGCGCTGGTGAAAAGGATTTCGGGGCAGCCAAAAGAACCGCTGCTGTCCCGCTGGGTTTCATTTTTGGGGCAGTGAAATGGCTACCGTTTGAGGGCTAGCTACGGCAATTCAATTACAATTTGTTTTGATTTGTTAAACATATTAAATTAACTTTTTGCTTACCAAAGTGATACTTAAACCTGGTAGGAAAAGAGTGTATTAAATAAAAACGGCTCATCGTTTCATTTTATCAGAAAACGTGCTGCATATACCCTTATCTTCAATTTCCATTCCTAAGCATACAATCACATTTCAAACGACCGGTTCGTTTTTTTTAAAGGTATATTCGTACAATGTTTTTGTTGCCAACCATGGTTAGACTATCTTTTTTGGCACTTTCATACAGCGACACACCTGTTTGTCGCTTTGTCGACACACAACCACAAGCACAGACAGCCGAAACGGCGTGTTCGTCTGTCATCACGCTCAGGGTCATCATGTACCGGCCACGAAACCCACGACGTGCTAATGTCGTAGGGCTTCGCGGCCAATGATGGTGATGATGGGTGAAATGACGAGCCGATGTAGACTAGGGTGGTGGTGCCCAGCCAAAATGCCGAAGACCGAGTGCGCGAGACGACACTAACGATAAAACTTTCCCGAACACCGGTCAAGTCGGTCACCTGTCTGGGGCTGGGTTAGCATAATGGTTAAGTTGTTATTAAACGATGCCCCAACCCTCGGCAGGTGGGTTTTACCCGGTAAGCTGGGTGGGTGGTGCTAGTGTCTAGCAGTAACGCTGTGCGTTGGGATGGAGCAGACGGATAGATGTCTCCATTTGATAGTGGAGAAGTTAGGATCAGAAGGATGGTTTGCTGCTTGTCGTTTTTCTCGAGAAATTGGTGCTGTGAATAGGTTCCATTTAGTTTAAAACAAATAAAAAGATACGTGGAATGGCTCTGCTTGTAGTGAAAACAGCAGATAAAGTGAGATCTTGTGAATGATATCAAGAACATACAATTCGTTTCTCTGAAGAATAAAAAAAAAACTGAAGCAATAATACCTTCATTCTTCATTTGAACCTGTTAATGTACTGAAGTATAAAAGTAAATTAAATATCTTTTTAATAGTTTTGATTTATATGATGTTAATTAGTTATTGGTCACTCGTATGTTACAGAGTTACCCAAAACTTAATATTATTAAAATAAACCTCTTTGCTTGAATGTGACACAGAATGAGAATAACATTTAATCAAAAACATAACAAAACAAGACGAACAAGTTTAAGGGTATTCCCGTCAGGAAAAAAAACACTCCATTTGAACTGCTTCGTCTAGCAATTTCAGGAAATCGATTTCGTTGTCCCTGCCCTTGACCGCAAAGGGCACAAGTGCAGATGCCGGTTCACAGGCCTGGAAGGTGCAGCCTGGGAAAATGGCACCCTGTGCTACACTTCACAGTTTTCCCTTCGAGGACGCAAGCAACAAGGGACGGAAAAGGGAGAATCCTTCCCGGAAGTAGCGTAAACCCATTTCCGCCCAGACACGAAAGCACGTGTTTGCTGTCTGGAAGTTCACAGTTGAGTATGGGCAACTGCTCTGAAGTTAGTATCGTAATTGAGACTTACTTAAATGTGAGTTGAAATCGTTTTAATCTTAAAAAAAAAGAACGCCAGCGCCCTGTAATCTTCACCGTGACCGCACTTGAGGATCTATATTGAATTCCTTCCTAAGCCTCACGGGTCGACTCCAAACGGAAAACGACTTTATCCACTTGAGGAAAAGACTTTTTTTGGCGGGTGTCTTTGGAGTAGCACCGGGTTGAGCACTAATCTCCATCGTCACCGTCGCTGGTAGGGAAGGACACGGTGACAACAATGGCGCTATGTTGGCTGACGATACAGGGCTGGATGCGGTGTGACATTGAAAAATATTTGCTCGTATATTTATCGTTTTTTGGTTGGGTTTGCGATTGTTGGTTGTTTTGGGTTGGTGTTTTCTTTCCAATCCGAAAAAATACAACAAAAAAAGAACAGGGAAGTGCTGTGCCGAGTGATGGCATATTTTTGTGTGTCACAAACCGAAACCGAACCCAAACAGCTCCCCAAAGAGGGAAAGAGGGTGTTATGGAGAGCAGGAGTGGTCGCTATATTTATGCTGGCAAAAGAAGCGAAGCGAAGAAGCAGTGTGGAGCATGGCTTTCGTGGTATCTGCCTAAAACTGTGCTGCCAAACCGTGCGTGAGACAGGTCCCAGGGGGTAGGAAAGGATTGGTTTTGCAAACGGGCGGGTGTAGGTGTGGTATTTGAGGACACACACACCCCAGAAAAAAAAATAACAACGAACCGGTAGGATTGAAATGGGCTCAACCCGAAAAGAAAAAGCAGAAGAAGGCAGCCAGAGCCGAATAACAACACAACTACTCACGGGCCATGGCCAAACATTCGGATAGAAAAAGCCAAAAAGGCGAAAATAAAAATCGCAACCTCAACCGTTCTTCACCGCAGACAAACGGATTGTTTGGGTTTTTGAATTCCTTTTGTGCCTGGGCTGCGCCCTAGACACTGTCGAGTGTTGCTTTTGCGTAGTCACGAGAGCAGTGGCAAAGGCTGTGAGTGCGATTTTTTTTCTTGTTTGCACCGGCAGAGGGTGGTTAGAAGTGCACATGCACATAGACACATGCAGACACCCCTTCAAACACACTAATAGGGGGGGAGTGGAAAAAAAACGCAAACGCTTAGACGTCATGGATGTTCGGTACCGCTCTGCGCTATGCAGCTTTTATTTAGTTTCGGGTTTGTTTGACTTTCTTTGGCTCACCGTTTGTGTCTCGCGGGCGGTAGCAAATGTTTGATTTTCGTGACATGGTGGTGGTGGTGAGATGTCGCTACAAGCCTCCCGCTGAGTGGAGCGGAGAATGCAACCATACTCGATGATGAGCCATCCAAATCCTGCCCGGCTAGACACGGGACGGTGGATGACGTTCGTTATTCGTCTCTTTTTTTGGGTTTTTATTTAACAGCAGACACGGCATCGTCAACGCACACGGTTTAAGGTGGCATGCGGAATGGAACCAATGTTGAGACATGCTTTGTGATTGTGATAAGAAATTCAGATTTGATGCAAAGGGTGACATATTTTGGTATTAGATTCTTCTGCCTCCAGCAGACGAAGATACAAAAAATACACACAAATTTACATCATCCAAGGACAATGTCTACTTATGGAGAGCGTCTGAGGAATTGTGTTACATTTGAAAGGCATTCTTCCTGAAAAAAGTTAAACCAAGTCTATCCAAGTGTTTAAATATTACAATAATAAACGATAAAGCGTATGCAAAGACTTGTCATGACATGAGTCATCTCTATCCCTTGTCGTACTACTACCACGATGATGGGCCACATGGCCACAGCATTTGCAGCCAAAAGGACAGCCATTGTCACGGTGTCAAAGCTAGGTAACCAACAAACCGAAAATAAGTAACGAACCGGAGGCCCAAGCAGCAACCGATCCGATCAAGTCTCCACTGTTTAACCGGTCACAGGACATCGGTTTTGGCAACGCTCGAAAGGGGTGAAATCACCGCAAGGATAATGGCACTGGTATTCTTCCTCCGCTCCACCCCAAAACGGGTGACGAAATGAGAAATGATGAAGACAGAGCAAATATTGAAGCAGACACCTCGTCCTACCTTCTGCTCTAAGCGCTTCTCTCTTTAGCAGCCGACCGGGGGTGGGTCGTTCTAATAGTAGATCTACTCACTCATCTACTCACCGCCAAAGCCAGCATAGTGTAGACGTACAATAATTGGGTGAATTAGTTTGCGTGTGTCTCCTGCTCCTGTGTGTCTTGGAAACGAAATATTCCCCCCGTTTTCCTTCGTTCAGTTTTTAATGCTCTCTACTCTCTCTCTCCCTCTCTCTCCCCTCGACCCGACGACGTCGGTCTACTGTCACCGTTCATCACCTTTCCTTGCACGGCTTTTACAGGGTTCTTTGGTAGAAAAAACCCCTTTGGCAATGCAAACTGAACGAGTATTGAGTGTGTGTGTGTGTGTGTGTGTGTGTGTGTGTGTGTGTGTGTTAGGGGGGGATGGGATAAGCTGTGAATAGGGAGCGAAAGGGGGAGAGTTTCAACGAAAAACAGTTAAACTCAGCCAACCCGAACCGAGCCGTGGGCCAGACTGCACACGACCGTAGACATGCAGACAAGTCGAGGTGGTCGAGAACGCTGCCGTAACGCTTGAAAGTGAGGCAGAGGGACAGTGAAGGAGGGGTGAAAAAGCCAGACAAGAACACGCCAGACGCAGACCTAGACTCGAATGGGTGACCCTCTTTCACTAGAAAACAGCAACGAGCAGCGTCCGCGTTAGAACAAGTGGTCGTAGTCTGAGTAGCGCGCACGACAACACACACACGGGTGACGGGCGGTTTGCCTTAGCGGGCGGAGGGCGCAGGGTGGGAGGATCGGTTAGACAAGCGCCAGGCGGGTTGGGGTGGCAAAGTGTCTGATGTTTATCTCGCCCAAGGTTTAGGCTCGCTGCCCGTAAGCAGATGAGACGGGCGGATGAGTTACGGTGCTAGCCTCAACATTTAACGCTCCACCGATAAGCTCCAGGGATGGAGGGGGCATAGCGAGGTGCGTCATTAAAGGTTCGGTTCTAGGTTGGCTTCGGGTCGGTGGATGGGGTTGTTTTGGCAAAACAGTCCTCCCGGGGGAGAAGGGAACGCTTTGAGAAATTTGCGTGCGTGCGTTTGCGTCTGTGTGGCGGTTGTTTTGGGGTAGAACAGTGAGATGTTTGTAGTTTTGTTTAGCACTTCCCCAGTGAGCAATGGGGGTTGAAATCTTTAAACTAGAGATAGGAGAAAAGAGCAACTTCATGTAATTTCTAAAAAATATTGTGTTTTTGTGTCTGCTTTATGCGTGAGCTACGATATTGCTGACATACAAATGTGTGTTTCATAAACGTTTATTTGTCTAGAACATTGGTTGATAGATGTAGAAGTAGTAAAAAAAACACTCACACAGTGAAACTAATGTTTAAGATACATTAGTTTATAAAGAAGAACATGAAGTTTAAAAAGAAAAACATAATAATGAACATAAAAGAAACAAACATGAAAAAATAATAAAACACTAAGAAAAGAAATGAGAATAGAAATTGAATAATTTGGTGAAATTGAAAGAAAACCATGGTTGATCAACAAAATATTATAGAATACCAACAAAAAAGTAAAACACTACATGAAAAACTTGAAAGATACTATATGAATTGTAAAAATACTTCAAAATGGCTTAAATATTTTCAAATTCAAACAAAAAATTTAAACAAAAATGATAAATCAATGGTGCATAGTCCTGTTTGTTACGAATCTCAAATTTAGTAACTCACAAAACTTATATATACATTTCAATTAAAATATATCACCATAATAAAATGTAGAAACTTTTTAAAGTTATGGTTCGCGGCACGAAACAACAAACCAGCCAATACAGGGCTAAAAAAAATAACCAAAAATAAAGATAATGCAATAATGCTACGAAATTGCAGTATGAAGCTATGGATATCAATCTCAAACAATAACAAATTCTTCTCCACTCTACTACATCAATAAACACATCCACGTTTCACTTCACTGTACTGCTTGCGGCTGTCGCTGGGTCCGTGTTCGTGCTGTCTGTTAGCACCCAACCGCAACAGCAACACAAAAAAAAAGTTGAATCATACGCTTTAAACTGCCGCCACAACATCCCTGACTCACACACTTGATCGGCTTCTTTCCCCGTTCCCGGCTCGGCCTCCCTACGATCGGCCAACTGTCCTCCCCGGTCGGGACCGACCGGTCGGGTCGTCCGTCTGATGCAATTTCAATCTGTCTATATATGCAATTAGTGCGAAAAATTAACGGCGATTAATTAGCGGTGTCTGGGAAGCGCACTGTCGCCATGCCGTAGCTCTCCAAAGGGTTCTCTCCCCTTGTTTGTTTGCCGTGAGTCGCGAGTCGTTGTGATTTTTTCGGTCGCTGCATGTTATTTGACCTATGATGTTCCGCATGCCGTCCCACAGCGTCCGGGAGTTTTTGTTGTTGTTGTTGTTGTATTCATTCGTTTGATTTTTATATTTTTTTCCTTCTGAGTTTCCAATGGCAACGTTTTGCACAAGTTGTATCAAGCGTGCAACGCGGAGAGAGCGAATTGGCCCCTGCCAGTGACGAATGTCATCACAAGCGCGCCCGGCCACCATGGACCTGCCTTGACAGGAGGGGGGACATCATAAACATGTCACGGTCCAGTCATTTTTGCACGATCCCAGACGAAGTACCGGGACTTTCAGGGACGGATCGCATGCCGTTGGACACTACGCTTGCAGTGTCGGGGAATGGAATTTCAATGGAAAAGAATTTCCTATTTTTGTGGGAAAAAGTCAACGTTTGATCTGGATTTGATGATTGATTTTTCTTGAAAATTTGTTTAATGTTGAATTAGCAGTTATTGTACAAAAATGGAACGAAAAGTGTCTGCGTAAAGGTGAACTGTATAACTTTACAAAACCATTTATAATTTGCTTTATTATAGGCTTTATTGCCAGATCAAAACACTTACAGAAAAAGTTTAAACTATAAACATTCAATATGTTATAAATAAGCTTATTTCCTCCCCTTGTCGCCAAAAAAAAAAACCGGAATGATTTTATTTGAACAATGATTCATGATTTGCCCAAAAACACGACTTTATTGCCTGCTGTTCCAAAAAAAAGCAGCATTTTTATAATCAACCAACCGCACCTCAAATTGGCCCATCGGATGCAGCGCTAATTCGCATGATTTATGGTTCGGTTGCTTATTAGCTGCGCTTTTTGCATGTTTGGCTCAAGCAAAAAATTTCACCAAACCCAACGTCTGCCTGCTGAAAGTCACCTCGCCGATGCTTCTTTTCAGCAAATCGCCAACGTCTAATGCAAAAACCGTGTATAAGTATCACTGAGAATCTTGAGAAGATGTCCAAAAAAGAGTCAAGACTCCTTCGCCTGCCAAAAGCCCAACGCACAAGCCCTGCTAATGACAGCGCCGACAGCCGCCATCGGTAAGGACATCCTAATAAACGGACCGGTCGAATGGAAGCGTTGTTTATTTAAATATTAATCAACTTTATATCGACAATAATTGCATTAAATTAATCAACCGACCGCCGGGCGGGTTCGCGGCTGTACAGCATCCACCAGAGCAGTGCTGCACCGCTCTTGACGCTGCCAGTCGCCTGACGACGTGTCGAGAGGGTGGTGCACTCAGCCCGGTGCACAATTACTCACTATGGGGTGCACTTTAGACATGCCAGACGTGTGATGCGCGAGCCGCCGTGCAGGAGCTGGCCAGACCCGCGGTCAGACGGTAACCTGCTGCCGCCACCGTGTGTACTAGACACTGGGAAAGGCCGAACGTTCGCACTATCGCTCTACAATAAACAGTTTCGATGAGTTGTGGCTATAAAATATGCAAACTAAATCATAACCATCGGCCACCGGTCGGGCGCACGAGCGCTGGTCTCGATGATGGCTCACTTTCCGTTTGGGGAGGACATGTGGGGTGAGATATAAGCGGCATCATTTGTCTCATTACGGCTCGCCTGGCTTGGCCGTAGCCGTAGCCGGGACTGACCTTCGGGGTGCAATTTGCACACCGGTGAATGGGATAATTACTTCCCGGGTGACGGTTATTTGTGGCCGGTGGTAATTGATAGGAATGTGTTTGCCACCAGCGGGACCCGATTGCCTGATTGTGTGCGTGTGTTTAGGCGGCAGACAGGCGCATCGAGACGCGAGATTGGGGATGGAACGGCGCGAAAGGATGCAGGCCGGAAGCAACGCGTTGACGCGAGGCGCCGTCGTGTTGGCTGTTGTTGTTGAGTGTGATTTGTGCCGATGATCACAGAGCCGGAAAGCGACTGCGACGGAAATTGTGAGCAACGATATACTACAATCGGGGAATTAGATGCATTGTAGGAATGTTGCAAAATGTGTGTGTGTGTTTAAAATCGGGCATTATGGGAAATATTGCAATTGTAGCGTCAGACCAACCTGACATGATTGAATCCTAGTTTAACACACATTTACTTTGGTTAGAGGACACGATTCATGTTCGAAAATGTCTGTCAAAGTCACAATATCCTATCCAGGTGAGACCCTATGTCACGAGCAGGGTTCATGGTTTTGCAGGATGTTTATGATTGAACATATTCGCCTTCGTTTTTGTATGATGGTAACTAATGGTAAATCGTAACTTGCTACAGATGAGACTATGAAATAGACTATTTTTCTTCTCAATCTGATGATCTAGTTTCTAGCGACCGATCATACATGGATTAGAAGAACTAGTCATAAGAGTTGAACTACTCTCAAAAATAAACACACATTTTCAACGATGCTTCTATAAAAATCATAGACTGGATATACCATTAAGGAAAAAGCAAAATTTGTGTTGCTTCTCAATGTGTAAAGTCTGACTTACTGTCCAGGGAGCACTGAGTGTAGAACGAAATATCAAATCTGCACTTTCAAGTATTATTTGCAAACCGTCTTATGCTGAGAAATTATGCGAAGTTCAAAATGGCATCAATGAAGCAAAGCAAAGATCAATTTTATCAGTACACATATGAAAACCCTAAGAGTATTGACACCCTCCAAACTTTGTTGAAATGTGATACTTAATTTCACTTTGAACTAGCTTGTTATTAAACGTCCTTTGATCTTTTGTTTCGAACATCGTCAATAGAAACTAAGTCCTTAAGCCTTTGGCCATTTCCTCAATAGTGAATAATACATCACATGTCTGAACAACAGAAATTTCTCAGCTCCTGAAAAAACACGCTCGGAATGCTATATCTCATCGACAGCGACATTAACCGTGCACCATGGGAAGTATTTGTTTCGTTAATCATAACCTAACTAGTTAACACCACAGCGAATTATCTTTATGCGGTGTTCATTAAAATAATGACTGGTTTCTTAACCTCATGTTTCAACCCCAAGCAGGACCAAAGCAGGGAATGAGCAGGGCCAAAACGGCAAATTATGGTATGTCGTTTAATAACTGCCTTGTAAGGTGGGAAACAAATCCGTGACAAAAAAGCTTCCCACAATGTAATGCGAAATAAATGTACCGAAAAAACGCCCCTGACCATGTGACCCGCGTCACTAACCCCGGCATTAAACCGGGGCTGGTAAATGAGTCGTCCAATCTGATTGTGTACTAATCACAATAACCGACACGCCAAAGCCCAAACAAA
This sequence comes from Anopheles arabiensis, assembly GCF_016920715.1. Classification (NCBI taxonomy): domain Eukaryota; kingdom Metazoa; phylum Arthropoda; class Insecta; order Diptera; family Culicidae; genus Anopheles; species Anopheles arabiensis. The sequence continues at coordinate 88,334,573 of NC_053517.1, read as the reverse complement.
ACGTGCGCGCTGAGGTCGATGGTTGCCAAACTTTTCTGCCCATATGCGACGTTTTCCATTGTGATTAATGACCTCTCGCAGGCCAGAGAGAAAAAACGAAAGAACGAAATGGGCGAAGCATTCAGCAACGAAAGTTCCCGTGCAGAACAAAACCAGCGCAAACGAATCGCGTCCTAGCGATTGGCGTCACGCGACTCAATGCGCTTTGTTTGTACCCCGGCACGTCAAACATGTCTGACTTCTGTCTCCGGGTAATTGCGGTTGTAATCTTGCATACCATCGCACACTCCACCGCTGCCTCCCCTTGCCTGCCTCCGTCAGTCCAGAGTCAGTTAGGGGGTTGGCGGGAAGGCAAAAGTACGAAGGTGCGATCGCCGGTTCCGTTTGATGGTGAGTTATGCCGCGCCGGTCTCGCGGCAAAGATTCGTGCGGCGCGTTTGCAGCATAAATTCTGGCTGCACGACGGCACCCGGCGGCAGCATGAGTCACGAAACTTTCGTCAGTCGGTGTCCGTGCAACTTCAATTGAAAGCTCCCATTTTTTCTTTGGGGTTGCTGCAAGGGGAAGCAACCCGCCATAAGACGAAATTTTGGTCGAAAAATGTTTGTCTGTGCGCGATGGTCTCCCCGCACGTTCCCGGGCGCATTGGTTGGAATGGAAATAAGATTTTTATTGAAATTAATTAGAAGATTACGGCGAATGAGTATAAATCACAATCTACTTAAAGCCTTGCCTCAGTGTTTGGTCATGTGCCGGCATGTGCCTGGTTTGTTTGGAGGAGGAGATGCACCATGGGAAGAAGAAGAAGACACAAAAATCTCACAAGACATCCCAAGCGCACAAAAAAAAAAAAGACAGACTAAAACAAAATTGTCTGATTGGTGCGGCTTATCGAGAAGGCTGGTACAATGGCGCACAGTAAGGGATGGCGAAAACGAACATTCAGGCACGCCAGACAAAAAGCATTTAAGTTAACGGATTATGCTTATTCCTGGGGCCGTGTTAGACTGTTCGTGAGCAAGAATAAGCCCGAGCCTCGGCAATAAATTGGTGCTCGTTTGTGGGCGTAGGTTTGGAAGTGGCATTTGGGGTATTTGAGGATATTAAATTGAGCAGTCAAATGACTACGAAGCGCTGAGAGGCTTTGTTTTGCTGCAATTAATGTTTTGCTCATGATCAAATAAATGACCATGACGATCCTTGCAAGGATGTGTTGCAAAGTATAAAGATTGCAATTACGATCCTATTTATTCTTCCGTCAATGTCATCTTTGCATTCACTCAAACAAAGCATCTTGCGTGCTGTGATAAGACGTTAAACTGAAATGGAGATTCTTTTTTCTGAGTGCTGAAATGGACACATTCCTTACTCGGACTTTCATCTTGCAAGCATCAGCCGTTTTTTCCACCCGAGAGAATGAAAAAAAAAAAACAAAGCGTCACCGAAGCCGAAATACATCTTTTAGTCAGCTCACCTCACACATGACCTCGGACGATCGATCAGTGCGAGTGCTGTCAACTTGTGTTTCTATTTTGCATTTCTGCGTTACTCCTGGGCCTGGGTTACTCCATCCGCCTTTCATCTTTCATTCCCCATCCGTTGCACCCCTGGCCGCTTCATGTCTCCCAGCTCCCCAGGACATGCATTTCTTATGCGTGCACATCCATCGGAACTGTCATTTATCATCGTCAGTACGCGGCCGCAGCACATGTCGCGGTTTATCGTGGCCACGCCAAAACGCACCTGAATGCATCGTGGCTGGTGTGTCTTCTTGTCACGTCATAAATTCCCCCTTCCACGTCCATTCGTTTCTTTTTCGTTCTTCTCAAAAGATGTTGCAGCCTTCACTCTTCCCGTTCCGTCTTTTGTTGGGCATCCCGAAAATAAAAATGCAAATTCCCGAGCGCCCGAGTCCGAAAGTGCATCGGTCGCGTCGATTGCGCTGCACCGGGACGAGAAATTCATTAAAAATCTGATGGAGTGTCGGTTATTAATCTTGTTAGGTTGAGCAATTTTTTGACAGGCTTCTTCTCCCCCATGTAGCGAAAATGGCTCTCCGCATGATGGACGGAAGCGAGAGCGACAGAGGGCGGGTCAGTCCTTTTATTTGACGAAACAAATGGCGCTCCTGGCCATCATCAGCAAGGGGTGTGACATTTGTGCCCCGTCATGAAGCAAACAGCTCGGTCGGGCAGCTCTCGACGTTGACCGAATGTGTCAAATAATAAAAAACAAGATCCTGCGAAAGAAAGCTTGAAAGGGGGCAAACCGTCTTGTGTGTCGTTTGGGGCCGGGGTCTTCTTTTGCACACAAACAACTTCGAGCCGAACCAAAGGGGTTGGTGGAGCGCATAACTTGTGAAGCGGCAAAAGTTAACGCGCCCTGCAAAATATCGAAGGGCACCCGCCTAAGAAATTACGGAAAGTGCTTCAAGCACGGTCGCACCAATTCATCACCGCTGGTCGCCCGAGAAGATGCTTTTCGGGGAGGCTAACTTTTGTCGTGGAAGCCCAACACATCAAAAACGGGAAACGGCGAGAAGCGAGCTGACAGGGCTTGGCCGTTCATGGACGAACGATAAAGGGAAGAAAGTACGGCTGTGCTTCAGTCTGCCGACAGCCGTAAGAAAGCTCGCAGAATGTGGCAGTGAAGGCAACCGCAAAAAGGGTAGCTAAATGTCAAATGTCATCAATGGCCGGGGCACGCTCTTGAGCGTGTCTGGCTGAAAGGGCGAGTCGAATAGGAATCGTACAAGAAGAGTGCTGCAGAGTGCACTAGTAGATGAAACGCTGAGTGAATTCGTAGTCGGCAGCAGCAGCCTGTAACGACTGCTTTGGTAAGGAGTACACAAGTGGAGAATTGCTAAGAGCAAACTATTATTTTTTCATTCATTTGTATTTATTTCTTAGATGTACATTAATCCTGAATTACAATTTAGTATTTTACATCGGTACCGGAGATTCCATAACGCGATATTTCGTTGATTTTTGTTGCACTTGGCATTGTGGACACTATTCCTGATGTTAAATGAATTTGACGTATTGATGGAGGAAAAATTACAAAAAAACCTCTTAATTTGACTATATTTTCTAAACTATGTACTAACTTATTCTTTTATAAACTATACTAGGGGAACTAATTCATATTGGGATTTGCAATTAGGGAGAAAGAGAAAAAAAAAGTAGTATTTACAAATATAAGTATCGTTTTAGATGAGGTTTTGTAGTGTATTTATGCCACTATTTGTGCATTTAGATCGATATTTAATATTGATTTTTTCTATAAACTCGCTAATCCTGTCAATTTTAGCTTTTCTATGAATAATGCTTGTACTGTACCAAGGTGGGAGATTTAGTATTCGTTTTAAGAATTTGTTTTGAAATATTTGCATTTTCTTTATGTGTGTTTTTGCACTGTTTCTCCATATTGGTGATGCATAGGTAATTATAGGTCTTACTAACGATTTGTACATAAGAAGTTTGTTTCGTAAATTCAATTTAGAGTTTCTATTAATAAATGGGTAAAGAATTCTAATCGCATTTGTGCCGCTAACTAATTTTTCTTCAATATGTTTTTGAAATGTAAGCTTTTTATCTAATACTACTCCTAAATATTTTACGGTGTTATTCCAAGGAATTTCGTTATTATTTATCGTAAGTGAACTATTTGGGAGATTTCTTGCGCTTCGACACCTCGTGAAATATATTGCTTCCGTTTTTCCATCGTTAATTTTTAGCTTCCACTGCTCACAGAAGGTCACATATTTTCGTATGCCTTTGTTGAGGCTACACAATATGCTATCGGGATTGGAACTAGATGAGCTGATAGCAAAATCATCAGCAAAGGCGTATTTCTTAACTCCTTTCATTTTAGGTATATCGCTTGTAAATATATTAAATAGTATTGGGGACAGCACACTGCCTTGGGGCAGGCCGGCAAGTGGTTTAAAGGGTTCAGAATGATAAGAATGAAGATGAACGGAGCCAGATCGATTCGACAAGAAGGATTTAATGAGAAGAATTAATTTGGGGGAAAATTGTTGCTGATCAATTTGAATATTAGTCCATCGTGCCATACTGTGTCAAATGCCTTTTCGAGATCAAGTGTAACTAGTCCTGTAGATTTTTTAATATTTCGATTCGATGTTATAGTGTTAGCAAGTCTATTTAATTGGTGAGTGGTGGCAAAATTGGCTTGAAATCCAAATTGAAAAGAAGGGATGACGTTATGAGACTTGGTATGAGAATCTAGCTTTTTTAATATGATCTTTTCGAAGATTTTACCCATACAGCTTAGTATGCTTATCGGTCTGTAATTTGCCGGAATCTTGGGGTCCTTTTTTGGTTTTGCTATGGGAATGATTTTCGCTATTTTCCAATTTTCAGGATAGTAGTTTAATTTTAAGCAGCTATTTAAGATAAAGCATAACAAAATTATTCCTTTTCTTGGTAAATGTTTTAATGCGTTGTTACTTATAAGGTCGGTACCAATCGACTTTTTTGTTTTTAAAGTTTTTATAATTTTATAAATTTCCTTTGGCTTCACAAGATGAGGCGGATTTATATTTCCTCTTTCTGTATGATAGCTAAGAAACTGGGTTATTAAGGGGTCAATTTGTGCAGTTAATGGACTTGGACTGTTTAAAGTGGTGTTATTGGCATTCGCAAAGTGAGCTTTTAATACTTCACTTTTTTCCTTTGGCGTGAGAAGTATTCTATCATTTGCTTTAAGGTGAGGAATGGAGGTAGAGCAGCCTTTGATTATTTTTATAGATGTCCATAGTTTACTATTGTTTATATTTTTAGAAGTATTAATTTTTGTTAAATTTCGAGACCATGACATATTTCGGTATTGGGATATATCGTTTTTAATTTGATTTGCTAGTTCGTTGTATTGATCTTTAAGTGTCAAGTTTCTTCTGTTTCTTTGCCATCTACGTCTTACTGAGTCTCGTATTTTGATTTTGGATTTAATATTTTCAGGTAACACTAAAGTGAATCTAACTGGGTAGAGTACTGGTATAGCATTATTCTGTGCCAAAGTGATTGTTTTAGTTAAGTACGTTACCATTGTATCGATCTGGAAGGTGTTAATTATGTTTTGGAGGTTTAGTGAGGCGAGATTAATACGGCTGTTAATGATGTTTTTAAATAGAGGCCAGTTTGCTGCGGCATAATTTGGCATCCCATAAGGGGATTTGCTGATGATTTTACTGTCGATGGTTTTGAACAGGATGGGTAAGTGATCTGATGAAAATATTTTTAGTGTACAAGGGGGAGTTATATCGATTCGGCCATTTGCAAGAATTAGGTCAAGAGTAGAGGGTGATCGTCTGTGACAGCTTGGAATATAAGTGGGCTCGTTGGGGCTATGAAGGGAAAAGGTTCCTGTTTGAATTACATCAAATAGGATTTTACCCATACTATTGCCTTTGATGCAATTCCACAAGCGGTGCCGGGCGTTAAAATCTCCGCAAATTAGTGATTTTCCTTTAAGCTTACTTATTTTTCTTAAATCGTTATGGAAACTAACATGATCGGAATTTGAACCAGGGTTATAAATTGATAATATAGCTAAAGGACCGGCTACTAATTTAACATTAATTCCTATGCATTCAATAACTTTGAGATCCAGTGCATGTAAAACTTCATGCGGTACTTCTTTTGCTACAACAATAGCCACTCCGCCTTTTTCACCGGTAGTTCTATCTAGTCTATGTACAATAAAGTTTGAGTGTGAGAAACGAGTTTGGGGTTTCAGGAAGGTTTCACTAATTGTAGCTATATCTATCTTTCTCTCTATTAAGGTATTGAAAAATTCATCTTTTTTTGTATGAATACCATTTGCATTCCATGACATGATTTTAAGTGTCCTAGGAGATTCAGACATGGGAGAAGCAATACTTTGCAGTTACCTTGATGATAACGGTGATGAGATCTTGTTTTGAGCGGACTGAGCTCATGCGAGCGAACACATCTTCGATGATTTCGCCTATTTCGTCTATCGCGAACATGTCCGCTTCGGGTGTATGTGTTTTATTTCGCTCGCTAAACAAGCCGGCGTAGGTAGGCGTTCTGCTACTCGGTGTAGCGATCGTTGGTGTGGGAGCGTTTTGTCGATGTAGCGGTGGGAACATCTCGTGTCGTAAGGCGAACGTCGGGGCGCTTTGCTTCTTGTTCCGTGTGTTGGTAGATGGACGGGATTTGCAGCCACGGTAATTTGCAGTGTGGTGTTCGTTGCAATTTGCACAGCAGAGCTTATTTGTGGCGATTTTGCCATCAGGATTTAATGTGCTCTGTGATAGAGGGCAGGTTTTTGAAGTGTGCGTGCCAGCGCATTTCACACATATGGACGGGAGAAAGCAGTTTGCGCTACCATGGCCAAATTTTTGGCAGTTTGAACACTGGATTGGCCCGTTTTTTTGGTTGTAGTATTCGAAGTAAACACGATGATGGTTTATCGCTCGTACATTTTTTAGTTCGGCTAATGTTATCGAACCTTTAGTGAAATGTAAGAGGTACATTGCTTGGTCACTGTACCTTTTGTTTTTGATTGCCAAGCTCTTCACTGCAATTGGATTGACGTTATTTTCTTCTAGAGCACTTTTGATATCATGCAAGTCCATAACGGGTAGGCCAAATACTACGACTTTTGTCGTCCTATCATCCGCGAGTTGATGCGTGTAGAAGGATACTTTCTGATCCTCAAATAGACTTTTTATTTTGCGAAAGTCGTCGACTGATGAAAATGTTACCACAATTCCTTTTCTGGTTTGGCTCGTTGTGTAGTTTACTACATGTGCTGCTACAATACGTCGGTGTACATCACTAACACTAGTACCCGTTACGATGATTGGCGGTATGCGTGTATTCTTTTGCTGAACATTCTCGCTCGTGTGTGTAGATCGTGGATTGCGTTGCGGTTTAGGATACACAGCATCCATTTCTGCGTCGTTGTCCGTAAGGAGATCAAATTCGTTGTTAGTACGAATATTGGACGATGCTGACTCTCTTAAGCGTTGGAATTCCTCAAGAGGGATGGTAATACTTCTTGTCCGTTTGGACGCACCGGTTTTTACTCGGCCCATTGCTGGAGCCCGAGTGGCCAAGGCCGACAACCTTTTCTTCTTAATTTTTTTTTGCTTTTTTTTATCTCTTCACTTGATAACGAAACACATCCGAACGCGTCGGTGGTTAGGTGAAGACTGCAAACTATTATTTGAACTCCTTGGGAGAGGGACGAACCCTTTGAACACATACTTGAATAGAGGAGAACATGAAAGAATTTGCCATGATAATTTTACAATAAATTCATACATTTTAATATAGAAAATTATGTAACATTGCATTAAGCTTCTTGTTTATCTTCAACTTGAATCGGAAAAGAGTTTTCTAATGAAATGTACAATCATAAACTCGTTTCTTTCTTCCAAAAGTACACTCCGCCGATCATGTAATGACCCGTAACCGGTACTCAGAAAACCAGTCCAAAAACGGCTGCACAGACGGTTTTGTTAGCAGAAATACAAAAAAAAAACATCTTCTTCACGCACCGAGACGTACAGGATGGGGTAAGAAAACGGCCACCATTGCTCCATTGCTCTCTGTCTGCGTACAAAACCTTTTAAAAGTACGTTGAACGATAGGCAACGCACGAACCACAGCCACCAAATCGCCGTCATCTGACCCGATGTGCGCCGAGATGATTGGGAAACGATGTAAAATTATTTTGCGAAAAAGTACACGTCAATCAAGGGTAAGGATGCAATTTTTCGCTTCCACCCCTCGATCGGATCCTCAGACGCACAGCCCGATGTATTGCTAAGAGCTGAGATGCTGCACGGCCCTCGGGGAATGGAAAAGTGATTGAAACAGACAGGCGCAACAACATCGCCCTAAAGTACACGATCGAGTGATTACGCGAAAATTTAGTTACGAAAAAATGAACTGCTGTTGTCCATCCACGCAGGCCCGTCGGACAAAGGGTAGGGTAAACTCTTTTGCTTTTTGTTTGGGGGGTTTCTCCTCCAAACCGAGCGCCCTAAAGCGAGTGGTTAATTTTTAACGATTCCGAAAATTCAATACACCATCACCGTTGACGGGCTGTCAGGCCGGGCGATGTCGTGAGCTCGTGGTGTGCTGTTGGTTTGATTTTTTTCGCCATTCTGGGCCTGTGTCTGAGAAAGCTTCGTACCCAAACGCCAACTGGAACAGGTTGGCGTGATTACATTGAGAGGTTATTTTTTTGTTTAATTTCTTGTAAGTTGACATCAGCCTTTTAGTTCCAAGATGCCGTAAGAAGCTTGTAACGTGCTTCATTAAAGAATACATCTATTATGTATTTTATATTGGTCAATTTGTTTAACAGAAGGCTTGCGTCCAGTAAAGAAACCATTATCCTTGTATCCTTGTGCAAATGTTTGCCACAAAAAAGCAATAACTTTCAGAAGTTATTGCAAACAGACACATGGCAGCATGAAGTGATTTGGATGATGAAACGGTATTCATTATACCTTTTGTTAACATAAGCTAACATTTGCAACAAGTAATATTTTAGTAAACAACTTAACTAAAACTTAACTTAAAATTGTCTTTAAAACCACATTGAGTAAAGGTGAGTTTTATAGTAACTTTAAATGAATTTCAATCAAAATTATGACACTTGAACTTGAACACTTGAGAATGGACAAACGATGATGATAATAACTACATAAAAGTTCAAATATCGCCATTGAAGCACACAAAACGCTCGTGCGACAGCGTAAGCAGCCTTTCTTAAAAGACCTCTTCAACCGTTGCGGCATTAAATCAATCCCTTCACAAGCTGACAGCAACACTCCCCCATCGATATCACTCCCAAGAAATCAGCATTAATAAATGATGATGAATAGTGCCGTTGATTTACGGGCTCCAATTATCCAGTTCGCTCAAGAAAATCCCCTCTCCATACTCCCCGCAGCTTCGAACCCATGCTGGAGTCGCAAAATCGCAAACGGAAAAGTGTGCACCACTACAAAACAGCGTGTCCTCTGGCCCACCCGTCCTGGGGGTGTTTGTTTCGGCGCAATCGGCAAAGAAAGGATTGTTCCGAGCAAATCTTTTAATTACTTCTAATTGAGCGGGCTCTCGCTACGTTTCGCGCTGTCAGCAAAGAGATCAGTTGCAAACCGGAGTCTGGCTGACAATCCGATTACTACACACGGCCAGCTGTCGCGCGGGGGCTACCCGAGTAGCATCTCCTGCTCGCCCCGACGTGCTGAGACGGGACGGGAAAATCAAAGGTTTTCGCTAGTTTAATCCAGCCCACCGTGCCGCTTCATCCCTCCTCGTCCGTGCTGCCGCTGCTGTTAAGTTGTTAACAGTTTGCAACGTTGCTAAGGACACAGCGACGGTTGTTTATCGCCATTCAATCGTCACCCCTTTTTCGGCATCGGCACGGAAAATTCGCCCGCCTGTCTGAAGTGCTTTCAAGACGGTCGAGCTTGCAGTTTTCCGCTGGCGGCTGGGCTGGCGGGGCTGAAAGGTGGGTTTGGTTCAGGGGTTTTTTTCTCGATCACATTGAGTTGTTGGTGCTGTTGTTTCGTTATGAAATTTGTCCCTTTCAACGTGTTGAACTGCGCCACCGGGATGGCAAAGAAACCATAAACCAAAATTTAAAAAAAATGGGGGAAAGTGTCAACGCGCCCTGGAAGACGGTTTTCGGTTTATCTCCCTCTCTAGCTTCATCTCCTACACGACCATGGGGGAAGAGTTCGTTCATTTGAGTAATGTTTGATTGCTTTCGGTTGCCCATTTCTCTCGCCCCGAAAGCATTTAAGGTGGTAACTGTGCATTGAGGGGTTGAGTAGGTAATTTTTTAAGTGATTTCCACTGCCATAAGCAGCAGATTTGGATTTACTGTTTTCTGTATGTTAGGAACGCAAAAAGGGATACATCGCTTGAGGTTACACCAATCATTACGGTGTGTGCATTATGATGTGAATTTCTGCGTAATCGAAAAGAGCACCGAACTCACCGGTTTTGTTAGAAGCTGTGCATGACCTTTAGCGGTGGTTTCATTAGCGAAACAAAATGAAAACGCTGTCTTACCTGGAACGAGAAAATAAAAAGCAATCTTTATAGCACCCGGTAGCTGGCAGTAGAATGACTTAAAACACAAGCGTAAAACGATAACAAGTGAAATAACATAAATAAAGCAGATTGTACTTGAACTTACTGCAGAAGTCGGTATTTGCCGGCAGTGTCAAATTGCTGACTCCACTTGTTACCACAATGATAGTAAGAAATAACACTAACAGAAGGTTAAACAAAACAGAAAAAAGCCCTTAAAGCACTTCCGATAATGACAGCCAATGAAATGCATCCGTTTGTCGCCTCCGAGGACCGAACTCCCGGGCGTTATCCACGTTGCCGGGCCACAAAAACCTCAATTTATGCCGAAGTCGCTAGACACATAAAACGGCCCCGGCTCAAAACAATACATCAAATTAAGGTAAAGCCACTAGGGTCATCACAGATGAGAAAGCGGGGGCAATGGCAAATGTGCCGGCGTGCATGCGTCCGCACCGCAGGTCGACTAATAAAAACGAGCTTTTTGCTGCGCTACCGGGCAGCGATTGTCTGGTATGCAGGGCGGCGACGACATGCAACCCGCGCGATGGTCGGATGCGAACATGGTGATCGTAAAAAAAAACAACGCCCAAGTAAGAGGGTAATGCCAGGAGCGGTTTGCCATGCGAAGAAAAACAAATCCATCCGCCGGCTTCGAACCGCGCCTGGAAGCGAGCAGTAAAACTGACAACGGAACGGAAAATACCGGTAGCTTAAAACCATTTGTTTTAAAAAGACATGTTTCTGAAATTGGTTTGCAACGCTTCTCTGTGTCGGGGCCCTCCCATCCATCCAGGTCGGGCCAGTGTTTTAGCCTTGTGAACCCGCGGTAGCCCTCTGGGATCGTCTGTGTGTGTATGGGTTATTGCAATGACACGAGGGCCATCATGCGAATAGTTGTTCCTGTTGAAGTGCATATAATCTGTAGTTGTTTGGTACAGTGAACGGTGGGTATGTACGGGGAACGATGGATTGAGTATGCATTTTGTGGAGAATGTTTCTTTGCCCAAATGAATGTGGACAGAAGTGACAATTAGGCAAACCTGGGAACATGGCAAGCGGCTATTACTTCTTGCACACGGTAGCTTACGGATGGGCATGCGGTACATGAAAATGGTCCAACGTGTTAATGGATTCATTCGTACATTCGTGTACATGTTGACAGTGTAATTTACTTTGTTGTGCTGTTTTTCCTTATTTCTTTGTTTTGTTTGAGCCTTCCAACGTAGCAATGACAAAACCATTTCAGTTCGTACATGATATATGATATAAGTTTAACGAAGTATACAGGATTTATAAGGGTTTCATAGAATGTTTGGACATTCCTATTTCACTTTGAAAATTCCTATTGGATTTCAAATGTCAAGTGAATTCCGTCGAGTCGTAGAGTGCAATTCCCATCAAATAAAGTGCACTTCCCTTGAGAAAGAATCAAAAATGTGTCCCCAAAATTATGATAAGTATTCGCTGTGTTAATTTCAAACACCAAACAAATGTTTTGAACTCATATGTCATTCCAACTAAAAAAAAAACCTCGTAAAAGCATTACGACCAATTTATACTTCAATGTCCCTTTACACATCCCTCAACGCATTTCTAACTCCTAATGTGTATTAATAATCAAAAACCACTCAAAGGCTTCTGCCGTCCTTAAAGTGTAGCTTAAATCTAATCGTATGCCTAACCTTCCATTAAAAGCGACTCACTTGACACTTGAAACACTTTAACGCGTTGTCCACAGACAATGCCAGTAGTTATTACCACCTTAAAGAAGCTCCACCATTACCATCCGCCGTGTAAAATCTCCAGCATGATCTAAGGCGTTTGTCTAGGTAAGGGTAATAAATTTTCACCGCCCAAGATACCAACCTGCCCGCCTGTAGCCCTTCGGGCTGCACCGCACTTTGTCCGTCCCGTGGACAGATTTATGGGTGACGCTACAAAAGCTCACCACGGACTAGCGCGCCCAGGCGTTAAAAATACGATGAAACATGGCTTAGTACATCGGAGCTGAATCAACCTGTCTCTCTCTCACCCTGGCAGCACAATGATGGACGAGTGATTTCGGCAAATCGGTTCGCTGTGGTCACCTATTCTTAGATGGCTAGGGGGAAAGCTCAAAGTGGAACCGCAGTGCACCGATTACGGCGAGCAAACGCAATCACTTTCGCCCGCGCAGCATTGATATCGTAACGGCAAGTGTTCGAAATTGCAAAATCTGAGTCCCCAATCCATCGCTGGAGGTGTAGAGAAACATGACACCTGTCAAGCGTAGTGGTGGCTGGTGACGCCTGCACCAGGCAAACCCGAGGACTCGCCACCACCGGTTGACGGCAAGCTCCATCTGGGGGCGATTTAATTTCGCCGTATTTTCGTCTTGGCGTGTAAATAGCGGTGCATACGTGATAAACCACCAGACGAGCGAGCAAAAGCATATCAACAACAGCAGCTTCAACGCCGTGCCAGACAGGTGCAGGTGAATAACCGCCTGCCCGAGAGGCTGTATGACGCCATCCGCTCGAAGCAACTTCTCCCCAGCTTTACTGGGGTGGATTATCTTTAAGCGTGGCTTTTACATCGGGGGTGTGAATTAGAAGAGGTGGATCGAGTTTTTTTTCTCGTTCTTGAGCGGTTAGCTGCCTGTCTCGGCGCCAAAAGATGTCTCAAAGGTACGGTGGGGAGGGAAGAATTTAATGTTTGCGGCTGTTTACCGGGGAGTGGCGAAGCGGGCGGCGAATTGTTGCCACTTTGTTTGTTGAGTATGTTTCGGTTCTAAGCGCGTCAAAATAGGTGGACCTCCAAGCTCAAGTACAAACTGGACCGGGCGTGATATGTATTTACTTATCAATGAATATGCGCACACGGGTTTCCATTCATTGTTTTATTATCTATAAAATAATAATATATTATATAATATCATATATTTATTATTATCATTTATTTATTATATGATGTACAGGCTCAATGAATTTATTGAAACTTGCAATCTTAAAGCAATTAACGGATCAATATTTTTGGATATTTTCTAAACGGACGAATTTTATAAATTGTCTATTTAATTTTGGCCAAAATGTAAAACAACACTACGGTTTTTAGTGGAAAAATTGTTGATACGTGGCTACGTGGACGATTGTACGACATTTGAGGTCATGCTTTAGGATCAATGAGCAACCAGAGTCACTAGTCTTCTTAAGATGCATTAAAATACCAAAAAAGACTGTATTGGTTTGAAAAGAGCTCTGTAAAACTAAAAGGAAAAAGGGTCAAATGGAATCAAAAGTAAATAATAATCAAAGGCAATAGTAAAGTTGTACGTTTGGAACACATGTAAATGTGCTAGCAATACCCGAACAGCATCATCTTGTGGATAACCTATCAAATCTATCCAATGTATTCCTATTCGATTCCAATTCAATATTTCTACTTGATTTTTAAAGAAATTTAAGGTCCACATCTCAGTCATACATTCTAAAACAATTTTGGGTAAACACTAACATTCACAGCAGCTATCAATCACTAACGTTATTGTCCAAAGAGCCCGTGCCAGTGCCACATGCAATCAACCTTAAAATTCTATCGTTTCAACACCTTGCTCACATATTTCTCTCTATCTCTTTGAACCCATCATAGGAAATAATAGGAACGTGTGCGATTCCGTACGGTTTGTTTGGTTTTTCGCGGGATTTAATAGCTTGGCTTGCGGCGCCACCAACGCGCTCAACACCTGTAACACATTCCCTTTGGACAAAAGGGTACCTCCCGCCACACGCCCACCCACACAGACGCGGAAGACGCGAAATAAAACCACGCGACGGTTACGTGTTTGAAGTTAATTTAATTTTCGTTTGTTTCGTTTGTTTTCTCATTTTGACGGTACTTGTAAAATGGGAAAAGTCACCATCGTCATCCACCGACGTCGGGCTTATTTGAGCGATACACGTGGCCCTTTTGCGTCTTCCCACCCGTTGCTAACCCAACCGAAAGTTAGGCGAATGAAGCTGTCTTACCCATCATCGTCATCATCATCATGCTTCGCGCTGTTAAACGGTTACGTTCATCCTTTCGTTTAGTCCTGATAAATGCAGTAAAGTCGTTTATTGTTCCACACTCTGAACGTCCTACGGTCACGACATCAACCAAAGGCATGAATGGGTGGTTTGAGGTGGCCTGATAGGACCGGCGGTAAAATCAAACAACAATGTCAGAACGGCGGTGGTGTAATGAACGATAATTTGTTTTTTGTCGAGCTCATTACCTCAGCGTATGGAAATGAATGTCGGGAAGGAAAAACAACACAGTGTGGCGTTTCGTACCAAGTTTATGCAGCTGCTGCGTGTAATGCTTATCTTGAGCGAATGTGTAAGTACACACACGAGACGAAGCGCAAAAGCCGAACAAAAAATACAGCAAAGTGTCACATAACAGGTGCATGCCCAGCTAAACCCTTTTCAAAAAAGAAAAACTTGACCGCACAGGGACAGTGTAAAGGATGTCTCAATGGAAGCTTTGATTTGCAAAATAAAATATTTGTCAGACACCTTTTTATACAACCTCAACCAGTCATGCTTTAACAAGAAAAGTTTCAATGAATTGTCTTGTTCAATATGATAATAAGAAAGTCCATAAATTGCTCTAAAATAGATCTTAGTTGAACCATAGAAAGGTCCTAAGATTTGCTTCGTTATGCCAACACATAAAACGAAACTCCAGACACAGGTCGGCACCTGCAAAAGTCAATGACATCAATCTGAAAATTGACCTCCGAAGAGAAGCTAATCGAAAAGGCACGTGGATTACACTGCGACACTGCGACGCTGGGACGTACACGTTGCAGCATGAAATGGAAATCACCTTTGGCTTACCACCCACCAAAAATATCCTCCCTTTGCGGCCCGCATCGTCACCCGTGTGGTGCGGTGCGGTATACACAATCAGTGCACGTGGGGACAGAGGATAGAGGAAACAGTGGGAGGGTGTGCAATGGACGTAGTTTCTGTAATTAGAAGAAATTTTATAGATTCCAGTGCAATGGGCGACAGCGCAATGGAAAGGTGTGTGTGTTGTGCTGTCGCATCGTTTCCCACGTTTCCATCCCACAAGAACCGGTGCGGGTGCGCGGTCTAACAACCCCGCTCTAACACCGTTCGGTTCATTATCTTCAAACGTTTGGCGACGAGTGAAATGAGTGTAGTTCACGCTCTTCAGTTAATTTGGTTTTGGCTTTCGAGAGGCGATGTCGTAAGACGCGCGCGAACAACGCGCGGGAAAGATTGGACGGCTGCTAGCGTCTAAACGAAGGCAACCCTTTTCACGCGTCGTTTCGAAGCAAATGAGTTGCCCCGTCTAATTGCCTTCCACGTTTGATTAGCACGGTGCAAAATCAGAGACTCAAATCAACATAAACAATCCCCAATCCTTCCGATTTGTTTTCCCCCTTTGTGCTGTTCGGCGCTCGGTAAACAGTTTCTGAAATAAAGACAACAGAGCAAAGGCGACTTCGGCAGCGACCGCGCGAGCGACATAAATATGAGCTCCGCGTATAATCGAACCCATTCTATTTTTCCGCTGCCATCCCATGTGTTCCCGAGAAGGCGCGGCAACATTAAGCAACACTGCGCACCATCTGAGCGGCACGACCCGATAAACCCGATCACATCGCGGCTCGTAAAACAAACGAACGAACGACCATGGACCGTCCCTCCTGAGGTCGCCGTCGTTCCAAATTCCGGTCGGCAAAGGGCGAATGGAGAGAGAGAGAAAAAAAAGAATCTCTCGCGTCCGACCCCGGGCCGCGGCAAACATCAAAAGCAACCCCCGGAGCTTCTTGCCACGGGAATCTGGCAACTGGCGGGAGTTTATCGTGTGTTTGCGCTGCAGTACTTCAAGTTCCTTTCATTTGGCACCGCAACCGCGAGATTCGCGAGGGCAAAGGGAAGGTCAGATACGACGCGGACTTAACTTTTCGCAAGTGCCTCCAGCACACTGGGCGCAAAGTGATTTTTGGAGTTCCCGCGCCTCTCCTTTCCCTCACCGCGTGATGTGTCGCGTCCTTTGATACCCTTTTCCTGTGTGTGTGTGTGTGTGAGTTCCTGTGTTATCTATCTCTCTCTCTCTCTAGTGTCTCTTTCTCTGCGAGATGAGTCTGTATTTCCATTTAAATTATTGAACTGCAGGCACGTTGCGTTGGGCATGCAATTTTTTTCGCCCTCCCGTAAGTGGGGAGTGTTCTTCCTTCCCTGTCTCGGGAGGCAAAAAAAATAAAAACAAAAAGAAACAACAGAGAGGCCTGCAACTAACACCACTGGACCGTGCCGTGTCTGACGGGGTAATTTTTCGCACTTTTATTTTTGCAGCAATCAACCGGCCCTTCACGCCGACGCCGTTTCGCCTTAGAATGCATTTGCTGGCAGCATTAATGGCAGTTTGCGTTGGGCAGACTGCGCGTCCTGCGGGATGGGACGACGAGTTAATAAATTGAAAAATTGTTCAGACGCGCCCTGCTACCAATCACAATGGAGGGGCGTCGACGGGAAGGTATGGCAGGCAGAATGCATCGAGGAAACGAAAAGATCTCCCAAACTGGCTTGAAACTACAAAAAAAAAAAGTGGAGAAAGAAAAGGAAACGCTCGCCTCGTAGAAGGATAAAAATGATTGTCCGCCATTTGGCGTCGTTTCTTTTCGGTTTCTTTTCTCGCCATGGAAAATGGACATTTAAACGGAGCCTGGTAGCGCGGGCAGCAGCACTGAAGACGGATTCGCGGGTCCCCGGACCGTGATTGAAACATCATCAATCACCACATTTCGGTTTCATTAACTCTTGATTTTCGCTGCTGCCGCCGCTGCATCCGTTGGACCTTTCTCGAACGTCAAAAGACCCAATTCCCAGTGGAGAGACCCAGAGGAGAAGTTATCCTCGATTCTTGCAAAATATCCGTCCCTTTATTCCAACGACAAAACCGGCCACATCAGCCACTCCAGCATTGCGATTCTTGGGACTGCTGCTGATCCGGCTGTGTAGCGTTGTGGCTGCGTGGCTGCGTCTGCACAGCGAACAGATTTTCCTTTGCGTCTACGGCTCATACGCCCCAAGGGAGAACCTTAGGACTTAATTAATGGATGCTTTTAACGCAAAAACCCGAAACCCCTGGCCCTGGGATGGAATCTCTCAACTCGCCACCGTTGCAAAAGCCGGTTCTATATGCCGCCCAGTCTTGCCATTTTTTTTTCTCTCGCCTGATTTTACGATGCCTGTGTCTCTGATGTTGTGCAACTGGACGCTGCCAAGCCGGAGGGCATGGTGAATGTCCGGCCACGGCATCGAGAGTGGGGCCGCGGGAAGCTGCAGGTGTTCGGGTGGCGTGTCGATGATGGGTTAAAGTCGGCCGGTGGTGTAGGTTGCCCCTGTAGGCACGTTGCCAGACATCCAGACTACCAGACTTGAAACAACGGGCAGCGTGTGTGTGTGTAAGAGAGAAGAAATGGCAAAAAGAAGAAGGGAATGCACACTGGCATAGGCCGTTCGAGATGCAAAGGGACACGAGCGAGAACCACACCACCGACCGACGGCACAGTATCATCATACATGCGATGAGAAAGACTTCCTACATCTGGCCGGCCGGCCGGCTGGCTGGCTGTCTCTCTCTCTCTTGCGCTGAAGTTTGCAAAGCTTCAATGTTCCCCGGCCAGGGGGCCCAGTACAACTTCATGCCCTTTTAATCAGTGCCAGACACAGTCAGCTTTCCTGGCAGCAGGACGCATTCGTGTGTGTCTGGAGTTGAGTCAGTTGCCTTCGGGGCCTCTGGCTGGTGCAGTTTTAACTACTCCCCCGTCGGTGCTGTGGTTGAAATGGGAAATCAACAACAAAAAGGAAACAAGGTAATATCTAAGAGCTGCTCCACCGCACACTGCAAAGGATGATGACTTAGAAGCACAGCCGCATGCCATCTTTGCATCGGGGAGAGAAAGCGTTGGGATGGTGTGTGGCTTAGGAGCAAATGATCTCATCGCTGCCACATCGCCCTGGCATCGTGTTGCACTTCCCGTACCAACATCGCCGTCGTCGGGTTCTGGCCCAGCTCAAGCTTTTATTGCTCCATCGAGTTTCCCGTTTCCGGGGCTAGTTGGACAGGGGTGATTTTAACATTTCATTAGGGAAAAGGGAATTACAATCAGTAACGAAGCATTACATCCGGCGCTGGGATGGCCGTTGGGCTTTATTTCGTTTTAATTCTTTTCCTGACAAGACACTGCAACAAGACAAGACCATTGTGCTTCGGCTGTCTGGGAAGTAGGAATTTGAGTTCAAGAGGTGAAAAATGAAAACGTCTTTCAAATGATAAGATCTGTAATAAACAAGCATGTGTAAGGATCCTTCCACAATTTCTATTCCACACATAAGAAGTGGAGTGTGGTTTTGCCTTTTCCACTATTACTGCATTGTGCAGGAAATGTTATGAATGCTGCTTGTGCTCCATAAAGTCCGATTTAGTGCTAAAAGCAGTGCTTCAAATAATGCATTACACTCGAGCTCAAGAAGCACACCACCGCTCACACACGCAGTTGCACTTAATTCGTGCACTTTGTGCATTCATGCGCATTGTCTGGATTCCAGCGCATTAATATAAATCAATCAGTTATTCAAGTTCCTTCCGCTCTTGCCATGGTGATTGTTCAAATGGCTTCCACAGCCAGCTGAACTCGAGCTCCAGATGGATCGATGAGGATCAACCGACGGCAGAGCACTCCAGCTTCTTTGAAATGTAATTACGTATCCTGTGGGGAAAGACTGATTCCGTCCACGGCGCTCCGAGGCTGGGTGCATTATCCTTGGTGCGTCCTGGATGCACTGCACGTTTCTGCATGCATGCCGATAGGTTCCCACCGGTCAGCATTGCCATCAACGTTGCTTCTCACCACCACTACCACAGGAACATGCCAGCCAGCAAACGAGCGTTTATTCGTCCGAAAATAGTTTCGCTGCTGTGCGGTGCGCGATAACGACGGTGCTGAGACTCCATCCATCCAGCGAAGGATTGATGTAAGCGTTTGGTTTTGTGCTAACCGTCCACTCTCCACCGTCGTGAGTGTCGCGCAAGTTCACACCACTGCCCAGACCACTGCCAGACGTCGTAATCCCATTACAGAGCGCTCCCGAACTCCCGAGCTCCCGGCACCATCAGGGAGGAGTGGGTGCGTTTGCCGTTCGTCTAGCTCCCGTGCTAGACAGAACTGAAAGAGAGAGAAAAAAAAGCTGATCCGGACGAATGCATTTACATTTGTCCGTTCGCTCGTCCTTTCGGCTGTTGCTAGTGTGTGTGTACGTTTAATGATGCTTTTTTGCTACTACTGCTGCTTCTATCCCGTTTCGATTCACGTGGAGCACGCTGCCTTCCAGTGGAACGTGTCAAATGCAGTGGTGCAGTGACTGGGACAGATCTATTTGGCCGTCCTGTAATGACTTTTGGGACGCAGCGAGCACACACAAACACACTGGACACAAGTGGTCTGGATGAACGATTCGTACTCGGTAGAACCTGGGCATGACGTTTTGCCGGACAATGTTCCCTAGCAGACAGGCACTGGCTAGCAACGGGTTTAGCACAGAGAGCGCACACAAGTTCTAACTTAGTTTTGAGGAATGGGTTTCCCTGCTAAAGAAAGCATTGTAAAAGAAGAATAATCATATTTCTCTTTGTGTGCCGAGTGCAGTTTGTTGAACTACGAAAAATCCCCAAAAATAGAGCAAAACTTGAAAATTTTAGAAAATTTAGTATTGTAGAGCTAATATCATTTTACAAAGAAGTGTCTTTGTCTGGATCAGGAAAATTACAACAATTAATCTCAAGGATCTAATCAAAACTTGATCAAAATATGCTTTATGTGGCTCTTGTTAAACTCTCTCATTGAAATCATCCAACCCTTACGCACCAAAGAGTGATGGCGTGGTCCACTAAAAATGGTTCCATTTGACCAAAGTGCTTTCATAACTTATTACGAACCTTTGTCCGATGCTTACATGACCTCACATACATATAACACTGCACAGTACACCCTCTCCTGCACTCATTCTATCAAAAGGGGTTTTCATTACACACCTCCAAACGCAGCAGCAGTCCCCAACAGCTTCTTCAGCCCGAGTTTGCGACACGTTTACACGCCAGACGGAACGCATTCGCCGTACTCCCCCATTATTTTCTGACCCCGGTCCCAAAACCCTGGCCAACCGAAGTGCACCAGACAAACGAAATGATGGAAATAAATTGAATTATACCGAGAAAAAGGATGCAGGAGCTCAGGAGCCCATACACATACACACACAAGGGAAAGGATAGCGTAACGAGCGCAGGATAAACGTCACGTGAAGCTGACTCGAGCCGCCACGCTACGCTAGAAGTCGAGCTGCCTTCAAGAAGCGTGACGAGACCGATGGCCGATTGTGATTTACGCGCGCGCCTGGAACAATCGTCCGTCCCACTCTCATTTTATTCTTTCGCTTAAGAAAGATTCCGCCCAAAAGTTTCCCTCTCTCTGCCTGGAGGGGTGAAAGTGTTTTTAAGGGAGCGTGTAATAATTTGTGGCGTTCAAGTTCGCTCGTTAAGAATTCAATATTTTATTGCTGCTCGTGCTGAGCAGGTAGCTTGAAGGCAGGCGCAGGCAATTGCGCCCGCGTCCAGCTGATTGGAGTTGATAAACTTTTGATTAAACGCAGCGCATCGACTGGCTGACCGGGCTTATGGGCAAGAGGAGCAAATTCGGTCAATTGAAAGTAATGAAGTAGCGCTACTCGTGTCAAAACCGATCAAATTCGATCCCGCAATGATGGCGATTGTACAGGCGAAAGCTCTCGCATCCCTTACTCGCTATCTGGATCGAAGGTTTTCATTACATTTTCATCACTCTCTGGCACTCTCCGGTGCTGTCCGGTGTAATAAAGGATCTTGCCCTGTCGATATTATTAGACACCGCGGCAGTGAACCTGTCCCGTGCCCTACCGCAGGGAGGACCGTCGCGCAAAGTAGCTACAAAGCATTCTCATTTGTCTAACAACACAACCAGAATGAGTTGCCCGTTCCAGCTTGTCCCATTTGCGTTCGATAGGTTTTTTGCTTTAGCAATGCCAAAAAACGAGAAAAGAAACCCCAAAAACGGCTGAGTGCTTTCGCGGCGTCACCAAAGCGAAACTTCATTTAGCTACCGCTAGGAGAGTTCGGTGGTGTTTGCAGTGAAGCTGAAAATTGGAAAGTAATTCTATCGCGAGACAGACGCTTTTCACTTCACTTCATTAATGGAGGGGCACGGTTAAAGCGTAAGGCATTGCTGGGCGATCCTTTGCTTTTTTCCTTCGCTTCGTTTTCTTTACTTCGCGGAGGTCCTTCACGCGGTCCCGCAGGTTCTCGAAAGGGCGTATTGAAGAGGTGCATCAAACCCAGGGGAATGTGAAAAGCAACGGATAAAAGCTACCTAGCTGGTACGCTCCGCTACCCCTCCAAAGGTGATTGATGAAAATCGCTGAGCCAGCCAACTAGCAAGCGAAAGGAAAGCTGTAAAAGACAAGCAAATGAACGAGAGAAATAGGCAACACACACACACAAAAAAGCCACCAATCTGCCACTTAGCGGGTTTGGGATTTTTTGCTGCGTGGGGAGGACCGAGTCGAGATTTGCTACCCACAAATACCGTGCCCTTTGCACAGGGAAGCACAAGCTCGCCAAACCATAACCAGATTAAACGGAATCTCTCCGACCCCCTGACGGGCACCGGGTTCGGGCCCCTTCGGTTGGACGGTTTCGCCGTTCGCCTCCCCCGTTCCTGGTGAGCTTTCCAGACCGCGTGTTCGCTTTTCTTGGAACAGCAAGACATCAAGTTAGCGAGGCCGCTCGTGTGGAACAAAACGATTAGCCAGTAACATAATTTATCAGTTGTTTTCTGATAGTGTGCATATGTAGCTATGTCACACATGAGCGATATTCTATTTCCGCTGCGGGAAGAATTGCTCGAGTCAATTCATGGGGGAGTTGCGTTGGATGGAATTATAGGCATGAGGCGAATTTTGGATGAAGAAATTCAGGGGGAATTGTTTGCAAAATGAAAGAAAATACAGTCATTTGTTGGATTAAATGTAGTTTTAGGGTCGTTTATTCTTCTGAAGACGAAAATCTTGATAGAGAGTTTTGAAAACTTGAAGATCTCCTATCAGTAGTTTAATAACTTTTCCTTACTTTGGCTCCAAACTACTGGAAAGGACAAACCATATCTTGAGAAATTGATTAAATTAGAAAGTGATTTCAGTCCTTCCACTATCTTCCCGGAATCAGATGATAAGGTTTTTCTTCTTATAAAACCATCAGTCTCGTCTTCTGCTTGTTTTACTTAGAATTTCCGGATAGTGCCCACTGTGATCCTTTTGCCAGAAATGGTAACACCCAGAACGTATGCTACGTCAAGCCCACAAGCAACCAAAGCTTATCGTCATCTTGGTGGGCTCATCTGCTTTGCTCTAAATGATGTACACTTTCGCCCTCCATCACCGAGTAGGTGTTGATGATAATGTTTCGGGTGGAGGTTTCCTTCCCCAACGAATAGATCTGTCTAGCGTGCCCCTTTTATATTTGGTTTGCTCTTCGATCCGAGGATTTCACTAGAGTGAGACCGAGCAAGAAAAAAAAGGGTCGAAGTCGACGTCTCTAATACCTTCTACGAACGTCCGCTGCCATTCGAACAGACAGGTTGGCGTTCTGATTGAACTTGGAAGCCGGTGTTCGGAGGCTTCTCGTTGCAGCACGCACCGAAGCGAGCAGGAGCACTTTTCCAGGGGGAATTGCGTCTAGCGCTGTGTACGATGTGATGTGTTTTCCTTTCTATGTGTTTCTTTTTGCTGAGTAGAAGACATTCCAACGAAGGAAAAAAAAATGGGTGGAAAATCAAATAATGTTCGGTTCGGTTTCTTACTTCAGCATCTCGAGTTTCGGGTGTGTGTGTGTGTTGTTGGTACTTTTTACGAATGAGTGGTGTAAGCACGCACCAGCCACAAAAAAAAGAAACCCTCTCCGATCACTTTCACCGGGCGCACATCCTTTGACGAGCCAATATTTACGTAGCCTGCCAGGGATTTACCTGATAGATATCGTTGCGCATAAGTCCATGGCACGAACGAATGTACTGGCGGGCGCTTCATTCGTAGCATTATCGCGGTACGTTTTCGGAGGGAAAACGAAAAGGCAGCTTCATCGTACAAGCAGCCGTGTGTTGAAAGGATTGAGACGGGAGAAATGAAGTGAGGACGAAGAAACGTGCTACTAATATGGGGGTTTTTCTTTTCAAATGAAAAAAGAATTCATGTGCTTTGACGTGTCCTGCGCACGTCTGCACGCGCGATAAGAGTGAAAGGTACAAATTTCCACCGTAACAAACCGCTACGAATAAAACCTCATCGCTCGATCTCGATCCTCGCCGCCCTCACCACGCTCCATGTCGGTGTCGAAATATGTCGAATGCGAAAGCGTTTGCAAACGAGCTGATAGCTTACATTTTTATCCCCTTTCCCGGTACACATCACCTCCTGTGCTAGATTGCGATTCAAGCGAGACGCTTCCGAGATAATGACGCTCCCCTTCCCACGACAAGCGCATTCCCCATTTTGATGATGATGATGATGGTGATGATGCCAATGATAATACCACTGACGAAGGTACCAATCCGCACCATCAAACGAAGATGACACGGTTCGCTCTGCATCTGCAGCAGCAAAAATTTGAACCTCGTTAACGTCAAAAGCTTGGAGCGTAATTTTCCAGCGTGATTTTCCGGTGTCCCTGTCGGATTTGCTGGCTGCTTGTTGACAGCGCTCCCAGTGTGCTGCTGCCACGGTGCTGTCGTTTTGTTGGTCCGTTTTTTTCTTCTCTTTCTTCCTCGTGGTCCCAACCAACACACAAAGGGTACTTTCGGTGGCGCGTGCTACCGATAAAACACGCGAGTTATGAACAGAACCCGGTCTCCCGGTACCGATCGTAATTGACAGTCGGAAGCGACTGTGTCCGTTGCATATGGTATATGTCGCTCTTCTTTTTTTATTCGTTACGGGGGTCGATTCGAGAGACAAATTTCCGTTCCGAAGCGTTGCCACTTGAACGGTTAACCGATTGTCGTCTTGTGATGGGCTGGAGACGTGTCTGCTCTCACTTGTCCCCCCCCCTCCATTGAGCGGCAGACGTCAGGTGATAAAGTTTTATTCGATGCACTTTGCTGCAGCGATCGCCCGTGCAAGTACAGTGAGCAGACATAAAACGGGTTTAATGAGAGTTCGATAGTGGCATATTGAGTGCTGGTAGTGCAAAACGAGGTGGTCCGAGCGCACAGTTAATGATGTAGCGTGCATTAAGGGATTGTGCGCTGTGAAAGGATGATGACCTTCCAGTTTATGAGTGAAAGATTTCAGTCCAAAGATAAAAGAAGATGAATGGGGTGGTATCATGTTATTGTTCAACTATATTCTGCAAATTATTTCGAATGTTTAATCTATGCTATAAAATAGTTCAAGGAATTCTTTTTTTCCTACAAATCGACTTTTAATTCTTTATTGAACTTGGGAGTGACAGAAAGTTTAACAATTTGACAGATTTTTTTCAAATTAGGATATTTACAATTTCCCTTTCGAATTTGAAGTAAATGCAATAAAATAACACAGCTGATAAAAAAGATGAAAGTTAACAATTTTTGTTGGAAATTGAATTAAATTGAATTGTAGTTAGTTTAGAAAATTGGAATAATTGAACTTGCAAGTTTTCATGAATTGTGTCAAATGGTGAAATGTTTCAATTGAATTAGATCAGTTACGGATTAGGATGAAATCAACTATGAATGAACTATGTAAATAAAAATGACAAGTGAATAAACAGTAGCAAATTGATTGGCGCAAAGGACACAACGGTTTATCCATTCTCCTCGGATTTCGGTAATCCGTATATCACAACCAGCTTTTTTAGTGATAATTTATCACAATTTTATTAGATTAAATATATGATTTAATCACTAATTAGTTGTCAAAACCTTTTTCTATAAATTTTTATTTTTTTTATTTTTTTCATGTCAGTTAGATGATAAATGCTAGTTTAATGATAGTTAGAATGTTATTTGAAATAAAAAAATACTGTTATCATTTTTCCTTCATTTATAAAACTAAAAAAAAAACAATTCTATTTATTTTAAAAATAATTAGAAATAATCAAGTTTTATGTCATTATATATCTTGTTGGATGATAGGTTCGATATAATGTAAAATATTTACACAAAAATAAAAATAAAAAGTCTCTCAATCAACCTTTTGACCTTCAATCAGATTGAGGAACGCCGTCCGAGTTATGATTCTCGAGACAGGCACCGCTCCGTGGAATCGATTGCCCGTATCAGCCGTTCGTGATGGTGCACCATTTGCAGCGTTCCCTCAGGGGGTGGGGGGGTGGGGAGGGTCAACAACGTCCCACCAATCGAAACTGCATTTTTGCGTGCCGGCTCAATCGCAGAACGCGCCCAAACACACAAAAACCATTGCACTCCCGATCCAGCAGGATTATCGCACAGCAACCTGCAGTCTGCAATGGTGCAAAGGCATGCGATACGGACGGCCGGAGACAGACCAATCGGAAATGGCCAATCCCGGCACCGAAAAAATGCAGCCCCTCGGGCCGAACCGCGAAACGCTGCACACACAAAATCCGACAATGTACGATAAATTCCGATTACTGTCAGAGTTTAGTGTCTCGTTGTATCAAATATTAAAATGCACTTATCCCCTGTCGGTGCAGACTGGGAAAATTTCCGCGTCGTCTGCAACCAATCAAAGCTGGGGGACGGGGGGAGGGCCACACGATCGATACAAAGCAGTGCGGGCAGTGGCAGGTACGCTCGGGAAAGGAAATATAATTTTCAGATTTTATTACCCCGAAAGTAGCGAAAGGGGGAAAAAAGGAATTGCCTCTCGAAACTCCAACAACCAAACGGGGGAAGAACAAAAAAAAACACACATTTTTGATTCCTTTCCCCCTCAGTAGGGTGGAAAGGGTGCTATCCAGCCCGTACCAGCCCCAGGAGAGACCAGTGTCGACGGTACACAGCGCGGTATTAATATTATTGCCGCTCACATTTCAATATTTACTTTTAATTTCGATACCGTCGCCAAACCGAGTGCAGACACAAAGGGAATGTAGTGTGGGACACCAGTCCTGGGAGCAATGGGGGACATCTTGAGAATCTCCAACCACTGCTTGGTGGATTAAGATTTCTCGCACAGAAACCGGCCCGCGATCCGCGACGAACAGATAAAACTGTCCGTCTGCAAGGCGAAAGATGATTTTACATTGCATATTATTTCAGTGCCGGGCCGCAACCATCGCAAGGACGCTCTGGGGATTCGGCATTTCGTAGTCGATCGCCCGACGAAGTTCAGCTCAGCCCGCCAGCTCCACCAACACTAATTTTCCCTCGTTTCCACTGTGTGCGCTCGGCTGGTTGGGTTTTGCGATTCGTATCCATTACCGGCGGTAATTCCCGAGACACCGAAACGTTAGGCACGGGAAAAAGCGATGCCTTAATGGGTTTCACGATTCCGCACGAGATGCATCAGATCGCTACAGTTTTTACTGGGGGGAGGGGAGCTTTTCGGTTTCTTCGTCTCTTATGTACGGCTCCGTGGAGCGTTTTGAGAGCGCGCGCGCGCTTTTTGTTCGGTTCGTTTTTCCTTTTTTCTTACTGGCTTTAATTTTAATACATCGCTACATGCACCCATTGGAAATGGTTGAATGTGTAGCGAATGGAAGGGGATAAGTCCTGTTTTTTTGCCCCAACCATGATCTGCACATCGCATCTGCATACGAATGATGAGGTGCAGTCGCATTGATTTTTTGACCGCTTTTGAGCAGAGGAAATCATTTGCATTTTAAGTTGATGAAATCTTGTTCAACAAAGGACTTTTAAGGTTTCAGGTTATATTTGTTAAATCGGGTTTGGTAGGTCGGGATTTTTGAGAATGCAATCAAGCCAAACATCGGCTATATTTCAATATCCCTCCATAAAGACCTAGAAAGAATATCTGTAACGCTTCACATGACCTTAATTGTTCAAAATTACAATTCAAATCAAACTTTTAATCAAATTCCACAATTTAATTTTCGTTTCCCGCGAAGACAAAATGGCATTTGTTGTTCCACTTCTAGCTTTCAAAACTAAAAACTTTTTGAAATATCTTCTCACCACACAAACCTCTCTTCCTCCGTCTTATTCGCACTTACGTATGCACTCCGCTCACCCGCTTAGAACCAGACGCTCGACTAACGACATGTCGCCGGTCGTAAAATCGAATGGCTTTGGATTTAACGCGATTTTGGCCGGCCTCCCCACCCTTAAGATGACCTCCCCGAGCATGTGCGCATACGCGTTCATCGTGCTCGATCCGTGGCAGCGCGGGTATGGATCAGTGTACCGGTGAGTGCACTCTTTATTCTGCCTGCCTGCTGCGCTTTGGAACTGTGACGCTGTACACGCTCACACCCGCACACGCCAGACCCGCCTGATCGGTGGGTGGTCTCGTCCTCTATCAATGGGGTGGTTCTCGCCTTTTACCGTGGCACCGCGCAGTGGTGCAGTATGCGAAAAAGTTTGACTTTTCCAATGGAGATTTTATGGCGCTTTTGGTCGATATTACTTTTTATTGGCATTGCATTATAAATTCAATGTTTCTGATATTTTATTACGATCCGCGCCAACGTCAACCGGAAAGACGGGAAATGCCAGCAATCGCGATTGGTACCGTCGACAACGAGGGGGGGGGGGGGGCGTTGTTACTGTGTTCTGTTCATAATTTGATATCCTCAACTTTTTTGTTCAATTTTGAAACTTTTTGTGCCCATTTGCCCAGTGATGCAAGGGTTAAAGTTTGTGTGATATGTTTTATTGTTTTTACTTCCCGGCGCACACAATACCAAACACAAAAACACTATCCTGAATCGTAAAATTTGCAATTGTTAGGATTTGTTTCCCAGAGAGGCGAAGAAACTTCCCGGTCGGGGTCCGAGGAGTTTCGGTTCGAACAGGCATTATAAATTTGGTGTTATGTTGCCGTTAAATTAATTTCATTACTGTTAAGTCGTAGCGTGCCAAGTAAGTCCGAAGGATTGTGTTATGTTTTATTGTGGCCTGATTCGACTTTAAATGATTTTATTCGTTTGTATCGTAATAATAATCATCGTTAAGAATAAAACTCTACAATTTATTTTGGTTTCTTTTTTGATTTTATGCTCTTTTTAAAAATTCAATAATCTCATTTGAATAATCCATGGATACAAGGTTCATGAGTACAATTATCATCTTTTGGTCGTTGAAGTATTTGCTTAAGCTTCGTATTAGCAAACACTGAGAATATTCAAGCCCATTTTGCCAGTAGATGGTGCAATTATCATTAGTCATTTTAATACTTTCGTCTGTATACCCTCAAAAATCCCCGTCAGTCCAATCAATTACTCATGTTTTGTCTCCACCATAGTTTAAGAGCTGTGTACTTCATTTTCTCCCATTATTCATGATCCTGTATTCATCTAACATAATAAACAATGACTGATTTTTGTAATAAGGACCGGCAGACTTGCATGCGCAGACAAACTTTTAAGACGATCGTAAAATTTTGTTGCTCCCGATTGTGACGGCACTTGTTGGGAGGTGACACCATGATACTTTGTAAATTACACCTTCACCGCTGCAACACCCTGTACCGCTACTAGACGGTAGCATACCGCGTCCTGACGGTGAAAATGAAAGGCTTCAAGGTATGCCACACACTCACACAATCATACACCGATGAGCGATGTGTCGTGTATGGCGCAAAAAAACAGGTCCCAGGACTTAACCCGCACCATTCCCTTCAAAGTCACGAGCATCGCGATAGAAACGTTTTTCACACGAGCTTACCGCACACACAGAGCGTACAAATAGCAACAGGAAAAAAATGGAGCTGATATGACTTGTGCGAGAGGACATACCAAGCCACTTCCCGTACTCTCCCGAAACACGTCTCAAGGACCGTGGGCGCGCTCGCTTTCCGGCGGCAAAAAATATAGTCGGAAGCACAAACGGAAGCCCTAAGTGTCTCTGCAATTCACGGGAATCTTTCACCAGACAACGGGCTCTGTCTGGTCGGGATTCGAGCCGACGAAGACCACCCACGAAGAGAGGAAGATGACGGAAGGAAAGAGATCGACGCTGGTGCAAAAAGAATTCACACCGCTAGCATCGACGAAGACGGCTAGAATCTCTGGGCTCGGGCATTGTCGAGGAAGAGATTTTAACTCAACCCAGCACCGGTCTTGAATGCTGCTGGAGCACCTTTTTCCATAACGCCACGGATGGAACGAGCGTCTGCTTCAAAGCGACTGGGAGCTCGCAATTGCGAATGCCACCACTCTCACGGCAAACTACCGCATAAATAGTGAATGGATGAAAAAGTGATGTCTATGCGCGTCGCGAGACTTTCTGTCTGTATTCCGACTCGTCCGAACCTTTGCTCGGTATTTCACCCCACCAACCTCCCCATCCATCCGGGAGTGCAGGAACCGATGTGCGATTGTTTAGCTTTCCTGCTTCCGAGAGTCAGCCAGAGGATACGCTGACATATGTCTTCAGGTTTGTACACCGTAAACCGTTCGCCCGTCACCGCACTGAGTGCACTTGCTGTGTCTCGCTTTGCAGCATCCCGCAACCATTTTCCCAGTGTCTTACCACGTTTCTGGCTCATTCCTCCTCCTCCCATACTCTCCCGCTAGCATCACCACAATCAAAGCAATCGTGCAAGCCATGCAGTATTCAACGCTGTACTCTGTAAACTCTGGCAACGCGACCCAGGGGAACTCCGTGGTGGCAGCGTCAGAACTGGCAGAACAATTCATTCCCGTCGCGCAGCAATAGAAAGATGAACAATTTATTATTCTATTACCTTGCAGCCTTCTCCGGGTCGGGTCTGTGCATTTGTGCTGTGTGCTTTTTATTAAATTTTGCCCCATCCATGTCCCCCAGCTTCCCCGGGCGTTGGGAAGTAACATTTCTCCGGTTGCTGCTCTATCTTATACCCTTTGGGGAAGATGCTTCCAGTTACAGCACGGGGCTAGATACTGAACACGTTTGTTTGAGGAAAAGGAAGAACCGAAGGGACTTTTCTGAAGTGAGTAAATTTTGGGCGTTGTTTTTAAAAGGGAAAAGAAAGAAAACTTATACCCCCCAGAAGCATGGCAATGGTTGCATTAAATAAATCCGTTTCTCCGTGTCTGGCTGCCATGGCTGCGAAACAGATGGAATCGTAACGAGATGGATGCTGCATTAATAATTGGAACATTAATGGAGAAGTAGTTGGAATTATGGTTATTAAGCAACCTGCCACCTTAGAATGGAGTAGTTTGTCGCTGGGGTGGCAGGATATACTGAACTGTGAAATGATGAAGCGATATTAAATGCGGGTAGATCTTGCTAGATCCATTTTCTTCACCAACCATTCACTCAGAACTCAACTGTTTAATGCAGTTGATAATGTTTTGCCTCTTGTATGAATTATGAAGAATGAATTGCATATTCGAAGGGATTAGTGTCATCTTATGTGTTACCTGACACGAAGATAAAGACGGTAATTTTACTGTTCAATGTGAAGAATTTGCAAACAAAATGAATAGTCTGTGTCTGAATACGCATGTTAAACTTAAGCACTTCATCCGAATTGACATCTAATTCGTAATATTTATTAATTGATTATGTGGTTTGTATTTAAGAATTCTGAAACAAATAGCTCCAGACCGAACAAAATCGTACCCAAGAAATCTACTTAAATGGATGTCCGTGATACGTATTACAACCACTATACAGGCATTGAGGCGAGTCGACTACTAAATCGCGAGTGGAGTTCGTTTTTAGGTAGGGTCCCAGCGAACAAAGAATTTGTAGGTTTTATGGAAAGACGCAGTTCCATACTTTATTTTGAAAATAAGTTTCCTACATTTAGGGCTCAACTAGTTTGTATGAGATCTCTATGTCCGAGATATTGTTGAAGCATTCATTGCACATGCAGTATCAAAATTTCCCCAAGAAGTCAAAGCCCATCTAAATGTCGATCGGTGTCCAATATATAATCTGTTGTTAATAGATGTTTGGATGTTTACGCCATTACTCCGCTCGATATCTATTTCAGACTAGGCCCCAAAGAGATACAACTAGGGACTTGAGTCAAATATTCAGCTAGATTACTAAAAGCTGTAATGTAATGGTTTGTATATTGGATTGTACAATATTAGAAAATCTTAGCACATAACAGTACTGTAGTCGTTTTAAATGTAATGATAATGAAGATTGGACGACGAAGACTGCAACTGGATTCAATTACTGACAATACTGATTTTCCTCTCATTCATGTTCTACACTACCTAAGAAATTTTTAAGAGCTGCCTCCTTCTAACCAAGGTCTTCAGCCAAAAAATTTATTCCAGAGACGTATATATTTTCCAAAAAAATGACCAAACATATTGAACAGCCAGCTTATGTGTCACAAATGTGTTAACCTCCACTTTCACATTGAAAAATGTTGAATCATGTTGGGCTTCTGTTGCATATGCTTTATTACTAATATGCCTTGCAATGGAATGCCAGACAACACTATTTTGTCCCTTTCGTTCCCATCCCCACCCGCTTCCCTCGTTCCTAGTAGGCGCATATTTCTATTTGTTCTGCAACCTGATCCCGCCAGTATCCGGTGTGTAACCGGACCGGCCCATACTAACTATCGGATACTGGGGTTGCATGATTCATGGGCTGCATCGAAATTCCGGAAACCTAACACCCGAGCACACCAGTGCAGCTACCCCTGCACTCCAGCAAAACGCACCAGGCCCCGACGCAACCAGTGTGCAGCCGGGCGAAACTGCTGACCTCGTTCGGCATCGACCGTGCGTTCAAGTGCGCGCGTCCAGACATTCTATCGCGTCCGGTTTGCGCATAAACCACGCGGGAAACCGCGCGATGCACGCTCGCGCGCACACACACACACACACACACACACGCCCGCGGTCACACTACCCTGAAGGGCAGTGTCGGATTATCGGTGTACCGGAGGTGGCATTAAAAGCGTGTGCCCAGCGGGTGAAACTGCACGCCCGACGAGCTTGTGCCGCTCAGGGGGAGATTGCATTCGGATGCACTCGTCATGGTTGACCCAAATCGTGTGTGTGTGTGTGAGAGAGAGAGAGAGCATGACTGTGTGTCTCCACTTGCACACCAATTCGGACACGGTGTTGTCTCCCCGACCAGCCAGCCAGCAATAGGTCAGTGAACGGATAAGATAGCAAAAACGGCTACGGCGGCGGCGACGACGACGACGACCAGCGTGATGCACTTTGTGCAATGTGCTTTGTGATGCACTTTTTTTGTCTTGCCTTCGATTCCAACGACGCCTCACTGTCGCGTTCGTAAACGAGGTCGATCCCACCATTCCTCCTCGTCTCTACAGCACAGGACGGACGGGTAAAGGGGAGCCATGATGGCCAATTGTGGCGCAAAACCAAAACATTCGCCCAAATAGGAGGACGGGCTCGTTATCAGCGGGACTGGTTTCGTTGCCTCTCTTTCTCTCTGTCTTTCTCTCCCTACTCTTCCTTTGTTGGGTGTTGCATCGAAGGCACAAATAAAATCGAAGATACATATTTTTTGCCCTTACCCTCTGCTCGCTCTTATTGTCATTTGGACCGGCAGACGTCCAAGTGCAGGAAGGACAGGCCGACGCACCAAATGCATCAGCATCCAAGCATCCGAGTGCCGTGCCGCGCCGCCTGACAGGAAACGGACACGCCAGACACGACGCACCAATGGCGCACGATGAGACACGATGTGCATTGTTTGTTTCCCCGTTTTTTTGTTGTTGTTGTGCGGTTCGTTTGCCCTTTCTTTATTCTTCTTCCTGGCTCTGGGATGCGTGGCAGTGAAACTCGAGACAGACCCCGAATTGATTGCGACCAATATTGACGGGTCTCGGTCGATGGGGCGGCGCGCAGACGAGAGGTGCAGAGGATGCAGCGTCCAGCGTCCGACGACGACGGCATGTCTGGAGTGTAATGAAACTCGAGCAGTTCTCGTGATGATTGTTTCAACTTTCGACTCATCAACTCAGAGGACGACGGGCGAACGAAACAAGGCAGCAAGCAGGATAAGAAGAAGAAGAAGAAGAAGAAGAAGAAGAAGTAGCGAAAAGTCCGTCTGCCAGTTGTCGAAATGAAACGAGAGATGTTATTGCACGTTTGAGAAAATAATTTTGATGATTCCCCGCTGTCCCCGCTACTGCATGCTTGATATAATTGTGCATGAGTCTGGTTTCGTGTCGAGTTTGTGCATTTGACGCTATCCAAGAGCATACTGCTGAAAACCAATTGGATTTTGTAGAAGATATTTATACTACTCGTTATTGTTTTTCTTTATGCGTTTTTTCTTTAATTATCATGTTTTTTTTTCAATAAGTATAGCGTATTTTGATGTATTTTTAACTAAATTGTTCATATTTTTTATACTCTTTTGTTGAACAGTTATTTACTTCTTCATTTATTACTGATCAATGATCAATGATTTTCTTTCAACCAAATTGTATTGTTTTAAATACTCATTTTTATTAGCTCATTTTTTTGTAATTTTGTAAAATTTTGTTTTTTTTTACCTGAATTATGTAATTTTCTTTAATAAAGACCTTTAGATCACGTTTATATAATGTTGAGTTGATGCTCCAAATTCTCGAATATTCAATTTCCTCATTAAGTTGTCCTCTTGTCCCAAAACAAAAACAAAACAAAAAACTGCATCACCTCCCTCCATTCCATTCCCGGTCCAACTATCGGATCAATGCGTCATGTTATCGTGCTGTCGAGCTTAATCATCGTTACACCGAGCGCTGAAACATAACTCCTCCTTTGCCTCTTAAGCACTTGAGCGAAAGCAACAACTAGCAAACTGCTGGCCAAAGGCACGACCCAGCACGGGCTGTCAAATACTGTCAATTATTGAAATGTAACATGATTACACGATACGCGCCGCCACATCGCCGTGCGCCCGGAGCTGTCACGCGTGAACGCGTAGATGACGACGAAAGGGGGCCCCAAGGAAGGGGGAAGGGGGGTTTGCATCAATCGGGCGTTTGGCAATGGTTCTGGCGAACGCTAAGAACGTGTCAAAAATTTCTGATGCATGTCGTCTGCCAGCCAAAACGCTGCGAAAAGAGAGTGTGCGTTAAGAGGTTTCCCGTCATTTCATTTCTTCCGCTCTTGCTTTCTGTTCCAGAAGGTATCACAATATTAAACGACCATCCGAGCTTACATCCGACAAGAGGATTAAGATAATGCAATCGTGTACCGTCTCCAGAGTGCCAATCGGTACAAATTGATTTAGTTTTTCGGCTGCCTTTTGGAGGATTGTTTCTATGGTGCAATGGACGAACATAATAACTGGCTGGACGGTGTCCTTCCAGCTTTCTAGCTTGTCTTTTTGTA
Source organism: Anopheles arabiensis (assembly GCF_016920715.1). Taxonomy (NCBI): domain Eukaryota; kingdom Metazoa; phylum Arthropoda; class Insecta; order Diptera; family Culicidae; genus Anopheles; species Anopheles arabiensis. The sequence continues at coordinate 88,299,918 of NC_053517.1, read as the reverse complement.
TCGATGAATGAAAAACGAAAACAAGCGCTTGTAGGATAATTGGACAAAGGAGCATTCATACCAAGTTCATACGAGCGGGATTCCTTTCATTCACAAGAATAATACGCTTCTCAAGAAGTATACCGGGGCCGTCTTTTGCAGCTCGTAGTCATAATAAACCGTCCAGCTTCGGCGAAAGTAGACGCTCCATGAATCGAGCGAACCAAAGATACCTGCCATGCAAAAGAGAAGCTGTGTAAAAATAACAACCCATCCGATACACTCGCTCGGGCCCATTAGGGGGGTCGTCGAATGAGCATAATGATCATCGAATGACGGATTGTTCCTCCCCGTGCCTTGCCTGGCTCCCTGGGTTTGTTATGTCTCGTAAGGACGGGACGCGAGCTGCTCCAAGGGCAGCCGTCACCCAAGCAGTAAACTGATCGACATTCACGTTCGCGCTCGTACAAGTGTGTGCTGTCGTGCTCCTTTCAGATGCTCCACGCGATGGCAGCTTTGACGGAGCTAGTCAAAACATCGTTCCATCGATGGAGTGTGTTGCATATCCATGCGCAGCCCTTTTTATGATGCTGCTTGTGATGCTAGTACACGGTTCGGTTTGCGCTGCGGTGTGGTGGGCATTCGTAATGGGTAGGTACATTATGTCAAATGATGCATCACATTGCCACATGGAATGGAAGGGCGACAATGAAGAGCTAATGGGATGCGTAAGATTGCACTGTTAAAGCTTATTTTCAGTAACAAATCATTGCTGAATGGGAAAGTGGTCTACCAAGATCTGCGATGATGACGAGAAATGAACATGTGAATGAAAATATCGTGTTTTTAATTCATTAATTTTTAAGTTCTAAATAATATGAAGCATTTCTGTTTGAATCAAAACACTCCAGACAGTCACACCATACGGACACAATCACTTCGTTAGTAACTGTGTTAAATTTGCATCACTCGCTGCACTCACTCTCTGCACCCAGATCTGTCCCGGAGCGATGTAGTGCGAGACAGCAATGGCGTTTCCTCCTCGCCTGTGTTCACTAATGCACAGAGCAGGGATGCGCTCCAGTATTTCCAGTCGTTAATTTTCATGTGATTACATTATAACTCTGGCAGTCACTTTTATCGCCGGGAACACCACTTTACATTCGTTGCAGTTCCTTGTAGCGCTGATTTGCTCAAGCTTATTGCCCACAGTTTGCCTGAACAGAAGATCGACTACAGAGGCTCCAAGAAGAGAGGGCGAAATAAAAAAAAAAACAGGAACGTTAGGACAGTTGCTTCCGCTCTATCGCGCGGCGGTATCCAATCACTGCTTTCGTTTGGCCGAAATATGCCAAATTCGTCCCGGAAAGGAAAAACGGGCGAAAAAAAACCCTCGACATGCACAACAACATTGGCTCAAGGTGCAGACAGATAGAAAATTGATATTTAATGCAATTAGTCGCGAAGAATAGCGTCCGCCGAAAGGGGCATGGGCGCATGAGACGGCCGCCACTGCCAGCTGGTGGCGCGGCGATGGCTTCAAAATTGTGTTTCTGCTGAATGGGTGGGGAACGAGGGGGTGTGTTATGAGGATGGGCAGGAGTGGGGTGGAGTGTGTCTGGCTTTTGGCAGAGGCGAGTGGCGTTCTCGGGCCGTGTCGATTATCTGACCTCGCCGAAGGGCTCGGTGAGGTCATGCGACTCGGTTGCAGAAAGTGGCAAAGCGTGCTGCCCGACCGGTACGCGATATCAATATACGAGGCTCGATAATATAATTTTTATTAAAGTTTTCTTGTTGAGAAAATTGAAAATGTAGAGTATTTTAAAGCACTTCTCTAAACGGCTAAAAGCAAAAATGTCAACTGTCTCTGCAAGGATATGTAAATATTGGTGGTGAAAAGCCATGACGTTACATGTATCTCACATCCTCAAACTTCAGTGTTGTATGTCATATGAGGATGAACAAATTTTAATAATAATAATATTTTTTTCTCCTTTTTGGAAAACTTCATAATTTTACATTTTTTTTCTTACAACCAGTGTATTTCAATTGCTTTCTCATTAGTTTTCTCAAAATATCAAAGCAATAAGATTTTTACATGTGTTGGATACTTTTATACCATATTTTTATGCTTCGTAACGTTTTTCGATCTCGCCGGTCTTTAGCCGGTCTCGTAGTACAGTCGTCAACTCGTACGACGTAACAATATGCCCGTCATGGGTTCAATCCCCAAATAGACCGCGCCGCCATACGTAGGACTGACTATCCTGCTATGGAAGGGAATCAATTAGTCACTCAAAGTCAAGCCCACAAGTGGGTACAGGCAGGCTTTGACCGACATCGGTTGTTGAGCCAAAGAAGAATAACGTTTTTCGAATAATCTTCTAATTGGAAATAAAATATTTTTGATACATTAATTCATTCACCTGAGCAATACGGCCTTTTTGGACCGTTACTCCTGAATTTAAAAAAAATAATTAACCTGCAGACTTATCAACCTTTCAAAAACTTTCAATAAAGTACAGCCATTCTCCAATTTTGTAGGTTTACAGTTCATATGACAAATCGGTACAAATTTCTCCAACAATTGTCAAATGCAAAATAAATTGTATTTTTGATCAATGTTTGAATCAACTTAACAGTTAGATGTAACCGAATTTTCATATTACTCGTATTACTCAAATGTCTCCAGAACACATTATTCACATAAGTCTGGGAAAGACTTTATTCAAAATATTTTTTTAATCACACTTTGCTTATCGGTACAGCGCACCGTTCGGGCAACGGCGGTCGGCCAGACACCAAAAACCGGGCGCAAAGAATTGCCCCGAGCTAAAACCTCATGAAATATTAACACATCGTCTCGCTCGCATGTAGCGGTTCTCGGTTTCTATATATTTTCCATAAGGCGAGCGAGGCGAAGGCACCGGCAAAACACAATAACAACAAACTAAAACGACAAGACAATGTCTGGCAGTCGCGGATAGCTTGCACGATTTGCAACGATGCACCGGGAACCCGTTGCAACACTTCGACGCGACAGAGCTGCAGACACACACACACACACACACACACACACAGACACACATACAAACACCGACGGACAATCGAGGCCCGTATGCCCTTCGAAGGGGTGGACATTTTTCCCAAAGCACCGGTGCTGGGGACCGACACAAACCACAGCGCGAATTTCGGGGAAAAGTTCATCGATGACGCGAACGGTGCGCATTCGTTTGGAAGCTTTTCAGAGACCCCCGACCGACCGGCAAGGCCGACTGTGATTGAAATTCACCCGAGAAAGGTGAGCCTTGTGCGCTGAGGGCAAGCAATAGACAGTTTCTTAGGAAACGTGTCCCAACCTGTGCTGTGGTGAAGGTTCGTTGGTCAATTCCGATCTACCCTGTCGATGTGCCCGTGTTTCATGGGCAGTTTCCCTTGGAGGAGGTGGGCGGAAAATCACCCAAGTAAGCACTGGGAACATGATCCACTCTCCCTCGTAAGGGTGGTTGGGGTGCGATGGTTTCGTAGGATTCGTTTGCGTCAAGATTGCAAACGAAGCGTAAGGCCACCCGCATCGAGCAGCCGAGCGGTGACTCAAGCGATCGAAACGAAATGCAGAGGAAACAGAAGTAGAAACAAAAAAACCAGTGGGAAGAATTAGACATGGGTGTGAAAATGCTGATTTGCGTCTAGACACCCGGTATCGAAATACACACCGGAGGAGATTGGGCACTGTTGCCCAGTTGGGCGATGATGATGGTAGTAGCATTGTCTTGTAAAGCATTCGGTTTCCTTCATGAATGGAGATAAAATATGGTTTCAACGGTGTTGTTGCCAAGGTGATAAGATTTATTAAATGGAACAGAATATAACAATATTAAGGTAAAAATAATGTTTAAACAATTAGTTTGATGCGCTTTTGTTTAAACAAACGGAACAGAAAAACGAACGGAGAACGGAGAACGAAAGATATCATGAGAGGGAGTAGTGGGCAATAGTGTTGAAGTTGTGTTAAAACCATAAAATATGTTGCATCATTAAAGTGCACCAAGGACACTCATTTAAATTGGATATCGCTCGCAACATAAAACACACATAAATATCCTCGGAAACAGTATGTATGTTCGTTAAATCATGGTATCGCCTCCGGACTAATGCTTGCCGGCTGTCCTTGCAAAAAGCAAGGCAACAGCGAAACCGCCAGCACGCTCGTTATTGCTCTTCATTAGTCCTGTGCATAAATTGTGCCCTGGCCCAATAGTGCAATGTTGCAATTGCACCCTGGAGGCCTGTTTTTCTCGCTTTTCCTCTCTCTCTCTCTCCTTGCTCCACGAATCCTTTTCCCCTTCACTTTTGTGGAAATACTCTTCATTCTTCCGGCTCAATGGAGCTTGCGGAGCTGCGAGGATTTGCTGCACCGAAGAATGTAGCAATGCCGGGGGAAAGATAAAAGTGAGCGGCAACAATTGGCAACACAGAAAAAGCCCCACTCTCAAGCGGCTGGGCGCCCATTGCAAACGCTTTGGATGGGCTATTTTTTGCTCTGCAGGCGGCAGTTGGAATTTTACATTGTAATACTATTTCCGAATGCACATGTTGCATCAACTTCCCGAGTGCATCCAGTTCCTGATCTCGCTCGTTTTTCTCATTGTCTTTGCCGCAACTGTTTATGCTCGGCCATGCACTCGGAGGCCTTGACTGGCAGACTGGTACAGTGCGGGATAAACAGTGGCTGCAGCTGTGATTTTGGATGGATATTAAGGATTATTTAATAGAATTTCATTTCCATTCTGTGTGTTTTGTCACACAAGTCAAGGTCAAAATTCAAGGCTATAATACTAAATCGGATCCTTTGAATCAGTGGTCTTCAACCTGTGGTCCGCGGCGTTAACAGAAGTGGTCAGCTTGGCGTTAATAGAGGAAGAAAAGCTTATTTCGATTCATATCGTGCAATTGTTTTTTCACAATCAAGAAGAATGTTCAACTAGCACGTCTAGAATAAGATTTAAACATAATTTTGATTCAAAACTTTGAAGTTAGTCTATAAAATGTGGGCCACGGCAAATGTATTTTCAAAGCCAAGTGGTCCGCAATCCGAAAAAAGGTTGGAGATCACTGCATTAAATGATTCATTTGTGTTTACCATTCATCAAAGTTTCAATCGCTTAATGAGGAAAACATGAAATAAAACTTACAGTCAAGAATTTTCCTCAACAATTTCAAATCAAACAGCTTAAAATCACCTTTTTTTTGTACATCACTGTACCGGAGTAAACTATCGTAACGCCTAGCAGACACTTCCCCGCCCCAGGTCAGTCGCCAAAGCGTTTCCAGTGTTGCTTGTTTTCTCTGTCTCTCAGTCTCTCCCTTCAAACCCCGCCCGAGTATCACTATTTATTTTCTTTTACTTACACCAAGACTTATCGCGATAAAACACACTCACTCTGCGCTCGCCGCCAATCCCTATCCAATCCGATCGCATTCGAGCTGCATTCTCCAGCTCTCCTTACTTGCACTTTTTGTTGTGCCTTGTGCTTTGTGCTTTTACTTTTATTTGGTCTTGCGTTGCGTGGTGCACCGTTCCCTCCGTTGGCGACCGGTTCAACCACTGGCTGTGTTTCGTTGTTTTAATGCAATTATGTTTCACGTTGTCTACCGCGGGCCTGCAGCGCGTCGCGCTGCTTTGTTGATCACTCCACCTTTTCACCTGCTCCCAGTCCGTCCCGTTTCAATTGCTGCCCGTTGCAAGATCGACAACAAAGATGCACCATTTGTTGTAGGGTCGACGTGGGGAGAAAGTGGAAGAGGTGACCAAGGGCCCACAGATCCCTCGCTTCGGTCGAGCAATCCCGGCCCAAGTGCATTGATTTCTATCTGTCTGGCGGGTGCAGTTCCGACCCTGAGGTTTTCGCTCGTTTAAGGTTTTGTATGTTTTTTTCCCTCTCCCCCGGAAGTCGGCCGATACGAGGGCTAGCAGGCGGGAAGCTTGCGGGAGAGGTCAAACGCAACGCATCGCAGACGGACACCAGACATGGGGCGGATTTTGAGCGGCTCGCCCTCCGACACAGGGCGTCTGTTTCATTGCACAATTGTTTCATGTTGCTTTTTTTGTGCTGTCGTCGTCCTACCCGTCGTGCACTTACACTCGCAGTTGCACTTGGTGTTTTTTTTTTTTTTAATTTTTTGTTTCGTCTGTCGTTCCAGCTTAGCATTTACTCATTTCGCTTCTTAGCGCGGCAGTCCAGTTTCGTGCGGAGGAATACAAGTTTTTGCCTTGTCGATCGACTAGTTTTTTGTGTGTGTGCTGTTGCTTGTTCCCCCTTTTCGCCATTTAGAGAAGCGCCCAGTGGTAATGCAAAAATTATTCATGCCAATTATTGATGAGCACCAATTGCACCAACTGTCCCTATTTGACGGGCGGCGCTGTCTAGACTCGCCAAGCTCCAGGGAGGATTTTCTTTGCCTCTGTTGCTTCGCTTTGCCGAAGCATCATGACCGCGGCTTGACGCTGATAGGGCCCCGCGCGGCCAGTGGAAATGGAGTTGGTTCTTTCGGGGATTTCTTTTTTGTTTCTTCTCCTCCCAAGTGCACACAAACGACAGGCCGGTGCATAAATTAGTTTGCAAAGCTGGAAATGGATTACGCACGGGCACCCTGCACCATTTGGCGCACTTTCAACGGGCACTTTCATGCCCAAAATTAGCATTTATGTTGGAGAGGCGAGAAAGGGTAGTTTCAGGGATAGGAGGCACACAAAATCACGGCTGCCAGTCGCTGGGGATCGATCGCGGTGTGAAGTTTGCAATACTAATTACAGGCGCTTGCCCTAATGGGGCTTTTGGCCATTTTCCAGGTAAAGTTTGAGCAATTTAAAAGATCCGTTTCTTATTTATGTTTTAGCCGTTTGGGCGAAAAACATGTGCGTTACTCATTTCGAAGTTGTCGGACCGTTCGTTGGCATTTGTTGAATGAATTATGGCTTGTTTAGGTGATTTAAACATGTCGAGTTCTAGTCTAGAATTCTACGAAATTGAATGGTGTGTTTTACTTCAAAGATCATAAACGATTTGACATAATCATTTTAGGAATGTAGTGCATCAACCTCAAACTTTATATCTGATGTGGTGTTAATCAGATATGATTGTTGAATGTTTGCCTCTGCTTGATTCCACGAATTGGCGGTGTGGTGTTTTGGCTCAAATTGATTTTATTGTGTTAGTTCATAGGTATTTTTGAAGCGCAACGAATTAAACGAAGAAACGTAGAATAGATCGTTTGTAATGGGATAAGGGAATAATATTTCAAAAGGGGGATAAATTAAAGCAAAAGTGAAGAACAGTTTGCTCCCGAGATACGCGGTTGATGGGTTCCCGAGGCACCCGCGTAACTCGAATATTTGCTTATGTCGAATATCACGTTTTTCAGCTGAAATGCGTCTGATAAATGGGCATTTTTGATTAAGCCTAGTACTTTTACACACTTAACCATTTATGTAATATGAACCATGCAGAAAATTAGAATATTTCTGAAAATTTAGATATTAGAGAACAGACTGTATTTAGTACAACCATACATCGGTTAGTTATTGAAACCTCGCAGAATCGGTTGGCATTAATTGGTGATGATCATTGAAAAATTCAAACTTTTCATCACCTGGAATGGTTCCTAAAACATTAAAATAGGTTGCTTTCTGAACTGAGTTCAAATGCTCTTTTAATACATTAAATCTCATGCAATCTGATTGATTTGTTTCAATGGTTTCTGTAAAATTTTTGAATTTAAGAGCTATTGGATGCATTGAATCTGATGTTGCTTGTAAATCTGCTTTATACGTTTCACTTATGATATACTGTATAAGAAGCAGATTTATCGACCAATGAATGAAAGAATGCGTTTCCTTTCAATGCAGATTTCATTTGTCTATGGAATTTTGCAACAGGCCTATATGCTTGTGGATGACATGAAGTTTTAGTAATATGATGTAAGTAAGAAATGAGATTGAAATCAGATATTTTTTGACATACTCAATCAGAATTTAAAGTTAAACATTCGAAATGATTGGATAAAACTCCATCAAATGTGTTTGGATATAAATTGTTTCTTGATGTGCGGAGAGATTCCTTAACAAAGGTTTGGGCTAACTAGCTAAAGATGTGTCCGTATAACATTCCACCCATTATATAACATTCTAACCATAACTTACTTCATTGAAGTACACTAACTAAGTTAAAATTAAACTCAATATTGGAAGATTAAAATTTATGTGTTTACAGCCACTTTGTCACAAATCCATTGCATAAAAAACGATGACTTTACGTCAATAAATGACCAGATAATGGAGTTTCATTCAATCATAAAAATTGTATTCATTGCGCAGCTTTAAAAAAAGTTGCTAATGAACAACCATCAAATAAGCTTATCCATCATAAAGATCGTGCACAGAAACCCTTTTTAACCTGCCTGTGAATGCTTACAGCACAAATTGCCCAGTTTATGGCTACGATTCGCCATCGGCCAGCTATGCAACCGTACTCAGCTGCACTGCACTCACCTAAACCAGTGCCGGACAAGATTGTGAATTACACGTTCCTTTTAAAATTTCATTTAATGCTACCTTCTCCCAGCGGGCCAATATTTCCCTTTTATCATTATTGCCTTCCTTTAAATCTCTTTCATCATCTTCAACATTTTTTGAAGGGGGTAATATTGATGAAATCTTCCACCGCAGACTCTCCCAAGGTGCGTACGGTAAATGGCAGACAGACTTTCATTCCATCTTTTGCCGATAGCATCTTTCGCTCGCTTGTCGTAAAGATAAGACTGAGGTCAATAATTGGCTATAAAGGCGAGATTATGCGATACGACTGGCCGTTCGCAAGGCTCCGGTACTGTCCGCCCGCCCGGCAGCCAAAACGAGTATGAGATTATTGAACCGGGCAGCAGCTCAAACCTTTCGGGTTGCCGTACGTGCAAAACAAAAAAAAACCAGGGGTTGGCTGAGTGGATTTGAATGAGAATTTATTGCACAATTTGGCCACAACTCGACACAATTTCGCCTGTCGATAGACGATGACGAGACGGTTCACGCACCCAGCGGCGGTGCGGAGCGTAAAGGGGGAAAGTTTGCATCGTGGCGTTGGCAAAAACATTGCCATTGAACGGGAAGGGTGAATTAACTCACTCACGTTCGCCGAAAGTCTCCACGCCGAGAGTCCGTGGAGCGCGCGGGCGATGATGGTCTTACGGAGCGTCGCGGCGCTGCAATCGCCGGACGATGCAACTGCACTTCGCACAGTTGGCTGTCTCCGATGCATAAACGGTCGTTGCCGTGCCGTTGATTTTTGTTGCCCTCTCCTCGCTGTTGGTTCCTCCTGTGACCGAAGCGAGGAAGTCCCCTGGAACTAACTGTCTGGTTTCGGTCTGGGCCTTTGCTCCGGTTCTGTTTCCCTTTTATTTTGCTCCGAACCACTTGTCCTCCCGGCGGAAGCACGACATGCAACAAAACGTTGTATTATATGAGTGAGAGGGAGAGTATGTGCAAGAGAGAGAGAGAGAGAGAGAGAGAGAGAGAAAGAGAGAGAGATAGAAAGAGTGCAGAAACGAGACACTGGATGGTTGCAATGGCGAGAAGCTGCACAGTGCAGCAAACGGCAACCTGTAGAGATTGTGTTTGTGCAAACCAAACCCCAAACCCGAATGCATTCGAGTGAATGAAAGGAGAACGAGCACGAGAGCGAGCGTGCGAGCAAGCAACGGAAAGAACAGAGAAGCAACTGCTGGTGCACTGGTCTCGTTTCGTTGTTGGCCAATGCACTTTTCTGTTTGTCTCCCAGTCTAGACGGAAATTCGGATTGCACTACATTATGTACGCGGGCGCATGCAATCGATGTTCTCTTCTCTTTCTTCACGTTTTTTCCCCCATTCATTTCCCCTGACCTCGGGTTCGTTGGTTGTGCCGAAAAGGGGTGGCTACACCTCACCCCCATGGTTCCCTTTTTTCCGTTTGGTGAACGATTGGTGACGCCATCAACACACACACACACACACGCCACACACCACTCGATGTCATTATCCCTGTTCTAGCGACTGGGGTTTGCGGGATGTTTTCTAGTTTCCATGTCCTCTCACCAACCCCCTTGCTCGCACACTCTGCCCTCTGCTCGCCTTTGTTTCCACTTTTCCCGGGGCGTGAACGTTAGGCGAGTGCACTCAGCCGATAGTGCACCGGAGGCTATTGTCCGGGTTAGAGTTCGCAGCGGTTTGTGCATCGCGACTGTGCGAGCTCTCTCCAGCAGTGGCGCACACCGATGCACACCGATGCACTCGCGAGCACACCGTGCAGCAGCTCCCGCGGGGGTCACCCGGGCGGTCGTGCAGCTATGTGGAACACTGTCCGAATAGTGTCTGGCTTCGTTCCCCGTGCTCGTTTGTTTTGTTCGTTTCTCTTCTTTTTTTGTTTGTTGCTATCCGCGAACATAGATGCGATGCCCGCCGATGACCTCTGGCAGGTTGTGCTGTTTTCCACCCACTTTCTGCTGAGCGAGCTGATGCAATGTTTTCTAATATATTTTTTTAACACGCTCTCCGACACAGCAAAGGGTTTCGGAGAAAGGCTAATGAGCGTAAAATGGGAGCAAATTTGCACTGAAACAGGTCGTCGAGCGAGATTGGTTCTTTGAATTAGGGATTTGCATTTATTATTGTACGGTTTGCAAGGGTGAGTAGAACGCGGGTTTGCCTCAAGTGACTTACATTTGTTGTTCTTTACTTTGATATTTTGATGACGTAGTGTAGTAAATTAGTAGAGCTGCCCTTATTATTTTTTTAAATGTTGAGCAAGGATAAGCTTACCTGAAAATAAAACAGAACGTGGAATATTTATACTTTTTTTTCATTTATCTCATTTTAAATATGTATCATGAAATCATCATTTATGTGTGTATTAACAAATATTGTAAATTTTGTAAATTATGCAACAGTTTGCATATCTTCAGGCGCATCGGTCTTTCAGACCCGATCGTCTTCAACAATATGTCTTGCGAATAATCGTAAAACATAAACTAAAAACTCGCTTGAAGCACAAACCTGTTTTCCATCACGTTACCCCCGAATGTACAACATTCGAGCATTAATTTCTGGCTGCATTACTTTCCTTACATTACAAAATCCCCCCCTATCACCACAGCGCGAACCACATAGCACCTTCTTGCGACAGACGCACGTGTTTTGGTGCCCACCGGATGTCGCTTTCAGTCGCGTATCATCAGCACAATCAGGTAGGATAGGTAACCCCGAAACCCATCGTACTTGGACAGCATCGGCTGCCTAGGGGTGCTGCCAGCGGGAACCGAAATCGCGAGATTCGTTTCACGCCTCGCTGCGCCTTGACGCGCCAATGTGTCGCACATAATTTCGATCACTTTGACCGATAGCCGAACGTGACAGGGGGTGGGTGCTCGGTTTGCTGATCGTACGCGTACCCCGTGTACTGTGTGCGTTTTACAACATTGTTGCATTCGGGGCTGAGGGCGTGCAATGTGCAATAGTATGCACGGTGCAAAAATAAAAAACAAAAAACCAGCTGTGATCTCTCGCGTAACTGACAGGCGATCTTGCCATCATGGTGGGATCTTGTGACAGGGAGAGGTTGTGAAAACACAAACGGGGAACGAGTCTTTCAGGTGTTTGGTTGTCTTTCGTTTTTCGTAAGTAATTTTTACATCCTGTTTTGTGTCGTATTTTGTTGCAAAGAAATAAAGGGGATAAATCAATTCCCTTTTTTAATGTAGTCGTTTGCGGATCCTGTCTTGTATACGAATCTTATGCAGAAAACAATGATTGCTCTGTCTGGTTTGATGTTCATACAGCCATTAATGTGCAGGAATATTAAATCTTACAATAGCGTTTCGCGAAATCCATCATCAGGCCATACTTAATTGTCTCCTTTTAAAGATCCTTAAACAAAACTGTGTAAATCATTTCCAATTTCAACGCAAAATCTCAACGATCGCTGCGAAATGACAATTTGAAAATCAAATACAATGTGAGTCGGTTAATTAAATGCTCACTAATTTAACCCATTTTTACGATCACCCAACTCCCGTACATCACTCCTCGCGACGGAAAAGCATTCTGCTGTATTCCAGCGAGGTTTTGCTTTCTTTTGCCCTGCACGAACAGGCCATTTTTTCTGCTGCTCACGTTTGAGTTAACGGAAAAATAACAAGCTCTGTCCCGCGCCAGAATGCAATTGCGTAAATCCCACACTACGGACGGTCGGTTGTGATTTTGTTACACGCTCCATGTTTTTTTCTCCTATTTGTGAGCGTTTGCGTGCGCGAGTATGCTCTTGCATCGTGGAATTTCGTCACGAAATAGCACCAATAAATAGATTCTGTCTTTTTTGTTTGAATGTTTGCGACATTTCGATGTATGGTGATTTGGTTTTGGTGGTTCTCTTTTTTTCTCCTCCTACGAGAGAGATGAAAATGCCGAAACGAACCAACTTTATGGTTTCAGCCTTCCGATGTGTTCCATTTCCGTGCGTCGGCAATATTTTCATTGGTTGAATATTGGATCTGTTTGCTTCTTGTATAGCACGATGTTGTGTTGTTTGTAGTGTTATTATTTAACATTTGAAACGATTTATGATCGGTATTTATGTTTTTGGAGTTAAAAAATGTATTTACGGCGCTACAGTACCATTGCGGATAAACGATAGCGTAGATTTAACGGTTGCTGTATGACGTTCTATTTTTTTAATAAAAAAAATATTAAACTAGGCATTTTTACTTCGAATTGTTATATTCTAATGGATTTGTCTACAAAAAAACAGTACATAACACTTTAACAGTAAAATGTAAAAGACTTTTTTCGTTTTGCAAAATGTTTTGCAACTTTGCCATTACTGAAAAACTGTCCATCGATCCTTCCATTACACTTAACACTAATGCCACAGCAAGAACAATTTGAGCATGCACATAATGCTTCCGTCTAAACTTTCCCCGCCCAACGCAACCGCTAGAAAAATACAACGGAGCAACTTTCTAAACTTTCCACCATAATTATGCTCGCGTATCGCACGATAGTGACTTCCTCCGACACGGCGGAAGCACCGTCGGAGCCTGTATGCCTGGCTTTTCAATTGAAATATTTCACACCCCAAAATACCCGGTAGCGTCCAGTTTTCCCCTAAAGCCAATAACTTTCCGCCTCTCCATAGTTATACCGGAAGCGACCGGCTGCTGCCACTGACGCTGCTGCATTGAAGCGTAACGATAAACTTTTGGGGTAACAGTTGATTTAAGATATTCCGAATCGGGCCCAATACCACGGTCCACTGTACTCGCCGATCGGAAGTAACATTTGTTTAAGGACGGTTTTCCTGCCGGCGACGTTACGGACAGACAACCGGCCCCTCCCCCGTGTTCGGTGTGGTCTGGGGTGTGTGGCGCTTTTCAACCACCGCCAAGTGAAGCAAGTTTGGTGCAAAAACTTTCGAGACACTTTACATCACTTTGTACCCGTCCCGGGTGCGTGTGCGAGTGGTGGGAGCCCGGAAGGCCGTACGGTTTACGGCTGATGGCGTCAGCCCGATACACTCCATGATCCCTGCAATTAAAGTCCATCCACTGCAGGCGCGCGTCTCCGATCGTCTGTTTGCCGGAATTCCGGAACCGAACTTGCAAGACATTGTTGATGCAGATGGAAGGGATATTTTTGGGTGTCGTGGTTTTTTTCTGTCTCTCTTTCTTCTGTGTGGCTAGTTTTAAATGATCCAGCATTTGCTAACTTTAAGTGGTAAGTGGAGAGCCAACAACCGTCAGCCGCCATCAAGGACGCACAAGGTGAGCTGCTTTTGTAACATTGTAGCCCGCTCGGGATGAATTATCGGCCGCAGTATCAATTGCAGCGCCCCGGATGGGAGTCCCGATAGAAAACAAAAAAGCAGGGCGGAAACCACCACAAAAACAAAGGAGCGAAATTGCACTTCACTAGACAGCTCAAATTACAGCTCTTTCTCGCATTTCCAGCGTGGGGATTGCTTTTTTTCCTTTTGGTGGGAAGCGGAATCCTTTTTAACGAGGCGCCGAGAGCGAGCAAACATTGTAGAACAATGTGTATGTTTGTAAAGGAAAGGATGGTCTGTTTAATTTACGATGCCCAGAGCAAGCTGACTGACGTTGCATGTGATTGGTGCTGGAGTAGTTACACGTACTGGCCGGGATGGGTCTTGGGTGGTCTTGCGAACTGCAAATCAATTCCTGCTGATTTAAGGTATCTTTTCTGCTTACTGGTCTGATAGCTATTTTCAAGCTGACGCCGACGATTATTAGGAAGATATTTTAAAGGATTGAACGCTCTAAAGTAAGACATTGTCAAGGCGCGGTGCAGTGTATCGCGCTATGCTTGGAACAACAGTTCATCAAAAACAATAAACTCATTTTTTTTATAATGCATATACCATTAATTCAAGCCCTTAATAAAAGCTTTCAATGCCCAGCGTCACTGTAGCCCTTCCAGCATTATATTCAAAATCTCATCAAATAGCAATCAGACACTGTACAGTTATGTCTTTGCACACTAGCTCATCCACATACAGGTTATCCTCGAGATACGCTATACCAACTGAAAAGCAACTGCATATGTCAAATATCGGCGAAAGTCTAATCTCACGATTCCCAGCTAAAATACAAGTAGCTTTTTTTTTTAATTTCATGGTAATTATTAAAGTGGATTAATGTGCTAAGAATTTTATGATTAAAATTAAAAATTTGATAGGTTTCTAACTGAAGATTACAATGAAGAATCTTTTGAATTTTCAATTTGCTCAAATAATTTTAACAAACGCCTTTCTCAGAATTTATGTATCAGAAGTACACCGTAGCTCGAGGACTTCCTGTACAGCTCCACGTGATAAGAAAACAAATCTGGAGGCAAATTGCACAAATTTATTTTATTTATTTAGTAACTTTGCAAGTTAAAGCGCAAAGTTATTCTAAGTAAACCATATGAAACCGATGAATCATTTTAATATTAATACATAAACAGAAAGGTCAAACTTTAATGCCTTGAAACAAAACGTTACGCGGGATGTGTAAATAGTGATTTAAAGTAAATTAATTGCCAAAGAAATTCTTAAGTGTAGTCTTCAGCCTCCACACTTCAGAAGGAATAGTCAAGAAGAAATACAGCGGAGCGCCGTTTATCCGGGTACCTTTTGTCCGGCTATCCGCTTATCTGTGCTGTTGAGAAATGACAGTTCAATACAAAGGTGATATTGCGTTCTGAGTATATTTAAAAAAAAAAGGTTATCAGAGCACATTTCCCTAACAAAAAACACTATAATTCATGGCAAATTTCGAATAATCTCTTTGGCAAAACATGACTTAAATAAAAACTGCCTAATTTGTATCAAAAAATTGAATGAATTTCACACATAAATCAAGAATTTGGGAACAAATATATTCTTTGACTCATTATTCGCGTTTTTCGCATATCCGGGCGAGGTCCTGATGAGCCCGGATAAACGGCGCTCCACTGTACTACAAAATCATTTATTAGATGGTTAATGTTAAATGCTAATAAGGCTGCTGCACAATGGGTTTCTCTTTTAGAGACGTCTTTTAAAATCTATTTTACAAGATTAGCCAGCCCCAACAAGTACTACACTGCAATCGACCATCACAATCATCTATCAACCACGAAAGAAGTACAGAAAGCTGCTTTTGCAATTGCACTTCTTCTACCAACCACTGACCAGGGCCTCCACCGACCAAAGCTTAATTGTGTAGTTACAGCAACAAAAACCACTGTGCCACTTTTTTACCATGTGTGTGTGTTTTTTTTTTGTGTAGTGCGTATGCGCAACACCGGCGGCCAACGAACTCCCTTGGGAGGATACACGCTGTTCCAGTGCACCGTTTGCCCCCAAAGAATGTCGTGTTGTAGCGATAAATCAGCGCAAGGGGCCTCCTTTTTTCGGTAATTGTTTATTATTTTCGAGAATAATTAATATTTCGCCCAGCCAAGCTG
This sequence comes from Anopheles arabiensis, assembly GCF_016920715.1. Classification (NCBI taxonomy): domain Eukaryota; kingdom Metazoa; phylum Arthropoda; class Insecta; order Diptera; family Culicidae; genus Anopheles; species Anopheles arabiensis. The sequence continues at coordinate 88,283,904 of NC_053517.1, read as the reverse complement.
ACAGCGTACGCACAGCGAACCCGACCGCCCCGGTGTGTGTGTGCGTCTTCCTCCCTGGGCGATCTTCTTCTTTCTTGTACTGGCCGCGGCGTGTTCGGTGCTTTGCATGGCTTTGCTGCCGATGTTACCAGAGCCAGGCCAGATATTTGGCGTCGTATGTCATGTGCAGTTGAGAGAGAAATTAATTTCGCGACAGAGATTGATGGTGCATCGTAGAGCCGGGACCACCCCGCCCTGTACACCACCGTGACCAAGCGAAATCGCATCCCTGCGCGGCTGCGTGGTTTTAAGCAAATTAGGCAACGCTGGAACACAACGATTGTTGCATTTTTGCTGTAGCTCCGTTTTTTTTGTTGTTATTTGTTCCTCTGGTTCCTCTCGTCCCGGGGTGACTGTGTTTGGATTGTTGTCTTCTTACGGTTTAATCGTTGTGTGCCGAAACTCATGGGCATGGGGAGACAGCACTTGAGGAATAATGTAACAACGCACGAAAATTGCACAACATTTGTCTGCGTCGTGCAGTCGTGGACGACACGATCCGTGCAAGGGATAATAAGCAGCGACGCAGCTCGGCGAGGTTGAAGATGTTTTAATTTGCTTCCTTTTCACCGGCCGTCAGCCATGCAGCGTGTGTCTTAAAACGGAAAACGGGAAGCCTTGGAGACTGCAGGCAAAGTAGCAGTGCCCTTTGGTCGGTCGGCACGCAGAAAATGGCTCGTAAAACAACCCCAAACTGGAAAGCCTACACCGCCATGTACACCGCTTGTCAAATGCAGGTTTTGAAAGGCTGGTGGCTTGAAGAAGCGCACAACCAAACCCGCCCGAAAAGAACAAAAAGAAACATCTTTCCTTAATGATAATGACAATTATAAATTGCTGAGATGTTTACTTTTGTTATTTAAATCGCAAATTTCTCCCTTGCTCCAGTGACGACAGTTTAAGTGGCTCGCTACACACTCGGCCCCCGCTCGGCGTTCGTCATCGTCAACGCTGCTTCGCTCCCGGGCCAACAGTGCACAGCCCGGGACGCATACTGCACCGGGTGAAATGTGTTTATTTATCGCCGGGATGAACGAGCGGTAATAAAAATCACATAAACCGAGTCAACCTTATTAAATGCTTTTCATCGAGGTCATTAGGCGGTACCGTTTGCCTGGGATGGAATGCAAGAGAAAAGAAGAAGAAAAAAACATGATTGACAAGAAAAGGACACAAGGACAGCGTGACTGGCTGTTGGAGGTGCTGGATGTTTTCCTTTTTGTGACCCCGTTCGGTCAGTTTCGGTCAGGGAGGCATTAAATTGTGACGAGCAGCTCTTCTAGCGCGTGGTTGGGTTGGGGAGTTGCTTGTTTCTCCATTTTAGTTAATTAAGAAGCTTTCTGGACGGATTTTATTGAAAGCAAGAAGGCATCGGTCGTGTAAACTGAGTATAAATAATTGCAGATTGTAGAAGATAGAACAAGATAAGAAAAATCATAAAGGTCACGTTCGAATCATTGATAAACCGCCAACTCTCTTTTGAACAAGCTTATTTAATGAGACCTGCAATTTGTATCTTCAAATCTCAACATAGGAAAGATTATTATAAATTTTGGTAAATGACTACAGCAGTTTGTTAACAATAAAAAGCCTTCATTGAAATACATCTTTCAAACTGCTTCAGATAGCTCCGAGGACATCGAAAAGACACGACATGGCTACTATTGCCAATGCATTTGAATGCTGCAGAGAAGTCCTCCCCCTTCGTCTATCTAATCCAAATTCTCGGTTCGATTTATCACACTGGACCGGTTTTCATATGCTTATCAAGGAGTCTCGTCCATCCCAGCCGTAAATCGGGTGTGTCCGTCGGGATAGTAATTGAGCCAAACGAAGAAGCTAAAAAAATCCATACACACACACAAACACACACGCACAACGTGTTTGCGAGTTTTCGGTAGACAAAGTGCGCCCGGCACGTCGCGCAAAAGGATCGAAAACGGTTTCCATAATTAATCGATCATTTAGAGCTGAAATTTATGAACCACCGCCGAAACCGAACGAACGAGCCAACCGACGATTTTGCACCCCTTTTCACGTTCGGGACGGAATGCCGCAGACGAGCCGCAGTCCTCCCCGGGGCGGCCAGTCCAAGATGTCCAACCCTAGGAGCAGCAGCAGCAGCAACAGCAGAAGCAGCAGCATAAATTTCCAGACGACATTTATTTTGCTCACTTTCGGGTTTCGGATAAGCTTTTTTTGTTTTGTTTTGGTGTTCCTTGTGGTCTTTCGTTTTCTGTCTGCATTTTTTGCTTGCTTGCTTGCTTTTGTCTTGCGTTTTGACACTTATGATAGGGTGTTTTTCGGGTTGTGCAAGTGCAATAACCTGTGGATGATTGAAAAAAACGTGCAGAGCTCTACTTTAAAGCCCTTGATCATAGACACTGAAAATTGGGAATAAAAAGTGAGTTAAATTGTTTGAGCGGACTCGAAACTACCCATTGCATCTTTAAATGTATTACCTATAACGTAACGTACGTCCCATGACTTCTCTTTTATTACTCATTTTGTGCATTTTTTCTAAACCATTATTCCATTTGTGCCGGTTCGACGTCTACCAACCGTTTCCGAAATGACGAATGTCTGGTTTTGGCACCTCCGGACAGATCGTGCCCGACGGACGGAACGCTTCCTTCCTTCCCACCATGTCATCCAACCGAGACATACATGGATACCTTTTTTTTCTTCCTTTCTTTCTTCTTCCTCCCTATATTGGGAGACACAAAGACCGCAGAGAATACAAGACGGCTGCGCGGTGCGGCCGACGTTCCAATTCAAAGCGTTCGCTGTCGCATTTGGATGATCATCAGTCATTTAATTGACCTATTGGGAGGCAACATGCCGCCGCCGCTGCCGCCGCCGCCGCTTTATGCTGCTGGCCAGGCTGGCTGGCTGGGCTGGTCTGGGCGCTGTTTGCTGATCTGCATATTAAAACCGCATGCATCATCCATCACTGACAGCGGGATGTTAATCAAAATATATATTCTTTTCTGCTGCTGTTGCTGCCGCCTATTTTACGCGGCCGGTCAGCCGGGAATGCACACAGATGCCAAAACGGATTTTGGCAGTTTGAAGTGGAAAGGCTGGGGCTGTAGTTTGTTTTTGTTGGGTGGTTTGCTTTTGTGCAAGTTGATTTCATTTAGCTGAAAGGGTTATCAATTTACAGCAACTTTTTCGATTGCATTCTTTTCGGCGCAAAAAGGGCAAAAAAGAATTATACAACAGTTACGACAAAATATGGCAATATATGTGGTGTGTTAATAAAGTAGTAAACAAACGAAAAACTTCTCAACTTTCCTGCGCATAAGTCGTTACAGTCGTTGTCACCTAATTTTGGCTGTCAAGCATCAATTTTTAACAGTCCTCAGACATATTTTTACAAGGTATTTCAGTAAAATTTTGACAATTGTTATTTTACATCACATAAAAAATACAAGAAGCATGTAATTTAATAATTTTTTGAGAAAAAATAATAACATTTTATATATTCTAAATCCATTGATCACACCTGAAAATAAATTCCATTTTTTCACACAGTAAAAACTTCTACAATTGGTATAACAATTGTTATATTTTTAAATCTATCATAGAAATTATAAACTACTTTATTTAATTTCTATAATTTTGGAACATACGGTTTGGAATTTTGTCAATAATTGAATAATTGATTGACTAAAAGTCAAAAACTAATACCTCAAAAACAACAATTGATGCGCACCGTCAAAAATTGATGCCTTACGCCAGGACTCCACAGAGCATAACACGGAGCGCAACATAACAACTGACAGCTGCCAAACGCTTGAGAAAACGCTTGGGAAAGGAGGTTAAGCGTTTCATTAACTATCGGTCATCGCAGTAGGTTGGTAGCTTTTCAACGAAAAATGAGCGGCCTACTAAGGATATTCAAAACATGGTACCGGCAATAAAGCGTTTTATGAAGCGTTTAGCAGCTGTCAGTTGTTATGTTGCGCTCCGTGTTATGCTCTGTGGAGTCCTGGCGTTAGAGGCAAACATTGTGACACGCTGTCAAAAAATGGTGGCTTCGATTGCCATTTCGATTCAAGCAAACAGTAACTATCGCGCTGCAACTGTCTTACACAGTATTATGTTTCTTCTAACAACCCCAGCAGCCCTGGTCGTAGCCCATTAAAACATTGTGATTCCGTAAAAATTCAAAAGAAATAAGAACTTTAAAATTTAGTTGTAAATTAAAAATGTGTTGGTGCTTAATTTTTTCTTCATTCATACTTTGTAACTTGAAAATAATTATTATATTTACCCCATTCTCTCTCTCTCTCCATTTCTCCATCTTGTCGAACGATAATCGGCTAGACAATACGTTGAATTGGATTTTCACACTCCTTCTCCCCATTCAGAAAACCGCTCAAATCGAACTACAAAGTTGTCATACACTTTTCTTTTGCGTCGAAGTAACGAAAGAAAACGCCCAAATTGTTGAACGACTGCACACACACACCACCCCACACACGTACCGAGCTGGCATGATCAAAGGTAAGCGCCCGGTCTGTAGTATGCATCATCAAACCGATGCCAAAAGACGAACCTCGGTGCCGTTTTGGTGGTGCGGCGGGCCAAGGTTGAAAATGTTTGTGTGCTACACCTCCCTAACCACCCCCCACTCTCCCTTTCAATTTAACTTATTGTCCTTGTCGCCCTTGGTGTGTGTCTGTGTGTCTGTGTGACTGTGTGTACAAGCGCGCTTGGAAGCGTGAAAATGCATGCATGCTTTCGGGGCGCTTTTTATGAAGTCTAGTCCCTGTCTAGACGGGGACCCGACTCCACTCCAAAAAACCCTCGACAACCACACACACACACAGGACACAGCAGAAAACGAGAGGCGCGCACAATAACAATACGGTGGCGCGCGACCAAAAGCGACCACTTGTGCCGTTTTGTACGCTTCATGCGCCAAAAACCCACCAGCCGTCGTCCCCCTCGACACGTGGCTGCAGCGCGGTGACCGATCTCGAGACACTCCATCCATCGTTTCCCGGGCTCCCCCAATGCGGCGATGCGTCCTACCGTCACGAATGCAAACGAACGGGGAGTGGGGACGACCAGCATGCAGCCGAGCGAACAAATGACGATAATGGTACACCGACCGCACAACTCCGCGCGACAGACCGTCAGACTCGACCGACACCTTGCAAACGCGTGGACAAAATCGAACGAACGGCGAACGGAACCGGGCGGGAGCGTCTTATCGTACGACAAGGCATCGTTATGCACCTGGCTAAGCAGCTACTAAGCTGCAAAAGGTCTGACGGCACCCGGGCCGGTCAAATTAGCTCCCGGCTCTCCGATAAATCCAATTTTCCTTCACCAATGGTAGTTTGATGTTTGGGAAGAACTGAAATCCCTACCCTGCACCCGAGGGGGGAATATTTTCGGGTGAAAATTCGGCACACAAACGAGGGCAAAGAAAGGGAGAGATTACCGTGATTGACTGTCTGAGCTGTCCCGGGCGCGACTGACCTGTAAGAGGATAACACTACACACTTGGCAAACCCATCACCCCAGTGGGCCAGGGTTCACTTCGCCCCGAGCAACGGAACGGATTAGCATTACGGATGCTTCGACGGCGTGATTGGAACGCCTCGCGTATGCTTGCGTGCTTTGTTGTGCTGTGATCCTCGACGTGGAGCGTAATCGGACTAAACCGGAAGGGATTTTCCCCGGCCAAGCTCGGGGGAATTGTTTTCTTAACAAAGGGAATTTCAAATACCATCGGCAACAGTAGAAATTGGAGATAAGTCATTGATTCCCTTTCGTGACAGATGTTTGTTGAATGTTTAAATAGTAGTGATGATGTTGGTGTTCAATCAGCTCTACATACGCTAGCAGCTTCAAATGATCAAACATACCTAAGTTAACAGAAACAGCAAGTGTTTGTACATTTACTTTTACTTTTTACTTTTTTAGTTTACTTTTATTCTCAATAAATATTATTTAAGTTAATTTTATACCTTGAACTTTTTTGTGGCGGTATGAATTATTTAACTTCTTGTTTGTTTGTTATACACCTCAATTTGTCCATTTATTTATTACACTCTTTTGCTGTTATCAGATCATAGTTTTTAAACATTTCTATTGCTTTTATATCATTTGTTCTGTTAACATATTTGTTTAATAATTTGTTCGAATGATTCATTTACTTATTGATGTCGTGTGTGTATTTTTACAGTCATCATGTACTTTTTTAATATTTCACTGAAATTTTTTTTTCTGCTTCTTTCAAACAATTTAACTTATTACATGATCTTTTGATGTTAAAAATGCCCCCAAAAATATAATTAAACGTAAATTTGAAAATGGTTTATTGAAAAAAAAAAAACAATATTTTACTGAAAACATGTCTTCAAAACATTCAAACAGGAATTAGAGTGTTGAGAGGAACCAGAGACAGCGAGATTAAAAAAAGAACATTATAATTTAATGTTTAAACTATGTGTCTAAATCGAAGCTATCAGCCGTACAATTATTTTTTAATTATTATTTAAAAACATCTCATGAAAGAAAAGAAAGTGATGTTAAAGTATAAAGTATTACACAAGCCAATCAAAGCATTATTACTGTATCATGAAACAACTCACACTTTCGTCTTTCAAAACACACCGTAGCTCACCATTTTACTACCATCTACTGCACGCCAATGAAAAGATGAGAAACGTGCAACACTATCCACGTACTCCAGAATCCACGACAACCTCAAGCACGAGTGTCTTATGGCAATGATGTTCCATCATCTCCATGTACGGAGGGGTACTGAACTCACACAAGTACTTGGCATGGAATTCCCGCCGGGTAATTTCAGCGTGCCATGGTACCATCGCTAATAAAATTGCAATATCATTGCATGCTTTCTTCTCCCTCGAAAACACTACTCCACAAGTTCAATAGGTACATTCCCGCAGACAAACAGAAGCCGCGGGAAAGTCACGCAAAATCGACATTGCAACCGCAAGTGAGCAGCAGCAGCAGCAACAAACAATCATCAAATCGTATAAAATACGACACACTTGCCCGCAGCAGCAGCGCAACTTCGATCTGCTCATCTGTTCCGCTGATCTGTAGCTTTCGCCAAATCCGCGGTTACAGACAGATTCGACGTGCAGGCAGCGTGTATCGAACCGCATAAAATTTTATTCCCCGAAACAAAACAGTCACGACCGGCGACGGACCGGGTTCATGTTACGATCGCTATTTCGCGCCCAAGTAAGATATCAGTTGCCGAAACCGTCAGGTTCGATTCACTTTCATGCCGGCGGACACGATGGGCACGATGATGGCCGGATCGAATGCATTCCCGCACGTTTCGTTTTCGGCTGCAAGAAATTGGAAATGTGAGATATTTGCACCCACCCCGATCCATGGGCAGTCGTAGCCGACAGGGCGTGTTTTTTTGCTTTAACCAAAGGGATCGATTCCTACCGCACGATTCCAGCTAGCAGCTGGATGCCCACCCCCACCCGGTCCGAACAAGCAACGGCTTGATTTATAAACTCATAATTTTGCATAAATTATGAAGCACAAACTGTTGCCAAATTTAATCCCATTTGCTTATGTTCGCCGGGCGGTGGCGCTTGTCTCGGCAAACTTTTTAGCCAAAAGCGTCCGACCTGCTTCAACCCTTGCCCTTGCTACACCGAATTATCCAAAAACACACACACACATACTCATTCAGCAAATGAGATCAGTTGTTGGTGGTTTTGATGCTGTAGGGCAGGGCAGGGACAACAACACTGCTGCTCGCATACAAACACGGGCGGAGGAGGACCGTAGCAGCTTCACCGGAGTTCGCGACCACAGCAGCACAGGCCCGGCAGTAACTTTTGCCACCAGCCAACCAACCTTGTTTGGAAAACTTTCGAGACTGCCACGCTGTCGAGCTCTTCGTCTCCGCGACTCCCTCCTTCGCTTAAACCACGAGATGGGGCGCAAATTGCATAAAAAGGCAACCGAAAACCAACCGAATACAGTCGTGTGGGCTCATCTGGCCCTGGTATCCGGTATCTGTCAGCCGAGTAAGTCAGCCACCCTCCTACTTCTACTCCTTTTGCGATCTGCAAAACACGTGTCCCGATTGCTGCGGGCCGCAAATAAAAAACCACAAACGATATGTGACTTCTAATATAAACTGACGCTTTTTATTTGCAGCTGCTGTGGGGCGACGGGAAGAAAGCTTCTCGAGCGATTTACACTCATAAACATACTTTTGCACTTTTTGGGGATTGCCTCACCACGGTTTTCCAACACCACTTGATGTTGGAGGGATGAGCGTAGAGTAGATTTCGTATAAAACTACGAAACGAGTACGAGTTGTTGTGAGATTTCCGTCTGTTTATTACACAGCATGATGGTAAATTAGATGAAATTCATATTCAAATTACTTCACTGTTTATTAGCATTTGGAGTGTAATAAGCTGAGATGTGAATTCAAGCAAATCGTATAGCATGGTAGCCAGAAACATGGTCAATACATGACAGCGTTATAATAAAGATTAGAAGTTAAAAAAATAATCTTTCGTTCAGCCGAAGATGTGCTGCATTTTGATGCAATTGTGTGGCTTTCAATTCAGCGTCGGAATCAGTTCTGTATGGGTTTAGAACTAGTATCTAGAGCCTGATAGGTTCAGTATCAGTTTCCAGTATGGATTCAGGCCCAATTCTGGGACTGGCATAGGCTTGGGATCAGTTGCAGGGCCGATATAGTTTTCAGCTTTGTTATGGGGCTAGTATAGGAATGTATTCAGGGACATTTTCAGTCCCGGTATAGGTTTGAGATAAGTTCCATTCCCTGTAGGGGCTCGGGATCAGTTCCATGATCGGTATAAGATCAAGATTAGTTCAGGTACAGATTCAAGATCAGCTTGAGAATCGTAAAAGGTAGAACATACAGGGTTTTCGAGGATTATATAGACATGTTCAGCGAGATGTAGATTTGTTCAGGCATATAATATACTCTTTCAGCGAGTTGTAGATTCGTTCAGGCATATAATAGACTCTTTCAGCGAGATATAGAATTGTTCGGAAGTAGGCGTAGACATGTTCAGCGATTCTGTAGAGCTGTCATTTGTTTTGTTTACACACTGTGCCGTAGGGTTCAATTTTTCATTCTTAAAAGTCCGGAAAGTAGCTAATAATCATTCCCCAAGCTGTTTAATGCATGAATTAGTTAAAACAAACATATTTTTACGAAAATAGTTTGTTTACCTTCTGATGAGAATGATCCAAACTGCAGTCCAAGGGGTACGAAAGTGACAGCTCTACAGAATCGCTGAACATGTGTACGCCTACTTCCGAACAATTCTATATCTCGCTGAAAGAGTCTATTATATGCCTGAACGAATCTACAACTCGCTGAAAGAGTATATTATATGCCTGAACAAATCTACATCTCGCTGAACATGTCTATATAATCCTCGAAAACCCTGTAATATCCAGGACTAGTTCAAGATCTGGAATGGGTATGGGAGCTTTTTTTAAAACCTTGTTGTTAAAGATAATCTTGAAATTATGAGTAGCTTTTAACTAGAACTTAGAAACTAGCTTTTAACAAGTCGATGCATATTCAAAAAAACACGCATCCATTTTTAACCTTAACACTATCAACTCAATTTTGTTCAATCTCCTCTAAGTCGAGCTCTACGAACAATAACGATCGCTTCATCAGGTCTGGCACGTGCAATAAAAAACGCACCTTCCCAGCACACCTTTGAGCTGCTGCAGCTTCGCAGATACGCACGGCTCAGTCGGCTTTACAATCTCCATTCCCAAGGTCTTTAATCACTTTCCCGGATTCCTTGGCAGCACCGTGTCGGTCTTTGGCGGACAGCATTGGCATGCAAATAAATCAGCTTTATGCGGGATTAAATCACAACGCACCGGGTGAACTGTTCCTCGCATACACACACACACACACACACATACAGCCAATCAAAAGTGCAATCCCAGACAAGCGTACCAAACGCAGTCTCTGTCGTTCGTTTCCTGTAAACTAAATCCTCTCAACAAAAAAAAACTCCTTTTTTATTTGCTGTCCCTTTGCGGGATGCACAGACAAATACTGCCACAAACTGTTGTGCTGTTGCGAGATAATTCCCACCCTGTCCACCAGATTGGGCTGCTCCAATGTTGCAATGTTGCGTCTGCAGCCGCTGCTTCGGGTAGATCCGATTGTTGCGGGATCACGCCCGCATCACTCTGCATCACAGAATGCAAAATATGGTTTCATTCAGCGTGCGGGATTTATCGCAGAACATTCCTGTTCCAGCTAGCAACAAAGTATTGCTCCCATGGGGGGGGGGGGGGGAGGGCGAATGGATGAATGCAACGATGGGATTTAGGGCGACTTCTTGAGTGTGCAGTGTGAATGATAGAGAGAGTGTGAGAGAGAGACATAGAGAGAGAAAGAGAGAGAGAAGGGAAGAAGTGCATCAGCATTGACATACAAAGGGGAGTCAGTTCATTATCGCCAACGGTTGCTACAAATCACGAAAGCATTATCATGGACAGGAAAGGAATGATCTTTGTTGAGCATGTAAAGAGGATAATGTTATGATGTGTATTAGTGAATGAAAGAGGGTTTCTTTTCCCTGTAAAAAAGATTTAAAATTAACTGAGCAACTGTCAGATAATTGAAATGGTTCCTCATGATGCTCGGAACCATTGCTTCTGATTATTGACGCTACAATCCTTTTTACTACGCATTAAATACATATACAATTTTGAGCTAAAGAAACGAACTAAGGAAAGATTTTGAACATCCCTTGGAGTAAAAATAAAAGTAGCTTCAATTGCTGGTACATCTTGAAACATTTTATAAAATTTCATTTAAGAATCCTCAATATAACGTTTTCCTACCATATGATGTCCTACAAAACGAATTTATCATTTAGGTATTGTACAGCTCACCCAGAAGCTGTTATCATAAACATTTTTCCCTCTTGCAATTCAGCCGATGCAGTAAACCATCATCATCCGTACACTCCACATGGCAAACTTTCACATTTTTATCAGCACCGTTTGCGTTCCCTTTTTTTGTAGGTACTTACCCACCCCACGAGCATTGTTGTGTCATAATTTAACGTGCGCATGCAGATGTCTGCCCCGTAGCTATCGTTCCCGGCAGGCCGGCCATTAAACGGCGGCTAATTGTTGCAGCCAATGCACCATAACCGTTACTCAGGCTCCGGTCTGGGGATGCCTGTCGCTCGAACCCCACCCACTAACCGCACCCCGAACGATCGCGAGTCGGTCGGTCGGTCAGGTTTGTCAGTTGTCAGGCGGCGGCAATCGTTACAGCGTCTGCCAGTCCAGTTCGCCTGCGGGACGCAATCAACTCCAGCGTTCAGCCGATGCAGTGCTATCAATCGCTGCTGAAAGCTTTACGGCCATTTTCCAAGTCCAAGCGGAGCTGCAGCGGAGGAGTGAAATTTCCGCGGGCCCGGCAGGAAGCGTCAGCTCTCATCTGCGCCACGTCAACGCTCACGCTTGCTGTCACTTTCGCCACTGTCAATCTGCAGGAGGATTTGCGCTCGGTTTCTACATTGGGGCACGCTGCCGGATGGTCCGGGTTGCAGACAGATGGTAAAGGTCGTAATTATTTTTTCATGCCAAATTTCAACGTCATTTTATGGCGGTTAATGCATAAATGTGTACACACACACTCACACACATACGGCCGACACCGTTGCAGTTTCACACTTTACGTCATTTAAACTCATTTGCAGCACATAACGTCATCCATTGCAATTTTATATTCATTTTTTGAGGCCTGTGTGCTATGGGAATGAGTTTTTTTTTTGTTGTATTATTGTATGTCGTTTCCATTGCATTCACGTTAATTCCGCTACTGCTTCGGCTTATGATGGTAAGGGAGAGCGTGTGCGTACCATTTTTTTAGTATTATTTTGAACACCATTCCAAAAGTGCGCGCACGCATTTACGGACCATTTTAACGACCGCGGTTCGAAGACGGGCACGACACTTGCGCAGCAGCCTATTTACTTGCTGGTTCAACGGACGTTTACGATTTTACAACGCCACAGTCTGGACATGGTCGAAACGACGCCATCCCCGCCATTCCACTCGCTTTCGAGCGATGAACGTTTAAATATGAATTATAGAGTGAAGATACGTGCTTTTTTCTCCGGTTTCTGCATTCGCTCTCATATGCCTGCATATGTCCAGGATGCACGAGATGCTTTCCACCAGCTGCTGGTGACCTCGAAAGACCTGAAGAGCCTGCACTATGTGGCCTAGTACATCGCTAGGGAAATTTTATCGGTACGCCTTTAATGGAGAGTCGATGCTAAATCCTACCCAGTACCTTCCGTTTGTCTAAACGTAAATCTTACGATAACACTCCCACAACCGTCCCTTCGCGCCAGGGACTAACGGGAGGAGCCAGCCACACCGACAGGACCTGCACTCGGCCGGGTGCCTGTAGGAGTTACACGTTGCGCACTGCACTGGGTCAGCTGTACCGGTACCGGTAAGTTGCACTCGTACGGCGGCACCAGACGATTGCACCGTCCGGCTGTGCACGATAATTACTGGCCAGTCGGGAGGCCCAGGATAAATCGTTCGACAGTGAGCATTAATTTAAGTCTGAAACTCTACCCCGCAAGCAACATGGCCCAATATGGCTGTGTAGAAAGATGAGCGAGAGAGGGATGGAGTAAAAGGAAAGAGGTGGAAATTAAAATTGCACTCGTGTGCACCCACCTGATGGGCACGGGGATTGTGACCGTTTGGCAACAGGATTGGCAAGTGTGGCACAGTGTTGCAATAACTGCAACGGACACCGTTGTTGTAGGACGTTCTGGACACAACGTGGCACTGGCATTGAGAACGGTTATTGCAATGCACGAACGAATTGCATAAGAGCTGGGCCCGGTTTTAATTTTGAAATAGTGCAGCAATTGTTTACACACTGTCACACAGCTAATGGTTTGAGTTTAAATCAAGATTATAGCGGGGGTAGTATTTGAAATTCCCGGAAATTGTGGGGAATGTAAGCACAACAGTGCGTTGCTTCATTTTTAAATAATTTTATTGCGAAAAATGATATTTGTTTTACTACAAGTTCCAAACAATTTTCAAATCTTCCTTTTATTTCAACATCTGCGATTTTGATGTCAACTTTGAATTAAACTTACTCAACAAAACTGTGACTTGATGAATTGATGATACTCTCGCAACTTTGGCGCAGATATTTTCAAATGTCTTGATCAGTTCCTGAGCTAGACTCAATATTTTGATGTCATTTGATAGATTATTCTTCTGAACTTTAAATAAGTTTGATAAAAGGAGCGTTTCTCTGATACAGTCGACAAACCGGCATGGGTTCAAGCCTAGAATGGACCATCCCTCCGTAGCCAGATGAGATCGTAGCTCCTGTTAAAAAGTGACGAGCAAATTTGGTTATAAACATGCTATGAGACTTCCTGATATACATACACTTTGATTCTAGATTCCACCACCTGATCTCTTTAATGTACCTCTTTAAACACCACTTTGGTTTGTCATTTTTTCGAGCAGGTACACAAATCTAATTCTAGTTTTGTAGCTAGAATAATCTAGGCTGTAAATCGCAGGCTAGTTTTGTGTGTGGTTTTGTATGGAGAGTTTACATGATTTCAACCTCCAAATGGAAAACTCCATGAAAAAAGCTGGCTAGAATCGTGAAGGTTCATGGTTTCATGAAATAAATTGTTTGAATTCCATGTCAAACAATTTATTTCATGAAAACGAAGTCAAATCAAAGGCAAAAAGATAAACGGTTTTTAATAAAAAATGTATATCATAATAATCACTGTACATCAGTATAAACAAAACTTTTCGGTAGGGATTGATTAGATCCTTCTATTTCTTAAACGTCCACGTTGGAGTCAATTTTGTTTAGCTTCTGTTGATCTACCCTTGTCAAATTATGAAATCTCCATCTCCTACGGAAAGTGCTAAGAACATATATATAAAACCAAGTAGTTCCATAATACTAACATCAAAATCTAAGGTGTTTAAATGACCGGAAAAGAGTTCTACCTTAACTATGTAGCCTCACAATCTCCTTCAGAACTGGCTGGTTATCGTTGTCTGGGGATTATTTCAAACGTATCTTATCTCTCTTATCCACATCATGACAGTGCAAGAAGCAACGTTGAATACAACAATTCTTTCTTCATTAATTACCTCAAGCCAAAACTGCTTCATTCTTTTCACATTTAACCGAAAATAATCAGCACCGACGGCATTCATCACAAGACGCCCGTTACCAAGCAATGCAAAAGACCAAACCACGCTGAACAACTGTTCGCTTCCGACAATAAACTTAATCAAGTCGCATTCGGAATACCATACCCCCCAGCACAACCGACATGGCAAGCATATCACACACTCCACGCTCGAAAGAGATAGTTCGCGCATAAATTTGCAAGTCAACGAAACGAAAATGATGAGCCACCTTCCCTGATTTTTTTCGCTGTTTCGTTTCCTCGGTGCCAAAACCAACCACTGCAGCCACACCCTCGGATGCTACTATGGCGTGCAGCTTTGAGCTAGAGGGTAGAGAGCATGTTTCTTTTCCACGTTGCTTCTTCTTCCGAGAGCACGTCCCCCATGCGCTATCAGTGCTCCGCAATCGCAACATACCGCTTGTCCATTCATTCATTTGGCGAATCTTCGGACCCGGCCTGATGCGGTGCGCTATCAATTGACTTCTATCTGTTATGCAAATGAGCGCAACGCGCATGGGGCAGTGTCAAAGCAAGACAGGCAGCGTGCTAGAAAACTTCAAAGTTTGAACGTTTCTCTTGCCCGCGCCGTAGGTCAGTTTCGTTGCCATCAGGATCTGCTACCGGTGGGTTTTTTTTCTTCTGAGGACGGACCCGTTAAGCCCGCTGCAAGATCGGCAGCATGATAACCCCCTGCGCTAGTAAAACCTTTCAGTATTCTGTCAGTGGCACAATGAGCATCTCTCCCCCGAAAGCTAGGATAAGCCGGCAACTAACATGACCGAAAGCACCGAAATTCCACCCCACCGAATCTAGGTCGTGGGATCCGTCCGAAATTCGACCACTTCGAAAGGTCTCGCCCCAACGAATAGAAGGGAGGGAAACAATCAGTGCGTGTTATCAGCGCTGTTGCAGCGGCAGGCAAATTTCAATCTAGACGAGCAGCATCAGAATACGCGGTGGCCAATCGTAAGCGACCCTTGCCCACGGGCAGCGCATAAATAAATAAACTAGATACAAATTTGTTTATTTCGTGACTGGACAACGTTAGCGAGGGCACACTCTGTTGCTGCAACAGATGGAACCACGACAGGCAGTACGACAATCAAACTGGCGCAACGGTTGGCTGTGGTGGTTTCAACCTATGTTGGGGACGTCAAAGTTCTGGAGAAGAGAACGAGAGAGAGAAAAAACCATTGTTCTACAAAAGATCCCGCTGATTCCATCAATCTGATAGTGATTTTTCGAAGCGGTCTTTCCAAACCCTCAAACAGACTGCAGATTAGTGAGTTGAAGAAGCAATATTGGAGGAAAGGAGTCAAATTGTCACCCGAACGAAGACGTGCTTCAGTCATTTACTCGCAAGACTTCAATCGAGATTGAGATCTAGATTAATATCCTCCTTTGTCCTACTATTGGAGCTGAAGTTGCCGTCCGACAGTGCTTAAACATTGAAGAAACTTCTGTAACATCTTCCCTTCCGTTTGTGGAATAATTATTCACAGTGACCTTAAAACTGCCCACTCTTCACACAATTCCCCATTCAAGCTGCAGCAAAACTCGCAGATGCTTTCCCTTTTCTTTTGCATAATGCTTGAATCAATTGCAATTGCTTTGGATGCGATTAGCGGAGTGCCCGGGCTCGTCCACAGCAACCAAGGAAGCTCGGAACGCTCCCACAGCGACACACGACACATTGACACATCATCTGGGGAGGGAGGGGTCATCAATTTACCATTCAAATCTCGTTTCATTTCCTTGCCAAATGAATCGCAAACGTTGGGGTCTAGAATTTGCCAAACGAACCACTCGCACATTACCATTTAACCATGAACCTTTCGCAAGAAAAAGCGAACCATAGGAGTTTGAAGGTGCGGGCAAAGGGAAGGATGAATATGCAATGTTGTGCAGCCGAGGCTGTGTGGCTCACCGGACCGGACCAGAGACACCGGACGAAACTCGGCCAGTCCAGAGATGCATCGTCTGTGCGAATCCGGTTTCGGAAACCAATTCCAGACATCTTGGATATGTTCTTTTTTTGTTTGGAGCTGGTTTTCTCCTATCTGCAGTCTATTAATTCTCTCGCAGCTGGAGCCGCACTTCCAGGGCTTTCGTGGTGTCCATTTCATTGCGTCCGAATCAATCTTGCCCATACGCCAAATCCGCCGTGGTGCAGCTTTATCTGAAACCCACCTCGGCCTGAACCGTTTCGACGAGCATCGAAATGCAGCCAATCATTATTATTCCCCACTGCCGTCTCAGGTCCCGTCTGTTGGGCCGCTCGTTAATGAATAAAATCGGATTTGCAGTGAAATCTTAACCTTGCGTTGCGTTTTGGTTTTTGGCATAATCTTTTTCTTCTGCTTCCCTCCCTTATTTCTCTTTTAAGCGATCATGGGGACACTGTCATTCCAACGCATTGGGGCAGATTAAACAGCGCGACAGACGGCGCAAGAAATGCAATGCGAGCAACAGGAAACCACCGTGCAGCAGGAGAAGGAGGAGAAGGAGCAGTGATCATCAACGGGATGCGAGCAAAAACTTGACACTCAATCCGGAATCATCATCGCTGAGGCGGGTAGGACATGGAGAGACGCGTAAGTCAAGCACAAGACTCGCCGTTGCACGCAAAAAAGTGTCACACGTCGCCGGTCATGGCCATAAAATGAGCGATTTAATGAGCAGCCGGGTCCGGGTAGGGACCTTTTTTTTCTTTTGCGTGTGCGTGATCTTTGTTGCTGTCCTCCTCTCTTCTGGGGATATAAATTACCGTTGTCTAAAGCGACAAGCCGGCTCCTCTCGTCTCATTCACCCTGCGCCACTTACCTCTGTGCTGGGCGAAGTTGGAGTTCCAAGTGGTGGACGTTTTGCCCGGCCGCAACGGGAACGAGGAGGGCACCGTGATGTAGCCGCGCGGATCGTCCATGAGGACGCTGTAATCGCGCTGACCGGTGGTGGCCGGCGGTGCCACCGATGAGGACGCCACCGGCACGGACGTAACGTTCACCACGCTCGGCAACGGTTCCGCTGGACCATCGCGATCCACCGCGTCCGTGCCGATCCCGACCGAACCGTTCGGGGTAGGACCGAGCGGATACGACCCCAGACCGGCCACTCCATCCAGCACGGCCTGGCTGGTGTTGAACTCCTTGAACCGCCGGTAGAACTCCACGTCCACCGCGTCCACGTGCAGATGGGAGCGCTTGCGCGGTGCCTTCCCGTACCGGGACGCGTTCAGGTGGTTGCGCAGGTACTGGCGCATCGCCGTCAGGGTAAGATTGTACAGATCGGGATGGTCGGGCCACTGGCCGTACTCGTGCTCCCCGTCTGCTCCGAGAGCAGCGGTCGGCTCAGCGGGTCGCCGGTGGTTGCCATGCTGCTTCCGCTCCGGCTGCTGCTGCTGCTGCACCACGTGAAGGAGCGTCAGGGTGGACGGTGTGGTGCCGACGGTTGATGGTGATGAGGCGGACAGTGTGCCGTGATTTTGATCGCTGAACCCACCGCCGCCGCCTCCGCTGCCGCTGTAGTGTTTCTGTGCCGCCGATGGCACCGCTAGGGAACACGCCGACGAGAGCAGTGAAGTCAGCAGCATTAGTATGAGCCCGTACGCTCGGCTGGCCCCCGCGGCACCACTGGACACATTCTGGGGGGCCACTGCGACGACCGGTGTTCACCGTTGGGGTGACCCACTGCCACCACAGCTACCCACGGCTGCCGTTAGCCACCCGGCGGTGCACCTCACCATCACGCGCCGACCACGCCCGTAAAACCGGAAAGGAGGATGCACACGCACTAAAACGGGGCCCCCCTCCGCCCACGACACCCGGCGTTTCCGGTGGCAGTTGTCACTACGAAAATTAACCTTGTTATTTTTGATCGCCTTTTTCTTGTACACGGTGCACACTTTTCACTTGTCAAATCTTATGCTTCTATAAACACTTTTTTGTATTTAGGCTGTATTTGATCACTGTTTGTTACTTTACTTAGCACAAAACTTCACTTCAAACCCACACTGAAACGCTTATTTGTTTGCAGACTTCTGTTTGTTTGTTTGCGTTGTTTCACTTTTTAGCACTTTTTATCTGAAAATAAAAAAACGAAGCGAATTATTAATTAATTATTTGTCCATTGGAATAAATTCGTTGTTTGGTTATTTATTTTAATTAATATCTTATTTGTAGTATAAGAAAATCGGCAAAGAATTTCTTTTTTTTTCGCAACAGTTCAACAATTCGAGTTATATGAAAATTCAATCGTTTATTTGTATTTCTTCTCATCATCAATCAATTTACTTTTTTATGCCTGATTTTCTAAGCATGATTTTCTAGACATAAATTACAGAATTTCTATATTGAAAACAAGTATGTATGTAGCTTGTGTATACGTTCTGCGTTAAGGTAAATTTAGTGATCGAGTGATTGTGAATGTGAACACTAACTTTAAAGTTTGGACAAATACCAAGCAAATGAATATTTCTCTTTTACTCAAACGGTTTGGGTCGTTCCCTGCTGACATAAAAAAGTTACCGTGAACGCATCATGGGTGCACTTGTATCGAGCGAATTAAACGTGCAAAGTAATAAGTTTTCTAGATTACTTCTAATACGCCGTATGGTTCTTCTATGTTCCAATTCTATGTACTTCTTTGTTCTAATACGGCCGTTCCTTCAGGATAAAAAATAATAGGTTTTAAAAGTACTTTATTATAAATAACTAAAGAATGCCATATTCTTTGCACTAAAAGATCTAAATTTGTCTATTTGGCTAAGCATGTGAAATAAAATATAAATAGTAAAACTTTCAAGTTCACTTTTGCTCGATCACAAAATGGACTTGATGGAAAAAATAGCTTTTGTAGTAGTGTTAAAATTATTTTCAATCTATCCCATAGTTCCCTACCAATAAGGCACACTTTATAGCCTCTGGGAATCTTCAACTATCTTCCATGGCTTGCCTCTGGGTAGGCAGGCCAACTATATTTCATAAAGCGAAAAGAAATTGTAAAAGACTAGTTTGTATTGAATGTTACGATGTTACCAATTCATTCAACGCCATTTCGATACGTCTTCCAAAACTGAAAATAGGTTAAAAAGTTACTCAACGCGCCACACGGAAAACACATACGCGCACACATATAAATACGTCAAACCACCCTAAACCAGGCAGGCCTCCAAATGCGCGCTCAAAAACCGTTTCCGATCCACCTGCTCGGTTATGCAATAGCGCGCGGCCAGTCGCTGCAGAGCCGCGATGGAATCCAAACATCCCTCCAAGCCCTGTAAGCTGCAAGCGGCTCGTCCAACCACCGACCGGTACGATAATTCACGGCATGTTTCACCTCACTACCAGTCACACAGCCCCATCCCATCCCCAGGCAACAACTCAGTTCGATCAGTTTCAATTATAGCACCCGGTACGAGACTGTTGCGTCCTCCTTCGCGCTGTGTCGCCAACGACGACGACGACGACGCAAACATGGCGATGTATATATCAAGCAGTTAAAATACCACACATGTACGTTTTGATTTACTACCAACTTAGTGGTCATCGCGAAAAATATGCTCTTCCGCACCTGGTGCGCACCACCGGCCACCGACCAGCGTTGTCGAAGCCGGAGCGACCTGTAGCTACATCCTTTTTTTCTAACCTGTGCCCGTCCGTATCCGTCGCTCTACATCATAATCATCGTAAAACGGTAGAGAAGTAAAAAAAAAAGCCAGCCATCCATTGGAACGGTCGGTGGTTTCGAAGGTAGACAGGGGTTGGAAAATGGGGGCTAGCGACAAGAAAATATATTTATATTTAGCTCTCATTTTTCTCTGAGTGATGACATTTGCAGGATTTGCGTTCGTCTTTCTTTTGCTACTACTGCTACTACTGTACCTCCCTCGACAACAGCTTACAGAGTTTCGCATGACATGACGAGAGAGGGAATGTTTGGGACAGTGGAACGGCCGCGAATCTAGAACGGGGATCTAGGTGAAACGTAAAAAAAGATTGATCTTTAGCAGGGACGGAAACGGTAGACCTGCAGTGGGGCCCAATCTCCAATACCGGATACATATTTATGGCTTTTGCTTGCCGACTGTACAGTAGACATTCGAAAGATGCCACATAGAGATGGGAGAGAGAGAGTGAGAGAGCATCAGCACTAAATGTCGAAATTGATTGAGATGAGACGTCCGCCCGATTTGGCTGGCTGCTTAATCATTTTTCCGTTTTCCTTTCGACTTAAAAGCGCTATAATCGTCTTCGTCTCGTGTAGATGAGCCCTCCACATTCCTCGCCGGAAAAGAGTGGCCGCAACCGAGGAGTACCACGGCTCGTGGAACGGGGGTTCGTCTGACAGATGATTTTGCAGTCCCGTACTCGCGCAAACGAAAAAAAACACTAGACCACCGAGACATTCGGTGGAAAGCTACAGGGGGGGTGGGAAAGCAGTTCGCCACTATCACTGGCCTGGTGGAATCCCGTCAAAACAAACCGTACGGCGCATGTCTAGCAAGGCACACACATACATACACACCCAGACAGTCCAATGTGGAGCTGAACCCTTCCCTGGCAAAGGGCAGGGGAAAGGAGAACGGTGGACAGTATTTTCACTGAAATGGTGAGAAAAACAACTGGCCCCGAAGAATGAAAACTCACTCACCCGCTCGCAATGAGCTCACCACGGCTGCCTCATCTCACCGCGAGCGGCACGGCGAGTTGCGAGAGCTGCTGTACGAGAGCGTGAGCGCGACTTCAGACTCCCTCTCACGCCTCCCCACGCTCCCCCCCCCACGCTGCCCGCTGGATCTTCTTGGCCCTGTGCGGTATTTTCGCGCTCGCGTTGTGTCGCGCCACGGTTTCTGGGTGAAAATAATATATCGTAGAGAGAGCATTTTGGTTGCAAATCCTCCTTGAGGAAAAGACAAGTTCTTTAAATAGAATGGAATGGTTTTTGGTACGGTCCTGAAGCCTTCCCTTTTCACGTCCCTTTTTGTCCCCCGAGCACGACGGCCTCGTTGTGTGGCCCCCTTTACGCGTTTTTTGATTCTAGTTCCTGTAGGCGCACTTGGAAGGGACAGTTCTTCTGGAAGCGCTCCGGTTTCTTCCATAACATCACTTAAATACCGCCAATGTTGATTATAAATTTGGCTAGCATGCTAAGAGCACTACGGAGAGCACCTACCATGGATGACCATTACTTCCAACACGTTCTAAAACACAAACACACACAAGCGTACCTTCACTGAGCTTCCCGTGTGTGAGCACAAAGTTCCGCACCGGATGTGGTGTACCGGAACGGCACCGCGCGCACTCGTTCGCTCGCTGGGTCAGTTGCACTTGTGATGAACAAAACGAGCTCTCACACACACAAACACACATGCACACTTTTCCGCTCACTACTTTCAGCTAGCTCCAGCAAGCCGCTGGAGCACACATTTGCCGCGAAGGCCACAACACCTGAACGACGGCGACACCCAGAATGGCCCTTTTCTGTCTCAGCCAAGCGCACACGCCACCAGACACCGAGACCGCATTATGGGTTCCTGCACAAACCGCAAATGCAAATCACGACCCGCCAGCACGGATATGCACGGACACACACACACACACAGACAGACAGTCGCGCAACTGGTGCAAGTGCATCCGCTAGTTTGCATATGAAAATGCAAATTATTGTACCCCTTTCGGGCGGAGCAGGGCCGGGAAGTACCCGCACGCACTTGACGCTTCTGCTGGTTGGCACACAGCTGTAGAGTGGGGGAGAGGGGGAGGGGAGGCCTGCTTGCATTGAGGAACACTCACACACAAAAACACAGCACTACGCGCTCTGCCGGTACCGTACCCGTACACTGGTGCTGTCGGGGTGCGCGCACTTTTCGGCCGGCTTTCACGAGACTCACGAGGTCTAATAATAAACTGGGACACACACTCACACGCGACAACAGGACACCGGGTGGAGGGAGACAGAGGAGAGGCCGTCGAATGCCACGACAAAATTGCGCGACCGCGATGGCGACGGCGGGACGCGCGAATGGCAACCAAGATGGCGCACTCCCACCGTCTCGGCGCACGGGCGGTGGAATCCACCCAGCAGACACTTTTGATCGGCGGTTTTTTGACAAACGAGGGTGGGAAAGGGGGGAGGGGATGCTGTTTTTACTCTTCTTTTGCTTCTTCCTCTTCTTCCTCTGACGACGTCTCACGCACCACAATTTCGAATATCGATGCACACACGTGGTGCACACAACAATCACAATAAGCGCGCACCGTGCGCGACCGAACTGCTGCAGACAGACACACACACACACGCACGCACGCGGAAAACAGTGGGGCGAAAAAGGGCCCCCGTTTGACAGCTAGCAATGGGGACAGACACAGCTCACCAAAACACGCGGTTCGTACGATCGGGAAAACCGCGCCGGAATCGCACGCTCATCTCACGTCTCACGGGGGTGCGCGCGCGCGCACTCTACATGCGAGGATGGAGGATGTTGCCACAGCCTCTCTCGCTCTTTCCCACTATCTTTTTCCTTCGCTCTCCCGATCGCTCTTACTCTCCTGTTATCGCACACACGCAGCTCACTCCGGTGTCTACTAACGCGAACGCGCTCCGTGTGGCGTATGGCACCGTGGGGGAGGGTGGAGGGACCCGAACAGAACCGGCTGTTGCGTGTGCTGTTGTGTCCTCGCGCTACCGTTAGCTTCGCACTACTGACGACCGCATCTTCTAGTTGCGGACGCGCGCGAGCGCTCTCTCTCTCGCACTCTCTTTCCGGCTGCCGCTTGGTTAGCGCCAATTTTATTACGCGCACACCGTGTGCTTGTGTATGTGTGTGTGTTGATGTTTATTTTTATTTATTTGGCTCATTAATATTTCACCTCGCGGGCAGGAATTGCGAACCGGTGGTGGTGGCGGTGTGGCAAGAACGTTGGCTGAAGCTGTGGCCGCCGCTGCTGGGGTGATTTTACCCTTACACCCCCCCGGCGGTGGTGTGGAAATCGCGCGCTACTCGAAACTAAGTGGCCGCCACTGAAGGAGACTCCTGGTCGCTCGTAGCCTGTCGCGTTCAAAGTTGCACCCGCGTGTGTGTGTGTGTGTCGGTGCGTTTCCCTATGCTGATGCTGTGTGTCTTCTAATAGTTGGCCCACTCGTCATCTAAATCTGCTCTCATGCAGGCCATTTGAATTGTACGCTCGTTGGCTCAATCCGTCCGCGTTGTCTTTTGCGGGATTCATCATAGAAAGGAAAGCATTACATTTGAAGCAGATGCTTGCATGCACATGAATGGTAATGGGGTAGTAGCCAATAATTCCATGGCAAAGACTAGTGTTCTGTTTTCTCAAGATATTCCGGAAGCTACTAATTATGTTCC
This sequence comes from Anopheles arabiensis, assembly GCF_016920715.1. Lineage (NCBI taxonomy): Eukaryota > Metazoa > Arthropoda > Insecta > Diptera > Culicidae > Anopheles > Anopheles arabiensis. The sequence continues at coordinate 88,260,243 of NC_053517.1, read as the reverse complement.
GAATGCCGTTCGTTCTGCATATAAAAACAAAAAATTTAAATAATTTAGAGCAACACAGGCAGTCCTTAACCGACAACGGTTGTTGTGCCAAAGAATAAAAAGACAAAGAAGAAGAAAAACTGAATTTGGATGCATATTCTGTCATACAGCAGAAGTGTTCAGAGTGATGTATACAGGTGATCCCCGAGATACGAAAACATATTCCAAAGCAAGGTGTAAGTCGAAAAAGTACTATGTCGAATATCTGTCAATTTATAGTTTATATCGCAAGTTTAAGAGTATTTTAACTAAAATAGTATCGTCGTAACTCAAGAGGTTCTTATCTCGAGGGTCGAGGGTTTGAATCCGTCCCACAGCTTGATGACAATTGTATGAATATTCAAATTAAAATGAATGAAAAGCGTTAGCAAAACAGTCTATAAATCAAAAGACCAATCCAAAAATATTAACAAAACTGTTAATAAATTAGAACAAATGGTAGGAAGAGTTCAAAAACGTGTTTCGTATAATTATTATTATTAGACACAATAACCCGTAGACGGTGTAGGTATGCCGAGAGCCATACATGGACTTGGCTTGTTAATAATTTATAGTCATGATGATACTCATAAGTCCCATGAGTCCTGTCTAGGAGGGAAATCCGGCCCATACGGAGCTTGAACACATCATGAACAAGTTGTTAGATCATACGAATTGATGTCTGTATCACGGAACTGGCACTTCCAACAAAATGTTTGAAGAACTATAAAATAGTTCAATACATGTCAGTTTTGTACGTAAACGTTGTTATTCTTAATTTCTAAATCATCTTAATTTTTATATACTTTGGTCGTTTATTTTAAAATCGTCTCAAGATGGGTTTAGTTTATGATATGTTTGTTACTTTCGAGAGTTACTTGTAAAACCCTCTAAGTTAAAAAATTATGGGAAGTTTTATATTCTAACAGTAACATTGGTGAACTAAACCTCCTAATTATCTCGTGGATTCTTCTAATGATAAGATTCGTTTATATGATTCCAATATATAATTGGTATAGTTTCCCATTTTTAGGTCCATTTATTCAAAGACTAGATTACGATAACCTTTATGTTTGGTATATTAAGCTGTCCAATGCCTTTCCCATAAAGTTCATCCTGTGTAAGCAAGAGTCAACAAAGTATTCCACAAATATGAAAACCCCTGAAACCCCCTGTAAGTAACTGAAGAGAGAACCCGAATACAAATGTTTTCATTACTTTCATTATTTTTTCAGTTCGTAATGCTTTACAATTACAGGCGTCCCCCGAGTTACGACCCCCTCGAGTTACGACTATTCGCAGTTACGACGATTTTGATTTTGACAGTTTAAAGTTGTCATTGAAATGAAATTGATATATTTTTTGAATTTCTGTGCTGATAACCGTTACAAACACATTTCCACAGATTTCACAACTCCCCAGTCTTGAATATCTATATCGTTTAACTTTTACCCCAAAAACCGTTTTCAAATTATCGTACATTATTTGAAATAAAATACTAGATTTCATTGATTCCTACTCTACAATTTTGGTTATAAACTTTATGTTCACAGATATTCGACGTACGACTATTTCGACTTACACCTTGCTTTAGGACATTTTTTCGGTCCCAATAACAGTCGTAACTCGGGGGACACCTGTACATTATATTTATTGATAGATATCTGAACAAAAAAAATTGATATTTAAGGACGACAAACAATTCCTAAAATAATTAAGTTTCATTAGAGTTCAATAACCAGCCAATACATAGAACTAGTCAAAGTGAAACTCATAGTCCTATAGTCCTCAAGTCAACTAAATCTACTGAGCAACTACTCAGCATATATGTGACTCATTACGTTAAGTCAGCTATCTCCAACCACATCGTCTGGTTTCAATCTTCTTATCGCAAAAAAAAGGTAAAACATCAAAACCAAAACTGGCAAATCAGTCTAGCACCAACTGTTGTGCTACCAGAAAACCACCAGAGAGTTGATTCGCTCCCAAACCATCGCCAGCGCCAGTCTATCATTGCAATCACAAAACTTAACTTCCGAAACAAACATCCACATCCAGCGCCGAATTGTTTGATGTGGAATAATTACACCCGGCAAACATTTCCCACCGGAAAGAAGAACCACCACCACCATCACGACCACCGTTGCAAAACAAGTCGATCTGGCAAATGCAAAACCACGCTTTTTGCAAGAGACGACTCAACCGAACCGAACCCGGTCGCTCCATCGATGCTCTCGGGCCTGCAACCGCAAAATGCCCGCCTGGAACCAAAACCGCAGCCAGCACTGTCTCGGTCTGCAGATCCCCTGTTTCGATTGTGTCTTTCCCCCGGAGGTGGTGGTGATGGTGGTGGTGGTGGTACAAATGGAGCGGCCTGTCTTCACGACCCGGTTCTGTGGAGCGTTCGAGAACTGGAACTGGGGCCGGGAGACGAAATTGATTATTGCCAGCTCGTGACAGGCTGGCCCGATGAGAGCTGACATTGAGGCTGAAGCGGGGAGGTGTTTTTTTCCTCTTCCTTCGTTATGCCTCGCCCGGGTGATGAAGCCGGAAAGGTGGTAGAGCGTTCGGAACGATGGTGGTCTCGTCCCAAGAGACAGTAGACGGAGCACGCCCGGCTCGGGAGGCGGTTGACGGTCGAGGCATGTCTAGTCGCTGTCTAGACATCGAGATACTCTACACTGTGCCTGCGCCTGTGTTTGTGTGTGTCTGTAGTCGTTCGCTGCCTACGCCATTCTGCCTCGTGCTTGGTTGTGTCATAGCGAGGGAATAGGGTGGAGTGGAGGGGGCAGGTGGGGACACACCAGCACGACTAGCGACAGCCTAGTACGCCCGGTGGTTCGGAGCGCTCGAAGCCTACGCTGGCAAAGGCGTACGTCTCCTGTCATGTCCCGGTGGAGATTCCGACATTCCTCGACATTCCCGGGCGGTATCTGTCTCGTCTGGGAGGGAGTGGGTAGAGGACACGGGAGAGTTCTCGGGCATGCAGATGGTGCAGTCGGTGCCGCTTGTTTACATGACGAGCGAACGCGGAAAGCTCTGCTGCGTTGCAGCGTCGAATGAAGTCATGTTTAGTAATGTTTGGGAAAGGTTCAAGACCTAAGCCTCGGTTTTGGACGCTTTTGGCCCTGCTGCTACTACTGCTACAGCTCGCTAAGCCCACTTGGAACCGTTTCGTGGCTGACATCCACACCTTCAGCCCTGTCCGTATCCCCTTTGCAGCTATTTGGAGCCGTTCCAAACCTACCTCCTCATGTCGAACAGTGAGAGGGGAAGCCCAGGCCAGACACATAAAATATGGCCATTGTCGTGGAAAGCTATCAGGAGTATTGCTCACACAGAGTGCTCGCACACACTCACACATACAAAACACAGAAAGAAACCGATGGGAGCTGACAAATTGCGTAGGTTGTGCCGGATCCGGCAGCAACGGCCAGACGGCTTGACGCCGCTTCAGCCGAAATTTTGGGCTTCCAGACTCGCCTTTCCATCCACCCTCCCACCTAACCCCAAAAACGGTTTGTTATTGTCGCTGCGTACCGTCGTGTGTAACGCTTGTGCGCCCACGCTTATGCAGGGCGCGTACCCACACGCACGTCACGCACAGCTCGGAAAAGGGAGAATGAAGCCATCGCGACGGGTTGCGCCCGTTACAAACGGGGTGGCGTTTCAAGGGGCCGCACCGTACGGATGAGGTAGGGAGATGCACAGGCTTGGTTGGTAAAATATTTTCACGACACAAAGTTCAACCCATCCATCGCCGTTTGGGCCCGAGGGCCGTTGGTGTTTGGTGGGAGGAAATTGGCACTACTTTTTCGCTTCGCACTTTTTGCACGCTCCGCTTTGGCGCCTAATGGAGCAGCTCATCGTGGGAATGATGCCGTGGGGGCAATGGTTTATGGGCAGGACTCCGTTGGCACCTTTGGTAATGTATTAAAAAATGATCGAGCAGTGGCACGTGCCGTCGGCGGACGGTTCCTTTCATTGTAATTCATGGCGTGTTGTATGGAGAGCGCTGTTTTTTAGCCCAAAAAACTGTGCTGTGGATGGACTATTATTTTATTACGTTGTCGTTTTGAATTGATGCCATTTCTCATTTATTGATCATTGTCTTGTAGAGACCGTCAGTTATTTGACATTTTCAAAAAAAAAATTCTACAATAATCGTGCAAATGTACAAAAAAATGTTGAATCAAATCAAAATGTCTTGATTATGGACGTTTTAGTACCTGCGGATTGCATACCTTCTTGGAAGTAGGGACGTTTTGCATACCTTTTACAAAACAAGAGCAACAGTATCATTGCATACCTTTAGGCGTATTTTTTGCAATGTACTGCATATTGCATAAGCAAAAGGTGAAAATCGTGGTGAATTAATGGTAGACTGCACCCTAGCCGCAAAATTGAAGATTTCGGACGTCGTGTGGACGTCGTGTGGACGTCCACCCGACGTCCACACGACGTCCAGTTTAAGAGGTTACTCGACCAAGCGAACTTTTTTAGACGGGTTTTATGGCAAAAATTGTGGCGGATTTCCCAGGGTTGTTGTATCGAATAGCAGCCACAAAAAATAAATTTTATGGACGGCTAGAAAAAAATGAATCTTGCCCTCCCCCTTACTCCTTGCTGGTCGGTAGTTGCGATCACACCAGCTGTTCATATGATGGTGGTGGGAGTGATATCGCTTATCTGCTGTCTTCTTTATCCGTTCTACCAGATCATACGCGTTTTCAGTGACGTCCTTCCCCACCTCCTTCGTTTTCCCAGCGGTTATTGGCGAATGCTTGACCTTGTGTGAGCGCGCTTGACTTGTGGTTATTGTTTTTTTCCTTCCCGTTTTTTTGGCCGCTGATGCATTGCGCGTTGGCTAGAGCGCCGTCGTTCGAATCTGGATTTGATCAACGCGCAAGTTGTCGTGTGGATGGAATCGGTTTACCGTTCGAGCTATTTGCCGGATCGATTGAATGCACGCTTCGTACTGGTTTTATGTTATTTGTTAGTGCAGTTAGTTGTACTTGTGTAAAAAAAAATAATTCAAACAAAAGATCATTCAATGCACTAGACCATGTTAAGCCAACCAATGCTTAGTTAAAGTCAACGGAAGGTCAAATATTAAAATGAGGGATATCATTGAACACATATTGTCTTTTTGTTATTTTTTTCTTTAATAATGTAAAACCCTCCAATCTTCTCCCCCAACCCACTCCCTCCTTCTCTCCCTTCCACCCGCTGGATTGAAGGTTAGGATTTACCCACCATGGTGTACCCTTTTAATCCTAATTACCGGGGTCTACTGTTCGGAAGAGAAAAAGAAACGTCTCCCTCGCCTCTCGCTCGAAGCTGTAAGCGAGGAGCGACCCGCCCCGGCATGGCTGACGCATGCATCGCTCGCGTTGCCTGGCTTGCTCCTTCTCTCGCCTTTTTTGGAGACGCATCATCGTTGCGGATGGTGGTGCGCGGCCATGTCGCCGCTGCGCTGACGATTGACCGGGAGCCTCAAATGCCGGTGATGCAGCCGGTCCATTCACGCGCAAAGCTGCTCCACGCTTCCCCGCATTTTATGGATGGCTTGGCTAGATTTGGCTGCCCCTCGTTGTCGTGCTATCCGAACACAACACAACAACATGACCGTCCTGCGTTCAAGCCCCGTTTGATCCTAGTGGCCCAGGACTGCCTATCTCGCTAGGGGTAAACCAAATAGTAACAGGTCACGTCAACTCACACGACTTAGCAACATGCTCGCCATGAGTTCAAGCCTCGTATGGACCGTCTCTCGTAGCAACGGCTAACTATCCGGCATGACCAAGGTGTATGGATATTAGGAGGTGAAGTGTTTCAGAGCAAATTGACATTTCACGACTTGACATAACAATACTGGGGGCTCCGATATTAAAATCGGGAGGGCTGGAGGGGGGTATAGAAAATTGTATGCGACTTGACATAACAATACTCAATGATGGCGCCCGGAAAACGCGCTAACAATTCACCTCCTTAATAAACACACCTTGGGCATGACCGCGTAGGTCGTTGCGCCAATAAGAAGAAAGGAGTGGCTGACGTAGACAAAAAAGCAATGGTTACTGTGTCAAATAAGAAAAAGATGAAGAAGCTTTATACGATCCGCAGCTCATAAGATTGATGTGTACAATGTGAACAATACAAAAGGAAGAACATCGATTTTCAAAAAAATACATGTTGATCCCTTCCGGTATGTCCTCCCCGTTCCTGTATGCTCCCTCCAGTTCGCTTCGCTCTCGTCCCCCATTGTTTAGAACCCATCATCGCTTCGGAACAGTAAACGCTATTACACGCAATCCCCGCTTTCATCTTCTCATCTCACCTCTTTGACTATCACCCTTCCTGCTCCTCCGCTTCCTTCCGCTCTTGTTAGCTTCCCATTTATTTACTCCCTTTCTCCTTCTTTCCTTCCCATTCCTTTTCTTTCGTAATGCTGTTCAATAATGCTAGCATAGTTTAGAATAACAAATGTAAACTGTATTTGCCGTAAGCCTTAAGGCAAACAATAGTGAAGTGCGGGCGGATTAACCAGTACACAAACTAAGCGGCCGCGTGAGGTCCCGAGGAAAGGATCCTTCGTAATCCTTTTTTTCCGAAACCATCCGTAAACGATCCAGTTCATTTGTTTCGACTCGAACTCGTTGCACCCACGGGTCGAATTGGCGCCTGCCGAACTACCTAGCGCACTCGCTGACCACATACCAGCGCTCCATGGAACCACTTGGTCGATTGCAGCCCGTGGCCGATAAGACCCCACAGCTCCCTGCCATCTCCCTGCTCTCTTTGTTGTACAGGTTATTTCGCCATCCCCCACGTATCGAGGCCGCGTTCAGCATTGCAAGCTCATAGCCTCCCGTACACATTTTCTTCTTCTTCTTTGACGTAACGAACAATGCTGTAGACAGGGCTGAAACGACTTCTTAACCTTACTAAAATCACGCTATCGGATAGTCGGTTCTTGCTATCTGGGGAATGGTCCGGATAAGAATCGATCTCGTTCGGTCTCGTAGGAACCGGTCTCATCACAGCATGCGTTCAATGAGTCGGGGCGCTGGTCGAAGAGAGCACCAGAGTGACGATGAAAAGATTGCAGCAGATTGCCGTTTGGTTTAAAGGGTATACAATATGCGGAATTTAATTGTTGCTCGACCGCATAAAAAGTTTACCAAAATATGTCCCAAATCTACAAACATCATAATACTGTGTTTGTAGTTATGCTAGTCACAAAACGCTTTAGGTGCAGTGTGGCACATAAACGTGCACGAATTGGTACATCATTTGGTGTGCCAGGGCCATTGCTTCTAACAATTTACCCTTTAACTAACTTAACTTCCTTTAACGCATCAAGAGGATTCGCAGCCAATGTCACACACGGGAAAAAAGGACAAAGAAAACTCTCTCACGTGCGAGAAAGAGCAGCAACAACCACAGATTTGCGCCAATAACTTGGTGAGAAAGCGACGGAACATCATCGCCTGTGAGCGAGAGTGAAACAGAAGTCATAACCATAATCTTCCTACCCATAATCAACAACCATAATTCGTGTGTGTGTGTTCGCCCCATACAAATGGCATAATTTTTATTTTCGCTTGGTCGAAAATCGCGGCGAAACCCGATTTTGCGGCTGGGGCAGTTAATCTGTTTTTACAGGACATTTTCAAAGTACATTTGTATCTGAACAAAAAAAAACAATTAAAACCATGACAAACAATATTTAAGCACCGTTTTCTACTACTTGAGTTTTGCTTAAACTAGCATTCAAATGAACCAAAAGAGCTTTTTTTCTAAAAAAGCTAACACTTCCTAAAATTGCTGATTGCAATTTACAATTACGAGCACACAGCCAACTATTTATTATGCTAAAATTGTATCTAATGATACAATTTGCGTACTCATCTGGAACGGCACAACGTAAACGGCCAGCGCCTTAGCGTCCAACCCGTAGTAGACTAACAAAATTTAGGCTGTAAATTGAAAAGTCTCACCTTCACAGCCATCCCTAACCTGCCCCCGCATCGTTCGCACGTCTGGCTAGGCTGGCCCCCTTTCCGAACACAATCAACTCGAAATTTACATAATCACAATAATCGGCCCGGTGTAATCTCGCACTGTGCTGGGGGGCTCGGTCGACGAGCACCGGTCGGTCGGCTAACGACGTCGGGCTGGGCAAAAACAGTTCAGGGCATCGGGTCGAAAGTTAATTTCCTTCGCTTCAATACCATCACGGACACATAATCGCCCATCTCGCCACCCTAGCCACACACACCTGGACTTCTACCTCCACCACCAACGAGAGAGCAAGACGGAGCGAATTTGATTAAAACAATCCATTAGCTGCCGCTGCTCGCTTAAAATTCCCGGCATGTTTGCACCGTTTTGCCAGACGTGTTACCTCGTGTTGCCTCGCGCATCACCATCCGTCCCGCGCGAAAGATCCCTTGCCCGGCCGTGCCGTATCCCTATTGCGTCAGGTGCATCTCGAACGGACGCTTTATCCAGCGTCAGGGATTGCAGACGGATTCCATCCACCAATGGCACACACATCCACAGCCCGAGCGATGGAAGTCCTGCCGACTCACCTGGGGCGCCGCTGTGAGTCGTGATTTTCTAGCTCCCCCTGTTCCCTCCTAGACAGAGTGCCACCGGAGCACACCGGTCGCCCATTGTTTTCGGTGGGAGCTGGCAGTGGTGCAAAATTTCTTCATTCCATCTCGCAACCTTCGCCAAAGCAGCTTCCAGGATCGAACGCCAGGGCCCAGGGCTGCTGGAAAGTCTAGTCACGATAAATTTCCATCCTCACCTGTCGCACCTTCGCACACCATTCCGCCCACACACACACACAGCCCCCCGGGGGGAACAAGACAGACAATCAAACAGTTCGAGATAAACAAAAACCCAAACGATACTGAACCGACCCAAACGGAGGCGGAGTACCATTTCCAATTTTCCTATTCAACAGATGTTTTGTTTGATTATTGGATCTTGCCCTTCGGGTTGCCGCTTCAGTGATTGAAAATCACGTGTGCCGACGGCCCGTCGTCACAATGCTCGGGCCAACAGAACACGCTCGGTTGTATGAAAGGAGTCGGGTTCATCTCCGGTGACTTCATTGCATTTCCGCCCCCCCAGTCCCGCTGCCAACACGGGGGAGGCAGGATTTGGAAAGCTAAATTCAACCTTACTCCAACCTTCGCTGACAACGCTCGAGGGAGCTGTGGTACAGAACAAAAACAACACTTTTGCATATTAAAAACCACCCACTTTTTCTAGCCTTGGTCAGTCTGTGCTCGCCGGCCGACCAGGGGGTTGTTGTTGCCTAATTTGCAATGATTGACCGATTGTTTCTTTACCGATTGTACCGTATGGGAGCGGGCGGGATGAAACAAAAAAACCGCCAAAGAATGGGGCTAAATCATTCCTAGCATCGATGCGGGTCGTTGAGTTTCTTGTGGGGGAAAGCCCACAATGTTTGGCCTTCTCTCAATCAAGCTAATGGGAAATGCGCAACATAAAACGAGTTGATGGGAGAGGGGAAGGATGGTTGTACATAAATAAAATCTCGGGCTCTTTCTTTCCTCGCACTGCTGCACGCAGGAGATGCGCCTTAAAAAAAGGAGAATTGTTTGCTTTGGATCCCTTTGCTCGGCGGAGCGGTGAAAGGTTGCAAAGTTCAACCGAAGGAGGAACCGAGTACGCAACAGTGTTTTGATAGGATGTACACATTGTTCCGCAAATTAATATGCAGTTTTCCTTTCCATTTCCAGTGGGACCGTGTTCGAAACGAATTCCCCGGAGCAATGGATGAGCTGGTGTGTAATAATAATTTAATGAGTATTCTTAGCAAACTGAAGCATTTCTGCGCTGGGACGTAGAATTGAAATGACATCTGGTGCTCGAATTTATGTTTCACATTGTCTGTCTAATGGCTAATATGTTAATGTCTATCAAACAAGTTGTTCTTTTCCCAATTATGCTACCATCCACTCGCATTACGCGGTTGAACGTGGCACTGATAACGTCCACAAACGCACGTCTTTTGATTGTGGTGTCGTAAACGCGTTTTCTCCGTTTTAATGAAGCTCGGAGCATACCTTAGGGGTGTGCTATCATCATCATGACACAGCTTCCGTCGCAGCAACTTCTTGGGCCAGACGATACGACCTTGAACTGTCTGCTAAATATGCAATTAAGAAGACCTTTCCTTCTCTGCTTCTCGTAATGCCTGCCGTACACTTGCGTAAGGTTGTATCCGGCAAAACTCCTTCGCAGCATCATCGTGGGGAAAAACTTTCCACTTTCTCTCTCTCTCTCTCTTGCTCTCAGGTGATGGAATGTTTTGGATGTTCTTTTCTTTCCTCTGCCGTCGTGCGAACCCACCCACCAACCCACATCTCTATTTGTTTTTCCTTTTTTCCGTTCCTTTCCTCCTAGAATGAAGCTCATTCTGAGCAGCATTATTTATTTACCTTCGCCCAGTAAGGAGCATTGGCTCCACGATGAACGTAGAGACGACCTTGGCAACTGGGGGCTTCCTTGGCCGGGCCGAACGGTACCATCGGAACGTTCGTTTCGTTCCGTTCGTCTCGGTCGTCGTTGCGCTTTTGCTCCACGGCAGCCACGGCAGGACACGGAGCCCAGGACATTTACATCATTACGCCGTAGAGCGAATATAAATTGCAACATTATACAACTGCCGGGGTGTGCGCTCATCCAGGTCTCCCCCCTCCCCCCTCCCCTCCCCAAACCCTCCCTAGGTGGTCGGTTTTCTCATGAAATCATCGTTCACGCTTCGTCGCAGCTATCGAACCCGGCAAATGAACGTAGGAAACAGGTACAGAGCGACATAGACCACCAGCACCATCAGGCCTGGTATGTCTGGATCGATTTCCGTTCCTTCTACGGTGGGTTGGAGTGTTTGTGTGAAATCGATCCGCACATGAGGTACAGGATGGCGGCAGCACACTGACGATAGTTCATCTCCGCAGCCACGCGGCGTTCTTATTGACAGCCGTGTCATTCACGTGTCGAGTCGGGTGCGCGCCCGCGCACACACATGGCGCATGGTGTGGTATAAATTAGAAAGACAATTCCGAGAAATTCATCTGCATCACAGATTGGTTTGTTGGTTGGTTCTTATTGCTATTTCATCTACTGCTGAGCGCACGAAGTGTTTGTCTTTAATGTTAGATCAATGTTTAAAGGGGATGGTACTTCACTTTCACTTTTGGACGTAAATAAAATAGCTTTTAGGATGAACGTAAAATGTGAGTCATAAGGGAGACAACAATGTTAAAATTGAGGGTGTCTGACAACTGATTTTAAATAAACACAAAAGGGCATTAAAATGATAATCATTTGATTAAACTTACTGTTGAACGTATGACTTAGAAGTGTCCATATTCATATTTTATAAAATTGACTGCAATTTCTTTCAAAACCATGTTGAATTTCGTTATTCTGTGTCTTTTTCTCTGGGCACTTTGGTATGTTCGAAAAATTTAACCATTTTTGCACCTTTTTTTGTACACTGATCGACTTAGTAGTTTACATCTAACCTTCGCTTTTCAACAAAACTGATATAAATGAGGATGTTGATCAACGTAAATCATATTTAATGAGCTACCAGGTAAATTTTACCAAAATATCGTTCAAAACGTCTTAAACCGCTTCTTCATCACATCAATGAAGAAGAAAAAAACGAACATTGCTGTTAATTACAATTACAATGTCACCTTTAAGAGCATTTGTTACATGCAGCCCTTTCAGGGACAGTCCAACGCGCAGAACTCGAGTCAAAATCCACAACAAAAAAACAAAACATCCACTCTTTCCAAGATGTCTACGTGCGCTCCACCACATACCAGGTGGGTCCAACGTCCAACCGAGCGCAGAGACCACAAACGGTCAATCATCATTTGTCTTCTCGGTGGTGGTGGTGGTGGTCTCAATCTCCCCAGCACGCTTGGCAACACAATTTCTGTTGACCCAGCGCAGGGACAGGCAAAAGCTTAGAATCGTTCTAGAAACACCTTAACACATCGAAACGCTGCCGAACCTGTTTTGCTATCAGATTCGCGACAATTCGGACAGGAAGAAACCGGCTTCAGATGTCTGCAAAAAACAGTGTTGGACAACTGTAGGGGATGGTCAGTTACGGAAATGTAAATTAGTTGCCAACTGGAAATCGACCCCCTCTGATTAGCCGAAAATGGAAGCGTTGTTTTGTTGTGTTAACCCTCGAGTGACTCTGATGAAAGTAAAGGCTGGTTGGTTTAATCCTCTTAATGAAATGAGGATCAATTTGTAAGGCGATAAGTACGTCTGATTAAGAGATAAATAAGCATTAAATCATTTGGAGATGCAACGGGAACAACATATTATTCTCATGCAGAAAGCACTCAAGGGATGATTTGTTACATCACAAAGCGTCACACCGGTTCAACAATGTCTGCAAAAAACTCCAGTCTTTCTCTCTTTTAATATCACCCTGGGTTTAGTATCCCCTCCATTTGCTGAAGCTTTGCGCATTTTGTATTTCCACTCAATTTAATAAACATTGGACTTCCGATTTTCTCTCCCTTCCCCCTCCCGTGCTCCTGGAGCTCGGGTCGAGCACCATTCGTACGGCATCAAGAACATTTCCCCCGCCTTTGCCCAACCACTCGCTCACCCGTTCTTGCTGCACCTTGAACCGTGCAGACCGCAACTCGAAGCGATCACCGCCGATCGCGACTTCGAGCCTTCATGAGCCTGTGCAGGACTCAACCAAGCGGTCAGTTAGCGTCGATTCTTCGCTGGCTCCGGACGAGTCGCTTGCGACACACAGCCCAACTGCCGAATCCGGAACTAGTCGGCCCCGCGTAGCAGAGTGTAGCTAAAGTTGCAGTTCGACACGGTGTTTGTGTGTGGTTCGCGAAGGCGAAGATTGGACGGATTTTCCAAGCATCCAAGGGTACATCAGCGATGGAACGGAATGGACGCGTTGCGGTTGTCGGAGTGTTGCTGGTCGGTGAGTAGCGTTGGTGATCCGTGATGCGTTATTTCGTACCCAACCGCCTGTAATGAGTCGTAAAACCGCGGAAGTGTATCGCGTGTGCAGCGCGCTAAACGCTGGTTCGTCGCTTGTTGTGTTGCCGTTGATTGAGTCGTTCGTGGTGGAAAAGCACAGTGTCGATTGACGGAGAGGGTAGTGGATATTACACTGCAAAGAATTATTCCACTGGGTGTGATATTAATTTTAAATGGCTTTGTATTGAAAAGCACAAAAATGAGGAAGAAAATCGTTGAGCTAGAGAACAGAAAGACAATCAAAAAAGGGTGGTAAAATGTTAAGCATCCTTTTAAAATTTTATCATTACCAGCCGTACGAAATTCACCGTGAGAGCTTTAGAAGGTATATTGCGAATTGTGACTGTCTTATTTAATGTTTTTTTTTTCGTCTACTGATACGAGAAAACAAAAGCTACAGAGGTGCTAACCTTGAACTAAGTATCTAATATTCCTTGAGCTTTAAAATCCAATGTTTGCATCCTCAAAATTGATGCGTAAAAGCTCCCCCATTTGCCAAACAAACATACACTTTCCCTTGCACACGTGCGCGTTCAATCACGCGCATCAACGCATCGGCAAAAGCGCTCCTCGCGCTACTTTCGCGAGTTCGCGGCGGAGCTGTTTGAACATCATCAGTGGCCAATACCAACATGCATACAAAAACCACACCGTGCAAACTGGATGCTCGAGCGCACACACACACAATTACATACCAGCACAACCGAAGGATACGGCACGCGTCCTTTGATGAGTCATGCTGTGGGGAGTTGTTTTTGTTTGAGCTTGCCGCTCTGCTTACGCCTTGCTTTGCTCGCTTGCAATCGCTCGCCGTCCGAAGGTCTACAGCCCCGGAGGTGCAAGATGGAAGGCTGTATGGAAATGTGGAAAAACTTCTTCACCTTCACCGCAAGCCAAACGGAAGCAGCAGCAGCATGCGAGCGATGGCAGAAGGTTTCTTCTGCTCTTGTTGCGAAGCAACCAGAAGATTCGCCCCACTGACGTCATTGGCGATGGCTTTGTTGATGAGCTTTCAAATTTGCATGTGGCAATGTGTGCAATGAGTGCACGGGCTTTCTGTTCTTTTTTTTCGTTTGGCACATATGCACCAAGGAAACGTCCGGAAGAGGTCCGGAAATTGATCCGTCAGCTGAGTGTGGTTAACATTGATTGTTGTGTCGGGGTTGGTTGATGATTTTATGATCGCAATTTAGAGTTCGCCACAAAGTAAGTGTTGAGGACTTTTTGTCAAGGAAGTGTCTCAGTTACGACTTGATAGCGATTAAAGAGGCGTGAAGGGAACAGAAATATTCCTCCAATGCCAATATAAAGTACTTACTTCAATAGCACATCAAAGACAATGGTGTAGAAACTTTGGTTCAATGAGATAATCTCTTTAGATCTCTTTAGAATTTTTATCTCATCTCTTTAGATTAGATTTTGTGGACAATCTATAAGATTTGTTTTCCACCGTATATATTAAGGATAGAATTATCTATATTTTTCCACTATTTGCAAAACAAATTCATAATAAATTATTTTAACTTTAAATCATTAACTCTCATTCACATTCATACTGCCTTGCAAAGTCGTTCACGTCGCAAACAGATCTCAAAGACTCTCCCAATTACATATTCCAACATAGGACCTCTTAGTTATATTAATTGGACATACACATGGTGAGAAAACAAAGCTATAAACATAATCATTGAATGTCGCCTGGGGGCTGTAAAAAATCTCGTCTATCTCACCTGAATGGCTTCATCATACCTGTTCTGCTATTAATCTTCATCTAACACATCGCACCACTTGAAAACCAGCTCATGTTAGCAGTTGCTGTGTTTTGTGTGCTTCTGTCTATTTGTATCTGTGTGTATGTGTGTGTGTGTTTTTGTATACTATTGTTGCATGTTTTCACCGCAGATTTGCACATTTCCATCAAATGGACACCCGCCGATAATCGCTGGCAAATAATTACCGAACGTGATCTGCTTTTGATTTGAGGCTAATTGAATTCGTCTTCCACTTTGCCCTGTACGCGGACCGAGCTGTACACTGGCTGTCAGTAAATAAAACAAAGAGCGAGAAAGAGAGACGAATAGACAGGGAAGGAAAAAAGCTCCAGCACCCCTACCCCAAACACAACTAAGCCGAACAGCTTCAGCCAGATCTTGTGCATTTGTGTGGAAGTTTGGTTGAATGTGGAGGGAAAATGTGTGTGGAAGAAAAGCCTCACAAAATCGACAGCAGTCCAAATCTCGTCTCGTCCCCGGCGCTCGAAAGCCGCATCATTTCCATGAGGAAGGATTTCTCTTTTCGGGGCATATTTATCTGATCGAGCTTGGAAAAATTTCCATCCAAACGATTTCCATGCGTAGCCAATACGGTTTTGGGTGGCAAAAAAGGTGAAGCAACTTGCCATGGCATGCCGAAAGTGGATGAGGTTTGTTTTCGATTGTGAACCAAATCGAGCCATATTTCACGCAACGGCGAGCGCGAAGAGATTAGGGAACATCGCAGATATCAATTTTGTGTATGAAAGCAAAATTAAACGCTTCAAAAGTCTTGCCTTCATTAAAATTGGTTAAAAATAAATATGTAACGTTTATCATTACAATTTGTCCTTTATGATAACAATATTCTTCATCAAAACCTTCCACTTTGCTCATTATAAAACAACATCACTCAGCTTCGTCCGTTTTCTATTATGTAATCTGGTCTGAGTTTCACCAATTTCGACCGTTAGTTTTTGGCAGAATTTATTGCCATCTCATAACTATTTCGCACCTCTGGCTCCGATCAAACCCATCACTCCCCTCGAAATGACCTTTTCCAGCAGAGCTCATTCCGTTACAAAACAAAATCCGGTTCCGAATGGACCGCACTTCCTTTTCTGCGGCTCATTTTCGCAACAATTCGCGATCTTTACGATCAACTGAGCCAATCACGATCGAACTGAACGTGTTCAAGCCCCGCCGCTGCACAAAATCCAATTAAAAACGTTTCCAAGCGGAAAAACAAGCCCCCAAATCGTTCAAGTTCAAGGAACCAGCCGTGTCACGGCACGTCAGAGCCATCGCGCGCCCGCAAGTCAATGTCCCGCGCTCAACGCGCGCTCGTCATAAACGGCCATCGTCCATTTGTGTGTTACTCGGTGGAGGTCATCGCTGGAGAAGTTTGATCGCACCGGGGCGATTGATTTTTGGGCTCGCGTTTGATTTCAGCCTAGTGGCTGGCTATCATTATGCGAGGGCCACAATGCCGTTGGTCGTTGCTGTTTCCCTGCGTCTGCGTGCCACCGGTTTGCTAATGATGACCTAGTGATGGAAAACTGACCGCGAGGGACCATCATTATTATACGTCAGGTCGCTCCAAAACGGTGCAATAATCCGATGCAATAATGCTTCGAAAGCGGGCTCACGCTCACACAGTTGTTCTGCGGGAAGCTAACGGTGTCGGGGTGGAATTATAGCCCTTCAAATCCAAACCACCTCTCCCTCCACTAACCCATGCACTGTTGTTTAATTTCCTTCCCCACAGTGAGCTGCCTGGCGCTGCTGCTGCTAGCCCTAGCCGAACCGAGCCGGGCCGATGTCATTGCAGGGCGGGTTCGTCGCCAGAGTCCGTGGCTCCAGCGGGCTCCACTTACGTTCGCGCTGGGCAAGAAATTCGGTAAGCTACCTAACCCCCACAAAAAAAACCCGCTGCGTTAAGACAAACGCTGCTTTAATCTACCCCGTTCCGATCTGTCTATTATAATCAATCCCTTCAGCGCGGAATCGACTGGCAGCCAGTTCAGCATTCGCGCTCGAAACCAACACCGACTGGCGGGAGAACGCGGTGGAGCAAAGCCGACCAGCCCAACCGGTAGCGGTACGTCCGCTTGCCGAGCTTTCGGCGGAAGTGACCGACAGCAAGCCGGCGCCACGATCGAGGGCCTTCTACGGCTGCATGTCGAACTGTCTCACGCTGTCGCAGTACAATCCGGTGTGCGGTACGGACCACACCACCTACCACAACGAGTACAAACTGGAGTGCGCCAACCGGTGCGGAGCAAAGCCCAGTAAGTGTGGAGCGTTTTGTACGATGGTGCTGTTTTGTAATGGCCAGTTTTGATGATTATCGCGATCATTAGATCGTGTAAACGGTTTACATGCTCGCCTTGATCTTAAGCTTTCTAAACGCAGTAATTGTCTGCTTTGCGTGACCTGAGCCCGATTAATGTTGTGACTGTTTTCATTTTCTGTTCTAAAGACTTGCACTTGGGCCTGTTGCTGTATGTATATTATTAGGAGTATCGATAAGGTTTTGGCGTTATCCAATTTTGATTCTTTTTTAGGTAGATATTGATGATTTTATAATAATTTAATGTTACTCACAACTGGCGGAGTTCGTCGCCTGTTAGATGCTGTTCAGTTCAGTCCACCTTTCGGATCTTTTCAATTGCTTTTAGTAGATGTCAAATGACTTTCTGAGATATTCCATGCGTACTTGGAAGTTCCTGATGTCTTTGTATAGGATCTTTACCGAGCACCGCCTTTAGTTGTAGGACATCCTCACATTTTCGCGGTGCCCTGGAACGATCTTTGTCTGTTAAATCAAAATTACGATTTTGTAACGATTTTGATTTCGACAAGTTGTCTCATCTTGATCATTATTAATTTCTTCTGCTTCTTCATCTTGTTCTTCTTTTTGACGTAACGTGTAACTCGGACATACAGGCCTATATAGGCTTTCTTAGCACCTAGTTAGGCCTTGCTACGAAGGGACGATCCATATGAGGCTTAAACCTATGATAAGCATATTATTATGTCGTACCAGTTGATGACTGTACCACGGGCCCGCCCCGTTTAGCTTAATTCTTCCTTCTTTACCTTTGACGACTTTATCAGGGGACCGCGATAAACGATAGCGTACGGCAGACGTTTTTTTCCATATTGTCAGAACTTCTCTCAAAAACTCTTGAAGCAGAACTTTTTACATAAAAATTGGCATGATTAGAGCTTACAAAAACGATCTTGCATCGACTGTGGCTCTTCAATATAACATTGCCTAATCAGTGACAGTGACAATATATGACATCAAAACACTTCGATCTTATTAATACTCATAATTTTTAACAAAGTTTGCAAGTTTTGAAGAGACAACTCAAGGAATCGCAAACCTCCAAAATAGCCTAAAGTTGAAATACTCATCGTTTCTTTCATACTTTTCCAAAAGCTTCGTTCAAGCTTGCTTATTCCTCTACCTCCAACTTTACGTCTAACTAGAAGACCATTAACGAGCATCATAAAACCCATCGCTTTCCCCCCTAAATGATCCCAAAACACCGACCGTATCAGCATTTGAAAGTGAAACGAAACTATGCGCACACATAATTCCACACATAATTCGAACGACACTGAAACCGTTTCCACGTCTGAGCCTAATGAGCCATATGGAGGAGTGCCAGCGGGAAGTGCCGGAAAGCCAGAAATGCTTGCCTAATAATCCATTAACTGTTTTTCTTTACCCTTTCTTTTGTTTTCCTACAGGAGTTTCAATCAAAAAGTCGGGCATTTGCTAGGCCAGCCACAGCAACCTGTCGCTTCTGTCCGATGCATCCGAGATGCAACCGAACGTCGCAGCATTGCATTGATCACCCTCCACTAGACTAAGAAGTCCGACTAGAAGCAAGGCGACCGGATGCGTACAAAAAGGGGGAGATAGGCGACCGAAGATTTCTAATTTATTTCTAGTTTTTACACCACACCCGGTAGCGAAAATATGGCACAAAAATAATAAACAAAATCGCTAAACACAACACCGCCCATCATCCGGTATCATTTCGTTATGCGTCGGCGTTTTTTCCTTAATGAGGAGAAAATTTCAATTTCGATCAATATGGTCCACCGTGTGTGTGTATCTGTGCACGTGTGTGGATATCTAACGAGAAGCCGATTGATCGTTTCCATCCGCATTAGCCCTCCCGCAGTGTCACCTTACGAGGGAAGATGAAAAAAAACGTGCCGGAAAAGTGGGAAAAAGTACCGTTCCGCTTCCGAGCGCGAGAGATGAGCATCAGGCACTTGCGCAACCACGTGCGCAGTGCGGTTCCACGTGGCAGGCATTGTCGTCGTTAATGGCATGATTAATTGGCAGCGTTTAGGCTGGAGCCAAATCGAACCAACAAGGGCCTTTTTTCGCCCGCATTAATGCCGAACCGATTAATAATGGAGGCGGAAAGATGGTTCATGTGAAAGAAACCACATTGAGCACGGTACGTCACGGGTGGTTATTTCCTGTAAAGTTGAGCCCATGAGTCCCACGCACTACCAGCGGGTGGCGTAATTATGTTCATGCTGGGATGAGCTTTTTTTGTTTTGTGTTTGGATAATTACCAGAAACGAATGTTTTTTTCTTTAGCTTTCAATGTTATGCCATTGTTTTGTTGTTATTTGTGTTATTTGTAATATTGCTAGAGTCTTTTCATCACTCTTGAAAGATTCGTTGCATCTCTAATAGTTCACTGCCCAAATAGTATCCTCGTAAAAATTGGTAAGATGTGAAAAAGAATTTTAAAAGTTAAACATAATTTTAAAGGAATTTACACATCATTTAAAAATTTCATAAAAGTAACAAACAATCGATATCGAGATTCAAAAAATCGAGCAATCTTTAAAGTATTCGTTGTAGATTAAATCGAGATCGAGTATGTTTCTCGGCAAGCTGATTTTGATTCAATTTTTTTCTCATCCCAGCAAATCATTCCAAAACCTCCGTAATGACTTATTCACCAGGGTATGAGATTAAAGCGCTATTAACGCCCCTGAACTTAAATGGCATGACAAGTCCATTCTCAAGCACATTACTACCACTGCCCTGTCATTTCACCACCGTAACAGCACATTCTCCATCGACACTTCACTTGGAATTGGGTTACACAGTGGATCTGCCCAGCCCCATGTACCTTCTTTTCTTCAAACGAACTGGCCTATGTTCTTACGGCCCTTTCAAACCAGCTACTAACCCTCACCAGTCTCTCCCTTCGCCCGGGTGAGGGCAGTAAATACGCATATTTTAACACTTCACTTCAAACCTCTCCAGGAAGTGACCACCGAAATGATGCCGTTAAACTCCTCCTACTGCAATCGGTGCAATCGCTGCTGCTGCTGCTGCTGCTCCACAAGCTCAAAACGGAAACGTTTCATTAGCCTCGAAAGTAAGGGAAAGATCGGTCGGAGGAACAGAAAGAAAGACACTCAAAAAAAAAACATCAAAAACCTCAGACGCCCTCACACAACTGCCAAAATGTACGACAAGCACAAACACACGAGCGCGTACCGAGCCGTAATTGAAGCAAGGCAAACGAAACGACCAGGATGGAACGAAATGACGGGAAGCCTCAATCGGCTGAACTTTGGCGTCTAGGCCAGCTTTAATGGCCGTGCGGGCGATGTGAGTTGCGATTGCAAGCGGCAGTCGATGCCAAAAATCATGTCAATGTAATTGGGCCAAATCGGGTGGTGGTTGTTTTTTTTTTTTTTTTGTTCTTCTTCATTTATTTCGAACCTGTGCTTTGGGGTCGGGGTTTGTGTTTCGAATCGTGTTTTTGCGCCAGCATCTTCCGATACAAGTGGCGAAAAACAGCGAGGCAAAAGAAAGGCTAGCCAAATAGATGGGACGCGGGTTTTTTGTCTGGCGTAGAAGGGGGTATGGCTCAAATTGCTGCCTCTGTTTGATTAGCATGGTGGAGGAAAAGAAAAATAAACAAAATAAACACGTGTTTATTGTGGAGAAGTGCGCAAAAATATTTCATCGGCACAGTGAAGGGGAAAAGGTTTAACATCGCGATCGAGATCAAACGTCGCATCGGTAAGATGATGGCAGTTACACTTTTGCTACGGACTATAGAGACACATTTACAATTTTTAGGGATTATTTTATTATATTGGGGCCTTTTCCGTTTGAAGTTCGTAGGCTGAAATTTCAGCCTGTCAGCTGTTTGCATTGTACAGCAGTTTTCGAGCAGCTATCTAAGTGAGTATAATATACAGGGGGGCTTATCCCAAGGTGTATGAATTTAGAAGGCTGAAGATTTTAAGAGTGTTTTGAATATTCGCCAAGCCTCCAGAAAGCTCGTTGGAGCAAAAGTTTTAACCCGTTCTACCAAAAAGTGATGTTCAAAATTGGTTATGAAAAAATGCTATGAGACACACCTGAACTACACTCACTTTGATTCCAGATTCCACCACCTGATCTCTTTAATGCACCCTGGGGGTAAATGTAAACAACACCGTGTTTTCGAGCAGGTACTCGAATCTTATTCTAGCTTTGAGGCTAGAATAATTTAGACTGAAAATTGCAGGCTAGTTTTTTGTGTGGTTTTGTATGGAGTGTTTACATGATTTCAGCCTCCAACTGTCAAACTCCATACAAAAAAACTAACTAGAATCGTGAAGGCCCCCATTGTTATATTGTTTCTATTACTTTTATCATAATTAGCTATTATTGAAGATTATTGGAATTTTGGAGATATTCTTTCTTTATTACATGGCTTAATATGCAAAAAACAACTAACTAAAAGTTTCATAATTCTTTTAAACAACATGGTATATTATTCAAATATAATTAAAAAGTAAGCTTACAACTAAAGCTGACTAAGTTGTTTTTAACAATTTCTAAAAGAATAACAAAGATATACATGCAAATAATGTTGATAATAAATAACATAAAAATACGACAAAATAGAAGTTAACAAACCTCAAATGAAAAAGCACAAACCAACAAATAACTAAATCTTTTTCAGCAGTTAAAAGGTAAAATACTCAAAACTACAGTGTGCCTTTGTATGATTCCCACCAAATACTAAAGAAACAAATCGAACATCAACACAGCAAATGTCCCAAAACGCAACACTTACTGTCGTTCACACTGGTTAGTACTAATGGGTGATTTCTCACACACTTGCTCACCCCTGTCTTTGCACCCTTAACCGAGCAGCCGCTGTTTTGATTGGCATCGATCAGAGTCCTCACCTAATGAGACGTGGCGCATAGCCTCCGGCATGCCCTAACCTCATTCATCAAGAACTCTCGCGACCGGAATCACTCCACACAGGGCAATTGCTAGTTGTATGTGTACCAAGGGGGAATTCCAGTCTCTTTTCAAGCTGCTAAAGTAAACATCAACTGTCCGATAAATCTCCCGGTGCGGAGACGTTTATCCGGCCATCCGATCGACCGCATCTCGTCACGCACCAGTCACTCCAAGAACGGTGTGCAATCTTCAGTGCGTGAAGATGTTTAAGTCCTCCTGTTCCCAATGGTTCTTCATCCGTCCCTTCCCTTTGGGGCAAACTGTTTTGACTCCGAGTCAAGTGTTTGTCTGTTTGGGTTTAGTGATTGGGAATTTCCTGCTTTTGGCTGTTCACTTTTGCTTCCACCACAAACAGCAAACTAATAAAAGAGATGCAACAATCAAACCATACTCTCCTGTAGACATACAAACACCCCCCGCCGCCAGGCCCAGTAGAAAGTGATGGCAGATTTCTACACCATTCAACTGCTTTTGCCTCGATCGAGCCCAGGGGACCTGGCGAGGCGTCTTCTGTGCATTACTGGTGAAAATGAAAGCTCACGAACTCGTTCACACACATGCTCTCATGCATCATTAGCCTGAGCCTTGGCAGACATTATTTTCTTCTGCTCCAAATTATTGATTCGCTGGTCACGGTCAAAGGCGTGTGAAGATGGCCGCCCTGCGAGCGTTGAAAAGATGATGTGACCGATCGCGGCTTTTGGAAGCGCTCGATGCATAATTACTATGATTTGCGGTAATTGATTGTGTGGAGTCTGCCAGGACATTAATTTACCCCGGTGAAAGCTGAGAGCATTTTCCCTTTTTTTTCGCACATTCGAATGGGAATGGCGAAACAATTTTTTAGGAAATGGCTCAACAAATAAATGTACAATATTAAATAATACTTAACTAATGTGATTTTCCGATTGTCTTATGTTTGGCAACGTACTTGAATCTGTTGTGCCTTTTCATAGCCTTTCATTTTATGCTTGAAGCCACCAGGGGCAACAATCAACTGCAAAACATTTTAATTAAAGCTTCATTAAAAGTGGTGCAACTTGTCCAACAATGGCACATCCTACCCTCCCTCTCAAAAGACACAGCTCTCGAAAATCCCTTTTACCTTTCGATATAATTTTTCCCTACTCCATCATGGGCCGTTTGCGGAACGCTTGCCCATCCATTGCGTGCTTTATTGATTTCTTCGGCATTTTTGGGAAGAGTTTTGCCATCAGCGAGATTTTTCATTACACTCTGTCTCTCTCTTACTCTCTCTTTCTCTCCCCCTCTCTCTCTCTTTCTTTCTCTCTCTCACTCTGTCTGTCTTTTGCTCTCCCTAATAATTAACTCCCCGTGCTGGCAGGTACGCGCACTCACCGGTCCGCGAAAATAAAATAAAAATCTACTCCACAACCGTAATGTGCAGCTTCCTCCAGTCTATGGGGCCTATCATGTGCGGCTGGCCCGATGCTTTTGGGGCTAGAGAAACCCATAACGGCACCAATCGGATGTGTGTGCGCGTGTAGGAACAGAGAAAGTGATCGCGTCTCTGACCTCAAATTTAATTTCGATAATGCACCTGCACGATCTTCCTTCTTTCCATTTTTTTTTCGCCAACAATTCCAAAGATGCTAACCAAAGAGTGTATTGTTACCATTTGGGGCTTGGTTTCCTTTTTTTTAATTTTGCTGTCTCTCTGCCGTTTTCAATTAATTTTCAGCACACAAGCACATGACTCCCCGGATCCCATTAAAACCCGTTCCGTCTGTCCTGTGCCGCGCTCTCCGTTTTTCCTGCTCTGAGCCACCCAGATGGCAGGAAAATCAAAACAATTAATGCGCGTTTAAAAAGCATCGACCGCCAGACAGGAGGGTGAAAAGAAGAGGAAGAAAGACAAGCGGGAAAACTCAGTGAAATGAAAACGAGCCGCAGTGTTGGAGACGGGTAAGAAACTGCTCGTATCAGACGGGCAGTTGGGCGGTGAAGTTGCATTTTCCGAAATCGAACCCGAGAAAGACAAAAAAAAAAACGGTTGGCAGTAGGAGCAGCTGAAAACATTCGAAAAATGAACCCCTCGTGGCGCCTATGAAAGACGTGCCAGAGTGCGTGAACATTTGGTTGGGTGTAGTTTCATAACGAAATGCAACCTGCAAAGCGTGTCACCGGCGGCGAGACTGTTTCAATTAAACCGACCCGACCGGGGGGAGATTTTCTGCATTTAAACCTCTGAAACCCGCGGCCGGTACGAAGTTTACCTTGTACAGTACTCTGTACCGAAAAAATAAAACCTTTCCGGCTTGCTTACTGTTTTACTTTCTTTCAATTTGTAATCGGTTCAGTATCGTGACGGCTGTGTCGTTTCGGGGCCAAGCGCTCCATACGATGCATCTATTAGTTTGGATTTATTTTGATTAGTTCAAGTTTTGCGGTCGTTGTATAATTTTCTATAGCTTATCTATCTTCACCTTATCTTAAATTATACAACCTAACTCTCTTTTCCTTTGACTTCTGACTGATAAAATAAGTAATAATGAGAAATTAAAATTATTCAAAACTATGATATTTACGGTAAAAATTTACAACACATTTAGTTAAAGACTACATAAACCAAAAATCGAACAAAATAGATGTGCAAATTAATATTCAATAGCATACAATTGAATTATAAAAAAGAGGCAATGAAGTGAAGTAGCAATAAACTGAGATAATAAAAAGCTCTAAATTATTCAAGGGTTGTAAAAGAAATTGAAGAACACAAACTGAGAAATAAAACCACGCCTTAGAATAAAAACATTTAAACTGAATGCTAACATTAACCAGCACAAACTACAAAAAATAAAAATGAATTTCAAAACCAAGAAACAAACCTATAATACATTCGTTCGATGAGGATAACACAAGACGATAATAAACACAAAAAACACAAATAGAAGTCAATATTGAGATATCATACCTCAACCAATTGCCAATAAATATCAGCAGAAAAACACTGGGACAGGTGACAATGACTTTCTATCATCAAAACATGTCATTTTTCAACCCTACCAGCTCTCGCTATGGTCCATTTTACTTTCGTTTCACGTTTCATGAGCAGCCAGCATAAGAAACAGGTACGATGCTTGCCTCAGATCTGAGCTGGCATTGAAAATCATTTTGCTCTTCACCTCGCGAAACCAATGCAATAAATCAAAGCCTTATCTAGGTCCTCTTTAACAAATGGACACAAAACGAGACGCTTGTTGTATGTCGGTGAGAAATATTGTGTTACCTTAATGCTTCCGTATTACCTTCGAACGGTTCGACTGAACTTACTCACACACACGCACACTCCGAGCCCGGTCGAAGAATTTCCCCGCTTTTCTATCGTGTGCGTACCAAATTATTCGGTTTCATCCATCGGCCACCCCAAAACAACAAAAAAACAAACCCCCCCAACGGGAAGAGTGAGGAGAAAGAAAAGCCAAACGTACAGCGCGAAAGCTCACCCGGGCCGGGCCCGAACTGCCGAACGGTGTCAAGAAAGTGGAGATCAAAGCGAAGATCGAAACACAGCTAACGATCGCACGCGGAAAAGGAATCGGCGGCTTCGGAGAGGTCGTAAACCGTACGCTACTACGCACTCGAACGCTGGGTGGACGGGTGCAAAGGGGATGGGAAAACTCCTCTCCCCCCATGGAAGGGGCTGGAGATCGGCGCGAAAATGTTTCAAAATTTTGTACACCCTCCCGGGGAAGGTTTATTCATTGGCCAGCGCTTGCCCGGGACGGAAGCCGTGTTGTGCTGTGGGTAACGAAACAGCGGAAAAGGTTTTAGACAACGCCGACGTGTGAAGCGTGTTCGTCGCGTCACAGTGACTTAGAAAAAAGGGTTTGCCACCTTTCACGCGTGTTCACGGTGAACGCGACAAGCAGTGTGTAAAACGTGCATGTGCTGGGTGCCAAAGAAAAGCGGGATCCCAAGACGCGAGCAAAGAACAACAAATCTAATCAAAGTGAAAATCCTTGTTCTGGAAAACTACCCGAACAAATTATAAAACTATTAGCGAGTGTGTGTGTGTGTGTGCGCGTATGTGCGTCGGTGTTCTGGTGAAAACGCTGCTGGGAAAACACGTTTGAGATCCACGCGGAAAGCAAAAAGGCACCGGGTCGGAACGTGCTAGACACAGCGACAAACCTTCCCTACAAAGATTGAAAAGGTGGAAATTAATTTTCGCGTGTGAACGTGTGCTGTACGTGTGTAGCATTGTGGAAAGCGGAATTCTGTGAGCGCGGCCGGAAAAACCGACTCCCGAGTTCCTTGACATCCACAGGCAAGACGAACGTGCGTTGCGAGTGACGAGGAACAAAAAAAACCACGATGCGATCCTTGTGGTTGTTTCTACTGGTAGCAGGTAAGCGCAGGCGGTCAGGGACGGTCGGACAGGCAGCCCTTGCCGTTTGTAATTTAAAATGTGTCCCTAACGCTCCGGTTCGTTCGCGGGTTTTTTTTTGCATACCGCGGGGAACTCCGCGGACGGGGCCGTTTGGTGGCCAACTCATTATACCGAATTACTTCGCTTAGCGATTCGGTTCCGTTTATGGGGGTTTCCTTCTTTCGATTTTCATCTCATGTGTTGGCTGCTGTTTGAGATGGCATTTGCAATTAATTCTCGGCAGCTGTGGAATTTGGTTTTGTGGCGAGAATGGGGGTTTGATTTTTTGAAGAAAATTAATTCCACCAGTGGTTTTTTTTATCTGATTGCAATCTTGTTCTTTGAGATTGCAGAATCAAACGTAATAGAGGAAAAACGAAATCAGAGAAAGAGTGTTTTATTCGTCGGGATTTATGTCTGCTCAGTTTTTTTTTAATACCAAAGATTGGAAATCAGGATAGTCTGGAACTGGAAATAGTCACTGGAGATAGTCTGAAAAAATGTGAAACAGGAGATTACAATTCATCAGCATGCGTTTTGAATTATCAGAAAGGATATTTTAAACCTTTATTCAAATCGAGTAGTTCATCACTCTAAATTCTAACTGATTCCGATATCAAAAAGTTAGCTTTGAATCTATTAATGCGTCTAATATAACTGCCAATAGTCACAATGTAAGATAAACTCTGATTTCAGGCCATTTTGACGCTTTTATATACTCAAAATTTTATGTATAAAAATATGATATCTTTTTTATTGTACCTTAACAAAAAAGCATATTTCTTCAGTAGGTTCTGTTCACGGACCTGCTGTAACTCTGACTGCGCAATTGAGTGCTCAACCATATTAGTAGGAAGAATTTTTCAGGAGTTCAGATTAGAAAGAAGGAGAGCTTTTCTGGGGTTCTCATTATTTTGAGACATTTTCTTAACTCTTTCTTACGGGTAATGCTTTACATGATGGAAATTGGACCATTTCAGCAACCTTTTTGAACAGGCACGTTGAAAATTCCTATTGGTTTCCAAATGAGCCTGTCCAAAGATGTCGTAGAGCTCACTACACATAATGTTGACTTCCCGTAGGAAAGTGTTCTAAAATTATCATAACCCTTGCGAACCAATTCAGAATAAGGAATTTAATAATCAATAATGTTTCGTCTTCCTAGCGCCACTGGTACTAGCGGAGGATAAGCTGAAAAAGCCCAATCCCGCCGTAGCGCCAGCGGTGGCTTCCACGTCCAAGATCGCCGACAGCGTAGCCAGCCCCAGCGTGACCGAGTACAAAAAGACGCTCATCCGCAAGCCGAAGCGTTCGAACGGTGAGATTCCTCTGCTCATCATCCGTCCGGTGGACAAACGGCGCAAGATATACTTCAAGGAGCCGACGGTGAAGATCGCTTCCGGCGGTGTGGCCACGTATGGCACCTATCCTGGTAAGCAATTCGGTCGCTTGATTGATGCCGCTTTACACTAATTGACGATGGGCCTTTCAGAGCTTCATACGAACGACGGTGAGATGTTTACGCTCGAGCACATGCTGCCGATCCTCAGCCTGGAGGGCATGCTGAAAGGGTTCTCCAAGCACGGTCCGAACCACTTCGTACCCTCGCCACAGTTCAAACCGTCCGACATCCATCACCTGGTGGCGCCCCAGAAGACGAAGGAAGAGTATCACCATCAGCTCGCGCCGCTAAAACCGAGCCAGCTGCTGTCGATCTCGCACAAACCGGCCGAGGCCGTGCCGGCCCAGACGCTACCATCGCCGCCGCCCCCGAACTACGTACCGGCCGTAAATTCTGAAGATCAGCTACTGAAACTTGGTCAACCACAGCCTTCCTTTTCGCCCCTGGTACAGGACAAGCCGGCGTTCGTCAAGCCCGAGCAGCTGCCCGCCAGCTTCAACTTCAAGGTGCAGGAGGAGGTCGGCCACTACAAGGTGAACGCGATCCCGCTGTCGAAGCCGCCGGCGGCATCCGAGCCGCACCACCATCAGCACCACCATCCGGCCCATCAGCAGCACCATCACTACGGGCAGCCGACGGCCGGGGGCGCCACCAGCTACGTCGGCAGCCAGCAGGGTAAGTCGCCCCAGCCGCCCCAATCGCAACCGCTCTACATCCATGCAGCGCCACAGGCCACCGACCACCACGCGTCCAGCAGTGGCAGCAAGTGGCAGGAGGTCGTCCCGAAGAAGTCTCCGCAAGTGTCCGTGTCCACCAACTTTTACCATCCGAAAACGATCGTCACCGAGCAGGACCAGTCGCAGCACACGAAGGCGTACGCGCAGGCCCAGCAAGCGGTTGCAGCACCGCCGTCCCAGCAACAGCCAACCGTGCAGACGCATCTGAGCTACTACTTCCCGAAGGAAGAGTCGGCACCGCAGTCGGCCCCGGTCGCCCACCACCAGCACGGCCAGCAGTCGGCGACGTCGTACAGCAATGTGCAGGCGAGCGGTAGTGCACCGACCGGCGACCATCTTGCCGACACGCCCGCCGAAAAGCCCATCCACAAGACGTACAGCTCGCACATCAAGCAGAAGTACCAGAAGCAGCACCATCAGCAGCCGCACGTCTTCATCCAGAAGTACTTCGAGTTCCCGTCCAAGCCCGGCACGCACCAGAAGAACGTCGTGAGCGAGTTCCACGGTTCGCACGGTAACGACACGTCCGACCATCAGCATCTGCCCGAGCCACAGGCCTACGCCGCGCCCCAGTATCTGCCACTGCCCCAGCCGCAGGCCCTTCATCAGCCACAGCACACGGTCAATGGCGGTCCGGGGGCCCAAACGCTTCACCTGCAGCTGCACCACCCTGTACATCATCCGGTGCACCATCCGATGCATCACGGTGGACCTGCTCAAAGCTACTGGAAGTTTGGGCGTCGCAACCAGGACACGGCCCAGGCAGTCAAACCAGTGGTAGAGCACACGAACGAGCCGGACCATCACGATAGCCAGCATGCCGGTTCGGTTCTGCGCCCGGTCAAGCACACGACAGTGACCATCGGGACAAGCACGGAGTCGGCGGCATCTGCCAGCAAGGACAGCAAGGACGGACAGCCCCAGGCTCAGGATCGTATCGATCAGGGTGCGCAGACGACCAACAGCACTGCCAGTGCGTCCACCAGTGCGCCGACCCGAACGCCCAAGCAGATCCAGCACGGCTGTGAACGGCGCTGCATTCGCAACACGGTCGCCCAGGCGTACGAGCCCGTGTGCGGCACGGACGGTGTGACCTACTCGAACCGGGGCAAGCTGCGCTGTGCCCGAACGTGCGGTAATGACGGTAAGCAGCCGGAGATCATCTCTCCAACGCCAAATTGGAACTAAATACCTTGTGTTCATGCCACATTTTCGGTGTTTCTTTCTCCAGATCTCGAGATACGATCGTACGGCGAATGTTCCACGACCTCGCGGAACGCATAATTGACCTGTGCCGGCACAAACGGGCCCACAGCAGATAGTTTCATTTCCGCTTTCACTCATTCGCTCAGGCTGCCGGCAGTAGTAGTAGTTAACCTCGATTATGGAACCCGTGTGGAACGGAAATGATGCTGCCAACAACACACACCTGCGGCGGGGCATGGTAATCTCTTAAACGGTGAAACAATATCGATTGCCGCCTGATCCATTGCCGTGTTCATCTTTCCTGGGGGTTTTTTCCTCCTCCCGCCGTTAACTGTTTAAATATCGATCGGGAAAATTCGATCGCTTCGAGCACGGGCAACCTGAGAGCTGAGTGATTGGGTGGAGAGTGAAAGAGAGAGAAAGAGAGTTACCTGTTTTGATCCAATTGGCGATCAGGGGAAGAAGAAAACGTAATTAGTGATTTATTTATTTATTGGATTCCTCACCTCGGGAACCGTTGTTTTGTTACCGGGTTTTCTCTTCTTTTGGTTTTCTTTTGTTTTTTTTTTACAATCAATTCATTTGCAGTCGAATCGACTCGAACACACCTACACAGCTACAGACACATACACACATCTACAGACAGACACGTTTAGATATGTAAGATTATTTTAATTTCCTTGCGCAATCTCTTTCTTGTGGTTGGCAGGAGGCAGTGGAGTAGACGTGCGGATGAATAAAATGGTGATGATGATTAATAATACAACATAGCAAGAATGTTTTGCTTATCAAAGAGAACTGGTGAAAGAACGGGATACTTTTATGAGGTGATAAAAAGGTGAGAAATATCCAGTGTGTTAAAACTGATTATTTTGTGAATGTACGTGGAACGCGTGGAATATTGAAAGACATTCGAGAGGCTGTCAAAGGTTTCTGATAACGGCATTAAGCATACAGTATCATATCAGACTTACCAGATGACCTAAAATATGACCAGGAAGATCCTAGATATTCAAAAATTAAATCAAATTATGCCGTTCTAACACATTCATTAGTAAAAGGACTAGGACTATGTGTTTGCTGCTTGGGATCCCGCCCCTCGTCAAACGTGTTGAGCACGCCAGGCTGGCATTTGTAACGGGAATCTTAAACGCAACCATCGACTGTTCCCAGTGGCGGATCAAGGGTATCGGGGGCCCTAGGCGGAACGAGTAGAGGCCCTCTGTAAATGGTAAATGTTGTTGGGGGGGGGTGGTGGGTGGTGTAGCGGTACTAAAGTTGCTGTTGGGAGATTGAACAGTAAACTTGAAATGCCGTCGGGGCCCCCTTCGATTATCAGTCGCAAATTCTTCAATTTTTGCTGACGGGGGGGGGGGGGTGGGGTGCAAATGATTCAGCGGGCCCCCCTTCGATCATCAGCCGCAAACTCTAAAATTTTTGCTGACGCGGGGGAGGGGGGGTGCAAATGATTCGCCAACCTCGGGGCCCCATCGGCCAACCTTCCGGGGGATCCCTTGTCGCTAATACTCTGTCCATACGGCATACTATAGAATGGCGATCTACGGGGCCCCTAAATCGGCGGGGCCCCAGGCGACCGCCTAGTCCGCCTACCGTTAGATCCGCCGCTGATTGTTCCGAGCTGTTTTCAAGGATTCTCAACATTCGGTTTATTATCTTCAACATTCGGATACAATTTGATTGAAATTAGCAGGATCATTAGGTTCAAATGGAGATGTATTGAATATATTTTTGAATATTGCCAGTCAACATGTCCTCTTCTCGCATCCGAAAATACTGGTTTCAGACCACACGACCATAACTACCATAATGTCTATTAGAAACAATATCTTAAGGAAACTCATAAAGTCTAATCCACTTAACACACACTCGATTAAATCCGTATACATAATGGAGAACGATCCAAATGGAATATCAACATTAACCGTTCACCTGATTTGGGCGCATTTAAAGTGGAAATTTACGTGTTTATCGTGATTTTAAAATTCTAAACAGGTTAGAATATATTCTGCAACCATAAAATCTTTTATTTGAAAACATCATTGGTTTTCTCTTCTTCTTCATCTTCATCTTCATCTTCATCTTCATCTTCATCTTCATCTTCATCTTCATCTTCTTCTTCTTCTTCTTCTTCTTCTTCTTCTTCTTCTTCTTCTTCTTCTTCTTCTTCTTCTTCTTTTTCTTCTTCTTCTTCTTCGTCATCTTCTTCTTCATCATCTTCTTCTTCTTCTTGTTGTTCTTTTTTCTTCTTCTTGTTCTTCTTTTTCTTCTTCGTCTTCTTCGTCTTCTTCTTCTTCTTCTTCTTCTTCATCATCTTCTTCTTCATCATCTTCTTTTTCATCATCTTCTTCTTCTTCTTCTTGTTCTTTTTTCTTCTTCTTGTTCTTTTTTCTTCTTCTTGTTCTTATTTTTCTTCTTCGTCTTCTTCGTCTTCTTCTTCTTCTTCTTCTTCTTCATCATCTTCTTCTTCAGCATCTTCTTCTTCATCATCTTCTTCTTCATCTTCTTCTTCTTCTTCTTCTTGTTTTTTTTCTTCTTCTTGTTCTTTTTTCTTCTTCTTGTTCTTATTTTTCTTCTTCGTCTTCTTCGTCTTCTTCGTCTTCTTCTTTTTCTTCTTCTTCATCATCTTCTTCTTCATCATCTTCTTCTTCATCATCTTCTTCTTGTTCTTTTTTCTTCTTCTTGTTCTTCTTTTTCTTCTTCGTCTTCTTCTTCTTCTTCTTCATCATCTTCTTCTTCTTCTTCTTCTTCTCTTCGTCTTCTTCGTCGACCCAAACTCGCTGCACCCTCGGGTCAAACTGAATCTACCGTGGCCCGACCCAACCCGAACTCGCAGCACCCACGGGTCGGAGTCGCTTATGCTTTCTCGCACCTACTGATTTTTCAGGTCGACCTGAACTCGTTGCACTCGCGAGTCGGATTTGATTCCGACTCTGACCTAGCGCACCCACTGCACCCACGGGTCGGAATCGATTCCGACTGGCTCGCACCCGACTCCAGGTCGGGTCGTAAAATGAATCGTATGACCCAACACTACTCTACACATTTTATTTTATATTTTGGAAAATACGCAAGGAAATTATGCAAAACACAAATGACAAATGATCATATTTATATTTCAAAATTGTATTTTAAGACACATGTTATAACGCGTTATATTATAACGAGTATTTTGTTATCCTACCGCAAATAAGTACTCTGCGGAAAACTAATACAGTTACCCTGTATATATTTTTTTATCTTCATGATTAAGCCGAACAAATGGGAAACAGCTGATGTTTTCGAGGACAGATCCATTCTAAAAGCAGTAAAATACTTTTGAAAAAGTGAATAACTCACAGACAATTTTGTAATCAAACCATTTCTCAACCCTGTACTTCAACAGTTAAGCCTCGTGCGTTTCATCATACGTTTCTTTCTTCCAATCTTGTATGCGCCATCATTATTCGAGAACGAGAAAATACTTCAAAATACAATTTATTTCAGCTATCGACATCTTAACGTCTGTTTACTCCAACGAAATTTGTTTAAAATTTCAACAGATAAAATAATTCTAAAATTTTAACGTTTTAGCACTCATCGAACAATTTTGACCAACTTGTACTAAATTCTACTCCCACCGTGAACGAGCTGTCATCGGCCGCTGCTATAAAACGCCATAATAGCAATTTTATCAATGAAAATTTAAACATTTTAATAAAAATATGCTAAAAAATCAGTCGCAACCATGCAATTTGAACTTTTTCGCTCCATTTGAAACAAGTTTTCATTTAAAATAAAACCAAATCCCCAAATCGCCACTTGTTTACATCACTGTGGGATGTAAACAAACAAACAAGACGTCATTTGGCGGCAATCGCGAATCGGTGCGTTGCGTGTGTGCCTGTGTGAGTGTTTATTTTTTCGTTCTTTCATCTTCTTCTCCAAGCACGAAGGCCAATTCTGACGACGAGACAATTACAAGTGCGCTTCATCCATTTGAAAGCATTAGATAAGATCAAGTACGTGTTTCGTGGCAGCAGCTCCGGCAGCAGCAGCAGCAGCAATCGCATCAGGAGGTCTATCATCCGCTCGCGTCGTTCCGAAATAGCGAGCACCATACCCGTACTAACGCACTTATTTTCGTACCCTTGCAGTGAATGGCATCGAATGCGGCACTGGGGAAGCTGATTCTGGCCGCCACATTTAGCGCGTTTCTCTACTACGTGCTGTGGGTTGCGGTACTGCCGTTCATCGTGATCGACGCCAGGGATGGTAAGCGGGGGCTTCTGTTCTGTTTACAGCACAGAATCGATCGTAGGGAACGGAACAAAAAACAACCCCCACAGGCGTGTGTTGAGCATGTTTCATGTGTGTGCGAGTCACAAAACAGCTTCACGCAATTGATGGACAATAGAGGAGTCTACATCTCCCCCCCTCTCCCCGGCCCGTGCGTGATGGCACAAACATCAATCTAATGGATTGCGCGAGCAACGGAAGCAAAAAACATTGCTCACCAATAACCTTGAGCCGGGTCGGTTCGGTTGCGCTTTACATGTTGACCCTCATGACGCGCGCGAGCTCTCTCAAGCATTACGCGTTCCGTACGAGGCGTCGGTTCGCTAGCACACGGTTCTAATTGGTTCTATTGCATTGCGGTTTCGTTTCGTAGCGCCCGCGGTCTTAAATTGTGTCGTGCACGAGCGCCTGATTCTGATTCAATTGATCTTTATTTGCAGAAAGTTGGATCTATGCGCTGTTTCCACCGATGAAGTTTGCATTCCTCGTGCCGGCACTGTTCGGTGTGGTGCTGCTCGGCGGACTGTCGGCCTTTTCGCTGTACCATTTGCGGGACCATCTCGGAGCGCGATTTATCCGACCACAGTAACGCACAGGTAAGCGAGCGAGTGTGTGTGTGTGTGAAAGCGAACGTTTTCGTTAATCTGTTGCTCAAATCTTCAAATCAAACACGACAAACGCTTTGCACAAAGATGTCATAACAAACACAGCAATGAGCGGTTTAGAGCAGGCACTAGACAAGATAAGAAATTCACTTTAAAGGTTTACGTTAGAGTCACCCTCACGCTCGTCGTGCTGCACACGAGAAAATGATTATAAACCATAATCATATTCTCGTGCAGCGGTTCGTGTTGATCACGCGTTACCAACTCATACAGCGGACGACGGCCCGCCGTTCTTATCGCCCTGTTTTGAATGATTTACCCCCGGCAAAGGTACGCTGCGGTACGGTTGCTCAGTGTTTCCACTGCCCTAGCACTAGGTCGTTCGTGCATTTTGTTGTACACAGTGAAAAGTGTTGTAAAGCCATTTCCCTTGTTACCCCGCCCGTAGCGACCGTGCCACACCATGGAGACGTGGCTCGTCATCGGCATATCCGGGGTGACGAACGGCGGCAAGACGACGCTGGCGAAATCGCTCGAAGCATACTTTACCGCCCACCTGCACAAAACCTTCTTCAAGGAAAATCTCATCCTCAACAAGGTGGTTGCGCTGTGCCAGGACGATTACTTCCTGCCGGTCGACAGCCCCCGGCACGAGCTGGTGAAGAAGCTCAATCACATCAACTGGGAGATTCTCGGCTCGCTCGATATGGACCGCATGTGCCAGGACATTATGCAGGTGCTGGGGCAAAAGTTCATCCTGTACAACTGCCACCAGCTGCGGCACGCTCGCAGCGACGAGGACAGCGAGATGGGCGAGCGGGTCGAATCGATGGACGAGTTCAATCTGTTCGCCGACCACTTCCTGAGCAACTTTCTTGCCAAGTACGATGAAAACGGGACCGGCAGCAGGACGACAAACTTGATCAAAAAGTCCAAAAACGAATCGTACCAAAGCATGAACATCAAGATCAACGTGCTGCTGCTGGAGGGCTTTCTGCTGTTCAATCACTCGTTTACGCGCGATCTGTGCAGCATCAAGTTTCACATCCATCTGCCGTACGAGCGGTGCTACGCCCGGCGGGTGCAGCGCGTGTACGATCCGCCGGACGTGGTCGGCTACTTCGAGATGTGCGTGTGGCCGCTGTACGAGAAGCACTATCGGGAGTTTAAGGGCCGGAAGGACATCTACGTGCTGAATGGGGAGATAGCGCCGGACAGCATTTTCAACTATGTGTTAAACAGCATCAAAGACTTACTGTAGTAGCTGTGGGTAGAGAGTATACGTTGGTTGCTCATAACCAGCAGCAGCAGGTAGAATAGTTGTCGAACAATTCCAGACACGGGTTTCAAGAGTTCCTTAACCCCTGTAAGCAGCGACTAGGGTGTAAGCTATAGAAATATATATACCAAGAGAGCGAGGAGGGTCTCGTTTATGGACATACGCGTTTAAGCCGTGTCCACGAAGCACGACACCGCACGGTACAGTGTAACAACACACTTTCGTTTGTTTTTTTTGTACATGTCACACGTAACGCCTTTCACGACACATCCGAATCATTTCGCCCGCCCATCCCCGCCCCCAAGGGATCTCACTTATCGACACACAGGGAACAAAGGTGAACCAGCGTTGCGAATGCGATATGCAAATAACTTTCTTTCTCATTTACAGTAGGGAAACATCCAGCCCCCCAAAAAAAGCCCGGGTGGCGCCGGCAACACCGAGAGGGGACTGAGTTTCATTTTCGCCCTCGGTTGTTGTTGATTTGTATGATTTGGGCTTCTCGCGTATTTTTTGTTTGGTGATTGCGGGATCTACGTTCACTCCAATCGTTTTCACCGACCCGTGTGTGTGTGTTTGCTTTTTTTTCATGCCGGCATCCGGTCTCTGCTGAGATGATCCGTTTTGGGGGGTTTATAGAACCGGTTTTTTTTCGGTGGGGAGAGGTTCACTGCTGCCGGGTGTCTGGCTCGCCATAATCCCGAAGCGTGCAGCAAGCCACGCATTGGCGAGGGAACGATGCGTAACTGTAGAATATTTTAAGCGATCGCGAACGGTTACGATTGCGGTTTAATTGCTTGTTTTTGAGAAAGGCACGTTCTGCTGCCTCGCCGTTTAATGCTATTTTTGAACCCCTCCCCCAAGGGATCGCCTTTGCACGCATCCTCCCCTTCTGCTCCGTTTTCGAAGTACCGCTTCCAAACAAAAGACCAAAAATAGCATGAAACCGGTATCGATCCTGTGCCCGTGTCGTGAAAGAAAGTAGTCAAATGAAACCGAAAGCCGCTCAAGCGCCCGGCGTGTACCTGCGTACCTGGGTGGATGCGCGAATCCACCAAATGTTTAATTCATGCGTGTGAAATAAACAAAAAAAACAGCCGGAGAACCCTGGCCGCAAGTGTGGTTTGATAGTGAACGCGCGCAGCGTGCTATCTGGTTGCTCGAAATTCGAATCAGCGATCAATTTGTGGTTTGTGTGTTTCCGGAACCCGCACGCGGCAACCGCTCCACACACACTCACAAAAAGGGGTGAAAAGATTGAAACTTTCGCACGAAAATAAGGAAAAGGGTAAAGTGCATTAACCTTCATAGGAGCTCCTGCGAATCGAGCCCCGTTTTCGTGATTGTGAAACCTGGTGATTGCAGCGAGCGCGCGTTAGGTGCATCCTTCGGTCAATGTACGCGGACCGCTTCCACAATGTATGCGTGTGCTTTAAATTAATTGCAGCCCTTGTTTTCGCCACTCGTCGTTGCCATTCGTTTTATGCTGACGAGAAGAGAGAACGAAAGAGATCGAGAGAGAGAGAGAGAGAAAAGTAAAGTCCCTGGCGGGCTGCAAACGCGACTAAAAGGTTGATTGACAAGGCTTAATAAAACTGGTCGTTTAGCTCTGCCACAAATCGCTTTAGAATCTGGCTCGCGGCCTGATTGCTCCCCATGGGGAGTTCACCTAAGGCAAATGGTGCGTTTGCCCTTACCCTCACAACCCCCAATCCGTGCGCCAAACCACTCGCATAAATCGCGTTTTCCACAGGCAGGTTGCGGAGGCATATGACACGTGTCGTTGGGGCAGCAGAGAGGGAGGAACACTTTCCGGAGTGTTTTCGCTCTGCTTTTTTTTTCGCACTGACAGGGCAGTATTTTCTACCGACCCTTTTTTCCGTTTGCGCGCCCATTTGCTGCTCATAAATGCTGGCCGGCCCGGTTCGTCGCTTACCCTGTGCCGCACAACGCAGCACAAAGTTAACGATCCTTTCCCAGGCGGAGAAGCAGCAGAGAACAGCGAACGAACCTTTCATACAAAACCGATGCCAACGCGAGAGGTTCATTAACTTACTCCTATAAATCTTTGCAAAAATCTCCCCCATCTTTCAGCCCTTCCGGTCACTCGTCGCAAAACCATCCGCCCCTCCTGGAGAGGGCAGTCGCCGCACGTTCACAGCCAATTATATTATTATGTGATCGCGAGCAAGCCGGCTGCTCGGTTCTGGTTCTAGCGGGCCGAAGAGATGCATCAACGCGAAGAGCGAATCGTCGGGACCAGCGCGCCCCATGTGCGATCGATGTCTAAACACGGGTTCGGTCAGGTTGTGGTGTCCATCTAAGGCACATTTCGCACATTCGCCACTTACCGCTAACAGCGGTCCGTGTTCGAAGCCACCACAGCAGAAGAGCAGAGGTTGGTGGTTTTCTTTTGCTCCGTTTGGCGAGCGCGAGAGCCCTGCTTGACCACGGGTCGTGTCGGGTCATTGTCGGGCGCGTTGGAGATAGGGGAGTAAAGGGAAGAAGTAAGGACACGAGAGAGAGAGCGAGAGAGACAGGGGGAAACACAAGGGAGATATTGAAGATATAATTTACAACCGACGGATGTGGTTCGGGAAGAGGAACATAAAAAAAACACATAGAAGGATGGGACGAAACCTGTCCGGGACGGGCGATAGACGGACGATAGCAATTTGCGGGGATTGGAAAGCCGTGCAAAAACCGTGCAAAAAGGATGTGCGGCTGATTATTTTTAATGCCAGCCGTCGAGCGATGGCCGAGCGACGCGCTCTCGCAGCAGGCAGCGTTCTACGCGATGGACGGGATAGAAATTCGTTACTGCGAAGGTTGTTTTTGCTGAAATATATATTTTAATGTACGTGCTAGATTAAACTAGGGAGAACGATCGCTGGGAAACGATTGAAGAATGTCATAAATGGTTAACCACAAGACGCAGTTTACAGGTAGTTTGTGGTGGCGATACTCGACCTCGCCGGAGGAACCAAAATATTGAACGAAGTGGCATAAATGAATAAATGGAAATGGTTATCGTACTATAACTATTGTGAAACCATGTTATAAAACGATCGCCGACGTTAAATGTTGACATTTGTACACATAGAATTATCAAGCGTTTGTGAAAATATTGCTAGTAGTTGCTTGACACTAGAAGTACTAAGCGCTTTAAGCGTTACAACATTGCTAGCAGGAGCTTAATACAAACTTGAAATGAACTCTATCGTGTTTTTTTATATATTTCTATTAATTTTTTCAATCCAAAATTTTTCTCTCAATCTCTTACAGGGTTATCTAAGTCACTTTCGAATGTAAAAGTTGTTATTCAACCCGTGCAAAATGTTATTCCACATCGATCTGACATTTGATTTCCATTTTCATAATTTTTATTTTCTTCAGCATGATTTTCAACACGTCTCAAGCTGGATATAGTTTGATAGTTCTTTGTCATGTGTTGAAAATCATGTTTAAGAATTGAAAATTGATTATAATGTAAATACACCATTTGACAGCTGTTCAAAAACATGTTGTAGGCAGTGAAAAATTATGTACACATCCGAAAATGACTTGGTAATAGTAATAGTATCATATTATAGTAATAGTAAATAATATCATAGCTAATGTGACTAATTTATAGGATGATCGCAGATTTAAAGTGTTGAAATTTGAACTATTAAGTGGTTTAAGCGTTAGTGACAATATTGTTAGTTGTTGAAAACGGTGTGGATTTTTTTAGATAACACTTATTGTGCTGATTTTATTGTGGTGTAATCAAAAAATTAGTCCACTGTTCCTGGTTTCCGTTTCAACTAAAAGGGCGAAGGCAGGCGCATCCTGCCCTTTTATCGCCAAACTTATCGTTTTCCCTATCTTTCTTCTCGCTCGCTTGACTTCCCTTTCACTCTTTCTTCATCTATCCATTTCTTCTCTCGCGCTGTGACCTGGCAGATTGTTGGGCACTCACGAGTTTCCAACAGTTAGTAGTTTCTTGACACTAGAACTACTAAGCGTTACGATTGAAGCGTTACAATAGCTTAAGCTTCCAAAAGCTTAATACTCAATTCCAATTAGCATGATTAATATTCTATACATTTCAGTTATTTTTAACTACAAAAATACTCTCTCAATTTCTTAAATACTTCAACAATATTTAGTTGCTAATAATAAACAGTTCATTTAATTTAAGCGTTATCTGTCAAAATGCTTAGTCTATTAGGTCTAGTATTAATTTCCCCTGAAGTTAAGGTTCCAAAAGTTGGAACTTTTCATCATCCTTTGACTAGATTGTCCCAAAAATTAGTAATTACGATCTAAATTAAAGAATCTGCTTCTATTTTTGCGTCAACCAGCGTTATCACCGAATGAGTGCGCTCAAAAGCGCTTACGCTCCATGTCTCGCTGGCAAACGCTCCAGCCACGCTTGAGGGCACTTTCGTTGAACTTGAACTTGACCTTGACTCCACGAACCGTGTGCAACCATCCCGTTGTACCCAGCGCGAGCAAAAGGGCCATCCCTCCCTCCCCATGTAATGACGGTTTGCGCGCTGCGCAATTGTATCGCGAGGTGCGCACCACACATCTGGCGCGACTGCGTAGACCGGGGTTGCTTCTGTGGCGAAGAATCTTTCCCCAACGCCAGGCGCGGAGTGTAAGTGTGTCTGGAGGGGCCGAACCGAAGATGGGTTGAAACTGCGCGAAGAATCAATTTATTGGCCCGATCGCTGGTGCGCTCTTGGTCTTCCTGTGCCCGCCGCCAGCCAGTTAATGGGCAGTTTTGTGTGACCGTAGATGGAAGGCAGGCAGGCAGGCAGAGAAGAAAATTGGCCCGTGTGTCGTGCTGCCCCTGTGGGGAGCCGTGAGGGCATTTGCCCCTGTATCCCGAGCGGCGTGGAGTGACTTGTCCACAGCAACATGGTAAGACCGACGAACCCCAATGCAATGGGAGTGCAATTATTTGCCGTTCCGTTTTAGTGCCGTAATTTCTAAGATCGTGCGCTGGATAAATTAGATTCGTGGTACGCAAGAACCACCACCATCACGCGTGTGTTCTGCGCACGAAGCACTCGCTTTGTCTGCTTCGTGCGCAGAACACTACATTTAACAAATAAAGACTGATATAAAGATAAAGGGTTTTTTTTTACAAATTTTTATACATTTTATTACTTTTTTTGTGCTTACATATTTTTTTTGTTTGCCGTCAACCATTCACAGTTGTGTGAACGGTGTTCCTGCCTGTGCGCGTGCACATTGTTGCAACGCGTATCGTGGCAACCTCTCTCTTGCTATCTCTCTCTCTCTATGCTATCTCCTGCTGTGTTATGCAATCTTAGCATGCCCTGAAACAATCCGGTCGCCATTCTACGCCTTCTTCTCTTGCCATTCCTCTTTAGCAGAGCCCATGATCGTCTGCCCGCTCCTGCCGACATGATCGTGTTTTTCGCTCGTTCTGTTTCTTCTGTGTTTTTTTT
This sequence comes from Anopheles arabiensis, assembly GCF_016920715.1. NCBI lineage: Eukaryota > Metazoa > Arthropoda > Insecta > Diptera > Culicidae > Anopheles > Anopheles arabiensis. The sequence continues at coordinate 88,218,699 of NC_053517.1, read as the reverse complement.
TTTGTTTGTTTTAACCTGTTGCTTCTTATCTCCCCTTTTTTCCTTCTACTGCTCACAGAATCACAATGCAATAAATTAAGAAAAATAAAAATAAAAACCGAAAGAAAAACTGCCGCCCAACCGGGGATCCACCCCCCCGGGCCGCCGTGTGGACCGACTGCCGACGGTGCGTGTGCGTTTAAATAAATAAGTTAGGAAATGTGTCTCTCACCCCCTTCTCGCTCTCTCACCCTCTCTCTTACATCGCGCCTTGCTGTCTGTGTCGGTCCGCACGCTGCCGGTTTGGCTGCGGATGGCGTTTTTGCAGTTTTCTTCGAACGGCGTTCTTATGCTGCTGTTTTGTTGCGTTTTAAAATGGAAAAAAAGAAAAGTCTTAAAAAGGGAAGCGACGAACCCCTACTCAGGGGACGGGGTGCAGTGCAAGTAGTTACATTCCTTAGAAAAAGAAAGGAATCAACACTTGACGCGCCTTGCCCCGCGCTCACTTGTGCACTGTGCATCTCTCCCTCCCTCTCGCTCTAGCGTTCTTTTTTGCGTGTCTGAATATGGCTTTTGTGTGTGTGTGCGTGAGTGTTATGTTGTGTTTGTGGCTTAAGCGGCTGGCGTGTCCTGGGGCGTATCGGCGGGTGCGTTGGCCGCACCCTCGGACTGGGTGGCCGGGGCAGCCGTGCTTGGCCGGAAGAAGTTCTGCACGCCCTGCACGATGTTCTGGATCGGGTTCGGCTGCTGCTGCTGCTGCTGCTCCGAGTTGGTCGCCGGTCGGTTGAACACCGAGCCGACCGCATTCTGCACCTGCTGGATGATGTTGGGACGGGTGGTGGACTCTGCCTCCGCGTTGGCGTTGGCCGCGTTCGGGTTGAAGAAGTTCTGCACGTTCTGGGCGAGCTGCTGGACCAGATTGGGAGCGCCAGTCGTCGGGGCCGGGGCCGCCTCATCCTGGGCCACCTCGGCACCGTTCTCGGCGGCAGGGGCAGCGGCGGGCGTGTTGGACGGGCGGTTCAGCACCTGGCCGAGCGGGGTCGCCTGGATGAAGCCCTGCACCGGCTGGATGATCTGCTGCAGCAGGTTGGGGCGGGTGGTCGAGCTGCCGCCGGTCTCCTGGCGCACCTCGTTACCGCGCAGCGCCTGGTGCGGCTCCGCCTCCACCTCCTTCACCGGCACGAGATCCTCAGCGATCGGGACGGACTTGACGACACCGGCCGGCTCCTCCACCGCAACCGGAGCTTCCTGCTTCTCCACGTTCTCCACCACTTCCGGCACGACGACGGCCTTGACGGCGGGCGCAACGGCGGCTTCCGGCTCGGCGACGGCAGCAACCTGCTCCTTCTTGGCCTCCTCCAGCACGACCGCGACCGGCTCGTTTACAGTCTCAACGGGGGCAGCCTGGCGGAGCGACTCAACCGGAGCGACGACCTTCTCCTCGACGGCTTCCACAACCTTTTCCTCGGCGGCAACGGCGACCACATCGACAGCGGCGGGCTCTTCCACCGGCACGACCGGGGCGACCGAACGGAGCGACTCAACCGGAGCGACAACCTTCTCCTCCACCGGCTCGACCACAGCAACAACCTCGGGAACGACCTTCTCGACCGCCTCGGCAACCTCCGGGACGGCAACAGTGCGCAGCGACTCGACCGGGGCCACTTCCTGCTCAACGGCGGCCACTTCCGGCTTCTCCTCGGCGACGACGACCTCCGGGACGACCTTAACGGATTCTTCGACCGCAACGACGGGCAGGACGGACTTGAGCTGCGGCACCACCTGTTCCACGGCCACCTGCTTCTCGGCCACCTCAGCGATCGGGACCACCACAGCGACCGGCTCGGCCACCTCAACCACCGGCTCGACCGACTTGAGCGACTCAACCGGGGCCACTTCCGTTTCCTTCACCGCCGCTGGCTCCTCAACAGCAACCACCTTCTCCTCAGCCTTGTCCAGGATCACCTCAGCGACGGTCTTGACGGCGGGCACAGCGGGGACCTCCACTTCGGGCTTCTTTTCCTCCTCAGCGACAACGACCGCGACGGGCTCGGCCACCTCCGCCACCGGAGCGACACTGCGCAGCGACTCAACCGGCTCGACGACCTGCACCGACTCCTCGACCGGTGCGGCAGCGTTCTCCACCACCGCAACGACGGGCTCGGCCACCTCCGGCACGGTCTCAACGGTGCGCAGCGACTCAACGGCCGCCGGCTCCTGCTCGGCGACCGCCGGAGCAGCCTCCTCGACGGCGAGCTTTGCCTGCTGCTGTTCGGCGGCCACCACGGCCTCCTCGACGGCCTGCACGACCGCAGCCTCCGGGACGGCAGCATCGGCAACGGCATCGGCGACGACGGCCACCGGTTCGGCCACGTCGGCCACCGGCTCGGCCAGCCGCTCGGACTCGACCGGCTCGACCGTCTTCTCTACCGGAGCGGCCGCTTCCTCGACGGCGACCGGAATCTCCGCGCGCTTCAGCTCGGCCGGCTCGGCCACCTGCACGTCCTCGGCCTGCGGGACCACTGCGACCTGCTCGGCCACCTGCTCATTCTCGCGGCCGACGCGCGTCAACGAAGCACTTAGCACACCGCCGACGGCACAGGCCAGCGCACAGATCAGCAATAGCTGTCGCATTGTCTGTCCTTCCGCTTGATCGATGCTCTCTGTTGGGTTTACCGCAAAAAACCCCGCAACAAACTTCACTTCAAGGTATACTACTACACACACAATACAACCGAATGTCACACAAACGTTTGGGAAGGAAGAATTTTGTGAGGCGGATGCGGTGATGCTGCTCTGCTACTAAATGGGAAAAAACCGGGGGACGACGATCGGCCGATCTGCACCGGGCCAATTAATGTATCCGACTGAATGTAAAATGAGAAAGAAGCTCGGTTTTATACGAGCCGCTCGGCGCTCGACGGTCAGCTCGGTCCCGGCCCGACCGACGATGGCCGACGACGGGACGGGGGCCGGGCCGCGGCGACAGGACGGGCTGCGGTGCTGGTGCGAAGGGAAAGTGGGCACGCATTGTGCCCGGGCAGGCGCCCGCACGCAGCCGATGACCCGTTAGCTGTCTTCTCTTTTCCCTGTGTGAGCGTGTGTGTGTGTGTGTGTGTGTTTTTTTTGTGTTTCCTTCATCCCTACCTTGCTTCTTTCTCTGTTTGCTTGCCTGGGATCGACCGGGTTCGTGTCTTGTGTTACCCAGCTCTTCGTCCACTTCGTGCTGTCTTCTGTCGTCTTGTGCTTATCGTTCCATCCTCTTTGCACTCTCCCAGCAGGTGGAGTGGAGGAAGGAGGAGGGTTTTGCTTTCGGTGCTGGCGCACGAGAGCTTCCGCTCGTACGGTTTCGGTTTTGTTCCTTTCCTTGAGCTTTTTCCCTTATCGTGCATCCCTTCCGACCGGGTCGAGCAAACGCATTATGCGCCACGGGTGAAAGAACGAACGAGAAAGTATGTACTGTATGGAAGAGGCGGGGGGGGGCGGGTGTGGAATTGGGTGGTTTGGGGGGTGGGGGCGACAGTTCGCGATGAATCGCGTCAGGATCGCAGAAAGAACGAGCTTTTGCTAACGAACGAGAACACTGCCAACCGGAAAACCGGGGGTGGGTGTGGACAGGGAAGGACGCTCCAAGGGTTCTCCTGTTGGAGCTTGTTTCGGAGAGTGATTTTGTTGTCGACCGGTGTCTTGTTTTCCTCCCCCTCCATCTCGGGGAAGGGCAAGGTGGACGGGGACACAAGCACACAATCATAAATTAGCAATTGGAAATGCTTACTGCGGGCGTGGAAAATCTTGTTCGATGCATCTCGTTACATGCCGCGCATGCTGTACGGGCACAGGGCTAGGGTCAGAACGATGTTGGCACCACAGGGGTGTTTGTATGTGCGTGTACGTATGCTGTGTGGCCAAGTGTGAATGCATCGATTGATCATTTAGGGAAACGGGGAACGTTGCGGAGACTGGCCGAGGAGTTGTGCAAACAGCAGCGAGTTACTGTGATCGGATAGGCTGATTCTGTGATATAGTGGAATTATTTTACAAAGAATGGAGCAATTCTAATAAAAAAGCACATCTGCAAGCCATTCGGCAGCTCTTTGTTAGGTTCGTGCGTTTGCATAGCAGCGTAACTTGAGAAGAAGGTTTCTTTGAAAGGAAAATAAAGATTATTCTTATCACTATCGTTTTAAATTCCGAAGTAGAAAGGTTCGACATTTATATACGTTCAAAACAGCAAGCCAACTCAGATGGCTACATAGTGGAGTGGATAAATGCTTGGTTTAATGCAACACAGTTCGCAAGATCAGATCTCATCTGGATCTCCTTGACAATATGTGGTAAAAAAACATTTCTTAATGATATTTATCATTAGGCACAACATCTGGATACTAGAATGAGCTGCGTCATGCCATTAAATGAACGGTCAGTACTAAGAGACAAAAATAAAGGAAGATACGTACAAACGTAACTTATAATGTCGTACCTTTTGATGGCTAGCTTTTGTCCTATTATCCCTTCCAAAATTACATCAACGACTATGTCAAGAGTCACTTTTGCATAAGAAACAATAATTTTGGGACTTTGCTGTGTGATAATTCGTATCCAATAGTTAAACTCTTTCTTAGTTCTTAGCATACGTTTTTGGTATAACGTTACATAACGTATAACGTATAACGTATAACGTCTCTGTAATCCACCTACAAAAACAGCATTTTACTTCTTTCGTGTTCACTTTACGCCTTTATTCTATTTATGTTTAAGAACCGATTGTGTGTTAAAGCTCAAATTGTTAAGATTTTTATAAATTTTGACGGGGTTTTACAAGGATTTTCGTTTTTTTTTGGTTTTGGTTTTTCATTGTTTCACTTACTGTTTGTTGTAATTGTGAGATAATTCAAAAATTTGAGAGTATCTTTAAAACATTTTAACGCATTCAAATAAAATTGAGGATACGTAAAAAGAGATTCAGGACTTCTCCTAATTTCAATATTGTTGTAATGAAAAATACGTAACGTATGTTCTTTAGTAGTGTTATGTTTCATGAATGTTTCGTTAAGATACATATGAATCTTCCGCGATGGGTGATCTCGAGTCGAATGTCCAAAAATTTATTGTATCTTCAAAGATTTCTGAATCAAAACAAAAATCATGTATCTCAAAAAGTACATGAATCTTTGATAATTCATGAATATTTAAAGAAGTGTAATTTTCAACCGTCTCTTCGTAGCAAGAACCGACTACGACTTCGTGTTATCTGCTAGTGAGTCTCGAAAACCTGTATAGACCGGCATGACCGATTAGATTGCCAACGAGAAGAAAAATAAGATACTCATGCTCTATACATCGTTTGAGATTCATTAATCCCTTGAGGGTTCGTGAATCTTTTGAGATTTTTGAATCCTTTGATCCTTTGATTCATAACCATCATTCGAGGCTCATGAATCTTTTCAGTCATTATTCAGATTAATTGAATCATTTCCAAGATTAATTCAGATTCACGGTTCTGAATCAGATATACCCAACACTTTAGATCTTTGATTCTCAATAGCTCTTTAGTTCGCAATTCTTAAGTTCTCAATTAACAAATGTTGATCTCTTTAGTTCTCAAACAAATCAATATTTGTGAATTGCATCCAGCACTCTATTCTTGTTAAAGCTTCAAATGAACAGTTCAGGTTAATTATGTTATATATAAACTAATCTCAATCATTGGGTTAATGTTTTCTTTTTTTCATTATAATTCATACCATTTTGTAGCACACACAGCATACATACATACCGTCTACTACTAAGCATGCCATAATAAAATCATCTACAGCCACGGAGAAACAGTGACCGGACATTTTCCTAAAACCCCTAAACATCTTTTTGCTTTCCATTGTAAAAGAGTAAGAGCACCAAGGCGGAGACTAATTTGCCCACTCATAGAGCATAGAGCAGCATCGCTTTCCTTCGCAACCCATCCCTCTTAAACGAGCAAAACCGCATCCGCAGGCTAGGAATTAGAAAGAGCAAATAAAGCAATAAACGACACCCTGAGCCGACCGCCGTCCCATTTCTCTTGCCGCCACACACACACACACACACATTCTACAATTACAACCGGGCGAAATGCTAATGTCAAGTGCCAAAATCCCTGCACCGGTCTGTGGCCCGTTTTGTGCTGTGCTGTTCACAACCCGTCGTCACAGCATCCCTTCGCACCGTGAGACAGGTTCGTGGCCCGCGCTGACCAAGCCATATCAATCAACATTTACGAGGGCATATCAGGGTACGTTGTTTTTTTTTTGTTGTTGCTGGTGTGTTGTTTCGTGTTTTATTCATCCCGTACGGTTGTTGTTTGTTTGGTTGGCATGCGATTTTTGTGCGGTAACGGTGGCATTTGTAAAGTCCTCCGCCCCTCCGTGCACGGGGATAGGAGAACCGTCTCTCACTTCCTGCTGTCAAAAGAATGGTTGTTATTGCTTGAGCCATCCTGGGGCAGCCAGAAGCGAGTGGCAGTAGAACGAACTGGACTGGACGTTAAACGGAGGCCAAACTAAGTCGCGCTTGGACCGGCTTGCTCCGATCTGCCGTTATATTGCCGTTGCCACTTTCTTGCTCGATCTTGCGAGAAGATCGTCGCTCGTCGCTCGTCGCCGCAGCCAAATTAGTTCAACACTCCCGAGGCTGCTGAGACAGTGACAGTGTGTATGTGTGTGTGTGTGTGTGTGCTTGTTTGTGTGGTAAAAACCCGGGGCGCCCTGTGACCGTGGCCCTGCGTTATTGGCTTCGGAATAAATTACTCCACCACCATGGCTGCTATCCCCTCATTGCCAAGTCCGCTCGATGAAGCTGGGACCGTGTGCTGGAAGGTTAACGGGACTTCATGATCAATAAAATTTCTCTCCCGCTCGCCCCTTGGAGCGGCCCCTTGGGGCGGGTCAACAGTGTAGGGGGAAGGAAAACAGCCAAGCCACACACTTTATGGCAATGAGTTCTGGTGGGCGATGTCCCTTTTGTTTTGTTTTGTTTGATTCTCCGCCAGCCCGGCGGCAGCATGGCGAGTGCTATTTTTAGGCTCTACGACCCTAGGCCTAGATCGGCGGATATATCACCTTACATCGGCGGTTGGGTCAGTGGCCTATTAGGCCCTTAATAGTGGACTGCAATCTTCACCCGGCCCGTAGGGATGGAATTTTTCAAAACATAATACTATCGTTCGACTTAAAACCTTCGTTTTACGTCCCGTTTTTTTGTTTTCCTTCTTCATCCACAAATGCACCATTCTGCCGCTGCCATTAGCAAGGGAAGGGACCGAAAACGGGCGATTAGAAGATTAGAACGACACACAATGTTCCAAACTTCTCGAAGGTTAAAAAAAGTCGAACTGAAAGAAAGAACTGTTACGCCCGTTAAGCGACAAACGCAGCAAACCGCTCTCGTGACGATAAAACATAAACCCTCCCTCGTTAATGGAGCCATTTGGAGCCGAACCGATTTGACTGATCTTGTGGTGACATTCCACACGCTTGTCTCGGCCCATCACGCTCCCATTAGAATCGGTGCTCCGTTCCAATCCGATGGCTCGCTCGCTCGTTGGGGACGGGACGCTGACCCGATCAAAACCCACCCACCCCATCCCAGGGGCACCCAGTGGGGTGGTACTTCTGGCCGAGAATGCACTCGCCGCAAGCACGGTGAAGATAAAATGTTTTTATTTTTATCGCCCGTGCTTCGCGCACTGCTTTCTTTCACTCACTGAAGTTGCTCGAGAAGGTTAATTTATTCTCCTAAGGGGCAACGGGTGCGGGGGTGGTTGGAGGAAGGCAGGAGGTTTTGCTGCAGTAAAAACAGGTTCAGCCCGCCCGTGTGTCCGTGTGGCCCTTTTTCTTTCCATTGCCCTAACTCGAAGCCTTCTAGCGGTGTGAGACGCCGAGAAGCTTCCGAAGAAGCCACCGTTCTTTAGGGAGGCGTGTGGGTCCCGGGTCCCGGTCTCCGGATCGCATGCATGTTATTATGCAATTTGAGTGTGTGTACACTGTGTGCAAAGAGTGGTCCCGTGCAAGAGCTGCCCGATGATGCAGCAGGTTTTCTGCTGGACTGCTTCTTGCTGGACGCCAGCATTGCCCCGCGCGAGAGCTCTTATTATCGTCCGTTTTTATTGCTATTTTCATTGCAACTGTGAGTGAGTGCATTTGGTATACGCGTGCGAGTGTGCATCTTCCCCCGCCGCAACACTGGATGCACCATTCTTGACAGAAGCATTTTCTCCGTACCGTGCGCTTTTACTCCTTTGACAGGTTGCTTTCGATCATACGCTGCTCCAGGGGTGGGGGGTGGGAGAGGAGGAAAGCGCACGGGAAACGAAAAGGGAATCCTGTTCCGCGGGTACACTGTCGTGCTAAAAATAATGCCACAGCGTTTGAATGGTGCCACTTATGGCAGCACTGATGGCGCTTGATGATAAGGCGAGAAATGGGCCCGGACCGCCATCACGTCCATCATCATCATGCTCATCGTCATCAGCGTTGACGTCGTCGTCGTCGTCGTCGTTCTGGTCGTCCCGCAAGGGAGAGAGGAATTAATAGCATCTACATCTTCAGCGTTTAATTCGTTCATCCGCGCGCGTAAGCATGAAAAACACGGGCAGAAAATAATAACTTTAAAAATAAATCACCTCACTTAAGCGTCCGCCGGCTTGCGAGCAACACTTTTTGGCTCGAAAGACTTCAACGCCACGGCCGGCGACGAACCCTCTGGGTCCAGGGTTGACCGTTTGACAAATGGCGTCAATGCGGCGACGGGGATGATGGTTGTACAGAAAACAAGAATTCACTGTCAGCGTCGCAAGTGGACCGCTGGAATTTCGCTCACCAAAACAAAACTGTGCTGGCGAATGCATGTGACGGGTGAAATTAGCTTCACCGTGTGGCGCGCAGTTCCGAGTCACCGTGCTGGTGTTGTTGGGGTTTTTTTTTTCGCGCGTCACAACGTCATATACATCGATCATAAACAGCCAAACAGGGTCACCGATGTGTGGCTAATCCCGATTCCCCTGAAACCGGAGGAACGGACCGCTATGGTGTGGCGTAAACAACCACAATTTCTAAACGCCTTCCGCTTCCCCGGCAGGGCCCGGCACACCGAGTAGGAGGCCGGTCAAAGCAATGAGGAGCAAAAAGTTGACGGATGATGGCTTTCGAGGCTCCGACTGATCAAGCTGTCAAGCTCTCGGAACTCAATGGACTCAATCCGGTTGGGAGCGATGGTGAGGTTTTACTACCATCTGAAGCCTTAACTGGGACCTTAACGAAAAATTCTTGTTTTGCTTCCCCTAGCTGCTCCGGGTTTTGTGTGTATTTTTTCCATGGCCCTTTTTGGTGGTCAGATACGAACACAGTTCAGGGGGAATTGTTTTTTTTTTTGTTTTTTTTTTCAGACGGTCGATCAAAATTTAGGTCAAATTGCGGCCAAATCTCGACATACGCGCGGACCCCCTGCTGCCCCGTTGTAAAACCATAAAAGGAAAGTGTGATTGTGCTGCTGTGAGCCGCGAAATTCGGCGACCCGAGCGAAAGCAAACTGTTCCGGAATCACGGTATAAAATAAATATCTTCTTGCTCGCTGTCGTTTCGCGTAGGGTTGTTGCCTTTTTTTCATGCTGTCCAATATTTGCACCCATTTGCCAACGGGGCTATCGGCGCACGCAGAGACACCGGATGTTGCTTTCTGGTTTGCGCTCGTACCGATAGTGTTTACGTACCTAGTTAACACACTGCTTACAAGTGAGGTAAGTAGGGAGCAGGATCGTGAGGGTATGATAGTAGGCAATGTCTGGGCAATGATGAGTGTGTCGCACTTTGGTCAGACACGCCGGAAGGCAGCGCTGCGGCCAAAAACTGCAACCTAGAACGAGTAACTGCAGTGCTGTACTTACGACCTTGGCATTGACACGGCCAAGCGTTCATCGCTCATATCGTTCCACCGTGTGGAAGGTTCGAGAACCCTTCGGTGGGCAGGATCGCTATCATTTTGCCGTATTTTCTTCACCTCTTTTCACAAATTGTTTCACAAAGTGTTGTACAAATTGTTTCGTAGAATGTTATGTTTAATGATTTCTTTCGTAAGATAATCCTTCACTCGTATTTGATTCAAATATGCATGTAGTAAATTGTGTTTTGCTCTCTGTTCATCAATATTGCAGAGCGAAGAGCAAGGAGTTCAGAGAGGAGTCTGTTTATCAATACTGCAGTACAGTATTCATGTTATACATGAGATTTTTGTCAAACGTAATAATTGTTAAACGATTCTTCTAATAGCGCACAGCTGTTATTCATGTGGGCGCCGAGTATTCAAAATCGGACACTCTTCAGAAGTCCCTTGCACAATTTTCATAGTGTTTTATATTTTTTTGGAATCTGATAAATGCATCGCAAAGTAGGAGCCGAATTGGATGTTTGTAGTTATTTGCATTGATTGTTGTCTCCTTCTGGGGACCGCCATAGGGCAGAACGTCTTCTTCTTCCTCTATTTGGCGTAACGTCCTACGCGGACATGCCGGCCTGTATAGGCTTTCGAGACTTAATTCATTACCACGCAGCCGGATAGTCAATCCTTACTCCATTCTGGACTTGAACCCATGACGAGCACGTTATTGAGTCGTTCGAGGCGGTATCGTGTCACAAGCTTCTAAGATCGAAAAATCATCACAATGAGTAAGAATAAGCGAATAAGGATTGAATCCTACTTATTATATGTAGGACTCATCGCTCAGCGCAAAAGAGTTTCTGTAAAAAATACTCTTTAATCTATTTATACGATGAAATTTTGTGTAATATTATACCATGTGTACTATGTATACAATTGCAATCCAGCGGTCAGTATATGGACACCAAAAAATTGATCCGTATTCTAAAAAAGACCTGACTAGACCGTTAAACAGTGTTTTAATACATAAAGGATCATTGAACTCTTTCGTCATTTTCCATACTAAACCTAGGGTCCTATTGGCTCTGTTGATAATGTCTTCTATGTGTTTTGTAAAAGTTAATTTATGATCTAGTATCTGCAAGGGTAATAGTTTGTCCATCTATGTCATAATTATAATAAGTAGATTGTCGGGCACGAATCTACGAGATGAAAGCACACTTATCTATACAAAGGACAAAGAAACATTTTAATCGCGCTTTACAGTTCGTTATAGACGGAAGGTCGTAATCTTATCACATCATCTGCATACATTCCCAACAACGTCAGAGGATGAGTGAGTTGATTGTGAAAAGGAGTAGTAAAGGATATATTCCATAAATTGTGTTTGTAAGCTTTTAAAGAGTATGTGAAAGCTCAAATAATTATAAACACTTTTCTTCATTCTTAATCACTTTTTTATTGCAAACACTCCAATCTCTGAACTTAGTGAGTATTCTTAACTCTTCTAAAGATTCTATATTAAAATGATAATAATAGATACCTAATTTATACCACTTTTTTATGAGGACATCTAAGGGATGAAACATCAATAAAACTAGAATTATGCCTTGAATCAATCTAAACTAATAAGTAAAAAACCAAGCCTTTAATTACCAATATAATTCTTTATTTCACTTCCAATGCTATTTATATTGGCTTCCTATAATTATAAAGGGCCACCACCTTCCCCGACCCAACCGTCGTTATTTCTTGCGCGTCTTGATTAATTGAACTCGGTCAATCGTATTCCGACCCTGCGGGGCAGGAATGTGGCGGCCGCGTGCGTCGACTTCTCTTCCGCAAAGTCTGCATTTTCGCCTGCTCAGTTTCCACTCGGTGTCCGACAAAGGAAAGCCACCACCGGGACGGATCTTCCCAAGCACACACACACACCTGGTCACTCAGCATAATGCGTCATTGTTCGGGGACGGCGGGCATCGTGACGCACGCTCTCCGGTCGATCGCATTGAAATTGCATCCAATTGCGGTGGTGCTCTTGCGTTTCGTTTTAATTCACGACCCTCCCAGCTGTCCGAGCTCTGCGCGCGTTTGCTATTGGACTGCCTGCAGCTGGACATGAGTTTGACGTCGCAGCTTATGGGTCTACTACATAAACGCCCGCGAGACGGCGCGAGACGGATGAGGCGTGTATGACGAGCAGTTCGTTCCCGGATCGGGTCGGCGACGTGCATCCCATACCAAAAGGCTTCCCTGGACGCCGCGGACTGATTGAGAATTCAATGTGCCCGCCGCGATCATTGCCGGGTCCGGGCGAGTGAAAAGCGAAAGACATTCTTTAATGCATCGCAATTTAGCGAGCGATAATCTTGCACCAGACGGGCGGACGTGCACTGCTGCCCTGCGCCCCTGGTTCAAGAATCGTGTCCGCCCCAACGCAGGGCAGCAGGAAAAAAGGTGCAAGAAGGGCACAGCAATCGATTGGCAATTGTAGCCGCACGGCTGTACTGTACAGGTGTCATTCCGATCGTACGTACAAGCAAGAAGTGATTTTGTTCGCTTCCTTGTTTACACGCATTTCTTCGACACTTCTCAAAATGGACCGATCGGAACGGGCGTTGTGCCGGCAAGCGGTTAAAGGTCATGATCAATCACGGCCAGGCACCGGGGAGGCTCCGGGCTTCCAATCAAGGCGATTTTGATTTGTGCCCGGGTAGAAGTAGCAGCTGTAAGAATTGTGGCGTAGGCAGGATTCTGTTCGCTGCTCAGGGACAGGGCTGATAAATGAGGTGCGCTTTGTAAGGGAGAAATTGAATTTTGCTGAACGTGCGTTGTTACCTGGTGGACCAGTTTCCAACCGGGAGGAGAACCAGGAAAAACCCCTTAACAGTGGCTGCACCGTGGGCTATAAATCAGAATGCAATTATTTATTCATTGTTTACTTTTTAAGTGTTCTCCGTGTCGGGCTGAACGATTCAATTCAACGCTGGTTGGCGCAAAATTGCGGAAAAGCAAGCGAATGCAGCATCGGAATGTTTGCCGTTAATGAAAGGTTCGCTGGATAGGATTGTTGTCCTCTTTGGTTGGTGGTTGGCTTTGCTTCTGTTGGTGCAAAGATGATAAATAAAAATGATCTCGTTTCTTAATATTGTTTGTTTCTGAGACGATTACACACCTTTTCAATTGAACATAATAATAAATAGAAAAATTTTTTGTTCACAAAATTCTCTGCATTTTTTTAAATCCCCTTTTTTCGCAAAAAAAGCGAAGAAAGACATCATAACAGATACTAAATATAAATAATCCTAGCTTTACTTTTTGATTAAATTAGTTAAAAATCAAAACAACAAAAGATTAAGTGTTTTGCGGATTAGAATGTTGTTCTTAAATATTATCTAGATTTTTTATTCATTTCTAGGCGTTTCCCAAGGATTTTTGGATGCTTACTGATATTTTAGAAATTCTAGGAAATTTTAGGTCTCATGATTTATCGACGAATCATCTGGTCTGTTGCTGGTTTATTGTAGGCAACATATATTCCTTCCCACGATTTATTAACATCGATCCAACAATTCCAAAACTGTCAATACACTGTGACTAATTCAATGTTTTCAAAATTAAAAATTTCAGTTGAAAAACTGAAAAAAGGGGATTTAAAAAAATGCAGAGAATTTTGTGAACAAAAAATTTTTCTATTTATTATTATGTTCAATTGAAAAGGTGTGTAATCGTCTCAGAAACAAACAATATTAAGAAACGAGATCATTTTTATTTATCATCTTTGCACCAACAGAAGCAAAGCCAACCACCAACCAAAGAGGACAACAATCCTATCCAGCGAACCTTTCATTAACGGCAAACATTCCGATGCTGCATTCGCTTGCTTTTCCGCAATTTTGCGCCAACCAGCGTTGAATTGAATCGTTCAGCCCGACACGGAGAACACTTAAAAAGTAAACAATGAATAAATAATTGCATTCTGATTTATAGCCCACGGTGCAGCCACTGTTAAGGGGTTTTTCCTGGTTCTCCTCCCGGTTGGAAACTGGTCCACCAGGTAACAACGCATTATCTTTGGGATGTATGGTGTTCATATCGTCAAAGCCATAGTCATCAATTTATTACAGTATACATATATTCACCATTATGAATGGTTAAAACATTTAAAAAGAACTTGGGAGTCATTCATATAAAAAATGTGCGATCAAATGAAAATTTACTCAATTAAAAAGGTGTTTTGACTGGTTTATTTTTTCCAATCGAACCTTAGTATGTCGCCAGTTGGATATTAACTGATTTCATATAAGAAACATTAACAGCTTCTGTAAAAAAAATCAAATAAACATAATAATGGTTCATATTGTTCAAATATTTAATAGCAAGGATAGGACAGTTTTTAAATTAAAAAATGAATACATTTACACTAGTTTTATTTAATTAAAGAAAATTATCGATTATTAGCAGTGGAGAGTAATCGATCAGGTTGTATTGCTTGATTACAAAACACTATTTCAAACAACACAAAGCCAACTGTATCGATCAAACTACCTGCCTCATTAAGAAACATTGCGAAATGATTGTGAATTGCTGCTTTCCTCTTAAAGGTTGTCTTCCACTAAACAATCAATAAAATCTACTACTTACCCTTTCATTCTCCCGCCGTGCTCAAACAACATACAGGTTCGTTTTTCATTCTAAAAATAAATATAAAAAAGAAGCGCAACACACTGCACGAACTTTTTGCGGAAAATATCGATCCCAACTCAGTACCATAAAATCACACCAATCAATGTGAGCAGCCCCGAGAACGGAACAGTGGACCGTTTGGGTTGGTTACTGACCGCTAATTAAGTTTATTTATGATGGAAAGCTGCACCGGATCTCGACACAAACGAAACACAAACGTACCCAGCCAGCACACAGCCAGTTAGAGCGTCTGAAATGGTGCGTGATTAAGAACGAGCTTTTGCGATTTGCGACTCCGCAGCGCAGTCACTCCGGTCTAGAAGCCTCCAGCGGTACTTTAGTGCGTCCGCCGCTTAATCACCCAGCTTGTGGTCACGTAATTAATGCGCGAAAAGACAGCGAGGATTACGAAAAAATCAAACCCAACGAACCTTCCGCCGACGGAAGGGAGCAAGAATTGGATTGAATTTCGCCCAACGGGCAAGGCAAGGGAATCGCGGACAGCGAAAAAGGGCACACGGGCTAAACGAACCACAAGCAACAGAGAGCGAGAGAGACAAAGGGAGGAAGTGGGAAAGGAAGAGCCAGAGAGATATAAATATATGACGATCAGATATTGTACCGGGGCGTGTACCAACGACAAACATTGCAATCGTTTCACAGTGATCGTGGCTTCCCTCCGCTTCGGGAAGGATCCACATTCCGCCGTGCTCTTTTTTGTGTTTTTCTTCTCATTTCGTTCTGCTCACACCTCCCCTATTCGTTTGGGGTCAACAGCCCCGGACGGGCCTGACGGGATGCCTTCGGGGCGTTTTCCGACTTTCCGACTCGGTTCGGTGTTGGCCCGGCTTGGTGCGTGCTTTCGTGGGGCAGCAGAGAATTCGTAGACGAATCGTGTGTGAAATCGCTGCGCCACTGTGATGCGCGCCTTTCCGCTTCACCCGCGACCGGGATATTCATGCGTTCGCCTGTTCGCGTTATAATTTACACGAATCGTTTGCATAAATTAATCCTCCGGCCCGGGGTCGGTGTAAAATACGGCCACTGTAGGCTGCCCGCCTGCCAGATCCTGCCGTCGGCGAATGACCCCCACGCGAGCGAGCGCGCGAATGCTGGTAGCACACAGTCGGAATTGGATTCGCACATTGGCGAAAAAATAAAACAGATCCCACCGAGAGTGAGCCGAACGCCATCGCAAGGAAATGGTGGTGGTGGAAGGTTTGCGGTGTCTTCTAGGGACAGCTTGCAAATTGCCTTCCAAAGCGATACGGTGGGAGAACATGAGCATAGGAAAGAACGCAGCACAGCAGGCGAAGGCGGGTTTGATAGAATCGAGCACGCGGGCGAGTGTGAAAGTATTGCATGTCCCTGTCAGGCCGGTTGATCGGTAATCGTGATCTACGACACAGTTCACAACCACACATCACGCCGCTCTCTGGACTGGACTGTAATCGATGGGACAGAAAACGAACCACGAGCAACGTTTCCCCCAAAGTCCGATAGCCACCGCCCGATAACCCACTTTCGAGCGCATTGGGAGGGCTTTCAAATTCAAACGTACTGATCTGGTGCTCACCGGGTGATTTGCCTTCCCTCCGCCCGACTCCCTCCCCCATTCGATGCCCTTGAAATTGGCTGCTCCGCGGTTGGGGTTAAAACATGCACGATACGTTTTCATCGATAAACGGAGCGCTCTATTAAAGGTGATTGAAATGGCCGTGCAGTGAAATGAAAGCAGCAGCGAGCGTGTATCAGGTATCTAACCGATCGGAAATGGAAATTGATTAATAGATGGATGGAAAGGGGAGGATCGCCGCGTATCCAGGGTGACGAAGTGCTCTTTCGATCTTTGCTTTTTGGTCTTATTTTTTAGCAAAGCATTTTAAACCATTTTTCACACTTTTCTCCAAAAAGCATTACAAGTAATTTGCAATAAATTTTTCACTACAATGTATTTCAATTCCGAAAGAAACATGCTCCAATGCTCCGAACGAACAGAAACGATCATCCCTTCTTCCCAATGCACAGCTGTGCCAGGTTCCGGAGCGACTTCGCCCTCTCGGTCCACTCGGTGAAAGACACGACTTTGACTTTGACCGAGTGAGCGAAAGAAAGTGCGATTGAATCGGTGAAACAGCGGTGCACGAGGTGGAGGCCGTCAATGTCCTCCCCCCTAACTCTGCGATCGCACGATCACGCTGGCCCATCCTCGTCACGTCGCAGTCAAATGAGGCTCTGGCTCGGCGCCACATAATAAATTGTTTCGGCCACATGAAATATTCATTATCGACCACAAGGGAACCACTAAAGAAGGAGTAGAAAAAGAGTACTCGATACTAAACACACACACACAGTGGTCATGCTAGATCACGGACGCAAAAGCGTCCCGAGCTAATTGGCGAGCTAGACGTACGGCAAGGAGCCCCACCGGCAAGGGGTTGGGGATGATTGTAATTATGCAACTTATATGTTTAATCGTTTCAAACTGCTGCACGACCATTAGCTTTGCAAAAAAAAACAGGAATAAAGAAGAGCGAGCACATTTAGCTCGAGCGGTAGTGGAGCCCGAATGCGGCCAACTCATGCCGGCAACATAACTGGAACAGTTCGTGGACCAGATGGTTGTAGAGAAACGCAACGCACTGCCCCCGAAAATGAGGTCGTCGATGCATTTTTATTCTTGGGCAAACAAGTTTGCTGCACCGTACCCGACCAACCGACCGGCCGGGGCACGCTGGCTTTGTGCTTAATAGTGCTAGTGGTGGTGTTTGGATGTTGTTTTACGCTTACGCCGAGCCCACCAAGCTTGATGGAAGTGTGTTAAATGTCTGGAAGAATGGTTTCGAGAAGGGGATACGCAGCGGTGACCATAACCCAGCCAGATTACATGACACCATTCCATCATGTGCACGGGATGGCAGCGATTAGCTGTGTGGATGTGTATTAGAGAGAGGGAAAGAGGATGGGCTATTCTCGGCTCGAACGAGGTTATAAGGGCTGTAAACGCTAAGAGAAAAGCTGTGTTATGCTGGGAGCAGATATTTTTCTTTTGTTTTGTTTAAGAACTGCCACAAAACCATCGTATATGAATGCTTTTAATGTCTTGTTTTAGGGATTAGTTGGTAGGCTAAATGTACCAATGAGTCTGCAATTTGTAATGGTACAAATATATTTAGAAAAAAGATTTTTCATGAAGGTAAAATATGTATATTTTATCATATAGCAATTGAAATACGTCATATCTTCTCAAATATGCAGCATCTATGACATTAATCACAACACATTTAACAGGAATTACATGTGTTCTTACTAGACCGATGTGCTCATGTTGATAGTATGGCCCTTATAGTTGTCGTATCATGTTCTAATAGTTCCTATACTAGAAGTAGTCAAATATACGAGAAAAAACTCGGAATACAAGTGCGTTTTGAAATTTTTTTATACGAAAATTACTGTCATAATACAGTGAAATCCCTCTAAGGCGAATCTGCAAGGGACCGTCAGCTTAGAGAGATATTCATGTTGAGGAAACTAATGAACGATGAAACTTCTCTTCTTCTTCTTTGGCTCAACAACCGTTGTCGGTCAAGGCCTGCCTGTACCACTAGTGGGCTTTGGCTTTCAGTGACTAATTGATTTCCCCCCATAGCAGGATAGTCAATCCTACGTATGGCGGCACGGTCTATTTGGGGATCGAACCCATGACGGGCATGTTGTTAGGTCGTACGAGTTGACGACTGTCATACGAAGACCGGCTGAACGATAAAACTAATACTAATGAAATAATGAACTAATGCATCCTTGGACCAATATATTTGTGAACTGTCACCCAAAAACTTAACTTAGACATTTTCGGCTGCCAAATCTCATATGCAGCTCGAAGTATACTCTCCTTAGGATATTCTCCTTTAGATTCCATTAAAGAAAGAGAGATAATTTCTTTTCATGAACATGTTTTGAAAGTTTACATGCAAAAATAAAACTAGGACCTTGCCAGCAGGCCTTTCGTCAGTTATTCGAAATTGGCGGAGGCCATTGGCGGTCATAGCGGAGAAAGACATGCATGTAGGCATGTTTTTAAGATATACCTTCGATTTTTATAAATTTCTTTTCAGTTTTCGTGACAAAATTGATGGAGTAGAAGCTTTTGCATCATTTTGGTCCAGAAAATTTCAACGAGACGCAGCTGGGGGCCGGGTTGCGGACTAGGGTGTCATTTCGTATATCTGCTGAAATTTGCCAAAAATGATTGAGTTTTGGCGTCATTTTGGCGTCAGCCAGTGAACGCGATTTCTGCATGCTATTTTTTTATGTTTCTCAGGCACTGCTTAAATTTTTGGCCGGTTGCATCGACCTCCCTTTAGCCAAGCGAACGTAGCAATTTAGCGACTTTTCACTCGGCCTTTATTTTCAGATTTATTTCTTCTTCTTCTTCTTTGGCTCTACAACCGATGTCGGTCAAGGCCTGCCTGTACCCACTTGTGGGCTTGGCTTTCAGTGACTAATTGATTCCCCTCCATAGCACGATAGTCAGTCCTACGTATGGCGGCGCGGTCTATTTGGGGATTGAACCCATGACGGGCATGTTGTTAAGTCGTACGAGTTGACGACTGTACTACGAGACCGGCTCAATTTATTTATTGATATGAATTTATTCATTTGAGATTTATTCCAAATTTGTACTTCTAGCACATATACGCCAAAGGCAGGTGTTCCTCAAGGCAGCGTTCTGTCGCCTTTACTGTTTAATATATATACCTCAGAATACCCCACATGAAGAGCTGTGCGCAATTCTTTTATGCTGACGATGTTGCGTTTTCATCCTCAGCGAAAAATCCAAAAACAATAATTAGAAATTTAAATACTGCTCTGAAAAATATATTGCATACTGCACAAAATGGAAACATAAATTAAATGGACACAAATCTGAAGCTATCTTCTACACTAGGTATACCTGTGCTCGGAAGCTTCCAAGTACTAAACTAACAATTAACGATTGTGAAATTCCTTGGAAAAATCAGACTAAATACCTAGGACTAATACTAGATAAACGACTGACATACGGATATCATACAGAAAATGTTACTGTAAAATGTGAAAAACTATTTAGAATTCTGTACAGTTTTCTTAACAGGAAATCGAAATTAAATTTCGAAAACAAAATGCTATTGTACAAAGCAAGTGTTAGACCTATTATGACATACGCCTCACCCATTTGGTCAAATTGTGCCCAGACACACAAATTAAAACTACAAAGAGCCCAAAACAAATTTTTGAAAGCTATCCTTAGAGTCCCTCGGTGGTACAACACAGCTGCATTACACATCGAATATAATATTCCCACAATAGTGGGACTTTTACGTTGCCGTGTGATATGTGACCGAATAAGTGTTTACGACACAACGTAAATTAGATAAACTACAATAAATAAACTTAATTTATTTCCGCCTTGAAATGACACCACACCACATTCGTTGCTAGCTGTATCCCGATCCTTCCGGCCAAGATTGCCATTAAGATTAGAATTCAATGAGGAGAGAACATAGTTTCGTACCCATTATCGCGTAAGATTTCAAACTGTTGTACTTACTAACGAAATTTAAAAATGGAAATAAAAGAACTAACTAACTAACTAACTTACCAAATTTGTACTTATTTGTATCTCCAAAAATTCAGGAATCCATAAAGATTCACCAATTTCCAGTAACACGTTTCAGTATCAGTTCATGAATCTTTGGATGTGTATGACATTAGAGAAATTAAACGTGTTAATTCCGAGATCCATCAAGGGTTCAATCCTCATATAAACCGTCCCTAAGCAGTAACGACAGATTAACCGACCGCATGGTACTTGCCAAGAAGTCTCGAAAGCCCGTCCAAGAAGAAGGATCAGAAGTAGCTCAAGTTCTATGAATCTTTGGCAATTTATGAAACCCTCGAGATTCGTGAATCCTTTGGTATATTGTGTGAGTAACTAAATTAATTGTAATTGATGTAATGGAACGTTTTTAGAACACTACAATCAGTATTAGTAATATCACCTCAATAGGTACTGAAACTTCAGGATTTTTTCCACATTTGTTTTGCATTTTTGAAATAAATCTTGAACCACTCTTAACCCTCCAAATGCAATATAAATGTTTCTTTCTCAAATTTTCTTTCAAATAAAAAAAACTGCCACCAACCACGGTCGTCAGTTTTGGAAACACATTTATTTTCTGGTTTTTTGGTTTTGTTTTGCTGCTGTTGCAATAATAGCATATTTCATTCCATTTCTGACGGCTCAAAATATCATCGGTACGTCATAGTTCGCAATGTTTTACCTTCTTCTTGCATTTTGCTGTGGTTTGTGGATGCGGGGGATCTTATCTCCTCCTTCTACTCTTTTCGTTTGCTGCTCATAATATAGCAAAGGGATGCAAGGGTATTGATAGCAAAGCGAGGAGTAAAGTAATGTTCAACACTCATTAGCAAAGCAAAGGACGGGAAAGGAAAACAGGAAACGGGCCATAATTGCCTCCGGAGGGAAGGGGAGGGATCATCATGCCTGGCTGTATATCTTTCGCTTTGTGCGTGTCTAGTTTCTTCTAATGCTGCTACGGCTGCTGTTGTTGTTGTTGTTCTTGTGCCTTAGTTTTGTGCTCGTTTAGGGCAGTTTTTTGCGACGGAAGAATGAAAATGACGCACAATATTGTACGGGTTAATTATGCTTATAAAACCATTAAAAACATGGGCTGTTTACTTAGAAAACGGGTTGTCCAGACTGGAAGAGATGGATTTGTATTGCTTCAGTGTAGGGAATTGTAACTTTCATGTTGTCTTAGTCTGAAGTATGAAGAAGAGGAAATCAGTTTTTTTTGCTTTTAAGAACGAAAAACAAAATACGAAAAATGATACGAACAAAAACAAAACAGAAAAAGGAAAACAAAACAAAAAACATTCCATTCCGCAGCCTTGCCGTTTGCCGGCCGTGTGCCATTCGGTCCCGAAATTGTTTATCCAACGAAAAGGGACAACGAGCAAAGCCTAGATAGCCTCCTCAATCCATCCTATCGTACCCGGAAGTCTGGGAACAAAAACGCTCTCAATCTTCACCAAATATTTCTAGGCGGTTTGCATCGTTGTGCCCTTCGCACCGGTTTGTTACCGAACGGAATTTCATTAGTTGGCGAAGGCTGATAAGAACGTCATCGCCCACAATCGGAAGTAAAAAAATGAGGAATGCACAACTGGAATGCAGCACTATCGGGTCACGTAATGCGATATGAGACGAGATATGACCAACGCATATGGATGGATGGATTGATGGTGAAATGGGAACTGGGAGCTCGGGGAATGTGGATTGTTCGATTGATCGATGAAAAATGACATTTTCTTTTTTATTAATGGTATACGCGCGTTACGATGTAAATATAGTGTGTTACGAGTTACGAGTTAGTAAGCTGATCGTCCTTAAATTAAAGCGTAGTTGCAGTTTCTCTAGGTAGGATAGGGGATATATCCTCCCCCGTTACAATATCGCAGCGCAGATCCTCTCCCGGTGGTGATAGTACATAGTGCAGGTGATATAAGGTGATAGAGATTTGTTAGTAGGTTAGTTTTGTGGAACGGTTTTGCACAGAACGGTACATCTAAAGGTACGCCACAACACGCACACGTTTTTAGGGGAAACGGGGCACAACGGGAGCGAAGTGGAAACGAGGGGAAGAAAGGATAGCGTAGAACTGAAGGCAAGCTTTAGCAAAGGCAGGCATTTTATATTGTGCGATGAATATATGGTTGGTCAATGGGAAAGGTGGGTGGGGGAGAAAGTGGGATGGGAAGGATGGGGGATGATATAATAGTTAAGATTGTTTACATACGGGTGTATATCACATGAAGCCATCTAAAGGAGTATATTCTTTGTCGCGCGGCATGGGTGTTTCACATCATCGAACAAATGAGAGCCTTTGGGGCGAAATTTCGCCTTGCTTTTTGGTAGTAAGTAAGGGCGAAAACATGCACTTAACAATCCATAAGCGATCACGTACATTGCGCATCACTTCATATAGCGCTTCCGCGTTGCGATAAATGCGATTAGATATGAATGTTAACGCATGTAAGCAAAAATGTTGTAATTTATCTGTGTCTGTGTTATGCTTTTTGGTTTTTAGTTTTTTTTTGTTTGTTTTTTTGATTTAGAACTGTTGCTGCAGATATACATATTATCACCCATTCTCCTTCACGACGCACAGGACACAGTTCAGATGGAATCTTCCAAACGGCGTTTGCTTCTGCATTTGCTTTTGATGCCTTATGTTGTAGTTCGGTTTCTTTACTAACTCCACTGGAAACACGGCGCCCTTTTCGCTCTACG
This sequence comes from Anopheles arabiensis, assembly GCF_016920715.1. Classification (NCBI taxonomy): domain Eukaryota; kingdom Metazoa; phylum Arthropoda; class Insecta; order Diptera; family Culicidae; genus Anopheles; species Anopheles arabiensis. The sequence goes on along the minus strand of NC_053517.1, from coordinate 88,195,772 downwards.
GAAGATTCTAAGCCCAAGCCACGAACGTCCTTATTTGGTTGCTCTTGTTTCTTCACGCAACGGTTGGCATATAATCGTTACAGTACGCTGTGTGGTGTATATAGGTTTGCTTTTCCATATGCTCAAAGGAAGAAGAGGGGTTGTTTTGGTGTGAGGGAGAAGTATAAGGGGAGCGTGTGCTACTCCTGCCCGATGCCCGCGCTTATATATGTATATATATATAGTTAATATGTATAGTGGGAGTAAATATCCTGCTCCTGCTGCCGTATCCTTCTCGCTTTCCACACTATCAATCAACGGGGGAAGGGAAAAAAGGCATGGTTACATGTGTTGCAGTGTCAACAGTACAGCACTGCTGGCGAAATAAAAACAAAAAATACGACACGGACTCGCCCACCCTTCTTACATCCATCTCCGCCCTTATTTTAGCCATTGCTTATACTACAAACAGACAATACATGTACACTTCGCTTCTTGATTTATCCGATGCTACCGTTTAATCTCTACTCACTGGTCGCGCTTTGCCGAAGGAACTCTCAGCTCGTTGGGTGGTTTCTAGGGTTGGGTTGGTAATGCATTATAAAGTTGATTGATTATTCTATACTTTCCCTCTTTTTTCCCGCCCACATTAATGCTGTTTTTTTCTTCTTTTTGCTCTCCATCACTAGCAGTTCTGGTATGGTTGGTTTGGTTTCATCATTGTTTTGATTATGATTAACTGATTTTGGACACTCCCGCTGGTACAGAGCCATGTACCACGTGGGTTGTGACGTCCACAGAATGTAGAAAACTATAGGTATGAGGCAGTTACACTATCCGAATAATAAAACTAAACACATTTACATACTACGCTTAACCGGTTAAGCGTGCTTGTGCGGCGTACTTGGCAAAACAAGCTACTCACCCATACTCAGCGAGAAAAATAAACCCTCAACTAAATTAGTGGAATTATCTCTCTTAACCTTTCCCCCTCCCAGGCTTCCCCTATTCCCCCTGGCGCCGGTTTTGGCAAAGCGCACTGGCTATTTGTATATAATATATTGGATTTTTGGTTTTGGACGTTTTACTACTACAGCGAATGTTTGGCAATTAACTCTAAACATAAATGAGCACTTTGATTCCCTTTCTCTCTTTCTTTCTCTTTCTCTCTCTTTCTCTCTCTCTCTCTCTCTGTTTTTCTCATTCTCTCTCTCAACACACGATTACACATGCACCGTTGCACTTTAAATCCAAAACTTTATCAATGATAAGCCCTACCTGCTGCGGGGTCACCTCCCCCCGCCCATTTGTGCTTCGATCTTGGCGCGTGTGTCCTTTTGCCTAAGTGTCTGTGTGTGAGTGGTGTGGCCTATCTTCACTACTGTTACATACCTATGCGACTACGCGATCAACAATGTTTTATTTTGTAAGCAACGTTCGGTATATGTATCCATTAACTAATCCGAAGCTCTGGTTTCCGCCTGCCCCTCGCTTCGCCACTCTTTCCGGACACCTGTCTTCCTGGCACGGGCCAGCATGTTTGTGCGAGCGTGTGTAGTTTCCCCCCCTGTTGCATGAGTTTCTTTTTTTTATCTTTACAGATTCGTTTCCGTCCGATGTGGATTGATCGGGTACTTGTGACTGTTGCCGTACATGTTGCTGCCCCCCACGCCCGTTGTGCCAGTGTGGTGCTGGTACGGTGCTTGCGTCTGCTGCGCTACCGCCATCCCGGGAAACAAGCCCTTGGTGCATGGGTCGCGCACCGGCCGGACGGGTTCGTCGCCGCCCCGACCCTTCACGCTGGAGGCAGAGGACGAGATGAGCGACTGGCGCCGCACCGTGGACCATTCGTTCTGCTTCAGCAGAAACTGCTTCACGTTGTACTCCATCTGGGCGAGATCGACGCTGCTGCTATCGTCGTCGTCGTCGTCGTTGCCGTCCGGGTGGTGCGGGTCCGGGTCGGGCAGGGGCGCCAGCCGGCGCTCGTCACCCGCGAGGCACTGTCCGGTGAGCGCACTGTCCCGGAGCACCGTCACGGTGCTGCCCTTCCGGATGGCACCGAGCGCAGCACCGGTGGGACCGGGTGCGACCGTCGTCGCATTGCTGTTGTAGTCCAGCATGCCGGGCGGTGCGGCCGCACCGTTCGGAAGGCTGCTGCTGTTGAGATTGTTGCTGTACCCGTGCTTCGCGCCAGCGGTCATGCCCCGGTCCGGCTTGGGGGCGTTCATGCCACCGCCAAAGGGGGCGGCGCTCGCGTAGTTACCGTTGAGCAGACTGCTACCGGTACCGGGGGTGCCGTACGGGTGCCCCAGCCGGCCCATCGACGGTTTCGCCTCGCAGCCCGCCGGCTTACCACCGGTGGACGGCACGGTTGGACGGGAAGCCTTCGGCGGTATGCCGGGCGCGGTAGCATTGTTGTTCAAGCTGTCCGCCGTCAGCGCACCACCGGCCGTCGGCTCGTTGTCCGACTCGGTGTTGCTGAGCGGTTCCGCCGCATTGCCGAGCTTCGAGTTGTTCTGCACCCACTCGGCGACCCGGGACAGCTGCTGGCGGCGCAGTATCGCACTCTCCTGCAGGTCGATTTCGCTCGAGATCGAGCTGGACTGGGTGCAGGACTTCTTCGACGTCACGTCGATACCCTCCAGCTTGTTGACGTTGATGTCGAGGCGCGGTTTGGGCAGCGCGGCCGTACCGAGCTTGGTGTTGATCAGCAAATTGCTCACCTCCTCCCCGATCGTACACAGCCGGTCGGAGGAGTGGGGTGAGGTGGTGGTGCTCATATTGCACACCTGCTTGTTACCACCGCCCGCATCCTCATGACCCCTGGCAGCTTCTCCACCGCCACCCTCATCGACGCGGTTAATCGTTCCGCTGATGAGGCTTCCGTGCCCATCCGGTGCACCGTCTCCGGCAGGACCGAGCGCACCACCAGGTGCCTGGGAGGATTTGACGGGCGTGGTCATGGGTTTCGTGTAGCCAGCGGGCGGTGAAATGGATTCGCCGGAAGACGTTGCCGTCGGCAGGTTGGTGGTTTTGATCGCACCGTTCAGCCCGATCGATGGATCGTCGTCCAGCAGCAGCTCCTCGTCGAGGAACTTGGCACGGCGCGTGTACATGACCGGGGTCGGTGGCTTCGAGTCCAGCCCTTCGAGACCATCGTCGACGAGATTGTCCAGCAGGATGTTGCTCGAACCGTTCTGTATTCGCAGCGCACAGATACGCGGACCGGACATCTTGGGATTTTCAGCCTAAAAATCAAAAAGAAATGATGCATTAATGGATTTCATAATCCGATTTCATACAGAATTTAAAAGATTTGTAGCAAACAGGCAAATGTTGTGGATCGATCGTCCAGTTTAGTGGTGGGACCTCAGAATCGGACCTATCCGATTCCAATTCCGTGTTCGGAATCAATTCCGGAGCCGATTCCGATGCTGGAAACAATTTCGGAGCAGATTATGGAACCATTTCCGGGGTTGGCTTAGGAATTGATTCCAGAGCCGGAATTAACTCCGTAATCAGTATCGGTTCAGGAATCGGAATCGCCCTGGGAATCGCACTTTGCTCCAGGGAAAGGGAATCAGAATCGACTCCAGAATGAGAATTAGCTCCGGAATAAGATTCAGTTCGTGGATTGAAATAAAAAATTTCCGAAGCGAAATCAGTCCGAGAATCTTCATGAGAATGGATCGATTAATAGCAAATTTTGATTCTACGCGGCCATCAATACGTAGCATCATTGGACCTAAACGTCTATTCTTATTGAGATGCCAAAACCGACTCCAATTGGAGCCGAAATTTGTTACGGAACTGATTCCTATTCCGGAACCGATGACAATTCCGGAGCCAAATCCTGAGCCGAATCTGGAGAGGATTCCGTAACCAATTCCGGAGCCGATTCCTATTCCTGAACCAATTCCGATTCCAGAGCCGATTCCGAAATCGATTCCAGATACTGATTCCCGACCTACTATCCGGAATCGAGTCCAGAAAACTTCGGAGCTATCCGGAATCGATTCCAACGAACACTTCATTTTTCCCATCACTAGTTCCCATCACTGTCAAAATGCGCGTAGAGCTTCGCTTTGCCACGAAGCTTGAAGCACGCGCGCTGAGCGGATTGCATACATTCTGGCGCTTACGCTTCACGGTGACGCTTCCCCCAGCAAATCACTCTCACCTTGATGGTTTTGATGAGATTGCGATTAAAGATCTCGAACATCTTCGCACCGTCCTTCTCCGGATCCTTGCTGCTCGTCCTGCTCCACAGGCTGTTGGTGCTGCCGACCGTATGGTACAGCCCGCTGCCCATACTGCCACTAGCGGACGTGCCGTACTTGCCCGACGGTCCCGGCACACCGCCATTCCCGGTGGACGAGGAGATCGGCGTCGCGTGGCTGCCGCTCATCTGATCCGTGTCCTTAATAATGTACGAGGGCGAATCGTGCGCAAGCTTCGATGCCGTCGGATCGGCTCGACTAAGCTGTGGTGTCATTTGTCCAGCACCACCACTGCCACCGCAAACCGGTGGCTTACTCGGCTTGCAGGCAGTATCCCCGGGCAGCTTCTTTGTGTGCTGCTGTGTGGTCGTCGGCACTTTCCCAGCAGCGAGCTTGTTGTGTTGCTGCTGCTGCTGAAGATGATGCTGGTCGGTCTGGTTCGCTGTGAGCGAAGAGGGCCGTTCCACCGCAAGCCGATGGTGCCCCAGGATGGGATTAACCATCAGGTCGTCCTTCTTGGTCGGCACCACCAGCAGTGCGAGCGGATCGGACGTATCGCTTCCCTCCCCGCCCGTGCCAATATCACCACAGGCGGCACCGTTCGCCGATCCGCCCGGCCGGACCGCCGTCGTCGGCGAAACCTTGTCCGGGGTGGTCAGGTAGTCCGAGACGCTGCTCTTCGTTTCCGAGATGACGCTGTCGCTCGACTTGATCAGCTTCAGCATGTACGGGCTGTTGTGGTGGGACGGCGAGTTCAGGTTGCTGCTGCACCGCAGACAGAGCAGCGTGTTGGTGCCGTTCGCGTGGTCCCCGCGCACGAGCGTCTGCGTCGCCACGCTGTAGTACTTCTGGTCGCTGCCGAGCAGGTCGGCCAGCAGCAGCGAGCCGGACGCGTGCAGGCGCGCCGACTCGACCGCACCGCCACCGCCCTGGGGGCACACGCACGTATCACAGTGTTTGATCGGTGTGCCGAGCAGCGCGTCGCTCGACTTCAGCTCGTCCTCCAGGAACTTGGCCATCACGGACGGCGACACGACGTTCTGGCCGTCGCCGAGCAGGCTGTCGGTCGTGCCGGGGACAGCGGGCGTCGTGCCGAGCGGCACGACCAGTGGGGCTTCCTGCTGCAGCTGTTGCTGCTGCTGGCCGGACGGCTCACGCTGCCCGTGGTTCGACTGCTTGCCACCCGGCAGCTGTCCGTCCTGACTGCCACCGTCTGCGTGCGGGCAGTGGGCAATGAAATGGGGGGTTGAGAGAGGAAAGGAAAGTAAGTTAATTAAATCCTTCATTGTGCGTTTGTTACGTTCAAGTGGTTAGTTCCATTTTGGGGCCGGTGGAAAGTGGTTTGTTGGAGGCGGTTTTTTGCGTGCGGCTGGAAGTGCTAAAAGTGGAATTAAATTAAACACTCTCCATTGATGCGTTCGTGTGTTTCGAAATTGAAGATTAAAATTGATTTCTGCACATCTGGGCACACGCGTATACACGCTTCAAACCAACCGAAAGTCCACCAGCCTCGTCCATTACAGCCCAGACAACATTTATTACACCTAACAGCTAGATTAACGTGCAAGTGCGCCAGTGCAGTGTCCGCAAAAAAGCGCCAGGATTACAGCCATGCTTCCTAAATCTATTTATTTCCAACCGAACTACACACACACACAAACACACACACACAATTGCTACTGCAACAAGAGTTGGATAAGAGAGGAACACACATAACACCAACAGCCAGCGAACGTTTAACCCTCCCTTATACGTCGTTTTGGTCTGCTTTTCCGCACGAACCTTTTTGACCGAGAACTTTGGGGGTGGCCATCGCCGTTCAGTGGGCTGCCAGCTACTCCCGTGTGCACTCGGATGGAAACTAATGAAACAGGGCCACACTCTCACTACACAACCCCACACAACGCCCGACACAAACCCGGGAGCGGTAACAGTATTGATTTATCCAGATCCTCCAAACAACGCTGGCAATACTACTGCTCTGTGTGTGTGTGTGTGTGTGTGTTGTTTTTTCTTCTTCTTCTTTTTTTCTACTCTATCCATTCCATTTTTTGTATCCATTTTTGCAAACTGTAAGCGGGCCTATGAGAGTGGCGCGATGGCAGGCTATATATTGCATGCGATGCACGTTTTGCCTCCACGCGGGCGCACGGATCAAACACACCGGGTGGATTTATGGTGGACGAAACGAAACGAACGAGAAACACACACACACACCCCGACCCCCGGGTATGGGAGATTGGATGATGGATCCAGCATTTAAAGCGGGGCTTTGAGCGGGATCGAATGGGGGGAAGGGGAGAAAGAGGGGACCAGGTATTTGACGTTCTAAGTTAAGGAAATATATCCTTCTATAAATACACCGCGGCAAAAGCAGTCCGAGGCTTATTCGATCGGTTAACGTTTCGTGTTTTGCTTTCCTCCCCCCTTTGCTCGTCTCTACCCCTCAACGGGATATCGGTCGGACACGCGAAAGACCCCTCCCTCCTGGTGTGGGGGGGGGCAAAATTGTATAGCTAAGCTGAGGATAGGTAATAAGGGAGGCAATAAGGGATGGAGAGAAGAAAAAACAAAACTCATATAAATAGGGCCTTAAAGACAACAGTAGGAACAACATCACAAACACAAACACACACACACACCACGTGGAAAAAAGCACGCGATTCCGGTCCGGAAAACGGTTTTTGAAACTGGCAGGAAACTTTCCCTTCCTTCCTTCCGAACGCCAGTGCACCGAACAACGCCACCAAGACGCCAACAAGAAGGGGTGCCAGGGTGCCTTTTCGATAGAGGTATCGCCGTTTTGCGTGGCCCGATTCAACAGGAAAGGAAAGTGAAACACACACACACACACAGAGGCGCCCAAGCTGGGTACACTACAGACAGGAACCGATAAATTGGCACACACACACCATCCATTACTCCCTCGTTCCCTGCGCTGTGGAATGTCCAGCAGTGGCGCCCTGCTAGTAGAACACCTTTTGGGCTCCACCGGGCGGGTGTTTATGGTAATGCTTGGTAGCGTTTTACCGGCCAGCATAAATTAAGCTCACGAGCCTCCCAGCCATTGTGCAGCGGCGGGGGGGGGGGCTTAGGGGACTGCACACGAATTTTGCCAACAAACACGGCCACCGCGCTCCCCTTTCTTAATGCGTGCTATCGTGCAACAAAGCGGCCCTGTACTTCTGGACCTTAAATAAATAATGTCAATTTAGTGGTACCATTTTCACGAAGGCTGGCATAGCTGACTTGCCCAACGGTGTCGCTGCCACTTGCCGTGCGATAACCTGCCGCGCCACCGCCAAACTGCGTCTCCAACCGGCATGCGATATAAATCCGGAGTGATTGTTGATGACAGTCTAGCTAATAATTTATCCAACCATCTGTGTCTGTGACAGAGCCGGGTAAAAAGGGGCCGTGCCCGCAACAGGGACGGCGAGTTTTCAAGATCCGCGCAAGCTTTTCCTTGCGAGAGCGGTTGTTTACACTTCTACTCCCATCATATTGTTTGAACTCCAAGCACGCCGAGCACTACTACTACTACTGCCGGCAGCTTGATTATGTTAAGCCGGGAACTGCCGGGCTGCTGCTCGTTCGGAGTTTTGCGGTTTTGCATAATCAACGCTGATTACCTTTAAACCGAACCCGAGTTTTGGAAACTTTGGGAAAGTTTTGTGCAAATAGTAACCCCTACCAACGGGGTAACACTTACCAGTCCAGAAACACTTCACCACAAACCCGACGATGGGTTCGACGTATTCATTTCACTTAAAATTGGCTCACATTTAACCTTTTCGGGGCGCTTCGCTTCGTTTCGTCATTGCTCGTGCTCCTGTCCAGGGCTGTGCCTGGTTTGATTCGATTAAAATGAAATTATGATAATGGGTAAAAGATATTCGCGCCCGCGAGCGCTCTCTCTCTCTCTCTCTTTGCCTCGGTTGCCGGTATGCATTTAGATGTTGGCTCCACGCTCAATACCGCTAGCCGTTGTTTATCCTTCCGAAACAATGTTGTCGGTGGCGGGCCTCCGTCTGCCGCCATATCGTATCCATAACGGCCCAAACCCATTAGCAGTAATCCCGCGGTTTTGCTTTATTGCCTTTACCCGTGTGGTGCCTGCGGCATCATTAGAAAACCCGTAAAAAAAGGACAAAAAAAAACCTCACGAGTGCAACCACATCCACACGGGTTCGAAATGGTACTCGGGGGAGCTAAGCAAAAAAACAAAGAAAAAAGGGTTCACATATTTGCATTTTTCATTTCATCTCCAAGCGGACGCGAGCGTTATGATCGTTAGCGGGCGCCTGGAGAACATTCATGCGCTGGGGCACAAAAATGTTCCACCCATTAAGCGCACCTTAGGTCATGGTTAAGTGATTTGCTTGGGTGTCGAACACCTCAAAGCAGCATAAGAGTCAGCAAAAGGGGGAGAAGGAGAATTGCAATGTTGAGCGATAGGTGGTGCGATGTCTCGATGATACAGGGTTGGAAGATGCTGAAAAGCCTTTAAAAAGGATTATGTTTTATCCCGTTTGTTGCAGAAATGTTGCTAGATGCACCTGAATCTCTCTTGGTTTAAAGTTCAACTAGATGTCAATGTTCCGGTAAGCATTCGACAGCATTTGTTTGTATCCAATGTTTATACCCAAAAATGTTAGTTTACCTATCGTAACGGGTAATGATTAGTTGAGTCTATTTGCACCAGAAACCAAGTAGCTAACGAAGGTAACTTTGATGATATAAGATACAACCAAGAATTTGAATGTGTCAAAATAATAAATTATAATACGAATATTAAAATGAAATTGAATCCTTTGACGAAATTCTAATACTATCACATGCATAAATCTTAGTCTTAGTACAAGAGACCTAGATATCATCCTTAAGATAAAAACATCCACCAAGATCCGTAATATTCATCCATATCTCATCAAATTATAGCAACTGCATCAAGGATTTTGAAATCACCGAATCAGGATCACCTTCTGGACGCTGTCTGGACGACACTTTTGGGCATCTTATGAATTCACTGGAGAGGATAAGCTCTAATATCGAAATATCGTCAGAAATTCCAAACGTTGCATCTTTAACGTCTTCCCCCTTTTTTTTTTTTTGGTTGAGCAGTGTGTGGCAGTTCCAATTTCCTACACGAATGCGTTTGGCATTCCGAGCACAGCTGCAGTACGTGAAGCCATCGTGTCTGGGCAATGCGCCAAATTGTAGGAAAAGACAAACTCCAAACTTTTCAATTATTTACACCTGCTGAAAGTCCTGAAATCTGCTTGGGTGAAGTCTGCGAGTAAAAGGCACCACACATACGAAAGAAGTACAAAACTTGGGAGCACAAACACACATTTAAACTTAGTATCTATGTTAGTTACACTTGCCTTATGCCAACACATGGAATACAGTAGCAAACAGCGACGACGAGTGACCTTTTTTTAAGGAAACCCTCCACAGCACAGACACAATCTCCGACACTAATTAACGATAGTGCGAGGAAGCCTTACCTACAGCATTAGCACAGCATTATGACACTTAAAAAGCACTTCCCGCAAAGGGTGTAGTCACAGTCCAAACAAATCTTAATCTAACCATCACCAACCACTGCAGTACGTGCAAAGGTGGTAAAGCATGCAGGTAAGTACCACCGACTTACGCGCTAAAACACTAAAAGTAATTACAACCAGAGCGCTACATACTAAAAGTAGAACAGAACAGAACAAAAAAACAACCAAAGGAACTAAAAATCGGGTGTGAAGAAGGTGTGCTTTGTGCATACATTTTCCAACCTGCAAACAGTGCAAACAGCTTGCGTTCTACGTACAACAGCAAGAAAGAAAGAAAAAAAACCGGTACATCAACTGCATGCATGCATGTGCTGCCACGCGCTGTGCACACCTCTCTGGTGGCCAATACTTGGTGGATAGAAGGAACGCGAAAAAACTTTGACGAAACTGGGCGGTTCTTGTATCGCATCAACGTTAACGGGAAAGTTACTGAGCAAAGAGTAAAGTTTTAGCCTAGTCTGGCAAGTGAATGGGGGAGAAAATTCCGTTAAAAACTGGAGCAAAGTGTGCAAAGGTACTAATTAGCGTGACGAGGGGGTAATGAGTGTTGGACTATTTTTATCACAATACATTTTCTTAAAAAGTTGGAAAAACGCATCAGCTAACTCTGAAAAAAAAAGGTATTGAAAAGCTAAAAAGAATAAGCTTTCTTGCAGCAGCTTAACAAAGGTCGTGATCGTGGGGCAGCGAAACGGTAAAGAAAAGTGCCAACGGCTGATAATGGATATTAATGGGCCCGAATGCTGCTGCATAAATAAGAGTAAGAGTGAGAGAAGGAGAGAGAGAGATGAAGAAGGAGAGAAAGAGAGATAGAGAGGAAGTCGATGTGCACATAAAAGCATAGAGTAAAAAAAGAAAACTTCCCATAAAGCACCAATTTCTTCGCTGAAAATGGCGCCGAAAGCAGGAAAAGGTTCGAGGAGAGAGGAAAACATAAATTACAAACTAAAGAGAAAAAAAGCTAACTAATTCATTATCGCTCTTAAAAAAACCCGTGATGTGTAAGGGAAAGCAAAATAAATGCACGATATTGCTCAAACAATCAAGCACAAGTGCATACAAACGCACATACAAAACATAAGACTTTTTAACACCTACAAAGTGGTCCACGGGTGGCTACAAAAATCCACTGGCCATGCAAAAAATTAAAAAAAAGAAGGATATTGACAGCATACAGCAGCGGCAGCGCAGCACTACAAGCACACAGTGAAGGAAACGGTGGCCGACGGGCGGGTGCGTTGGAAGGAGGAAAAAGCTATGCAAACCGCTACACGCCTCCCTCGGCTACTAACACTTACCAAGCCCTCGCATCGAATAGACCATGGCGGTCGGAGGGAAGGGGCAGATGGGGGGCGGACTGTCGGAGGCTGGCAGCACGTGGTACGAGTTGGTGGTGGCCATCCCGACGCCGCTCGTGCTGCCCTCCGAGTCGGAGTGTGAGTTCGTGTCGAGGCGCATGTACGTGGCCACCTTGGACTGAATTTCGATCGGAAGCTGGAACGGAAAGGACGGAAAGATTGGAAGCAAAAGTCAGTTGTAAAGCATGGCCGCACACAGAAAAGAGAGAGAGAGAGAGAGAGATAGGGAGAGAAGAGTTACATATTCAAAGTAGCAAAATTTTGCTACGTTTGTTCACGTCATCCTCCTGTGGGATTTATTATAACCGGTCCTCTTTATTATAATTCATGAACCCTGCACCTCACGCGCGTAGATAACATTTCCCGGCAACGATGTGTCGTCCTTGCCGTACAACTTTCTTACAGTCGACATCCCATTTAAAACTTACCGAGGAAAGTTTCGGCGATACAAAGCTGTCCGGCTTGCACTGCAGCAACTGTATCGCCACACTGATGTCGGTTTTGTATCGTTCCTGCAAGAAAGAGAGGGAGAGAGAGACATAGGGAGAAAGAAGATTAAAATAGGAAAAAAATTACGATGGATGGAAAAGCACACAATCCTCAGTTTCTATCCGTTCCCGGTGAAGCACTAAGCAATCACGCGAGGCACAGGAGTTCAATCATTCGCAAAGCGCACCATTTCCGGTTGCACTTGAGCCGTCGTGTTGAAGTCATTTGGTGTAGAAAGGAGCAGAGCAGTTGCCCTTCCCCTCTTCTTTGCAGCATTAGTAAGGAAGCATAGCAAAGTGGGAAAAGATTGATTCGTTGCTTTGCCCTGTCTCGCTTTCCCGACCGCACACTTCGACGCCCGGAGGTTATTGCTAGTTCTTTGACCTTTTTTTTCGTTGCGTTCGTTTGGGGTGGCTTTGGGTAGTGATTTTCATTTTATTTTTTCTACAATCACAGGTAGTCTAACATGTCAAACAGTTCTAACAGTAAATTGTAAAAGTTAGATAGTGTATTTGTGGATGGTGTATCATCTATTATAAAAGCGATCTTGCATATTTAATAGACATTGATCAATCTATATAATATTGCTTGTTATAGCATCTAAATTAGAACATAAAGTAATACACTTAAAGTTATGGGCAAACAGGTGTCGTTGAAATGTGTCTTTCTGTTAAACTGCATTGTAAATATTGCAGAGCTTTCGTTGGAATTAGAAAGGGAAATTCTTATTGGATCTGAATTAAAATTGCATACTTTCAGGCGGACAGTTGAACATGCTGTATAATGTTGCAAAATTTGGACTTTGTAAAGGCGAATATATGTAAAAATAGTTTAAAAGAACTACAGCTAAAATCGCTTGTCTTCAGATGTTGGCCCAAGGTTCAAAATACACAAGGAGTCCACATTATTATTTCGTATTGCTATGTATGTATAAAATATAAACCAACCTTATAATTTGTAATGAAAATCTTAGTTTTGAAATTCAAATAAATGTATATAATTCTGAAGTAACTTTAAAACACGATCAAACTAGGGTCAAGTAGTGCACCCGTCGGTTCCATCCCCACCATCGTAGTACAAAGCATTCCATTATGCTGTTATCCTTACGGCGACACCCACCCATTCGACGATGGATGTGTATTTATACATTTTTTAATTCCTTCCTCCCACGCCGAAAGTGCGGCCAGAAAGTGAGCCATTGATGCCTTAAGAAGCAGAAAAAGAAGAAGAAAAATCCCTCAAAAGCCCACAAGCAATAAACGGAGCAACAACAAATAATAGATAGGAAAAAAACCTCTCAACCTTACACATGCACACTACCAATCTGCACACATCCATCCATCCGGGCCGCCGGTTGCAACGCATTCGGTGAGCAATTTTTCCTCCCTTTGTATGTTTTTTTTTTTCTTACGAGGAAAAACTTACACACCAACACACGCTAGAGCTGCCGCCGGTCTGCCACAATGATGGAAGAAGATTAATGGAAAAAATTATTTCCAACCCCTCGCCGGCGATGGCGCAAAACCATCAAAAGAATGGCAAACAGACCGAGCAAAACTGGAAGCTGCAGCAAACTACCGCGTCTTAGAAGAATGCTATTCACCCGAGGGTTTCCCTTTTTCGCTCGCTCGTTGCCATTCTTCTGCTCGGATGTGTGTCTCTGGTTGTTGCGTGGTGGAAAAAAGGAAGGCACCGGAGATGGAAAAATTTAATTATATACACAGTGCGGCCGATGGGGGCACCCAAGTGCGCCGGAATTCGAGTCAAGCATCCGTATGCGTTGGGACAGAGAGAGAGAGAGAGAGGGATCGAGTGTAGCATTACAGTACATTACGCGTTCTCGGAAGCATAAATGATGGCATCCAGTGAGTGGTGTCTGTTGTGGAAATGGTCGATTGCTGTACAGCACGCAGTTGGGGTTACGGCATGTTTGTTATTGTATTAGAGGTTCTTGTTAGCTGATGGATGTGCTAGTGGCAAGTGTGTAAGTTTTGTGATGTATTAAATTGCAGCAGGTATGAGTTTTTTTTCCCCATAGAAGTATTATTTTCATATTGATTCCTTTTATTATACACCTTTTTTATTATTATTTGCTTTTCAATATGCTTCATTTGCTTTTTTACCTTTCAATTCACTGGAATACATTCAGATAATGAGCACTTTAAAATTCCACAATGATGCTGTGGTGCAAATTTGCCAGTTGTTTGCATCACAAAACGCAAGCAAGGTGTGGCCAGGCCCCCTTTCGTTTGAAAGCTAATTATGCAGCCATGGTAATGTTCCCCCGTCCTGCAATGCTAAATTATGTTAAGTAATGAACTGTAAACGGATGGTTGGTGGAAATAAAACCATAAACCCAATGGCACCATGACCATTGAACCAGCTAATCTCCACCCTTTGTAGTTGTAACAGGTTGTGCAAACAAACGAGACCCACTTTGCCCGGGATGCTTACCGTAGTGCCGGCAATCATCGCTGTAAGTGATCCTTGCCAGCATCCTTCCCACGACCGATTGTTAGTGCGTGTCTGTGAGAGTGAGAGTGTGTTTGCGTTTGTGGATCTACTTCCTTAAGACCTGTCAACTCTAATCGCTCTCACGCTCTACATTTCATAACGACCGTAATGATCTGCTCTCCACAGCACGAGTAACGAAACAACCGAGTTGAGTGGGTGAGCAGTTGCTCTCGGCAAATCTTTCACAACACCGGCCCCACCGGCATGATTATCCACGCACGAGGGGTACCATCATCTCACGGGCGTCTAATCCTTTGAGGCAGTCGAGCAAAGTAATAACGCAAAATATAGACTGCGTAATCCATCGAGTGGCCGGTTTGCTCGTTGCTTTGTTTTCCCAGCGCCCACGCTCCAATTAGATGGTATTACAGCTCCAAACGAAATCACCACTCGCTCTCCTTTTTTCCACCCAACGGGTGCTAGGAAACGGGACGGTGGATCGCACCAAACCGGAAAGCGGCCAAGATACCTTGAAAGCGGCCCAAAATACATTCGTAAACACGGAAACGGATCATCGCACTGATCCCGAGCGTCCCAAACGTCCCCGAGCCGCTCGGTAGTAATGGAATGAAAAGGCGAAAACTGTAAGGTACATGGTACATGGCAAACATGCCACAGAGTTCAACTGACAAACGGAACTGGATTATCACCTACCTACCTACTTACTTACTGGTAGATAGGCACTGGACCGTCGCTAGACTGTGTCGGTGTCGGGTTTTATCGAGTCATTCTTTGCGGTCATGCCTGGCGGTTTCTATTCACACCGTCTGCGTCAAAGTTTCTTTTGTCGGTGGGCATTTTCTTTCTTTTCCGGGAGGTTATCGGTAGAGAGGATACGTCGAAGCTTTAAAAAAAACCTGAGTTTCTTAATTAATACAAGTTTTTCTTGAGCTCAGTAAAAGGATACTTGTTTGTTCTCGTCAAACAGCTAGACAAAAGCAAAAAGCTCGAAAGTGATTTTGAACAAGAGCAAAGGAAAGAAGCGAAGAGAAAGTTGAACAAAAAATTGTAGAAAAAATTACTTGCTTATTCTCATTGTTCAAGATTCAAGTTTTTAAGTTAAACGATATTTCTTTTAACATTATTTCCAATTTTGACTGCAGCATAAAGCTTATTTTAATGGCAACCCGTGTACTGTCTGCTTAATGGGTTGCGTTTTTCTCCACTCTTTCCCGCCATTTACGCCTGCTACTCGCCACCGGAACTTTATTTTGTAGGTCAAGAGGATTTTAAACATGATTCGTCCATTTCATGCACGCTTCTTCACGTTTGCTTACACATCCACGTCGGGCAGGCAAAGTGATCATTTTGTTGTAATGATTTGCCACTTTTCGCCACTGCTGTCGTATCCACATCAACGGGCGCTGATCACTGTCGGGGTGTCAGCACATTTTATGCGAGTTTGAATAAAACTTTGAAGCGTTTTTTCATGGCTAGAAAGCGTTCTAAAGCCATATAAAACCCTGGGAGAAAATTGGCGAGTTGCATTCCCTTCACAGAAAATGTTGACTGCATAATATTTTCCCTTCCGAGCAAAAAACAAAAAAAAACTATGCATATTTGCAAATGGTTTTACAAAATGGTACCGCGATGCTGATGCAAGCGAAAAACGTTCGGCATCGGGATGTGTTTGCTCAAGAGATCCTTGTACGCTCCTTTTCTTTCTTGCCATGCACACACCATGTAAACGATACGATTTACACGTAACCGGAACGAGCATAGAGCAAAACCCACCCGACGCGGTAAGGTGTGAGCGAACCCTGGAGCAATCCACTTTTCTTTGTCCGGACGGACGAGAAGGACGTTTCCGCTTGCTTGAGCAAATCATCGATACTTACACCGGGGGGGGCTACAAGACATGTATCGGTCCCTTCCCATTTATTTATGCTCTTGCACCTCTTCAATCGGGGGGCGAGGGTGCTTTTGCTCGTTACCCGTGTGCGTCCGCGCGGCTCAGCGTGTTACCGGGAAACTTCCGCGCCAGTGATACTGTTGCAAATAGCAGCAGTAGTAGCAGTTACCATATCTGTCATCAGCAACCAGAGTTTCTGCTGAACTTCCCCCGGCACGTTGATGTAGGATGATGAGGCTTCCGGCCTTTCCCTTCTTCCCAGGTTGGGATGCGGGGTGCTGCCTGCTTTGTTTTTCCTGCTCCAGATTTCCATAGCATGATAGCAACGGGGGAAAAAAGGTCCAATTTTTCGGCTCACTGAAGCACACACTCCTTCCCCCGTCCCCAGCCGCACAAACGTGGGCAAGGTTGACGACACTTATTCTGCCTGAGTGAACCATCGGATTGTCGATTCGGTTCGAATTCCCCCGGTTTTATTTCCTCGCGAAGGATCGGTCACTAACGAGCGTTCCAGCCTGCTGTGTTGCTGTGGATTCGATGGATTCGGTGTGATGGAGTGCACCGTTTTCCCTCAAGCTATTTGAACCGTATTCCGGCGATTGGCGCTAAAGTACAATAACTGTCCGGCTGTCCGGTAGGTTGACCGGCTGTCCGGTAGGTTGACCGGCTGGAAGTAATCGCTTTGCTGGGGGGGGACCTGCTGGGGGGGATAAAAGCTGTTGTGACGTTGTTTTATGGCCATTGTAATGGGAATATAATGCCAAACCGCAGATTGTTTCGGTACTTGCTGTGGTGTTAGTAGATCCGAAATAGTATCCAAAACCGGTACGCTTCCCCCCTTCTCCAGCTGGGAAAATATGTTTCACACATCCTCAGCCTACGCAAACCGAACCCACACACACACACACACAACTTTCCAACTTTGTCCTTCCTTTTGTACAATAAATCAATTTTGTACCCTTCCAGGGGGATTGCGTCGCAGCATCCCTTCGCTTAGCTCACCCCTGAAATCGAAAAAAAGTACATGAGCGACCCCTTTTTTTCCCTTCCGTGTGTCACAGTGGCACCGTTGGACAAAAAGTAAGATGAACTCAACCGCAGCACGGTGCCCTATTTTTGTCCGGGAAAGTATGGAAAATCCACTCATCAAACAACGCACCATCGGCAGCAAAACGCCGGAAAGAGTAAAGTGAAGCGACGAAGGGAAGAATAAACACACACTCAGTGGAGGGTGGTTTTTGCATGGCCCCACAGACACATTTCCTTCATCCGTGTTTTCAATTCGCTCTCTGTATATCATGGGTGCGCAATCGTGTGCGCAAAATGGGATCAATACTTCAAGCCCCAATCCAACAGGTAGCGCTTGTATGTGTGTGTGCTTGTGCTTCGATTTTATAATCAATAAAAATCAATACAATAACATCTCTCTCCCTGCTTCAGGGAACGTTTCGGCACGACCCGGAGCTGTTCGGAGGTTTGGACCGGGCGATGTACTTTTCTGACAGGATGAAGACATTTGGATGTTGTATCTTCAATTGAGCATGTAAGCAGCATTGAATAGGGCGAGCCAGAGTGTATGGTAATGGCAGATAGCTGCTTTCGATGGACTATGGGATGGGGTTAAGATGCATTGGCTTTTGTGTTGTAAATAACACTTGTTTAAGCTCCAATAGAGGTCCGAACCTCCACACTTTTCAAGATTCTAAGAATATCCTGTTGAGGTTACATTCACAACCGTAACTCTGTTGGAACATATTTCTTAAGTGTGATGCTTTTAAACAAATCCAGATCTAGAACGCGTGTTTATTTTGTGATGTCTTTAAGGAATAATGTGGATCTTTGTATTGTAACTCTTCAGTTTGCCTGAAGAGCATACCTTCTAGGCGCTATTCTGTACTTTGAAGATGAACCATTTCAATCCAAAACAAAACGTTGAGCATCTCTTGTATTCCAAACCACATTTGAGCCTCTCCGAATTAGCTCCAATATCGCCGCTATGCTAATTATCTAAAAGCTCATTCTCCTTCCAACGACACCGAGGCCCAGAGGCAAAGATTTGCAACACAACAAATAAGCATAAGCTGAATGCTAAGAAGCGTTGTTATACGATTTGCAGAAAATCCAATCACGTGATGACGCTTATTAACATGCTTCAATTGTTCTCTCTTTTGTGTTCCCAATCTCCATTTGCATGTACACAGATTTGAGCAGCAGCAGCAGCAGTTTGGATGACATCATCACAATGTCCTTCAATTGCAGCTACGTCCGCTGTGTAGCGCACCAGGCGACCAACAGCCCCCGGGTCCACAAAACCGGGTCAACGCGAGACACATTCATTTTGGGTTGGCGCCCCCGAAAATTTGCTCGCCCGTAGTGCGCCCCTGCCGGCGTGAGTCATCCACGGTCGTTTTTCATCCACAGCGACCGATTTCCCCGGTTCAAGTTCAAGCGAAGCCGGTGTTACGTGTGAGAGGGAGATTTGAAGTTGTCCGTTCCCTGGACCGACGCCAGTGAATCTCGACATGCAGCAGCAGAAGTAGCAACAGCAACCGATAAATGTGTCGGGTTCTTGCGTTGCTGCTCAGAGGAGGCCAATTCGATTCCATGGTGCTGCTGGCGGCTAAAAGACTACAGCCAATCGATGAGACTCGAGCCCGGCACGAATGTGAGTGAAGCACGAACGGCAAAGATCAAGTGGAAAGGAGGAGCCTAGAATCCGGACCTGAACGGTGTTACTAATCGAATCATGTTCCCCTTTTCGATCCGGATCCGGGCAGATTGAGGTCAGCCTGAACAATCGGCACCCTCCCCGAAGGGGTGAATTAGCTCAGGTTGCGTTGAGTTGCTCCACGTGATTGTTGGCTTCGAGGCAATTCTGTTCCTGATATAATGCTTTTCAGGAAAATGTTCAGGTCATTGTACAAAGTGTTACTTTTTTTCGATTAGTAGCACATAATAATTCATTCCGCAACTGAATTTCGATTATGATGGCATTAAAGCGTTCGAGATGGTATCGTACAAGCATCTTATAATGGCTATTAAAGTCGCTTGAAGCTATCTAAGACACGATCTGGAATGCTTCAGATGTGGCGATAAGCGGCGAACGTCGCTAATAGTCGTTGGGAGCAGTGCGTTCAATCGCTTCAAAACGTGTTTTATCCATTAAAAAGCAAACTCCCAACTACCCCCAGAAAAACACACATAGATAACTATACTCACAATCTCTCGCTTCAGGCTCTGGATGTTGTAGTTGGCCTGCGCCAGCCGTACGCTCAGCGTCGCGACGTCGCTCGTCAGCTGGGCCCGCTCGCCCGAGTTCCGGTCGACCAGCTTCAGCAGCTTGTCCTCCAGGTTTTGGTTCAGCTTCTGGACGCGCTTGTGCGACTCGTACAGCCGCTCGTACTTGTCCTGCCAGGCGATGATGCTGTCCTCCAGCTCGACCTGCCGGTCGCTCTCCTGCAGGCAGGCACTTTCCATCGCCAGCAGCTGCGTGTGCTTGTCCGCCAGCGCACTCTTCAGCACCTCGATCTCAGCCGCGAGCTGCACCTCGCAGTTCTGTTCGCAAAAGGAAAAGAGGTGAATGAATGAGAACTTTTTCATCAAGCAGTCACATAATGACGTCATAATAACGAGGTAAAAATGTCATCACAATTTTTTAAACTCTTTTTTATCCGAGACAAACCACACCACAAGTGAGAAAAATCCTTCCATAATAGTGTACAGTTGCATAAAGGCAGACAAAAAAAAACAACACAAAAACCCGAGATACAGGATTTGCTCATTCACCAACGTAAAAAGCTCAGACAAGGGCAAATGAGTACTGGGTAGCTTTCAAATGGAACCTCACGTTTGCTGCCCTTCCCACCGCGCAATGACCCCAGCTTGCCATCATTTAACATCAAATTCTCGGGACAGAGCGGGGGGAGAAAAAAAACCACACACGCCACTGTGCGGTTGACTCTCGGAAAAAAAACGTCCTTGTTCGGATTGTTTGCACTGCCGCGAATACATGGACGTCATAAAGCCAGGGAGGGACCAGTGTACAAACACAATCCGAACCGAACAATAATGTTGCATTTACGACGGGTAAGGACGAAGCGAACGTGATGCAAAATGATACAAAAGAACGAAACACACACACACACACGTACACAAAAGCCCCCATATCACTTCACCAAAAACCTGGGAGCGAAGGGACCCAGTCAGTCGGTCGGTCGGTGGCTACTGTCTGTCATTCAATCTTTGCAGCAATGCCTACTGGGGATTTGTTTTGTTTTTTGTTCCTTCTGTTTTTCATTTTGCTTCCACGTGAGAAAAGTGGTTTGCTGGTGGAAAAACATACCGCTGCTGATGTGGGTGCAAGATGCGCGTAGTTCTGCGCTACGCTGAACCGTTAAAAAAGGAAAACCATCCGACCATCTACACACACACACACACACACACACAAGCTGCGAACCATGCAAAGGTATTCCCCATTCACTGGGTGCACTTTTGACATTTTCGAATTGTATGGTACGGAGGGGTTTTATTCTTAGTTTTTGCTGTCTCTTCTGTGGTTTTTGTGAGCGGCTCACAATAATTCTTCGAATGAAACCCTTCCAGACGAGCGCAAATCACGTAGACAGTATTATCAAATGCCGACAGAACAGCCTTGCGGGAGAGCAAACCTTTGAAATGAATCGTGCATGTGATGCAGAGAATTCATATTCGCCGCTGATTAAAAACAAGGGACGACGGGTGTTCTGGAGCGAAGCGCTGGTTAAATCTCGAGGGAGTTAATTTGTATTGTGATTGAAGTAAGGGAGCATGACGTACATTCGATGTGTGCTATGGTAAAATAAAGAAGAGATGTATAAAACCGCCAAAAGAAGGTCACAAAATCCCCTCCACAGGGAGTTGCCACATGTTAGAAGTGTTTTTAAATCATTCAGAACCTGTTAAACCATGCGAGGTAATGTAGTATGTTGGGCATAATTAAGCTGAATCATGTTAAATAAGATTATTTTGTCAATTTGAACTTCGCATTTAAAGAGTAATGACAATTATAAATTTCATTAGCTCAATAATGAAGCTCGGGATGCTGTTTTCGCCCTTTCTAACATCCCAAAAGTCATTCAACTCTAGTCGCAAGCATCTCTCCTCCACACAAACACATACACGCACCATCATTGCTGCAGCGCTACTGCACTGGCTTTAAACAACACCATAAACACCTCCCAACAGCAGTGCACCGTGCGAGCGGGGAATGTCTTGCCAACGTCGCTTAAATTTTATTTATTACCCTTTAATCTAGCGTCAAAACGGTTCCGCTTCCCGTCCGCGACCTCACACACCCATTTTCCGCCATAATAATTTCGCTACAGCCAGCCAGTGGAGCCTGCGGGATGCTCGCTACAACACCGGTGTAAAACAAATACCACAGACTCAGCTGCCAGCCACACACCGTAACAAAGAAACCGAACACTGCGAAGAGACACTGCCAGTGCTCGCGATGTGCGGTTTTTTTTGCTACCAGCGTTTAGCTTCTCTTTTTTTGCTTCTGTTGCTTCTCTTTATCTGTGCTGTCGTCTGCCTGCTGAACAGCGGTGCACAACACAAACTGCGGTCGCCCCGGATCTACAATCTACAGCGAGTGTGCCGGGCGACTGATAAGACGCGGGATGACGCGGTGCCCTCGCGGACAGTGATGCCGGGACTCGCGCCGTGTGTGCCCGGGTGTCGGATTCTCGTGCCACAAACTTTGTGGTGCGCTTGATAGGAGGCAGATAGTTTGCCGGCGGCATCTCGGCAACCTCAGCACCGGTTGTGTGGAATGTGTGGGGCTTCGGTTTTATGGGATGGTATGGTGGGCGGGAGGGCTTTCACGGAAAATAATGAACGTATGGGGTGGACCGCTTCGCCGACCTTTTGTAACGGGCAGGGGGTCGGGTCAGGAGCTATCGCTTCCCGTCTGTAGCGTCACGAGCAAATCATCGACATAACCGACGGACCAAATGGGTTTTCAAGAGGGGAGTTCGTTATTAAAAACGATTACATCACGGTTTTATTCCTCCAAGAACTATAGTGTTAACGTGTATGTTTTAAATATCAAGGTTTTTATTAGAAAAAAAAATTAAAATTAAAAATGTATATTAATAACATTATTATACCTCAATTATTCCACAGGAACCAATGAGAACTCAAGCAAAAAGCTTTCTAATATTTTCTTATGTGATTCTCAATGAGATTATATCTATAACCAATGGAGACGCCTAGCCTTTCGAGCATGAAGTGTAAGTAAAATATATGTGAATTGTAAATTGTCTAAATTTAAATCTAAACAGTACTAAATATCTATAAAATTTTCAATCCAGCCATCAGAGATCAAAATTGATGAAGCTTCTCTGCTGTCATTAAAATCTTAACACAATCCAGCACACGTTTACATCCAAGTGTCGGCCTCAATCATCAACCGACCCTGACAAGGTTTGAAAACTTTGTCACCCCTTATTTTCCCGATAACTGAATGTGAAAATCCTTCACCGACGCCATCGCTGACGTGCCTGCATGCTTGTTTATGTGTGTGTGTGTGTTTCTGTGTGGTAAGGAGCATCATTACCGAGCCCACTGCCGATACGGTGTGGTACGGTCGCAGCGCAGGTAATTGAATTTGCTCATCCTAGAACATCCCTCCCTACCACCCGAACCCTTGGAGTCCCTCCGAAGGGGCATAAATCGCAACACACCCCTCCCAGGGACGGTAAAACATGACGGACGAAACCTGTTGCAAATTAAACTCATCTCCGTTTGCATCTCGAACCGATGTCGCCAACGCCAAAGCCAACACAGGCACGGAAAGACGCAATTCGACGAAATGCCATCGTTTCTTGCAAAAGGACCCTGCCCGTACGCTTGTCCCGCTGACAACCAATTACGCTTTCCAGCTAGGTGAAATTAATTAAAAAAAATAAAATTAACGTCCCTTCAAACGGGCGGGCCATGATGAGGATCGACGGAGTGGAGAGAGTAAGTATCCCGCAGTGCACTCAATCACACACAGCTACACAGAGACACCCACCCGCGGGCAACCGGATGACGTACGGAATTGGTCGTGCCCCACGAAGGGTACGACGTCATTGCTTGGCGCGCACTGGTATTGGTGTTGGTTGCGTGTATCCTTCCCCGAACAAAGCGCGGTGTATGGGCGCTGCAGAAAATTGCATGGCGAAGGGGCAGGCGGGACACCATTAAGTTGCATCAGCGTAATCACGTCACATTAGAGGCGCACGGATATGGTTTGTGCAGCAACTGGGTGCCTTTGAAATTGAGTTTCACTCGCACGAGCCCCCTGCCTCGACATCCGGGAGCTTTACGTTACGCAGGAGGAAGTGGATCTTGTGCGGGATGGTTCTTATCGCTCGCTGGATAGCATTTACAATTTAAGATTGTACTTTAAAATGTCTCATTTGTTAGATGCTTTCTGTTATGAACTTAATCAGTCTCAGAAAGCAAAGAACTAAGCAGAATCTCCAACATCCATCGCCAGGGACCGAAAGATATCAACCCATCATACACACAAAACACCTGCAAAACGTATCCTTCCTATCGCTCACACACTGTTGCATAGAAACAAGCAAGGACGTCAAACACTACTGGAAGGTAATATGGCAATACCTTCCCTCTGTTCTAATAAAAACGTCCACAATTAGACCACAACCACCGACCCCTCCTGTGTCACCCTTAAAACGCCTTCACGGCGTTGCAGTTATTGTTGTTTTGGCAGAGTTTCACCGTTCGTCCAAGCAGGCCGGGACCGGAGCGGTTGCTTACTTTCGTTTTGACAGGCGAAAATGGTCACGTAGTAAATAAAAGCAGCAAACAAAAAGAAACATGAAACAACCCCTCTTTATTTCTCACTTTTTCTCACTCTCTCTATGTCTCGAGGGAATAGAGACATTTAAAATTCTGCACCCGAGAGCGTTCATCCCTTTTATGAGGGATGTTTTTTCCCTGGTTTTTGCTACACTCTTGTCTCGAACGGTTTGTTGTGGGTTGTTGCTGCCATCGGAAGGACGGGACGGGACATTGGACGTTGTTGGTTGGAAGGTCAAAATTCCCGTTTTATTACTGCAGAGCCTTTTTCCAAACACTACCACAACGATGCTCGAATATAACCACACAGTCACACACATGCACGCAGATGCTCTTTTTCACACATCGTAGACGAGCGCGCTCGCTCACGCACTCTCTCGCTCTCTCTCGCTCTTGATTAGCCTTCCTCGAAACAATCGGAAAACCATCAAACGGGAAGTCAAAAAGGACACGCGGAAGACAAAAGGGCAAAGCGTTGGCAAGGATGGCACACTAAGGGGTGGATTTTCTTCCCAACACTACCCTCCCGCCGAGAAACGGGAATGCGTCGTAATACCTGCTCACTGTTGGACGACATGTTGGGCCGAAGGCTGTACGCGGAGGGGGGTTTGATTTACGCCGTTGCGTACGGCAGCCAGCCACCCCTGCGGCCACCACTATGCGGAGGAGGTTGCTTAATGCACGGGAAGCACAACACGGACACGTTCGGCACGGCACTGTATTTGCATTACGCCCTTTAGAAGATTGCACCAAACTTTCTACACTCCACACAAAGCCACACAAGCACACATTTACACGCGAGCGAACTCGAACTCAAGCAGACAAATAAAATAACAAAAAACACTCTCCTCAGGCGGCACGATGGCCGACGGAAGATAAGCCGTAACCCGCAACAATGTTTTGCGCAACACAATTGTCGGGAGCGGGCAGGTTGTGTTGGGGCAGTTGCGATGATTTTTTACCGAACCGAACCTGCGATTAATACTTTCAGGGTGTTTTCTTTTGCTATTTATGCGAATTCTGTGCGAAACGGTGTTACTTCTTTTGCGTTTCCGTGGCTCCCTATCGCCACTGGACGCACAGCTGTGGGCAAAAGGGCAAAGGGCAATGGGCACGGTGCTACGAAACTATGCAACCCCTCTGGCACCGACGGTTGAAAGTGGTAATTTCTTTATTTTCTTTCTCCACTGTTTGTTTGCCACTCCACCCACCCAGAATTGCACTTTTTCCACTGTACACATACACATGCACACACACATATACACACACAGGCGCGCGCGCGCGTGGTCGCGTACGCCAATGGAGACGCAAGGCAGCGGCACCGACCGAACCGACACGAATGACAGCACCGTTGGAAAACACGGCGCTTTTGCGTTTGGAAAACGGAGTTTTCCTGCTTTGAAGGGATGCGTGTGAGAGAGTGTGGGCCTTTTGCTCTCTTCCGCGTGCGCGCTCTCTCTCTCTCTCTCTCTCTCTCTCTCTCTCGTGCTCGTTATCGCAATGGTGGATGGTTGATATGTACATTTGTGGTGACAGTTATGTAAGAAAAGCATTGAAATTATTTTGTAAAATCATATGTCAAAAGGAAGGCAAATTATAAACTGTTATTTGTATATTTTATTTCTTTTTACGGAACAGATATGGCTACGATTATGAAAATTTTAATAATAATTCGAAAGCCTTTTGCGCAGAGGCAACCAACATTAATAAAAAATCAGTTCAAAAGTCTATCATAAATGTAAAAAAATCCTAATAATAGTAGGATGAGGTTTAGATGCTTCAAATTCCTACGAATATTTATTTAAAAATATATTTTACAGCATTAAAAACGATTGCTGGAATCGGACCTGACACCACACGCTGTGCAATTTCAAAATGAAACATTTCGGAAACATTTCAACGACTGAAAAACAAACCGCGCCTGCGTACATTTTCAAATTGAACACTTGCCTTTTGAGATTTATTGTTTCCTCGTTCACAAAAATCGTTCTCTTTTTATTATAGGAATTTTCAAATCAATTTAAGGTTAAAAAATCAAAGAGTCAATTCAATTGTGATCGTTAAAATTTAAAACATTATACAAATAAATTTAATTGGATTAAACTGAACAGCCTAGGATTCACAACATAGCATTATACACAGGTTTTTGTACAGCGTGTGTCGTAAATTAATGACGTTAAGCGTGTGAATACTGTAAAAAAGAAGCAAATACATGCTGCTGCACCAGCACACTGCTCTACAGAACAAATGAATCATAAACGTATTGCGTGTTTCACATATGTTTTATCACATCTCACCAAAAACCATTGCCATGCGGTTAATCCCAAAAGGATGCGGTTTTTTGTTGTTGTTTGATTGCGTCGTTGATCCACTCTTTCGTATAAAAGCGACACTTCCACACGCTCTTTAAGTAAGTTTCGTTGTGAAGTGTTGTCGGAAGCGAGTACAAAATAAAAATGCGAACCAAATTATCGCTTTTTCTGCTGTGCTTCTGCCACACTGCTCTGGCCACGGTGAGCGTCGCAGCAAATGCATCCGTTCCGGCAACGGCACCATCCGGATTTGGCTTCGAAATGTTGCTGGCAAAGTTGACCTCCCTCGAGTACCATTTCATCGAGAAGCAGCTACAGTCCGAGGAGAGGATCACCACTCTAAGCACCCGCATCGATAGTCTCGTAAAGGCGGTGGAAAACTTAGCCTGGATTGCGCAGCAAACCGCCACAACGGTCACGCTGCTCGGGCTGAGCGACCAGCACGCGCAGCAAAACTTTACCGTCCTGCAGCGCGATGTTACCGAGCTGCTGGCCAAACAGCACCATCTCGTAACGAAGGACCAGCTTGGCGAGTATTTGCTGAAGCGTAACGCAACCTGCAGCATGGCGCCCGCTTTGCCGCTCTCCGGTGATAAGCAGTCGGCGGCGTATCCGTCCTGCGGCAAGGTCCCGTTCGCAGTGTCCGGTGTGTACCAGATACGGCCCGAGTTTCCCTTCAAGGAACCGATCACGGTGCGGTGCGACCAGGAGTACGAGTCGGGCGGGTGGGTTGTGATTCAGCAGCGGTTCGACGGTTCGGTCAACTTCTACCGGGCCTGGGACGAGTACTACGAAGGGTTCGGCAATCTGAACGGCGAGTTTTGGCTGGGCCTGGGGCACATCCATCAGCTAACCGAGTCGGCACCGCACGAGCTGGCGATCCTGCTGGAGGATTTCGAGGGCAACCGGACGGTGGCCCGGTACGAGCGGTTTGCGATCGGCAATGTGGGCCAAAAGTTTGCGCTGCTCGTAATTGACGGCTACAGCGGTACGGCCGGCGACTCGTTGAGCGATTTGAAGGGGATGCCCTTTACGACGAAAGATGAGGACCGAGATGCATCGAATGAGAACTGTGCGGTCACCTACACTGGCGCATGGTGGTATAGAGCCTGCCATCAAAGGTGAATTTTAATGAGCCTTCGTTTAATTCCTGTTGGCTTTATTGATTGTTGGTTTTATTTGCTCTTTTTTTGTTTAATTGCAGCAACTTGAACGGAAAGTATTTGCGAGGTGAAACGAAAGAGTTCGCCACGAGCATGGTTTGGAAATCGTTCCGTGGGTACCATTACTCGCTCAAGTCGTCGAAGATGATGATAAGACCGAAGTTAATGACATGATATCAATGTTTATTTAAAATAAAACTCAATTGGCAAACTTTCAGAAAATTAAAAAAAATAAAACTGAATAAGAAAATTATAGTTAATTTATTTTATTCAAACAAATTTCACTTAAAAGCAAAAAATAGAAATATAACATTAAATAAAAACAAACCCGCAATTCAAGCGACGAACCCTGCATCCCACGCGCACCGACACTACCGCGGTTTATTTTCGTTTGCAGCGAGCACGATTTTGTTGTATTCATTCCACCAGCGCGCTTAGTTGTCGTCGAGGAACCTATCTGGCCACACACACCAGGCCCGGCCACGGGAATAGAGACCTTTGTTTGTTGTTTTCGTTCGTTCGTTCCCTCCCACCGGGTGCATAAAATGGCCCTAAACATTAACGACGGTTCACTGTCACCTACCGTAAGTATGGCCCTTTGGTTTTAGGGGAGCATATAACATCGAAATACACTTAATCCACATCCAACCTATCCTGATTGTAGGTCGAACAGGGTGCCGCCGGGCTGCCACTGCCCGAGGTAATACCGAACGTGAATGTGTACCAGCAGAAGAAAACGCTAGCCCAGGGCATGATGGACCTGGCGCTGCTGTCCGCCAATGCGAACCAGCTCCGGTACGTGCTGGAAACGTACGAGCGTCATCCGTACTACATCTTCAGCCTAATCTTTATCTCCGTCAGCCTGCTGGTGCAGGTAGCGGTCGGCGTCGGCCTGATCATGAACAGCCGGTACGACGTGAACGATCGGAAGGAGATATGCAAGGCAAACAAGATCAACGACCTCATCACGATCGGCATCTTTGTCATTACGCTGGTCAATGTGATGATTTCCGCGTTTGGGGTGGCGCCGCGTAAAGCGTGAGTGTTAAAGTGCGAGTGTGAGTGTCCGAAACTGGCTAGAGTGCAAAATGAAATGACGCTGTAGCGAAAAAGTGCAAAAGCGTAAAATGCGCCAAAATGTGTAATAGGTGGAACAAACAAGAGAGAGATGGAGCAGAGAGAGAGAGAGAGAGAGAGAGAGAGAGAGAGAGAGAGAGTGAAAATTTGTCATCGAATTCGTGTGTAAAATACTCTTTACGATGCACCTGCTACCGTAGCGTTAGTCATCAATCATTGCATGGGGAAAACCCTCCACATCGCAGTGAAGCATAGTATTGTTGAACAGGTTCCCAAGAATATTTAAAAATGCAACACAACATGAAAACGAAATACCTCGTAAAGAACACCCCTGCACAACAGAAACTTCCTCTGCACAATGCCCCCAAAGCTATGCAACGCTAATCTTATGTAAATTATTTTCCTCCCCGCAAACATGAACAGCGCTTCTACAGCAGCAGGGCAGTTATTAGCTGGTTGTGGGTTGCAAAAATGGAAAGACAAATTTGCCAAAACTCGACGACTTAGAAGAAGATAAGAAGAGCAAGCGCCCGGCCTCATGGGGTAATAAATGATATTATGCGGTTAAGCAACGACCCTTATCTCCCTCATAGTGCGAAGAAATATGACCTTGTACAGTGTTTGGTAGAACTTTGTTTTACAAATAAAATAACAATAAGTAACAACTAGAGACGCATGTCGCATGTCTAGAGTACAATGACCTCATTAATTAAATTAAATAAACAAAACCCCCGAAATAAAACCCCAACCATTTTCTCTGAAAACAGTGTGCGACATTGTAACACACCAGTGTTAAGTAGCTCAAAAATGGAATTTATCTTCAAAAATGGTTCTAAACCCGCCGCCTGTGTTTACACGATCAATTTACGAGCAATACGACCAATGCGTTTCAGGAGCGGGCACCATCAAGCGAAACACAAAGGTCTAGCCACCGAGCAATACACCGAAAACCGGTGTTTCAAATTCCCAATTCCGACCCCAAGTGGCCCATTGCGTCACGCGTGCCAAGAAGAACGGAACGTCGCAAAGCAGAACGAACTTTAAAAATCGCCGTCCATTAGGTCCACCATTCGTCGATCGGCTCCCCCCGTCAGCGAACCCTCGGACCCGCCGCTGTTCAACCCCTTTCCGGCAACGGCAGGGGCTGCGTACATATCACATGACGTTCGTATGGATTCCCCGCGAAAAGCCCAGCCGGCCCGAACCGGGACCGATTGGAAACCGGTTAGCACGCAATTGTGGGACGGTCGAAAAGCGAGCGGTCAGATTGTTAGTGGGATGGCTCGTGAGAGAAGATGGAAGAAAACGAATTGAAAGGTATGGACTTTGTTAAATTTGTAGAAAAGACCATATCTAGTAAAAGTTGTTAGAAATAAGATGTTGATATATAAATAATTAACAAACAAAATGAGAAATAGTTCGTGGTAAAATCATACAAAGCCTAAAAACCCAATTATTAAATAAATGATGGATAAAGAAAAACATGGAATATGAAAAGCTGAACTGAATGTTATTAGCTTAGTAAAATTTATAGTAAGTAGAACACATAGTAGAACAAATAAAATGAGAAATAAGAGGAAAACACATAAACAAATAAATAAAGAAAAATATAAATTATATATGGCTGAAACCGTCAAAGCAGAAAAACTGATTATCACTCTAAAAATAAATAAAAAAATAAATAAATAAATAAATAAATCGCAATGAAATCTACACCACGTTTTGAAACGTTCAAAACTAGAACTGTAAAAATATAATAAATAAATACTACAATGAAAAAGAAACCTCAACATCAAACCATCGAACATAATTACTACATCATAGTTGGTAAATTTTAAGCATGATCGATGATTTTTTACAATTTATATAAAACTTTGTTACATTTCCTACTGTTTAAAAGACGTTTTTCAAAAGCATTCGCCTTAATATTGTGAACTAAATTATAAAATACATATAATAAGCACCTAAACACTTCTCTACCAACCCAACCGCACACACACCCGTCCGTCCCCGTATTACGACCGTAACCACACACACAAACTAACGCAAGGATACATTTGGCTCGGCTTTCCGCAAAACTCAGCCCCGATTCGCACAAACGCGCCAAACGCCCGCTCAGTTCGTGTCGAGCCGCTCAGCGGTACAGTGTCTACACATCGGTCTCCACCCCGTTCCGTGTCGTGTTTTGCTGTCCAGACAAAAAACAACGTGCCCAACGGAGTGTGTAACGGTGCTCGAGTCGAAAAACGGGCAGCGGCTTATTGTTTCGACTGCTTGATTCACCGGGAAGCAGTCGGTCAAGTGGATCCAGGGCGGGTGTAATTATTCGCAAGACACTGGCACAAACGGTGTGTTGTTAACCCCTTCCCCGTGGGGTGTGTGTGTGTGTGTGACCCCTGTCAGTCAAGTGAGATAATTGTGAATAATTTAACATTTTCTGTTTTCGTTTTGTTGTGGCGGTACATTATCGGTAGAATTAAAGTCGAATCAGTTTGCACTGGTGTGAGTGGGAAGTGAATTTTGAGCTCGAAACGAACAAGTGTTCTGCCCAACATCATGACGTCCACCGGAGAGAAAGACACATCAGCGGTGGAAATAAACATCGAAGAGAGCGCCGGCAGCGACATGCCAGATGCTGGCCGCGCCACTGCCAACCCAGCGCACGCCCTTACCGCACGCCCCAACGGTCGCAATCGTAGCCGGTCGAACAGTGTGAGTATTGGTATTGTGTGTTTTCGCTTTATGCTTCTCCAACAGTACAGCTTGATCATCGCTTGATGATCGCGGCCCGCTCCCTGAATCGCATCAGTCAGCGCGACGCACATAGTGCGGCGCGGGAAAGGCGCATGATGACGCATATTTGATTCGGCGTTGCGCGGAAGCGACTCCACACATATCGCGAGGGGAATACCGAACGCCAGAGCATTGAGATGAATTTTCAACCGCACGATTACAACGCGATTGTTGTTCCACAACGGACCCAGCAAACACCATTCGTTCGACTGTCACCCGAACCGGTTTGATGACATTACAGATTCCACACCGATCGAGTGACAACATTCTAAAGCATGTCTATGCTTCTTGATTCCCCCAAAGGGCGCATTCCTGTGCTTATCGTCTGTCCTTGGAGCGGCTTGCTTAGCGCTTATTAACGCGCGGTATAGATCGCTGCTTCCAGTGTTGTCATGTCGCTCATGAAATTCTATCCATATCGTGAGGGAATCCCCCTCTTTATTGGAAGCTGATTGGCGTTGTTTTTTTTACTGTGCTTTGCTGTACAGATTTGATTGGATTTGGCAGCTCAATTGTATTTAAATTTGTGCTACTTTCCCACTCCTTACGCTGTGACGTTAATCCTTCGCTTCGCGAATGTGGTAAGAACGTTTAATTGTGTTTATTTTGCAATTTTTGTACCAGCATTACAGCATCGTTTTGCAATTGGTTTTGCTTGCTGCCAGTAGTGCATGATAAGTGCAATTAATGGCAGTAAGCAGCGTGAACAGCGTGTGATAAGCGACCGAGTTCTAACACGAAGGCAGCATTCTTTGTGACTTCAAACGCAAGGGTGTCGAACTTTTTGGAGTATATAAACAAAAGCAAACAGTAAAAACAAAGCATTAAATTGTTTTTTTATAAACTATAATACAGGGTTTTCGAGGATTATATAGACATGTTCAGCGAGTTGTAGATTCGTTCAGGCATATAATAGACTCTTTAAGCGAGATATAGAATTGTTCGGATGTAGGTGTAGACATGTTCGGTTATACTGTAGAGCTGTCACTTTCGTACCCCTTGGACTGCAAGTTGGATCATTCTCATCAGAAGGTAAACAAACGGTTTTCGAAAAAATAAGCTTTTTTCAACTAATTTATGTATTAAACAGCTTGGAGAATGATTATTAGCTACTTTTAAGACTTTTAAGAATGAAAAATTGAACCCTGCGGCACAGTGTGTAAACAAAACAAATGACAGCTCTACAGAATCGCTGAACATGTCTACACCTACATCCGAACAATTCTATATCTCGCTGAAAGAGTCTATTATATGCCTGAACGAATCTACAACTCGCTGAACATGTCTATATAATGCTCAAAAACCCTGTAAGGCTACATTTATGTTCGACACCCTTGGCACATGTTCAACGCTTCTGCTAGATAAAAAAAACCACAGATACACAAAACACGGCCCGTACGTGACATAACGACGGGCGCCAACGGTCCAAACCAACGCTTGTGGCTCATATCAACCTCCAATGATGCTTCCGCCTCGCGATCCGCTACATTTATCTTGTCTGCCGTATGTTTCCGCTTATGATTTGCTCATGATTAAGTGCTTTTTTTACATCTCGAAACCATCGCGCATGCAATGCACTCGATGCAAACGAAAAGCCAAGCAATATAACTTTCACCCTGCAATTTAAGCAATTTTGGCGCGTTCGTTGATCTCTCGCTGGGCAGCTTGCTGCGGATTGCGGGTCAGCAAAAACTTTCGGCGCAGAAACTGGTCGATCTCTTCACGGGTGGTGTGAAATGGGTGTTTTTTTTTAATGCAGTTTGAGATGTAAAATGACTGTTTTAATTTTC
Organism: Anopheles arabiensis; assembly: GCF_016920715.1. NCBI lineage: Eukaryota > Metazoa > Arthropoda > Insecta > Diptera > Culicidae > Anopheles > Anopheles arabiensis. The sequence goes on along the minus strand of NC_053517.1, from coordinate 88,162,804 downwards.
TTTTCTCTCTCTCTCTCTCTCTCTCTCTCTCTCTCTCTCTCTCTCTCTCTCTCTCTCTCTCTCTCTCTCCTTTCTCCGAAAACAGCGTTCACCATCTCGCCGAGCAAAGCGTGACACAGAGAAGGCTCGTACCGATGCGATTCCCCTTCTGCCCATACCTAACGAATCGAATCTTCCTCGGCAGGAACCGCCAATGGCTGGGCCCGAGCTGGACGATGACGACGACGACGACGAGCTGGACGATGGGGTGGATCTGGACGATCCCAAGAGCAACCGGGGCATCGACAGTGGCTTCCTCGACCCGGTCGACAATGGGTCCGTCGATACGGGTGTGTCGCGGGCGGGACGACGCGGCGGTCGTCGCAATCAGGCACCGGCCGGGCCAACGTATCGCCCAGGGTTTGCACCGACATTCGATGCCGATGGGACACGTGTTGTAAGTAATGAGGGTGTACAGCGTTGTTTGGTTCCAATGATTGTGTTATTTATGTGCCTTTACCACTTTCCCCCAGGTTCAAACGACGGCCACCGGACAGGTCATACCGGACGTGAATGTGTACCAGCAGAAGAAGAACCTTGCGCAGGGCATGATGGATCTGGCGCTACTGTCCGCCAACGCCAATCAGCTCCGGTACGTGCTGGAGTCGTACAGCCGCCATCCGTACTTCTACGTCAATCTGGTGTTCATCTCGACCAGCATCATTGCGCAGGTGGCGGTCGGCATTGGGCTGATCTGGAAGAGCCGGTACGACATCAAGAAGGAGAACGATTTTTGCAAAGCCGATCGGATCAACAATCTCATCACGATCGGCATCTTTATCATTACGCTCGTGAACGTGCTGATATCGGCGTTTGGTGTTGCCGAGACGCAGCCGGTCGTGTGACGGCACTGTGTTGTTGCTGTGCTGTGTAATTTAAACTATGTTGTCAGTATCATCTAGAGTAGCATTTAGGTTAGGATGTGATAGGAGCAAATAGCGGAGTTTCGACAACTTCAAATCCAAATAACTTAACCATGGTCCAGTGGTTGTTTTAATCAAAATTAAATGAGGTATTTTATAAACCTTTTTAGTGAAAAGCTACTACTGTGAATTGATTATCAGTAATGTTACTAACGATAAGCATTTTCGTGAACACTACCACAAAAACAAAAAGAAATTAACACTCCTAATATATCATTCATACACGGCGTGTGTTCGTTGACCTTACAGTTCGTTTTTGCACCCACAACAAACCACTGCGGGCCTTTCAGATGTAAAGAGAGAAGAACAATTGATCAAACAGCTGTATAAACAATAAAGTGAAAAATGATTAAAACATTCCTCAGTAAATATAAAGTTTTTTTAATGGCTGTAATCACTGTGTTATACTGCTGTGCACAATATTGCATGCTTTTACATTTTACCATTGCATGAAAGATATTGTACTCAATGCATGGATTGCAGGGTTATTGGACAACATTGATACTTAGATTAAAATGCAAGCTATTTAAATTTCCACCAGCGTTTTCACCAGTTTTATCTGACGCCATCACCCATCACTGCCTACTTTCAAGAAAGAATTAAAATTGCATGTTGTCCCTTTCACTCCTACAGCCACAAAGATGGCTTCTCTGTCACAAGGCATATCGTGTTCCAATTTCATACACAGTGCAAAGTATGAAATCACATCTTAAAGGCCGGGCTACATTGATCGTACTCGCAAGTGTAATTTCGATTTTCACTAGCGCATCTGGCGGCGGCTGGTGGAAGCTTTTTTTGGTCGCCGGGGGAATGGTCGTGTTGGATCTCAAAGTTAATTAGTTTTTTCACCGTTTTTTGATGCGAAAACTGCTGAAATACTTGCACAACATATTTATCTATCAATTACAAAGCTTTTTCAGTCCAGTTAAAGTAAAAAACATGGAAAAATAACGTATTTTCTGAAGCGGCTCCAAATTGTTTGGCAAAATGCTTCGGTCAGCCGCCGCCAGATGCGCAAGTGAAAATCGAAATTACACTTGCGAGTACGATCAATGTAGCCCGGCCTTTAGCCTTTGTTAAGCCCAAACTGGTCCATATAATACAGAGGTCGATGCATAGCTCGATTTTGGTCCACCATTTTGAAAGCTTATTTAACAGTTAAGTGAAAAAGCGTTCACAAACGATTCCAAACAACCATACACTTTTTAGGGCTAATTGTGCATTTTGTGCTCAAAACTTAGTTTAACTATACATTTCTTTCTCATGAACGTGGCATGGAGTAGTTTTTTCAGTAATTCATCACTTAAAAATGACCACAATCAGAAATCTGGCCTCTTAGCTTTGACCCTCTTGAGCTGCACAAGATTTCGTTGTAATTTCGGACACAGATCTTGTTGTAATTGATAATTTCACTATAATTCTATCTTTTCTTGATATTGGTTAACTTTTTAAAGTACAATATTACAAACAAACGATGTAAAAATGGCCGAAAATGCTTACCACTGCATGCACAACAACTAAAACCTCAATGTATGCTACGATGAAACTATTGAAGCTTTTTCATCCAGCTGTCAAAACTTTCCCACGCTTTTTGATCAAATGTTCTGGACGACTCGACCTCTGTATTATATAGACTTTGGTTAAGCCCTACCCGTTTTGTATGGGATTGCATACAATTTTTCCCCACTGGGTTGCGAGCTTGCGGATACTTGCGTTCAAGAACGCCTCAACCGGGTCAGGGGAGGCACACCTGCAACGAACGTAATGTTGAATTATTTTTTTTATATTACATTATATTATGTTTATTACAAAAAAAACCCATAGGAAGGATAAGAAAAAGAAAATTGTTGCAAAATATAATTCCCATTCCCAGCGCTCATGAACAATATTCTGGTCAATGCCATCACCAATAAAGTGTTTCCTAATGTCATTAGAATATATCAGTATCATACGAATAATTAATTCGAACAGCGACCACATTCCTTAGCTAGATGGTACAATGCATCTCATCCCAGACGTCTGCATGATTTGAAGGTCAGTAAGTCTGGGCTAACCGTTCTCGTGCTCCGTTTCCGCCGTAAGAGAAGTTTGCCGATGTTGATTACCATGAGAGAAAATTCGTGCGGGGAAAACTTTACCTCAAGAACAATCTCACACGTGCTATCTCTTCAAGAGCATAAGCCGAAATAAAAGAGAGAGAGAGAGCGCGCGCATGGATCTGACGATCTTTACCATGCAAAGTCCCGCTAACCCCAGCTGGCTGCACGAAGCAGCGGTGAGTTGGATCTGGCCTGTTGGACCGATCCGCACGCGGCGTTTTCTTCCCTACGGATGCTCTGCCCGCCGTCAGTGTCGCGTAACGGTTTCTAGGGGAGAACACAGGACCTGCGTTCAAGCCGACCTGATCAACGGGCAACGGACGTAGTTTTGCAGAAGTGTAGTAAAAGTGTATTTTAGACACACATCTTTGCGCTGTCCTGGTCAAGTGAAGTGATCGTCCGTATGTGAAATGTGATTAAATTTGATCAACCAAATCTGGTACAAGATAAGCTATACAAGTAGTGATCATGGTGTGATAGTGGGATGCATACGAAAGTGATGGTTGTAAGCTCGTGCTCCACAGTGTTTCTGTTGAAAGTAACGCACAGTGTACCAAATCAGTGCTCGGTTTATTAACACGGAGCATCAGAACAGCTTGCTTACATAAGCTGTGATTTGAAGGGTGTTCCCGGGGCCTATTGCTTTCTTTCCAACGAAGGATACAACCCAGCTGAAAGCTTCTACGCAAAAGACAACTTCTACTGTAAGACTAGCGACAAAGACAACCGCAAGCAGCATGTATAAAGTCGATGAAAACTATCCTATCACAGGTAAGGAAAGTGGACAGTCGTTATAAAGATTTTGAACATGGCAGTAGACTTTATACAAGAATTTACAACAGAAATTTAATCTCTGAAAATTTGGAAAAAGTTTGAACAAATTGCTTGTTAGTTGACGCTTTTCTGTGCGATCAGTCTTTGATTAAAATCATGAGACATAGAAATATGATGATCTAAAGGGCATTTAGTTCAATTTTGGAACAAGTGTTTCACGTTACAGCGTTCACTAATTTCATAATATTATCTTACTTTTATTGCGATCATACTGCGATCAATGTTCAATTAAGCAATTCAACCTATTACTAATGCTTTCACCCAGATTAGATCCATTTTTCTCACTCAGCACCCAAACACCATCAACCTTCCGTGTGAATGCTCACCCTAATTCCATCCCGTTCGCAAATGGGCCATTTCCGCGTGCCGATTGCCAATCCGAACCGAACCACACACAATTAAAAAAAACCAACCCTCCCCCAGTTCAATCCCTGGAGTGGCCGCGGTGCGAATCGTAAGCCGACGGCGCGTACTTTACGACGCCGTTACCGCAGACTCGATCGGTAAACAATGTAGCTCGTTTATTTTCCTGCCACACCGACCACCACGGTGGTTACCACGGGAAACATGGAGGGTGGTACATGGTGGTACATGCTTCTCGAGCTTCCCATCCTCGTACGGCTTGACTTTCGCCGAAAGGGGTTCGCTTGGATGGGTCGAACCGCCAAGCCAGGCCAGGCATAAACGCAATTAGGGTGACCGTTTGACGTCAAATACGGCTGCGAGTTTGTGGCCAACTGTAGTGGCGTGCGACTCTCGACGCCATTTTCTTACACGACAATGAACGACAGCGAAGGGAGGAGACAGAAGGGAATGTAGCCGTTTGTACGGGTAGAAAGAATTGAATGGAAATGGGAGAAACCGAAACCGTTTCGCGGAGGAAGAATAATGGCAACAATATTCCTGCGGACTGATTGGGCGGACATGTTCATAAACATTCGTCACAAACACAGAAACGAGAAAGGTGTTTGAAATGTTTACGATTTCGGTGGCAAGTCATTTTTTCTGTTTTTTTGTTTCATACGTTCCAAAGCCGGCATTTATAATGTACGCTCCAGGTGCTTCTCGGGCACGTGGGCGCTCGCGCGCGCGCGCTTTACTCCAATTCTACCAACAACCAGGCGTACCCATCGCTCGTAACTTTATGCTGAAATATTAGTCCTGTCTGTTTCTATGGAGACCGCTTCGGAGAGCCGCAGAGCTAGCCGTTCCATCCAGCTGGCGGTGCAATTACTCAAACCAACCGGACCAACGCCGGCCTCGGTCGTGCTGCGCTTGATCGATTTGGTATTGAGTTTTTTGAGTGGAAAGTAAAGCCGCCGCCCGCTTGATTGATTAATTTGCTGCCGGCAACGGTCGGATCAGGCGAAGAAGCTCACAAATCGTCACAATATGATGCAGATTTATCATCCCCGTGTTGAGGGAGATATGAAAGCGAAAAGAGTGAGTAGAAGACGATCGGTGCTTGCTTGCTGAAATCGGCACGTTGATGATCGCGTAAGGATGGGTAGATTTTTGAATGGATGACGTGGGGCGTTCATTCATAAGAAAAGAAAAGGGCTTCATCGATCCATGGAGAAGCCGAGAAATTGTGCTAAGTTTTGTCGATAATTGTGTGTTAAAATATGGACAGTATTAATACACTACATTGAGGCAAAGTATAATATGTTTGATATACAGGTTGTCCAGGAGTACTCATAGCTGTGGGACACTTTATTGACTCCTTCTTACGTGAAATAAACTTAATGTAATGTGAATTGGACCCAGCCGGTCTCGTAGTACAGTCGTCAACTCGTACGACTTAACAACATGCCCGTCATGAGTCATCAGACCCGTCATAAGAGGAGAATTGGACTCTATAGACAAATCCAATAGGAATTTCCAATAAGTCTGTCCAAAAAGGATGCCATAGAGTCCAATTTCCATCATATGAAGTTCTAATAAGAAATAATCTATGAAGTGTCCCACAACTATAAGAACTCCTGGACCCTGTAAATCTTGCCCATGTCGTTTGTTTGCAAAAAAAAACATCTATTACAATCAATCAGTTTCTTATTATTATTATTAATATAAAACTAAAGAATATTTTATTTAGTAATAATACGACTTTGTGTTCTGTCGAATAAGTTACCGATAGAACAAGGATTAAACATCCATAAAGAGACATTGGAAGAGATATTTTCCAATCAATAGTAAAGCAAACATCCGATATTTTTATAAAATATATCTGCTCAATTAGTCATTAAATGGTTCTAAATTAATATGTATTGCTGTAGGTGATCATTATTATCAATTCTTCATGCGAAGGATGACACAAACAGTGCCATTTTCCTTCCCACATCACTCTCCAATCCAGATGGTTTGCCGTTTTGCCATCGAAACAAAGTTAACGATCACCGGCAGCATCTTTTACCACGAGCCAAAAACACGCTGTTTACCTCCAGTGGAATGCAACACGCTTGTTAAGCTTAATAAAAATAATTCCTCACTAAAAAAGGCCAATAATAAACCTCATTATGTGATTCATAAACACACACACTCTCTCTCACACACGCGCGCCACGATTTTTAACGAATCACACACTGCAGCTCGTCCATAAGTTGGCTTATTTGTCAATGAAAATATTTGCCAGCAATAAATCAACGCTCGCTCCTGCCCGTTGCAACCGATCCCCTTGGAGGTTCGCGGTGCAAACACCATCATAATGATCGAAATCGCGGAATGATCGCTTAAAGTGGAAAATTATTATTTCCTTCGCGTCCCGGCGGGGCAAGCGATCGCCTAAGCCAAAAGTGACCCACTGGCTCTTTCGCTGCTTTCCCTCTGCTTCCATCAACGGAACGCTTCTGGGATGGGGAAGAGTCGGTTGGTACTTTGGCATAGTGTCAACTAAAATTAGAATTGAAATGTCTCATTTCGATGCTTTTCGGCGGTGATGGTGTGTTTTCTTCCTACAACCGGGAGATGCGGGGTGGAAGGGCGAGGCGCATGGTTTTATTATTATTTTCCCAGTGTTTTGTTGAAACGGCACGTTTCGTGTACAAGCTAGCGTTGCATAACAAGACCGGGAAAATCCACCACACACACACACACACACACACATGCACACGAGAGAACGATAAAGAGAACGTTCGCCACTTTGCACGAAAATAAGGAAGATAAGGCAAGATGTTCCCCGGTCCCCCTCGCCCGGTTGATCCGTCTGCAAAGTGTGCGTGGACGTGATAATTGATACCCGGGATTAGCAGAGATTTGTTACTACATGACCATTCGAAGGGGGAATGTTTGCGTGTGTGTGTGTATGTGTGTGTGTGTGAAAGAAACGAACATACCTCGAGCGAAGACAGCCAAAGCTAAACATTTTCCTGTCCCGACACGTGGTGTAGTTGATGAGATGATCGATACGAAACGTCAAACGCATTGTACGGGATTCTATAAACATAACCACGCTTCAACAAGCCGTTTATAAGTCAATCAATAAGTTTTTTTTTCTATAATAAATTGTTGTTTATCTTTTTATTGTGGTTGACTTTAAAAGATGGAGGCGCCTAGTGTGCATAAATCCATCGATAATTATGAAACATTGATACACTAATCGCTCTTAATTCACTGTATTGAGTGATGGAAATGTAAAATATATAAAAAATCAAACCAATACTACAAACGTTTCCTATAAAGCTTAAACAATATAACCTTTATGACACGGCTACAATAAACTTATTTAAATAACGTTATTCCAAAATCCTCAACCAACCCCTCCCAGACACTCAGCAACAACCTAATTTCCCCCCCAAAACGCTCTTCTGCCGCCAAGCAATCAGACCATCCGCTCCAATTAACTGCACGAACCACTAAAACATCTAATCCCATTCCCCGATCAGACAGAGCCGAGTTTTACTGCCGTCCGTTCGGGTAGCACTACTGCAACCCAAACCCCGCAAATAACGATGATCGTCTTTCGATACGCACCAAATAAATCGCACCCCAATCGCAAACATCGGCAACGGCATCTTCTTCAGCTCCTTCTCTGTGCCGGCTAGCATCTCCAAAAAAACAAAACCCGTGCCAATTCGTATGCAGCAGTCAGTGAGGCAGCACGTTTGGCAGACGGCGGGTCCCGGGGCCAAGCATCATCACATCACGCCAGTGCGCAAGGAATCCCGCAACGCCGTGTGCATTGTTGTGATGATCCCGCTACCCGATTGAAGCATTTTGGGGGCATGGTGCAGCAGCGTCTCGGCTGCTTGTTTCTGTTTCTGTGTGTGTTTTTTTTTTTGTTGTGGCTTTGGTTTTGCTTTTCCGTTTTTGTGTATCGTCGCATGCCGACGAAATGGGCGATAACATCTGGCCGGTGTGTGACGCCTGAAACTCGAAGGAAAAACGACAATATTAAGTGACCATGTGCAGTGCAATTTGCAACAATCAAAATGAAAAAAATAAATAAAATGCATTCAACCCTCTCTAGGTAGAAACAGTCTAACTTCTATTTTAAAATCATCCCAACCACTCGTTCGTTGAAAGGAACACAAACAAATGCATTGTAAGTTATTGTTCCGTTGAAAAGGTAGAAAATAGTACAGCAAAGCAGCCAATTGCACGCTTATTGAGATATATTCGGAAGCTAGATAGAGAGGATAAGCTGTTGTTTCCTTTTCTCACTAACTTTATCATTCAAGAAAGAAAATATCATCTATATGGAGTATTTGGTAAGCTACGTAAAACGTGATCCTACAGTGAGTTCAACAACACTACGCGGCCTCAAAACGATCGCGAGGACCCCTGACGCTTTAGCTCACACGCGGATTAAGCAAAGTGAGAATGAAGGGTGAAAATAAAGATGGCCATTTTCCTTTCTAACTCATTCACCCAATGGCATTGTTTACACCGTCCTGGTCCCAACACTAAACCCTCATTGCATAATGCTAAAATATCTGCCGAACGACAGAACAGAAAACGAACGAGCCGTGGGAAATAAATAACTATTCCCGAGTATGTAATGCGACATGGCATTAGCACCGCATACCGCTGAGTGCGAACATTTGCTAATAACCTCACCTTGCGTCGAGGTTTTTGCTGGGGCCCTCAACAAACAAGAAAAAGGGAAAGCATTCCGTTCGCTCCCATTGTGCCCCGGTGAGGGGTAACCAACATAACCCGCAAACCATAACACAAAACGCAGCCCCGACAAAACGCCAAGGTCAGGGCACAGAACTGATGCTCGTAAACCGGATGTCAAGGTGGTTCATGTGTGGCGCAGGAAAAGCAACGCCAAGCTGCTGTGTGGCGCAAATTCAATGGAGACGCCCGGTAGTTGGTACACGATACAACCAACACAGACGCAGACAGAGCCGCCGGACGGAGGGCAAAACACCACAAACACAAACAGTGCCGCACGTTCGCTTGCCTACCCGGACGGTGATCAGTGCCAGATGGGACCGATCAGCCGACAGAAACCTCGCCGCCAACGGCTGAACAACCAGCCAACGACCGTACCAAAGGTGATAAACTGAGGTGCACGAATCATCCTTGCAAACAAATCAAACCTGAACCTGAAGAAGAATAATTTCGAAAAATGTTTGTAATGGAAACTATTTTACCAAGCTGACACAATAAAAAATCGAGTAAACTCTTTTGTTATAATTCTCTCTCACGCTCTCTGTGAGTGGTTCTCTCTCCGCCTTAACTCATTGCTGATGCTACCACCACCACCACTACGAACGATCGCTAATGGATGGCCTCGCGGCGCGACAGATCGCGACAGTAGCGTTATAAATCGTGAAGGTCACCGAGACATAAATCAAACACACTCGAGCGTTTGTCTGGCATCGCGGGAAGATCTGGGTAACGCGGAATGGTGTAGGGAAACATTTTGTTCGGATTGCGCCATTTCGACTGCGGGACTAAAAGGCACTATTTGTAAGGGAGCAGGTAAGCCACACGCCGGAAGCAAGGTGCGAATGAAAGCAATTGTTTCGAGAGCGTCCTGAGAGTGGGTTGAAAAAGGGTTCATTAAAAAAGGGGCCAGTAAAACATTCATCGAATTTGTAGAGGGTAGAGAAAGGGGAAATGTGAAGAATGAAGCTAAATCAGGTTGAATGAGACAAACGGTACGGCTAATTATGAAGGCAAGCCAATCTCTTGCTCGTTGTGCACTGTTGTGCAGAGGTCATAGCGGTTTAACGAATATTTTAAATTTTAGTGTCTCAAAGTGAAATAAATTTTTGGGATTAAATTACGTTTAATTTAATATGGGAATCATCGTATGCAGCAGTAGGAAAAGAGATGTCATACATACAAGAATACATACATTAAGAAAGCTCTTGTTGGAGTAGTGCTGTAATATCCAATTGTAGTTTATCTTTGTACGGTCTAATTGGAATGTATTATGATTTAGTTCCTTCACAATCTCACTATTTTGAAAAAAGAGCAAAAGTATATCACCCAATTCCATATCTGTGCTATATTAAATATTAAACAACAAATCATAAAAAATATAATTCATAGCATAAAACATCGATTCATTGAAACATAGTTTTGGTCCAAAAAATCAATTTAAACAACTTAAGCAATAAACTTTGATAATAATGATGCTTATGTTACTTAAGTATGGAGTTGTTTCTTGAAATGTTGTTAACAATTGGCAAATGTTGGATAACAAAGGTTGTTTACGCGTTATATCGAACACCCCCATGCGCATATAAACCAATACATACACATTACATGCAAATACAATACAGCGTGCAAAATAGTAGTTTGATCGCTCCGCGACTCCGGACGACTCCGGACGACTCCGGCTATTCGTAAGTCCGATTCCAACTCCGGCAAAATTGGAACCATAAGTTCCACCCGGAATCGGAATCGTCCGGAGAAGGAGTCGGAGACATTTGAGCTTGCCCTGAGTCCGATGAAGACATGCCGGTGCAATGTGTTTGTGGTCAGGCTTTTAATTTCGTGAGGTTTGTTTTTCCTCTTTCACTTTGTGCGTGCAGTTCTGAAACAGGCTCTACTTTGAAGAATAGCGGTTTGAGTCGACTGGAGTTAGCAGGAGTTGGAGTTGGACATCAAATGCCTAACCAAAACAAATTGCACCGGCAGTCTCCGGCCGACTCCGGACAGCCCCGACTCCGTCCCGCTCTAGACGACTCTAACTACGGGCGACTATAGCCGACTCCGAACGACTCCGACCGACTCCGAACGACTCCGGACGACTACGGGTGATTCCGGGCGATTCCAGACGATTCCAAACAGGTCTGGATAATGTTTCCGGAGTTGGTTCCGAAACGTTTCAAAACTCTAGACGTTTGCCAACTTTACCGATCACTAGTGCAAACCGTATGACGTAAAACAAATCTTAAAACAATGAAGGATTTCCCAAGATTTATTGACTATTTCCGGAAAAAATGTGGAAGCTTTCCATAGTTGTCTGAATCCCGTTCCCATTATTTTGGGTTCAATTGTATTGCTATCCAATGGGACGATTCCAATAAATATAGGAAACGGTGAATGAATCATGGGACGGACGTGAATCGCGGAAAACTCTGTTATACGATCGCGATATATTTAATCGCAAATATCGAATCCGTCCTAATGTATTTAAAGGTCCTTAAAGAACGATAAAGTTCGAGAGATTTACAAATATGACACACTTGAACTAAAATTACAGTAAAGATTCTCCTTTATTGCAGGCTTTAACCTTATCTTTGAATGTACTTCCGCGTCATAATGCATTCCATTGTGCACGCAAACACACGTGAACATTAAAAACCCTTTCCGCTATCAGGCTATCTCCCTCTCCTCCCTCCCTCGCACTCAAACAATCCATTTTACTTAACCTTAACATTCACGGACCCCGCTTTATGTTTATGTTGATGAATCGCTCGCTAAAACAAATTTGGCACCGCACCGAACACACACACACACACACACAAAGTGCACGTAACGTACGTGTTCGGAATAATGTTTTTTGCCACTGGCACCTGCCGGCACCGTAAGACGCACAGGCGCGGGAAAGATTTAACGAATTTTACGACTAATTACCATCGCCGCTTGGTCAGTCAAGTCACAGCGACTCAGCAGTGAACGGCTTTGGCCGCTTCCCATCGGTACCCGTGGTCGCCATCGTCATCGCCATTTGCCCCTCGGTCGACAATGGATCAACGTACTGCCTTGCACTTGATCTTTTACCCTCTACGTGCGTACCACCAGCCGTGCAAAGATGATGTCCCAAAATTTGGTGCAGAAAAACAGGGTAAATTGTGCAGTACGGGGTTGGCAGTTTTCGATGTTCTAGTGAACACACAGACACACAAACACATCCCCCACACATGTGTGCAGAATTTGGCGAGTGTTGGCGATGAAACCGGTGCCAAAGCACGGCCCGATGGAACGCCAAACGCTGGGAAGCTGCTGCGGTTGGGGCAGCACAGATCGAAGATTGACAAGAACATTTCCTGTTTGGCTGGGTGTTTGGCCACACGATCGAGCTAAAAAAACAGAAAAAACCCAAAACTCCATAAAAAAAACCCCACACACCATTACAGTGAAGCGTGAGTGCGATTTTGTCACGCGGCATCAACGGGCCGGGCTTCCCTCCAGATGTTTGCCTCAACGACCAGATGTGGTTGCGGTCCGGGCGTGTGGAACGGAAACGCTTGAACGCTTCAAATTGATACTTACTTCTCCATGCCCTCCAACACACACACGTACGCATTGGAAAGAGATACCAATTTTTATGTGACAAGCCATCAAAAAATGCACGGTCCCATCGGTAGAAGCATTCCTCCACCAACGGAGAAAGTGATTGCTGATCCGGACGGTTTATCATCCTCGAAAAGCCGCGCTGTGTGCGGACCAGCTGTTCCTGGCTGCTGCTGCTGCTGCTACTGTTGGATGGTTAGATCATATCGTGTCAGCCGGACACAATCGTTCGCTAGTGTGGTGGTGGGGGCCAAAGTGGTCAATGCCGAAAATAGAACCATCGAACCAGAAAAACCACCACTGAGCGTCGCTGAACAGGTATTGGTGTGTGTGTGAACGGGTATAGGGAATACGCTGAGCTGTTCCTACATGACAATGTAGCGTTAGAGGGCTGGGGCCGTTATCATACATGTTTCTGTTATAAGTGTTAGTTATTTAAATTAACTACAAATCAAAGGAGCATATTCAGTGACTGAAATGATCGTCCTGTTACAGTTTCAACTCTACAAACAAAGTCAAAGCTTTCTGTGAGCGAAGGACTATGGAATTAGAAGAAAATTACAATTAAAATGATATTTTTGAACTTAAAATGCTCATTTAGTTGTTCTATCAAAACACTTATTACATCTATTTTATGACTTATTACATCTATATATGAATATTGTTTGTCGATCGACAAAGGATGCCAAATGCTCATAATAAGTAGTTCTGTATTAATGTTTTCGCTTATCTTTATCGTGTTGCGACCATAAGCAATAATAAACCAAGAGATATGGGTTATTAATCAAATACCTTCAAATACCTCAACCCTGCATCGCGATCTTTCTCGAACAGGATGCGCAAATCGCGCTATCACACGACTGTAACTTAAGAAGGTTTTCTCGTATCTCTTTTCCGTCATAAAACCGCTAAAATCACCCCGAATCTTTCCCACCTAACCCACCTAACGAACGAACGATTTTGCTCTTGAACTCTTCGACGGTTCATGCAACTCTCTGCTTTCCTAGCTCGATTGTGAACAACGCTTGGCGATTGCCGATTCTTTCGCACACACAATCAGCATCGCAGAGGGGTGGCGGCAACCAGGCCCAACAGGCTGGTGTGGGTAAATTTCAGCGAATTCAAAACTCCACGCGTGTCACCGATTGAACCGTGGCGTCTATTTTTATGTGGCTGCCGTTGTTTGTGCGGAAAGCAACGGCGGAAAGGAAAAGAACGACGCCATCGAGAGCTCTTTTCTGTTTGCGGCGCTGTTTCGGTAGAACAATAATTTAACATTTATTTACACCCGCCCGCTATGCAAACTGTCAGTCGCTTTTTTGAATGGTTGTTTGGTGGTGTTGCTGCTGTGTGTGAAGCTGTACCTGCCACTGCTGGCCGTCTGTATGTGTGTGTGTGCGTGCGGAAAATTCCTACCAACAAATGTTGTCTCATCGTTTTGGCGATGCTACAAATTGTGCGGCTGGTGGAACAGCTGAGCCAAACAATCCGTTCACGGGGATGGGGACACGTGTTCTATCTAGCGATGGGTAAAGTTGTCTAACATCCGGAGGCGACCAAGATACGACTCCGACAATTTCGGCACAGACTCCGGATGGTAGGTTTGTCTATTATTGTCCGGTGCCATTCAGAATCATTTGAAGACGCCTGGAATAGCACGGAGTTGTCCAGCGTCGAAGTCTTCTGAAGTTGCCCTTCGCAACAAAGGCCTCCATATGAAGAGCACGTGGAAGGCGAACTCCCACACCCCGGACGGCTCCGATTTACACCGACCGATTTAAGCCAGAAAGCTGAAATTTCAGCCTATCGGTGGAGCAACATTCATCATCTGGGTTATATCCATTTCAAAATAACGGTGCGTCATATTGGAATTAACCATTTGTGTACAAACAATAATGCATTTTTAAATCGTTTTGCTTTCTTTTTGCTGTATAAAATTAGTTAAAATACTTTCAATACATATATAATTATGTTATTTTATTTTAACATTAGATGCTTAACCTAACTAAACCCTAAATTAACCTAACTAAACTATTAATAATTTGAAAAATCTCCTAAACGTGTCTTTACTGTTCGGCGTATCAAGTGAGAGTCATCTACGTTTCCGTTCCTTCAGCGCTGCCACTATCGCGGAATGGTATTGTAACGCCTATACCAGCAGTAACGCTATAGGGTGGCTAAAGGCTTTTATACCACATAATTCCTCCAGGGGGCGTAAGACGGACGTCCTCGGACGAATTTCTAAGTTGCTTTAGTTCTATTGATCTTATTTTTATGTCTCTTTACGTGATTTGAGTTTTCAAAAGTTCTGCCTTTAACGTTTTGTGCAGTAGTTAGTTTTGCTCTTGGATCTAATTTTTTTCTAATATTCGGTTTTACATAAACGCGTTGACCTTCTTGAATAATAGGTGGTTCTTCTTTTCTATTGTTTCCTTTCGTATGCTTTAGTCTTGCTTCTTCTATTTTTGTTTTCACATGTGTAAATAGCTTTTCTGCTTGTTCTTGTATTACAATGGGATTTGTGTGATTCAATTGGTTGAACAATATTTCGTTTGGGGTGTAGCCTGTTGCTGTATGAACAGTCGCGTTGTACAATGAAATCGAAATGGCGATGATATCTATCGTATTCATGTCTAAAAACTTGTGCTTGTTTGTGTTGTAGATTTCTATTATTGTCGAATGCGTTTTTTCAACCTGGCCGTTGCTTTCTGATGATGATGCGTATGTTAGTGAAACGCCTAAACTGCTCAAGAAATTTTTTAGTTGTATTGATCTGAACGTCGTTTCATGATCAGTGACTATTTGCATTGGAGTTCCAAAACTACCGAAGTATTTTGCTAGTGCACTTTTTACGTCTATCAAGTTTTTAGTTTCGATTGGAATCATTTGTGCGAATTTCGAAAATGCATCTACTATTGAAAGAAAACTTTTCGAGTTAATGGAAAAAATATCCATGTGAACGCGTTCCATTGGCTTTTCGGTGATCGGTCTCGGCGAGATCTTGATATTATAAGGCTTCCGCTCATATTTGTGTTCATTGCATACGATGCACGTGTTGACTGCTGATTTGATTTGCTCATGCATTTTGGGGAAGAAAAACGATCTCTTCATTTGGCTTTCGACTTCGTTTATGCCCCGGTGAGCCCTTTCGTGTTCTTTTGATATGAGCTGGTTCTGTTCTTCGATTGACGCCACATCTTTGACTTGTGAGTGTGTCATAATCATATAACCGCAGCAGCTAAAATGATTCTTGAACGAATATTGTATTAATGGTATGAGACATTTTGGAGCTAATATTGCCGTTTGTTTTCCATTATGGTACTTTTGCAGAATGTTTGTTATCATATTTCCATCGTATTCTCTTCTTTTTATAATAGTTCTTCTATAATGTGGGAAAGGAGTTTCTATTAAATCCTGATCTTGATTGCATTGCTCGAATATTATTTGATTGTGGTAATAATTCACGGGCCTTTCACTTGATTTAATAAAAAAATGGTCTGACGTATCTGCTGAATGAACTGTTTCTGTAATATTTATGTTTTGTGCGTTATTCTCACTGGGAAGTTCGGTTTTTCTGCTTAGAGCATCTGCAACTACATTAGCTTTCCCTTGTTTATACACTACAGAATATTGATAATTCTCTAACTCTAACCTCCAATTTAGAATTCTATTATTTTTCATACATGTTTTGATGAAGGTTAACGGTTTGTGATCAGTGTATAATTTAAATTGGTTTCCAAAAAGATAAGGTTTGTATTTTCGAATCGCCCAAATGATTGCTAGAGCCTCTTTCTCGATGGTAGAATAATTACTCTCTGCTCTATTCAGTGTTCGACTAGCGAACGCGATTGGCCTTTCGAGTTTGTTTTGGATCTGGGAGAGTACTGCACCTACGGCAAAATTACTTGCGTCAGTAGTGAGTATAAAGGGTAAAGAGAAATCAGGATACGCAAGTATCTGATCAGAGGCTATTGTTTTTTTCAATCTGCTGAATGATTCTATGTATTCTGGGTCCGTGGTATTTATAATCTGATCCTTTTTTAAATATTTAGTAAGAGGTTTTGATATTTTAGAATAGTCTTTATTGAAGCGGCGATAATACCCGGACAATCCAAGAAATTGTCGTATTTGTTTTTCGTTTGTAGGTAATGGCCATTCTAATATTTTTTTGACTTTATCTGGATTAGGTTTTATGCCTTCAGGGGAAATGATGTGGCCAAGGAATTCGGTTTCTCTTCTCAAAAATTCACATTTGTCTAATTGAATTTTAAGGTTAAATTGTGATAATCTTGCAAAAACTGTTGAAACATTTTCCAAATGTGATTCTAAACTGTTTCCGATGATGACGATATCGTCCAAGTAAACGTAGCAAACTCTACCAATGAGATTCGATAGGATATTATTCATCGCTCGTTGAAATGTGGCCGGTGCATTTTTTAGCCCAAATGGCATTCTAGTGAATTCAAAATGGCCATAATTAGTAGAGAATGCCGTTTTTTCACGATGATCGGGGTGCATTTCAATCTGGTGGAATCCAGACTTTAAATCAAGTATTGTGAAGTATTGGGATTTACCCAAGCTGTCGAGAATGTCTTCGATTTCTGGCATGGGAAATTTATCGTTAATTGTCTTTTCATTCAGTTTTCTATAATCTATAACAACTCTAATTTTCTTTTTCCCAGATGCATCCATTTTCTTTTGCACTACCCAAATGGGTGAGGAGTAAGGACTTGTTGATGGCTGAATGATACCAGAATCGAGCATTTCTTTAATTTGAGACTCAATATCTTGTTTATAAACGTGTGGGTACCGATAGTTTTTGGTGTAAACAGGGCAATTATCGGTTGTGTGAATTTTATGTTTTATTCCTGAGGTGGCTGTTAATTTTTCACCAGGTTTTAAAAGAACGTTTTGATTTGCTATGATTGTTTTAAATAAGCTATTTTTTTCAAAATTAGATAGATGATTAGTTCTGATTAAATCGCTCAAAGTTTCTTCCGTTATATTTGAATTTGATGGAAATGGAATTGGTGTGATAGTTTCAAAATTATTAACAGATAGATTAAGGACTTTGGAAAATTCAGGAGTTTCGTTGTTTGAAGAAAGAATTTTTACTGTTGTTTTCCCATTTTTCGAATTATAGAGACCGGGTTCTATAATAGTTGATTTTCCAAATTTTTGAAATTTGGGGACTAACCAATCACCATCATTTTGACTTTTTACTTCTACGTAATGGGAATAAAGTTTAGTGGTTGGGAAATATTTTTCGTAACCAATGTTATATTTACCAAATTCTATTTTTTCAGTTTTGTAATTAATAATTGCTTTTGTTTTGGCTAGAAATTGGGATCCAATGATACCATCAAAAAATGAATGAAAGTTTAATTCAAAATAAGTTTGAGCAGGAACATAATTTCCAACAAGGTTAGCAATACCTTTTTTATTTATAATGTGTTTTCCAGAAATATTGTTTATGACGGTTTCTTCAGTCGGAATCATATTCGTCAAAATGCCAGGACGAATAACATTTTTGTTAGCTCCTGTGTCGATTAATAATCGAACAACTTGTTTTGTAACTAGATTTTTTCTTGTTAAGTATGGCAAGTAATTTAAGTTATGTTGGTGGCTTCGCTGACCCAACAAAAATTTAAATCAAGATTTTCTAAATCATCTTCCGAATCTGATTTGTTTTGTACCGTTAATTCATTGTTATGAAACTCTCTATTATTTAAAGTCAATTTACTTTTCGTTGAATCCACTTCCATGGGTTGTGGGTAAGGGGATTTCCCTTTAAATGTAGAAGCTTCATTGAATGGTCTTTGTTCCACTCTTCTGTTACTGTCAGGTTTTTTCAAGTACTTCTCTTTCGATTGATACGTTTTTGAGTACTGATTGCCATTCGAGGCAGTACTTTCCGAACACCTGAACTTACACACGAATGCGTATGCTGCTTCTAAGTCTTCTGGACATGCAGCTTGAGCATAACCAAAGTACGGTTCTTTTAAGCCTGCTAAAAATGCCGCTAAACCATCTTCGTCAATAAAAGCATTAATAGCTTCCCAATTATTGATGTACTTTTGTTTTTGCTTCGCTTGTGTTTTAATGTTCTGCACAGTTTCTTTTATGGAATTGTAATACTTGTGTACTGACATGTTTTCTGTCATTTTTGTCTGCCAAAGAATACTTTTATAGTATGTAAGTTCTTTGCGATCGCCTAAGGCACTTGTTAATGTTTGTTTTACTTCTTCAAAGTTTTGAGGGTTACTGGCTAGACAAATTATATCCCTAGCTTTACCTTCTACCTTATTAATGACAGCAGTTACAAAAATATTGTATTGCTGTTCAGAAACTATACCTTTGAATATTTCTAATGTTTTTTCTGCTGTGCTGATCCACGCAGAAAGCTGTTTTTTGTTGCCATCGTAAGTCGGAATCGCTTTAATAGGATCCGGTATTTTAAACAAATTTCCTACGTTACAGGGTTTCCCACGATTTATTGGTCAGTTCCCATGATTTTTTGGTGCGTTCTCACGATTTTTTGGTCGTATCCCATAGATTTTTGGTTCGTTCCCATAATTTATTGGTATTTTCCGATTGGACATCAATACAATTGCACCAAAAAATTCTGGGAAACGACCAAAACATCGTGGGAACGCACCAAACAAACATGGGAACCCACCAAAAATTGATGGGAACCAACCAATAAATCGTGAGAAACCCTGTAAATGCAGCCTGTGCATTTTCGTGTGGTGCACTGTAACTCGTGCTTGGCCTTACTTCACTTAATGAATCTAGCATGCGTTGATGATTGGTTTGTTGTGTTCGCATAGTTTCTAACGTAGCAGCAATTGCACTTATTTGTGAGGTTAGTTGTGTCATTTGTTCAGATTCCATTTTTGTACCTTGATCTGCTAAAATAAGCTTCTCCAGGCAAGGAATACTCGTGTGAATAGGTATGTGAGAAAGCTCTGCACTTTCGTCACTCGACACTTCCTCTGAACTGCTGCTGTTGCTATTGTTCTCTACACGTGGTGTAAGCAAGTGCCTTGTTTTTTTAAGTGCGTTGAATTTCTGATTTGGCATCAAACTAAAAAGAGAGAAACCAATAAAAACACGTTCACTTTTTTTTTTTTTTTTCGTTGGCCCTATCTGGTATTCCCAACGAATATTACAGTAATTTGTTAGATAGCAGTAGCGAGTTGTACCATGTGCTTATGCACTAACACTAACACACTACACGGCACTATTCTAACGCGCTTAATGCGTGCGCATACAACTGAGAATAACGGGATATTCTCTGAGAGTCTGTTTGACCTATCTGGTAGTATCACAACAGGCAGCGTACGATGATAGTAAAAAAACTAATCGTACACACATGTGGACACAGAGCACTATCGTTATTCCAAACCTATCATGTAGTGTTAAGGAACAGCGGAATACACTTTCACTAATAAAAGAAATGAAATGTACTCACGTGCTATGGAAAAAAAAAATTCCGATGGTCCGGTTCCAGGTATGCGTGCCGGGGGGCCCTCAAATCGAACAGCGGATGAAATCCTGCAGCTGCTGACGCTAAATGCGGGAACCACTTGAATATCGAGAATATTCTCGATATCTTCCACTGTTTTAACACTCTGGACTGTCTACAGCGCCAATTATGTTATTTTATTTTAACATTAGATGCTTAACCTAACTAAACCCTAAATTAACCTAACTAAACTATTAATAATTTGAAAAATCTCCTAAACGTGTCTTTACTGTTCGGCGTATCAAGTGAGAGTCATCTACGTTTCCGTTCCTTCAGCGCTGCCACTATCGCGGAATGGTATTGTAACGCCTATACCAGCAGTAACGCTATAGGGTGGCTAAAGGCTTTTATACCACATAATTATATACTATAAACAACGATTGAAACAAATTATTTATGTTTCGACAAAAAAAAAACTGATTACTTCATGAGCTCAAATCTGCCACGAATCTGCGTTTGTTTACATTCATGCTACTTTTCATGCTAAAATTAGCTAGGCTGAAAATCTGATGCTAGTTTGGTGTGGTTTAGTATGGAGTGTTGACATGATTACAGCCGCCAACTTTCAAATTCCATATGAAACAGTTGGCTAGTATCGTAACACCATCCAGTCTTAGAAAGCAAGATCTACTCAAGAAGTGCACAAGCAAAGCGAAAGATGAAAAAACGTCACGAATTGAAATACCTGATCACAAGAACATTACACCGATCATCTCCGGACGATCGATTCCTATTCCGGGCGACTCCGAACGACTCCGGACGACTCCTACTCTGGACGATTCTGACTCTGGGTGCAGCTAGTGGTTCCCATTTTGCCGATATCGGAATCGAACTAACAATTAGTGATGGGAAAAATGAATCTCAGACGGGATTCGAATCTTCGCATCCCAATCCTAGATGAGGTTTTACTCCTAATTATTTAACTTTTCAGTACTTACATCATAATTATTACAGGTCCCCGAGATACGCGGACCTTCATTCAATATTAAATCAAATTATTTATTTTGTGACTATAACTTTTCATTAAATGCTACATTACACGCTATATTTGGACTGAAAACTGCGTGATTCGACTTCCGAAATTAGAGATACGTGATTTCTCTCGACCCCCATTAATAGCGTATTTCGGGGATAGCCTCTAATTTCAATCGCAATCCCAATCGCATTCAGAATCCCGTTCGAATAGCAATTCCAATCCCAATTGAATTGCAATCCCAATCAGAATCTCAATCGAATCCATTCGCAAAGGAATCTTTTAGGGATTCAAATCCTACAAACGGGATCCGAACCGATTGAATCTTTCTGGGGATTGAATCTTCGAATCTTACGAATCCTGAATCTCCCAACACTACTAACGATAGCTGAAGTCGGACCGGAGTCGTAGGTGCGCTCCAGAGAGTACATCACTAATTCCATCGACGCTCAACCAAATGATCATCCCTTGTTTTGTTATTTGGAGGTTGTAAAATGGAAGTGAAACAATATAATTCTTACAGCCACGTAGCACACTTCACTTTATACGACGAAGGTTTCTTATGGGATTAAGATCGTTTGTTTTGGCAATAAAAATCACATTTCACTGATCGTGTGTTGTCGGTTGCAAAAATTGATTGCTCTGCCAAAGACGATCTTAGGGTCTTTTCAACTATTCTAGTTCAAATAACGAAAACGTGCAACGATGCGATGCGCTTTTTGAGAACAGGGTTTAGAGCTCACGAAAAACCCATTTCACCGTGCTTCTTTCCTTTAACTGAAGACATTGGTCACGGTAGAACGAAAAAACACACACTGCCAACCCATGCCAAGCAGAAACAGAGCGTCGTCACGCTTTAATTCCCTAATTGATTTGATTTATTGGACCACGATCTCTCTCTCCCACACTCTCTTCTTCTCTCGCACGAAGACGTCCCCAGAAATGCAAAGCCAACAGACGTTCTTTTATGTTTTGGAGATAGTGCGGAATAAATGGCATCACGCTCGAACGGCAACGGTGTCCTCTGACTCTCGCAGTCGCCGTTTGGTTCACCGTTGGCTCTCCTCTTATTGTTTTGTACCATCGCAGGTCCCTTCTGGCCTGTCACGGTCAACTGGGCGGGATCCCGGGGCGGGTGCGAAAGCGACATAAATGTCCGACCCGATTTCACAAGGTTCAACAAAACACTCCCCACGTGGGGCAGGGGGGCACGACGATCGCGCGCTTTGGAGGCAGAGCAGGCCAGTCCTGTCACAACGCATCAGCATCAGTAAACACACACACACACGAGGCACTAACACGGCGGAGCAGCACCGAACGCCGGAGCTGAACGTAGCTGCTGCGGCCACGGTCAATGGCGCCGAGAGGCCAAAGGACGAAATATGAAGCGTGATTCGAAACAGTGGGTGTGTGTGTGTGTGTGAGGAAAGGTGTGGATCGCAATTCCGAGGTGTGGATTCTACCTCCAATTAAGCGCGATTCGATGCGGGATGGGTTGCTGGGAGCGCGAGGTACGATCGCGTTCGTGTGTCTCTGATTTCAGTCGGTTGCGAAAAGTCGCAGCGAATGGAAATCAGTTCAGCATGGACGTTGCGAGAGTGTGGAGCTTGTGCAAACCGCGGTGTCAGTAAAGGCAGCTATTTGATGTGAAGTTCTGTGAATGATTTGGGGGTGTTCAGTAACAGTATCAACTTTCTTTGAGAGATGGAAGATATTTCTTAGCAAGAAGTGTAATTGATTCTCAAGTAGTCTAAACTGAAACCCGTGACTAAGCAGTTTCATACGTTTAAAGTGTCAAAGGACAATTTCGAAAGCGTGCAATCGTTGTTCCAGATGATCAGCTTAAACTTTGGAGTACAAAGCGACTAATTCACGTCATACATCGAACAACAAGTTTTGGAAATATGTGTACCACGTTGTACGGTAAATTCTTCCAAATTCAATATCATTTCGTTCGTGCTTAAATGATGGAATATATCAAAGGTTTCGCCTGTTAAGGATTTTTGAGAGTTTGCCACAGTGAGAAGTGAGGGATATCTCGAAGGGTGTGTATTACTGTCCTCAAATCTGATATAGAAAGACAAATACAAGGAAAGATCCTCACCATTAAAGTTTGAAATGCATGATAGAGATGAACTGCAAGAACAATTTATGAGTATTTATGAGGATTGAAGTATAGTTAGCATATCTTATTTCTATCAAAAAGCTCATCAGTGACACCTTCACACAAATAATGTTTCAATAGCAGAGACCCCAGGGATGTCCCAAGGCTCTATTATGAAAGTTAGTAGGAATCCAATAAGAATGTGATTGGGATTTTCACACAAATCTCATATAACGCAAGTAAGATCGCGTAGATCGTTATTGCCAAAAAGAAAAACCCTACTTTTCCCCTTTCCCATCGAAAGCAAACAACAACAACAACAAAACACATGTAGATAAATCTAATAACAACTTTTAGAAACTACGTCTCACCGCATCGCTCGATCGCTGTGCGAGACGCAACCTAGACAAAGCGTCAACGAGGAGAGAAAATCATCCACTTTTACCGCGATCCGTGTGTGTTTTCCAAGTAAACAAACCAACCCCACCGCCGCCGCCGCCGCCGTGTCTTATTTTCATTGACTTGTCCAGTCCAAGGTTGCCACGGTCTCCACGTGTTGGCCCTTTTTTCGCTGCCCGACACACAGATACAAAATGGCCAAACAAATGCTTCTCCTCACTCACTCTGTCTTCCCCTCTCCCTCCCCCAAACAGACCTCGCACCATCCTTCCCGTTCCGGGAGGTGCAGCTCAAGCTGGACGTCGACCCGAAGCAGCAGTTCGAGATACTGCCCGAGCTCGGGCGCGGCACCTTCGGCACGGTGTTTCACTGCCGCGAGAAGGCGACCGGGCTAGAGCTGGCGGCCAAGATTATCCCCTACAAGAAGAAGAAGGACCGGGGCGACATGGTGCGCGAGATCGACATCATGAGCTGCCTGCACCATCCCCGGCTGATCCAGCTGTACGATGCGTTCGACTACGAGAACAAGTTCTACGTCATCCTCGAGCTGTAAGTATGCCCGTGTGTGTGTGTGCGTGTGCGTGGCGAGTGTTTTGTTGGTCTCGCGTCCTTCGGGTGGCGGGTGAGTCCTACCGCGATGGAGAGCAAAGCAAAAAAAGATAGAAAGAAAATGGCGTTAGAAACGGCGCAACAGTTGTTAAACACGCTACGAAAGCGTCGCACTGCGCGACTATTACGACTCACCCCGCCGTCATGCCCCATTCGGAATGGTGTGACCTTCGCACGGAACGTGCGGCCACACGTCTGCCAGGTCTCCCGCTACCACCATGGCCACTCATCTAGCGCTCATGTCATCCCTCTGCACTTGCAGCATTCAAGGTGGCGAGCTGTTCGAGCGCGTCATTGACGACGATTTCGTGCTGACGGAGAAAGCGTGCGCCGTCTTCATGCGGCAGATCTGCGAGGGCATGGAGTACATTCACAGCCGGAGCATCATCCACCTAGACATGAAGGTGAGTCAACCGCAATCCGTCCGTCTCTTTCGTTTTTTGATTTAAACCCACACACACACACGCGCTCTCCCATTCTTCTTCATCTTTCTCCCCCCATTGCAGCCAGAAAACATTCTCTGCCTCACAAAGACGGGCAATCGGATCAAGATCATCGACTTCGGGTTCGCGCGCCGGTACGATCCGGGCAAGAAGCTGCAGGTGATGTTCGGCACGGCCGAGTTTGCCGCCCCGGAGGTGCTCAACTTTGACGAGATCTACTTCTACACCGACATGTGGAGCCTGGGCGTGATCTGCTACGTACTGTGAGTACTGCCCCCACACCTTGACACTGTGCGTTGTCCGCTTCGTTACCGCATTCATTGCATTCAGCGCGCGGTTTTTTTTCCGGCTTTGCTTTGCTTCCGCCCGGGATTTAAACTTGCAGCCGAACGCTGCCATCATAACCCCGCTTTGTGCACCGGTGCACCTGACAATGTCATTAATGCGCTTCACACGCGTGTAACGGTGTAATGGAGCTACTAATTGGTGCCGCAAGCGTGACGCGCGGCGTTCGCGCTTCCAGCAGCGCAAGGAGCGAGCGCGTGTTCTTCAAGGGTTTTGCTTGCGGACTGTTTGGTTGTTTTTCACAACCGGAAATAACTCACCCCATGCTCTCCCGTTTGCCTTCTGAGCACGCTGACTTTGTAGGGTGTCTTTCGCTTACGCTAACCGCCGGGTAGGGGAAGTGGTTCATTCACAAGAACCATTCACAGTACGTACGCTTTCTTCCTCTGTCCTTTTTTCCTGTTTTTTTTTTGTGTGTCTGATCCGGACGACATTTACATTACCCCCTCGCGAAACAGGGTGTTCCGTTGCTGTTGCGGACGTGCAGCGGAGTAGTTTCAGTCCTTACTTCGTTCATTTGTGCATTTTTTTTTCTTCAATATTCTTACTACTTGTGTTTTCATTTTTACTTCGTAATGTGCTATTTTCTTCTGTTTAGTAGTTTTTGTCTCTACTGTTTGACTTTTTGTTTTACATCATTTTGTTTTCAATCGTTTCTACTTTTGCCTTCTTTTGTTTTGTTACCTTTTTTCTATTGTTATTTCTTTATAGTTTTACTTTCTTACAACATTCGATAGTATTGTTTTAAATTTATTTCTCCTTTTTTCTCATCAATTGGAGCCCATTTAATTGGTTTTTCTTTTCCCGTTTTTGTAGTTGCACTGAAGAGCTAAATGAACAAAACAAAAAACAATTTCCTAAATCTACTAAATGTACTATTATCCTTTGTACTTTTGTGTGTCCGAATACTGATCACGTATTGACCAGCGCTGTGATCGCACGCAAAACTGCGCCGCCAATTCAAAAGCGTGTTTGTAATTATATGTTTCCTCACTAGCGAAGTGTTCTTGGTAACATACCGTTTTGATTTGGTTTTTATTACCGGTAACCGATGGACGGATCGATCGCGCCCGCGTCGTTTTCGTCTTTCATTCCCACCATTCCTGTTGGACCATCAACGGCAAGGGGCGCTGCATTGAGCTGCGGGAAGAAACGATGAGGATGCAGCTCAATTTAATTGTTTCTTCCTGGCGTTCATTGTGCTTACCCGTTTATCGTTCAACGTTCGTAAATATTCGTGATTTTTCCCTCTTTTTATTCACTTCGCTTCCATCAATGCCCGCTGTTGGCGTGTGTGTGTGTGCCTTCCATTCATCCCATGCATGGCCACGTGTTAACCGAATGTAAAGGATTCCCATTTTATGGAAAAGAAATTAGAAATTAAAAAAGTGACTTTGAAAAAGAAATCCCCCCTTTGGGATGTAAACACCTCTTCACCATCAATCGATCATTAAACTGCTGCACACCTCACACAGCCAGTGAGAACAAATATCGATTTAATCACACCGTAAACCGTAATCACTGCTCGAGGAGGATCGATCCCCCCACCATACATTATCCCCGCCGGTAGATCCCCCTGAGCACTGAGTTTCTTCAACTCAGCCGCGTGGGACCCGTGACCGGTGTGAACGGTGCCCTCATTAGCATATACTCGCGCGCATACAAATCAACCCGATCGCTTGGTGCAATTGCAACTTCATTCATTTCGGAGATACACAGTATGACATAATAACAGAGCGTACAAGGTGGAAATTAGCATAGCAAAAGCGTGAAACTTCCCCATCTATTTCAAGCGAGCTTGCAGCAATTTTCCAAAATCCCGTGCCGATTGGATGTTTTTTTCCTCTTTTCGTTTTAATCGTATTCTTTTCCCTTCGCCGTGGACCGGCAAAACCAAGGGATCTTTCGTGCTGTAATGATGGGTGAAAAAATACCCGAACGCACTTTGAGGCACGTGTTGGAAATTCCCTTTCGTACACACACGTTCGGTAGGGAAAGATAAATAAATTTAAACATTTATACGATTGTACCGCATTGCATGGAATCGTTTGGAAAGTCCATTCCGGGAATTGGACAAGATGCCGGAGATACCTTATTGCACACCTGTTGGCCACACTCTGCTGCCCTGACACACTAATTGATTATCGTACACGTTTCGTTTGCGCACTTTCCGCAACTAAACTTCAGCACCCTGTAACACTAACGTTTACGAGATATTTGTATGTGAACAGTTCGTTACAAGTCGGCTGCGGCGTTCCCAGAGCACAACTGTGAGAGTTCGTTAAAAATAATGACTTTATGTATGTGTGGTTGATTAAAAATGGACATGTCTATTAGATTGCATTACTATCAAACTTTTCTCTTCTTCTCTCTCTCAACTCTTTTATTTCTTATAAGAATAAGACAAGAATGTGCTATACTACTCTCACACCAATTGCTCTGGAAATGCAACTCCAACTGTGCTGTGTAACATCCGTTTTCGTGTTCATTCATTCGCTTAAGTTTTTTTGTCATATTTCTCTTCCTTTCACGCTTTTTTTCTCTCTTTCTTTCTCTCTTTTTTTCTCTCTCTCCCCTGTTATCCACTTTTGTCGCGTATAAATTGCGTCTTGCCGCTCTCATCACTGTCACCACTACGCGCGTCACCACGCATCGCATCGCACACTTTCATCAATGCTCCAAACATCTTTTTCGCCCCCACGAATGCGCCCCACCAACACAAACCAAAAAAACAAAACCCGCTCGTTCGCAACCCGCCAAAACAGCCTCTCCGGACTGTCACCGTTCGTGGGCAGCGACGACCAGGCCACGATGACGAACGTCCTGCAGGGCGCGTACACGTTCGACTACAAATCGTTCGACGCGGTGTCGGACAGCGCGAAGGACTTCGTGCGCAAGCTGCTGGTGCGGGACGGCGAGCGGCGGCTGACCGCGCGGAAGGCGCTGCGGCATCCGTGGCTGGCGGAAACGACCGCCCAGAGCACCACCGAGCTATCTGTGACAAAAACAAAGTTGAAACGCTATGTTATCAAGAAGCGCTGGATCAAGGCGGTCAATACGATCATCGCGCTGCGGCGGATGGGCGCGCGGATCGATTACGATCTGGTGTAGTGGGAGGGGGGTTTGGGCTCACGTAGGCAGGGCACGACACGTGAACGGATCGGAAGCGTATACAGCGCGAAAACACAGAGATTGACCCGAAGGAAGGGACCACAACAAGCAGCGCCGGAGAATGGAGCAGCCTGGTGGGAGAGCAAGCGTGCGGTGAATCGAACAGGAATGCAATGGAAAATCACACACACACAAACACGTCCTGTCCCCTTCTACCCGTCCACTGTTAGAATAATCTTATCGCCATGACCACTCTCAACACACACACACACACACCCCTTTGCTTGCCGCCCCGAGCGATAGAACGCGAAACCGGTTCCGGATGGCTCCGCTCGTGCTGGAGCGTTGCATAATGCAAAACCCGCCCCTCCACCCTCCGGTTCTAGCTTCCGTCCTACCGTTCCGTACCCCGGCCGCCGGGGTAGGCCCGCCTGGGAGGCTGGAATTCTATTTCCTTTCCATTGTCGAGGAATCGGATAGGTTGTAATTTACTTGTTATATACTTAGCAATAAAATTAAGATTAACCGGAATACCGAACAGTTTCCGAAACGGGTTTTTCTGTTGCATTTCCGACCCTGCCCGCAAGCACCACCGAACGCCATCGTGTCATCAACTGTCCGCTAAGCACACCGCAATGCAATTCTTCCCAGTCACGTTTGCAGTAATGCTGGCGGGAGCAACGCGTGATATCACCACCACCACCACCTTTGGATTGAACAGGTCGAGTCGCGTTTTTTTCCAAGAGTGTATATCTGGGATGTATCTGGGATGTAGTTGTACGTTAAATGTAGCAAAAAAAGGTACAGTAAGAGCGTAAAATAGTGTGTTTGGGTGTTGCTTACAAGGCTACAAAAAAATTCCGCCACAGGCTGTCCTACCGATGCTTCCAAACCAACCGAAGGAAGCAAATCACAACAACAACATTCACCGCGCAATGTGTATCACTTCATCCGCCGGCAGATCATCTCGTCGATGCTGCGGATGGGGTCGCGCAGTTCCAGCACGCGCAGCATATCGATCAGCCGGTCCAGGTGGAGCTGCTGCATCTGCAATTTTGTAACCGCACACACACACACGAAGCGTTAGTTAAAGTTTGCAACCGTTGTGGGCGGCATCCAGCACTCCACTCACCTCGAAATACCCGAGCAACATCCGTGCCGGGCTGGGCGCCTGCTCCCACACGGTAAAAAATGAGTGAAAGTCAAGCAGCGAACCGAGCTCGCGCCAGCCATTGCCTGCGTCCAGCAGCCGGCACAGCTCCTCCAGGCACTGCTCGTCGAATAGCGTATCGGGTTCGGTTCGATCCGGGCCACTGTCCGACCGCTTGGTGGTTTTGCGCTGCGGTTCCACTTCCGGCTCATGCTCCTCCAGCAGTCGCGCAATGGTTGCCCGCTCACCGTTGATCAGATCCATCGAATCGAGCACGTTGCTTGACGGTGCCGATGCTTCCCTCTGCCCGTGCTCCTCCCCTTCCTCATCCTCGTCTTCCTCCTCCTCTTCCTCCTCCTCTTCCTCCTCGTCGTCTTCTGTGGCATCAACCTCCTTCTTTACCTCCTTCTGCAACCCATCCGGGTAATGGCGCAACAGTTCCCGCACGATCAGCTTGTTGTTGCCCTGCCCGGTGTGGCTCTTCGCGTCGGCCAGCTGCAGCGGCGTGTAGCCGGCATTGTTCCGCTCCCGACCGAGCTCCTCCTTCACCTCCTCCAGTATGTAGTGCACGATATCGAGCGCATCCTGCAAAAAAACAGAAGAGAGAAAGCAAAAACCCAATTAAAGCGTCATCGTTTCCACCAAAACCAAAAATCCGTACATTATCGACCGCAATGTGAAGGATGTTGTTGCCGTGCTTGAGGTCCTTCTCGCGCACCGATGCACCCGCCTCCAGCAGGATGCGCGTGATTTTCAAATTTCGAGCATACACGGCCGCCTGTAACGCGGTCAACCCATCGTCGTTGGTGCAGTCGAGCCGCAAACCTCCCGGCTGGCCGGGCCGCCGCTGCAGCAGCAGCAGCCGCACCATATCGGGCACATTCTCGACGACCGCCCGGTGCAGGGGCGTGTTGCCGCGGTAGTCGCAGAAGTGCAGCTTCGCGCCGGCCCCCAGCAGCGCCTTCACGATCGGCTCGCTGTTGCACGACACGGCCAGATGGAGGCCGGTTTCGTTGCGATCGTTCGGCAGATCGAGCAGCTCCTCCGCCAGCTGGTACTCGTGCAGCAGCTCGATCAGCTTGCAGGCGATCGTCGTATCGTTGCGTCGGATTGCAGCGTGCAGGCAACTGCAAAAAAAAGAAAACACACACCAGTGTAAATCAAACAAATCCCAGCTTTAATCGTTGCTGTATTGTAGTCTAGTTACATCAACAAGGGGGTGACCGAGGGGAGGACAAAACGAAGTACGACAAAGTAAAACAGGAATTATCTAACGACTACTGCACGATGTTTAATCTTGTTCACAAGACGAGGGGGCGTAATGGGAAGGGGAAGGGGAGAGATAATCTTACAAGCCGCATCCAACCGAAGGCATAAATCTCATCGTCAATAATTAAACAGCATATCATTATTGCTGCACCCTTGCTGCTGACAGCAGCGGCAAGCGTTCCAGTTTCGGAGGCTTGAAATTTGTTTCCCCTCGTGGGACACCAGACAGTTCCAGGGAATCCAGAATTTCCGGTTTTCCCTCCTATCCCCGGCCAAAGCCTAAATGAAGATAATGCGGAAATCCCGAATATATCGGAAAGCGTTCGGAATGCTTCAAGAAGAAAAAACCCAACGTGCTCTTCTCTGCAGAAGTTCTGGCAACATTAGAATCACCCACAACCAATACCCAAAAGAGTTTGGGGGAGTACAGATTTCTCAGGCAGAATCCACCAAAAAGCGATTACAGGGACACAGACACGGCACACCAAGAACCATTTGAAACAAATAATTTATTTACATTTATAAACTCTGCAAGTGTTAAAAAAAACAGTGACAAAAACAGGACAGCATCGGTCACCATCGGTGCTCCTCGTAATGACTACTCCATTGCTGGGGTTCGAACCTAAACCACACAGACACACCGACATCGCACACACATAAGTACATCGAGGGATAGAGAGGTGGGAAGAAAGATAGAGTAAGAGAGAGGAAATGCCCCATATTAGGCCTCAAAATCAATCAACCGATCGGGCGAACAATCGAATATGGAGTGCAAACATGATGAAGCGTCTGGCGGAAATGATGTACTTTCTTTGCAACCAACTTACTTGAGCTGCTGCTGATTGGCAGCGGTCCAGTGGGAGGCCAGCAGCTGCCGCGAGCGATTCACGTCCCCGGCGAACAGTTTGATCAGGGCGAGCAGCTTGCGCAACATTTCGCCCTGCCGCGAATCGTCCCCGGACGCGACCAGATCGGCAATCGCCCGTCCCAGCACACTTTCCGTATCGGTGGCGCCGCCGCCAGCCGTTTCTGCGTCCGTCTCCAGCTTGACCAGATCCTGCTGATTGCCGATCTCTTGGATGAGTTTGTTGAATTCTGTCGCACAAAAGCAGGTAAAACAATCGTTTGTTTACAAGAGAATCACAGGGAGTAAGAATAGTAGTGCCGTACCTTCCGAGTTGCAGGGAAAGTCGCTCGAGTCGAACGCTACGTCCGACGCGATCGTCGTCGGAATGTTCAGTATCTCCTGGATGATGCTGGCCTTCGTTAGCTCCTTGGAGATGGTGGTGGTGGAACCGATCCCGCTCATAAGGTCTGTATGATGGGCTGACGTCGTAAGCGATGTGGTCGACGTGGGTTCTTGACCTTCCGGAATGGCACCGCCGCCAGCATGATTGGCCAGCATTGGAAATGGTTGATGCAGGGGCGGTAGTCGTGTAGTTGATCCTGAACCGATAGCACCACCACCACCGCCACCACCTCCTCCTCCACCTCCACCACCACCTACTCCAGCGGGTCCAACAGGCCCGTTCGGGTCGTTCTGGATGACGGTGGGAATTTCGGACGACACATTGCCCGAGCTGATGCGGAGCCGCTTGCGCGACGCACCACTAGCAGCACCAGCCCCCGGCACTACCATCATGCCGGGCCGCGGTTTGTACTTGAACAGTACCGGCTCGCTCTGGCACCGGTCGCGCGGCCGGAACAGCTGCATCAGCACCTCGACCGGCTCGGTAATGTCCTTGTGCCGGTACGGTGGCGTCTTGAACGCGATCGCATACTGGTGATGGACGTCCGCCTCGGAAAAGATGGCCATCTCCTGCCACACCTCCTGGTCGTACTCGTCCAGCTCGTAGAACCGAATCTTGATGTTATCTGTTGCAGAAGTATGGGGGAATTTAACGTTCACTTCTTCCGAAAGTTTGAGAACACAATGCTACACAACACAAGCGTTCACTTACTTTTGCACACCTTTTCGACAAACATAAACACCTCCTCGCCACCGTCCACCCCGCTGACGGTGGTGCTGAGCCGGCAGATCTTCAGCTCGCCCGTGAGTGCACTTTCTGGAAGAGAGAGAGAGAGAGAGAGCACACGATCGTGTCGCCATCAACACACACCTTCCCGTAACTCCGTAACTCAGAAAACCCTTAAACACTTACTCATATTGTTGATTGGGTTCGAGTAGACCGGCTCACAGATCGGGACCCAGCGGCCCGTACCCGGCTCCACCCGGTACGCCCGGAAGCACAGGCACACCTGATTAAGGTTCATCGTGCGCGCCATTACGGCTGCCTCCTTCTGCATCTGCTGCTCCTCGCGCTCGGTCGGCTCCCGGTTCAGCTCGCACAGCCGATGCTTGCGCAGCTTCTTGTACAGCTCCTCGGCGATGAACTTCTTCGCCGTGTGTATGATGCCCATACCCTGAAAGGTGGCCACATACTTGCCGTCCCCGCCAACACCCTCCGACGGTTCAGCCGCTCCCGCCGCGCCACCCACATCCAGATCGTGCGGATCGATCAGATCCAGCTCGCCGGACTTGATCACCAGATGGTGCGAATGGGGGGCGCGCCGTTGCGGATCCACCTGATAGAGGGAGCAGCGCACCTTCGCCTCCCCACCGTACCCACGCAGCTCAACGGTCGGGAACGTTTTCTTCGACTTCTCCGTGCGGCTGCCCATCAGCGAACCGTGCGTCCCGTGCATCTCCGACTGGTAGCGGAAGCGAAACTTGTCCACCGGCTGCTCCAGGATCACCAGATGCGGCTCGCTGTAGTTCGGTTCCGGTGCGGCAAACGCTGAAATGGGGACAGAGCACACACACACCACAGAGTGACCACCAGATGATCGGGGAGGCACGTTTGGTTTGTGACACCGTCACAGCGTCTTACCTTCGTTCGACGATGTGACGTACGTGAAGGTTTGCGTTTGCAGATGCTCCTGGTCGAGATTCAGCAGCTGCGGTGTGTAATAGTGATGCTGCTGCTGTTGAAGTTGTTGATGTTGATGTTGTTGTTGATGTTGCTGCTGCTGCTGCTGCTGATAACCCATGCCAGGGTAGTTCATCGTGCCGGCGCTACTGGAAAGGTTCAGGTTTTGCAGCGTATAGGCAGCACTCTGATCGCTGGCACTGGACTCCGGGGACATGTTGCTGGCCCGGCTGTTGGGCGATGCGACCGACGACGGTGACGATGGCGATGCGGACGATGACGATGGCGAAAGCGCACTGGCATAGGTGCGACCCGGGCCGAGCGTAAACTCTCCAACACTGACCACTGCTGCTGCTGCTGCCGACGACGACGGCGACGGTGTGTCCATCGACAGGACGGTGTACTGGATCGGGGACGTGCCCAGCAGCTGTTGTTGCTCTGGAAAAAGAAGAAATAGGCGGGAAAATTGGAAACGGTTGGTTTTCAAAAAAACAAAAAAGAAGGCCATCGTGCACCGGAAACCCAGTGAATCACGATCCGGCTTTTGTCGCACGCGGTTTGGGAAGCGCAACCAGCACACCTCTGTGGGCCCACCTCCACTCTTACTTGCAGCTTGGCAAAACCCACGAGCTACCCTCCCCTCCAGGCTCGCAAAGAAGGCCCGTACCGCTGTACCTGTTTGCAAATGGTAGGGGGGAGCGATGTCCAGCAAATGGTGTGGCGGCTGCTGTTGAAGCTGTTGCAGCAGTACATCCAGCGCGACAGACCAGTGCTCTAGGGACATAATACTGCTCGCTCAACGTGCTAGTGCTAGTGTTGCTGCTGCTGCTGCATCCTAACCGTATCGGTGCCGACACGCAACTGAATGATCGCCGGCGCGCGACTCTGAGAGACTCGCAGCTCTCGCGGGGGCCGCACGCGATCAAGCGCTGGAGCTGCTCGTTCGCTCGTGCGGGACGGGTCGTAGCAGTGAGGAGAACGGGAAGGGCTAGTAGGGATATATTGAATGAATCCCGAGAGACAGAGAGAGAGGGAGAGACAGCAGAGTTCTCAAACCGAGCCCAACAATAACTGGCCGTAGCTTCTGATCCCTTCAACAAACAGTGCGGCTTCTCGTCAACAGAAGAGGAAACAGATAAGGGACCCGCAATCGATTTGCGACCTGATATCTTACTGATAAGGCTCCCCCCCCCCCTTATTCTCCCCTTCTTCTTTACCTCTACCCAGCCGGATCTCACTTCCAATTCATTCATGCCCATGCCTGAACTGATATCGGGGTGCCCGCTTGCGCGAACAAGTATGTAAGTCAATAATAGTCGCGATAACATTCACCCTTCCCGACATTCGTACAGTACGTGCCCCCGTTGTTTGGGCATGGTTTTTAATGCTATTTTTGTGCTCCACATGAACGTCATCAGGGCCGCGTGTACAAGCCCGCGGATTACACTGGACGTCACTGTGAGTGGTCCTGCTGCGCCCAATGCTTCAATTTTAGCAAACCCCCCCTGTTTTTGTGACGTAACCGGGATTCCACAAATAAAGTCTGGAAGGAGCCTCAAAATAGCTCACACGGAGAAAGTAAATACAGTAAAATAGCATACAGCCGTCTAGAGGACGTTCTAAGTTTAGGAACGGTACTGTACCACAGCTGTGCCCCGCGATGAGTCACGGTGTCATCCCGCGAAAGCTTTCGAAGCGATAGACGCCTAAGATGCCTAACTTAAGTTTAACTCCAACTCATCCAAACATGGTACTTTTGGGGGCAAACGAACACAAGCTACTTAATCCTGCCGCGTATGACGTCAAGAACGGAACGGGTTGCCGCTAATGATCGAAACGCGCCCCAATATCCAAACGTGAGGACCCAAATCGAGCGCCCGTTCGGAATTAACGTCATTGGAACGGATCCTGCCAGCGTCGACATTGATCACGCGATGATCAAGGGAAGAAAAGTGCGTCGAACACGGAACGGCGTACGCAGCATCACCAGTCCTCTTATGCATCCACAATACTGTGCACTTGATGGGCGAGCAGTTACGCGGCGAACCTGCCGGACTTTATCAGTGTAAAACGAGTTGAAGACCTGCCGATAGCCTTGTGCGACCTTCACCCAGTGTAATCGTTCGCGCCAGCATTAAATTAGCACTTTCAGGCGCAGTTGCTTTGTTTTGGTGAATTATTGGTTCGTCCTCTATCTCTCATTCTCAATCAACACACCGGCGGTTTGGGGGTTTCAAATTTAACCAAAATGTTTCGTATACCGGTGGGACCACCAGAAACACCGGGCACAGTGGGTGGGTGTTGTTATTTTCCATAGGTTTCATCGGAATGACGCAGATCGGGCAGCGTCGTGTGATTGCTGCTGGAGCTGGATGCCACCGAAACGGAATAAAACTCAATCTGGCGTCATTCGCCGATACTTTCTTTCTCCAAAAATCTGGCCAGTGACGCAAGCAAGGACTTGGGGCTGGTTGGAACCATAACTTGTTCTGTCTCTATACTGTTTATGCTGATGAATGGAATGTTTTGATCGCTGCAGTAAAAAAATCTTGTATTATTTTTCGGTTTATTTACTAAAATGGAATATACTGTAAAACATTAACAACTGCTGAAAAATATATAAATTAAATGAATGAAAAAAACCTAAATCGGAATTATTTTTTCTTTAATTAAATGCTATGAAATAATTCAAAAAACTTACATCACATAACACGTGAGAAAACCGTTCATCTTATCTTTCCCGGTCCCTTTCAAACCAGTTTTTTTTGCAGCTGAATTAATCTTTAAAGTTTCCACAACTAGCAACCAAGTGCAATGGAATGGCAAATTAATAATGCTTCAATCATTTCCTATTAGCACCTTCATTAAATTCACCGCGCGTGAGTCAACTGGGGCCGGATTTTCCCCACCGTCGATTCTGCTGAGCACGTGGTTTGCGCGAATACTCCCAACAATAACAACAAAAGCCAAAACAAACAATAATGCTCACACCTACCGAACAAAAAGTAAAAGACTATGCAGTGGCGATAAGCAAGTGATAACATTAAACACTTTGATGTTATGAAAACTTTTGGTTAGCTCTTCTCCTGCTCGCAGCACTGTGCTCATTTGTAACCAATCGTAATGCAACTTCGTAATCACAAAACGTCATACTCATCTCACAAAATTACCTTTCGCGCCTAAAATGCCGGCTCCAAAACTGCACCGAAACAAAAGGGGACCGGGGTAAACGAATGGTGTACAGATCGCCACAACCGCTTCGTACGATGGCCAAGCCACAACAACAACACACACTGTGCCGCATCTTCGACTTAACGTCAAAGGAGTGCGCAGTGTCTTCGGATCAGGACGAGGAGGGGGGGGGGTATAAATTAACAACCACTCAGCAGCAGAAACGATGACGACATTCTCGCTTTTATACTGCTTCTTCACCTTGTTCGCGGGTTTACGATCGTCACCGATTTGTGACCATTCTGCAAACAGCGGCCAAACCGGTAAGCGTGCGTAAAACCCACCCCAATCGATAGGAAATTGTCACTATGGATGTTGGCGATTTAAGTAAGGGGACAGTTTTGTTTTATGATTGCTGAGTTCATGCTCTATAGCATAAGGATTGACCGGGTGGTAGAAGTGTCCATTCCCACAAAGATCGTAGATCGATTCCTTTCTGGATAAGGGCTGTACACACACGAGAAGAAGAAAAGAGGGCCTTCTTAACCCAGGAAGGCACGTGAGTTACCCTTTGACGTCAAACACAGACGAATCACGTATCATCAGCCGGCTTAATAAACAGGAAACGTTCAAGAGGATGCATTAGCTACTATCAAATCTTCCCGGTAGGGAAGCTTATAAACTCCAGAATTCAGGTAAGGCAAGATTCGTGTGAAATTTATAAGAGGTTCAAATTGATCGGGTCTTTGTACAGTTGCGAAATAAAGTAAACTGGTGCTACTCAAGCAAGATCTTAAAGACCTGGAGAGTCTTGCTGTAAAGATACAAATGTACAACCATCATAAACATTTAAAAGAAGAATCTTCCGATATTATGGAGCATCGCCGGTAGCAAGTTATTCTTCCAGTAGAGTACAAAAAAAATTGACTGTGTACATACAATATTTGCCGAAAATGAGCGATCATTTGAACGTCCAGTATTATTTCTAATGCCGTGACTAACCAAGTGAATCTTCTATACTCTCTAACCAAGACTCATTATCAAAGGACGTATGATTCAATGTCTGGGAAATAAATTATTCCTAATAAACTGCTTATAGAGAGCAATTCTCTGTTATATAAGATCGTCGGTGTGCTTGTTAGGCATCTTTCCTAACCTATGCAAACACAGTGTTTGGGACGACTTGAAGTTTTGGGGGTTGGGAAGTCATCTTCATTTTTGCCTGGACACCGAGCAGACTACGTACACTCTTAGCAACACCAAAAGGACCTTAAAAGATCTCCAT
This sequence comes from Anopheles arabiensis, assembly GCF_016920715.1. NCBI lineage: Eukaryota > Metazoa > Arthropoda > Insecta > Diptera > Culicidae > Anopheles > Anopheles arabiensis. Next base: position 88,124,895 of record NC_053517.1, on the reverse strand, counting down.
TCGTGTCTAACTTAAAAGCAAAATTGTGATTGGCTTTTTTTAGCACAACAACCGTTGTTCGTCAAGGCCGGCCTGTACTACTAGTGGGCTTTGGCTTTTAGTGACTTACTGATTGCTCTGTGACTTACTGATTACTGATGCTCGTACTGACCGCAGCAGGATAGTCAGTTCTGCGTCTGGGGGAGGCATGGTCCATCGGGGGTTTGAGTCCATGACGGACATGCTGTTAAGTCGTACGAGTTGACGACTGTACCAAGAGAACGGTCATTTTAACTATCAGCCAGAGTCCCAACATAAAAGTTAAAGATCCAGACGAACGATCCAGGGATCTTGCAGCTAATAATACCCAGTAAATTGAAATTCCTCCAAGTAATCCTCCTCAATTGTGACCAATCTTATCTGCTCCAACCAACCCACTATGCCATATGCTTCACATTGCTGACGAATCATCATCGTCGTTCGTCGGAGTCATCGAAGCGATTGCTCTAACTCGTTCACCCGAGAGAGGGGGGGGGGGGGATCGCTGAGAGGCTGGGCGCGAAGGGTTAAAAACAGTTGGGAATTCCCCAGCAATACCAAAACAAGATCCCGCGGATCGCGGAGCAGCATGGAGCTGTGACCCGGCGCCGTGCAGATGCCGTCCCCCCTCCCCCCTGATCATCACCACTCGCACGCGTTGGGGCTTTCCCACTGATCGAACGCGCGTACCGGTTTATTCCCCGCTCCGTCACCGATTGGACGCACACACACACACACACGCGCGCGCAAAGAGTAACAGAGACACGCAAAAATACAAAGCAAACGGCTGGTGGACGTGCTTTTGATACGCGCGTGTCGCATACATAATGAGAATGTGCCCCCTCCCCCATTAACCCAAACTCCAAGCCGAGAGAACGAGAACGCGCTGCTGCTTTTCGTATGCGGAGAGTGCATCGTGAGCGATCATAAAATGAGGAGGAAGCAAAGTTTATAACGCGCCGATCGTGCTCGAGCCGTGGTCGCAGTTGACATCGCTGACACGTCACGCTGGTTGGGCGATCTCGCGCATGACACACTGTTGATTCATCACACGTTTGATGTGTTTTGGGATGTGTGCAAAACAAACGCTCCCGGCACAAGAACAAAGAGCAATGCGCAGTGGCCATCAAGTGTGGGGGCTGCGCCATTGATGGGCTTTCATTTGCAAAACTCCCTTCCAATCACGTACCCGGCTTCAAACACACACACACACACTCACAAAAGCACAACCGTTTGGGAGCGAATGGAGCGGCCGACCGATTTCCAATGCCGACTGAGACCGGCACGCAACTGCTGCTACAGTTTGCTGGGCTCTTCCTCCTAGTACTAGTACTACTACACTACCACTGTGATTACTTAAACACATCACTTACCGTACAGCTCATGCCGATAGCTGTCCAAATTCAGCAGCGTCGACATGATGCTCTGCTTTCGCGCACTGGTTTGCAAGCGATTTACACTACATACACACCACACAATAATGACAACAAATCCGTAACACAAACACACACACTAGCACAAACACTGGGTTTAGTATAGGTTTGTATGCAGTTCTGTTCGAAGGGGCTCAGAGAATACCTAGAATTAGAACGGGCAATGCACTAACAGTGTACAACTCGCGTACTTTAGATAAGATATATTGAACCCACAAATGCGTTTGTTATCTTCCTTAAAGCGCATTAGTTTTTTCATTGGAACTCAAACACACACACACACACGCGCGCGCGCAAGACTGCAACACACGGTCGGCAACAGGTTGCCACCCCTCAGGTGGGAAGTGGAAAAACAAAACAAACGTAACTGCATCCGGACCTGTAACTGCTTCGCCCTTCTGCTTCGACGTCACTTTCAAGGTCAGTGCGGTTTTGCCGCAGGCAGGGAAAAAACGGAGGTCCGTTTTGCTTTCCTGTCTTGCAAGAAGGCAACCACTGCCGGTACAATCTCAGTTGGCCCAGCTTTTCTAAAAACCGTGCACCGTATCGATAGAAAGAGTGAGATTGTGCACCGTGTATCACCGGAGAAATACACGCACAAAACAAACACCGTCAAACAACAAACATGAAACACACACACTATGGGGCCCTCTTTTAACTGCACTTTTGGACGGGTTGCGTTCGGCGGCAAATGATCACAATCACTCTACGGCGGCCTCTGCTGCTGTTTGCTAACAAAATGCCGATACACGACAAGACACGACACAATCACTTGTGGGGCTGGGAATGGGGTTTGGGGTGTTATCGTGTTCTTGCACCTTGCTGACGACAGCTGACGCGGTTCTGGAGAAACGCAATAGCACCTTTACCGTACCACCGTGCGGCGCATCCGCTCCGGAAGGCTCACATTAGTACACTGGTTGGTGAAGCTGAGAGACAACAGGCGCGCGCGCGAGAGCGCACTCAATGGCTCTGGATGTGTGTGTGTGTGGAGCGCGATAAACCACGAACACTACCCGTCACCATCACCACCAATCGCTGCCCAGTGCATTCTCGACCCTTTAGCATCCCTTCTATCCTGTCCCGCTCCCAACCCGAAATGGGGTTGGCAAAAGAAAAGCTGAACACTTAAAAAAAGAGTTGGCTTTTTTGTGCAACCCTAGCAACTTCGTTACCAACGCAACACTGGAAACAAAGCGACGGACCACAATCATACACACACACATACAAGGCACAGCACCACTACCCGTTGCGTCGGTGGGGGTACACTTCCATGCGGCCCATCCTCCAGCACACTTCAACTCCCTCCACTAACCGCGGTCCAAGATATCACGTTCGTAGGAACCCTCCCCCCTCCTAACAGCGGGCGGCGGCGATGTTCAGCGTGTGTGATTCCCCGCACGGAACGATCGGTTGTTTTCGGGGTATTCGCGGGTGAAGCAACAGGTTGTTGTGCGTGTGTGTGTTTGTGTATGTTTCAGCGTCCGTTCCGTCATTTCTTCCGCTATTCTAATCAGCTGCCAAACGACGGCACGCACCTCGAAACCGTTTTTGGATCGTCGTGCATGCATGCGTCATATCTGTAACGTTTTGCTCAAAACGTTCGACTCACAAATTGAATGCATTCCAATCCGATTGAGAATCGCAAACTGCATCGAAAGGAAGGGGGTGTGCGCGTTTTTTTTTGTTTCGGAAAAGCCCCCCCGGGAGCCTGTATACCAAAAAAAAAAAACCCCCCTGTCGACTTCTCACACTGCAAACACGTGTGTTATGAAGTTATGTGATTCCGTATTTTTGATTCTGCATATTAAAGCACATCACTGCATATACGCGTGTGTAAGCTGTAACTACCAATAAACAGTACACGGTGAATAATTAAAATCATAACCGCGTCTTACGAATGGGCCCCCGCTCACGTGTGAGGATGTTTAAGCGTTTGCACATTGCAGCAACGCACTGCGCTGCTGCGAGTAGCGAATGTGTTGGGGTTCCGGGAGCAGCAAAAGTACTACTCACAAAGAGCATCTGGTATCCGAAGGCAACACCTTCCGCTTATCTGCCACGCACAGTGCCAAAGTCCGTACCATATCGATAGCACAGATAATAGGCGGCTTTTACAACCCTGGGTGCTGCCAAACACCGGACATTCCTGCGGTGGAGTAGTGCACCAGGTGAAAGTAAGTGCGGCTTGGCTTATCACTAGGCGTGCTATACAATCTATCGCTATCTATTCTTTCGCGAGCTTCCTCCCGTTTATAGTTTCTTTCACATAAACACTAACCAGGCAATCGTTTAGGTTTTCTTCCAGTCTTCGTGTAATCTTCATTGCGATTTGCTAGCCTTTTATTTCGGCAGTTCGACACACTGTTCGTGGTGTCCCTTTGTCCGTGCTGTAAAAATGTTCATCTCCAGCCCTACGTCATGGCTACTACATTGCTCTGCTCCCAAAAGTCTGCTGTCAAGGGAACGGCAAAAAATGTAACTAAATGTGCAGATCAGTTTGTGGAGATTTCTAATCGATTGCAGGGCTATCTGCGACGCTTTCGAAATCCTACCATTTGCTTAACCGAAAGCGATAATCTAAGAATGTTTTAAAAAAGACGATCGATAACATATATGAACCGGGTGCAAACAGCTACGTACTGAATGTACCTTTTCGAATGGTCTAAGACTAAGTGTACTTGTTCCGTCCGAACAAGTTCATCCAATTGGTATAGGAATGCATGTCGTATCTGCATACATTAACAGGTAGTTCTATCTTACTAAACTCAACGAAAAACACTTGACGCGTCTTCAAAACAAAGCTCTTAAAACCTAGTTGGTACTCGTGCTAAGAATATGCTCACGCTACAACCACTGGCTAAAGGACGATACGCAGATGGAGTTTCGCCGCTTCATGGGATTGCTTGGCAGGGCAAGCGGCGGCATAACCTGCGGCATGTTCTGCATCAAGCCGTACCGGTTCACCAGCTTGTCGTCCACCATGTCGATGCGCAAACTTTCTAGCACCTTTTGCAGCCGCCGCTGGCGCAGCGCATCCTTTGACGGAAGTTTCGCGTTTTCCTTTGGTGTGGCGCCGTGCTTGTCGTCCACCGGCTGAGAACTAGCTTCGGCGCCGGTACCGGGAGTTCGCTGCCCTTTCATTGTCCCTTCCTTTGGTGTGCGTTTCACTTTCTTCGACGACGATACTGATTGCTGATTTTCCAACCTGATTCTCTTGCGCTTTTTCTGGCCCAGCTTTTTCACTGTTTCACCCTGACTGTGCGATTGGTTGACCGTAGTGGTCGTACTCAACGTTAGCTGATCTTTAGTGGCACCACCGTCGCTGATTACTTCCCACGGTATGTCGATGACTTTATTTTCCAAGATGTTCTTCAGGTAGGCTTCATCCTCGGCTGGATTGAGCAGATTTTTCTGTACGCAAACCATGCCCGAGATTTTGTCCGTTTCGTTAGGTGTAACCACTAGCTCATTCCTCGCTTCCTCGGGTGGGGGAACGTAATCGTTTTCGCACACTGTCACAGGACCCAGTTTAATGTCAGACGCTAGCTCCTGCTTTATGGCCGGCTGGTCTGGATTGATCGACTGCGTTTGCTGCGACGCGAATGCATCGCGAGTGGCGTTCGAGGGTGATTCCGTGTCCTTCAGGCGCCGTCGCAGTACGCCGTCCGATTCGCTAGCAACCATCTTGAAGTGGTAGGCCACATTCAGCTGCACGACGCACAGCTCGCAGATCCAGAACGGTAGCCCATCGTCCTCGTTTACCTGCAAAAGGGACACACAGGTACCGTGTAATCGTTAGGTTTCACGCTGGAAGAGGTGTATTGGCGCTTACCTGCAGCTGCGTCACGTACTGCAGCTTGTGGCGAATGTGGTTGATAGAAGCGAAGGTGCACATTGCATCGTCTATAGTGTTGGTATTGAAAATGTTCCGCGCACCTTCCGCCAGACAAACGCGACACGGGTGCTCTGATCCGTCGCGCATCTCACCACAGCTGTTGGAGGCACGGGCACTCAATGCTCTTCGTCTTGTGGGCAATATCCACAACACCTTTATGGGAAAGTAAAGCACACGAAGCTATTAGGCACGGTACACAAGACAGCTTTCCACTGGAAACCAGCTAATACTGACCTTTTAATGCGAAAAATACGCGCTGGCAGTGAAGACTAGTCGAAAGCTAAGTGTTGTATGACGCTTGTAAACAAATGCTTTGACGTCCCATTATGACGTATTGGGCTGAACGGGCCTTCTAGGCTTATTGATTGTTTGCTTCTTTCATTTCATTCAAACTGACCTCACTTCTAAACAAACAATTTGTTCTGTATTACTATCGAAACTACTTAAACTAAAACGGATTGTTATAATTCATCTTCTACAATTTTAATATAATTTTAAACTCCATCGCTTCAACGGTCGGCGTGAAATGTTTCAAAACAGATGTTTTGCTTGAAAATAAAACAAGCTGTCAAACTTTCTTTCCCGCTCAATCGTGCGTTACACATCGGGCAGAAAGTGGGTAACGCTTTGTAACGCGATCTGTAATGCAGCAGAAAATCGTTGGAATGAATCGTTTTTTGTGATTAACAATTTCTATTGAAAACAATAATTCTGAAGCATATTTTTATGTTCATGCTAGCTATCAAAACATACAACATTTGAAAGCATTTTGTTCCTAAACACGTTACATGGCAGTAGGTCAACTTTGCGCTCCCTGTTGGATGGAAAACATGTCAAACGGAAGCAGGACAATCGAACCAAACATCTGCCCGGGAACAGTGCGTCGTTATTTAGTTACCGAAACGGTAGTAACAACACCAACGTGACCAGAATGTCCACCAACGACTGGATACACTGCAACATTTGCTTTCATTCGTTCAAGAGAAAGGAGCGAAAGTTTTACCATCTCTCCTGCCGTCATGTGCTTTGCAAGCCGTGCATGGCCAAAACGAGTAGGTAGCGGAGGCAGTGGCACACATACATTCTTTAGTTGTTTGTTGTGGATTTCTATTTTTCCTCTCTTCCTGGCTCTTTTCACAAACACTTCGTATAGATCGTGGAACGATGTGTCCGCTGTGCAAAACACCGTTGGAGCGCTTCACCGAGCTGAACAACCAGGCGAGCAAGGACGAAAACCGGTCGAAAGCGACATCTTTATACTAAGAAGTTATTAACACAATTTTATCCTTTTTTAGATGGAGCGCAAGGACAAGATGTTCTACGATCCGGGTTCGCTTAAGGTTTTTGGCGTTGCGTACCAGAGTGTCATCTTCCAGCACAAACAGCGCGAGGATATGATACATGGAATACTACGCTGTGTATGTATGGTCGTTTAGAGCAGGCCAATTTCGAACCTTTGGCTTGGCAAAACAGTCAACCAACCAACCGTCCTCTTTCCTTCCCACAGCGATCCGCGGTAACGCAGATGAAGGAAATGGAAAACGCCATGCGCCAGAAGATAGTGGAAACCCAACGACGCTATGAAAAGTTTCGCACCCACCGACGGAACCTGCAGGAAGGGTTGCGCCAAATCTTGCCCCGCTATGGCGCTGGTCCCCCTGTTGAGCAGGGCGCCGGTATACGCACACCACTGCAGCCGTTGACTGGAAACCGCGCGTCACCACAACTAGCACTGGCGAATCGTGATGGCGATCCGGCCAGTCGCAGATACCAGGACAAAGGCCGGCCAGAAACGGTAACGTTTGCGGCATCGCCAGAATCATCATCCGCTGACTTTAGCTTCGGTACTCCGGCCCCATCGTGCCGGTCCGCAACAGTAACGAACGGCAGCTTTACACCGGCGGAGCAGCAACACGCGAGGGTAGCAATGGAGAAGACGGTTGCATTTCAGGGTCCGGAAGCCGTTAATTTATCCACGTTATCATTACAGCTTTTCACACCACAAGCTAGCGCCGAACGTTTCTTCCGCGAGGGCAACAAACCCGCTGTAACCGACCAGGACGATGGTGGGGCGTTCGCGGACGATTCTGGCATTTCGAGCATGCAAACACCAACCTCAATCTTAAGCTTTGCCGGCAGCTCTAGAATGGCACAGGGAATGCAACAGCAGCAGCTGAAACAGCAACAGCTGAAACAGCAGCAACTGAAACAGCAGCAACTGAAACAGCAACAGCTGAAACAGCAGCAACTGAAACAGCAACAGCTGAAGCAGCAGCAACTGCAACAGCAGCAACTGAAACAGCAACAGCTTAAACAGCAGCAACAGCAGCATCAGCAGCTGAAACAGCAGCATCAGCAGCATCAGCAGCATCAGCAGCATCAGCAGCTGAAACAGCAGCATCAGCAGCATCAGCAGCTGAAACAGCAGCAACAGCAGCATCAGCAGCATCAGCAGCTGAAACAGCAGCATCAGCAGCATCAGCAGCTGAAACAGCAGCATCAGCAGCATCAGCAGCTGAAACAGCAGCATCAGCAGCATCAGCAGCTGAAACAGCAGCAACAGCAGCTGAAACAGCAGCGCCAGCATCCTTACACTCCCTCAACGCCAGCAAGACATCTTCCCGGTACTTCGTCGTATCGACACAGTCAGATTTTCCCCCCGACTGTACCACGGCCTTGATGGGCGAGAATGTCGGACAAGCGCATTCTTGTACATACAATCTTAACCGTTCGCCTTCTTTATTAGTATACGGTTAGATTTAGCGTCGCCTTACGGTCGTTGTAACAAATACATCTGTAATGCCCTTCGCACGATCGCCTTTTCTTTAGATGTATTCACCTTAGTAGATCGGGTATGAAAATACGCTATGTGTGCTCTGTCTCACTCTTTTTTTAGTAAAATTTTCGAATAACAGTACTACAATTGCTGTGCTTTTGAACAAATCATAAAATGTAATTATTTTGTTTAACAAAAGCATATGTAACGATTAACGGCTGATTCAAATGGGAAAATCAGAAAACTGCTACGAAAGGAAAATGTATGAAAGAAAAACGAGCAACATAATAAACTTTAAACACACTTACACGTGCTGCACTGGATTCTTTGCCCGTCGTTTCGGAGGTTCGTTTCAATTCGGAAATATGCAATTCAGCAACACAACTAGCACACGTTGGTCGATTTTACATCTCATCAATCTCTCTTTTCATTATCCTTCGTTTGTTTTTAATCACATCGCGCTTCTTCTTCCTCTTCCTCCTTTACACCTCGCAGTCGATCGATCCTGAAAAAGCATCGTTTCCCTTCCTTTTCCTTATCCTGCCCTATATCATGTGTTTTTTTTTGTGTGTCTATATTCTACTCACGCCCCTCTTCTTTGCATGTTCCTCTATCATATTCCTTTTTCCTCTCAATCGTGTTGCCGCTTTTCCTTTTCTCGCCTGAGTTTCGGTCTGTTTTGCTACTTTAATTTTATACTGGAAAGATATAACAGAAACACAGGTTTCTATGTGTGTGTGTGTGTGTGTCTGATAAGATATTATTTAACAACTCTTTGCCCTCTTTGCTTCACGAAACTATTGACCGGCGGACCACGATGATCGTTCCGTGCTCTACACGCTACACGCCTTTTCTTTACTCTTTGCTGCAAATTACTTTAAAATAATAAAAAAAAAAGACAACAAACGGTGGATTGGGGGAAAAAAAGGTTGAACGATTCTTTGTATTTTCCTCTCGCACCTGCTCACAATGTGTTGCGCGCATCCCTTTTCTTAGCAGGTTCGTCGGTGTGGTTCAATAATAGGGATACATTTATGCTAAATTAAACGAAAACACTGCGAAAACACACACACACGCACAGGTAATGTACACACTGGTGCAGTTGTAATAGCTTAAAAAGATAGAGCAAGATGAAACAGTAGTAGCACACAGCAAATTAACAAAACCTAACCTCTCCGTGTGCGCGGCACGTCACGTGCGATCGTATCCTACTACTAAACGGCGGTGTAACCGAATTTAAACGCTACCGTGCACGTGTATGTGTGTGTGTGTGTGCGCGCGCGTTTAGCTGGGAATCGATGCCTACACACTTTTGTATGGTTTTCTGGTTGTTTTTTTTTTCATCCCATTTCCTATCGGTGGTCAATCGGGGGAACGCGAGGAAGAATTGTTCGCTCTATATTCAATTAAAACAAAAACTCATAAATTGCTAATACACCAGAAGCTTGATCTTTGCTTGTTTTTCTTGTCGTAAGAGGAAGTAATGACAGCGGGTTTTTTGTTTGTTTTTGTAGTAGTATTAAGAGTAGTAGTAGTAGTAGTAGTAGTAGTATTAATAGTATTAACAATCGGCCTAAAAATCCGCAGCAGTCGTCCTCTGTGCGCGGCCCTCCTCCTCCTCCAGCGCACTTATCATTACGCTCTGTGCAGCAACTAAGTATTAATAGCTGGTTTGTGTGGGGGGAAGGCTGGCTGGCTGGCTGGCGGGAGGGCGGCGTTTCGACCAAACGGTGCTGGGTACGGGTGCAAGCGTGCTCCCAAGCATTCTTCAGAGGCCCGTGCCCGCAAAAAGCGAGTTACTTCTTGCCTTTGGAGCGTCGCTTGAAGAAGTTGTCGCGCATCTTGGGTGTGCTATTGCTGCTGCTGTTGCCACCGTTGCTGTCGGCGCCCTTCTTCGGCGCAGCACTGCCACCAGTGCCAGCAGTGGTGGGGGAGGGTGGCGTCGTCGGTACGCTCTCGCCGTTCACAAGATCCGAGGACAGGTCGTCTGCGATGCTGTCGGACGATGGCACGACCTGACTGCTGCTGCTGCTGCTGCTACTGCCGCTCGGTAATGGTACATTCTGCGATGGAATGGTCGCCAGTGTCGCGGCCGGTGCGGCCGACGGTGTGGAGACGGCCGAGGACGTTTCCATCTCGGAGCAGTAGGCCGCATCGTCGTCGGTCGACATGGAGGAGGTCGGTTGCTCGATCGCCTCCTCGCCACACTCGTCGTCCTCGTCGTTGTCGTGGTCGTTGTGTCGCTCTACCATCCCCGCTCCTGCTCCGCCATGCATTTCCACGTTCGCTACATCGACTCCACGCTCGGACGAGCACGCACCGGTAGCGCCAGCACCAGCAGCAAGCTGCACCTCCTCACCTTCCCCATCTTTCAGCTCGCGTTCCTCGTCGGCCTGTTGCTGTCGCTGATGACGCTGCTGCTGCTGCTCGCCGGAATAGAACTGCTGATCGTCCAGCATCAGCGAGGAAAAGCCGCTCGTGGCCTCCGCGTACGACAGGCGCAACGAGACGGACGAATTGGTCAGCGAACGGGCCGCCGAAGGGGACGGCGACGGAGACGGTGATGACGACGACGACGACGACTCGTGGTGCGATTCACTGTCGCCCGAGGTCATCATCATTGTGCTGGCGTTGGAAGCGCCCGACCCACCGCACCCACCGCCGGCCGCCATCTCCTCCTCCAGGCTCTGGTAGCCGTCTATGTGGCCCCGCACGTCGCAATCTTTATCGGTGCGCAGCTTTTGCAGCGTCGGCTCGACCTGCGGATCGTTTGCAAAGTTGGCTGCAGAGAAGGAGAGACAAAGCGGAGGTAACACGTTAACACGATTATCACAACTTATTAAGAAAACAGTCAATCGGGCGACAGGATACGTACGATGGGGAGCAATAATTTCCTTGAGGCACTTGGCGACTTGTATTCTAACGTTCGGCACCGCGTCGTCGGCCAATTTGAGTACATTGTTGAACACATGTTTGCGGAAGATTTTTACTTCGACGCGATCAGTCTCGAGCTGATGGTGTGGGAAAGCAAAAGAGGAAAAACCAAAACGTTAGCCATCAGGCTGTTACAGCTGGAAGCGACTGCGAAGAGCTTACCATTTTTCCAGCCGCTATCACATACGTCTGACGGCGACGCCAGTTGCTGTAGGAGGCAAAGTGCTTATTGAAAAACTCGAACACCTTGTCATTTTGCTGGAACTCGTGGCTGCATTCGACAAACTAGAAAGAGAAAAAAAGAAACAGGACTGTAACGCATGTCCGTGCAAAGGGGAAGAGAGCGGCCACAAAAATAAAGCCCGCAAACCTACCGCATCGATGCCAGCCTTCCGGACGCTGTCGTACTTGTCCAGCATGAGCCGCATCGACAGCCCGGTCAGGAAGAGCAGACAGTTCTCCTTCCGGATGGCGGTGTGCATCCGGGCCAGCTCCATGATCTGCTGCCCGACCAGCTCGCGGAAGCGCCAGTTCATCATGCTGAGCGGCGGCTGCAGACACATGCCGAGATGGTTCATAAGCGTTTCGTGCTCGCACGCATCGATCACGCGCAGAAACTCGGCCAGCGTGCGCACCACCTCGAACTTGATGTCGTCCGAATCGAGCAGGAACTCGGTGTACGACGGCACCAGGTCGCGCGTGGCCTGCTCCCGCCCGATGATGAGCGCGATCTTGCTGATCGAGGCGGCCATCGTGCGCCGCACCGAGTCCTGCACGTCCCCGCACAGGTCGAAGAAGTAGCGGCTCAGGATGGGCCAAAACTTGTCGCCGAAGGTGAGCACCACGGCCGGGAAGTTGTACGCACAGTCCTGGCACAGCTCCATGTTGACGTTCTTCATGTGCAGGAAGTCCTCCAGCAGGTTCCACTCGACCTCCTCGTTCTCCCAGCGGATCAGCGTCTTGAGCTGTTCGGCCGCCCGGATCCGTTCCACCGTCGTCATGGTGGGCGTCACGGTGCTGCTACTACTGCCCGCCCCACCCGATGCAGCTCCTGCCGCGGTGCCGGCGCCGGCATTGTTATTGCTGCTGTTGGCCGCCGCCGCTGCTGCTGCCGCCGACGTTTGAGATTGGGACGGCAGCAGATCCTCGTACATGTAGATCAGCTTGTTGTTGTCGGTCTCGTTGTTGTTGATGCTGCCGTAGCTCGAGTCGCTGTCATTTTGGTTCTCGTTGTCCTCCACCACCATGGCGGCCGAGGACGGGCCCGTCTCACCGCCGGTGGCAGCCGTCGGCGACGGCTCAGTGATACCGCTGCCAGTGCTGCCGCCGCCGGCTTGCTGCTGGGTCAAATTATTGTTCTTGCTGTCATCGGTCGCCGTTGCCGCTGCGAGTGGCGCCGCCTTCGCCTCCACCACCCTGCTGCTGCGCCGCTCGTTGCGCTCCCGAACGTTGTTATTGCTCGCATCGGACGCCTCATCGCCGGCCGTGCCCGTTTCCTCCTTGTCAATGAACTCCAGATCCAGCGCCAGCCCCGGGCTGATGTACCAGAACTGGTGCGAGTTGAAGCACTCGTCGATCGCATTCTCGTCCTCCTCCGCACCCGCCTCCATGATAAAGTCCAACCCGCCCGCTCCGCCACCACCGCCGTCCGCCTGCTGATGCTTTGGGTTATCGCTGTCGTAAATCACGCCACTACCGCCACCCTCGCCCGCCTCCACGTCCACCCCGGCCAGACTCAGGTCCGGCAGATGGTTCGACCCGAAGTTGTCGTCCTCCGAGTCCCAGTGGCCGTGGTTATCGAACGCATCGCTACCACCGCCCTGGTCGCCCCCATCGCTCCCGGACGGGTTGGCGAACGCGTGCTCGAAGTTGTTCTTGAGCGGTGAGCAGTAGCGCATGAAGCGGTTGAGCGGGTTCTTCTCGTCGTAGCTCTGGTTGGCCCGGTATAGCGGGGACGGTGTCGGCGACGTGGACGCAATCGACGAGCTCGAGGACAGCGACTTGTGGCGGACGAAGAACAGATCGGTCAGCTTCGAAATGCCACCACCGCCATCGTCCGACGTCGAGCCCGTCGACTGCCGCTGGGACAGATGCTCCTCCACGAACACCACCGAGGCAAGGTAGGCCGCCACGTTGATACAATCTTCCGAGCGCGGGGAGGTCGCCTTCCACGAAGCCGGGCTTTCATCGTCCGCCGACTTGACGAGCGAGAGGAGAGCGTGCCGTTGGATGGAGTCCTTGAACCGCTGCTCGTACGATTCGTAGTTTTTCAGCAGCACGCTTGCCGCCGGCTGCTGGCTGCCGGTTGCGAGCTGTCGCGCATTGCCCATCAGCTCCTGGAACGCTTCGTCGGCCGCGTTCGTTATCGACAGCTCGAGGCTGCTGTTGTACGCGAGGCCGAGTATCTGCAGCTGCGCGAACGTTGCCAAAAATCGGCCCAGATTCTAGGGAGAAGCATCGCACAAGGTAACACAAAAAATGTAACATTAAAATGATGCTTTTTTGAAGATGACAGCAAGAGCAAGGCAATACAGGGTTACCCAGGAGTTCTCATAGCTGTGGGACACTTTATTTACTCCTTCTTGCATGAAATGAACTTAATGCAATGGGAATTGGTCTCTATAGCACCCTTGATGGACAAATCCAATAGGAATTTCCAAGGAGCCTGTGCAAACAGGATGCTATAGAATTCAATTTCCAACATATGAAGTTGACTTCCCATAAGAAAGACTCAAGGAAGTGTCCGACAACTATGAGAACCCGTGGAAAACCCTGTAATGTTACATAGCATACATACCTTTAGCGCCGCCTTGATCACCCACAGGCTTGTGTCGAACATGAATTTCTTGTACGCCGGCACCAGCACCTTGCGCCGCTTCTCGAGCGTACAGAGCAGCGCAATGAACGGCATCACCTCGGCGCACGCCTTGCGCACGGTCCAGATTTCGTCCTCGCACAGCTTCATGAATATTGGCAGCTGCAGAACAGGGTTAAAAAAGAGGTTAGTAATGCAATACGCTAGGACGTTGCCCACACACTTACCAAATTTTTCTCGAACACCTCGTTGCCCAGGACTTCGCACATCACCGGAAAGGCGGTGGCACACTCCTTGCGGACGAAGTTGATCTTGCAGGTACACATTTTCACGAACCGGGTGTACAGGAGCTCGTGCGTCTTGGCGCATCCCACCAGCGGGGCAATCTTCACCATCAGCTGCGTTTTGGCAATCCCCGAACACGTTACGGCGAAGCGGATGCATTAAGCATTTAGGATTGTGTTGGTGGAAGGTAGGAAAACCCATAAAGCCGATGGTGGAATGAAAAGAAAGAAAAACGAAACATTTGGAGAAGAGGATTAGAAAATGATTGTAACCGGTGTAGGAGAATGAGTGTTTGTTGCGCGAGAATGAGAACAGGCAGTGTTGTTGTACCCTGTTGGCTTCTTAGAGGTGGTGGTATTGAGGATAACCATTTCATTTCACGCCCTACACGTCTCCTTGCTACATGGCACGCCGACTGGAAAACCTTTAGGCGAAAGACGTCACACGGCCTAGCTCATCAAAGCTGGCTGTGATATGAGATATCGGATCGAAAGTGCACCATTTCACAGCCACTTTGAGAGACAGGACATGCGTTTGCACCGAGAGAAAGGTCCCGTTGGAACACTACTGTACTACATCACTGTAGAACTGTATAAATACATTTAATCATTTTCACACGTCACTTTATCAAACGCACACACACACACACGCGATTGCGCACTTTAAAACTTCGTTGAGATGGTGGCCTGCTGCTGGTGGTGGTGAGTTTACGCCACCGTGACGCTCTTCAAAGCTGGCTGTGATATGCGAAAAAGGATTCTTCCCTTACACAGTGAAGGACGCATTTCACAGCCACTTTGAGAGGGTCAAAGTGACAACGAGGGACACCGTTGTTGTTGTCGTTGCTGTAAGAAACACTCCCTCCCACGCTGTACATTGCTCAAGGGTGGTCAAACTCGTCAAAATGGCTGTGATATGAACTTTTCTTAAATCGACACGGCACAACCATTTTTACGACCTGACCACGAGCAAGCCTGTTTGTCCACACTTTTGATACTTCTCATATTGGTTTCTTCACTTTTTTTCAGTGAAAATGCATCAATAGAAAAGAATTTACATATTTTATCTATTGCAGCTAGCATGTTGTAGAACTTACGAAACTTACGGACTTATACTAAAGTTTGTAAGGGTTCTCAAAATATGTCGCGCTGTGCCAAAGATGCAAATGAAACGGATTATGAAAGGTTAAACTCGAATACGAATCACAAGCAGACTAATAAATAAATATTGAAAATTTTGCATTTTTTAGGTTAACCGCCAGAGGAAATCATAACATCTCGATAATTCAAAAAAATAAATAAAACATCCAAACAACATGGCAGGGAAGCATGATTACGCGCATGGGATACAGAGACGAGACAACCCGAGATAGAGAGAGAGATTAAGAGGGATAGAGAGTGAGAGAGAAAGTGAGAGACCAGATGTGTTTCAGCACCCGACCGAGCTCATCAAAATGGCTGTGATATGATAGTGAATAGCGGAAAACGAGTCCGGTTTATTTGGTGATAAACACATAGCCACAACCAATTGATGAGCCCAGTCCGTTGTGTGTGGTTTTTCGCATCAATAGGTTACGGTACTGCGCTCTTTTTTTGATAAGTAAAAATAAAAACAAACCTTTTGCTCTTTCTACTACTATTTCCTGATGTCTGTTCTTGTTATCCTTCACGCGAGATTGATGAAACGCTTTTCGTTTTTGCAACGTTATTTATAAACGATTCTTATTACTTTGAAACACTATAAGTTCTACTGGTTGTTTTCATTCTCTACTTTACAAGACCATCGCTACTGGTAAAATCTATCTAATCAGTCTTTTCATGGATCGAAACAAACTACACGGGCATTAAAATGGCGAGTGGCAGTACTTTACGTGAACCATCATATGGTTCGTTTTTGATACGGTTGGTATTACATTAACTCTGTACGACAGAACAAGATTTAAGAGGTGAAGCAAGATCGTTAAGATCATTGAAAGATCGACTATGATTATCGAAGGAGCAAAAAAGAGGTCTTTCAAGTGAAGCCATCGCAGGGCGATTCTTCGATGCAGGTAGGTAAGTGACGCATTGCTCATCAAAGCTGGCTGTGATAGCAACTATCAAAGCAAGCTACAACAACCAAGTTTGATGACAATGCATGGCACCCAATACATTGTTGGCATTTTTTGTTGAATTTATTTCGTTTGTGTATTAAGAAAACGGGATGAAAGAAACGACGAAACCAATTGAATGGAACAGATTGAAGTAGAGTTTAGAGCTAAATTATGCACTGGTAATTTATTTAAAGAAAACAAAAGTTGTAAATTTAATTATAAAAAAAATATTTACATAACAAATGAAACTGCTGTAAAGATTCGTACCGTAAAATAAAATAAGAATTGTTAAATGATACCGGGAACATAACTAGAAAAATCAAATCACAAAAATATGATACACAAAGAAACAAAAAGAGCCGCGGAGCTTAAGCGAGACGTTTTTTTGTAAAACATTATAAATCTTAGTTATAAAAAAAACATTAGTAACAAAACAAACAAACAAAACACACAGAATTGTAAAGAAACTCTCTGCACACACAAAAGACAAACAGAAAAATCTAATAACACAAGCCAAGTATCTAACAAACCATAGAACACACCACCATCACCGCATACCATGAGAAAATGAAAGAAATACAGGAAAGCGAACAACAATTTTAAAATTTCTTCAATATGGGCAGACGAGAAAAGAGCGCAACTGTAGTAGTACAAAGGATGCATGTGTATTATATTTTATGTAGCAGCTAGCTAAGTAAGATTGTTGGCAATCGCACAAAATCGGTTGCAGAGAGATATCACCGGTTCCGCTTTGCCACTTATATACCATTATACCTTTTTACTTCTATATTGTATCTATCAACATGAAAGACAAGGTAGTGAGATCTACCAGTACTAAGCCGGCGCCAGCCGTCACGGGTTGAAACGCCACTATCTCACTACCCATGTCTTTCTTGCAGACAAAATACAGCCCAACGACACACCTGTGTGCTTAGTAATTCCACCATCACCGGAGTAGCAGTTGCAGTTATAAAACACACACGCGCACCAAAAACAAGCAAACACACACACACACAATACATAATCAAACCATCACCACTAGTAGTAGAAGTAAGTAGGTAGAGCTAGAAAGAACACCGGGGAAAAAGAGATCACACAAGTTGTAGAGAAATGAAGCAATCGAGATAATGACCACCATTTACTTATTTACTTATAATTCTTTATATCACACATCTTTAAATCTACTTCATCCCAACACCACACTATCTCGTTGAAGTATAGTGAGAAAGCGTTTTACCAAAGCTAAGTAGTTTCTACCACTCTTATACACACACTACCGACTACCACCTCTATTGAATACTAATTGCAAGAAAAGTACATAAGCGATATTCTATTTATGTCCATAAGAGATGTCTCACCAAAAGCTGAGCAAAGCTTTAGCAAAAGAATATCTACTAAGAATATATAAGATTACTAAGATACGAATGCATCTTTCTCAAGGTGCATAGAATAAGATCTATAATAGAAGATTATTCTGATTTTAGATTTAGATTTTCCTTCTGAACGAACAGCCGTAGTACAGAGAAACCCTAGAGCATAAAAGGAGGATCAGCACCATGATGTGCTCTCTCTGAAAAAAGAGTCAGGGAGAGTTCCTCTATGAAAAGGTCGTCCACTTGAACGAAAAGGCCAAGAAATGGATTCAACACTATAGACGAAAGCAGTATACAGTAGTAATCCTTTTTCATAACGAGTAACTCAGTGTTATACTATAAGCTTTTCTACTTTTAACAGAATTTCATCTCCGCACCTCAGTGTAATCCACTTCCTTAACCTATACACTTCGAAGGGTAACGGAAATCACACTTTATGACACTCGTTTTAACTGCACACTTTTCACACCGCTACTAATAGTATGCTAATAGTAAGACGAACAACCCTCACGAAGCACAGATGTACAACAACAAGCCTTTGGGGCACGGTTCTCCGTTGATGGCGCGTCACGTGGGGCATGATACGCACAAGGAGAATTAGCGAGAAAAGTCAACCAAGAAAGAAGAAAGTATATACTTACATGGATGTAGTTGGTACACATGTCCATAAACTGCTCGTTGATCGGCTTGCTGACCAGCTCCTCGACGATGTTCAGCTTGATCGTGGTCGCCCGGTCCAGGTAGCCTTTCTCGATCAGATACGTCAGTGATTCGAATGTCGATGCACGAACCTACGGGAATGAGGGAAAAAGGCTATTGAATTAATCCAATAAAATTAAAACGGGCAGGTGTTACATGGGTAGGACACTACGGCACAAAACCGGAACATTCCAATTTCCGCTAAATAATTCTTGAACCTCAAGAGATGTCCTCATCGTCCCAAGAGGTGTGGACCTCTTCATTTCGGCAAATGAGGCAACTGTAAAAGTTTTGAAGCCTCCTCTCGTTTGAAGCAATAATTAGAAACCATGCTAACACACATCACTTCGCACAAATGAGAAGATGAAACTGTTACAGAAGGGCCTCTTGATGGCATTTAGCAAAAAAGAAGCGAGAAAAAAAGGTACATCAGCCATGCCGGTTCCATCCAGCAACAAGTAGCAACAGCACAGTCACACAAGCAAGACGACACACATCATCAAGACTTGTTTCGGTACATCATCACGGAAGTTTCACTCGCTTGCATCAAGGAAATTCCAGCAAAGGCGAGGACACCGCCATCGTCACATCCTCATCGTCCCGGCGCCAGTTCAGCAGCAACATTGTTAACATTATGTAACGCAAATGGGGACAACGAGCGATGAGAAAAGCTGTTCTTTTCGCTTCCCGCTACCACCCAAAGTGTACATGTTATATCCTTTTCCCACCATTGCGCGCAGTCTCGCTCGCGCGCTCAAGAAGTGGGCTAAGGATGTGTCGCTCAGAAAGCTTGCAAAAGCTACGGACATATGCTAGCTGGGCACCGAAGAAGATGGCGATGGTGATGGTGGTAGAGACCACACACGTTTCAACCGGTAGAGCTCCTTCGCATGCGATGTAAATGGGGCGTGAGAATGGAACCACCACCACCACCGAGAGGAAATGAACTGACGTTCGCGATGATAGTTTTGATTTTTCCGTTAATATGTTTGATATTGGGCGTTAAAATGGGTGTGTTGATTACTGTTGCTTCATCAGAAGGAAGCGGGAGAGGATTCTATTGATACTTCGCTGTCGTCGTAATGGGGGCCGGGAGTGGTGATAGTTTCTTAATCACTTTTACACGTTCGGTGCCGCGCACTGTGTCCCTGACTGATTGCACACTTACATTCGGTTCGTCTGTTAGGTAACGGACGATGATCTGCAGTATCTTCTCCAGGAACGCTTTGCTGAATATGCTCTGCTGGTCTTGGTCTCGGTCAAACCAGCTCGCGCAGTACTTCTGCAACCAGCAGGCCAAATACAGCCGCACGGATTCATCTGCAACGAAAGCGAGAAATAAGAGGAAAAAAGGGAAATGTTAGTAAAGCACACAATATTTGCAACAATTTTGGGCAATCGAATTGGGGAACAAACAAAACCACAAACCACTTCCCACAGGTGAGTTTTCATTCATCGATTCAGAATATCATATACAAGGGCAAAGGGTAAACAAGACCATATTGGGGGCAGAGCGGTCCTTTCTACTGCTTAAACAAGAGCGGCCTAAGTGGAAATAAGACTTACGTACACAATTTTATTTTTTGTCGATTTCATCACCCACCACCCTCTCTAAGCGGTGTGCGAACCGTACAAGAGCACACGCAATATTATACAGGGTTGTGCAGAGAGAGAGAGAGAGACAGAGAGTTTCAACTGTGTTTGCGTTTCATTTCAAATTAATTTGGTTTCTCGTGGGTAGGTACTCCGCCTTCGCTTCGGCTCCTACTACTTCTGGCTAATTAATTTACCTTTCCATCGGTTACAGGGATGCACAGCACTCCGGCGTTGGGGGTGGGGGGTTTGCTGGGAATAATAAAGGACCCGATTCGCGCCCTCGCCAGCCAGCAGTAATAATGAGTGCAACTTTTTTCATCATCTAGCACTGCTCTAAGGAGAGAAGGTGATTCGCGTTCCGCGTCGAGCAACGGCGCATTCATTCATTTGTTGTAAAACAGTTTTTTTTTTTGTTTCTTGTCGGAAAGGAAAGCCGTATAGCATTTTTGCTTAACTATGAAGGATCAGAGGGGATATGATGTCCTGATGATCGTGAGGAAACGGGTAAAGGGTTACATTATCATGCCGCACAAAAGGGTGCGGCGGTTGGGATGTGGAGCAGGCAAGAGCTACGCACTGCGAAAACTGTTGAAGAACTTTAAAGGCACAAACCCCTTATTCAAAAAACCACACCATGTGCCTCAAAATAGTCGAGAAAAGCACAACGTAATACGTGTGTTTCAATCAAAAGCTTATGGGAACGAGTGGCGAACCATTGAAACTCCGAAACTCAAACTGAAGTCACACAGAAGACTTCAATCGAATCATCTGTACCTTAGGCACACACATGGTATGGCATCCTCAAAAACCGCCTCCAACACCAACATTTTTGGGGTTTAGGGCATCAGAAACCATGAACCTATTTATCGATCTGCACGGGTTGTGGTCGGTAGGGGCAGGGCAAAGAGAACTCACAAAACTATTCCTTTTCAAAGCGGTTGGGAACCAATATCAAAAACCCAAAGCACCAGCCCCTGGTTTTTGCGGGATCGATCAATCGGAGATGTGGTAAATACCGGAAAGGGGCGAAAAGGAGCGCTGTCCTTTGCAAACTATCGAGCTGACAGTTACTATGCGGTTATAAAGCACCAGCACCGGTTGATTTATGCTGAAATGTCCCCCAAAGGGAAGAATTTTCCATACTTTCTCTTATCGAAACAGACGGAAGTTGGCAGCTGTTGCAAGACACCCGATTTGATATATTTTTCATTAAAATCTAAACAGTTTTGCAAACATCCAGCATCTACAATCGCAATGAGCTCACTTTTTATTGGGCGTTGGTAGTTAAAGAACACACTTCAAGACGTCGATTATGCTGACATCTTTCCTTGCGTACACCACCACCACCTTTCCGCGCGTACCACCAAGGAGCAGCAGATTTGTTGTTGCAAACATATCTTGCGCTCTCTCACAGTCTCTCTCTCTCTCTCGTTTATCTTTTACTCCTCCACTCCACGCACAGCAAAGAGAGAGCAGCACCGAGAAAGATAGAGCGCTGGACGCTACACCCTAATAAATCGAGGTTATGTCATGTACCTTCTGACAGTAGCAGCACCGAACGTCCTGGTCAGGTGCGAAATGATGGTTCAGTTCAGAAATCTCACCCATCGATTTGGGGGAAATGTTCCAGAGGAAATTTAATACGGTTTTCCATTTCACGAACACCATGACGAGATTTCTTTGCCTTTTCTTATCACAAGAACCTTTCATTGGTGGTGTAAAGGTATCCGCGATCACGTTTTTTTTGTCACAATGCACACCATTAAACTGTGACCCGCGAGACTCACTGCCGCTAGGACTATTATCACAGCCATACTGCTCCCGTATCATGTGATAACGATGCTTCCAAGCGCACCCACGAGATGCATCCTCACATCCTAACCGTTTTCGGCACAACAATATCACAGGCACACGGTGTACTGGGGCGCTGGCTCGTCATCTTATCACAATCGCTACTCGCGTTATACCACACGCCAGCCGCCCGAGCCAAAATCGGCGCACAACACACACACACACACACACACACACACACCTTTTCTTGCCCAACTGTGGCAGAACTGGACATGCCGATGCTGCACCGTCGACTGGCTTTTTTCGCGTGGGGGAGTAGAGTTCCAACGTACACCGCACCAGATGGCACACACACACACACCCATGTGTTTTGCGAGTGTGCATGCCGTGCTGTTGGTGTGCTGTTGGGAAACACATTTGCAAAGCAACAGCTAAAACGGGATGATATTGTTCTCCCGCGTGTGAGTATGTGGGTGATTATGATAGTGTGACGACGGTCGTTGTCGTCGTCGTGGTCGTAGAGGGTTGAGCGTGAGAGCCATTAGAAGGACTTCGGCACACCAACTGTGCGCGAAACGGGGCACAACACACGCGCACACACGAGAAAAGCGCCCTTACGTTCCCTCACTAACACACACACATACACCCACACCCACCCACTGTATTGCTTCTGATCTTGGAAAACGAGCGGAAAACAGGTCGGAAAATGCTCAGCATCCCCTTTTCCCTCAGCATCGATATGTCCCTTCTTCAAGAAGAGCAAGAGAGAGAGGGAGAGATTTAACGAAAAGCGGAAAGAGCAAATGTTGCTTCTAACACAGCGAAATACACACACACACACACATACAGCGACCAATTGTGGGAGGATTCGGTGGGCGATTAGTACGTACGGTCCCTGCATGCAACACGACCATTAAAGGTACACAGGACCATTATTGCCATGTCCTTTGCGCACACAAACACGCACATACAACACATTCGCCCTCTCTCACTGATAAGAGATAACGCGCATATACGCGAGTGGTGGTTGAATGTGCCATTACCGTACTACCACTGCCACCACTACTACTACTGATGCTGGAAATACTACTACTACAAGTCTTTCCCGCATTACTACTAATACTACTACTACTACTACTACAACCAGCACCTGTCCCTTCAGGGAAGGCGGCAGAGCGATCCTGCGCGTGCCTACCACCCTGCAAATGTGCGCTGGTCGTAGTGCGGGGGGCTGGCGGTGGTGATGGCTGCCGTTCGGCCGTTGTCGTACGATAAGAGTAATTGCTCATCTTAAGGATGCCGCTGCTGCCACCATTAACCGTTGAATCTTCTTATTGAATGAAGTGAGAGTGAGAGCGGTTCGGTCAAAACCGTGGGTGTGGGACTCGCGTCAGGGCGGAACTTGCTGCCTCCGTGTGAATGTGTGTGTGTGTGTGCGAGTGTGGGGGTTTCGCGAAAAAGCGACAGAAAAGGGAGGATATTTGAATAGAGCAAACTCAATAACGATTTGCTAGAAACAGCTTTTCCGCCGAAGGAAACCATTATTTTGTTCGCAAAATTATTTTCCAACACATGTAAAAATGGGCGGGTTTTTTTTTGGTACAGTTTTTCAGTTTAAAGTATATCGAGAAATCAACAACTGTTACTTCTATCTCAGCTCTCCACATTTGTCCAATTAATAATGGAATTTTTGGAGCGTGTGAGGAGCTATAGGCGTACGTGTGCATAAACACGTACCACAAATTATCAAGGTATTGAACGTTTTTGGACAAACAACAATTTAAAATAACCCATAGAATCGTTTCTACGTTTTTTAACCTTATTTTTAACCAACTTACTTTAAAAAAAAAGTATGAAATATGAAAAATAATGCCCACCCGAGCAGACAACGTCATGCTCCTTTTCTTTTCCATTTGTCGAACGCGAATTTTCACCGAAATCTTTCTGCCTGGTGGTACCGTTTTTCTTGTGCGCTTTTCATTTCTCTCACATC